>NC_140434.1:5600000-6850000 GCF_965140295.1 Lepidochelys olivacea
ACCTGCCAGAGCCCACGTTGGAGTTGGAGGTGATCTCTGGGGAGCTTATCAGCACATGTGTAGGTTCTTTTATGATTGTAAATATGTTTTCTCTGTATTGCTTTTACCTTAAGAATAAAACCTGCTTGCTGGGAAAGAGCGGCATGGTAGCTTAGAACTGGGGTGGTACGTTGGGAACTGTCTCTGCGGAGAGAAGCAATGCAGGCCTGTTGAGGTAGTCAGATAGCACCTGGAAGGCAAGGAATTCCTTAGCCTGGCAATAGCCAGGCCAGAAGGGAGAGAGATGCAGGTCCCTACCCAAAGGAGGTGATGGCTGGGGAGTCTGGAGCCTAGCATGGGAGGCCCTGAGGGATCATAGAGGAGGAATACAGGTGGCAGTTGCCTTGAGCTGACAGAAAGGCCCAGTGGTTTGGGGCCTAGCCTGGGACTTGGGAGCACTGGGTTCAATGCCCTGCTCTGCCACAGACTCCATGTGTGACCCTGGACAAGTCACATCATCGTTCTGTGCCTCAGTTTCCCCATTTGTAAAACAGAGGTAACAATCCATCTGTTGTCTGTCTTGTATCCTGAGTCTGTAAGCTTCTCCGGCCTGTCTCTCAGAATGTGTCTGCACAGCGCAATGGATCCCTGATCTTTGTGGGCATAGGTGCTGACTCCGTGAGTGCTCCAGGGCTGGAGCACCCATGGAGAAAAGTTAGTGGGTGCTTAGCACCCACCGGCAGCCAGCTCCCCTCCCTTCCCCACACTCCTACCCACTGGCAGCTCCCACCGATCAACTCCAGCACAGAACAGCGTGCAGGAGGTGGCGGGAGGGAAGGGGAGGAGTGGGCAGGAAGAGGCGAGGCGGGGCCTTGGGGGCAGGAGTGGAGTGGGGCTCGGAAGAAGCGGGGTGGGCGCTTAGGGGAAGGGGTGGAGTGGGGGCAGGCCCTGGGGCTGAGTGAGGGTTGAACATCCCCGGGGAAAATTACAAGCTGGTGCCTGTGTTGGTGGGGGTCTCGCAGGCTACTGGAACGATGGTTTTGGACAGGGAAAGCTGGGTGCTGAGCCATCAGTGAGAGCTGAGGACTGTGGATGTGTCCCAGGGCCAGGCCCTCACCTTACCTTATGTTTAAAAACCCCAGTTCCTTAGAGGTTGAGTGCGACCCGTCAGCACTGGACAGCTCATGCTTGGACTCAGGGCACGTCCAGCACCACAGACAGCTCCCAGTAACCCCTCCACTGCAGGGGGTCTCAATGTGGGGGGCTCGCGAGCTTATTACAGGGGGGGTCACGAGCTGTCAGCCTCCACCCCAAACCCCGCTTTGCCTCCAGCATTTATAATGGTAAATATATTAAAAGGTGGGGTTAATTTATATGGGGGGGAGTCACACTCAGAGGTTTGCTATGTGAAAGGGGTCACCCGTACGGAAGTTTGAGAACCATTTGCCTGCAGCCTGGCCCAGCAGGATTTTGAGGGACTGGTGGGGGAGTTTAGTGTGTGTGTGGGGGTGTTACTCACTTAAATGACATTATTTGTATTCCAGTTTTGCCTAGAAGCTCCAACCAAGATTGGGGCCTCATTGTGCTGTATAGACACAGAGTGAGTGACAGTTCCTGCCCCAAAGAGCTGGCAGTCCAAATAGACACAGGTTCGGAGGAGAAACTGAGGCACACAGAGAGGATGGGACTTGCCCAAGGTCACTCAAGCAGGTCAGGCACAGGGAGAGGAATGAAGCCTGGGTCTCCCGAGTCTCAGTCTAGTGCCCTGCCTACTTCACCACACCGTCAAGTTTAATTTTCTTTGCAAAATGATGCTCACTCCAGCACCTTCCATCTTAATGTGTTTGGTGTATAAAGGAATCACTTCGCCCAGCAGTGCAATGCAGCCACCTCTGGGATGGGGCGCTGTGCAGTGGTGCAGGACAGGAAGTGAAGAATCTATGGCTGCTGTCTGTCTCTCTGGCCCTCCCACTGGCACTAACGTAATTCCCTTTTTTAACGATGATGAGAGAGAAACAGGAATGATCATATCCCGCAGTTACCCTCTTCCCCAGTCTGCCGCAAAGGCATGATCCCTGCTCTGTGATTGGTTACTCTAGTGCATGGCAATAGAGCGGTATCTCTTTAAATACCATGTGTTCCTTCTAGGGGCGCTCAGTGTGTTCTGTGTTTTAGATCCTCCATAGCAGCTAGATGCAGGTAGCAAGGCCAGCAAGGTCCTATACCGTTAGTAAACGTGTATTTGGAACTCAGCTGTTCCCTTTTGAGTCCTTCGTATCATCAGTGTTGTGTGAAGAGCAAAAGACTCTCTGATTCTCCCCAGCCCAGAGCTGGGCACTGCCAGTCTCCATCCCCCAGGACTGAAAATGCTGCCTGCCCCACGCCCGGCAACCACGTCCATGTATCGTCGGCACTCGCATCTCTTTGATGCATCCTCCATTCGCGCGTCCGTTCTCCAGGG
The DNA here is from genome assembly GCF_965140295.1 of Lepidochelys olivacea. Lineage (NCBI taxonomy): Eukaryota > Metazoa > Chordata > Testudines > Cheloniidae > Lepidochelys > Lepidochelys olivacea. The sequence continues at coordinate 5,602,441 of NC_140434.1, forward strand.
CAGGGGGGGGGAAGGAGGTCTGATGCCTGCGGGCTGAAGCCATGGTTCTAGCTTTTAAGCTGGAAGCAGAATATCCTTTTGGAGATGCATCATTTTATTAAAAAAAAGCATTGTCGTTTTCAGCCCAGCTTTCTTTCTGAGGGGCAAACCTTGCACCCAGTGTCCTCATTCACAGCTGCAGTCAGAGGGGCTGGCTGTTTGCAGTATAAGGTGGAAATCCCATTAGCTGGTGCACGCAGACAGGTCACTTTCTCTGCATATGGGGGAAGGAGTCCCTCTTTACAATATTACAACCACAAATTATTTTTATTCAAGGATTATTTCTGTTACGGTAGCGCCTCCAGGGTCCCACCTGAGAGCAGGGCCCCGTTGTGTTAGGTGCTGTACAAAAACATGGTAAGAGACAGTGCCCCAGGAGCTAACAACTGAGGCTGGCAAGTGGCAGCAGGTGGCTGGAACTAACAAGTGAGGAGGGGTGAAGGAGGACGAGGCGTCTCTTCCTGGAGATTAGCTGTGTCCGTGACGTAGCTCAGCTCCTCTCGAGCCACTGGGGGTAACCCATGCAAGGTGGGGGCACTGTCCCCCAGTCATGGCTGAGCCATGTCTTGGCGGGGCATGGTCCAACCAGCACCTGAGGGGGGACAAAGCACCATGCGCATTGGGTGTGGGGTCACACGGGTGAGTCTTAGGGGTTTGGCAGAGGTGAAAGGAGGAGCTTTGAGAGGGTTTATTTTGCCACATTGATCCCCTCCTCCCCTGAAATGCAACCAACTGGACCTCTCCCCAATCACCTCCCTCCAAAAGAATCAATCTGAAAAAAAGTCAATTAATAGCATTAAAAACAAACCACAACTCCTGCCCCAGAAGCAGATTTATTTATTCCCTGAAAGGAGAAAAGCCAGAGGCTCCATGAGCCCCCTCCTTTACTCCCAGGTTTGACACGGGAGGTCCTCAGATATAATGGCAATGGGTGGCCATAGTCAATAGAGAGAGAATCTGATGGTGGTCCCTGAAAAAATAAATATTTTCCAACTTGGGTGCCTGCAGGCAGGCCCCTAAATCCATAGGTAGGTACCTAGACAAGCAGCCTGAGAAAGTTGGTGCCCGCAGAGGAGAAAGCAGCAAGGTGCTTGAGTTAATGGACAGCAGCCTGCAGCCATGAAAGGGTTAATCAGCTCTCAGCATTGCCAGGTAAGTGTCCAGGTGCCTGGAGCCAGTGAGCATGGAAATAACGCCCTTTGGTTCATCCGACTGAGTGGGTGCTGCTCAGCAGAAAAGGGAGAGAGTTCCCCTAAACCCCTTGAAAAAGAGACATGGCTTTGCATGCACAGTTTGAATTGGGTCCCTTAAAAACACAGCTGCTGTCTTTCTAATCCCCCCCCATCACCCTGTGCAGTCATGGACAGCTGTGCAAAGTGGATGTATGGGGCTCCTCTGGGTTTGTACAGCACCTAGCGCATTGGGGATCCACTCCTGAGCTCTCCCTGGGCAGTGCCGTGCTAAAACTAGTGACTAATAATACGGCCGTGACCTGGAAGCATTCCACACCCACTTGGCCCTGGTGTGCAGCGTTGCACGCAGTGCAGGGCAGGAGAGAATTGGGCACTGCTGCTCACAGGTCAGGCTGCCTGGTGTTGCGGGAATGAGGTCAAAGCAGCATGGCTTTTCCCAGGCTGATGTCCTCCCCTGTCCTTTCTTTTGGAACTGAAATCGCTCTCGCCAATGCAGGAAAACTTTCCAAACCATTCTTTGCTTTGGACCTGTTTTTCAAGCCACGTTTTTTATTGCTTAGTGCAAGAAACGCCAGATCTTTGCTGCACCTGCTGCTAATTTCTCCCCCTCCGCCCCCCCAGCACCTGAAGCCATAATCTTCCCCTGGTGACAATACGATATGGTGACGGCAACCAGCCAGGCTGTTGCAAAGAGAAGATTAAGGTGACAGCTGTATCTTTTTCGCTTGCAGGCGATTCCGCAACCATTATGTGTTTGGGGAGGAAGGTGGCTTTATGTGAGTTTTGTGGGCCAAGTTTCCCATGTGCCCAGAAAGGACAGACAAGTTCTCCGCTGTGCAAGAATTAATAGACTGGCTCAGACCCTATGAGCCATGGCATGTGCCCCAGACGAGTGAGTTCAGCGCCGGTGTGGACACAGGGCACTACAGAGTCTCTCGGGCTAAGCTAACTCCAGAGCAATTAACTCAGCTCTGCAGGGATGCTGCCGCCTTTGATTTTGGAGAGGGAATGCGTTAGAGATGAATCAGACTGGATTGTCCATGCAAAACCCCCTGAACACCAGAGAGGGGGCTTTGAACCTGCCTCTGTCAGATTCCCAGTATGACGGAGACCTGCACACCTAGAACTCCCGGTGTCGGCCCACAGACAGAGTGATAAACTCAAGGACAGCCAAGCATCCTGAGTCTCTTCCTGGGTTTCTTCTGATGCCCCAGGCTCTGCGTTCTCTCAGAAGGTTTGCAGACCTCAGCGCTTTTACAAGCCGACCTGTGGTCCTTCTAGACCAGATTTCCCATCACCTCAGCTGCCCCAGAGGAAGGGGCAGCGCAGGGATAACCTGCTTCCTGGGGATGTATCTCCCGAACAGCTAGCAGGTTTCAGAACCACCAGGTAAGAGAGGACATGGTTAGGACTTTAACTTGGGACATTAGAAACCTGGGTTCAAATCACTGCTCCGCTACACATTTCCTCTGTGATCTTGGCCCAGATCCTTCAAGGTCTTTAGACCTCTAACTCTCATTGAAGTCCATTAGTCTCTTGGGGTCTCCATTCCCCTGCCTCGCAGGGCCGTTGTGAGGACACCTGTGTTACAGATTGTAAAGTTCTTGGGCATTGTGATCATGGGGGCCAGACAAGGACCTAGGAGAGCTTCTGAGGTTGATTCATGCTCTGTAGCGTGTCTAGCCCTTTCCAATCTCGGCTGGCTCTTCTGGAACAGAAACAGGTGAGTTTCTTTGCGTGGTTTGTACAGCCTTGATTAAGGAGCCAGACGAGATTAATTGCTAAACAGCCCAGGTTTTACCCCAGTCTCTGTCCCCAGCGGGACTAATGAGAAAAAAATGAAACATAAAATAGACCCATGAGCAGAGTTGCTTTCCTGTGTGCTACATTTAGAGCAGGAAGAAAACACAACAGCTGATAACCATCTCGGGGATTATCCCCTCTGGAAGGAACACTGACTACCCCCTAGATTGTCGGTCAAGCTAAGGCCATTTTACAAACACCCTGACAGTGTAAAAGAGCTTTGAAATGGCAGGATGGTACCCATGTTAATGCCTCTTTATGCTACCAGAATGAGGCCTTTAGCATAAACAGGACTCAGCCCCTCTATCGCTAGTGTTGCCAGCTAAATCATAGTGAATAATTTATTTGCTTCCCTTCCTTTTTGCAACTGGTCTGCAAACCGGCTGAAAAATTATCAAATGTTTGCTGATCAAATGGTATCTGGCTAGCTCTTTTGGTCTCACACCATAATGCACACCACACCAGTTAGTTGCATGTGTCACATGAGTTGGAGTTCTGAATTGGAGACGGTGGACATTTTTTCAATCATCGACAAGTGGAAATAAATGTCGACAAAATGTTTGTGACCTTGCCTTGCCTTTTCCAGCCCTTTTGGGTGTGAAACATTCAAAATGTCAGTAAAATTGGGAAAGTTTTTATGACAATTTTCATATCTTTTCTCAAAACCAATGCATTGTGATTCTGAAATGCTGCCCCAGTGAATCGTGGGAGTTGTAGTTTGGGTGCTTCATGCTCCCATTCCCCCTTGTGGGCTGGACTCACTGGTCATACTCCATCTCCCATGATGCACTACAGTCTCCCCTCTTGATGCATCATGGCAGTCACGTGGCCATGGTGCATTGTGGGAGAAGTTGCCTGACCAGGGAGCCTAGCCAATAGAGGAGAAAGGGAGCATGTGGCCCTAAAACTACAATTCCTATGAAGCACATGGAGGCATTTCCAAAACAAAATGTTTTACTTTGGGGGCATTTGGTTTTTTGATGAAACATCAAACTGTCTGCACAGAGTAGGTGTTTTTTTGTGAAACATTCCATTTAGCTGAAAACCCGATTTTCCCCTCAAACATCAGTTTTGATGGAAAATCTGCAATCAGCCTTCTGGGCTCAGGATTTTTGAATGATACCATAGGTGGGTTGTGTAGGAGAAAAGATTTTCAATGATCTGACAAAATCTTGTGATTGGCTTAACCCCCTTCCCTCAACCTGCTGAGTTTTGAACACTTGGGGTTGGCCACACTTCCCCAGTAAAAAAATGTCTTCCTGTAAATACTGTTTTTAACTTGACCATTGCTCCCCATTATGCCCATGTCAAGCCAGATTTTAAAGACAATTTCCCAGCACCCACAAATGGGGTAATGGAGTATTGTGGGCCCCCCACCACAGAAAGGATGTGGACAAATTGGAGAGAATCCAGCGGAGGGCAACAAAAATCATTAAGGGGCTGGGGCCCATGGCTTATGAGGAGAGGTTGAGGGAACTGGGCTTATTTAGTCTGCAGAAGAGAAGAGCGAGGGGGGATTTGATAGCAGCCTTCAACTACCTGCAGGGGGGTTCCAAAGAGGATGGAGCTCAGCTGTTCTCAGTGGTGGCAGATGACAGAACAAGGAGCAATGGTCTCAAGTTGCAGTGGGAGTGGTCTAGATTGGATATTAGGAAACACGATTTCACTAGGAGGGTGGTGAAGCACTGGAATGGGTTCCCTAGGGAGGTGGTGGAATCTCCATCCTTAGAGGTTTTTAATGCCCGGCTTGACAAAGCCCTGGCTGGGAGGATTTAGTTGGGGATGGGTCCTGCTTTGAGTGGGGGGTTGGACTAGATGACGCCCAAGGTCTCCTCCAACCCTGATCTTCTATGATTCTACGATTTCCCCTAGTGCTCATCTCCTCTTGATGCCCCTAAATCAGGGCCAGATTTTTCACGAGTGCTCAGCATCCCATTAGGATATTTAAGGCCAGAATTGAATGTTCTGAGCTCCGTTGACCATGGAGCCACTTATCTTGGTACCTCAATGGGCTCTTTGGAAAAAGCCTGCTCTGACTCCATGTGCTGAACCCTGCAAAAGGTTCCGTCCCCTTAGTCATGACATGGGTGCAATTAAACTCCTCCGTCTAGGCCATCGCTTTGCTCCTTTCCCAGCAAAACAGTGGCCCTGGTTTCAGAGTTGACTCCAATCAAAATTTCATTTCTGTAAACAGGAAATGGGCCTGCTTGTCCCCCGACGGGCTGGGATTTTGTGTTTGCTCAAGGGCTGGGAGCTGATTACCTTTTTGATTTGTCCCTTCTTGATGGTCCTTTATGACGATCCCCCCCCACACACACCACACCACACGTACTGCCTACGTTAATTGCAGCATTGCAAAGCAATTCATAAATCAGATGGCTGGGAGTGAATTATAGCTATAGGAACAAGTGAATCATATTTTCTCCCAAAGAGCTTCTCTGCACACAAGCTTTAATTACACTGGTATAGTTAAAGCAGTTTTATTGGTATTGCTTATCTGTATCCATACTAGAGGGGTAAAACTTCTCTTTTCCTGAAGGCGTGGCCCCTGTGACCAAAAGGGAAAGGGCTCTACCATTATAATAATAATAATTCCTACAGCTTTTCATCAGCAGATCTCAAAGCACTTTCCAAAGGAGGTTGGGATCATCCCATTTTACTGATGGGGAAACTGAGGTACAGAGCAGGGCCTTGACTTGCCCTGGGTCACCCAGAAGGGACTGGAACTCATGTCTCCTAAGTCCCAGTGCTCTATCTGCTAGGCCACACAGCACCTTTATTACATCCACACTCGGAGTTTGACTGATTTAATCCCATTCAGTTGGACGATCAGGCCAAAGTCGTTCAACAGGCACAAACCCTGCGTGACGATCAGGTTTGTTCTCTCCCCACCCGCGACGTTCCTGCCCTACTTCAATAGGAGCGGCTGGAGCTTAGCACCAACCACAATCAAGCCCTTAGGATGGATTTAACCCTTTTAACCCTTCGTGTGCTGGATAATGCTGTGGAACATTCCCTCGCGAAGGAATCCATCTGCTCCAGCGGTTTGGGGCGAGACCGGGTGGGGGGGGAGAAGGGGCAGCCTCAGCCTGGCTAACACTTGTGCTTCCTCACAGCTGGAAGCATTACCAGGGCTTATGTTTTCAGCCGCGGTATAGTTCCTCATTAACCTCTTCCCTGGAGCCAAATCAGGTGCTGGGAGCAGCATCAGCCCCGCCTTGATCTAGACTTTGACACAGGCTGGAGTCGATAATACCTCACGCGAGCCCCATAAATCTGGGAGCCAAAGAGTTGGCTTTTCTTTTTTCCCCCCGGCCGATCTTGCTGAATCTAGCCGTGAAACAGAGCCATCTTCCGTCTGTCCAGGGTTGGAGGTTGGGGGCGCCCGGCAGAACAGAGATGGGCGATAAGAACAAGGACATCTGGGGTTTAAGGTGAGTGGGCAAGGACCCCCATGCACTGAGCATGTAGGAATCCCGGAAGTGTATGCAGAAGTGAGTTTGTACGGAGGGGCCGCACACACACTCACCCCTCTGCCCAGGGAAAGTTATGCCACCGTTTACTAAGCCAGACTGACCCCTGGAGTAACCAACCCCATTGGCCTCGGGGTTACAGTGCAGTTGACGATTGCTTTGGCCCCAAGTGCTTTGTGGGTGGGTGGGTCGGGGACACTGGCCTGCTGGGAGATCGTAATTCAATTCCTCACCCACCTGCACTGCTTAGGCTGGGGGAATTGCCCCGACGGGGAACATGATTTGTGCTGTTCAGGGTAGACGGCTCTGCCGCCCTCAGGCTGCCAGCAGGACTCTGAAGAGGAAACCTACCTGGCCCTCTTCGGCGAGGGTACCACCCCAGGCCCGTGGGAAGAGTTGCTCCATAAAAAGCTCTTGCATCTGGGCTTGGCCATTGCTCCGCAGACCCGGCAGGAGATGCCAAAGCCCGCTGCACCCTCCTTAGAGGGGTCAAGAGGTGCACACATATAGGTCTTCAAGTCGCAAGCTGCCTTGTGGGTGCAAGCGGGGAAGGTCCTGGGATCTGCGGGCATGTGCTGAAGTCCTCCTTAAGATCTGGAGTCCTCTGTGGGTTTCAATCCCTGGATGGTGGCAAGACCACTACAGGACAGGATCTCCAGTGATGTCTGCCCTATCAGCAGCTGACAGAGGCAAATGAAGCCAAAGGAAATGTAAAGCCAGGAGCCACGAAACTCAAATGCAGGTGCCATCCGGCTCATCAGACCGGTCGTCAGCAGGGAAGGGGCTGAGCTCCTCCAAGGTTCGCTTGGCTCTGGGGCTCTTGTGGGATGCCCTGTGGAAATAAGGGCCACGAAGTCCGTCTTTGCTTCTCCCAAGTCTCAGGAGTGTTAGGGCTAGAGGAAGGAGCCCTGGGTGGAGTTCCATCTCCAGAGTCAGGTCCTGTCATTCCTCACAGGAATACAGTGGAATCGCTGCTCTCGCCGGCCTGCACCGCAAAAGACCTCCAGTTAGGTTGGGTGCAAAAGATCACGACCTGTGCTAACGGCAGCCCCATGCCCTGCTAGCCCAGGCTCCTCTGATGTTAGCCCAAAAGCCACCCATGTGTTTTAGAGGCCGTGATTCACCAGCGGTCATTTCAGTATCTCCTCGTTGAAGCCTGCCCCAGGGCTGTCCCTACCTCGCCCTGCGGGCTGGCCTCCTCGGCTCTCAGCTCAGGCATGACGGTGATGGTGGTAGACAGCAGGGCGTATTCCTTCTCTGCCACCTGTAGGCTGCTGGGGGTGCCCCTCTGGTGCAAGGGCAGTACCACCTGGGCGGTGCCCTCCTCCCTTCCCTTGCTGGTGGAGGAAGGCAGGTAGGAGGAAGCCTGGGCCAAGAGGCTCAAGAAAGCCTCCTTCAGAGCCCTGCGAAACTCCCTCCGCATCAGGCAGTAGATGACAGGGTTAAGGCAGCTGTTGCTGTGGGCCAGGCAGGTGGTGAGGGGGAAGATGTAGGTGTGGAGGAAGTAGAAGGTCTTGTCCCAGGGGACAGCCCTGAACTTCACCAGGGCCCCCCAGAAGGTCACCATGTGGTTGGGGAACCAGCAGACGAAGAAGGAGGTGACCACTAGCCAGACAGACGTGGCAATCTGGCTCTGCCTCCTGGGGTTGTTGGTGTTGACACGGTGCTGTTGGAGGAAGCTCAGGAGCCGCAGGTAGGAGGCCAAGATGATGACCAAGGGCACCACAAAGGCCACCAGCACCTTCTGGAGGTGATACACTCCCAGCCACCGGTTGGTGGGGAACTTGAGCAGGCACAACTCCACCCCGACCACATCTGTCACCGTGGCAAAGATGGCGGTGGGTACAGTGGCTCCCAAGGCTGCGGCCCAAAGAGCCACGGTGATCCACTTGGCCAGGTTGGCGGTCAGCTTGAGGCCGGGCCTGATGGCAGAGGCCACGGAACAGTAGCGGGTGACGCTCATGGTGGTGAGCAGGAAGACGTTAGCGTAGACACTCAGGACGGTCAAGGTGAGGACCAGCTTGCACATGACATTGCCGAAGGGCCAAGTGAAATCCAGGGCCGTCTCCACTGCCCAGAAGGGCAGGGTCAGGGCAAAGTGGAAGTCAGCCAGCGCCAGGCCGAAGACAAAGACGTCTATGGGAGAGGCCGGCCTGCCCTTCTGGGCCCGGACCAAGTACATGACCATGGAATTGCCCAGCAGCCCCACGGTGCACACCACCAAGTAGACGCTGGAGATGAGGATCCGCAGGCCGAAGATCCCATCAGCCGGGACGGAGGCTGCATCATCCCCGCTCAGCCCCCAAGCGTCCAGCAAAGATTTGTTCCCGAAGTTGGGCCGTGCTGAGCTGTTCAACTGCCCCATCCCCCCTTCCTGCATGTTCAACACACTCTCCTCCCAGCTGGGGGGTAGGGGTTGTGGCACTGGGGACGTACAGCACCCGGCGCGCGGAGGAGGAGAGTGGCCCCTCTACTCACCACGTGGCCAGTGCAGCCATCCTTGCCCGAAGCCAGCCCATTCCCTGTCAGTGCTCTTCCATGCAGCTCCGCTCACCCTGAATGCACGCACCACTGGGTCCGCGGCACGGAAACCGGGACAGCCCCATGCAATAAGCCAGCGGTGGCTCGCACAGCTGGGAGGGGGAATCCTTCAGGCACGAGTCGGCCCTTGAGCTCCTGCATCGCCCTTGGGCCTCCCACGTCGGTGGCAATCGATGCAGGCTGGCCGACCTCCTCTCTCCTGCGCTCCTGAGTCCAGCCGCGCAGGGGGTGTGGGCTGAACTGTGCAAGGCAGAAGAGCTGTCCTGGGTGTGTGTGACACTCGAGCAACTGAAGGCTGGCCCTCCCGAGGGGCAGGGCAAGACTCCTCCTTCATTCCTGGAGCACATGGAACAAAGGTACCTCCTCCCCACCCTCCTCGCTGCTGGACTCTCTGTTCAGCTGTTTACCTGCAGCCAATGCTAAGGTGAGACTTCCAAAGCAACCGCTGGTGCATGCAGCAAGCCCGGCTGGGCCACGGGCCCTGGGGTGAATCAGGAATGAATTGGGTGGGTTCTGATTCTCCTTTGGCCCTCTCATGGCTGGCACCCTCTTTGCGCCGGTCTAAGTCACTGCACCAGGTGACTAATCTAGTTACCCTGGAGGAAGGGAGATCAGAATCAGGCCCAGCGTGTGTGTGTGTGTGTGTGTGTGTGTGTGTGGTGAGGGGGGAGGGAGTGTATTTTAAAGGGCCAGTGTCAGGACAGCTTTTGGGTCCAACATTCAGGTGTTTTGTAGCAACAAAATTCGAATGTCAATACCAACGTTGCCCTGAATTTAAATTCCAGTGGATACAAATCAACTTCCCTGAGCTGTGGGGGTTTGCAGCGTAACCATTGCATTGTAACGCTCCTTCCCTGCAGCCAGGGAACAGGTACAGAGAAGGGTCTTGACTTGCCCAAGGTCACCCAGCAAAACCGGTGGCTAGTCAGTCGGAGCGCCCTGCTCCATCCACTAGACACTGCTGCCTCACTGGGAAGTTGTGGCCCACTCCTGGCTCTGACCCTGGGAGGCCTCGGGGGGGGGAGGGGCCCCTTTCTCTGCCTCAGTTTCCCCATCTGTCAAATGCTTTATGATCTCGGGTTAAAAAAGTGCTAGAAGTGGAGAGGAGAAACTGACTGTACGGAAACCGATCAGTCTGGTGTGTCTGCCCCCCGGAGACACACCATGCTTGTCAACGGCAAACTCCTGCTGATTTCTGCCGAGTTAGGACCCCCGGGCCTTACCCGTGATTTCTAATCAGGCTCTGTCCCTTTAACTGCGAATCCCATGCACCGCTACAGACTAGGGACCGAATGGCTTGGCAGCAGTTCTGCAGAAAAGGACCTAGTGGTGACAGTGGACAAGAAGCTGGATATGAGTCAACAGTGTGCCCTTGTTGCCAAGAAGGCCAATGGCATTTTGGGATGTATAAGTAGGGGCATTGGCAGCAGATCGAGGGACATGATTGTTTCCCTCTATTCGACACTGGGGAGGCCTCATCTGGAGTACTGTGTCCAGTTTTGGGCCCCACACTACAAGAAGGATGTGGAAAAATTGGAGAGAGTCCAGCGAAGGGCAACAAAAATGATTAGGGGTCTGGAACACATGAGTTATGAGGAGAGGCTGAGGGAACTGGGATTGTTTAGTCTGCAGAAGAGAAGAATGAGGGGGGATTTGATAGCTGCTTTCAACTACCTGAGAGGTGGTTCCAGAGAGGATGGTTCTAGACTATTCTCAGTGGTAGAAGGGGACAGGACAAGGAGTAATGGTCTCAAGTTGCAGTGGGGGAGGTTTAGGTTGGATATTAGGAAAAACTTTTTCATTAAGAGGGTGGTGAAACTCTGGAATGCGTTACCTAGGGAGGTGGTGGAATCTCCTTCCTTAGAAGTTTTTAAGGTCAGGCTTGACAAAGCACGGCTGGGATGATTTAATTGTGGATTGGTCCTGCTTTGAGCAGGGGGTTGGACTAGATGACCTCCTGAGGTCCCTTCCAACCCTGATCTTCTACGATTCTAACGGTGCTTGTGTTTCTCCAGAGTCCAGGTGATTGTGCTCCAGGCAGCTGATCAAAGCCGTGGGCCTGGGAGTGCCCCAGCTGGATTTCTTTTCCTGGGAAATCCTGGATTTAAGGGTGCTGAGGGGCAAATGCCCCTCGCAGCCCGTATCTTCTGCCAGCGTGCTGTGCCTAGAGCCCAGCACCCAGCAGGACCAGACTACGAGTGCCGGATGGGAAAAGAACCAGACCCTCCCTCGCTCTGCAGCACCCACAGCGTAGCAGGGGAAGTGGCCAGCAAGGACAATAGTTACCGGCTTCAGGGCAGTTTCTTTTGCGCTTGCCAGTGATTTAACGGGCTGTGATTGCCTGGTTTGTTTGAATTGGCAGCAAGAGGCAGCAATAAAGTACCTGGTGATCCCGGGTGACGAAGAAGGCCTGCAATTGGTTCAAGCACACGAAGCCCCAGGTTTATGAGGCCAAGCACCTCAGACCCGATCCCAAGTGTCTCCGCTCCCTGAAAGCCCCGAACGCCACTGAGAGCACCTAGGCCCAGAGCTTTGCAGTGGCGTAGTTGCCGTGTTGGTTGCAGGATACGAGAGACACAAGGTGGGTGCACCGTACATGAGTCTTGGCCCCTATTTCTTTGCAAATGAAGGTCTGGTTAGCAGGCTATAGGGAGTGTTATAAATGGTTGTAATGGGCCACAGAGCCAGTGTCTCAGATCAGTCTCAGATCAGGAGGTTTTGAGCCTCCGGCAGAATTGAAGTTCCCAGGCTCGTCGGTTGAAGGTGCAATGCAGGTTTCCTTTGTGGTGGGGACGCCCGCACTGAGGTCCACCAACCAGCATGCCGCAGTGGCTAGGGGCTAGAATGGGAGTTAGGGTTCTGTCCTCCCGGTGACTCGGATGATCTCCCCGTGTAAAGAGCGAATGACAATGCTTGTGCTCCTTTCCCCCATGCTAGCTGGCTGGACTGTGCCAATGAGAGCTTGATGCTGTTACTACGCCCTGTTATCTTATTACAGTCTGGTTTCCCGGATCCTATCCTGCAGAGGGAGGGGTGCATCTCACCTCAGCTGCCCTGGGGTCATGCTGCCCTCTGGGACTGGTTGGGATTCATCTGGAAAATGGCCCTCACTGCATGCATATCCATCTCTCCCCATCCCGTGGTGCACAGGAAGGACGGTGCACTGGTGAGGGGGCCCGGAGCCCTGGATTCTTGGCACAGCTCTGCCACAGACTCGCTGTGAGAGCTTGGGGATGTCACTTAGCTGCTGCGGCTCGATGACGTTTCTCTCAAAAACAGGAGCAACGGTCCCTATTTCACAGGGAGGTTAAAAGCTGGGGAGGTGCCCAGATACTATGGGGATGGGCACCAGATAAATATGGAACTTGGGTTCCCAATCTGCCTGTCTACCTCTTGCGTGGGGGTGCTGCCCTCTGCTGGTGGATTATTCCATGAGCAAGGCTCCTGGCCCAGCCCTAAAATTGACCCTGTTTCCCGAAAAGTTTCAGTTTAGATGAATCGGCATGTTCACAAAAAACTCCCAACCAGCGCTAGTCAGGGTATATGTGTGTGTCAAGGGGGAATGGGTGTATGCCTGTGTGTATGAGTGTATCTCCGGGTACAGGTTGTATGGAGCCCGTATATGTTTTGGGTGTTTTAACAAAACCATGTCTAATCTCTACAGAGCCCACCAAGCCTCCTCTGTGATGTCCAAGCAGGTCAAATAGAGGCAGGGGAGTTCATTGGCTTGGAAGTTTGACCTGTGTCCTCTCATGTGTTGTTCCCCTGCCCATCGTCCGTGGATCGTGCCCTGCTGGGCTCTGCTTAACGAAGAATGCGAACTCTGGCTCGTGGTCCTGGTGCCTCCGTCAGACCCTGACACTAACCGGCATCTCTAATGGAGCTGGTGGCATGGCAGAAAACGTCTCTCCATTAAACCCAGCAACAAACGCTCTCGGAGATCAGATCTTGGGCAAGCCCAGGCTGAGTCTGAGCCATCAGCAGGTGTGCAGGAGGCGGCGAGGGGCGGGGAACGAGACTGGCCCTTGAGGCAGAAGGATTAGCTTCAAACGCTCCCCAGATGCAACACGCCTCTTCCCTTTGACAGCAATTACCTGCTCAGCAGCTGGTGCTGAGTCCCTCTGGGGCGCTGGTCCATGGCCGTCCTCACCTGGCCCTCCTCAACGCCGGGGACCCCGGCCCGCTCTCTCGGGCCCCTGTCTTGACAAGCGAGTGGTGCAGCTTGGGGATGGTGTGAGCCCGGCGCTCGCCCTGGTGCTGGTTGGTTTTTTGCTGGCGTGGAGGCACCCCGGAGCGGGACGGTGGGCACCATGAAGAAGATGTTCTCCTGTTCCACCTCGCAGGTTGCGGTGAGTGAGCCTCGCCGAGATCTTCCTCTTGTGCTGAGCTGGCCGGTGAGGTGGGGGATCTGAGCCCAGTGGAGGGGGTAAGGCCCTAAGAAAGGAACATTACCATGTGCTACAGAAGAGCCCTGTCCTGCAGTAGTCTATGGGAGGAGTGCCCCCATACGAATAGCCCTTTACCTACGTTGCCCTCCTTGGCAATAGCCCCGTACGATGCATATGCTATTTTACAGGTTCTCCAAGTGACCATCGCACCCCCCAGGTGTTAAGGGTTCTGCCCCCCGTGCTGTCCCCATGTTGCTAAGCAAGCAGGGGTGCTCAGCTTGCTGGGAAGAGGGGGCTCTCAGAGTGGCCAAAGACCGACAGCCCCTGCACTAGTCTCTGACCGTAGCCCCGTGCCACCGTATGGGGTGGAAAGAGTGCTGTGCTCTGGCCTCACCAGCAGTCCCTTACGGAGCTAGCCCTTGGGGACAGCATTTCACAGCCCTGCCCTTCTGCCCCTGGACTGCAGGGTGAGGGTCCTACAGGCTGGAGCTGACTCTGCGGCCCGTGTTTGGGAGTGGGGGTGATGGGAGAGGCAGGACAGTACAACGGTCAGAGCGCTAGCTCGGAACTTCGGAGGTCCCACTTCAATTCGCAGCTCTGTTCCAGACCCCTGGTGTGACCTTGGCCAGCATCTGAGGGTTCAGAGCAGCCAGCTGGGCTGGTGCCCCCAAAATCAAGGGCTCAGAGCCGCTAGTGAGGCCCTTGGAGCCTGTCACCCTTTGCTAGGGGGCCACTGGGAAGCGGATCAAACCAGAAATCTCTCTGCACGGAGTCTCTCTCCTTTTGTTCACTGTCGCCCCCAAGCCTCGGCCCCTCCTGCCCATGGGGTGAATGCCATGCAGTTCCCAGCCTGTCTTCGCTCTGCATTGCATGCAGCGATCTGGATTTGGCAACGGGAGCCCAGGGAGGCAGCATCCGGGCCTGACAAACCGGAATGGTGGAGTGGGTTAATTACTCAGTCAGCCAGGGGCTGTTGCATGTCCAGGGTGTTCCCAGGCTTGGTACAGAAGCCAGGGGCCAGCCCCCAGGGGAGTGGGGATGTGCAGCTGTAAAGATCCCGTTGAGGACTCAGTGGTCTCTGCCTCCCACCCTCGGGAGAAGTTACCCTAGAACCTTTGCCTTGTGGCTCCTGTACCCAGCAGCGCAATGAGGGACTGCAGGGTCCACGGGGGATCTCCAGTCACTTGCCTGTTAATAAGTATTGGGTGCTGCACATCTGTATCAAGGACAGATGTGTTGGCCCTATGGTCCCATCTCTTTAATATGCTCCATAGTAGTGAATAACCAATTAATAAGCATTTCCTTTTATATCATCCTGAAGGATCCCAAACTTCTTTGCAGATAGGTATAGTGTAATGACACCCCTCCACACTATGCACATGCCTGCCCTCTGCTGGTTGGAATTGGAACTGTGTGTCATGGGCCCTATACTGCCAAAAACTTAAGGGATATTATCCTTCACCTAAAGTGGTAGGGGGATGCTCCTGGGAGCGGGAGGATCTGAGTTCTATCCCTGCTGTTGCTGTGAAGATCCATGTGGCCAAGGATTTTTTACAGTTAATTAGTGTAGGCCCAATTTACCAAATGCCATGTTAATAGAAGGTTGGTGATAATAATTTGCATGTCTATGGTATTGTTCATCGGAGAACCTCAAAGTTCTCTACAACCACTCATTAGTTGTAGGGGGTAGGGAAGCATTATTGTCTTCATTTTCCAGAGAGGGAAACTGAGGAACACAGAAGTGAAGGGATGAGTAAGTGGATGTGGTAGGCATGGAACCCAGGAGTCCTGATGTCCAATGTTATGCACTAAAAAAGTCACAACCAGACAGTCCTGCTCTGACCATTAGGCCACGCGTCTTTCAAGAGCTGGGAATGGAACCCAGGAGTCCTGTTCCCACTCTAACCATTGGATCACACTCCCTCCAAGGTATGGAACCACTAGACTGCACTCATGTGCCCAGGAAAACAAACAAACAATTGCTTGGCTTCTCTTGACTGTCGAGAGACAAGGTGGGAAAGCTAATATCTTTTACCTTGTCTTGCTAATATCCTGGGACCCACAGGGCTACAATTACATTGCATGCAAGAAACAAACAGAGCAGGCAACTAGATCCCATTCCCCGCTCGTACACTCTGACCAGGCATCCCACCACGTGGTTATTTTCCCACTGCAGCCCTTGTCTAGGACACAGGGTAATTAGGATATGAGCAATCATGGGGTGTGTAGTCCTTGTGTAATAACACACACACACACACACACACACACGCTCAGGGTGTATAGGTGGGTGTGGAATGTTAATCACCAGCTACCCAACACTCAGGTTCTGCGGGTTCATTAATACTCCATGCTTGTGCAATGATTAGGGCGTAAAGACCCAGGGGTCATGCCTGGCTCTGCCACAGCTGCCCTATGTGACTTGGGCAAGTCATTCAGTCTCTTTGTGCCTCAGTTTCCCCTCTGTGCAATGGGGACGATACTCACTTTGTATGAGGCAGGGAGGCTATGAGGATAAATGCATTAAATACTGCGAGGTGCTCAGATACTATGGTGGTGTGGGCCATATGAGTACGTCAGATAGATTTCTGATAGTTTAAAAAAATCCAGCCTTGGAGCCAAATCGAAGCCCTGGTGTAAACAGATGCAACTCCAATGGATTGGCTCCCATCTGCTCTCCTATGGCTTAATTTATCCCTGTGTTTTCACCCCCCAGGCCAAAGTTGTCTGTGAGGGAGTTAAGTAGATGGGGAAACTGAGTCACAAAGTGAGGAAATGACTTGCCCGAGACCACAGATGATGATTTTAAAAAAAATCTAGCTCTTCTCTAGCAGCTTTTCATCTATAAATCTCAAAGCCCTTTACAAAGGAAGGCGAGTATTGCTGTCACATTTCACCCAGTGGGGAAACTGAGGCACAGAGCATCTGGTTCTTGCTGCTGAGCTCAGCCCATTAGACCACACTTGTTTCTCCATCTTATGTCTTGAATTATATACAATTCTGGACCAATTTAATACAACTCACTGCATTTGGTCTTTTTTTGATCTGATCCTTCTCTCTTTTCTTTTAATACTCGTTCGGGCAATTCCTCTATTAATTAATACACCAGACCTTCTTGTGTCATGTCTCTTTAGCAGCTGGTTAAACACCCACTTAACCACTCAGCACTCCCTAAACCCGTGTGTAATGCTGACCTGATTCTACAGTTGCCATTGCCCTTCCCTGTCATTAGGATATCCGGCAGCTTTCCTGATTAAGCATGTCTCGAATAAGAAACATGACATTTAGCCATAGGGGCCAGCTATTATCACTAGGGCCCTACCCAGTTCATGGTCCGTTTTGGTCAATTTCACAGTCATAGGAATTTAAAAATCATAAATGTCATGATTTCGGATATTTAAATCTGAAATGTCGGGGTGTTGTCATTGTAGGGGTCCTGACCCGAAAGGCTATTTTGTGTGTGTGTGTGTGTGTGTGTGTAGGCAGGGGGCGGAGATTACAATGTTGTTGTAGGGGTGTCACGATATTGCCACCCTTCTTTCTGCCCTGCGGCTGGTGGCGGCTCTGCCTTCAGGGCTGGGTTCCCGGCCAGCAGTCGCTGCTCTCCGACCACCCAATTCTGAAAGCAGCCCAGAAGTAAGGGTGGCAATACCATGACCCCCCCTACAATAACCTTGCAACTCCCCCATGATCCCCTTTTGGGTCAGAACCCCCAGTTTGAGAAACACTTGTTTTGCCCCCCATGAAATCTGTATAGTGTAAGATAAAAGTACACAAAAGACCCGATTTCACGGGGGAGACCAGATTTCACTGTCCGTGACGCATTTTTCATGGCCGTGAATTCGGTAGGTCCCTAATTATCACTAATAAACCCCTAGGGAATGGCAGTCATGATGACAAGCATGCAGCTATAAATAGACAACTGGAGATCCTTAGCTGAAAGGTGGTGTGTAAAGGCACCATGTTTTCTTTGTGCATCACACGCTCAGGAATTATAGCTAGTGACTTGAAAGCTAATGAACCTGTCAGTCTCCTCTGCATTATTAGCTCCCTTTGGGAGAGCAGGAAACTGAGGCACAAAGGAAGAGATGGGTTGTCCCAGGTTAGAGGGCTTGGCTTTTGTAGAAACTGGCCTGGGCACTCCTCACATATCTGTGGTTTGCTCTAGATTAATCCCTAAGGAAAGCCACAGATGGTTGGGCGAGTGTCCGGACGAGCCTTCACAAGCTTGGTGATGCCCTCGAGTTACTTTGCAATCAACTCACTGGAGGTAAAAACTCCCGTGTAGACATCCTCAGTGAGTAGGTGATAACAGTGGGTTTAGAACTCGGGCCACCTTGCTCCCAATCCTCTGTTTAGGCCGTACTGCCTTTGCTCAGCCATTCTGCACGCAGAGGTGGTGTGGGCTGCCCAGGCATGTAGAGTGAATCCCTGGCAGCCATGGGATTAGAACTCAGGACTCCTGGCTCCAAGACCTATGCTTAGCCCGCGGGAGCCCTGGCTCTGTTTGGCCATGCTGCCCCCTCTAGCTGCGGTGCATCCTCCAGCCCTGCCCACTCTCACTTTCTCCGTGACGCTCTCTTCGAATCAGGTCGAGAGCTGGAACAAACACGACCAGAAGCTTTTCGAAGCCGTCGAGAAGGGGGATGTGGGCAGAGTTTCCGTCCTGGCTTCCAGAAAGACAGCGAGACCCACCAAGCTCAACGCCCTGGGCCAATCTGCGTACGTAAGTTTTCCTGTCCTCTTCCCTCCTGCTAACCCAGCTGGTTTTCTGTTTCTAACCCCACCACAAAGGCTGGTGCTCAGGCATAGCTGCTGGGCAGTTAATTCCCACCAAGCCAGGACAAAGCCCAGCTCCCTTCCAGTCACATCTTCCTACCAATTGAATGTCACTTTAAGATCGGGACATAGGATTTGCTTCATGCACCAGATCATAACACTGGCCCATCGGGCCAAACATCCCTCCCACCCCATCTTCCTATTCCAGCACAGCCCATTGGCCAATCCAGTCCAGCATCCCCACCTCCTGGCATAGCACACCTGCCCGTTGACAAGTAGGGTGGTCTTGTGGCCAAGGCATTGGGTTGGGACTCAGGAGACGTAGCTCTGCCATTGACCTTGGGCAAGTCATGGCTGCTCTCTGTGCCTCAGTTTCCCCACCTGTAAAACGGGAAAAACAATCCTTTCTCTCACCCTTTGTCTGTCTGGTCTATTTAGAGTCTAAGCTCTTCAGGGCAGGGACTCTTGCTCTGTGTCTGTACAGCACTTAGCACATTGGGGCCCTGATCTCAGCTGGGGCCTCAAGTTGCTTCTGGATTTTAAAAAGAGGAAGAATAACTAGAGCATGAGGTCTGGTTTCCCTCCCTCCTACTGTTCCAGAGCAAAGCTTTGATCTCATCTAGCCAGCTGTCTCCAGTCCAGACCATTGGTCCAGCTATTCCTGCATCCTGCCCCTAACAGAGATGCGTTGAAGGCTGGGGGGTGGGGAACGAAATCCCCATAACGCATCTGGCTAATTGTGCAATGCAGCACATGGTAGCAGACCGTTCCTTCCTGAGCCGCTGATGCCCTGAAGTACAGGATATGACTGTCCCTATCTTACAGCACGTGCCCACAGATTAACCTGAGCAATGCGCTGCAGAACCAGATGGCCTGCCGGTTGTGCAGCTGGTACTGGTTGAGAGCGCATCAAATGATGAGCAGCATTATTATGAGTAACCCCTTCACCTACCAAAGGCTGCATAGACATGACTTAGTTAGTACATGGTGACATATGTACTAACTAGATCTAGGAATGGTTTCAGAGCAGCCGTGTTAGTCTGTATTCGCAAAAAGAAAAGGAGGACTTGTGGCACCTTAGAGACTAACCAATTTATTTGAGCATGAGCTTTCGTGAGCTACAGCTCACTTCATCGGATGCATTCAGTGGAAAATACATTGGGGAGATTTATATACACAGAGAACATGAAACAATGGGTGTTACCATACACACTGTGAGGAGAGTGATCACTTAAGATGAGCTAATACCAGCAGGAGAGTGGGGGTGTGGGGAAGAAAATCTTTTGTAGTGGTAATCAGGGTGGGCCATTTCCAGCAGTTGACAAGAATGTCTGAGGAAAAGTGGTGGTGGGGGGGAATAAACATGGGGAAATAGTTTTACTTTGTGTAATGACCCATCCACTCCCAGTCTCTATTCAAGCCTAAGTTAATTGTATCCAGTTTGCAAATTAATTCCAATTCAGCAGTCTCTCGTTGGAGTCTGTCTTTGAAGTCTTTTTGTTGTAATATTGCGACTTTTAGGTCTGTAATCGAGTGACCAGAGAGATTGAAGAGTTCTCCGACTGGTTTATGAATGTTATAATTCTTGACCTCTGATTTGTGTCCATTTATTCTTTTATGTAGAGAGTGTCCAGTTTGACCAACGTACATGGCAGAGGGGCATTGCTGGCACATGATGGCATATATCACATTGGTAGATGTGCAGGTGAACGACCCTCTGATAGTGTGGCTGATGTGATTAGGCCCTGTGATGGTGTCCCCTGAATAGATATGCGGACACAGTTGGCAACAGGCTTTGTTGCAAGGACAGGTTCCTGGGTTAGTGGTTCTGTGATGTGGTGTGTGGTTGCTGGTGAGTATTTGCTTCAGGTTGGGGGGCTGTCTGTAAGCAAGGACTGGCCTGTCTCCCAAGATCTGTGAGAGTGATGGGTCATCCTTCAGGATAGGTTGTAGATCCTTGATGATACGTTGGAGAGGTTTTAGTTGGGGGCTGAAGGTGATGGCTAGCGACGTTCTGTTATTATCTTTGTTGGGCCTGTCCTGTAGTAGGTGACTTCTGGGAACTCTTCTGTCTCTGTCAATCTGTTTCTTCACTTCTGCAGGCGGATATTGTAGTTGTAAGAATGCTTGATAGAGATCTTGTAGGTGTTTATCTCTGTCTGAGGGGTTGCAGCAAATGCGGTTGTATCGTAGAGCTTGGCTGTAGACGATGGATCGTGTGGTGTGATCTGGGTGAAAGCGGGAGGCATGTAGGTAGAAATAGTGATCAGTAGGTTTCCGGTATAGGGTGGTGTTTATGTGACCATCACTTATGAGCACCGTAGTGTCCAGGAAGTGGACCTCTTGTGTGGACTGGTCCAGGCTGAGGTTGATGGTGGGATGGAAATTGTTGAAATCATGGTGGAATTCCTCAAGGGCTTCTTTTCCATGGGTCCAGATGATGAAGATGTCATCAATATAGTGCAAGTAGAGTAGGGGCATTAGATCTAGGAATAGAACCAAGGAGTCCTGGCACCTCATTCCCTGCTCCGACCACTTGCTTACGCTCCCCTTCCAAAGCTAAGAATAGTACCCAGAGACCTGGCTCTTCATTCCTGGTCTAATCAAAGTAGTTCATGCTCCCCTGCCAGGAATAGAAACCAGGCATCCTGTTCCTGGCTCTAACCAACTAGATCCCACCCCCTTCCTGGAGCTAGGAATAGAATCCAGGAGTCCTGGCTGCCTTATCTCTGCTCTAGCCATTAGACACATCAGGGATTCTCCCATGGTCCTCTCCAGGAAGCAAGCTGGAGTTATTCTCTGACAATGGCTTTAGGGTGGAAAGTTCACTGCCCTCCAAGAATACAGGTCACTTGGTGAGTTTCACGCCGGGCCTGCAATGAGTCTTGGCTCTTCGCCTCTTTGCAGGTTCCATCTGGCAGCTTCCAAAGGGCTCACCGAGTGCCTGACCATCCTGCTGTCTCATGGGGCCGAAGTCAATGAGAAGAATGATGACGGTACGTGTAGGGTTTTCCCTGGCTTGGCAGAGGAGCAGAGAGTGCAGGACTGGCCTGGACCGATGCTCCATCTAGGCTAATAGCCATCCTGCCCTCTGGCAGGCCAACTCAGATCACTGGCCCCTCCAATCCAGCATCATGCTTCCTGCCCAGCCCATACAGATAAATAGTCCCGGTAGGCTGGAGACCCAGCTCCTGCCCAGTGGTCCATGGGGTGCTTGGTCCAGAGCTGACTGAAATCAGTGACTTCAGTGGGCTTTGGGCCCAGCCCCTTGGCTGGTATCCCACCTTCTGCCTCACTGGAACACATCAATGGGCCATCTAGCCCTGGGGTCCTGGTTCGGGACTAAGTGCTACTGCAAAACAGATAATAACAAGAGGATATTAACTCTTGCCATGCTGGAACAGACCAGCGGTTGGTCTTATCACATTTCCTGCATACTGTCAGACCAGATTAGCTAAATTGTCTCCCTCTCTTAGTGTGAAAATTAGTAGCCCTTGTCCTTGCTCTGGTTTGTGTCACCATAGTCGCTGCTCCTGTCCTTGGCCATATTCTGTCGGAATGACTTTTCCGTTGCTGAGACGCCCGCTCACCCAGCTGGAATGCAGGTGCCTTCTCAGGGCCTGATCGAAAGCCTGGGGGAGTCGTCTTTCCATGGCCTCCAACGGCCTTTGGGTCCAGCACCTGCCACAGGAGTCACCGAGTTTAAGGCCAGAAGGACCATTAGATCATCTTGTCTGTCCTCCTGCGTATCACAGGCCACCAGCACCACCCAGCACTGCACACCCAGCACAGCATCTGAAATGAGACCAAAGTTAATGAGACCAGGCTGTTCTGTGCCACAGACAGAGAACAGGAGGGCCCGGGGTCCCTGCAGTGGCAGGGAACTGATGAAGTGAGGTACACCCAGATAATTCTGGCACCCACACACTGTAAAGGAGGCAACCTCCATGCCCCATGGTCCCTGCCGATCTGAGCTGGGGGATAATTCCTTCCCCACCCCACCTATGATAACCAGTGAGACCCTGAGCAGGTGAGCCAGCCCCAGCCAGCCACATGCCTGGTGCCACCGCAGACCCTGGCACTGCCCCTAGGCATGTCCCGAACCTGCCCCCCACAATCAGGATCCCTGGACTCATCTCAGGGCTCAACATGCAGCCGGCATGTTGAGCCCTGAGATGAATCTAGGGGCTGATTGGCTTCCCCCCTCCCCGGGAGAGGTTACGCTATTTTCACCCCTGCTCCATGCACCCACAGCGAGCCACAGACCCCCCCAGCTCCAGGTGGGGCTCAGCTCTCTGTTCCCGAGACGTGATCCTCTCCCTTTGCTCTTCTCCCCAGGCAGCACGGCGTTGCACCTCGCCACCATCGCCTGCCAGCCTCAGTGCGTGAAGGTTCTTCTGCAGGTAAAGATGACAAATGCCCCTCCCTGCCACCCTGCTCCGGGCTGGGCACTGGGGTGTTCCCGGCGGGGGTCTCAAGCCATCAGTTGGACAGCCACAGGATCTGTCTGATTTCCATACAGACTCGCTTCACGTTCACTGACAGGGTCTGTAGGACGCAGCAGCGGGGTCTGCTGGTTGGATCAGGGGCCAGAACCTCTTGGGTTCTCCTTTAAGAAAAGATGGGCTATCTGGTCTATGGGTCTAGTGGTTAGAGCAGGGGGGGACTGGGAATCAGGACGCCTGGGTTCTAGCGGGGGTGGAAAATGGAGGGTCCCCTTCAGAGCCCGGCATGCACAGGTGCAATTTCTACTCTCCATTACCCCACTATTGATCCAGAGTAACCCCAGATGTAGAGGGAGCTGGTCTGCATTTCCCCCAGCAAAACCAGAAATCAGAAACTAGGCCCCAGACTCCTCCTGGCTCTGTGGGTGGCATCCCATGAGGCTACCATGCCCTAACCCAGCCCAGCAGTGGCTGTGCCCCGTCTCCTGGCATTTGAGCTGCTCTGGGGCTCATCATTTCCCTCCTGCATGGTAAGGTGTGGCTGGGGAGTTTCAGTCTAGAGGTGACAGGGTAGAAATGGGCAAGACAGAAATGAAACAGGCGTTGTCTCTTAGCTCAGGGCAGTGAGCAAATTCCTGCTTGACGACTTACTGTGTTGGCTGTTTGGCCTGTAAGCAGCCAGCAAAACCCCTCGAGATGAACTGATACCTTGGGATCCTCTGAGAGAAGGCGCTGGGGAGACAGCACAGTTGTTCCTGAATTAAGCCATTGGCTGCCTGGATAATTAGCCCCACTTTACCACTGGGGAAGCGGAGGCTCAGACAGGTGGGGGTTGGCTCGCCCGAAGTTCTGCAGTGAGTCAGTGCTGGAGATGGGGAAACTAGATCTCCTGTCTTCCCAGATCTGTGCTGGGCAGCACTGTGGGGCCTCCATTGTGCTCTGGGCTGTACAAACACAGTCAAAGACTGTCCCGACCCCAATGAATTGAGAGTCTAAACAAAGCCAGAGGAATGGTCATTAACCCCATTTTACAGATGGGGAAACTGAGGCATATATATATATATATATATATATATATATAAAGTGACTTGCCTCAAGGTCACACAGGGAGTCCGTGGCGGCCTTGGGGCTAGAAGCTAGGTGTCTGGAGTCCCATGCCAGTGCCTTAGCCACTTAATTGAGGGGCATCATCTGTCCTGGATACCTGGAAGCCCTGCTTGGCTCACCCCAAAGTGAGGGTTCCTGCTGTCCCATGTCAGCTGGGCCAGGTCTTGCTCTGGAGCAGGAGGTGGGTCCGCGGCTCTGTGCTCTAGCCGCCCCCTGGGCCATTGGCAAAGGGGAGGTGGCCATTCTCTTGTGCTGCCCTCACAGCCGCATTTGTTCCTCGTAGCACGGCGCCAATGAGGACTGCGTGGATGGTGAGAAATGCACCCCCCTACACTGGGCCGGTGAGTGAGTCCCTGGAGGTGCAGGCTGAGTCGGACGAGGGGAAAGGCTGAGTGTGTCAGGGCAGATCTTCTAATGGGGCTGAGGGGTGAGGGGCTTGGAGCTGGGCTGATCAGCAAGGGGAGGCTGAGTCTGGGCTCCTGAAGACAGCCGGAGGGGGCTGAGACCTGGCTGGGGCCCTGTCTCCCAGCAGGGAGATCTGACGAGTTCCCTCCCATCACGATCATCTTCTTGTTGCCGTGCTAGAGAGACAGACACGAGGCAGGTCTCCCATGGGCATCCCTAGAGTCTTCTCTCTCTAGACCTCACCATCCCCGCATGTGTCTGTCTATTGCCGTGCAAACCTGCCTGTTTGTCCTATCTACCTGCTTGTCTTTCTATCCCCTGATGTACCTCTGTCCACCTCTCGCTCCATCCCCAGACATGTGTCTGTCTGTCCAGCCCCCTTCAATCCATCTGTCTGTCCAACCGTAGGGATGGGATGCTGACAATGCGCAGTGCCGTGCATGTCCACTGGGCATCGCCATTGATCACGTGACAGCCAGCCAGGGGTCATATGGACCTTGCAAGGGCTGATTTGAGCGTGGGCAAAATAGACCAGTCCCTACAAGCCGCCCGAGTCCCCGGGTTATTGCCCTGCGGAGATAGCGGGTGGGGAACCAGACTGCAAGAGCTGGATCAGGGCAGTGGATTGTGTTCCAGCCATTCCCCCCAACACTCACCTTCAAGGAGAGGACCCCAGCGATCGGAGACGGAACAAACCTAGAGTGCCCGGTCCCATCTAGTCTCTAGTCTACCTTTTTGGCCAATGCTGCCTGGCTTGCCCAGTCTAGCTGTAAATATCCCCTGGGAGAGGGCTTCCCATGGGAGATGTCCTAACAGATCTCTCCCCGCCACCCCCTCCTGCGGGTTTAAACCCATGTGGAGAAATGACCTTGCTTGGGTCTCACCTTGTTTGAAGAACCGCCCTGTGCAGAGAGCAAGGCCCCAGCTTCAGGCGGTCTCGAGTGACGAAGGTCAGACTGAAGACTCCTTCCCTCACTGGCCCTTGAGAGAGGGCGTACCTGGGGCGCTGGGCAGCCGGGGCTGATAGGCATATGGTTCCCCCCTCCATGTGGCAGCAGCTGGGTGTGTCCTTCGAGCACTGACCGCTCCTTTTTCTCCTGCCCTGCAGCCTCCTCGGGGTGTGCGTCCAGCGTCTTGCTCCTGTGTGACCAGGAGGCCTTCCTGGATGTCACCGATAACGTGAGTGTAAAACCCGCTTCGGGACAGGACTTGGTGGAACGACACTCACGAGGGGTGAAACTCGCTCCCCATGCGGAGGGCACAGGCTAGGGGCTACGTAACCTTTGTAAGGGTTCGGGGAGCCGGCTCCCGGCCGCTGAGTGCTGGGAAGCCGCGCCGGCTTTGGGTGGGGCTCCACGCAGCCTGCCACGCTAACCGCCTCTGCCGTTCCTTCCAGAACGGACGCACGCCCCTGATGATAGCGGCCATGGGGAACCACCCGGCCATCTGCTGCCAGCTGCTCCAGAGAGGGGCCAGCGGCGACCTCACCGACAAGGACCAGAAGTGAGTCTTGCCTGGGCTCTGAGAATAAAAACAGCACTAGCACCAGGGGCATTGTGGGGGGTTTCCCCTGGGAAATGGGGGTGGGGGGGAGCAGCATTTGCCCAGGGGCATTATGGACATTCTCACCAGGGAATGGGGGGGCAGTTGCCCAGGGGCATTATGGACATTCTCATCAGGGAATGGGGGGAGGGCAGTTGCCCAGGGGCATTATGGGCATTCTTGTCTCATTATGGGACGTCATCTACCCACTGTCCCCAGGTTTCACGAGGTGACCCCCAAGGCCTTTCAGAATTTCCCAGAAGCCTCTGCTTCTGGGAGCTGCTGTGGGTCCATGGGACAGCTGGCTCAGGGGAACTAGCCTGTTGTTACAGGAGTCCCCTAAAATTTCTCAGCCTGGCTTGGGGGCCGGGACCAGCCAAGATGGGGGTCATGGCTGGGAGTCAGGCGCTTGCAGCCAGCCTGCCCTTCCTGTATTACTACCTGGGGAGGGGTCGGGGCCAGACAACAAGGGGCAGCCCCTGGTTGGAGGGCCTTGTACAGGAAAGGTTAAGAACTGCTGCCCTAAATGGGAGCTGCTCCAGTGGGCCAGAGCAGAGAGGCCCATCTGAGGGGGAGCCACCCACAGATTATCCAGGTGGCCTGGCTGCAAGGGGTGCCCTTGGGGCTCCCCAGAACTGACCCTGACACCCCCTCACGTCCCCCCCCTCCAGGACTGCTCTGATCCTGGCCTGTGAGAGCTCCAGTGTGGAGTCAGCCAAGCTGCTGGTAAGCAGTGGGGCGGACCTCAGCGTGGTGGACAGGACGGGCCACGACGCCCTCCACTATGCCCTGCAGTCCCAGAGCCGCCCACTGAGGAGGCTGCTGCACAGCGCCCTGAAGAAGAGGAATAGAAGAGGTGAGGGGAAGGGGCTGCCAGTTTGGGGCTCAGGAAGGGATTGTGGGCCCGGGGGGGGTCACCTTCCTCTGCAGTATGTGGACTAGAGTAACTGAACTAGAGTAACTGGCAGATCCTCTATCACATCAAGATCAGACAAGGCCAGTAACACAGCCAGAGGTCAGGGGCCTGTTGCAGGCGCAGGTGGGCGAGGTTCTGTGGCCTGTGATGGGCAGGAGGATCTACAGGATCACAACGGTCCCTTCCAGCTGAACGTCTAGGAGTGGCTGAGCGATCCAAAATGCAAGGCTGGCACAACTATCAAAGATTAATGCAAGAAGCATGCTGAGTGCGGGACACATTTCCCACCCCGGAGGATGCTTCTAAAGGGCTTAGGGGACCCTCTGCTGCGAGCCATTGGTAACATGGCCGCTATTAGTTATTAGGTCGCATTTCCCTTCATTCCAAGTTGCAGAAATGCCTCAGAAAGCAGCAAAAACTGTTACCCCCCCCCAACTTTTCCCTTTGTGCCTCTAATTGGCTCGTTTGGTTGGACTACACCCAGCCTCGCTCGGGCAGGATATTGATTTTTTGTTGTTGTTTTTTTTTTTTTTTAATGTGTGTTTGTTTAGTTCATTTGCAAGGAGGTCTCCAGCCTCTGGCAGCTTCTCCAGATGGTTTTGATTTCTAAAAGCAATAATCGGGCTTGGCGGGAGCTGGCGAAATGTAATATCCAGGGGACCCTTGTCTTCCTCGTTCTGCTTGCTAGGCTTTGGTTTCCATGGCGACTGCCTGGTGGATGGGGGACCAGAGCCAGAGCCAAAAAATAAACTGCCGGAAGATTTCCAAAAGAATCTCAGCAAGTTTTGTTGAGGATAATGAGAAAGCTTTGCATTTAGGGAGAAAATTCAGCCTTGTGGTGAACTCACAGGACTGGGAATCAGGAGATCTGGCTCTGCTACTGGGTGATGCTGGGCAAGTCACATCCCCTCTCGGTGCCTCAGTTTACCCAATGGTGATGTCCATTGTTTTAAAGCAGTGGTCTGAAAGTTGGAACCCCCAGGTTCTAGTTCTACCTCTGGGGAGGAGTATTGCCTGGTAGTTAGGGCAGAGGACTGGCAGTCAGGACTCCTGGGTTTTGCAGCTAGCTCTAGGATGGGAGTGTGCTCCCACGGTTGAAGTTGGGAGTCAGGACTCCTAGGTTCTATTTTTGGCTCGGCTACAAATTCGCTGTGAGACCTTGGCCGAGTCACAGCTGTTGTCACTGGTCAGATGGGGACGACCCATTACCCACCTCACTTGCTGAATTCCTGCTTTCCTGCTGAATTCCTGTGAGGAGCTGGGAGATCCAGAAGGCAGGGGCTGCCCAGGGGCAAAGCAACTCTCCACTCTGTGCTACAGAGAGTTTGAAAATTTCATTCAGTGTTTTTATTTTCCCTCTGGCAGAGTATGGATCCAGCTGTCAAACAAGCACCAATGCACAGGTGAGGAGACCCCTTTCGGGGCCAGCCAGAGAAAGACTGGAGGTGTGTCGAAGCTTCTTGGGTGTGTTACTCAGTGATAAACTCTGCAACCCCTGGTTACACATGGAGGGTCGGGTGGGGTGGGGGAGTTGGAATGGATCAGGGCGGCTGAGAAGCCTCAGCCCTGATGATGCTGCTGTTACGACGCCAGAAACCGAGGGCTTGATTCCCCAGCGCCGTCCCCTGGCAGCATCTGTGACCCCAATGCAAAATGGGTGCACAAAACTGCTCTTCTCATCTGCTTGCGTTTTCTGCACTGGTGTAAACGATGGTGCAAGGGGCAGAACTGGGCCTTTTCCCCACCAATTTGGTTCACATAGAATGCCAGCAAAAGCAGTGATTTGCAGTCCCTACCAGCCGAGGAGCAGATTAGAACTGGCGACCTAAGGTCTATTGGGAAGGGAAAAGGCTCCACCTCCTAGTACCCATCCCCTTGGAGAGTGTCTGGCTGACTTTTGTCCTTGTTATGTATAGGACAGTAGCACCTAAAGGTCCTCAATGTGCTGGGTGCTGCACGTACCTAGAGGGCAGGGGGTTCCAAATTTTTGCTGGCATGACTCCATTTTAATGAAGTCTTTCCTGCCAGGGCCCTGGGCAATGGGGGGGGATGCCATTTTGAAGCGCAAAATGGCGTCTTCCGTGACGTGCAACCTCGCACCCACCGTGCGTGTGAGGTCACGGTGTGCCTCTCCAATAAGCTCATCTTTTCTGTTGGGTTCTGTGGTGGTTCCAGGTGACCGCCGAGCCACCGGAGCGCAGCGGCAGCAGCATAAACTTGCAGAGCGAGGGAGGCAGAGACGCTGAGGAGGACGAAGAGGACCTCGACGCCGAGGAGTGGAGGTGTCGGTATGAAGACGAGCAGACGAAGGTCCTGCAGCTGGAAGAGCAGCTGGTGAGGAAGGCGAAGGAGTGTGA
Source organism: Lepidochelys olivacea (assembly GCF_965140295.1). NCBI lineage: Eukaryota > Metazoa > Chordata > Testudines > Cheloniidae > Lepidochelys > Lepidochelys olivacea. The sequence goes on from NC_140434.1 coordinate 5,631,426, forward strand.
TGCCCTGGCGGAGGGGTGCAAGGTGATGAAGGAGAGGATCTGGGACCAGGTGCAGGAGATAAGCCAGCTGTTGCCGGAGAGGGCAGATGAGGGCAGGCGGGTGCTGAGCCGCCGGTACAGCCGGGACACCACAGAAGAGGACTATTACCTGAACCTTTTGGCTGAGCAAGTGCAAGAGTTGAAGAAGAGACAGCAAGAGGCAGGAGGCCAGAACGTAGCAGTGAAGGAAGACTGGATACAGTGGCCGGGGGAGGAGGAAGAGGAGGAGAAGAGATGCCATCAGGAGGAGTTGATGCGGCTCCAGGCCGAAGTGGCCACGGCCCTGGAGGAGAAGGAGAGCGCGGCAAAGAGGGTGGTGGAGTTCGAAGGCCATCTGGAGAACATGAGGGCGGTGATCGCCGTCTACGAGGCCAAGAAGCGGGCCCAGGATGAGGCGCTGGAGCAGCTGCAGGCTCGTGTTGCTGAGCTCGACGGCGACAACCAACGGCTGCGCGGGCTGCTGGGAAAGCAGCAGGGAGAAAGGCAGAAGGCGGGAAGGCAGGAGGTGGATCCGAGAGGGCCCAGAGTCGCTCTCTGCACTGAGCTAGGCCAATTCCTGTCATGGATGAGGGAGGCGGCTGCCAGAGCACAGGAGGAGAAGGCTGCGGTCCTTGCCGAAAACAAGGATCTGAAGAGGGAGGCAGAGGAGACCCTCAGAGGTAAACTTCACCTCGAGGCGGTGCCATCAGAAGCCATCAGAAAGAGCGTGGCCTCTTGGGAGAAGATGGTGGTGGGCTTAGAACATGCTCTGGCCAAGATGGATGAGGCCAACTTCAGCCTCCTGGAGAAAGCCAGGCCTCTTCAGGAAGCCATCTCGGCCCCTCAGAGCAAGCAGGAGTCAGGGGTCTTAGTAAATGGCATGGTGGCTTCCCAGCTCCAGGAGCTGAGAAATGGCCTGGAGCAGCGTGAGGAAGAGAACAACGTCTTCAGAGATGAGGCAGAGTCCCCACTGAGGCAACCTCAATCCCTGGAGGAGCTGGAGAAGGGCAGGATGGAAAAGAACCAGATCCAAGATGGCCCCCATGGGCAACCCAGACCTAGGCTGAGGAACGATTCTGTGGAAACGAAGGGCCAGGCCAGGAGGAGAAGCTCTGACCTAGAGAAAGAGCTGTCAGACCTCAGACAGAACAATGGCAGCCTCATGAACGAGCTGGCCCAGCTGGGCCAGGAGAGGGAGAAGCTGCAGGATGAGCTCCAGCGTCTCTGGCAGCACCAGAAGGAGGGGTCCCCCCGAGGAGAGGCGCAGGGCCTGGTGGAGGAGCTGAGGCAGAGAGTGGCCGCCTTGTCCCAGGAGCTCTCAGCTGAGAAGGAAGAGACCAAGAAGCTGAGGCTAAGGCTAGAGACCCAGAAGAGGGAGATGGTGGTGCTGAGGGACAGCTTCCTCAAGCAGATGATGGGAGAGGCCAACAGCATGGGAAGCCAGAGCCTAAGCACCTGCATCTTGGAGGAGCTGCACTGGAAACTGGACAACCTGGTGAAGAAGCACAACGAGGCCCTGCAGCTGGTGTCGGAGATAGAAGAGGAGAGCCAGGTGCTCGGGGGCGACCAGGCTCCCGCCATGCAGAGCGAGGCTATTGACACCTCCGTGGGGGGTGAGAAAAGCCCTCAAAGCAACAGTGTCCAGGCCCTTGGTCAGGAAGCGTCCGAGACCTTGGAGATCGTGGGAGGAGAGCTGGTGCTTGAGCCCTGGCGATGGGTGAATGAGCTGGAGAGAGATCTGTGGGAGCTGAAGGAGGAGCTCGAGGCAGCTCAGGCCACCCTGGGAGGTGAAAGCCATGATGTGACCAAGCTGAAGCAGATGCTTGACCGACTGCCCGTGAAGGTGGCAGAGCTGTGCTCGGAGGAGGAGGAGACCCTGCGGATGCACGAGAAGGCCTGGAGCTCCCTGGCACTCCGGACTCAGGCTCTGGAAGAGGAGCTGCGAGCCCTTCAGGAGAAGCACGAGGAGGTGAGGGGGAAGTGCGCCCAGCGAGAGGAGGCCCTGGCTGCAGAGAAGCATAAGAACAAGGACCTGCTGGCCAAGGTGGCGGAGCAGGAGAAGGAAATAGGAGAGCTGAGGGGGAAGTCGGAGCAGCTGGAGAGAACCATCCAGAAGCTGAACAAGAAGGTGGAGGAGCTCTCCAAGACCTGCCAGGACAAAGAAGGGAAGGTAAGGCCACAGAGACGTCTGGAGCTGGCCAGAGGCCTATTAATGTAGGGCAGGACACAGCACCCACTGAACCAACAGAAAGACTCCCATTGACTTTGATGGTGGCTGAGATCTTCAGCTGGTATAAATCAGGGTAGTTTCATTGTCTTCAATGGAGCTATGCTGACTTACACCAGCCTATAGGTGTAAGAGGAAAGGACTGAGGGTGATGGTGTCTCCACATACTCCAAAGCTGCCTTCTCAGCAGGATCACCTGCTTCCCTGGCACGACATCCCACAGCAAGTCCCTGGACTTGCATGTCCAGCTTCCGTGGGGCTTACAGCTGTTGCTCCCAGGGCAGAAATCAGCCTTGCGATGCTGTTGGTTGAGATTTTCAAAGGGGGGTTTGGACACCCAACGTGCCTGAATCTCCTAGTTGGCTTTGAGGGTCTCATGCCATGGTCCTTTCAATGTTCTCCAGCTCTGGAAGCAATGCTCAGGGTCCGACTGTTAACTCACACTGGAACATTGTCCTGTCACCAGGGGGTTTCACCCTCATTGAAAATACCAAGGGCCTGATTTTCAGGTGCCCTGCAGTGTAAAAGATAGTACAACTGAGAATCAGGCCCTGCAGTGTTCTGCAGTATTGGCCCAAGGCACTAGAAGTGGAGAAGGCGGGGGGTCACGAGCTGGTATGTAGAGATGCCCAGAACATGCTCAAGTTTTCATTGATCCTACCAGCCCCAGGAACAATCTGGCACCATAGCTAATAACTATTTATCTGAATAGAGCCCTCTTATTACAAGCCTTAGCAATTTGGATCATCCCTGTAAATTTTACGGGATTTTCAGCAGAAACTGGCCTGAGACTCACCAACCCCATTTCACACAGGAGCTTCTGACTCGCCACCCTATGGGAACAGCTGTCAGTCGTTCCCGAACCAGGCTGGATTCAGAGCCCATGATTAGTGTCTATCCCAGCCCTAGTTCTCTGAATCACCCATTAAAAAGCAACGAGGGCCAGGAGCACAGTGTCAGGAGCTACAGATGAAAAGGGTTGGGGGTCAGAAACTGGCATCTCCCATGAAATGGAAAATTCTGTAAAACATTCAATTTGGAAGCATCAGGTTGTTTTGTTTCAATAATGTCAGAACGTTTCATTTCAGTCGGATAAAGATATTTCATTTTGGCTATCAGTTTGATCCACGTTGGTTTGACTTTCATATTAGATGAAAATATGATTGGATCAGATCAAATACGTATCGTACCTAAATATAGGATATTCATTTTCATAGTTTCATCTAAGAGAAAAGTCTACATGAAATGAATTGACACACACCTCAAAATGAAATGTCTTTACAGAAACTACATGTTTGTTCTGTTGTGCTAACGTCAAAAGTCGAAATGATTCGGATTGACTTTTTTCCCCCTAGAAAACCGTCTTCGAAATTGACACGTTCCTGCAAAAGTTTCAGTTTTGACAATGCTGCATTTTCCAACAGCAAACTGTTTCGCTGAAATATTTTTGACCAGATCTAGTTGGGCAGCGGTTAGTTGCAACATCCTCGGGGCCAAGTCCCCAGTGAGTGTAAATTGGCCTAGCAGCTTTGATGTAGAGGGAAGAAAACTGATTTACGCCCGCAGAGGAGATGGCTGTATGGAACCCAATGTGCCACAGGACTTTATTCTCTGTCGTTGAACTGTAGATTAAAAAGTTGCTGAAGGAGACGGAGAAGCTTTCAGCAGAGATCCTGGCCCTCCGCAGTGAGAGTGCTCGTCTCCAGCTGCAGTTAGAGGTGAGTTGCATGCCGCCCTGCCGCTATAGGAATGCTCTGAACACACGGTGTCTGCTCTCCAGGCCAGGTGACTGTGGGCGTTTTTACCATGGGAGGTGCCGGTTCACCTGGGCTGTGCAACCTACTAATACCCAGCACAATAGTCATTCAGATTGCAAGGTTCATCCATCCGGATTGCATTCAGGGTGCTATTTATAGGTCTGAGGGGCAGCGTGATTAGTGGATAGCTGCTCTGAACTGGGACTCAGGTGACCTGGCTCCGCCACTGACCTCCTATGCGACCTGGAGCAAGTCCCTCTCTGTGCCTCAGTTTCCCCTCTCACCATTTGTCTATTTCATTTGTAAGCAGTTGGAGGTAGGGACTTTTTCTTACCCTGTGCACATGCAGCTTCTGGCATAATGGGTCTCTGATCTCTTCTGGGGTGCTACCATAATAAAAATACAAACACCTGCTGGCAGATTGAAACTCACCAGCACGATATATTTTTGTTTTCCCAGGTTAAGGAAAAAAATCACCAGGAGATTGTTACTATCTACAGAACCCATCTGCTCAATGCAGCCCAGGTACAAACCTCAGACAGTCTGGGTTGGTGCTAAGGCTTGTGTGGCTTCAGGTAGATTTCAATAAATTTCTGCTCCTACTGGTTCCCATAACCATTAGGTGATTCTCCACAAGAAGCTTAAAAGGTTCTCACTGAACTCTGCGATAACTGGCTTGAGTGCTTTAGACTCATAGCATGGAGGAGGTACTGTGGGCTGGAACAGCGGGGCCTGGGAGTCAGGATGCCTGAGTTTTAATCTCAGCTCTCGGAGGGGAGTGGTGGCTGGTGGTTAGACGAGGGGGAACTGGTAGTCAACCCCAGCTCTGGAAGTGAGGGGAGTGGTTGGAAGGGAGTGGTTAGTGGTTAGAGCACTGGATTGGGAGTCCTGAGTCCTATTTCTGGCTCCAACATCCGGAGCAACCCAACCCGCATGGCGGATCACAGTGCATGGGGCTGATCAGGAGGTGCCTCGCACAGTCAAGGGGCTAGATTTCCCCAAGCTTATGCCAGGGTGCAGGGTCTCCAGCACTGCACAGCCACGGGTGGGGAAGTTGTAGCCCTGCAAGCCACAGCTGTCTCTCTGCTGGGGGAGAAAGCGGGCTGCCTGAAAGTGGGCAGCACTGGGCATGGATGGGGCAGAGCCAGGGGCCGTGCAGATCTGACAGATCCTGGCAGCAGAGGCTCTGCCTGACAGGCCCTTATGGATGGATGCTGGAGCAGAAAGGAAAACTGCTTTCCCCCGGCAGAGCTTGTGAGGCAGTGGCTGAAGCACGCACTGGCCCTCCACAAGGGGGTGCTGTGGTGCAGAATGGCAAGCCCAGTGCTGGTGGGGGGCGGGGGAAGGGCTGCTGGCACGTGTCTCAAGCCAGACTGTGGACCCCTGTATGTTTGGGGTCCACAAGAGAACAACACGCTGATAGGGGATGGGGTTTCTTCCGGCTCAGGGGTTCATGGATGAAGAAGTTCACTCGATGCTGCTCCGAATCCTGAGGGCGAAAGAGGAATGAGCTTTGCCCTCCGCTTCCCGGGAACTAGGATCTTTCTTCTTTGCAAGTGAGTGTGGCTGTCCATCTGTCTGCCTCTTTTCTTTTCCCCCTTTGCTTCAGAGAAGGCGCAGTTCTGCTTGGTCTCATCAAAGGTCCCCGTAAGGTCCCCATCACCGTAGCATCTGAGCTTCAGTTTTGGGTGCTGCTTTCATACAAACCATCCAGCTGAAAGACTTTAAGTAACAGCTGGGATGCTTAGTGATCACTCAGCAGGTCGGGTGCTGGCAAGAGATCTTCTGGCTGGGAAGCTCAGCCCTTAAAGGCACAGACCTCAGTACAACAGCAGCACCCACCTCCCTACCTACCCCAGCCTTGGAGCTGGCAACATTCATGCAGCTCCAGGCCCTCTCCCCATCACTGCTTCGGGGAGAGGGTGGTGATTGAAGATTATGGCAAGATACAAATCATTTGCAAATTAGCTCATTCAATCATCTGCGTTACAGGGTCACACATGGAGCTGTGCAATACTTGGCAGCTCGGTGTCTGTGAATCCCTGATGGGGCGGTACCTTAAGGCCACCCCTCTCCCCAGCATGACCCTGCCCTGGGGATGAATCGGGGCTCTGGTCTCACTGATGGAGTGTTTGTGGGGGTCAATCCCAGCCTGTGTGTCAATGAACCTGGGTTGTGCCATAGATGTAGTGCTGCAAAAGGGCCACTAGATGGCGGGGTGGGGCTGTGCAGCTCAGCAGGGCATCATGCTCGGTGGGACATGGTCTTTGAAGCCCCCCAGTATTTCTCAGGGTCAGACCCTGCTTCCAATCGCAGGTGAGGCTGGCTAAGCAGGAGCAGACGGAGCCAGAACGCCATAGATGACCAGGCCTGCAGAAAGGAAAGGGGTGGGGTGAAGCACAAACTAGCTGCTAGCACTGAACTGACCCCTTTGTAGGTGAGATCATAGAATCATAGAATATCAGGGTTGGAAGGGACCCCAGAAGGTCATCTAGTCCAACCCCCTGCTCAAAGCAGGACCAATTCCCAGTTAAATCATCCCAGCCAGGGCTTTGTCAAGCCTGACCTTAAAAACCTCTAAGGAAGATGTAGATAGATGTCTGCTACTTCTGCCCCCTTCTGGATGGGCTCAGAACTGCTCACCTGTGTGTCATATAGCCTCTGCTGCTAATCGCTTGTGGAGATTCTCCTTTAGTTCAAGAGACAGGGGCTTTTGGAGCAGGAGGTTTCCAGGGATCTGAGATGGACAGGGGCAGACACATGCCACATGAGCTCTTCTAGAGCAGGTGCAGTCAGACAGAAAAGGGCCTGCAAGCTGCCTGAAGTATGAAGTGAACCTGACGCCTCCATTTGGTACAAACCATCCCATAAGACAAAGCTGGATCAAAGCTTCGTGATCTGTTTCTCTCTACTTACCTGGGCTCATTGCCGAGGTATCTCAGGCCTGGCCTCATCCCATGCCAGTGCTGAGCCCGGCACAGGGAGTGAGGGGGGAAGTTCTGTGCTTCCCTTATCCTGGAGCGACTTGAGGCATCCCTGAAATCTTCCTTAACTTGTGCTCAGCTGCAATAGCGTTGCACCAACTGAGGGGAGTGGCCAAGCCATGCCCCCTCCTAGCCCACTGCACTGCACCTGGGCTCCTACAGGGCCAGTGAACTCAGCCCTCTATGATGGGAGGTATTAGCCCAGAGGCTTTATGGCCCCTTTGCATCAGTGTAGCCAGCACAGAGGGGCCATAGCATGCAGATGGCTCCTGCCCCCAGTGGGTCCCACAGCTGGATGTAGCTACCCCACTTGGGTCCGAGGGAAGAGACTGGGGAGGAGGTTTTCCTCCCATTACATGTGTGGCCCCTGGCTCGTTGCAGCGCCCTGATCAAGGGGCAATTCTCACCAGGGTGGCTGAGTCCACAGCCATGATGCAGGGCATGGGTTGAATCTCAGGAGCTCATGCCTGGGTATGTGGTGAGCCCTGGGTGGTGGGAGCAGGTGCTTGGGTACAACGTGGTAGAGAGCTGGAGAGGCACAAACCAAAGGCAGAGGTCTGGTTCTCAGTCACTCTCTTGCTGTGGCTGGGACAGGGATGGCTTTAAGTCCTCTTTCCACTTCCCATATAGTGGCGCTGTGCAGGGCCCTGTCTGTCCCCCAGTGTACATTAGAGCAGCCTCAGGTTTGCTCTAACTTACATGCTGTTTTCCATGGTGCCTGGGAGACAGAGAAGTAGCACAGTGCTTTCCAGCCACACCCCTGATCTGCCATACATCCCCCATATCTGCCATCTATGCCCAAGATCCACCATCTGCATAGAGCCCTTCTGCCAGCTCCAAAGTGACCCAGGAGGCCCCACACAGGGTGGATTCTCGGGGCTGTTTTTGCCCCTTCTAAGGCCCCTTTGAGCTGTCCAGAGCAGCACAACGTGTACAAGCAACGCAGCTCCTTCCTCTCTCTTGCTCTGCGGAAGGGTGGCGACTGCAGGGTAGTTTGTTTGGCATGAAATTGAGGCTCAGTGTCTCCCCCCTTTAAGCCCCCCCCAGTAAAATCCCCACTGTGAACGTGATGCGGGTTGGACAGGCCGCAGAGACCGTCTGCAGCTGGAACAGACGCTGCGGCTGGCGGGCCAGCCACGCTGTTTGTGTGCCGTTTGGCACATCTGCTCTCGGGTTGAAAGTTAAGCGTTTCCAGATGAGAACTGTGATTTCCCCAGGGGAAGGGAGGGGCCACGTCACCCGGGAGCGGAGCAGCTCAGGCCATCGCTCATCCTCCATGCAGTGGGAGAGGAGCAGTGGGGGCTGCAGCTCAGTGGGCTGCAGATGGGGATGTTTTGTTTTTTTTTAAGTGACAGGACGGCTTGTATGCAGGTGTCTTCTCCTGTGGCTACATTGCCTCTGTTTAATCCCGTCGGCATGCTCAAGCTCAGAAAGGGCCAGCTTTTGTTTCCCCAGAAAAACCCAGGGTGTCCCAGTGAATAGTTTGGGTGGCTAAGTAGGGGACAGTTTCCCCTCTCAGGCCATACTGGCCCTAGTGTGGTGCAAGGGGATGACTCGTCAAACCAAGGTAAACGCCTAAGGTAGATGTGGTTGAACTGGTTTAAGTGCGTACACAGTAGGGGTTTGCACTAGTTAAATTACATATTTAAGTCAATCAGGCTCATAGATTTAAAGCAATCTAGCGCACCCTTTCCCGTATAGACAGGGCTTAGTCTCTACCAGCACGCAGGTAGCTCAGTGCGGTTTTGGCTGCAATTGACCTGGGTCCATGCAGAATGACCTGCCTGCAGAAGTGTGTCATTAAACTGAAATGTCCATTTGTTCCAAGGGCTGCAACATTTTCCAATGCTGGCTTCACTCCATTTAGGAATATTCCAGGTAACAGCAGGAGAAGATTGGAGGGCCGAGCCCACACCTTTCCAGCAGCAGGATAGCGCTCGAGGAACCAGCTTGACACATCATTGGGACCATGTCTGCCACCCCACCAAGCCAGAGACCCATCCACCAAGGATGTCAGCACAAGATGATCACCTCTGCAATAGCTTTGGTTGTTTTTCCCCCTCCCAACCCGCCTCTTCCCAGTCTCCACGTGCTGCTGGCTGAGCACTGGGGCTTTATTTCAAATAGCCCCAGAGATTTGAAATCATTTACCTTTGAAAGATGGGCCGCAGGTCAAGCGTATCTTGTTATAACAAACCCAGGTGCTGCAGCTGCTAGACACCATGACTCGATCAGCCTCTCGCACGCCTGGATACAGGACTAGAACCCAGGCCCTTTTGCACCACAGTCACCGTCCTCTACCACTTGAGCTAAAGGACAGCTCCCTTCCCTGCTTGTAGAGGTAGTTTCCTTATCTTCTTCAAGAGCACAGCTAGCTGAGAGCAACAGGAAAGCATGAACCAAGTAAATTCCACTTTAGCCTCCCTCACGCTGCAACTGCAGACTGACGAGGCAGCCAATTACGATCGTTTGTACTTTGGTAGCACCTAGGAGCCCCAGGCATGAAGAAGGACCCTGTGGTGCTAGGGGCTGTACAATCACACAACAAAATGATGGTCAACCAGGGCTCCTTTTTCTGCCTCACCCATTCCACCACGGAGCTGTTTCTGTTCATCGTGTGAGCAGCATAGCAGGGTTTGCCCTTCAGACCATGTGGCTGCAGGAGCGAATCAGGCTGAGTTGGCCATCAGATACGTTGCAGCAGTGCTGAACTCTCCAATTCAGAGGTGGGGTAGGGGCAACTAAGACGTCCAGCCTAGTTCTTTGCTTCCTGCTGGATCTGGATACAGTCTGATCCTGCTTCCATTGAAGTAGGTGGCCAAAGTCCGATTGATTTCCAAGGCACAGGATCAGGTCTCTGAAAAGCAGACAGCTCCTTAGTGTGCCTCTCTTACATCAGAGGTTCTGGCTGGTTTTCTTTCCCCTTGCCTCGGTCCTGAGTCTGTTTGGCTGTGAGAAGAAAATGACCCTCTTCCAGATGTTCATTCTGGAAACAGGCTTTGGTGCAAGAACAGGTCGTTGTGGCTATCTGAGAAGTGCTGGGAGGAGCAGAGCACCAGGGGGAATGAAAGCGCTGAGATCAGCAAACAGAAGGAAGAGCTTTGCTCTGAGCTAGGAGCTGAGATACTCTTGTGGGCCTACAACTTTGTCACATGGTCTCAGCCTTGCCATGTAAATTACATGTGAAAAAGACACTAGCATAGGCAGTGTTGTCTAGTGGGTAGGGGACGCGACAGAAGACTTGGGTTCTAGTCTTGACCCTACTGCATGGCCTTGGGCAAATCATGTTGCAGCTCTGTACCTCAGTTTCCCCTCCCAGCCTTTGTCTATTTAGATTGTAAGTTCTTTGGGTGGGGATTGTTTCTTAAGGTGTGTTTGTAGAGTGCCTGCCCTCCTCTGGGCTGGGGCCCCTAGGTGCTGCTGTCATAGAAGTAATAAATGCTCTATAAAATAAATAATAGAGCAAGATCCTCAGCTGGCGTAAATCTGAGTGGCAGCGTTGAAGTGAATAAGGCTAGGCTGAGGATGTGGCCCAATGGCCTTGTCTTTGTCATTCAGAAACCCATTAAATTGGAATTTTGGAAACTCTTATTTTCTTCTCTTCTTCTGATGCTGTTTGTTTGTTTATTTCCCCTGTGCTGCTGGGCTTCCATTCCACTTATCATCAATTTCTCTGTCAGGGTTTGTGTCAGGGTTTGGGGAGAAGAGAAAGGGTCTGGGGGGCCTGACCAGTGCTGAGAGCAGAGGGCAGCTCCCCCTCCCCTGCCTGGCTTGGAGAAGCCCCACACCCCCCCAAACTCCCCACAACCCCCGTCTCTGGCTTCCTGGAGCCACATCCCACCCCCAGATTGCCCTCCCCTCATTGGCTTGAGAGGGTGGCACAGTCCTCTCGCCCCCCTGCCTTTTCCCCTGCGTTGGCAACATCTCCTCCTCCTCTTTATTGCACTGCTGGGACCAGATCGATTTCAATTACAGCAGGTCCAGGTGTCTAGCGTAGACCAGGTCAGTATTACAACTGGAATTGCCACTAGAAGGCACCCAGGACCGTTCATGGTTGCCCCACCCCTTGTGCGGTCATTTCCATCACCACGCTAGGCCGGAAAGGGGAACGTGGGCAGCCATAAGAACCCTCCCACGCCAACTGAGGTGGTGAGGGCTTGGCAAGATGGGTCTTCGCCAGCTCCCATTCTACTGACCGCCTGACTTTTGCATTGCAAGGGGGTCCCTGAGACTCATCCCCTCCCAGACGTGCTCTCACCCCCTTAAGCCACACCACATTAGCAGGAAATGGCCGGAGGGGGGGGCGGAGGGGGGGGATGTTATGCAATAGCTTTGAGGCATTAGGCAAGCCCACGATCATGCCATGACCTGTCCGCTGCGGCTCATCTTCCTCCAGCTTTAATGCTTCGCACTGGATCTACTTCTGTACCAGAAGAGATGCAACAAGCTGCTATTCTGCCTACCCAGGTGCTCTCCTTAATCTGATCGCTCACGCCACCCCTGTGACATAAGGGGAGTTTTATCCCCATTTTATTACAGGGAAGGGCACTGAGCAGATTAAGTAACTTGCCCAGGGTCAAACAAGGAGTTGGTGGCAGAGCCACAAACTCAACCCAGGTCTTCTGAATGCGCATTCCGTGCTGTATCCACTAGACCGTCCTTCCTACCCAAACACAATCAATTGCATATACGCACAAGCTCCTTCCACAGCGGTCATAGAATCATAGGACTGGAAGGGACCGTGAGAGGTCATCTAGTCCGGTCCCCAGCACTCATGGCAGGACTAAGTATTATCTAGACCATCCCTGACAGGTGTTTGTTTAACCTGCTCTTAAAAATCTCCAATGACGGAGATTCCACAACCTCCCTAGGCAATTTATTCCAGTGCTTAACCACCCAATTTTTTCAATCTTCCCTCATAGCTCATGTTTTCTAGACCTTTAATCATTTGTGTTGCTCTTCTCTGGACTTTCTCCAATTTGTTCACATCCTTCCTGAAATGTGGTGCCCAGAACTGGACACAATATTCCAGTTGAGGCCTAATGAGTGGGGAGTAGAGCGGCAGAATTACTTCTTGTGTCTTGCCTACAACACTCCTGCTAATACATCCCAGAATTCAATATTGCCAACACCAAGCAAAAATTATGATCAGCCCCCTCCCTCCCCAATCATGAGATTGGCTTCAAAACCTGAGATTTTTAACAAAATAATTTTGGGGTGCTTTGAAGTCACCTTCTGGATTTTGTGCCTCTCAGGGGTCACACTTTCAGGATCTTCTCTGCAGCCGTGAGGGCTCAGAGCTTGCTTTAAGAAAAAGATTCTCTCGTAATCACTTCCCTCCAGGAGCTGGGGCTTTAAGTAAAACACCAAATATCACGAGACTTTGTGATAATATCACGAGAGCTGGTGGCCCTGCAACTACCCAACTTGCTGCTGATCAGAAAATAGCCCTGGTGTTCAAGCCAACTCACATGACCGACAGTCTTGGGCATTTTCTGACCAGGAAGGAAGTTGGTTTGCTTTGCACAACCCTCCTGAGCATGAGTTTCTTTAACAATACCCGTGAGACTGGCATTGGTGTGTGTGTGTGTGATGTGTGTACAGGGAGTGGAGTAGTTTATTATTCTGTTCACCTGGTCTCTTCTTTTGGCAGAAACGGCTCAAATTCAAGATGAGAAGCAGTATGTTCTGCTGGAATGGGCACTGGGCTGGGAATCAGGAGACCTTGGATATAGTCTTGGCTCTGCCACTGCTTTACTAAGTGACCTAGGGCAAGTCACTTCCCCTCTCCATTTCCATCCTGGCTATTTAGACAAGGGCATGGACTGTCTCTTACTCCATGTATTGAAAACTCTCCTTAGCCAGAATGCAGACAAAAAACTTGGCAACAGCTAGGCAGCTGACATGCAGAGACCGTTGTTGACCATGCTGTCCTGTACTATCTCATTGTTTCCATCCCTGTCTGTCTCCACCAGTTGTCTTGTGTCTTATACTTAGATTCTAAGGTCTTTGGGGTGGGGTGGGGTGGGGTGGGGGGCAATCTTTCTGTTCTGTGTCTGTACAGCATCGGGGTCCTGGAGCATTACTGGAGTTCCGACGCTCTGTGGCAACAGACAGGTTAAATAATCATGTATGTACAGCGCTGAGCATCGTGAGGGGTGTCAGATTTTGTGGGAGACTTGTAATGTGGAGTCGTGGGGAAGGCAGAGCTGCCAGGACACACGAGAGCCCTGCAACCTGACCCAAATGTGACTACAGGCATCGGGGTCAGGTCAGGAAATCGAGGCGATTCTCTTGGGCTCAGCTCTCTTCCTCCTGCCCAGTGGGTCGGCCCCACCCCGCTGCTGTGTGCGCTGCGGTACGAGTCACAGGGCCACTCACTCCGCAGCACGCACAGTGCAGCCAGGGGCAGTGGATGGCAGGAGTGGGGCACACAGCCACTGGTGCATGCAACCGCCGTGGCGCCAACCCCATGGACAGGAGGAGAGACGGCCCAATGACAGCCTGTAGGAGGTGGCCGCGCTGACTCAGGTTCAGGGGGAGGGGTCAGGTCAGAAAACAACTTGACCTGCTTGAGTCAGGTGGGCTTGGGTCCGATTCGGGTCTGGTTCAGGCTTAAAAATTAGGCCCGAGCAGACCCCTAGAATGCTCAGTGAGAGTCTGGACCTGTGATACGTACGTACATTTGGCCTGCAGAATAACCATAAATGTCACATGACTGATGTTATATGATACAATTGGCTAATATAATAATAATAACAGGTAGCACTGCACTTCCATGCCAGGGGCAAACATTCATTAAGTCTCTTAGCCCCCAGAGAGATAGACAATATCTTCATTTCATGGATGGGTAAACTGAGGCACAAGAATGCGTCAATGGCAGATCTGGGCATAGAAGCCAGGCATTCTGAGGCCCAGTCCCCCTGTTTTATTGATTGATTGGTCGCTCCCATTCTCCACCTGTGGCATACAGTTTAGTTTCCTCAGGGCTGAAAAGCTGTATCTGGGTGAAATGTAATGGCCTGCACTATACAAGAGTCTGACTAGATGGGCTAATGGGCCCTTCTGGCCTTAAAGACCTGGTGATTCCATCTGGCTTCAGAATCTGTGAATCTAGGAAAGACAAGTTTATCCGGATAGCTTGGAGCTGGGAAGGGTGGAAATGTCTGTTCAAAGTGGGGTGGGGGGTTGGAGGGGGAGAAAGAAGGTCGGGGTGGAGGGATAGTCCAGGGTGGGGCATAGGTGCTGGAACTAGGGGGGCTACTGCACCCTCTGGCTTGAAGTGGTTTCCATTATATACAGGGTTTACAGTTTGGTTAAATGCCTCTCAGCATCCCCGCTATCCAAATTGTTCCAGCCCCGCTGGGGTAGGGCTGGGACAGGAGGGATTGTGGGGAACTGAAGGACCGAATTAGCCCAGGCGAACCCACATGCCGAGCATCCTGGGGTTCACCCATCACTGACACGAAGCATTGGGGTGAAGAGGCCCCATTCTTCACTGCCCTACACCTTGCCGGCAGCATTGAAATGCCACCGGTTCTCAAGTGGGAGCAGATCACACTGCACATGGACCAAGACAAGGTGGGACCAGGTCAACAGAACCTCTTGGCTGGACTGGGGGGGCCAGCAGCAGGGATCCCACACTGGGAAGGCGGGCTTGGATCCGTGCCTGGTTTTGGGGCTGCTTTGCAGGAGCCGAGCTCCAGGGGGCAGCAAGGAAGGGTTGGTTATTTATTTAATCATCTGTGATCCTGAGTTCCTGGAGTTTGCAGCTAAAGAAAGAGTCCGACAGGCCGGAGTTTGGGAAGAAAGGGTTGGTTGTAGGCTTTCCCTGGCTGGATCCCTTTTCTGCTTGCAGACCAGCCCCCGCCCCCTCCAAAAAAACACACCCTGAAATCAAACCCCCTGCACCCTCAAAAAACAAAACAAACAAACAATAGTAACTGCAAAGCAGGGGGCCTGAGGAATCTGCTGCCAGCTGTACCCGGGTTAACTGCTCCTGACCTGACCCAGAGGAAGGCTTGGTCCAAAGTGAACTTGGTGAGTAAGGAGACCCTGGCGGGGGGTGCTGGGCCTCCAATCCACCTTCCTCCTCCTGCCGCTTTGCCAGTAGGAGGGGGGAATCCAGCTGGCCCCAAAGTGGGTTTCCTGCTGCCAGAGAAACTTTGCTGCTTCGAGCGTCTAGATCCCATTTCACTCCCCACAAGCCTTCCCTGCTGCCCCCCAAACCACCCCAGGGCCCCAGTTCTCCCACATTAACGCCCCACTGCCCCTCACACCACCCCGGGGCCTCAGCTCTCCCATGTTAACTCCCTGCTGCCCCTGAAACCACCCCGGGGCCTCAGCTCTCCCACGTTAACGTCCTGCTGCCCCCAAAACCACCCCGGGGCCTAAGCTCTCCCACGTTAACGCCCCGCTGCCCCCAAAACCACCCCGGGGCCTCAGCTCTCCCATGTTAACGTCCCGCTGCCCCTCAAACCACCCCGGAGCCTCAGCTCTCCCACGTTAACGCCCCACTGCCCCTCAAACCACCCCGGGGCCTCAACTGTCCCACGTTAATGCCCCGCTGCCCCCAAAACCACCCCGGGGCCTCAGCTCTCCCACGTTAATGTCCCGCTGCCCCTCAAACTACCCCGGGGCCTCAACTGTCCCACGTTAACGCCCTGCTGCCCCTCAAACCACCCCGGAGCCTCAGCTCTCCCATGTTAACGCCCTGCTGCCCCCAAAACCACCCCGGGGCCTCAGCTCTCCCACGTTATTGCCCCGCTGCCCCCAGACCACCCCAGGGCCTCAGCTCTCCCACGTTAACGCCCTGCTGCCCCCAAATCCGCCCCGGGGCCCCAGTTCTCCCATGTTAACTCCCTGCTGCCCCCAGACCACCCCTTCCACCAATTAACCCCCTGCTCCCAAAACTCTCCGTCCCATCATTAACCCTCCTGCCCCCACATCACCCTTTCATTCAGATTAACCCCCTGCCCCCAAACCACCCCCCAGATTAATCCCGCCCTCCAAAACACTGGCCTCCTCTCAGATTAAACCCCTTTGCCCCCCCAAGTACCCTCCCCCTCCACTTGCACACTCGTCTTGGTTGGAATGGGGAGGGGCTGCTTTGACCCAGCTTGTGGCAAGGGCACCCTGGGACTGAGGGACTGAGTTAGGCTGAGTCGGGCTTGCTACCGTGTGGGTGCGGGGCCCTTTAAAAGGAATGAGGCTCTGCTGCGGTAGGGTGCCTCCGTGCTGACAGTACGTGCTATTTCTGAGAGGGTAGGGTGGGCTAGTGGACAGAGCAATGGACTGGGAGTCTTGGGGTCCATTCCCGGCTCTGGACCTGACCTGCCGTGTGCCCTTGGACAGACTAGGGACCGAATGGCTTGGCAGCAGTTCTGCGGAAAAGGACCTAGGGGTGACAGTGGACGAGAAGCTGGATATGAGTCAGCAGTGTGCCCTTGTTGCCAAGAAGGCCAATGGCATTTTGGGATGTATAAGTAGGGGCATAGCGAGCAGATCGAGGGATGTGATCGTTCCCCTCTATTCGACATTGGGGAGGCCTCATCTGGAGTACTGTGTCCAGTTTTGGGCCCCACACTTCAAGAAGAATGTGGATAAATTGGAGAGAGTCCAGCGAAGGGCAACAAAAATGATTAGGGGACTGGAACACATGAGTTATGAGGAGAGGCTGAGGGAGCTGGGATTGTTTAGCCTGCAGAAGAGAAGAATGAGGGGGGATTTGATAGCTGCTTTCAACTACCTGAAAGGGGGTTCCAAAGAGGATGGCTCTAGACTGTTCTCAATGGTAGCAGATGACAGAACGAGGAGTAATGGTCTCAAGTTGCAGTGGGGGAGGTTTAGATTGGATATTAGGAAAAACTTTTTCACTAAGAGGATGGTGAAACACTGGAATGCGTTACCTAGGGAGGTGGTAGAATCTCCTTCCTTGGAGGTTTTTAAGGTCAGGCTTGACAAAGCCCTGGCTGGGATGATTTAACTGGGAATTGGTCCTGCTTTGAGCAGGGGGTTGGACTAGATGACCTTCTGGGGTCCCTTCCAACCCTGATATTCTATGATTCTATGATTCTAAGTCACATCCCCTACTCTGTGCATCAGTTTCCCCTCCGACTCTTTGTGTATTATTTATATTGTGAGCTTTTTTGCAGGCCAGGGGCTGTATGTTCAGTGCCCAGCCCCATGAGGCCTGGATTTTAGTGGGTCACCTGGGTTACACTGTCATACTTCTTATGCTTATAACACAGCTACCACTATTATTACTATGAAGAGTAAGTAATATTGTTACTACAATGAAAATGACTTTTAATTAATACTAGCGATGACTAATATTGCTATTAAATAATATCTAATAACTGACATTACCACAGTTAATATTAAGATGGGTTATTGCTAATTATGAATACTAAATACTAAATGATTCTACAAAAGAGTAATACCAAGAAGACTAAATGACTAATAATGAATATCGCTACCTGGGGTGTAATGAAAACTGTGTTAAATTGTAGGCTGTCACTAATTTCAGGGGGTTTTCCTGGTCCTGCTTGCAGGCTAGAGGGCTCTGTAGGAGAGCATGTGATCTGGGTCTAGCAGTAGAAGTCAACAGCTTCTAGATTGACCCAGCTTTGTTGCTCAGAGTTGTGAAAAATCCACACTCCTGAGCAACATAGTTAAGCCAACCTAAGTCCCTGTGTAGACAGCACTAGATCAATGGAAGAATTCTTCCGTCGACCAAGCTACCATCTCATGTGGAGGTGGATTAACTACAGCATTGGGTGAACCCTTTCTATCACTGTAGTAAGTGTCTACACTGAAGTGCTACAGGGGCATGTTTAGAGAGTGTAGACATGAGATAGGGTGAGTTGGAAGGACGAGCTGGGGTGCTGATAAGAAATGCAGTCGGGAAAGTAACTCAAATACTTTCCTGATGGACTGTTCTTTTCTCTAAATGGACACCCTATCCGAAATTCTCAATTACTGAGCGACACACAGGTATTTGCGGGGAGGGATAGCTCAGTCATTTGAGTGTTGGCCTGCTAAACCCAAGGTTGTGAGTTCAATCCATGAGGGGGCCATTTAGGGATCTGGGGCAAAAACTGGGGATTGGTCCTGCTTTGAGGAGGGGGTTGGACTAGATGACCTCTTGAGGTCCCTTCCAACCCTGATCTGCTATGATTCTAATATCCTTGTTAATATTCAGGTCTAGTGCCTTTAGCAGCCAATGCTCAGAGCTGATAGTATCGAATCCTCAGGGCTGATAACTAATACTGCCATTAATACTCAGGGCCAGTGCTGTTCACAACTATTATTCAGGGCCGAGAGCAACGGTTACTCCTGCTAACATGGGGTCGAGTGGCTATAACAATGAATACTCAGGGCTAAAAGCAACTGTTATTTCTGTCAGGTCTCAGCACCCGTGCCAATAGCAACCAATCCTCAGAGCTGCGGCTATGAGCTACGAATACTTGTGGTTGATAGCAACGAATTCTCTTATTAATATTGAGGCGGACTGGTGGCAACAGCAACCAAGACTTGGGGCTGCTGCTGTTAGCAATTAATTCTCCTATTAATACTCAGGGCTAGTGGCAACAGCAACCAATACCAGAGTCCAGCCAGAGACTGCTGAATTGGAATTCATTTGCAAATTGGATACAATTAACTTAGGCTTGAATAGAGACTGGGAGTGTCTAAGTCATTATGCAAGGTAACCTATTTCCCCTTGTTTTTTCCTAACCTCCTCCCCCCCATCAGACGTTCTTGTTAAACCTTGGATTTGTGCTGGAAATGGCCCACCTTGATTATCATACACCTTGTAAGGAGAGTGATCACTTTAGATAAGCTATTACCAGCAGGAGAGCAGGGTCAGGGGGGAGAAAACCTTTCGAAGTGATAAACACCCATTTCTTCATGGTCTGTGTGTATAAAAACATCCTCACTGCATTTTCCACTTTTATGCATCCGATGAAGGGAGCTGTAGCTCACGAAAGCTGATGCTCAAATAAATGGGTTGGTCTCTAAGGTGCTACAAGTCCTCCTGTTCTTTTTGGGGATACAGACTAACAGGGCTGCTACTCACTCTGGAACCAACACTCCGGGCCGATAGCGACTTACAGCTGCTGATGCTGAGGGTTACTGGGCCTCGCAGCCCATCCTGAGTGCAGAGAGTAACTAACTTCTAGTGTGTTTTGCGCCAGCCCAGGGTTGGTATCCGTGCTCCTCGGTGCTGCAGGACGAGTTCTCCTGGTGGCTGGCGGCGACTAGCGCTGCCGGGCGGGGATCAGCCCGCGGGGATCCTGGAAGCACGTGTCTGCGGCTGAGAGCCGGGTGCGGAGTTTCGCCCCGCTCCCTCCCCGCGCGGTGTCTCTGCGGCTCCGGGCCGGGGGCGGAGTTGTCGCCGCTCCCTTGGCCGCTGTCCGCGCTCGGCTCGGCGACGATGTCTCAAGATGGCGGAGGCGGCCGAGCTGAAGGTAACGAGCCCCCCCGGCCGGCGCGGGCAGCGGCGGGGGGCGCCGGGGGCAGCAGCGGCGTGGGGGCCGGAGTGGAGCGGTCTGGGGGCACTGAGGGGGGGCAGCGAGGGACGTGGGAGGGCGCTGGGGCACTGGGGGGCTGCAGGGGGGCGCGGTGGGGCTGGGGCTCTGGGGGGCCGAGGTGGAGGAGCAGAGGGAGGATGAGAGGGGAGGCTGGGGGATACTGAGGGGGGAGGCTGGGAGGGGCCCGTGGCGCTGGGGGCTGCAGGGGGGCGCGGTGGGGGAACAAGGGAGGGGTCTGGGGTTGTGGGGGGGGCGAAATGGGGGAGCTGCAGGGGGGCGCGGTGGGGGAGCCTGGGAGGGGTCAGGGGGCCTGGGAGGGGGCTCCAGGGGGGCACTGAGGCTGGGGAGCAGGGGAAGGGTCGGGGGGGCTGCAGGGGGGCCCAGTGGGAAGGGGTCTGGGGAGAATGGGAGGGGGCTGCAGGGGTAGAGGATGGGAAGGGACTGGGGCTGCAGGGGGGGCCAAGGTGGGGGAGCACAGGGAGGATGAGAGGAGTCTGGGCACTGGTGGGAGGGATCTGTGGCACTGGAGGCTGTAGGGGGGAGCAGGGGCTCTGTGGGTTTGGGGGGGCAGGGGGTGGGTGAGAGGGGGTTGGGGGTGCAGGAAAGCCCTGGGTGGGTTTGTAACGGGGGAGCTATGGTGGGAGGAGGGGCTGAGGGGGGTAGGAGGGAAATGGGGGACAGAGTTAGAGCGGTTTGTGGGGGAGCCTGAGGTGTGGGAGCAGGGAAGCCCTGGAAGGTGGGATGAGTTCAGGGGAGCCCTGATAGGGGGAGGACAAGAGATCTTTAGGGGGTTGGAGTGGGGGACCATGGGGGAGCCATAGGATCTTGGGGGAGGCTGTCATGTGGGAATCCACTGAGGGGGGTTTTCAAGGGAGTACCAAGTGGGAGATCTGGGTCCTGAGTGGGACAGGGCAGGGAGCAGGCAGAGGGTCTGGGGGAGTCATGGAGGAGGGTACGGGATCAAGATGGAGATACAGAAACTTGGAGGAAGGGGAACAGGGTTTGGGGGTTCATGTGTGTGGCAGCAGGGATGTGTCTATTGAAGAAAGCAAAGGAGCTTAGGTATTTGGGGGTGAGACAGAGGACCCTGGGGGTTCAATTGTGGGGTGGGGCGCTGAAGGAGGGAGAATAACAGGAGGCCTGGGGGTGAAGTGCAGGAAGGAGGAAGAGAGCTAAGAAGCAGGGGATTCAGCCCTGAGGTGGTACAGAGAAGGGTGTGGGGTCAGAGAGCCTAGGGAACAAAGAGGGGACCTGCTGGGTCAGAAGGGGATATAGAGCAATGCAGAGTGGAGGGGCAGGAGAGTGGCAGAGTTGCCGTGGGGGGGAAGGCCATGGCTCCAGGATGTCCCTTGCCCAGAGCCATGGAGGCATGAGAAGAGGGGGGGCACAGAGTTGGAGGTGGCTGTGTTCGTAGCCCGGTAGTTCTGCACCAGCGCTCACAGCTGGAGGGGGTTTCGTCTCCCTCCACCTTCTTTTCTCTTTCTTGTTTTTAGGAGTCAGAGTGTAACCACCTTTGCCCACCAGACTGTGGAATATGAAATTGCCCCTGGTAACTAATTCCAAAGCTGATTTGTGTCCTCACTGGCGTGTAATATTTTTTCCCTGCAGGCTAGAGTGCAGCCCTTAGCTCGCTAAAGTGGCCTCAGAGTCCTTCCCCCACCCCGGTGCTGGGAATAGCAAGAACTTAGGAACTGGCACCTTTCTGGCAGCCACAGCGGGGATATAATTCTCTGGAGCTCATGTTCCTCTGTAATCTTTCAAGTCGTGACCCATCCTGTTCTAATATTCGTGTAGGGCCTGATCCTGTTGCTGGGAGCAAAACTCCCTATGACTTTAATATGAGCAGGACTGTGTTCCTATCTTAATAAGCACCAAAGTGTTAAAATGTTCATGGAAAAAATCGACCCAAGAATTGTAATCAGAAAGAGTTGCAATTTTGCAGAATTCCTATTGCGAAGAAGCAGTTACTTTTATTTGTGACGTTTTCCAGAGTTCGAGGGGCGAGGACTGTGATAAGCTAGACAAAAGTCCCACATCTGCGGACTTGGAGAAATGGCATGTCTTAACATAGGTCTTGATCCTGCCTCGATTTATACATGTGCTTAACTTTATTCATGTGAGCAGTGCCACTGGGACTCAGTGGGCCTGCTCGTGTGTGAAGTTAAGGACATGCATAAGTCTGCAGGATCGGGATCATAGTTAGCAAACTTAAAGGGCATCTACAGAGGGTGAGGTCAGATAGATACAGCAGGGGGTGGAATTTCCCTGGCATCTTCCACAATACTCTCTCTCTGCAAATAAATCGCTGCAGAGAAATCATATTATAAGAGTAGATGTAGCTTAGCACATGGGTTTACATCCTCTGAGGCTTGACCCACCTCTGAGATTCTCATATGGTCTCCCAGGCTCCAGACTTTCCTGTGCAACCTGGCATTATTCATGGCTCTCTGCAGTTTATTTTTAAATCTGTGCTCTCTTCCAGCAACCAAATTCCTTTGTCCATCTCCCCTACCCCCCTTTCTGGCTTCCTAGCTAGGGGTTAATCTTAAGATTTTTACCATCTGTGTTTCATTGTAAAGAAAGAGGAGCCAGCTGAAAATGAAATGATTGCTCCCTATGTCTGGAGTGGGCTTGGACACCTTCCGTTATTTAAATGACCAGCGATGACTCCTCTGGAAAGAGAAATGTTGTACACTGTTCAACAATTGTTTGTTCCGGCTTTTCAGCATGGACTCAAGTGTGATGTGGGTCGTTCATTAAATAAGCCTTTGGGTGCCCTCTGGGAGCGCTTGATTGTGATCACTTGTGGCAATGAGAGCGTCTTTCCGCTGCCGTGCTACATTGTGTGAGCAGTAACTGGAGACGCTTCAGGTGTTGATAGGAGTCCACAGTAGTGGTGACACGGCCATCTATGAGCACAGGGTGTATTTTAAAAATAAATGTGGTGCTGGTGAACCGAGCTGCGCTAATCTCCCAGGGCTCCGTTCTCAGGACTTGGAGGGGAGCCACTTCTAGGGGTGATGGGTGCTGCTTGGGCTCCACGAACTAGTCAGCCTTTGCGGGTCTCTGAGACTGTCACGAAGGATGGCCATCTTTGCAAGATGGGTTTAGAAAGCACCTAGGTCCATAACATAATCTTTTTTTGTGTTAAAAGGTATTTAAAAGGGACACTGTCAAAGTTTACAGCCTCCAAATTGAAATCTTCCTGATAAATATACATAGTGAAGTTTTCCTATTTCTGAAAAGCTTTCTCAGCTCTCAAAAAACCCAACGGTTACAGTAATATTAAAAATTATTCTTCTCTTGAGTAACCAGCCAAGAAAGGTGATAGATAAATTCCATGCAATATACTATGTGTGGATTTTTTTCCTCCCCACTTGAGACCCTAACTGGTGGTCCTGTCTGTTCTGCATCAAAGATCACAGGGCACTTTTCAGAGTGGTAGAGACTTTGCCCTGTCTGTCTTAGCCAAAATTTCCCCTCCTGCACTGGGAAGTGAAACAGCTGGCATGCTGCTCTCTAGAGATGGTTGCAGTTTTGGTGGTGGACAGTGGTCTTCGTATATATGGCTTGTAAACGGCTTTGGGATCTTTTGGCATGTAAGATGCAACAGAACATAATAAACTCCACCCTGCATGCTTGCTCTTTCTTGTCAGTCTGTGAAATATTGCAATAGACAAGAAGCCTAGTCTGGGAATCCCCAGGAAAAAGAAATATGGGATAGGTCCAATTTTTGCCTTTTAAAATAGGGGTGTGGAGAGCAGTAGAAATGTTGCCACATAAGTAAGCATTTTATTACCTCTAATTTTTTCAATGTTTGAAGCATAAGGGAACAAGAAAAATTAGAGAATGTTGGCCCTTAGAAGCAAAGTGTGTACTGCCTGCAGCACTGGTTGTTTTCAAATGAATACATTGGATTGGGCTCCGTTTGGCTTGCAAATCAACCCAAGTACACAATATTCTTGCTTTGTGTACCAAAAGAGAGAGTGAGAGACACACGGGTACTTTTGTTTTTTATTGGGAGGAATGCGAGCTTTCTTGCTTTTGTAGAGTAATGGAATCCTAACGTTTTCCTTCTGCCCCCTAGTGTCCCACGGCAGTCAGATGATAAAGCACAGAGGAAAAGGCGTGTCTGTGAAATTGAAAGTCTATGCAGACGTAAACCCTTCAATAAAATGTAACTAATTTGAGAACAATTCTACTATTGTTGAATCCGTTTCATTTGGTTTCCTGAAGGGAACTGGATACTTGGTAGTGGTGAAACTCCGTATTCTCTTTCTTATTTAAAATGAAGAATGTTTAAGGTGATTAGGTTTCAGGTTTAACCCTGTGGAACAGATAAATGTCCAGTATCCAAACATTCTGGAAGCTGTCAGCATCTAAAAGGTAAATATACCTTTTAGTTTAATCATTGGCATGTCTTCTGAGACTGCTTACAAAGTAGTAACATTCTTTTTATGATGTAGTCATACATCAGCAACGACTGGGCCAGAGATCCACTAACTTACTTTTATCGGCCAGCCATCAGATGGCAAGCTTTGGTGATTTACTGATTTGGAGATGAAAGGCTATTTGTTCTTCGTCCCTTATTACAACAGTATGTGTGTTAATAAAGCATTATAAATATAAATGGGTTTGATTCTTGACTGCTCCTAGTTTCTAATTTTTCACTTGTGTGACTGGAAGGATTTTTTTTTTTTTTTTTTTACATAACCACCATCCTCCCATGGCATCCGGTGCCATCCCATGAGTGTTTTTCTTTATGCTTTTGTGAGTAGCAAAGTAATCCTGAAAGTCTTGTTTTGCATCAGAGAGCAACAATGGTCTTGTGGCTAAACCAATGGACTGAGACTGAAGATTTGGGTTCAGTTCTGGCTCCACCACTGACTGTTTTCGTGACCTTGGGCAGGTCGCTGTGCCTCCATTCCCTGTTTGTAAAATGGGAATACTACTTTTTCCTATTCTGTGTGTCATGTCTATTTAGACTGTACGGCCCAAACCGTCTCTTATGATGTACCTGTGCAGTGCCCAGCACAAAGGGGTCCTGCTCTGGGGTGGGTCATTTAGGTGCTACTGCAGTATGCATAAATGATATACATTTCCCAGGCATATTTATAGTTGGTGCGCACACAAACTTTGAGCCTAGCTACGTAGTGGGTGCAGCAAGGAGTAGCCATGCATAAGAGTTCAGAAAATGGAAGGTTTTAATGTGTGGTTTTTTTTTAAAGTGTAAAAAATAATTAGTGTAGGTAAATAAAATAATCCTTAGCACTAGTGCCTATCCTAGATTTCAGACTGCTTTACACAGGTGGGTAAAGAAAACTCTGTTTGACAGGTGGAGAAGCTGAGAGTATAGCTACACTGCAAGTGTGGTTGTAGCAGGGGTAGGCATACCTGCACTAGCTAGCATGGTAACAATCGTAGCGTAGATGTTGTGGCATGGACTATCAACCCGAGTACAAAGCCACAGGGGAGCCTGATAACATTCTGGTGGCTAGCTCATGCTGAAGCCTGTACCGTCACCAGTAGGGTACATCTACACTTGAGTTGCAGGTGTAATTTCAATCTCAGGGAGACGTACATGTGCTAGGTTTGATTGAGCTTGTGCACTAAAAATAGCAGTGTAGCCATGGTGGCATGGGCAGCAGCTTGGGCTAGCCCCCAGAGTACATACCTGTGGTCTCAGAAGCTACCTTGCTGGTTTTCGCACCCTAGTTCGTGTGTACATCTACCTGGGCTGGAAACTATGCCTCCAGCAGCAGTGCAGACGTACCTATAGTACAGTCACACCTTCACTTGCTGTGCCGACATACCCTGAGGCACAGAATAGCCCAAGGCCACAGCAAGTTGTTAGCAGAGCTAGGGCTAGATCCCACCTGCCTTAGGCTGGTACTCTGTTCTGCGGACCATACTCTCCCATGGAAACAGATCGACCAGTAACTTCCTGTGGTGAAACACCTTGGCGCAGCTGAAGAAAGGAAGACAGGAGGAAGGTATCTCCAGACTGGTAAACGCTCCATGTCATGAGAGCAGGTGCAGGTATTAAGGTCACACAGGGCCTTAAAGCCCATAGTGAACCGGGAGCCATTCTGAGTGATCGATTTTGGAAAAAATAGGGGCAGTTGTCTCCTATTGGGTTCTACTTTTGTGCAACCACATTTTTTTCCATGGGAAATGACCCATTTTTTGTTAAATCTCTTGAGCTCGAAGATATTGGAGCTCCCACTTGGGGTGAAATAGCAAGCATGACTCCTTAAAAGAGAGACTGAGGACAAGGCAGTCAAAAAGTATATTTGTGCATTAATTTGATGTGCAGTTTCATTTATGGCAATACCTCAAATGTAAGAATGTGGTGCTGTTATGTCTTGTTAGTGTAAAGTGCCTTTAATGATGAAGCCACCCTGCTGTTCTGTGGAGCTCTTGCTGAGATGTGGGCTGAATCTACTGGCTCCATTTGTGAGAATTATTGGTGTCATATGATGTAGTGAAGAGAAAATTAGCAAGCTGCTTTTAGATACCATTTAACAAGACAATTATTTAATTCCAGCCTTGGTGTGGCGTTGACACTTGATGCATGCTTTTTCTTAGACTATTTCTTTTAGTTATAACAACTCAAAACTCCTCTGACTAGTCAATCATCTGTTAAATCTTTTCCAGATTTGGTACCCCGTATCCCAACCTAAAGAAATACTGGGCAGTATAATGCAGGCCCATAGTTTATATATTGGAAGCAAAGCGGGGAGTTACAGAATTTAAAAACCGTTAATAACCTAGCTATTTATTTTACGGGCCAGAGTCTCCTTTACACCAAGGCTCTTTTATACCACTCTGGTAATGTAAAAGTCTTCAAGTGAGAATAATGTCACCTGCTTTAAGACACCTTTTTGCTACCAGAATGGTGTAAAATGAGAATCTAGCCCAAAGTGTTCTTGTTGTTTAGCCATCCCTTGGCATGGCAGAATCCCGCCCCCCCCCCCCAAACAACAACATTGTGCTAGTGCAAAAGTGAAATTGCCTAGAAACAGGAAGTTTAACTGACCCATTTAGTTCCAAGGTCCAAGTTGAGAAAAATGCAAAGAGGTAAAAATAAATTAGATGCTTACGGCTCGTTCACCTGTACGTAGATAATCGCACAGGTAATGGGATTTGCAATTTGACATTGTCTCTTTTAAGGTCTCTGCCACTTTCTCATTTAGTGAATTTGTAGCTTGTGTTTGGACTGTGTATTTGGAATTAGCAATGTTAATGTTGTTTTCTGTTTTCTTGCAGCACATGGTTATGAGCTTTAGGGTATCAGAACTGCAGGTTCTCTTGGGTTTTGCTGGCAGGAACAAGAGTGGAAGGAAGCACGAGTTGCTCACAAAGGCATTACAGCTGCTCAAATCTGGCTGCAGCCCAGCTGTTCAGATGAAAATTAAGGAGTTGTACCGACGAAGGTTCCCAAGGAAGATCTTAACCCCTTCAGACTTGTCCATGCTCCATATTCAGACAGGGCAACTGCCCTCCGCCACTGCACTGACGCAGGGCAGCACAGTGTGTCACTTGCCCTATGACAACAGTTCAGCAGCTTCTACGGTGCCAACAGCTGTGTTGCCTCCAGTGCCTATGCTGGGACCCAAACATGAGACAGATGTTCAGCACTTATCCCCGCCCATTCATCCGGTCCATCCAGATGTCAAAATGAAGAGGCTGCCCTTCTATGACGTTTATGATGAGCTGATTAAACCCACCACATTAGGTATGTGAATAAATTAGCTTTGGTTCTCTTTTCTACAGGATACTGTTACTCAAAGGTTACTGGCTTGACAGCCCTTGTAACTGAAAGCTTTTGGTTATTCACAGACTGGGCTTAGCATGGGCAATGAGGGCTAGCTTCCCAGACTGCTTTGCAAGTGGGCATCAGTCTTGATTTGGAAGGACTACGTCTGTGGGTGAGGATGGGAGTCTGGTCTCCATGGCCCAAGCAATCCCGGGCTTTTCTGCTGAGATTGGCTCTGGTGTGTTTTATGGCAGAGACACCTGTGAACGAATAACCTTAGATGGTGATTTTTGTGGGGGGACAAGAATTATCTTGGCATTTCGGTATGGTGCGTAGTCCAGTGGGACCTTGATCCCTGACTCAGTCCTTAGGTAGTACTGCAAGTGAAATAACCACTGGGCTGAGATCTGCCAACTCGTTTTGCATAGGCTACTGAAGAGGTTCAGTTGCTCTCGTGGGTTTCTGGATTCAGACTAACCATTTAGTGAAAAGCCTCATATCCGTTTACTGATCCCTTCAGCCAACCAGTCTCCTGCAGCTCTTAAGTGGATAATGATCAGTATGTGCTGCTTTTTTTTTTTTTTTAATTTGGGCATCTGTGTCGGATAGAGCCAGTTTGTGAACTTTGCTGGGAACAGACTTGAGTTCTTCATTATAGTCTAAATCACCCTCTTCTAGAATTACTATACTGCCTGTGAGTGATCTATGATATTTCAGCATTTGGACTATGAAGCCGAGAGAAGGAATTCCTGCTTAGTATGGGATAGAGTCTCAGAACAGTATCTTGAGTGCCAGGTGTTAACATCGATACCTTGCAAAAATGACAAAGGAAAATAAAAACCAAACAGTCTCTTGGGTAGCACCTTTAGAATTCCATGGCACCTTCAGGCCTAATTCTGCTTCATTAGACTGCAAACTTGTTGGCTTGTTCTTGATCTCTCTTCTCCCCCTCCCCTCCCCCCCACACTTTTTCAGGATGATGGTTAACTCAATGAAAGTTAAGAGAAATTAATTGAAAATCATCAATAAAACCCCAATAAATGAAAATGAACAAGTGTTATTTTTATTATGATAGTGCTTAGAAGTCCCGACTGGGCTCAGGGCCCTGTTGTGTTACAACAGTGGACAAACATGAAGTAAGAGACAGCTCTTCCAGGCAGGAACTTACTGTCTAAATAGACAAGACAGACAAAGGACAGGAGGGAGACATTAAGATTCTAAAGGTGAATAGAAATGGAGGAATAGGGGAAGAGATTCCTTTACGCCACATGGAACTCGGAGGCCCATTCCATTTATGCTTTGCTGTCCATTGGCTGGCACATTAGCAGCACCCTTTTGATAGGTGCCACATATCTGACATGGTACCACTTGATTAGTTGTGTGATTTGGTGCCTCACGTTGGCCAAACTAAGAGTTCAACCCATACAAATGAGCTGGAACAGTCTCTTTCTCTTTGCCAATGGTGGGGTGACCACAGTCAGGGTAATTCTGTGGCAGTCTGACTTCAAGACCTTGTGGGCCCTCCTTATAAGTGTAAGGGTACCAGTAAAAACAACAGTTGGGTATGGCTCCCAGCTTTTCCCTACAAATCCCTTTGACCCTGGGATGTCTGTTCATGGCCCTGCCTCTGACTAGCGGGGAGACATTAGATAAGTTGCATATTTGTTTCCCATGGTGCCCCCAATGTGCCAGGCATTTTCCATGCATTAAAAAGATACGTTATCTGTTGGAAAGAACTCATGCTTTCCCCATCTGTAAACTGAGGGGAGGGATGGCTGTGTGTCTTCGCTGATGTCTGTGGATACTCCATCTAATTCTCGCTGAAGTCTATGGAAAGATCCCCATTGACTTCATGGGATCTGGATCAGGGCCGGGAAGAGCAGAGTCTTATTGTCCGTTTTGAAGCTGTACATTGTGCGAACTTTCCTGTTAACTAAGGTCATGTGTTGACAGCACAGCTTCTCTTCAGACTGGCCTGACCTAGCTGATACCGTTTGAGTGATTGTAGTTTGGATTCAGGTGTGGGTTTTTTTACCACATAAATGTGGTGGTGTTTGCTGCAGGGGAGATAGATATGTCTGGCTTCATTATTCCTGCTCTTGGCACAGCAAGAACTCATCAGCTTGATGCCTGTTTTTTTTTTAAAGTATATTTTCTTGACTTTTTTCAGAGTAGCAGCTGTGTTAGTCTGTATTCGCAAAAAGAAAAGGAGGACTTGTGGCACCTTAGAGACTAACAAATTTATTTGAGCATAAGCTTTCATAAGCATAAAGCATCCGATGAGGTGAGCTGTAGCTCACGAAAGCTTATGCTCAAATAAATCTGTTAGTCTCTAAAGTGCCACAGGTACTCCTTTTCTTTTCTTGACTTTGACTCCATTATCCCTCCCAGCCAACCTGTAGTTCCCTTAAATGGGATGCGCATGTTGCAAAAGAACTCATTATTGCTCTGTGCCAAAATAATCCGCTCCCTGCCCCTCTCCCCCCAGATAAGCCTTCTTAGTCAAATATTAATATTTGAATTAAAAATAAACTTTCTGTATGACTGACGGGCGGGGGAGAGCGGGGGTGCGTCTCACACTCATTGCACACACCAGGGGCTTCTTGTTTCCTTCCGTTCCCTCCTATGGGCTCCCTGTGTGAACCCTCCCATCCCCCTCTATTTCAGGGATTCGCTGATACCCCCACCCCCGCTGAGTTCACAATTTGTCCCTCCAGGCCAGGGGTTGTGTGTGCCTCCCCATGCCAGGGTCTCCCATTCTCCTCCAGGTCTCCCTCCCCCATACCTTCTTCTCCCATTCTCCCCACCCCGCATGCTGGGGCTCTATGCTCCCTCATTCCTTCCTTCCCCACCATGGCAGGGGCTCTGTGTGTCTCTCCCATTCCCCCTCTGCCACATGCTGCAGGGTCTGTGTGCCCTCATTCCCCCTCCTCAGGTTACTGTCCCACATCATCCCCCTCCTTCCCCCCCCCCACACACCAGGAGCTCTATGTGATCTCCCCATTCCCTCCTCTGCCAAATGTCCCCTGGCCCCTCTCCTCCCATATCAGGGTCCCACGTTCTCCACCTCCACTAGGGCTTTTCCCCCCTTTCCCTTATGCCAGGTGTTCTTTTTGGCTCCCCTTTCCCTTCCACCAATCTGATTTAATTTTCTGTCTGTCTGGGAGGTAAGTCATTCAGGGTGTCAGCATTTTAAAAATGTTTTGGGACCATGGGCTGACCTGAGATGGGGTGGGGTTGAGGGGTCATGCTGGAAGGTGTTAATGGCTTCCGTCAACCAGTTTTTTCATCTGTAGACAGTTGGAGAGGCCGCTGAAGCTGCTGAGTGTGATAGCCAGATGCAAGGGGCTCAGTGTCTCTCCTCCCCCCCCATTTCCCTCTTTCTGATTTCCTATTCTCCCCAAAATCAATAGAGTTCTGCCCAGTGATACCTAGAACATTTCAGTCAATTCCAAAATTCAGGGAATATGGCATTGAAAATTTATTGCGTTACTGGCAGAGAATTGCCATTGAGTTGAATGTAAGACCTCGCTTTGCTTGGCAATTTATGAAATATGTGTAGCGCCATACAGGCATGTTCTTTGCTCCAGTGAGTTGATATGGCTTATTTCTAGAGTATCCTGAAACTTCTTGATGCTTTAAACAAATAAAAGATCATGACCCTGCTCCAAGGAGCTTACAGTAAAAAACAAATCCAGTTTTCTGAATTCTGGTATCTAGCAAATATAACTCCCACCCCAAAAATTAGTTGCTTCTTTCTTCTAAACTAAAAATGTTCGCAAAGTTTTGTGTAGTTTTATGTAGGGGATGTACTTCCTACTTTAAGTGGAAACCTCAGTACAACTTCAGCTGTGTAGCTTATGGGGCACTTTCATAATAAGGCCAGGAAGGGAAGAGTTGTGATAAGAAGAGAGGAGTGACAGAAGAAGTAAACCTTCAGGAGAGATTTGAAAGAGGGAAGAGAGCACTTGGTGGATGAAGTCCCTGAGAGCATCTTGGATGTAGGGGACAGCATGATAGAAGGCACAAAACAGGAGGAATAAGGCAAGAGGATTGAAAGAATGTAGGAAGGGACAGCTTTGTGGTTAAGGCATAGGACTAAAGAATCTGGAGAGCTGTGTTCTGCTTCAGAACAAGTCACTTTGAATGCTGGAGATAATATTGACCAGGGCTTAAATTCAGCTGGAGCTGTCCGGAGCGGAGCTCGGATAAATATTTTCAACCCCCCTGTAGTTTTTATAGCATGTTGGGGGTTCTGGGAAATACTCTAAGAAATTAAGCCCTGATATTGACCTACCCTCCAGGGGTATTGAGAAGATGAATGCATTATTGTTTGTGCTCAGATACTAAGGCGATGAAGGCTCCAGTAACATCTATAAATAATGAATAGATGAAAGCAGAGATATAGGTGGGGTGAAACTAGTAAGAAGGGCAGTGAGAAGGGTTTTACCAATGGGGCCGTGAGGAAGAGGTAGATTTTGGTGATACTGACAGAGGAGGAAGAAGAAAGGAGATTTAGTGAGGGACTGGAGAAAGGCCTTAAAGGTGATGCCAGGATTGTCAGAAAGGCTAGCAAGGTTCCGAGCTGGAACAGAGGAAGGAGTCGGAATGCAGCTCTGGCCGGGACAGTGGATGCTCAGGCAGTCAGCATTCCTACCCTGAAGACCTGAGTCTGCGTTGTATGGCATGGGAGTAAAAAGGCATGGAGATCTTGTTGATGAGTTCGGAATAGAAGCCACAAAGTCAAGTCAGAGGGGCTCCTTGTTTGTTAATTCCTTTTTCCGTGTGCAGAGGTTACCACTGAGGGTGCCGATTGTGACTCTTTTGTGGAAGGAAAAGGCCGGGGTAGGGACCATCGAATTGTGGAAGTCAACGAATGGCTACGCAGGTGGTGTCGGAGAGAAGTCTTTGGATTCTTTGACCATGGGATAGTGTTCCATGAAGGAGGAGTGCTGGGCAGAGATGGGCTCCACCTAACGAAGAGAGGGAAGAGCATCTTTGCGAGCAGGCTGGCTAACCTAGTGAGGAGGGCTTTAAACTAGGTTCACCGGGGGAAGGAGACCAAAGCCCTGAGGTAAGTGGGCAAGCAGGATGCCGGGAGGAAGCACAGGCAGAAACGTCTGTGAGGGGAGGGCTCCTACCTCATACTGAGAATGAGGGGCGATCAGCAGGTTATCTCAAGTGCCTATATACAAATGCACAAAGCCTTGGAAACAAGCAGGGAGAACTGGAGGTCCTGGTGAAGGCAAGGAATTATGACGTGATTGGAATAACAGAGACTTGGTGGGATAACGCACATGACTGGAGTACTGTCATGGATGGTTATAAACTGTTCAGGAAGGACAGGCAGGGCAGAAAAGGTGGGGGAGTAGCACTGAATGTAAGGGAGCAGTATGACTGCTCAGAGGTCTGGTATGAAACTGCAGAAAAACCTGAGTGTCTCTGGATTAAGTTTAGAAGTGTGAGCAACAAGAGTGATGTAGTGGTGGGAGTCTGCTGTAGACCACCGGACCAGGGGGATGAGGTGGATGAGGCTTTCTTCCGGCAACTCGCAGAAGCTACTAGATCGCACGCCCTAGTTTTCATGGGCGACGTTAATCATCCTGATATCTGCTGGGAGAGCAATACAGCGGTGCACAGACAATCCAGGAAGTTTTTGGAAAATGTAGGGGACAATTTCTGGTGCAAGTACTGGAGGAGCCAGCTAGGGGGAGAGCTTTTCTTGACCTGCTGCTCACAAACCGGGAAGAATTAGTAGGGGAAGCAAAAGTGGATGGGAATCTGGGAGGCAGTGACCATGAGTTGGTCGAGTTCAGGATCCTGACACAGGGAAGAAAGGTAAGCAGCAGAATACGGACCCTGGACTTCAGGAAAGCAGACTTCGACTCCCTCAGGGAACTGATGGGTAGGATCCCATGGGGGAATAACATGAGGGGGGAAGGAGTCCAGGAGAGCTGGCTGTATTTCAAAGAATCCCTATTGAGGTTACAGGGGCAAACCATCCCGATGTGTCGAAAGAATAGTAAATATGGCAGGCGACCAGCTTGGCTTAACGGTGAAATCCTTGCAGATCTTAAACATAAAAAAGAAGCTTACAAGAAGTGGAAGATTGGACAAATGACCAGGGAAGAGTATAAAAATGTTGCTCGGGCATGTAGGAATGAAATTAGGAGGGCCAAATCGCATCTGGAGCTGCAGCTAGCAAGAGATGTTAAGAGTAACAAGAAGGGTTTCTTCAGGTATGTTGGCAACAAGAAGAAAGCCAAGGAAAGTGTGGGCCCCTTACTGAATGAGGGAGGCAACCTAGTGACAGAGGATGTGGAAAAAGCTAATGTACTCAATGCTTTTTTTGCCTCTGTCTTCACGAACAAGGTCAGCTCCCAGACTGCTGCGCTGGGCAACACAGCATGGGGAATAGATGGCCAGCCCTCTGTGGAGAAAGAGGTGGTTAGGGACTATTTAGAAAAGCTGGACGTGCACAGTCTATGGGGCCAGATGCGTTGCATCCGAGAGTACTAAAGGAGTTGGTGGCTGTGATTGCAGAGCTATTGGCCATTCTCTTTGAAAACTCATGGCGATCGGGGGAAGTCCTGGACGACTGGAAAAAGGCTAATGTAGTGCCCATCTTTAAAAAAGGGAAGGAGGAGGATCCTGGGAACTACAGGCCAGTCAGCCTCACCTCAGTCCCCAGAAAAATCATGGAGCAGGTCCTCAAGGAATCAATCCTGAAGCACTTACACGAGAGGAAAGTGATCAGGAACAGTCAGCATGGATTCACCAAGGGAAGGTCATGCCTGACTAATCTAATCGCCTTCTATCATGAGATTACTGGTTCTGTGGATGAAGGGAAAGCAGTGGATGTATTGTTTCTTGACTTTAGCAAAGCTTTTGACATGGTCTCCCACAGTATTCTTGTCAGCAAGTTAAAGTATGGGCTGGATGAATGCACTATAAGGTGGGTAGAAAGTTGGCTAGATTGTCGGGCTCAACGGGTAGTGATCAATGGCTCCATGTCTAGTTGGCAGCCGGTGTCAAGTGGAGTGCCCCAGGGGTCGGTCCTGGGGCTGGTTTTGTTCAATATCTTCATAAATGATCTGGAGGATGGTGTGGATTGCACAGTCAGCAAATTTGCAGATGATACTAAACTAGGAGGAGTGGTAGATACGGTGGCAGGTAGGGATAGAATACAGAGGGACTTAGACAAATTGGAGGATTGGGCCAAAAGAAATCTGATGAGGTTCAACAAGGATAAGTGCAGGGTCCTGCACTTAAGACGGAAGAATCCAATGCACAGCTACAGACTAGGGACCGAATGGTTAGGCAGCAGTTCTGCGGAAAAAGACCTAGGGGTGACAGTGGACGAGAAGCTGGATATGAGTCAACAGTGTGCCCTTGTTGCCAAGAAGGCCAGTGGCATTTTGGGATATATAAGTAGGGGCACAGCCAGCAGATCGAGGGACTTGATCGTTCCCCTCTATTCGACATTGGGGAGGCCTCATCTGGAGTACTGTGTCCAGTTTTGGGCCCCACACTGCAAGAAGGATGTGGAAAAATTGGAGAGAGTCCAGCGAAGGGCAACAAAAATTATTAGGGGTCTGGAACACATGACTTATGAGGAGCAGCTGAGGGAACTGGGATTGTTTAGTCTGCAGAAGAGAAGAAAGAGGGGGGATTTGATAGCTGCTTTCAGCTACCTGAGAGGTGGTTCCAAAGAGGATGGTTCTAAACTATTCTCAGTTGTAGAAGATGACAGGACAAGGAGTAATGGTCTCAAGTTGCAGTGGGGAAGGTTTAGGTTGGATATTAGGAAAAACTTTTTCACTAGGAGGGTGGTGAAACACTGGAATGCGTTACCTAGGGAGGTGGTAGAATCTCCTTAGAAGTTTTTAAGGTCAGGCTTGACAAAGCCCTGGCTGGGATGATTTAGTTGGGGATTGGTCCTGCTTTGAGCAGGGGGTTGGACTAGATGACCTCCTGAGGTCCCTTCCAACCCTGATATTCTATGATTCTATGATAACAAATGTCTGCAAATGGTGTGGCCCAGTGGGCCTGGAAAGCTGCTATTGCGTAACAAAGTTTGAGCTCCTCTGTGTTATAGGATGGCTCTGAACTGAGCAATGGTATTGGATAGAAAAGGAGTGATAGGGAGATGGACAGTGGTGAAATTCATGGACCTTGGCCTAGGTCCTGCTATCACCATGTTTAGCGGTTTTGCCATTGACTTGAGCAGGAGCAGGGCCTTGATCTTACTCGAGGACTGAGGAGTGGAAGGCTAGGATGGGAAGTATTAAGATGAGGTCAGAAACCTCTCCAAAGAGCTCGAGTTTATGCTGCCCGGGCAGTTAGCCTGTTTTTGGAGGCTGGCACAAGTTCTGGCAGGTCATCTGCAGAGGAAAGTTTCTGTTTTTCAGACCTCACATTCTTCACATTCTTGAAGTTCAGGAAATTGGAGACGCAAGCTCCTAGCCTGACTGTGGAATCCTCTCTTGCAGAATATAGAGTGGGATTAACTGTATTCTTGGGGAGGCGGGGATGAGGGTGTTCTTGTGCCTAGGAACGTGCTCAGAGTCCTTTTTTAGTGCGTGTTGCAGTATGTACTAACATCTGCCCCAATTCGGTACTGCAGATTTGACATAACTATCTTGAATTTATGTAATGCCTCTCCTCCTAAATGTGATACCAGCGCTCTTTACAAATCTGTCTGATCCCATATGGCCCAATGACACCACCTTTTTGCTGGAATAAACAAACAGTCCAGCTTCCACACACAAGCAAAGCATTGCATGGTAGATGTACGTGACTTTGATTTGTCCTGATCCAGAGGGATGTTGTACATCTGGGATGACTCCAGTGGGAATTGTGGCTGCTTGAAATCTCTTGGGATAGGCATAGGACCTAGAGCAAGTGCAGCAGAGTGCTTTGTGTTTGAAATTCAACAAGATCTGCTGTCTTGTAGGTTACCTGAGCTTACTTGCCGCTCCTGGTTTATTTTAGAAGCACAAAGTTTGCATTACTGGTGGTCTGCTACATTGAAGGCAACTTTTTTAAAGGCAGACTCCTCACTAGGATATTTTACATGAAAATACCTGCACTAGATGAGAAGTAATATCTCCCCTCGAAGTCAGTAGAGTTTAATTCTCAGGAGGACCATGCTTATCCATAAAATTTGCCTCCCTGTCAGTAACTGCTGCTTAAAGTACGTGATTCACCCCCTACGTTGGTTTTTCCTTGTGTTTTGTTTTTTAAGTAAGTGCACAGCTGTTTTTGTATTTTAGATTTATTTAGGACCTTGAGTGTGCCTTCATGCCTGGCGAAGATAAGGAAAAGGTCTATTTCTTATTAGGGGAGTGTGCTCCTACTATAATTACAATAATGACTATAATTTCCAGGGTAGTTTATGACCTCTGGGATTGCCTAGCTGTGTCTTGGCCCACAGACTCCTCCAACCTGATTGCTAACTCCAGGAAGTGCCATTCACCTTGATCATTACTGCTTAGTCAGGAGGTTATGTGGTGAAAATATTAGATCAGGGAACTGGGAGGCGAGGGTTTTTGGATTCTATTTTCAGCTCTGCCACTGGCTGACTGACTCTGGGTAAGCCACTTTGCCTCTCTATGCCTCCGTTTCCTCATCTGTAAAATGCTGGTGACAATACTGTGCTACCTTGCCTGGGCGATGTTGCGTGGTGTTTGTGATGTTCTTTGAGAGCCCCTGACTGGAAGGCATGTTAGAAGCACACGGAATTAAGAATAATTGGTGAGGTGTGGACTACAATCCTTGCTTGTGCACAACTACCATTGAAATCCATGGGAGTTATGACTAAGGACTACTCTGTATTTATACCGCATGTGATGTGTTCTTACGTAATCGTAGATCAGTTTATGAGTGGAAAGGGAGGGAGATTGTTTTTTAGAACGCCTTGCTGACGACCAACCATCCTTCCAGGAGCAGAGAGAGCTCAGCCTTGTGCTCAAGATAATGTTTACCTCCTACTTCTTTTGTTCTTCTACAGCATCTACGAACAGCCAGCGATTTGAAGAGGCGCACTTCACCTTTGCCCTAACACCTCAGCAAGTTCAACAAATTCTCACCTCTAGGTAAGCAAATGGCTGGCTCTTCAGGATCTGTCTGCCCAGTGTGCGTTGCATATGGCTTTTATGCAGGCTTTTCACTTGGCCTCCAGTAGTACTGCCAGGTCAGATGGGGGGAGTGGGGAGGAAGAATTTGGCAAGTGGTTGGGTGGCTGAAACTAACAAAGACAAGGAGGTCAGGTGACATGGGAAAGGGAGCTTGTGTCCCTGAGCACTTTCACTGCAATAACTGGGAATAAAATCCCTGGGCCAGATCCTCAGCTGGTGTAAATTGTGTCACTGCCTTGACCTCAGTGGTGCTATCCCACTTACAGAAGCTGAAGAGCTGACTCCAAGTTGGTATAATGGGATTGACTTTGTATACGTATCAGAGTTAATGATAACTGGATAAAAACATATAAAACTGGCCTCAAGATCATGTTTGCATTGCCAGTACTCTAGCTGGCTTGCTTTATCCCTTTTAGGATATGAAACTGCTCTGCACTAGCAAGGGAATGGATTGGATGATCTAATAAGTCTCTTCTGATTTATTTACTTCATCCTCGACCATGTGTCTGTTCCCTGTCTTCCATTCAACAATATTTTGCTGTACGCCCGTTTGGGGATTTTGGCTGCTAGAGAGAACAGAGTAACCAAAAGCAGAAAGTAGCTTTTACAACTCATGGGCACTTATTCTATTAGTACTAAAAGATATATTATTATTATCATGGTTAATGAGATGTCTATAATGATGTCACTATTCTTATGCCTAGTAAGCAATGCCAGCCATTTAAGCAATCTTTTTCTGTTGCAGAGATATCTTACCAGGTGCCAAATGTGACTACACTGTACAGGTACAATTAAGGTAAGAGTTAGAACAGTTGTATGTCATCTTGATCTGAAAAGTGAATGACCAAAACCCTTTTCTTTGAGCCGCTGTTTTGGCTGTAACATCATAATTTTGGGGAATCAGGCCTTAGCATTCAGTGATTTGGATTTGCATATCTAAGAGCTTGTAGGATTCTGAAACTTTAGGTGCTGTATTGAGACAAAGATCTGAGAAGAGGCAGCTGAGGTCAGACACTAAAGCAAGCAGAATAATTGTGAGAATCCAGGAGACTGAGTGCATGCTATCTGTTTTTCCTCAATGTTCTATGCTGCAGTCGGCTGGCAAAATAGTCATGGACTGCCATGGGAGTTTTGCCTGATGAAGATTCTGTCCTGCTGTTTTTAACCAGCTTTTATGTTTCTATAGACCTGATCTGCTCCTTTTTCTTCTTTCCTTTTTTAAACACTTTTTAAAAGTTTTTTTTTCTTTTTAAAGGGTCACTATTAAAAGTGCAGCAGGAAGCAAAACATGTAGCTTACCTTAAAACTTGCAATATTCTGTTCACAACTCCTCCATACTATTTCTAAACTATATTGCATTTTTGTAAAGTGCCTATTATTTTAAAGGATAAATATCCCAAAGTGGTTCACAAGCTATACTTTGGGAATTGCGGCAGCCAGCTCTGGGGTGTTGACCCTGCAATAACAAGCTAGTGAGCTACGTCTCTCCAATTAGAGGCTCTCTAACCTCCTTTTTCCTGCTCTGTTTGCTCCATTCTTGTACGTAAACAGTACTGTGAAACATACTGGCCTCTTGCTCTCTGAAATGAGTTAGGGAGAAAGACTCTTGTAAATTTCACCTGTGTGACTGAGACAAGCATTATATGTTGGTGGGTAGAAACCTCACCTGCACTTAACCCACCCGAGTGGGATTATAATTTTTTTTTCAACCAATCTCAACCAGCATCTCTCTTCATATTTTTAGGGGTACAATATCTTCCATTAGTGTTGACAAAGAAGCCTTTGTACAACTTCTGTGGTGTTTGAATGCTTCTCTTTTGCTACAGAGAGAACTATTGCCTCTAGTTGGCAAACTTAAAAATGTGGGATTTAGAAATGAGAATTATATCATAGGAGCCCCATGTGGGCCCAACTTTCTCAGACATGCCTCAGCATGAAAACTTCCCCTGCCTCAGTGCAAGAGAGAGAAGTCTAACCCCTGTTTTATCCTTCTCTTTGTCTGGCCTGCAGAGACTGCAGTGGGATAGGTTAGAAAACAATAGGCACAGATTCTGGCCTGGTAGTCACAAGGATCTGCATCGGTGTGACACACCAGGGCTTGTCCTAACAAAAAGCAGACCAGTGTCATATTTGACTCAAGACTGTATGGCAAGTCTCTGGTTTCAGCGTGGGGTGTAGTCTCTCTTTGGCAGTGCAGCCTAATTTGAAACAAAATAAAATGCATGATGGTATGATTAAATGGGATTAGAATTTGAATGCGATCCCATTCTGGGTTTCTCTTGCTGACATTTTTATGCCTGTTGAAGCCAATTGTAAGATATTAAGTGGTGGTAGATGAGCACTGAAAGAAAGGGCAGGGCTACACTGGGAATTTACATCAGCATAGCTATGTCTCTTGGGGGTTTGAAAAATACACACCCCTGAGAGCAGGGCTTTGGACTAGATGACCTCCTGAGGTCCCTTCCAACCCTGATATTCTATGATTATGCCAACCTAACCTCCAGTGTAGACATTGCTAGGTCGATGGAAGAATTCTTCATCAGCCTAGCTACCTCCTCTCCGGAAGGTGGATTACCCACGCTGACAGGAGAACCTCTCCCATTGGCATAGGTAGTGTCTACAGTGGCGCAGTTGCAGTGGTTTAAGTGTAGACCCACCCTAAGTAATAACTAAGCTCTCCTCCTGCTGCAAGATTTACATTCAGATAAATGTAATTTCATTTTAGTTCCTCAGATGGTTGTAAGTTATTTTTAAATGACTTTAAATTTCTGTAGCTCCTTTCACCGGGTAATTTATAGATGCTGCACCACTGAAGAGCGCTCCTCTCTGGGATGGAGGGCAGCAACCATATGGCACCAAGCATGCTTCATAACAGCTGGTTGTGTGGGAATTTTAACTGTGAGAACAAGGCAAATTCAACCTTCACTCTTACTAAAGTAGCAGATAGGGCATCCGTTTTTAAGGCCTCATCCAAAATATTCCCACATGGGAAACCGAATGGAGCTCAGTTTATCTGCCATGGAAGGCTGACAGGCTTAAGACAACATGGCTTGACTTTGAACTTGTCGTTCTGGGGAGTTTAGGTTTTTCAGACCAGATCACTGATAACCTCCGCCTGGGACATGCATGATGTACACTAGTAATTGGTTTTAGTTGCTGTCATCTATGGAACTTGCATTTGGAACCAATAGAGTTTCTGTGTGGAGTGTGTAGAATACATTTGTTGTACATGTGACATTTTTGTGTACTCACATGTATTCCAGGCATTGATATGTTTGGCTTGAAAAATGTTCTCTTTCTAAAGAAAAGTTTTAGCTGCCATTCTGTGTGAATGTCACCACTCATTTGCCAGTTGCTCCCTCCTGCTTCTTAGGTTTTGCTTGTGTGAAACCAGCTGTCCCCAAGAAGATTATTTCCCTCCTAATTTATTTGTCAAGGTCAATGGAAAACTCTGCCCTCTGCCTGTGAGTAAACTTCATTCCTTGCTTATATGGGAGACGGGGGGCCAAATTCTGCCCTGAAGTATGCAACCACAACTCCCGCTAAGCTTTGTGGGAGCTATACATATATATCAGAGATTCAAAGTTGGCTCTAAGAACTGAATGGTGCTATTAGAATGTCCTAGTGATCTTGTTACATGCTGGTGAACTGGTTTGGAAGGAATAACTTACCCAAACTTTTGCCTGTTCCTTTAATTGAACACTAAGCTACTTGGTTATAACTTGTACTGTGAAGCAGAAGTGCCAGAATAGCATAAGAGAAGCTGATCCTGCAATAATTCAACCTGACTCAAAATGAGAATTAACAGAATTCTCACTTGAGAACCTGTACTGCTTGTGAGATTTCTGGCCTAGTTCAATAGATCCAAGTGGAGATGATAAGCACGGGAGCCAGGATTTTCAGAGTGGGAGGCTGGGTCGTTGTTTAGGCTGCCATCTTTAGATGTCTTAAATGGGTCTGATTTTCAGAAAGCACTGAACCACTCACTTTCTGAATATCAGGCTCCGTTAGGGAGTTTCAGGTTTGTCCTGTGAAACCTTTGGATGTTCCTCTGAACTGAGCATTTCTGAGGCTAGTCTGTCACCAACTTAATATCCCAGTTTGGTGATCTCCATTAATATTATGGCTTGGAAGTGGCCTCTTCATAATTCAGGTTGAGTCCTTAGAAAGCTTATTTTAGTACTATTATTCTGGGCTTGGAAAACTCCTTTGGCCTGGAAGTTGCCAGATTCCCCCCGCTGCAGTTCTGAAGGTTCAGGGTTCAAAGCCCTCTTGATGCAGAATAGGGGAATTCTGGAAATGGAATTTGGTTTTATTTTTTCCTCTTAACCAAAAGCTAGGAAATTACATACAAAAAGCTCTGTAAAAAGATTATTTCAGTTTCAAAACCAAGCATTTGAAAGGAATGAAATGCTGCCTTTACAGTCACCTGTGCAACCTCAGTTATGTCCCGTGTGTGAATGTATTATGATAGTTATTGCTTATTGTCTTACTTTTTTTTCCCCCCCACAGGACCCCTACCTCATTCAGTGCACAGAACAGACACACAATTGTGGCAGAATTAAGGTTATGAGGGCAACCATAACTCTGGCATTTTCTAACCTTTGAGTGCTTGACTTTGTAACTAAATGACATTCTTTTAATGCAGTTTTTTGTATGTAATAGAGAATAGAAGGTCTCTGGCCTGAAGAGTGT
Source organism: Lepidochelys olivacea (assembly GCF_965140295.1). Taxonomy (NCBI): domain Eukaryota; kingdom Metazoa; phylum Chordata; order Testudines; family Cheloniidae; genus Lepidochelys; species Lepidochelys olivacea. The sequence continues at coordinate 5,673,538 of NC_140434.1, forward strand.
AGAATCTGAACAAGGCACGATACTCTCATTCATATAAAGGGTCTGTAGCTGCTTTAATATGTCCTACATGACTAAGCTGGAATGGGAAGCAGTGAATTTTCATTAATTTGCATTATATTGTGGTCCATTTTCTCACCAGTGCTGGAGGTTTTACTTGTGTCTCTGTAGTGCTGTGCCCCCAAGCCCACGAATGTCCTCATGAGAGAGACACATGGAAAGAGCAATTCTTACCCCCTCTTTAAGGCTTTTTACAGTTAACACATTGAAACTGGGACAAGTAACCCATGTATCTTCCTGAGGCAGACATTGAAAGGGAAACATTGCCCCATTCTTTTTGAAGATCCTGTCTTAGTGATTCCTGTTCCATTGGGTACTATCTGCCTCTTAAATCTTATAGCATGGGTATAGCATGTGTAGTCTGAATTGCATCTTCAGCTTCCTATGCCGAGACAAGAAAACCCTTTTTTTTTTGGTCCAAAATAAATAACCTTACAGAAAGCCCGCAAGAAAGCTGCAGCCAGAACTGTTTGGTTAAACGAAAACACTTTGTGCACGTCAGTATTGGAGGAGGGCTTGGAGTTGGTTGTGAAATTAAAACGGATCATAGAATATGAAACTAGCTCCAATTCCATGTTGTATTAGCTGAGGTTAAAATTCCCTTGTGTTGCTGCAGGGTTTTGATTGTTCAGATGTTGCGCTGGTGGGGAGGGGGACCTCAGGATAAAGCCAGCTATAAAAGAGTAGGGTCTGCAGTATGTCATACAGGGCATTGACCCTGTAAGGAAACTTGGTTGATCTCAAATAGCTTCCTTGCCTTTGCAGGGCTATCTGCCGCCCACTAAAAATGGTGTGGAGCCAAAACGACCGAGCCGTCCCATCAACATCACTCCTTTGGTGCGGCTTTCGGCAACTGTTCCCAATACGATCATTGTGAACTGGTCCTCCGAGTTCGGCAGAGTAAGTGACGTCAGGCACAGCAGGTGCTGAGCCTTTTTAAGCCAAAGGATTTTTCCCCGGCAAGTAGATATTGTAATGAACCTGTGGCCTCCTAGGTCTTCATAATTGTCATTGTGCAGCACACCATAGCAACTCAGACCTGCATGGTGACTTCAGGGAGAGTGTGCTGGACCTCCTGCTCTGAAAGCATGGACTCCTACTACTTGAGCTAAGAGAGAATCTCCATTAGCTATTAACAGCAGAAGGCTTATGAGACACAGATCAGCAAGTCTGATTACATCCAATATAGGCTGGTAGCTTGGCACTGTGACAAATGTGGGCATTTTGGTAGTATATGTATTATCCCTGTGCATGCATCAGTTTTCCCTCTGGTCTTTGCATTGCTATACACTGAGTGTAAAGGGAGGGGATGGAGGTGTCTGACTCACGCAGCAGCCTGCTTGGAGACCATTGTCATTGACAAACTGAATAAAGTCTACACATGTGAACAAAGGATCCGTAGAGACAATGCAAATCCCAATGGCCAGGACAATCTCATCTTCTTCTCGGCTGTTGGTTACGAGGAGATTTCCCTCTACCTCTCCGCAGGGAAGCAGAGCAAAGGCCCCAAGCTGGGGAACAAAGTAGAAAGGTGTCAGGGGGCTGGGGTAAGAGCAGAGGTAGGGTTCTGACCTGGTGCAGCTAGGTTGATCTAATTTTTAAGTGTCGACCAGGCCTGAGAGAGAGAGTCAGTCAGGATGGATTCTTCAGGAGCTTGGCTGGGTGAAGTCCTGGCATTGGCCAGTCTGAACTTTTGCTTCTCTGCCAACCTCAGGACTTTCCGATTCTGTAGGCCAGGTGACTAATAAACTGTTACCTTGTTTTGAAAAGGCTTCCTGGTGTCACTGCAATAACTTCCTGAGAGCGTGGCACCCTGAAGAGGTAGCACAAGTCTCCCACAGGAGTCTGGCTTGGCTGGACTAGCTGCAGGGAGCCCCTGAGAGACATAGGGAGTGCTGGCACCCAAACACCCAGTTTTGGAATCATGGAAGCCTCAGGCCTGCCCCTGTAAAATTGTGGATCTTTGGAATCTGGCACGCTAAAGGGGTCACACACAAGAGACTGGTTACAGGCTGGGGCATAGGCCAGACACTCGATCCATGACAGCTGGTGGGAGAAGGGCAGATTCTGAATGGAACAGGAGTATTTTGCAATAAGTGACGCCCAGCAGTAAAAACAAGGTTAGTCAAAGAAAATGGCAGAAAATAGCGTATAACCACCTTCCTAAGAAGAACATCACAGAGCTGTGCAGGGAGAGAGAGAGGTAAGCATTGGGAAGTTAAACAAGGCACAGCTGATTGCGGGGCTGGGCGGGATGAGGAGGCCAGGAGCAGAGGTCCAGACCTAGGCAGGATTCTGAGAGAGTCCGAGGATGGCAGAGGCGGTAGCCACAGCTTCTGCAGCAGCAGCTGGACATCTGCAGGGCTCAGTTCCCCAGCTCTGGAGCTGGAGTGGCAGAAGCTAGAGCTGGACGCAAAAAGGCTCTGGATGGAGGAATTGAGGCTGAAGATCAAGGTCTGGCTACTAGAGGATCGTGAAATGGGATGTGGAAAAGCAGTTGAATGAAGGACAAAAGGGAACAGTAAGTGGGGGGAGACTGTAGGATGCCTCCCCTGCAGGGGGCAGAGGTGCTAAATTATTGGTCCCATTACAGGAAGGGAGGGGAAGAGATGTCTACCTCCCCACCTTTGAGAAAGTTTGTGAGTTGAACCAAATTCCCCTGCAGACTGGCTGCGTAGTGTCACTTCCTTACTGGGTCCCCAAACCACTGAGGCACATACTCAAGTGGACTGGACTGATGCTGGGAACTATGAACCGTTCAAGAGAGCCTTATTGCGTACATTTGACTTAGCACCTGAGGCCTATGAGAAAAGGTTTTGGGGTGTACAAAAGAGCAAGCGGGTGATGTACATGGAGGTTGGCACCTTGCTAGGCAGTTGTTCCCACAGTGGGGCAAAGGGGCCAGTGTCCCCACTCTGGAATCTTTGTATGACCTGAGGAGTTTAGAGCACTTGTGTGAAATGTGTCCCCTGGAGCTTTAAGTGTGGTTAGTGGATTGAACACCTAGAATTCACATAGTGCGGGCCAGTTGGCAGATCAGTTTGTAGACAATAGGCCCAGCTACCAAAGGGGAGTGGCCTAAAGCGTGGATCCCCTTGTGGAGGCTCCCCAAAAGTTGGATTTGGATAAACCCAAAATGGCGTGGTGGAGGGACAGCTGATCCCAGTAGACCCCTGCTGAGGGACCCCAAAGACCTGAGGTACAACTCCTGAAAAGGAGCCAGGGCTAGTGTGCGAGCACACAAGAATTTTTCATTGAAAGGGCCTGTTTTGGTGTGGGTCTGTATAGACATTAAGGAGGGTGTTATACAGGTACAAAGCGTCGCTAGTAATTGTTAAAAATCCCTTTTTACAGAACTGTACAGTTACGCCAGGCTTCGCAAACAGAGACGAGCCCTCTTTATAGTTTGCTTTGTAGGCTAGAAGGCCTAACATCAGTCTTTCTGTCAACAGAACTACTCTCTGTCAGTTTACCTGGTGAAACAGCTGACTTCAGTCACACTGCTACAGAAGCTGAGAGCCAAGGGCATTCGGAACCCAGACCACTCCCGGGCCCTGAGTGAGTAGCTGCTGCTTTACGTTTTTCAACCATTTGTTACATGATCTCTAGCTGAATAGGTGTGAATCCTGCTACAGCAAACTAGTCAAGCACAAATTCCCATAAGCCCTCTTTCAAACACATATACACACAAGGTTACACGTGCAAGCAGTCCCATTTTTATGAAAAGCATGAACTGCAGTTGAAAACAAAGATACCTGAGTTGTGAGTGGAGGGAAGGGGGTTAAACTGCCTGGCTGCTGGGAACGTCATGGGAGGAGCTCCACGTTAAAATTCACAAGGCCGCTCTTCTCCTTAAAACCCCTCTGTGCTGTGATGTCTATCCAACACTTAAGAATGGTTAGTCAACTGGTGTGCTGTGCTTGCTGCTTAGTACACTAATCATATGCTGGCTCACCGGTAGCGTGTTCCCTTTGTCTATCGTTTCCACTTGTTTCCTCTTAAAGGTAGGTTGTAAGATCTTTTTTGTTCTGTGCCCAAGGAAGCCCTGATTGGGGCCTCTAGGGTCTAATATAATAGAAATATCAAGTTTGCTACCATATCACTTCCTAGAAAGATAACTTCATATTATAAGATATATAATCTTAAAAATATCACTAACACTTTTGATAGACCTGAGAAACTTTTTTCCTTTCAGTCAAAGAAAAATTAACAGCTGATCCCGACAGCGAGATAGCGACAACGAGCTTACGGGTTTCTCTCATGTGTCCGGTGGGTTCTATACGAGTTCTCTATGCTTCAGCATCCACCTTGTGTTTGCCTAAAAATGTCGTGTGGTAACACCAATACGAATGCTGCTGTTCCGGTTTTATAAAAGGTTCCCTTCCTTAGGAGTCTTTTATTAAACCAGCTCCCTTTTCCCCATGCATAAAAGTTCGCTGGAAATGTTGATCCAAACTTTTCAGCATAGACACCTGTATGTATATAGTATTTTCTGGGGTTAGCCTAAAATGTGTGATACTGACTAAGGCTGTGCAAAGTTTTCCACTTTGTATGTATGTGTGGGGTGGGAGGTCCAAGGAGGTTCAGCTTTCCCATCCCTGGTGAAGCCGTAGTTGATGCTACATTACATACCCCTCCTGGCATAAGTTTGGCTCTCTGGGCACGTTCAGTGAAAGGGCCAGAATAGGAAAAAATTGAATTTGTTGGTTTCTCACGGTGCCCCGTGAAAGTGCTTTGTACCAAAGCATGTTAATTTCTCCTTTCTCCGTCTTCCAGCTCGGTAAGATGAGGCTAATAGTGCCCTGCCGAGCCATTACCTGCACCCACCTCCAGTGCTTTGACGCTGCGCTCTACCTTCAGATGAACGAGAAGAAACCTACATGGACCTGCCCTGTGTGTGATAAGAAAGCCCCCTATGACAGCCTGATCATTGATGGGTAAGCTGAGTAGGTTTCTGGGTCCAAGCCCCAGCCTGGAAACTATTTGTAGTTTAATGTTGGTATGTACAGACAGTCCCTGCCTTGAACAACTTAGTCTAAGATTCCCACTCATTCCACATAGACCAGCCTGACTCTTGGTCAGTACTGGCCTGAGCTGGACTTGAACCCAGGACTTTGAAATGTAATTCTCTGTATTTCATTTACTAGTCCCCTGAGCCCCATCCAACCCCCTCATGTCTGTAACATCAACACCCAATTGTTCAGGGCCAGGCAGGCTTCCTCAGAGGTGCGGGTCTTTTCATTGATGGCTTTTTTCAGCTTATGCTCTTGCTCATCTGCGTGACAGGTTGTTCATGGAAATCCTCAACTCGTGCACAGACTGCGATGAGATCCAGTTTATGGAAGATGGCTCCTGGTGTCCCATGAAGCCCAAGAAAGAAAACCAGGAGGTGTGCCCGACGTCTACGTACAATGGGATTGAGGGTACGGGAGCTATGGGCACCATCTCTTTAAAAATGTCTTGCTTTTCCATAGCACCTTTCTCTGGAAGGGTCCAAAGCATTTCAGATACTTGAAATACAATCAGTATATAGGGATCGCTGCACCACTGAAGTGCAGCCAAGAAACACAGCAAGTGTTTAACAATGCACAGCAGTGCTACATAATAGCTTACAATGGGAAAGGAAGAAGAATCCCATGTCCAGTTGAAACCGCAGAGGGTAATTCTAGGTAGGCCGAATGCAAGTACTAGAGCTGAAATTTAGTTAGGACGCTAGTGTTAATACCCTGTCTGTTATAAAAAGGGATGATGCTTTTATTATGAGGCTTAATTAATATTTGCAAAATGCTTTGAGATCCTCAGATGGAAGATGCTGTAGAAGTGCAAAGCTTCTTTGTGGGGCAATGCTTTGCCTTCAGCTACCTTGGCCAACTGCAGCTTCTTGCTTCCCCTCTCTCTGCAGCCAGCCCCCTTTATGCTGTGGGCTCCGATGGAAAGCACTCCTTGGAGAGCAAAAAGAAAGTGGAGGTCATCGACCTCACGCTGGACAGCTCATCAGATGAGGAGGAGCCTCCTGTCAAGAAACAGTGCCCTGTCTCCACTGTGGCTATCCCGTCGGCCGTAGGGCCCAAGGGGTAGGAAACGTCTTATAAACCCTTTCTGGGTTTTCGTCTTTGCCTTCTTTCCTGTATGCTGCAGATGTCACAGTAACAAGGAGAGGCAGCTTGTCCCATAGATAGGAAATGTATTGGACCAGGCCAGTGGTCTCCATAGTCCTGTGTCCTGTCTCTGGAAGTCCATACAGGATGCTTAGGGAAGGCAAACCCTCCACTCTCCCAGTAATACACATTGCCAGTTGTACTGACGCCATAGTATAAAGGGGTAGGAGGCACATCTCGGCTTGACCCTGGGCCATGATCAGAGCGTCCCCTGAAGCAAAGGGATTGATAGCCTGTGTCACTTTTGTAGATGCCGTTTTCATTCATGTGTCTCCTTCTTTTTTAATTCACAGAGTGTGATGTTTCACTAACTCGCTGTAGCCCTCGTTATATTTGAGTTTCACAATCGCTTCATGTTGAACTGCTGCCCACTCAGATATAGCAGTGTGTTTGGGCAATTGTACTGATTTCAGAGGCCTGGAATATGTAGTATGTGAATGACAACTTTGGTGGTTTTTTTGCTGATTTGACTAATGGACAAAAATGCAGGAGTTGGTATCAACTTTTGTGCATAGAATTTCTGTTTAGAGCAGGAAAGACCATGCTTTTCCCTTGTCTGTGTTCCAAACGTTAGACACCATTTAAGAGAGAAATTAATTTGGGCATTGTCCTCTCTCCATGGCACACGTGTTGTGCCCCATCCTTGGTCAGTCCTTTGTGCCCCTGGGAGTGCATGCCTCAGACTTTGGGAAACACTGTCTGATAGGATTGTGGCTTATATTGCTTCTTCAACAGCAGCAGGATCAGCCCCTGTATGATGAAGGGGCCTTTGTGCATGTCACTTAGAGTACGTCTACACTGGTATAAACAAATAAATATAATTTCCCACGGCAGCGAGTCTCAGAGCTCGGGTCAGCTGACTGCGGATGGTGCTATGGGACTGCAAACAGCAGTGTAGCCGTTCCTGTACGAGCTGGAGCCCAGGCTCTGAGACCTACTGCCCCTTGCTGGGTGACAGACCTGGGTCCCACCTGAGCAGGAACATCTACGCTGCTGTATTTAATCTGATGGCACGAACTCCGCAAGTCTGAGTCAGTTGACCCAGGCTCGAAGACTTGCGGCTGTGGTGGTGGTGGTGATTATTATTTTTGCAGTGTAGATATACCTGTAGTTTCTCTGACCCAGATCCACAAACAGGTATTGAAATCAGTGGAAGATCCTTTGCAGATCTGGGCCTCAGTTTCTCCATCATTAAAACAGGAAGAATGATACTGACCTTCTGTGAGATCTACTGACAACAAGCGATGGATAAGAGCAGGGTGATGGGATCCTCCTCTGTGTAATGGGGATAAATAACACTTCCCCACCTCACAGGGGAGTTGGGAGGATAAACACGAAAGGTTGTGAGGCGCTCAGGTAGTGCCATAACGGGGGGCTATATAAGTACCTTAGATCCAAGTCACATTTTTTTTTTTAGTGGTTTTTATTTTAGCAGTGTATCTTTAAACAGGTGATCTCGTGTTCTTTCTCTTCCTAATAGTAATATCTGGCTTTTATATAGCTCTTTCCATCCATAGACTTCAGAGCATGCTTTCCACTAGAGGTCAGTAGCGTTATCCCCATTTTACAGATGGGGAAACAGAGGCACAGATTGGGGAAGTGATTTGCCCAAGGTCACCCAGCAGGCCAGTGACAGAGCCAGGTATAGAACCCTGGTCTCCTGAGTCCCAGTCCAGTGCTCTGCCCACTGCACGACACTGGCTTCCCTATATGCACAAGCTGAGGGCATAGGTAGGACAGCCGATAACAGTCCTGGGATGGAGGCACTGCACAAGAGTGCAGCTAGTCACTGATAAACTCTGAAGCTGAGGCCTAATGGGGCTGGGTGTTCAAGACAGATGGTGACGCTGCGTCTGTGTCTCATTTCCCATGGTGGGGTGGGGCCTGCTGCTTGGTGTCCAGTATTGTCTCTCGGGGTTTCTTGCTGGTGCTTCACTGTCCCTGACTTTAAGGGCAGGCTGCTGGTGTGTTTCACACCCGGAGTTATGGTTGCTTTGCTCTGCCTTATTGGGTTTCTGTTCCATTTCAGGGTGTTAAATGTTGATCACCAGCCATCCTCTGTGCTTCGAAGTCCTCCCATGGCAGCTATCGGCAGCGACTATCTCTCCAGCCTCCCAATCCCTGAATACCATCCTTCCTACCAGGTGCCATCAGAGATTCAAGGTAAGGAGAGCAGCGCTTTCCAAATCACCTATTCGGGCAACTGTACCAGTTTACCAGACCAAGACCTCAGCTGTAGCAACCAGCGCCCATGGCCTCCAAATCAGTTATGGATGATCTAACCCACAAAGGTACTTGGGCTGCTCTTTCGCCCAGCCTTGCACGGCTTGGAGCAGCCTCATGACTGTTGCAGATCAGAGCACGTATCGTTGAATGGCAGAGTTCTCTTAGACAGGAAGCAGGAGCCTGAAGTACCAGCCCTGGTGCGAGATTTCTGCAGACCTGCAGGTGAGCGCCTTAGTGAGGCAGAATAATTGAAAACTGATGATTAGTAACAGAGGATAGAGAAGACTTAGCTATTAGCTGGCCTAGTGGCTAATGCTTTTCATGACCAGAGACTTCCATTCCTGGTCTTGCTCCTGTGGCTGCCATAAGGGGAAGTGGAGGCAGCCAGCTCCACCCTGGAAGAGTCGAGAGACTTGTGTCATTCATTGTAACCTCCTCAGACCTGATCTAAGATTGCAAGGCAATAGTTCACTGATCTAGAAAACAGCTTCCTGTCATCTGAGTCTCTCCAAGTTGTTCACAAAAATCACTCGCCATTCCCCACTGAAGGAGACCTTAAAATTCCAGCTTTACAGATGGGGACAGAGAGAGGTGAGAGAGAGAGAAAGTGACTTGCCCTGAGGTCGCACAGCAAGTCAGTGGCAGAGACAGGACGAGCAGTGTTCTAATTTCCAGTCCCACGCATAGACCACTGAGCACACTCCCTCTCCTCCTCCTTGGCTGGTGGAACACTTGCACGGTAACAGGCTGATGGCCTGTTAGGAAGCTTTGATAAACTAGGTGGTTCCTAGCTGTCTGGCATCAGCACACAGGGCATGGGTGTCCATTTCGGGTTGTACAAAAAGTTTCATTTCATCCTGCCGGAATCGGAGGAGGGATTTGAACCCACATCCCCTCCCTCCTGCGTGAGGCCTAGAGAGTCTCTCTCTCTGGCCCAATGAATATTTAACGGTTTATGCAAAGTGGAACAGTTGCAACAGAAAAGACTGAGGGCAGCCCACCCAGAGTAGCCTGTAGCCTAGTGGGTGAGGTGCTCACCAGGGAGGGGGTCGATCTGCAGTCAGGTCCCTGCTCCAGAGGAGTGATTCTGTCTCCCCCATCCCAGGCAAGTTTCAGGTTGACCGAAACTGCATTTTTTGACAAAACCCCAAAAACCTCTTTGCCCAGCTCTAGCCCTGAGCTTTGTGACGCTAAGGACCTCGGGTGCATTTTTCTTTCAAAATGCACCCAACACCAGCATCTGGGCCATTCCGCTTTGGGACATTGCCTCCCTAAATTCCACTTGTAGCTTCTGTTTGTAGACATGCTTTGCACTCCCCCATCCTGAGCTGCTCGGTAGCGTTGCTGAGTGCTGTTAAACAGCTGCTGTGTTCCACCCCCGAGATAGCTGGCACTTCAGCAGTGCATGATGTTAAGGATTCTTATTTAAAGTGAATCCTATAGATAGTTGGCAAATGTGCTCGTAAATTTTGCACAGTGATGCTGGGACTCGCACCCAATTTAAGGTTCCCTAACACTGTGTGAGAATCTAGCCCCCGATGTATTTCAACACCAAGGCTACATGATCCGTTACAGATGGCTTTGTAGCCCACTGGGGAGTGTGCACCAGAGGACCCCCTCTGGCAATCTACAGAGGATACTAGTTGTGGCAACTGCAGCTACAGAGCCGTAGCTCGTTAGCTCAAGCTGTAGCAGCTTATGCTTTTAGCTCTGGAAGTCCCCACTTCTCTCCCTGGTGTTGGCCAAGAAGGCAGCCATCACAGTCCGTTACTGACCTACAATATTGAGGTGGATCCAGATGTAACCGTCTCTAAAGAATCAGTTAGATCCCATCCCATTCGTTGACTCTTAAAATCTAGCACAAATTGGCTCCCTCCCCCATAAATTTATTTACCATTAAGATATTTTCCACTTTTATTTTTCTAGGTCTGGATTTGTTTACCTTCCTTCAAAGTGAAAATCAGGTAAGGTTGTGGGGGGGGCTCTCTCCTCTCTCTCTCTCTCTCTTTTTTTTTTTTCCCCCTCTCCTCCCTGGTAAATCTGTAGACTAGTAACCCTGTCCTTTTCCTCTCAGCCAATCCTCCTCCTCCTCCACTGTAGCAATCTGGGCCTGACGTGGCCAACATTCACGTGGCCTCGCTCAGCCACATGCCTTTAGGTTCCATTGCTGTTGTCTGGAATGGTCCATGTGCTGTCTGTGGCTTGGAATGCTGGATTCTTGCTTTCGATACATGACTCTTCTCCTTATTAGCACCTGTATTCTCCACTCTGCCTCACTACTCCAGGTTCTGGAAGGAGGTAGGGCGCTGAGTTGAAACTATATCACTTACCTGCTAGTGAATCTAGACAAACTTGCAGTGCAGTTTAGAAAGTGGGTGTATTTTTTTTGTTAACCAGGGGCTGCTCTCTGCCTGCCTGGCATTTGATCCTTTCACAGGGGACTCAGGGCAGAGCGGGTGATTGAGCTAGCTAGAAATACCTTCTTCTGACTTAGGGGAACTTGAAGTGCCGTTTCCTTTCAGAGCTGGTACAACAGGTTTCTTTCTCTTTCCTGGGCCTCGTCTCGCCACCACTGCGTATCTCCTCTTCAGCTGCGCCATTCTAACCTGGCGTGGAGTTCCAGCTACAGCAAAGCCCAAGCTCTCTGTCGGGTTATACCAAATGGGAGGCAGCTGGCTCAGGTGAAGTCTTGGTAAACTGGTACAGTTCCCCCAAATCTCAGGAGTATCACTTGTGACTCTCAACTCTCTCCTTTCCTGCTGTTCCCTTTCCCCCTCTTGGTAGCGCAAGCAGTGAAATCTGTTGCTTTGCAGTGACGTCTGTTCCCCTTGCAGATCGGGCACCGCCAGCGCTCTAAGCACCGGAGGGGGTTTGGGAGGGGTTTGAATAGGCGCCCAGTCTAATGATTGATGCTCTGTTCCTTGCCCGGCAGCACTACAGCCCTTCCGTGATCACCTCCCTGGATGAACAGGACGCCCTGAGCCATTTCTTCCAGTACCGAGGCACGTCTACCCATTTCATGAACCCCCTGGCTCCCGTCATGGCAGGATCCCACAACAGCATCAGCCCCACCAGCGGCCGCATCAGCAGCATTGTCTCCACGAACACGCTGCGGGAGAGCCATGGGCATAATGGGACAATGAGTAACAGCGCAGCTCTCCCGGGCTGCAGGCCGGACATCATTTCCTTAGACTAACCCTAGGCCCAGGGCACACTGGCACCTCGGTTTACCCCAAGGATAGGAGAGAAAAGCAGATTTTCAGCAGCTGCTGTTGAGTTGGGCTTTTGTCTGGGATGGAAAGGATCCAACCAGTACCAGGTCTCCTAAGTGTCTCTCTCGGTCAGGGCAACTCCCCTGTTAAGCCCAACCTTGGAGCCTCGCAGGAGGGCTTTCAGTTCTGCACGCGTCCGCCTGATCATACTGGTACCACTTGCTGGGGGGTGCCAGTGGTCGGGGGTAACCTCTGTTTTTCAAGACCATTTTAAAACTGTGTTTTTCACTTTATTTTTTGGTAGGATTCTGCACAAAGATCCTACAGTGATAATCCCCACCTTGATGCTGTACTGCTAGAACAGCACCATCTAGTGGCCAAAGCAGGACTTAGCAGCCATTCCCCCCCCCCACACACACACCCCAGGATGTCACCCACCTTCTGCATCTCTTTGCAGCACACCATTGCTGACTCCCCGAAGCGGGGTGAGGAGAGAAATTTGTCTGGGTCCAGCAACCCTCCAGGCATGGATGGAAGGTGGGTGGGTGTCTTTCAGGGAGCTGCCCGCTGCTTTTATGCACCAACACAAGCACTTTGGCAGTAGGGATTGAGCTGGATCTGGGCTCCTATGGCATTCTTCACTCTTTGATCCTCTTCTTTGCTCCCCTCCTTCCCTGGGGAGTCTGCCCTCCCAAGCCTGGGTTAGAGCAAAGAGCTGGTGACTCAGAAAGGGGCTAGCAAACTTCGGCTTACAGCTACCATGCTGTGCTGAGAACCTCTGCTGTCCCAGGGTTTAAATAACAAATGGGCAGGAAAACAGATGCTGTAACTGAGCCCTGATTCCAAACCCTATCCAGCAAATATGGACGTTCCCCAGCAGAGACCTAGCCACTGAGGGGAGGGTGAATCTGTAGCCTGCAGCACTTAAGTATTCCCATGAAGCAGGTGAGTAGTTGGGGCTCCCTCCCGCCTTGGCCTCAATTGTATGATCCGAAGCAACACCGTTGGGCCCCAAACTCAGCTCTGTTAAGCGAATCCGTTCTTCAAACCCCGGTGCAAACCTCTCGTGCTTGCAACCGAATGTGCTCGTGGGTGAGAACCAGAAAGAGAAACTGATTGATCCGTTTTCAAGGAGAAAAAAAGAGGGATTTTTTTTTAAAGGTGTTTTTTTTTTTAAATGAACGTGCTGTGGCATTACGAGTGGCGCAGGAAAGGAAATGTTAACTTTTTAATTATGAATTCACCACCCACGGTCCTTTAAAATTAGACATTTTCCTGGCTGCTGTTTTAGTTTTGTGTCCTCATTACAATTTGCGCCCCCCCCCCCTTTTTTTTTTTGGTAAGAATCAAGACAAAAAGAGTCTGTTTGAATTGATGTCCCATCAGGGGCATTTACACGTGAGTTGATGCAGTTCTTTATTGGGACGCTAGAGGAGGCAAGAAGGGGAGGGGTTCTTGCTTGCAAACCCTCCTGCAGACAGGACAGTATCGAGCAGAGGCAGAGTAGGGTGACTGCCAGGGCTTTTGTCTCCCTTCTGTCCCCTCGCGGGGGCACTGAGCAGCTCAGCCCAGGCTGTCTCGTTTGGAATTACGATGTCTTTTTTTTAAACTGTAGATTTCTTTTCCTCCTCCTAAGTATTTCCAGTACAGAGCTGTACAGAGAACAAAGCTGTATCTGTATCTTTCAGTTGCAGCTTTTGTACATTCCAAACTCCAAAGACCTCCCTGTGTCTGTATCTCCTGAGGACGAAATGAAGGTCGTGTTGCCCCCGCTACCGCGCCTTGGCGGGGACAGCACATTGCCTGCTGCCTGTTTTATTTATGTCTTTAAATGGATGCCTTAGTTTGTAACCTTTACAGCATCACAGCCGCTTCTTCAAGGGTCCTGCGTAAGCAGGGTCTCGCCAACCACCTACGGCCAAGTTAAATTTTTTTGATCACAATAGCAAGATTGGCATGCGAGTTCGATGCACCATCACATGGTCAAAATGGCACTCAGAAGGGTACGACGTGTAGCATTTTTTTGCACCTTTTTCCCTGCACAAGTGTCTCCATCAAGAACTTCAAAACAAACCTGGTTCCCTGTGGTTCTGGAGAAGGGTGGTCCGGGGTCAGGAGTCAAGTAGCTGTGCCCAGAATCCTGCTGTGACTTTACTGGCTCTTGTATCAGTTGTAGTGAATCCTGCTGAGGAATAGTTGAGGTGCAGCTTTACCTTGCATTCTTAGTTGCGCTAATCATTTTTCCTCTGTTTTGGAGAGGGACTACGTCCAGCTGATGCTGTTCCAGCTCTTCATTTAAAGAGCGGTTGGCTGGAAAACGATGAACCAACTACTAGTCACCTTCAAAATACCAGCCCTCAGAACTAGCTTGCTTGGTTCTTTTCACCTGGAAACCTCCAAGTGACAGACTTAGCGCTCTGTGAAACAAGGAGAATTATCCTTCCCCCACTTGTGTGAACTGCTTTGAAATCCTTGGTGGAGAAGTGCTAGATAGAGGATTTGCTTTTTGGAAAAATGGTGCTTTGAGAGATTACTGAACTTTTGCAAACCTCTTTCTCTCTGCTCATCTTCCCAACACCAAACTGAAAAGGGACTTAGGACCAGAACAAATGTACTATGTACATTTTCAGTGGGAACATAATTGTTTGTGGGTTTTTAAAGTTCTGATGTTGGGGGGGAAGGGGAACAGACAGACCAGCTCCCAGTAAAGGTAGATTTCTATACATATTTGTAACCCTACCCATCTGTCCTTTGTACTGTCTCCTACCAAGATCCTCCAGGGCCAGTCGCAGGCTGGTCAACTCACATGGCAATAGTGGCTCCACTGTACCCTTTGAGAGGCAGGTACTTTCAGTGTTGCGTACAGGTGGTGGTTGAGGCAGCTAGAAGCTGAGGAGACAGACATTACGGTATTAAGCCTTTGCAGGGAGCGCTGGCTGTTTTCAAGTTTTGTACATACAAGTTGTTTGTGTAGAGGGTTTGTGTGGGGTGGGGGAGATAAAGGAGTGTCTAGGGTTTTGATACTGTCTGAAGTCCCTTAGTGTTTTATAAGCTCTCACACACGGTGAACATTATCTAGACACCTTTAAAAAGCAGCTAGCCACTTTCTCTGGTTTATTTATTCTGTCCGTTTGATATCCAGCTGTTCTATTATTTGCAACACTTCTGTATATGCAAACTACCTTTTAGATAATAAAGTTCAAAACACCCCCCACTGTGCTGGTGTCGGTGACTGGTGGAGCAGAGCTCTGTTCAAGCTGGATTTGAGCAGCTGGGACCTGGGGAGAAGGGTGAGTTAGCCCCCTTTTACATAAGGGGAAACTGAGGCAGAGCCATGCAGTAGTCAGTGGAGGGCGGAATTGGAACGGGAGTTCCTTGCTTGCAGTCCTGAGCTCAAACCACTGACACATGCTGTCTCTTCAGTGCCTCCTTTGGCTAAGCAAGACACTTGGATGGCTAGGGCAGGGGCGTTATTCTAATGTTACTTGACGTCTGTCCACACTCTGCTTCCAAGACAGTGAATGCCCCCCCCATCCTAGGCAGCCGGGGTTTGGCCTTAGTGCTGGCATTCCCACCTAGTCCATTCAGGACGTGCCTTCCCTTCATAAGGGGCTGCAACCACCTGTCGGTCGCTTCCTTCATAGGAGGGAGGGCCAGAGAGCGACCCCACTCCCCACCTTCCCTTCCTGCTAGGGCTTGGAGCGGTGAGAAGGAACTTCATTCTTGGCAGGCCTCGGCAGCCTTGCTTGGAAAAGCAGGTCCGAGGGCCGGCGATGGTGACGGAGCCGACCTGCTTCACCGGCCACTCAGCACTGAGGCGGCTGCTCCACTCCCCAGCTGTCTGCCCTGCGGGGAGGCCGGGGCCTGGGATTTCGCTGCTCACTTGTCTCGCACAGCTAAGGTGTCCAGCCAGAGCCGCAGGGCGAACCTGGTCCCAGTGCTCACCCGCTCCACATCTTCCCCCGCTGCAGGTGCTGTGTTCAGGAAGGTCGCAATAGGAAGCTCCGTGGGCTGGGCCGAGCCCCCGCTCAGCTCCGTGGCTCTGGGTAGATCATCATGGAAGTTACTCAGAGGGGCCGTGTTACGGCTGGCAGCTCAGTAACGCGGAGCGGGGAGTGAGAACACGGAGCAGGCCTGATGCACGAAACACCCCCGGCGTGGCCAGTGAGGGCTAGTCATTGTATGGGCCGCTCCTTCCCGCCAGGCCAGGGCTAACTTCCCTGGCTTTAACTGAAGGAAGGCTGTAGTGAGAGTTACCTACAGGGCAGCTTCCACAGCCCCCTCCATGACTGCACTGGAACCAGGGCCCCTGCCCCTGCTTGGGGGGCGGTACCTGAGACGGGTAAAGCCCGCACCCAGCAGGGCAGGTGCTGTGGCTCCCTGGCCTGGGGGACCATCTAGCCCTGGGTGAACAGATGAGAGAAGCTGGGGGAAAGTTTTGGGGTGTGGAACACGCTCCCCTGAGCAGCGGTCCAGCATGGAGGCAGAAGAGCTGCTGCTGTTCAGAGACACCCAGCAGGGGGGCCAATAAAGGGCATTTCCGCCTAGGCGTGTTAACCCCGTGTCTGCTGGCCAAATCCCAACCTAGCCACTTCCATTCTGCCCTCCGGAGAGTCCTCTCCACTTCCCGTTGGGAAGTGACAATGCTCCTCCCCAGACCTGGCTGCATTTCAGAGGTGGGGGAGCAGAGCCCTGCCTCTGACCATGCAGCCTGTCTCTCCAAGGGAAGATCATCATTCCTCCCCTTCTTAGAGGAAAACCGGCCAGGCTGGGTTGGCAAATCACTCTCCTTACTTGATGGTTGGGGGGAGGTTGCTGGGCACATGCCCCATGTTCTCTGCTCCGTCCTCGACAGCCGCGATACACTCCAGAACGTGGGGTTCCAGCCAGGCGTAGGCGCTCACCTCGCTCCCGTCCGCCTTGATCCTCGTCTGAAATCCAACACATGCCTCTGAGGGCTGGGAGCAAGGCTCGGCACTCTCTGGGGCTTGGAGTCGCCGCGACTGATGACCAATGGGGCTACGGGCAGGCTCGGGCAAAGGGCTGGGAGACAAGCCGCTAAGCCGGCTCGGAACCACAGTCAAACCTAAGGGACAGGCGCTGGTCATCTCAGCGGAGAAGCCGAGGTCTGAACAGGCCATGGAGGCTGAATTCCTCCAAGGGTCCCGCACGCCCAGGGCTGAGGCCCAGGGCTTGTGGTGCTGAACGTAGGAAACCTGCACGGCCGGCTCCCCTAAGGACGCCTTCAAGATGCTGAGGAGGGTGGGGTCTGGGGACAGCAAGCCCAGGCAATGGATGTACATCAGGACACGTAAGAACAACTCTCTACCTAATCTCTCCCGACCATCTTCTCCGGGGCCGAGCAGTCCCCTCAGTCAGGGGTCACTAGTCACCCCCCAGCAACGCCCCCCAGCAGCTGCCTTAGATCTTCCCCACCCGTGCTCTGGGGGGCACTCACCTGCAGCTGCTGGTGGCTCTCGGTGGAAAGCAGCAACAGGTACGTGACGACGTGGTGCCGCCTCGGCAGCCCTCTGCTCAGCGTGGGCGGGTACACGGACTGCGCAGACGGAGAACCAGGAGCTAGGACTCGGCAGGCCCGGCCCCGCCCCAGAGGCACAAGCCGAGGGCTGGTGGCTGGATCCTGAAGGCCTCCCTGCCAGCAGGCCTCTAGCGCACTTTGTGAAGCAGCGAAATGCAGCTGCCTCTGGGGACGGGTGCTGCAGCTGTTTAAACAGCACCACTACGCGAGCGGCTGGGTCACGAGAGCAGGGCTGCCGCCCCGATTTTTGGCAGGGGGGAGGAAGAAACAAGCGTCTTAAATGGCCAAGAACGTTTGAGCCCTGCAGCAGTGCCCGTAAGACCGGCCGTGCTGGGTCAGGCCAAGGGTCCATCTAGCCCAGGATCCTGTCTTCCGACCGTGGCCGGTGCCAGGTGCCCCACAGGGAATGAACAGAATGGGGCAATTAGTGAGTGATCCAGTCCCAGCTTGTCGTACTCAGAGGTTTTGGGACACCCAGAGCCTGGGGCTGTGTCCCTGGCCACCCGGGCTAATCGCCATCAATGGGGGACTTATCTCGCTCTCTTGAACCCAGCAATGCCTCCTTCCAAATCCTGGGACGGGGTGACTCAGTGCAAGCCGCTGCAGGGAGTGCTGGGGATTCAGGAGGGGGCGCTCGACCCCAGCCCCATTCGCTGCACCAGGTCACGGCTGCGCGTGTGGCTCGCGCTAGGAGAGGGTGGGAAGTCATCGCTCCCTAGTGGCTGATCCGCAGAGGAAGCTTGAATCAGCTACTGCTGCTGGTTGATGGATGTGGTCCCTTCACCCCTCCCCGCCCCCGAAGAGGTTCGCGCTTTGAGCACGGACCATCCCAGGCTGGGGCCTCTCTGGAACCTGGTGCGTGCCGAGCGGTTCCCCGTGACCCAGGTCAGGAGAACGGGACATTACCTCCCACAGGCCCAGCATCGTCCAGGAGAACCTGCCCGGCTCCAGCCGCAAGCCTGTCTCCTCCTGCAGCTCCCGCAGGCCCGCCTCCAGCAACTACGGTCAAGGGACAGCGAGGTGAGGGCCGGCCCGGCACAGCCTGCCTGCGTCCTACGTTCCGCAGTGCCAGGGGCTCTGGAATCCAGCCTGGTACCGTGCTGCGCCGTAACAGCGCCCCCTAGCCGCAGAACTCAAGAGCTTTACAAGCCTCTGCATGCTAAGCTGGCACCCCACTTTACAGATAGGGAAACCGAGGCACCGAGAGGGGAAGTGACTCGTCCAAGGCCACGCAGCTCCTACGTGGCAGAGTCAGACCAAGAACCCAGAAGCTCTGATGCCGTCCCTGGCTCTAAGCAGCGCCTACCCCAGTTCCCATTTGAAAATCCCAGGGAAAATTACACTACGCTCAGCTTTATCCCCTTCCCTTCCCTTCCCCATGTAGACACAGAGACCCCCCCACACCTGCTGCTCCCCCACCACCACTCGCCCATTCAAACCAACCCCACTGGCATCCGCACGGCATGTCGAGGCGGTACCTGTTCGTCCGGCTCCATGTGCCCACCTGCAAGGGGAGAGAATCGGGAGCGGTAAGCGGCACACTGAGCAGGTCCAGCGCCCCCTGGAGGCAACGGAGATGCTCCCCGTGGCTGCTGCTGCTGGACCCTGGTGGTCTCACAGCCTATTGAGGGGTTGGAGGGAGGAGGACGGGGGCTGTCTTTGTTCCGGGTCTGTACAGCACCTGGCACCATGGGAACCTGGTCTGTGACTAGGCCTCCTGACCGGCACAGATAACATACAACCCTAGCAGAAGAAACACTCCAGCCACAGCAGGGTCCCCCAGGGGTGGCTGATCTCCCGGCAGCAGCGTTTTCTCCCCCTACCGGGCTGGTTTAACGAAGGGCTCGCCCGTTTCACTTCCTTCCAACTTCCTGCTGTTTAATTGTCTGCACGCCCTAGCGCCTTTCACTGCAGGATCTCAACGCAGCTAGTGAGTTACACCCCAGTGCATTTGGTAAGGACAGCGGGGCGGGAAGGGGAGGGAGCCCAATTGAAGGAAGTTGACTTGGCAAAGGTCACACGACAAAGTCAGTGGCAAAGCTGTGAATGGAACCCAGGAGTCCGGTCTCCCAATCATTGTCTTTAACCACTAGCCCACACTCCTTTCCTAGGCCTGGGAATACGATTTAAGAGGCTCAATTCCCAGTCTCCAACTCTTCCCTCTAAACAACCCTCTCCCCCTTCCAATGACCACAGAACTGCCCCCCATCCATGGGCCAGGCAGGCAATTGACAGGAAACCCCAGCTAGACGCATCACCAGGTCCCCATTGGAGTGCCTGGGCCCTGGCTTGGCCATTTCTAAGCCAGCCTCGCCCGTGTCCTCTCACCGGGGGGCACCCAGATGTTGGGGAAGATGCTGAGATTCTTGGCCCTTCGCGTGAGCAAGACTCTCCTGTCAACGGACTGCAGTACGACAGCCACCCCCACGTCTACCCCACGGCCTCGGAGCGCCTCTGGCAGCGCGGCAGCCTGCCTCTCCTCCAGGTGCTTGATGGGACAAAAGGACGGTCTCTGCGGAAGGAAAAGGAGCGAGTATTTGGTAACAGTCACACCAGGCCTCAGCAAGAGACTGCAGCTTCCCAGATCAGGCCCGTCGGACCTTTCATCCCAAAGAGCTCCACCAAGTTTCTCCGCACAGCAGCTGTGACATGCAGCCACCTCTGGGGCTTAACACAGCAGAGGGGTCATTTTGGGCCAACTCTTCTTGCTATGCAAAGGGCACGAGGAGCAGACAGGATCCGCAGCTGACGCAGGCAGTCGCCAGACACGCTGCGGCCAATATCACATACCCAGGCATGTTCCACACGGTGCCTCGGAGCTCAGAACAGCTCGACTTTCCTTGGTAAGGACCCTGGGCTAAGCCCCTTCCTCCTCCCAGAAAATGCCATGGGCTCTTGTATGTTAGTAAGTTACATGGCACCGACCAGCCGGGAAGCGCTGAAGACTTTATAGATATTACTGGACTGTTCTCAGCTTGCAGGTTGAGAAACTGAGGCACAGATGCTTGCCCGAGGCCATGCAGCAAGTCAGTGACAGAGGCAGAAATAGAACCCAGGAGTCCTGACAGCACGTGTTCAGGTCTAACTACCCAAACACACTACCTCCCAGAGAGGAGTGGTGGACCCAGGCGTCCCGACGCCCAATCCCCTGCTCTAGCCGCTCCCTTCAAGCCCATCAGTTTAGATACAAGTGCCTCCCCGCAACATGTCCTGACCTTCAGAAGGATCCTGGTAGAGCCAGGGAACTCGCTGTCGGAAATGACAAACTGGTTTTGGTCCAAGCCGCAGCTGACCATCGCCTTGTCCTCGTGGGGAGCACAGAAGTGCCCGGTGATGCTCTGAGAGAGAGAGCAGGGAAATCACAGGCCTTGTCTTCTCACCACGCTTCATGGGGGGCTCCCAGCCCTTTACACACATTACTTGTGGGCAACAGAGCCCAGCAGCTCGGGCAGGACCCTCCCCGCTCCGGAAGGGAGACTGGGCATGGAGAGGAGATGGGACTCAGCCAACTCAGGGACAGACTGGAGACTAGAGACCAATCCCCTGCTCTAGCCACTTGCCCACATCCTCGCCCAGAGCTGAGGATAGAGCCCAGGAGTCCTGATGGCAGCAGGCGCCCCATTGACTAGACTCGGCCCAGGAACCAGACCGGGCTGTCCTCAGCGGAGCACAGCGCCCACGGCCTGAACACCTGCACCTGCACGGCACCTCCCTTATCTTTGGCCTGCCCCTGCAGGGAGGAGAGGTTAATGGGGCCTCCAGACTGAGAGGCGGCTGCCGGAGAAGGCCTCAGGCCAGAGTCCCTCATGGAGGAGGGAGCGCAAAGGGGTCGCTGGGTCCAGATTAGTGGCTAGAGAAGGGGCCTGGGCGCCAGGACTCCTGGGTTCTAGTTCTGGCTCTGTCACTAACCTAAACCACCCCCCTTGCACACCCAGCCCTCCCCCACCCTCCCTGCACACCGAGTCCCCTTGCACACCCAGCCCTCTCCCCAACCCCCTTACACACCCAGCTCTCCCCCAACCTCCCTGCACACCGCATCCCCCTGCACTCCCATCCCCTTGCACACACCCCCACACCCAGCCTCCACCCCACCTCCTGCATACGCAGCCCTGTGCCCCCCCCAGCCCCTCCTATTGCACGCCCAACCCTCCCCCAGTCCCCCTGCACACCCCGCTCTCCCCCCACCTCCATGCACACTCAGCCCCCCCCCCCCCTCCAAGCGCCCCGCTGTGCCCCCGGGCCCGCACCTGCAGGAACCCGGCGCGCTCGGGCCGGGCGCTGCCCTTGGCCAGGCGCACCAGGCCCCGCGCCAGGCTCTCCATGGGCGCCGCGCCGGGGGAGCGCAGCCCTGGCTCGGGGACTTGCCGCGAGCGCAGGAAACCCGGGAACCGCGGCGGCTGCAGGCCCCACAGAGGCGCCAGCCGGGCAGCGAGTGGAGAGGGGCGCCCCCTGCTGGCCGCTCGCCGTGCAACCGGCTCAGCCGCGGCAGGACAATCGGGGATCCCCCTACCGGCGTTTCCAGCAGGAATTGGGCACATCCCCCCCCCCCCCAATCGCTGCAGCCCCTTGGAACCCGACTCTCCCCTTGGAGGTGGGGCGCGCGGACCCTGGCTGGGGCGGAACCCAGCATCCCGAGGAGCTGGGGGTGTTGCCCTCTGGAAGCGGTGGAGACCCTTCCCCTCCACCTGTTGGAGCCCTGTCCTGGACCAGGACCCCATGGCGCTAGGCGCTGTACAGACGCAGAACAAAGAGCGTGCCCCCATCTCAGTCTAAGTGCCTCCTGCGGTGATCCCGCTGCTCCCGTTACACCTTCCTACCTTGCGCCTCGCCCCTGACGGCGGGCCCGGAAACCTGCCCACACGAGGGCCTCTGCTCCAGCTGGCCTGGAAGGTTTAGCGGGAGGAAAGTTTCTTGGTTCGTAAAAGTCTCCGGCCTGGAGATCATTACTCCTGCTAGCAGTGATGGGTGAAGCCTCCATGCTTAGGGCTTCCTGCCGCTATCTGCAGCCACTGGAGGGCAGATGGGATCTCACCCAGGTGCAGAGCTCCTGAGCTGTAGCTCACGAAAGCTTACGCTCAAATAAATTGGTTAGTCTCTAAGGTGCCACAAGTCCTCCTTTTCTTTTTGCGAATACAGACTAACACGGCTGTTACTCTGAAACAGGTTCTCAACCTGTGGTCCATAGCCTATGTCTAAGGGGGTCTGTGAAAGGTTGTTGTTACACAGAACAGTGGTTTTCAACCCAGGGGTCCGCAGACCATGGCTAAGATTTCCAAAGGGGTTCGCACCTCCATTTGAAATTTTTTAAAGGTCCACCAATGAAAAAAGGTCAAGAACCACTGCCCTAGAGGACAGTGAAATAGATGCACTAGAGATAAACCTTGCAGGTAATAAAAACATGCCGGGCCAGCGCCCTGTCTGAGGGGTTCAGCTGGCTCCACACTGTGACTAGATTGCCACTTATGCTCTGACTTTTTCCTCAGCCTCCTGCAGTCTTCTACCACCGTGTCAAGCATCTCAGCCATGGTGCGGTTTTGTCCGCACTGCAAGCAACAGGTGGGTTTACACGGAAACAGCGATCTCGCTGTGAAACCCTGGTGCAGACGAGGCACAGATTGTGGTCCCCCGGCTGGGCTCATCACGGACAATTCCAGACCTAGCAGGCTCAGCAGAGAGGTTTTGCAAGGAACTTCAGACTCAGCAGAGCATCCTGGCAGCTGGCCAGGGGGGTGGCACTCTCAGCAGAGAGGTCAAGGACTGACCGGGTTATGGAGACCACACGCTGGCATGGCAGGTGTGTATGGGGAGTTGGTATTGCCCATACCTAGACTGTAAGGCAGAACTAGGGAACTGTAGTCTCCTAAATTGTCCAGCTGGCATCTTTCACCAGCCCCAGAGCTTACTGGGTGAGGTTCTCAGGCCTGGGCGACCAGGGCTTTTGTACCACCTCCAACTACCCCCTACGTAGCTAATCAGCGCAATCAGTGTTTTATTTCCCCTCCAATCAATGTTAAACATACAGTTAAAATAAACAAAAATGCAGAACAGCTGTCTGCAAACTCCCCTCCCCGCAGGAAGCAGATAGTTCCACCCAGAGGGCCATGACTGGAGTGGTGAAAGGGACGCAGTCTGCCAGCAGGGGGCGCCCTCACAGCTTCTTCACTGTGCTTTCAATGTACGACTCCAGCACAAAGATGGTCTCGTCGACTTGATTCTCGCTGGCGTCGATCCTGTGATTTTACGGACAAGGGGAGGGAGAGCGTCACAGGCCGAGCAGCGCGTGTCAATGCCGCCTTGTGCTTAGCGGGAGCCTCCCAGGCGAGCAGTGCAAAGCTAGTTACTAACAGTCATGCGTTAATTCACAGCCCCGGGCAGTGGGGAAGTAGCGTTGTCCCTGTTGTTAATATGGGGAACCTGAGGCAGAAGGAGAATGCAGCTTGCCCAAGAATAGAACCAGGAGTCCTGATTCCCAGCCCCCACCCTGCTCTGATTACACTCCTGTCCTGTCCTCTCCCAAAGCCAGGTGTAGCCCCCAGGAATCCTGATTCCCCATCCCCTAGACCAGCCCGCCCAACCCTCGCCATGGCTCCGCTCACTTGTTGACGTTGCGTTTGAGGTTCTCCAGCTGCTGGCGCTCCGGGGCTGTGATCATCTCCTCGATCTCCTGCAGCTGCACCTCCTCGGCGCCCGTGGCCTGCATGGATGCTAGGATGGCCTCCACCCGCTGAGACTTCTCCAGCAAGCGCCTGGGGGGCGAGGCAGACAGCGTTCACTGAGCGCCGGCGAGACGCTGAAGCCTGTTCCCATCACTCAGGTTTGGGCCGACCGCGTTACTCACAAGGGGCCAGATCCAATCTCGGATCCAGGCAGGTTCCCTCCTGCCTTCAAAATCCATGTGTCTCCCCCACTACCTCGCCCCACTGTCCTCCTCAATAACATCTCCCCCTTCGCCCTCCCCTTGCCCATTACCCCAGGGCTTGTCTTTATTCCTTTTCCCCCTGCTACACTGCAAACTCTGGGGGCAGGGGCTGCATTTGCAAAGCATCATGTGCACCAGTAATGCCCGTGGCTGTGCCAGACGCACCAGGGCCTGTCTCGGCAGGGGCTGTTTGTACTGATGCAGCTCCCAAGAGCGGCGAACTCCCCCTGCAGATCCTTGCACCCAGGGCGCTTACCTCTATTACAAAGCTGGAGTGAACCACATTGGCTGAAACCCTGACTGGGGCAGCGCGGCTCAGGGGTGTGTGTGTTTGCGTGCACCTACCCAACATGGATGATATTTCTCCTTAACCGCCCCTCCCTGCCAAACAGTTTTCATTGCCATCCATCTGTTTATCTTTGACACTTATTGGGCACCAAGACCCAGGTGCTCAAAGCTATTTAGATTCCTAACTCCCTATGGTAGCTAGGCACCCAACTCCCTTTGGTAAGCTCCTCTAGTTACGAACCCCATGTCAGAGGTCTAAGCTGCTTGACCCCAGCATGATGACTCGGCCCAGGAGCTTTCGGCCTGCTTAGCGCCACTCACTTGTTCTCCTTGGTTTCGTACTGTCGCCTTTCAATCAGGTTGGCCACGCTCTAGGGAATGGAAAGAGGAACAAGAAGCAGGGTTTTGGGGGAGGGATACAAAGAAACGACGCCATCTGATTGTGTGCTTTAATCTCAGCCAAAAGGGGGAGTGTGAGCGGGAATACTGGGCCCCACCACTGGCTCCCCCCAAGCCTGCCGCTAGGTCCTCTGCGCCATGAGCCGCGAAGATGGGCAAAATCGGGGAGGGGGGATGGATTTTATGCATATGCTCCCTGCTCCGGCTCTGGTCTCTCTGCAGCTAATTCTTGCGCCATTTACAGGGCCTGGTGTGGAAATCCACCTCACTCCTTGCTACCTTCACGTGCCTTTGCTGGGGACGGTGTTAAAGGTAACAGATGCATCTGAGAGGGTTTATCACCCACCCCGAGTATGAGCCTCTACCATCCTGTGGGACGTGCAGCCTTGTGCTCTGAGCCCCTCTCATAAGCTAAGCAGGGTCAGGCTAGGTCTATCCTCGGATGACAGCCCTCCACGGCAAACAAAGACCGAGCAGGGAGTGAAGACTGCATGCCTCCTTCTGAACTGGCCCTGGACGCAATGGCCAAGTGCAGCAGCAAAGGGCACTGTGCTGCGAGCGGTTTCCTCTGTCAGCTGAGATCCACTCTCTGTGGTCACTAAAGATCCCATCATGCTTTCTCCAGTCACCAGGGCACTACCATCAGCCTCCTGGCCAGGTGTGAACTTGCCGAGTGACATTCTGCCTCCCTACAGTTCTCTCTGCCGGTTCAGTGGAATGCTGGACTTTCCATTTCCTGTCCTCAGTGCCTGTGCAGGGCAGCTGCGCACGATCAACCCAATCAAGGGGGCTGCATTTCAGTGGCTGAATGATCCCCGTGTCACTTTTCCCATCCGTCGATAAATCGATAAGGGATGAAAGGGGCCAGGATGGTCAGCCCAGTGACTCTCTGCACCTGGGAATGTTGCTCTCCATGTTGCAGAGTCCCCAACGACACAACTGCTGTTGTGGTGACGCGGAATCAGAGAGAGGGAATAAACCGAAGGAGTCCAAGGGGTGCGAAGGACACAGTGTGATTTGCATGAGCATCAGTGTCAGTTGGATGGCCAGGGAATTATCGGGTACCTTATAACACCGGTGCAGCAGCATCCGTGCAGAGGACAGAGTGTTCACTGTGTACAGATAGAACGTCCTGGAGGGGGCGTGGTCCGGAGTCTTCGGAATCTCCTGTTTGCGTGCAGGAAGGAAGATTGTAATATGTGTGTGACCTCCCCAGAGGGCTGTATCTGTCTGTTCTCTCTGTGTGCTCCTTTCTAGCTTCCCCCAGGGACCCAGCGATCATCATTCTTTGCAAAGAGAGAGAGAGGGCGCGTGGGATAGTGGTGTGATCCTGGCCGCTTACATCCCTAGCACGGCACCACCAATAACTCGCCATGTGATCCTGGGAAAGTCACTGCACCTTTCCAGGCCTCGGCTCCCCCAGCGGCAAAATGCAGGGAAGGGCATTTGCTGGTGACAGCCTGAAGACCAGTGCTTGGAAACTGTCCAGTGACACATATTTCCAGTTACTATTCTTTGTTAGTAAACCAGGGACGAGCAGGGGGATCCGACAGCTAGGGGAGAACAACTGAGATCACAAAACACTTTACAGATATTAATGCAATCAGCTTTCCACTCCCCTGGGAGACAGGTTAACACTGGATCCGTTGTCCAGGTCTATGAAAACGGAGGCAGAGAGAGATGAATGACCTAGTAGTTCTGATTCCTTTGTTCTAATGCTAGGCAACACTCCCTCCCAGAGTTGGGAATGGAAACTAAGATACCACCCCACTGCTCTAACCACTAGACAACGCTCCCACCCCGCAGCTCAGCATGGAAACCAAGAGTTCTGACTCCCAGCTCCCTGCTCTGATGGGGATGCAACCCAGGATTCCCAGTCCCCTGCTCTAACCACCTTCCTTCATCTGCATTCATCTTTATGTCCTGTATGCCCTGTTTGTGACACACTCTGCTCACCTCTGGGTGACAGCATGAATAGAAACTCTCACCTGTAGGGACACAAAGTTCTCCGATAGCATTTTATACAGCATGTCCTTTGCCTCCTTGGCAGGAATCATGGCAAAATCCTCCACTTGTTTCTGTTCCAAATGCTTCTTCCGCAGAAGCAGCCTGAATATCCTTGCGCAACGGGAACCAAATCTAGATGGGGGAGGAACAAACCAACTAACATACAACTCTGGGGAAGAACATCAAAACCTAGACCCGCTGCACAGGAACATCAGAGAATTGAGAAGGTTCCTACATTAACACTTCAGAAGAGAAAAAGCATCTTGTGTGTGTTGAAGATGGAATGAAATCCTGACTTCAGAGCCACAGGCCCAAACCAGATCAGACCACTGGTCCTTTGAGTCCGGTACCCGGTCTCTAGACCAGTAACTGATGCTTTAGAAATACATGCATGAAAATGAAATGTGTCTGAGAGTTAATCATGCAGATGTCACTAAATTTTCACTCAGCAATGTTTATTTCCCTATTCATGAAATCCAGGCTAGCTAAAGAGGGAACAGGCTGCCCAGCAGAGACTGGAGAATCTCATCACAACTAATGTCACCTTCCTATCTGGTACCACCCAGGAAGCCTCGAAACCATGAATACTTTCAACATACAGCTGGATAATGTGGGGCCTGATCCTGAGATAGATCAGTCACTAAAATTGATGGGAATTGGGAGGGAGCTTAGCACCTCTCAGGATTGGATCCTTCCTTCCTCTCTCCCTCTTCAACGAAAGGATGGAGATTGTGGGTGAAAAAGGTGCAGCTCTGCTGTTTGAGGACTGTTGTAGCTCTGTGGGATATGGACAGACCAGGTGGGTGAGGTAATCTCTTTTACTGGACCAGCAAATATTGGTATGGCCTCACCCACCTTCTCTCTCTCTCATATGTATGCCTTGGGCAGAGTAACAAGGGGGCTAACAAGCTACATTCAAAGAGTTGCTTTACCTCTCCTGTACGATGGATTCCAATGTTGCTGTTGCCAAAGTCGCGAGGGCCTTGTGGAGATCTGGGCAGTGCGTGTCAAGGTACCACACATGAATTACCAAGGATCTCACAAGGTTCGGTAAGCCCCAGGACCAGCAGTAAACTGCCCATAGTAGATTTCTCAGTAAAGGATACTGATGACATACATGCCCCCGCCACTGTCCCCGGATTTACCAACAAACTCCAGCTACAAGGAAATAAAAGGGTTAAATGTATACAAAGACTATTACAATTTTGATATAAATTGAATACCATTGGGGGCAGAATATAAGTTTCTTTAAAAAAATAAATCCCCAACCTTAATGGTTAGAGGATGTTTCCAAAGCCGAATTTCCACCTTTGTTCTCACAATGTTTAAACGTTAATGGGAAACTGTTTTTCTTTAAACCTTCCTGCTCCCACCTGCAGTCATTCTGACCTAGGGCAGGAGAACCCCAAGATGAAACGGACTAGAAACAGAGGGTAAAATGGACTAGTGCCTGTTTTCACTGTCCACGCTGAGTGAGGTGAAGAAACCAAAGCCCTGATCCTACCAACACTTAAGCAAGTGAACAGCTTTGCTTATGCAGAAAATACCACTCACTTTAATGGGGCCCACTCACGTGGAGAGGACTGCATGATTGAGGCCCTAAATCAGAACTGGACCAAAGGTGGAAATCTTGTTCAAAACCAAACTACACATAATGCATTTCTTACCGGGTCATCGGCTAGCAAAGTGAGATACTGATCCAGAATTTGTTTCACAATATTGTATCCTGTTGGAAGAGATCTGAATATCTGTGGAATAAAAGAACACCCAGAAAATACCTTCTATTCGCATTTGAGATGATAAAAATAAACAGTATTTAATTCATTTGGATCTCAGAGTGCTTTACAAACATGTTCACATTGATCTTCAGAGCCCTGCTGCAAGGTAACATTTTTATCTCCATTTTACAGAAGGAGAAGTTGCAGCACACAGAGGTGAAGTAACTTGCCTGAGGTCACACAGTGAGTCAGCAACAGAGCCAGTCATAAATTCATAGATTCCAAGGCCAAAAGAAGTCACTGTGATCCTCTAGTCTGACTGCCGTATAACACGGCACAGAGATTCTGGAAATAATGCCTCTTTGAACTACAGCAGATCATTTAGAAAAACACCCAATCTTGATTTAAAAGCTGCCAGTGATGGAGAATCTGTCACAACCCTTGGTGAGATGTTCTAATGATGAATTACCCTCACTGTTAAAATTGTACACCTGATTTCCAGCCTGAAATTGTCTAGCTTCCAGCCATTGGATCTTGTTAGATCTTTGTCTGCTAGATTGAAGGGACCATTATCAAATTTCTGTTCCCCATGTAGGTGCTTGTAGACCATGATCAAGTCACCCCTTCACCTTCTCTTTGTTAGACTCAAGCTCAATGCATTTAGTTTATCACTATCCAGCATCTTTCTCACCCTTTAGACATTCTTGTGACTCTTCTCTGAACTCTCGCCAATTTCACAGCATCCTCCCTGAAGTAGGAATACCAGAACTGGATGTAGTATTCCAACAGAGATCACATTAGTGCCAAATACAGAGGTAAACAACCTCTCTACTCCTACTTAAGATTCCCCTGTATAGGTAGCCAAAGATCGCGTTAGACCTTTTGGCCACAGCGTTGCATTGGGAGTTCACAGTCATTTATCCACCCTAACCTCCAAATCTTTTTCAGAGTCTCGGCTTCTCAGGAGAGAGTCCCCCCTCCTGTAAGTATGACCTACTTTCTTGTTCCTAGATGCATAACTTTACAGTTACAACCCAGGAGTCCTCCTCTCACCACTAGACAACCCTTCCACAGTCTGGATATGAGGCTGGGCAAACACCAGGAGAGAGTGGGCGACGCTCTGACGCTCATGACCAAACCTTGAAGTCTAAAATGAGTGTTCAGCTGGGTTCCTGTGCCACTCAATAATACGTCTGTAGCTTGTTCTGTGTCTGTATAGCACCTGGCACCAAGGGGTCCTGGTCGAGGACAGGGACTGCTAGCTGCTGCCACAATGCATATACATAATACCAAAGAAATATAGTTATCCGTGTCCGATTTCTATAGAGTGCCCCAAATACTGCAGAAACTTACCTCATTGGAAGACAGTGGCTGCGTATAAGGCGCATTGGAAGATGTAGTAATTTCACTCATTCTCAGCATAGTCCGCACTATTTCACTGCTGGTCTATTTAAAAAGGAAGGAAACAGCCTTTAGGCCTTGACAGAATCTCTGTTCACATGATGAAAGAAGAATTCCTTCCCCCCTACCCCCCCGGTCAAGAACTGGAGTGCTCCAAATTCAGAAATCAGCCTCCAGTAAGATCTAGGTTGCATTAGCCTCCTTCCACTCATCTTAGGCTGGTTACATGCCCCATTGAACTGCCAGCAAGACCATTCCAGTGCAGGAGAAGGGAAAGATGCTCTGGGAGAGCAACATATGGGCTTAGCAGCATGGATAACCAGCTTGTAGGATTTGATATACTGGAGCAGGCAGCTGGTGCATTTAAGGCAAAACTCCCATTGAATAAAACGGGAAGCAGCCCTCGGTCCAATTCCTGTCTGCAGCAGCAACCAATGCCTGATATTTCAGAAGACTGTGAAATATTCCTTCCTGACCCTTGCAGCCATCAGCTAGTACCCTGAAGCTTGAGATTTGAAGCTTTTAACATGTAACTGCCAAGGTTGCAAGCACCAAATTCCCCACTCCTGCTACCTGGAGTAACTCCGCTGAGGAAGTTCCCGATTACTTCTGCATACCTGGTCCATCCTGTTGGCCACTGCGCTGACTATGGCTTGGTCTCGGAAGTGCTGGTGGAACCGATCGATGTTGGCTTGCCAATAAATGCCGTCATCGGGCAGGGGCTGAGGAGAAATGGGGAAGAGGGAGAAGGAAACGCTGAGGCTGGTTTATTGGTTGCAGAGCCAGATGCTCGTCTGAGGAATGAGCACCGTCAGCAGGGCAAATTCTGAGGGGTGCTGAGCACCTGCCACGTACCCTGGAGCTTGTTGGAAGCTGCAGGTGTCTAGAATCTCAGAAGAGTTGGACCAACGTGAATCGAACCAAGAAGGGGAGGTTACACAGTGGATGACAGGCAGACTGTCTACACCAAACAGCCCCTTGAACAAAGGCTGTACAGTAGCCTCATTCCCCCTAGGGTAAGCACTGTGGACCCACTGGTCCCTGCTGGTTTTCACTGGCTATAAACCCAAAGGTCAGATAGTGGAATAAAGGACTGCTAAGCCCTCCAGTACCACAGAGATCATGGCTGGCCTGAATGCAAGCCAAGGAGCAGCAGGGGGTTAGCAATACCTCTTTGCTGTCTGCATCTTGTTTCTGCCTTTTTGCCTTGTGTTCACCGTTATCTTCATCGTCAAATGATCTGCTCCTTTTCCCTTTCCCTGCAGGCCAAAGACAGATTTTCCTCTGAATACCAGCACGGCAGTCTTGTGTTCAGGTTGGAAAGCTCCCAAAGCACCTTTGCTGATTACACAGAGATCACCCCGAGCATTTGGTGTCACCCACCCACATTCTAAATGCAATCTACCCAAGGAGATTCTGACAGCTCTCACCTATGAGATTCAGGTTGGGGACCACGTACATGTCCTTCTCATTAACTGCCAAAGTGGGCGCAGGAGGTGGTGGTGCATCCGAAGTCTCGGTAGTTTCAGGGGCCATTGGGCATCTCTGAATGAAGTGCGTGTCCGCTAGGCGCACAAATGTATTGGAGACTTCGCCATAGTCCATGGTTTTCCCATCTGGGCAAAAGGATACCAAGGAGAACAGAATCTATCATGATCCCAAACTCCAGCTGCTCCTGCACCCATGTGGGATCAGGCCGCATTGTTGTCTTTAAGAGCCGTAGAAGCAGGGCTGCGCAAGAGAAGGCTTGGTATTTGATCTGCATTTATCACCTTCCACCCACTTGCTCCAGCTGACTTCAGACCTTGGTCCAAATCTGCAAAGGTGACAAGTGATTTTGGGTGTCTCAGTTTCTAGGTGGCAACTAGAGACCCCTTAAAGGGGCCTGAGATGGGCCAAGCAGGTCTTTTTAATGTGTCACAACTTGGGCACCCAAAATCACTAGTCATCTTGAAAAATCTTAACCAGTCTTTCTCCCCAGTTCACCACCACGCTAGTAGCATGGGTCTGCTCTCTGTCCCTTTGCAGATCTCACAACTGCTGGTGCAAGAACCTTCTCCTATGCTTCTGCTACACCTGAAACATTTCCTGTATATTTCTGCTCCATTCCCCACATATAGAAGGGCCTCTCTCAGCCTGTCTCTTTGCCACTGTCCACAGGAGAGTCTTTCTGGCAGCTCTTAGCAAATTCCTGAATCTCTGTCTCATTTCAAATCTCACCAGATAACGCAGGTTGTCTCTGATGCCTCTTAAGTTCTCTCATTATCATCATTTGTTATTATTTATATTCCAGCAGCACCTGAGATCAGGGCCCCATTGCACTGGGCACTGTATGTAGTGAGAATCTCTGCCCTCAGGAGCTTACAATCTAAACTCACGCTGCTCTCTCCTCTCTTCCCGTTTAACTCAACATTTGTTGGGACACAGCTTGTACACCAGAAGCTATAAAGCTCCATTGGATTATATAGCATTGGTGTCTTTTAATCAAGCGGAGCCGCTAATATAGTTCAGTGAACAACTATGACTTGCTGGCCAGTTGAGGTTTTTCCCTTTCTTCCCAGGTATTTAAGGCCTCCCACATTTCTCTTAAGAGAAAGGTGCAGTGGAAACACAAAGATTTCCACCTCTTTGTAGGCCACCAATCAATGGGAATAGTTAAATGAGCAGAGCAAACTTAGGTCTGTTGGAGGGACAGATACAGAGGTAAGGGAAAAACAGATTCAATGACTAATACATGTGTTTTCCATTTTAGTCCATGTGTGTAAAATTCAGCCTTGAGATGAGAAATATGCAGGTAACCAGCACTTACACTCTTTGGAATCTACATAGCACTTGTCATTTGGATAAGTGTTGTTACTCCCATTTTACAGATGGGGAAACTGAGGCACAACGAGGGACAGTGATTCCCTCCAGGTCATATTGTGAACCAATGGTAGAGCAGAGAATGCATTCCCAGATCTCCTACCATGCTGTCTCTACACTTGTCTACTGATAGAAAGATAGGGTAAAAGAGACATCGATATAAATCATAGTCAAATGGTCCAAGCACAGGAGCCAGTTCTGTACCCAGCTCTTATAGTGACTCACTGTTTGATCTTAGGCAGTCCCCTCCTCTCCCTGTGCCTCAGTTTCCCCTTCTATAGAATGTGGGTGATGATACTGACCTCTCTCCTGGAGGTGCTTGGGAGTGTCAGTGTTCTGTACAGCCCCTTGAGGATGCCCCATATGGGCCTGACCTAAAGCCCACTGACATCAATGGAACGATTCCCATTTACTTCAATGGACTTTGGATCGGGCTCTATGTCCAGAGCCCTCTTCTTCTGCACAGATCCTGGGAGCCATCCAATCCCCTTTCGCTGCGTACAGAACCCAGCCACTCTGGTAGCATGAAGTATCCCCAAACCTTGCCAGACAGATGATAAGGTGCTGCAGCAAAAGGTTCCCGCTCTATTTCTCAGCTGTCTCCACACCGCTTTGGCTCACCCTCCATAGTTTCCGTTAGCCTGTCTGCAACCTTCCGCACCGCGGCGCTCATGGTCATTTTGCCATTCAGCAGCAGCTCTTCCACAATCAGCTCGCCCATGTCGCTGTAGAGGGTCTTGGCAGTATAGATGTAACGTGGATACCGGAGGATCCTCAGCACCCGACTGCACGGAGCTTCGTACTCCACAAAGCCTCGCTTCTGCAGCTGGTAGGTCACTAGGTTGTGTTGAATGAGGACACAGAGAGCTTTCTTAACCTGCACATGCCAGAGAAAGGAACGAGCCACGTACTTGGAAACTTAGCATAGTTTATATGGCGGAAATCGACCATCATGCTTCAGGGCTGATCACCTCTGGGATGAGGAAGGGCATGCCCCTCCCCTTATGTGTTTAGGTGCTTTATCTCCATCCATAGTCTCAGGAATGGTCACACGTTCCCCAATTAGCACTGATCATTAACAACCTAAGATAAAGCTACTGAGCCTTCACCAGATCATCTTTATTGTGGGAGAGGTGCGGGTGATGTTTGAAATTCCCCAGGGCCTCAGGCTATCATAGAACTAAGAGATGGAAAAACCTACAAGATCTCCTCCTACTCGAGGCAGGGCCTGAGAATCTCGACTGTAGTCCTGACTCGCTCTGTGAGTTTGGGCCACTAAGTCTCATCTCCTTATTCTCCAGATGCTGCACTAACTTCAGAGAACTCCATCTTTTGTCCTCTCCACCCCTTATAAAACTACATTTTTAAATTTTAGTTTTAAACACCCTCCTTCCCTTTGCCCTTCTGTGGAGAGGTAAGAGCTCAGAACCTTTTCTGTTAAAGCCGATTGCAATTTGTACTATTAAAGAAACTGATTTGGTTTTAAGGAGACATGTTCAAATTCTGATTTACCTTTTGCAAACACTTTTAGAATAACAGAATCCTTCAAAAGCACCAGAAATGGTGACTGACAAGTTGTAATGAGCGAATAATAGTTTAGTCAGCTATGTGATCCAAAGGAGACTAACTCCTAGAGTATTCCAGACATACCTGATCCAGCGACATCCCTGTGTCGTTGGCAATCACTCTCAGCGGCTGGCTGCCTGTCTTGATAAGATGAGTCCCTATCTTTTCCACGATCTCGCCAAAATGTTCTTGCAGCAGGAGGGAACAGAGTTTAATTTCTGCCTGAGTCATCTTGCCGGCAAATTAAAATACTAGAAGAATATGGGGAAAAGCATTTATGTTATTAAAGTTGTTATCAGGTGAGACAGGCGAGCGCAGGAGATTTGCTGATTAGATACAAAGATTTTCACCTCTCCAGTCACCTGTTTGAATTGGCCTAGATCAGTGGAGACTAAAAGCTGTTACCAATTCATGCCTGAAATGAATCTGGTGGGTTTGTGGCTAAGCCTATATCAAAACTGCCATCACAGCCAGCCCCCTTGTTGGCAAACGGGGCAGGCAGGCCTGCCCTCCAAGGACTGAATGAGCCATGGAGACTAAACACATAGTATCCCCTGAGATGATCCCTCCAGGGCAGGGTGGGCTGTGTGGAAAGCTTGCCTTGTCCTTTCCTACTGCTGCATCTGTTCTGCAGATAATCCACCTCTAGGGCTGCCAGTCGGGCACTCCATTCATTTCAAAATTAAGAGCCATAACAATGTCTGCCATGCAGGCAGCACTATAGGAGCTAAAGAATCCTTACGGGATGCTTCAGGAGAGATGCATAATGGGGGGCCTAATGGAACTGAAATGTTGATAAGGAATTTTATATGGAAACAAAGGACTGAAAGGCAGGAGAAGATAGCTCAGCAAATAGCCTTTTTCAGCTCAGAGGAGGGCTCCTCCAAACGACCTTCATATAAGTGCTAGGTCTACACAATCTAATTGACTGTGACAGGCGCGATACACCCTGAGCCAAGGTGGCAGTAGCGCACAACTAACATCCAGGTGAATTATCAGCCAACAGAACTCACAGGGACAGAGGCTTGGTGTCAGAAGAAATGTTATATGAGTGAAGGTTGGGTGGCCAGATGGTCAGAGCAGAGTGCAGCCTAGGAGTCAGGATGCCTGAGTTCAACTTTCAGCTCTTGGAGAGTGGCATGGATGAGTAATCATAGCACTGAACTAGGAGCCAGGACTCCTGGGTTCTGTTCCCAGCGGTGGGAACTATAATGATCTTAGCATGGGAAGGTAGTGTGGATAGGTGATCACAGCAGGGGACTGGGGGCCAGGACTCCTGGGTTCTGTTCCCAGCCCTGGGAAGGGAGAGCGGCCGAGCGATCACAGCAGGGGACTGGGGGCCAGGACTCCTGGGTTCTGTTCCCAGCTCTGGGAAGGGAGAGCGGCCGAGCGATCACAGCAGGGGACTGGGGGCCAGGACTCCTGGGTTCTGTTCCCAGCCCTGGGAAGGGAGAGCGGCCGAGCGATCACAGCAGGGGACTGGGGGCCAGGACTCCTGGGTTCTGTTCCCAGCCCTGGGAAGGGAGAGCGGCCGAGCGATCACAGCAGGGGACTGGGGGCCAGGACTCCTGGGTTCTGTTCCCAGCCCTGGGAAGGGAGAGCGGCCGAGCGATCACAGCAGGAGACTGGGGGCCAGGACTCCTGGGTTCTGTTCCCAGCCCTGGGAAGGGAGAGCGGCCGAGCGATCACAGCAGGGGACTGGGGGCCAGGACTCCTGGGTTCTGTTCCCAGCCCTGGGAAGGGAGAGCGGCCGAGCGATCACAGCAGGGGACTGGGGGCCAGGACTCCTGGGTTCTGTTCCCAGCCCTGGGAAGGGAGAGCGGCCGAGCGATCACAGCAGGGGACTGGGGGCCAGGACTCCTGGGTTCTGTTCCCAGCCCTGGGAAGGGAGAGCGGCCGAGCGATCACAGCAGGGGACTGGGGGCCAGGACTCCTGGGTTCTGTTCCTGTCCAGCTGCCTCCAAAGTTCGATGCCCCCGGCCAGGGAGACTCGCCCCCCCCCGGATGCCTTGGGGACCCCACACCCCGATGCCCTCACTCACCTGGGGCCTCAGCCTGGGCTGTCTGGGGGAGGGGGTCTCCTAGGCCCCTCCAGCAACCATAGCAACTCCGTCCCCTTCAACTTCCGGCTCACCGCCGATTACTTCCGGTCACTTCCAATCGCTCCCATCCCCCCTCGGCGGCTGCAGCCGGGGCCATGGGGGGCGCCGGGAGTCAGGGCTCTCGAGACTCTATCCCTTGTCCGCTGGAGAGCGCGGCTATAACGGGGCCGCTCTACGCGCACCCCTGCTAGTCTCGGTGGTCAGGCTGGGGCGCTAAAGCGCAGGCCGTCGGCGGAATTTGCGGGGCGACGCTCTATCCTCGCCCGAGTCTCTCTGGCCGCGCGGAGGACTCGGCACGCGGAAGAAACGAGGGGGCCGCTCTACCCTGCAGTCCTCTCGTCTCGCTAGCCTAGTGGAGGACTGTGTCTCCCGGCCCCCGCCGGCGGAGCACAAAGGAGAGGCGGAAGTGGGCGGCTAGAGGGACCTGCCTGCCGCTCTATCCGCGCGGGCCCTAGTCTCGGCGCTCCCCCAAGGAGGACTGACGGCAGGCAGGGAGCCGGGGGAGGGGGAGAGAGAAGATGGCGGAGGCCTCGGCAGCGGCCGTCGTGTCCCAGCATCGCTTCTTCTGCCACAGCTGCAAGGGGGAGGTCAGCCCCAAGCTGCCGGTAAGGGGCGGGGCCAGGGGGCGTGAACCCCCAGATCCGCCGCCGGAGGGGCCCGGGCGGGAACCCAGCAGCCCCCCCCCATGAAAAGGGGGGGTAAACCCCGGTCCTCTCCCCCTGGGGGGGGAGGAGCTGGCGGAAGGGGGGGTTAAATCCCACCAACCCCGGCCCTGAAAGGGGGGGGGTTAAATCCCAATCCCCGCCCCCAAGGGAGGCTAGCGGGAAGGGGGGTTAAACCCCCTTTCTCCTCCCCCCGGTGGTGGTTGTGGGGGGGTTAAACTCCCGCAGCTTCCCGAGCGAGAGGGGGTTAAACATCAAACCCTTGTCCTCAGGGATCGAGGGGGCCCAGGCAGGAGGGGCTGAAACCCCAGCCCCCCACGTGAGAAAGGGGGGAGGGTTAAACCCCAACGTATTCCCCGAAAAGGGGGGCAGGCCTGAGGGTTAAGCCCAGCTTGGGGGATAGGCTCCTTCTCCTGCCGGGGGGGACGGACAAAAGGAAGGTGGGGGTTAAACCCCAGCACATCTCTTGGGGGTGGGAGGGGGGAGGTTGAGGGCCCCCTCTAATCTCCACACCATAGAACTGGAAGGGGAGGTGTTCAGCCCTCAATTGTCCTCCAAAGAGGTGAAGGTGCAAGGGGCTAACCCCACATCCTCTCCTTTAGTATTGGAGAGGCTAAGCCCCAAGCTTCCCTGATGGGAGGGGCCACTCAGGTTGGGGAGGGGGGTGTGGCGGGCAGGGGCTAATCCCAACCATCCCCATGGAGAGAGGGGGGGGTTCCCTTTGGGAACACAGGGAAGGTTAAGCCCCACTGAGAGTGGAGGTAAACCCCAGTTCACCCTTCACAGGGTCCCTAGGTCTTCTCGAAAGCAAGGACACCCATTCTCCCTCCTCTAGAGAGAGAACCCCTGGGGGACAGAGGCAGGGACCCAGTGGCACAGAGTCCTAGGACAGGAAGGGACCTCGAGAGGTTATCTAGTCCAGTCCCCTGCATGGAGGGAGGTCTCCCAATTCTCACAGTGAGAAGGGCAAATTTCAGTTCCCCAGCCAGAGGATCAGTAGGGTCCCAAGTAAGGGAACGTCTCCCTCATGCCCTAGGGAAATGGTTCTCCTTTTGAGTACCCTTTCTGGGTGAGTGTAAAATAGTCCTGTGTCTCTTTGGGGTTGAAGTTGTATGCAGTGTAGTGGGGGGCTGAGTCACAGCTAACCCCAAGCAGTTCTGCCATAGAGTGGAGGGGTCTGGACGAGTCTAGTCTGTGGTCTCTCCATTTAGCTCCAAAATGGTTAGACTCAAAGGGTGTCCTTGTTGTGCTGCTGATGTTCTAGTGACGTTATAGACCGTATCTCGGTGAGCCTCCTGTCTTGGGAGGTGTCGTTGGGGAGCAGAAGGCTATTTGAGGAGAGGAACAGGCAATGTAGCTTGACCAGATCAGACCAGGCACATAATACTGTTTTTTGCCCGATATATGGGAATATCTGGATATTCTTTGCTAAAGGGGTGCCTCCCAGGCGCCACCTCTGTGCCCAAGTTTCCCCACCTGTAAAATTAGGATAATACCTACCTACCTTCTGAGAGAGCAAGTTTAGGAAGATTGTGAGGCTCTTAAAGTTTGTGATGCGCCTTAAGGTTTTCAGATGAAAGAAGCTAATGAAGAGCAGGCTGCTGCAGCAAAATCTCAATGATCTGGACCCTGAAACAGGGTGATGTCCTCCAGTTCCTGGGAATTTCGTAACTGGGGGGCACCCTTCAGTTATCCAGACTGATTCAGCGTCCCTCTGACATTTAGGTAAACGAGGGAATGCTGTGCTATTCTTCCCCTCTGCACAGTGAAGGGAGGTAAGAGGGGGGCCTCAAGGAATTTTTTTACTTTAAAAATCATTCATACATGGCATGAATGATGATCCCGAAGATTTCTCTAGCTTATGTCACAGGTAGCTCACACCTCTGCAATTGCATATAGTCCTGTTGAGACTTAGCTTGTCCATCCAAAATGCAAATTGATCATGTATCTCTCTGCTTCCAAACCCACCCTATGTCCCCTCAAGTGTAGCTAGTAGCCCTGCCTTCTGGTATTTTCTCTCTCCCTCTCCCAAATCGTGTTCAGCTCCCTCTTTAGACTACTTGCCTCTGTTGCTGACTTATGCAGTTTTCCCTCCAATGTTTCAACTGTCCTTTGTTGTAAAGAAATGCTGCTCTAAATTGCTCACGACCAAGTCTCTTCCGTAACTGGGATTCAGGATTTCCTGATGCCATTAGTGCATTTTTTGGTATTGGAACTAAAACTCCAGGCCTAGAACGTCAATGCATTTACGTGTCACGTTGTTGTTTGACTAGTCACCGTGTAATACCCACGAAAGCTTATGCCCAAATAAATCTGTTAGCTTTTAAAGTGCTACCGGACTCCTTGTCATCTTAGCATTGGTTCCCTTTTTTCTTTTGCCCTGATGTTGTATATATCTATCAGCATTCCTACCCAGGCCCCTTTATTTCTAAATCAGAGTCTTCAGTTTTGCTCTGCCTGGGCATTATTGCTCCTGGACTCTTTGTAAGGCTAATGGTTTGACCTGGATTTTATTATTATAATTAGTAGCACCCAGAACCCTAATTGGGATCAGGGTTGCATTGTGCTGGGAACCTGTCATCTCCCCCTCTATGGGCACAGTGTTGTGCTCTTGAAGATTTTCTGTCTTCCACCCCGCAGGTGTCTGCATTTCAGGTATTCCTGAGGATGATACAAACTCTAGAAATGTGAGGATATTATTACCCATACTTTATAAATAATATGTTCAGGACTTGTACCTGCCAAACCAGTAAATCGTTTCACCTTTTCAACCTCTCCACTACAGGGGTGACAACCTCTTTATCTCCCCCTGTTCCGGTGACGCACCTAACCTGATGTGAACCTACTTGAGTTAGGGGCCACCCCTCTTTCAGTCAGCTTCTCAAGCAAGGGATCTATCGACAGAGTCCCAGGCAGCCACTAAGGCCCTGACCTGCCTTGTCATGTCATATTTCTGGAGTAAGACTCTTACACTCTTCTGAAGGCCAGTCATCATGAATCAGCCTATGTTTTGCAATCTCTGGTTGAGGCAAACTTTCCTTAAGGAGCATGAAACTCGGAGGATAACTCCTTAGTTCTAATGATGCTGTGACACTGATTCCCTTTGTGGCCTTGGGCAAGTCACTTCCTTTCTTCATGCCTCAGTCTCTCCATCTGTAAAATGTGGCAAACATTGGTTTCATGGGGTGATGGGTTACTGTTTGTAAAGGGCTACATTAGGACTTGCTTTCAGATCTCTGAATTATCCAGTAGAAGTCCATGGACCTGTTTATCTCCAGATAGGGTGAGATAGCTCAAACCAGTGACTTGGGCCTGGTCTACACCCAAAACTTAGGTCGACCTAGCTGCTTCACTCAGGGCTGTAAAAAGTGTCATGCCTTGAGCACCGTGGTTAGGTTGACCTAAGCCCCGGTGTAGAAGCAGCTGGGTCGACGGAAAGATTTTCCCTTTGACTTAGCTACTACGTCTTGTAGATTACCTGCTTCGATGGAAACCCCCCTTCCATTGCTGTAGTCTATGCTACCCTGCTACAGTGACCCAGCTGCAACATTCTAGGTGCGCTGCTGTAGCGCAGACGTGGCCTAAGGCTGAGAGCTAAAGACTGAGAGTCAAGACTTCTGTTTCCAGCTCTGCCAGTAACTTTCTCTGTGAGACCTCAGGCAAGTAACGTCTCTCTGCCAGTTTCCCCTTGTAAAATGGGAAGGTTTTGTCCTGCTTTGGTGTGATTCTTAGATTAGGATAACATCATCTTAAAATAAAAATGATATCTGTTGAGAGAGATCCTGAGATCGCTTACATAGCGGGGCAAGGAGGTAATCCTTTATACTAGGAGTAACACTGCTCATCACACAGGATTGAAAAGTGTGAGGCCATCGCCTCGTTTTGAAGCAAGTGTACAACTTCCATCAGTGTTTATTGCTTGGACAGGCCCTGGGTAAATCTCCCAGAATGCCAGTGGGAAAACAGATTTCGATGCCATGCTGATTTTCAATGTAGTTGTGAATTGTTCTCTATTCAGCAGCAGGGTTCTTGTGATCAACTGTATATAAAAAATATTTAAAATCCACTATTCCCTTCTCTGCCTCCTTCACCAAAAAAGAGAGGGAGAAAGGTAAGCAATCCTTGAACAAACCACATTTATACATGGCTGGAGCTGTGCTCCTCCCAGGGTGTCACGTGAAGGCTGGCTGTTCACTGACAGGCACAGAAAGAGTTAACTGGGATGTTGGATCTCAGTAGTAATGTTTCCATAGCTTCTGTAGCATAACTGCTGTGCAAGTCACCATTGGCTGAAGGTGGCCTGGTTTCATTTGGAGGGGGGTAGAATAAACCATGTTCCTTGGCTGCCATTTCAAATCACGCTTTCTGCTGAATGCTGCAGGTGCAAGTCAGGTTGCAGCTGCAGCCCAGCGGATACATTTTTATTTTAAGGTAAAGGGATAACTCATCTTGATTAAACACAGCACAAGAGAGAAATCAGGAAGGCTTTTCAGAGTTCCAAGTTAAATATCTGCAGTGAAGCGAACTGCTGCCATATGCTTTTTAAAAAATGTTCTTCCCCCAATGGCCCATGTTACAATGAATCTGCAACTTGCCCCTCTCTCAGGTCTTCTGTGATCCTGATCAGTTAATGTCGTCAAAAATCTCATGGCCCTTTTTGTCAGGGATAGGTGGCTGACCCTGGCATCTTGATCATCCCCCAGT
Organism: Lepidochelys olivacea; assembly: GCF_965140295.1. NCBI lineage: Eukaryota > Metazoa > Chordata > Testudines > Cheloniidae > Lepidochelys > Lepidochelys olivacea. The sequence continues at coordinate 5,715,358 of NC_140434.1, forward strand.
TGTAGTCGGAAGATATCAAATCTCTGCAGTTTCATTTATGTTGGGGGGGTGTGAGAAGGGGGGGTGAGAGCTTTCTTTCACTTAACATTTCTCCTTGTAAAGCACTTTGAACTCATCCAAAGTATGCTAAAGGTTACTGCTAACTTCCCATCCTGAACTGTTGTTTAGGGTTGCAGTGCACTGTTAAACAGCTGCCACATGGCATTGTCTGCATTTTAGTGGTGGATTAAATCATCTTGGTGTATTAGTTCTTTTAGTGCTGAGAATATGATCAGCACTGCGCAATTCAAATACACAGAGCAGTCGGTATAAAATGTTGGCCTCATCGATACTACCTCTATAACCAAGTCAAGGGTATAATATGATTGCCCCTTGTATTGGTGACAACACAGTTAAAATGTGTAGTGAGGATAGAATCTGCATCCCTATAAGTCCTTGTATTTGGGTAAAATCCTTGTGAAGACAAGGCAGTCTGTAGTTTTCACACAAGTTAGCAGGCGAAGTTAGACTTATGAGGGAGCCTGGGGTTTATCTTGACTTGCTAACTCATATGAAAACTGCAAACTGTCTTGTCTTCATTAGGATTTTGCCTCATAATAGCTAACTTGAGTTATGTCACACCCTTTTTCCTATTGAAGACCTACCTCAGCTGGGCTAAAACAGTGGAGTGTCCAAGCGTTTAGCTTTATAACAGGAATGGAGTCAGATCTTGTGTCCCCTGATTCAGCTTTGTTGGTGGGGCAGTACTCTCTTTTGGGGACTGAAAGATGCTGAAGGAAAGTAAGCTCGTTACCCCTCTTCACATCAGAATTGTAAAGTAGGAAAATGTACTTTTTCAGACTTCCCCAAAACTGGCTTCCAATGTTGTCGTCAAAGTAGATTTTAATTCCGCAGCCTGGAATCCCAGTGTGAAGTTAAAATGAACTTTTGAAATGTTTTCCATGTTAAACCTGGCTTCTTATCATATGAAAGAATGAAACTTTTTTACTATATGCAGTACATCAAAGTTATAAGGTAAATGCGCTAAGCAAGAGAGGGATAAGTCCTATCTAATCTCATCCATGTCAGATATAGGAATAAACTGGTTGATTCTCTTTAAAAATTCTGTGACCCATATGCCTTAAATGAATACAGTCTGCCCTGCGTTGGTTGGCGATAGCTTTGTGTAGGGAACCCTTTTCTAGTGGATACCTGAGAGGAATAAACTTAGAGGAAAAAGACTCACAAGCTGCTCAACTTAGTCCATCATGAACTGGCATCTTCCTTTTGATCTGGACTCTCTTGGCAGGTTTTTCTTTCTGGTTCTAATGTGTTTTTTCTTTCAGAAGAATGCCTGTAATAAAGGCTATGCTGAATGAGAGGCATCTGTACCATTTCTGCTGTGTTTCAGAGTAACAGCCGTGTTAGTCTGTATTCGCAAAAAGAAAAGGAGGACTTGTGGCACCTTAGAGACTAACCAATTTATTTGAGCATGAGCTTTCGTGAGCTACAGCTCACTTCATCGGATGCATACCGTGGAAACTGCAGCAGACTTTATATACACACAGAGATCATGAAACAATACCTCCTCCCACCCCACTGTCCTGCTGGTAATAGCTTATCTAAAGTGATCATCAAGTTGGGCCATTTCCAGCACAAATCCAGGTTTTCTCACCCTCCACCCCCCCACACACAAACTCACTCTCCTGCTGGTAATAGCCCATCCAAAGTGACAACTCTCTACGCAATGTGCATGATAATCAAGGTGGGCCATTTCCAGCACAAATCCAGGTTTTCTCACCCCCCCACCCCTGTACACACACAAACTCACTCTCCTGCTGGTAATAGCTCATCCAAAGTGACCACTCTCCCTACAATGTGCATGGTAATCAAGGTGGGCCATGTCCAGCACAAATCCAGGCTTTCTCACCCCCCCCCCCCTTTTTTCCCGGGGACAGACGGACTCACTCACTCACTCTCCTGCTGGCAATAGCTCATCCAAACTGACCACTCTCCAAGTTTAAATCCAAGTTTAACCAGAACGTCTGGGGGGTGGGGGTAGGAAAAAACAAGGGGAAATAGGCTACCTTGCATAATGACTTAGCCACTCCCAGTCTCTATTTAAGCCTAAATTAATAGTATCCAATTTGCAAATGAATTCCAATTCAGCAGTTTCTCGCTGGAGTCTGGATTTGAAGTTTTTTTGTTTTAAGATAGCAACCTTCATGTCTGTGATTGCGTGACCAGAGAGATTGAAGCGTTCTCCGACTGGTTTATGAATGTTATAATTCTTGACATCTGATTTGTGTCCATTTATTCTTTTACATAGAGACTGTCCAGTTTGACCAATGTACATGGCAGAGGGGCATTGCTGGCACATGATGGCATATATCACATTGGTGGATAGGCAGGTGAACGAGCCTCTGATAGTGTGGCTGATGTTATTAGGCCCTGTGATGGTGTCCCCTGAATAGATATGTGGGCACAGTTGGCAACGGGCTTTGTTGCAAGGATAAGTTCCTGGGTTAGTGGTTCTGTTGTGTGGTATGTGGTTGTTGGTGAGTATTTGCTTCAGGTTGCGGGGCTGTCTGTAGGCAAGGACTGGCCTGTCTCCCAAGATTTGTGAGAGTGTTGGGTCATCCTTTAGGATAGGTTGTAGATCCTTAATAATGCTTTGGAGGGGTTTTAGTTGGGGGCTGAAGGTGATGGCTAGTGGCGTTCTTATTTTCTTTGTTAGGCCTGTCCTGTAGTAGGTAACTGCTGGGAACTCTTCTGGCTCTATCAATCTGTTTCTTCACTTCCGCAGGTGGGTATTGTAGTTGTAAGAAAACTTGACAGAGATCTTGTAGGTGTTTGTCTCTGTCTGAGGGGTTGGAGCAAGTGCGGTTATATCGCAGAGCTTGGCTGTAGACGATGGATCGTGTGGTGTGGTCAGGGTGAAAGCTGGAGGCATGTAGGTAGGAATAGCGGTCAGTAGGTTTCCGGTGTAGGGTGGTGGTTATGTGACCATCGTTTATTAGCACTGTAGTGTCCAGGAAGTGGATCTCTTGTGTTGACTGGACCAGGCTGAGGTTGATGGTGGGATGGAAGTTGTTGCAATCATGGTGGAATTCCTCAAGGGTTTCTTTTCCATGGGTCCAGATGATGAAGATGTCATCAATATAGCGCAAGTAGAGTGGGGGCTTTAGGGGACGAGAGCTGAGGAAGCGTTGTTCTAAATCAGCCATAAAAATGTTGGCATACTGTGGGGCCATGCGGGTACCCATAGCAGTGCCGCTGATCTGAAGGTATACAGTGTCCCCAAATGTGAAATAGTTATGGGTAAGGACAAAGTCACAAAGTTCAGCCACCAGGTTTGCCGTGACATTATCGGGGATAGTGTTCTTGACGGCTTGTAGTCCATCTTTGTGTGGAATGTTGGTGTAGAGGGCTTCTACATCCATAGTGGCCAGGATGGTGTTATCAGGAAGATCACCGATGGATTGAAGTTTCCTCAGGAAGTCAGTGGTGTCTCAAAGGTAGCTGGGAGTGCTGGTAGCATAGGGCCTGAGGAGGGAGTCTACATAGCCAGACAATCCTGCTGTCAGGGTGCCAATGCCTGAGATGATGGGGCGCTCAGGATTTCCAGGTTTATGGATCTTGGGTAGTAGATAGAATATCCCAGGTCAGAGTTCCAGGGGTGTGTCTGTGCGGATTGGTGATCTTCCTGATAACACCATCCTGGGTGTGTGTGTGGGGGGGGGGGGTGGAGGGTGAGAGAACCTGGATTTGTGCTGGAAATGGCCCACCTGATGATCACTTTAGATAAGCTATTACCAGCTGGACAATGGGGTGGGAGGAGGTATTTTTTCATATTCTCTGTGTATATATAAAGTCTGCTGCAGTTTCCACAGCATGCATCTGATGAAGTGAGCTGTAGCTCACGAAAGCTCATGCTCAAATAAATTGGTTAGTCTCTAAGGTGCCACAAGTACTCCTTTTCTTTTTGCGAATACAGACTAACACGGCTGTTACTCTGAAACCTTTTATTTCTGCTGTGCTCAGTTTAGGTTTGAATAAGTAATACCTGCAATATTAATTGAAAAGGTTGAACTCATCTCAGACCATTGAGGCTCAGCCTTTCTGAGAGTGCGTTGCAGGCTAAAATTTCTGCAAAATTGTACAGCTCTGAAATATTAATTGGCGTCAGGATACCCTTTTAATAGAAATGATCCCAGGGCACTTTACAAATGTAGGCCCTGATCCTGCCCATGTTTAAGGTGAATTCCCATTGACGTGAACACGAGTAGTGCTATTAAAATGAATCGGCTTGCTTGTGCTTAAAGTTAACTGTGTGTGTGTGTGTGTTTGCAGGCCCTCCCCCTCTCCCCATGCAGCCTCCTCTTGGGTGAACATGGCCTCAGTTTTAGCAGCAAGAAGTGATGCTGCTCAGCAGTTTAAAAGAGGAAATGAATAATACCATAACCAACTAAAATGAGAGGAGAACTTTAAGTAGGCAAAGAATACTCACCTGTGTTGCAGGCTGGCCAGGACACTGGGTTAGAACACCTATTACTCTTCTCCCTCTAAGATAGTTGGCTCACAATTAAAGGGCAAAACATACTTCTGTGATGTGTTTCTCCATTTGAAAGAATTTTGCCATACAGAGTACACCAAGGTACATAAGGGGTAGCAAAACCATTACAGCATTGAACATACATGTAAAACATGAAATAAATAGGATATAAATAGGCTAGACTATAAAGTAATAGCAGTTCGCTAATGCTGTGGCTCTAGGGAAAGGTGGTAGAACCCAGCAGGCTCCCGCATTCCTGCATGTGAATTGCATACATTTGCATATTGCTACAAATCTGCAAAGCTCTCGGTACTGTATGAGGAAGAGAAAAAACACCAAGGTATCGAATAACCATTGTTACAAAGTTCAGGTAAATGCAATTGTTCCTTCCCTGCAGTGTAGCTGAAGAGTCCATACAATTTTATATAGTCAATGAAGCTATCCCAAAATCCTCTGCAAAATACAGTTACGGAGCTAAATAATAGCAGAGAAAGAAATGAAGGGGTACAGGAACAGCACAGTAGAACTGTGTTCAGGATACATGCAGGGAGCACAGTTCAGATAGTAGGAGCTACAGAAGGGAAAGATACTAGGTTTTGTTTTTGTTTTTTCTTCTCCCCAAGATGGGGAAATTGTTTTTTGTTAAGGCCAGAAGGGAACATCATCATCTAGTCAGACTACCTACATATCACAGAAATTATAGAATGTTGTATATACAATAGATTAAAAAAATATTTTAAAATTGTTCCATTCTAAGTTGCCTGATAAGTTCTTGGCATAGTTTGAGTAAACAGCTCAAACTGTAAATAGCTGGTATGTCTTCCTTAGCTGCTGGCTAAAAATGTTCTTGTGCCATGCCTGTTACGCTGGTATGTGGGTGCCATGTTACTTCTAAAGTGCACTAACCTGGCTATTTAGTGGCCCACAAAAAATGATTTTGGTGGCTCAACTGAATTCCTAGTGGAAAGGTGTCTACATCACTAGAACTACTGCAGTTGAGGACAGTCCCAACAGGCTGGCCAAAGACTGAATAGACCACAGATACTTGGCTACCCTGTAGGGGACTGTGCTGCATGTCAGGATTGAGACACATTGATCATGTGGAAGAAATTTGGGTGCCTGGATCCTTTTTGTGCATAGATAAAGTGTTCAGATATTCATCCCACATATACCAAAGGAAAATTTAGCTTTAAATTCCCACATCGGACTGTAGCTTGCTGCTTGCCCTGGAAGATAAGGAGAGGAAAAGAAAATAGACTGTCAGTGACCTCAGTAGAGTGGTATGAAGGTTGTATATCTGAGCGTCTTACCCTCTGTTTGGTGTTAACATGGCTAAGAAGCCCGCATGTGTCATTCCAATCCCGTTTCTCTTGATTTGCCTACTTCAGATTGAGAATCAAGGCAAAAGGAAGGTTCCAGATGAAACACGTATTTGCCCTTCAGTTCCGACTGCTTGAAAATAATTGGGGTTGGACACTTCTGCACAGTTAATGACGAGCTGGAGGGACAGAGGGCCCTTCTTAGCACGACTGGCCATATTGGGAAATGCAAGAATTAGAGCTGATTGGTGTTGACGGAAGGATGGCTGGGTGCTCTGAGCAGTGTGCTTGAAACCTCTAGGCTTCTTGGCAAAGCTTGCTGTCCCTATCCCTTCCCTGTTGTGGCTCAGTCCTACCTTGGAGATGGTGTACTCAACCACTGTCGGAGGTAACAGCAGGGGATTCAGTTTCCACCTGAGAGTACCATGAAAGGGGCCAATTGTGATCATGGTGCTTATGATGCAGGGATGGGACTGAAACCCACCAGGATCAGTCCATGTGAGCTGTTGAGCAGTTATTAGCGGGCAACCTTCAGTCACCCCTGAGCTAAACACTGAGCAGTAACTTAATGACGAAAGGTTCTGAATCCCTGAGCCATCCAGTGCCTCTTTATTCTTCCAGCTTTCTAGGAGAGTTTTTCAAACAATGGATAGTATTGAAAACAAAGCCATTTGTTTAGTGTAAGAAATTATTCTGAAATACCATACACAGCTCCACTCATCTGTTTTGTTCCATTGCCGATTTCCCCGTCCCACTTTTGTTATTTAATTCAAATGCTGTATTTATCTCTGTTTGTATCCTGCAAGTAATAGTATATTAGCTTTTGGTCAAAATGCCTGTAGTCACATTTCTCGAACTGACTGGATGAAGAAAAGGGCTTCCAAAAATGAATAGGGCCACAGGTCTTAAATCTGTAAATCCTAGTCTTTCTGCACAATTATGATATGCACTGTATTGCTGCATCATGGACTCCGGTTTTACTATAAGAAGAAATAATCAGCCTAATTTTAAAGATGTTCATCCTAGCATCTTCTCTGAGCAGAGCTCATGTCTGCATCAGAGTCCTAAGCAGAACTTTATCTTGAGGTCTGTCCTCTGGAAAAGAACCTCTCTGCATGCATGTCCTTCACTTGGGCTGCAATGAACTGCACAGCCAACTGAAACGCATCAGGACTGCAGGCCTTGGGGAAACAGCAGCGTTGGTGATGACGCGGAATGGTGCTGATTTAGAAAACCTTTGTAACGTGGTGATTTTAACAGAAAATCAAGCAAAGGATTTTAAGCAAAGCCGAGTGCCGTGCTGTTTGCGTTGAGCTGGAATTTGGCATTTGTTTAACATGTAGCCACATTTCAAAAACTGGCTCTTGTGTCTGGGTCCCTCCGTTGTTGGGTTACCAGCATAGACACAGTGGGCCTGAGTTTTTGAGAGTTGCTGAGCATCCACAGCTTCAGTGATTTAAGTTGCAGCCCAGCACCTTTTGAAAATCTGTCCCTAGGCATCTCAAGTTGGGATGCCTGAAATCTGGGTGCTCTTACTAAAAATGTGACTACAATGAGAGGGACACATTTCCTAAATCAGGGCCATGAACTTATCCGTTCAGCTGTACAAAAACCACCCCTCTTATCTCACTGCCAACTTAAAGTAAAGTTTCCTTGTCCCTGAAACATTCATAGATATTAAGGTAAGAAGGGACCATTATGATCATCTAGACTGACCTCCTGCACAATGCAGGCCACAGAATCTCACCCACCCACTCCTGCAATAAACCTCTCACCTATGTCTGAGCTATTGAAGTCCTCAAATCATGGTTTAAAGACTTCAAGGAGCAGAGAATCCTCCAGCAAGTGACCCGTGCCCCATAATGCAGAGGAAGGTGAAAAACCTCCAGGGCCTCTTCCAATCTGCCCTGGAGTAAAATTTCTTCCTGACCTCAAATATGGCAATCAACTGAACCTGAGCATATGGGCAAGATTCACCAGCCAGATACCCAGGAAAGAATTCTCTGTAGTAACTCAGATCCTACCCCATCTAACATCCCATCATAGGCCATTGGGTCTATTTACCATGAATATTTAAAGATCAATTAATTGCCAAAATCATGTTATCCCATCATACCATCTCCTCCATAAACTTATCGAGTTTAATCTTAAAGCCAGATAGGTCTTTTGCCCCCACTGTTTCCCTTGGAAGGCTATTCCAAAACCTCACTCCTCTGATGGTTAGAAACCTGTGTCTAATTTCAAGTCTAAACTTCCCGATGACCAGTTTATATCCATTCGTTCTTGTGTCCACATTGGTACTGAGCTTAAATAATTCCTCTCCCTCTCCAGTATTTATCCCTCTGATATATTTATAGAGAGCAATCATATCTCCCCTCAACCTTCTTTTGGTTAGGCTAAACAAGCCAAGCTCCTTGAGTCTCCTTTCATAAGACAGGTTTTCCATTCCTCGGATCATCCTAAGATGATGGATGGATACATCCTTCTCTGTAGCTGTTTCAGTTTGAATTCATCCTTCTTAAACATGGGAGACCAGAACTGCACACAGTATTCCAGATGAGGTCTCACCAGTGCCTTTTATAACAGTACTAAAACCTCCTTATCTCTACTGGACATACCCCACCTAATGCATCTCAAGACTGCATTAGTTTTTTTCACGGCCATATCACATTGGCAGCTCATCGTCATCCTGTGATCAACCAATACTCCAAGGTCCTTCTCCTCCTCTGTTACTTCTAATTGATGAGTCCCCAGCTTATAACTAGAATTCTTGTTATTAATCCCTAAATGCATGACCTTACACTTTTCACTATTAAATTTCATCCTATTACTATTACTCCAGTTTACAAGGTCATCCAGATCTTCCTGTATGATCTCTCTAAATTGGTCTCTCTCTAAATTGGCAATACCTCCCAGCTTTGTATCATCCGCAAACTTTATTAGCACACTCCCACTTTTTGTGCCAAGGTCAGTAATAAAAAGATTAAATAAGATTAGTCCCCGAACCGATCCCTGAGGAACTCCACTGGTAACCTCCCTCCAGCCTGACAGTTCACCTTTCAGTATGACCTGCTGTAGTCTCCCTATTAACCAATTCCTTATCCACCTTTCAATTTTTATGTTAATCCCCATCTTTTCCAATTTAACTAATAATTCCCCATGTGGTACCATATCAAACACCTTACTGAAATCTAGGTAAATTAGATCCACTGCATTTCCTTTGTCTAAAAAATCCGTTACTTTCTCAAAGAAGGAGATCAGGTTGGTTTGGCACGATCTACCTTTTGTAAAACCATGTTGGATTTTGTCCCATTTACCACTGACCTCAATGTCCTTAACTACTTTCTCCTTCAAAATTTTTTCCAAGACCTTGCATACTACAGAAGTCTGGGTGCTCTTAGGAAATGTGTCCCTCTCATTATAGTTACATTTTTAGTAAATCAGGGCCATGAACTCATCCATTCAGCTGTACAAAAACCACCCCTCTTATCTCACTGCCAACTTAAAGTAAAGTTGCCTTGTCCCTGAAAGATAACAGAGCTGTGGCTCTGTCAGACCAAGAGAAGGGCTGAGTTCCAGAGTCTAAGAGCCCCTCACTGTGAACACCTTGCTAGCAGCAACTTCCTGTTAAAATTAGGGGCTTGAGTCTCAGGTGCACCATGGGAAAGGGAGGAGGAGTGTCTCTTCAGACTCAATTCAGCACATGCCCAACTTCAGGGGCAGAAGTAGACCCATTAAAGTCAATGGGATCACTTGAATGCTTAAAGTTAAGCATGTGTTTAAGTACTTTGCTAAACTGGGGTTTCATGTAACTTAAAAAGGATATCATGGAATCTCAGGGCTTGAGTCTCTACCCATTAGATCTTCCAGTCCCCTTGTCTGTCTGTTCCCTACGTCACTTGTTCAGTTGCTTAGTCCAATCAAATAATACTCTGTATTTACGCTCCTAGAACATCATATTCTTCAGAGCATCCTTGTAACACTCCTGAGTCAGCCCCTCTGGTTCTAAATACCAGGAAATTGAGTTAAAATACACACCCCACAACCGTGACTCTGCCCTCTTTGAGCGATGCTTCAGCCTGCATCGATGGACATCATAGCGCTTGGCTGAAGCCCTTTGTAGATCCATCTTCTACCCTGAATAACTTCTAAAATTATTGTTTCTGCCAAGGGGCAGTGGGTGGCAGACATTAGCAGAGATCAATCCTGAGGTCAGTTTGGGGAGAATCAGAGCCATAGTTTGAACCTGGGGTCTGTGCAAGAAAAGTTATAAGAACCATAAAATGTTGATACATTAGTTTTCAGGGGGGCTATATCTTAGGAGTCCCTTACTCAAACAACTTCAAATTTGGACCATAACCCTACAGCAGGGCCATAGGAGGTACAGCGATTTTTACCCTAAATAATGATCTTCCTCCTAGTTGCTGATATCATAGAATATCAGGGTTGGAAGGGACCTCAGGAGGTCATCTAGTCCAACCCCCTGCTCAAAGCAGGACCAATCCCCAATTAAATCATCCCAGCCAGGGCTTTGTCAAGCCTGACCTTAAAAACTTCTAAGGAAGGAGATTCTCCCACCTCCCTAGGTATCTTCAAATACTTACAGATGGTTACATGATCCTACTTGCTTCCACCCTCAATTGTTGCTTAGTCTAGCTGTACATATTGGTATTTAACTCAAATACCTGCTCTGCACAGAACTGAGCAATGCAATTCTTCTTTCAAATGTACGTGTCTGCTCTCTTTAGCGTCCCCATATTATTATTTTTTTGAACTGATGCCAGACTTTCACAGGTGCTGAGCGCCAATAATCCAGGGCTCCTTTGAAAATCCTGGCACTTATTTAGCTACCTAACTGAGACCTGAGCTCTCCGTTAAAGCTTTTCCCCTTATGTCCAAGCAGGAAGGACAAAGTTGTAAAGGTTCATAACTGATGCGTCAGTGTAGAAAATAACAAAACAAGATTAATCTGTGGAGGGTGGAAGGGCTTGTGGCCCTTAATAAGGGCTCCTAGGTGCTATGGTAATACTAATTATAAATAAATATATGGGAAATCATTAGAAAGGTTCGATCAGAAGGAAGAATGTGGAAAGCAGTTATGTTGACCCAGACACACAGGACTGTAAACTGGAGTATGCAGTGTAACAGCAAAAAGACCAGTGCAAACTTTGAGGCTGCACCCATGAAGGCGTCACATGACAGGGCAGGGAGGTATTTGTCCTCTGCTCTATAGCTCTGATCACCTCACTCCTGGAATTTGAGCAGGTATTGGACACCAAAAGGTATCAGGAATTCAGAGGAGAGCTGAGTGATGCACTGTAGGGAGTAATCGTTTTTTGCAGGGGTGGCCAACCTGAGACTGAGAAGGAGTCAGAATTTACCAACGTACATTTCAAAAGAGCCACGGTAATAAGTCATCAGCACCCCCCCTTCTGCTCCCAGAGTCTTCCAACCCTCCCAACCCTGATGATCCGCGCCTCCCCTGTCCTCCCCGTACCTCCCGATCAACTGTTTCATGGCATGCAGGAGGCTCTGAGGGGGGAAGGAGTGAGGGCATGGCAGGCTCAGGGGAGGGGGCAGGAGGGGGTTGAGTGGGGGCAGAGCCGGAGGTTGAGCAGTGAGCACCCCCCGGCACATTGGAAAGTTGGAGCCTGTAGCTCCAGCCCCAGACTCGGTGCCTAGACAAGGAGCCGCATGTTAACTTCTGAAGAGCCGCATGGGGCTCCAGAGCCACCGGTTGGCCACCCCTGCTTTGTTGGATGGACTAGACGAAGTTAGAGTTCTCATCCATCTCTGACGCATATGTATCTTGTTTTTCGTCTGGTGCTCCCTGTAATGCCCTGTCTGGTTAGCAGAACTCTTGATGCCTAAAATACTCTCTTGGTTTGTGTTTTGTAAAGATTCCTGTTGGGTTGTTGGCGGTCTTCCTGGGAGGTGGATGTAGCCTCTAGCATGTGTGCTCATAACCTCTCTGGACACTGCAGACCTACCAAGCAGTGTTCTGGCCTGAAGCCTGAATGTGCAAAAATGTCCTAAACGTTTAATTTTCTCCAGTATGCGCTCCACTGATAAACCTTGTTCAGTTTTTTTTAGAAGCATCTGAAACAAGGGGAAAAATATTAGCGATTCTTGGATTAGATTTCAGTTGTTGCTTATGGCTAAACTAGTTCCATGAAACCACTAGTGAGATGTAAAGTAACTTGATCGTTTCCTTGACCTGTTTCATATCTACCTGAATACACATGGAGCTCAAGAATATGGATGACTGTATGCTGCCAAATTCAAGCTTGAAATTCTATTCCTGAGTCCTGGGAATGTTCCTTATTAAATCACTCTTCAGCGTGGTGGGGGCAGAGGAAAAATAATCTTCAGAGACTGCATGGTTTTTGGTGATGTCTGCCACAAATTGAAGCAGACTTATGATGCTGGAGCAGAACTAGGCCACTTTCTAAATAAGCTTTTTAAGACCAGGAATTGGTAGGGGGAATCACTTAAATGCTTTCCGTTCTCTCATCAGTATTCTGATGGGGACTGGAGAAAGGCATTCCCCACACCTCTAGTGTAAAAGCAGATCCCAGAATGTTTAAGCTTGCAGCCAAATTTTTACCCCTGTCATTTAAGGGATAAACAGTAACTTAGGCTGTTTTATGAGGTCACTGCCTGTTTTTCCTCAGGGTGAACAGCTTATTAGCTTGCCCTCACGGGAGCCAGGTTTTGCCACAAAGTTGAAATGCTCTTTGTTATTTAAAAAGAAAAGGAGGGCTCGTGGCACCTTAGAGACTAACAAATTTATTCGAGCATAAGCTTTAGCTGTAGCTCATGAAAGCTTATGCTCAAATAAATTGGTTAGTCTCTAAGGTGCCACGAGTCCTCCTTTTCTTTTTGCGAATACAGACTAACACGGCTGCTACTCTGAAATTTGTTAAAGTGAGTTTTAAAATTTAGAAAACATTCAAAGGTTGTTCCTTAGCCCATCTGGGGTAAACTTGGAAAGTAGAAATCTGGACTATGACCACTAAATGTATAAAGGACAAAAAACGCTGGCACAAATTGGCACCCAAGGCTGGGATATTTAAAGGGGTCTAACGACTTAGATGCTTAGCTTTCCTTGACCATCAACAGAAGCTGGGCGCCTGACTCCCTTAAGCCTTGAAAATCCCATCCCTAATTGGCAGTCTTCAAGGAGAGGCGAAGAACTGGAAACCTGATCTTGTCTCTAGAGGAGGCTCCTACCTTGTCAAATGTGGGACTTGGGTCAGCATAGGGGAAGCTGCTGTCTGCGTTGGAATCTCTCTGTCTGTCTCTGAGGCTGTCAATCCAGCACACGTCACAAGTGCTCAATTCTCTTTACAGAACAGTACTTAAATACGTGTGGTGGGTTTTTTGTTTTTTGTTTTTTTAAAAAAAGTCTGTTCTAATGCCATTGAAATAGAATGGATTGATTTGTAAAGAGACACCGATGGAGATAGTTGTTCTTCATGAAGTGGAGTCTTGCCCCTGTGAGAGAGCGAGGGCGAAGGGATACACTTGCATCGGACAGCTTTCAGGATCAGGGCCAAAATGTCAGTCCTGGTTCATGTATAGTGGCATGCCTCAGCCAATAGGCTAGACTGTGATATTGTGACAAGCCTTCGTCCATCAAATCCGACTGATGTTCTTATAGAGTCTCAAATTGCAGCGTGATCTGCGTTTAGACTGTCTGAGAGCCCTCTTGGAGTATAATTTATCATATTAAACTGTTTCAGAACTTCCCGTCCCTTGTCCTGACATGCAGCATGTTTTCCCCCACCCTCAGTATCTGACATCGCAAACAGAGTCTGGGTATGTTTCCAAGGGGGTTTCAGATTGAAGATGAATATCAAAGTACAACTGCTTGCACAAGGTTTTCAGACCATGCATGTAATGGGCCTTAATGTATACTGATATTTGAGGAAGTCAGCGTTTGGTGGAGGCTGTGTATGTTAGGGGGCATTGCTGTATGTAGTGTCAATGAAATATCTGAAAGATCGCATTGTATTAGCATTGACAGATTGCTTCTATTTGCCGACCTCTGCATTTTTTTAAAGTGTTGGGCTTAAGGGACCAGATCCTCAGCTGTTGTATAAATCGACATTGCTAGGGAGCTGCGCTGATTTACCAGTTGGCATCTTGTGGGCCAGATCCTCATTATGTTTACTTTCTATTCACAAATGCATGGATTGCCCCGTGTGTTGGTATAGAGTGTGATCTCCTAGCTTGTCACAGATGATAGCAGGTGTCTTCATGTTCTCAGGGCAGATGCCATCAATGGAAGTGAGGTTGTTTATAGAGGAGGCAGGTTTTTCCAATCACTTTGCTTTCCATGCTAGCATCACCTGAGTCTTGCCTGGGTGTCGTCCCCCCCCCCCCCCCCCGGGAAGTTCCTCATTGCTGATCTTCAGCTGGGTATTGCGAAAGCTGAGAAAGTGCTCTGTATGTTGACGTAAAGGGGATGCAGAGCTGGGGATGCTTTGCAGCCTGTGGTGTCTACAAGCTTTCCTGACGGCTTTGCATGGCTGCTGGATAAGATGGGGGAAGAGTACAGAAGTCTACCGATCATGACGGTGGAAGTGGAGAAACACTTTCCCATAATGAGCTGGTGGGTTTGGTCAGAGAACCATTCTGAGACATCTTTATTCACCCCTGCAGGCAGGATGGGAGTATTTGGTGATCGGCAGTGTCAGATGCTTCAGGAAGGTCCAGCAGGGTGGGCATGGGTCTATACAGACAGCAGGAGGGTATCCGCCAAGGCAACATGTGTTGTGTCACTGCCATACCCTTCCCTGACGCCCGTGTGATGAGGGGTCCAGATACAGGCAACTGGCATTGGAGCGTATTTGTTGTTTTTGCTAGCCTCTCGCTCGGGAAATGGAGGGTGGACACTGAGCGGTGCTTAGTGACAGCTCTCGTGTCAGTTGAAGGGAAGGTTTGCAGGACTGGGTCCATGATCAAGCATAACTTGAGGCAGAAAGTCATGGAAAATCATTGTGGCTGAGGGATTTTTCATCAGTTGCGGGAGTATTTTCAAAGTGGCCTAAGGTTGAAAGTCAGTGGAAATTAGGCCCCTGACTCCTTTTGCCCCCTTAATTTTTTAGGCCAGCCTTTACCTTTCTGAAGGCTTCATGCAAGGATCTCAAAGAGCTTTACAAACATTAATGAATTAAACCTCATAACCTCCCCACCCCAGAGAAATAGGGGGCAATATTGTCTCCATTTTACAGGTGGGGACACTGATGCCCAGGGAATGGAAATGTTCCCTTTAGATCATGCACTCTCCCCAGGGCTCCCAAAATGGGAGCACAAATACCCAGTCATTAGAGGAACTCCAGCCACCTGTATAAACGAAATAAGTTGAGCTCCTATTTCTTCCAGCACATGGACTAAAACCTGCTTTTTAAAATCTTTCCTATAATGGATGCATCCATTAACTTTACATTGATGTCTTTAGCAGGGTGTTTGCCTAAATTCATATGACTGGGGAACCTCTAGATTCCCAAATTCTTGAAAGTTTTGCAGCTGCACCACTGGAACACCCACCCCTGGCTCTTGCATAGATGGTGACATCCAGGAGCTACGTGCTTCTGGTCTTGCTGCTTCCTGCCTTGCGTACAGAGCACTGAGAAGGATGATGTCATGGTTGAGCTTGTAGTAGGAAAGGTGGAGGCATGAGCCCCACGGTTAATATTTTGGGGGTTTAAAGGCGTATAGGTCTGTGTGGCCATTCAGGTAAGGGGGCAGGGCAACATGCAGCAGGAGACAGACATGAGGCAGTGCATTTAAAAAATTCCCAGCCCAAATAATTCAGGCTTGTAAAGGGACAGCGTAGTCGGTGAGAAAACAGAATACCAGGCAGAGCTGGTATCTGGTTGGTGGACTGAGTGAATCCAGCTCATTCCTCTTATCTCCTTCTATGAAAGTGGCTTTAAAAAGAGATGACAAAGCTGTTTATGCTCTGACTTTGATAATTACAGAGTGACTAGCCTGTAAATTCCTAGCAAGGGCTGTCTTTCCTGCAGTGCTCGCTACAGGAGGGCCAGCACAGCGGCAGAGCTGTGTTTGAAATAGCTGCTTTCTGGCACCTCTTTAACTGAAGTAGCCTTTTCTCTGTCACCATCGCTGTCAATTGGCAGTTGAAGTCGTCTTCACCCGAGGCCTGTTATCAAAGTTCCCAGCGCTTCTCGGTAGGCTTCTAAAGGGCACTCTTCTTAAATGGAGTTATCCAGGCTGGTTTGCTGCTGATAGATAAAGACCATGTTCAGGCGGGTTGTGGCAGAACATCCAGACACCACTGAGATACCAATGCTGAGCTGTGGAATTGCTCTGTAAGAAGCAGAAAATCTGCTTTCTAGTTAAACTACCCCAGTGAACATCTCCAACTGATAGTTTATTATAATCTGCTTTGCCCTTCCCTAATGTCGATTAATCTGAGACTAAGCATTTTACACCAAATCATAGCACCTTTGTGACTTAGATAGTCTATTCACTTGATGGATGAATAAAATGGATCACATGAGTGACACAACCAAAGGTCCTAAACAAATAAGGACAATCAGTCTAGCTTCTTCCAATTCTTCCTGTTCTAATAGTATACAGTGTGAAGTGATATGGATGTAGAATCTCTTTAACTGTTGGGTTTTTTTCCCCCTGATCTCAGCTGGGAGCTGCTTTCACAAATATAAAGGACTTCAAGAATGTCAAGCCTAAACTGAAAAGAGGTAGCATGGTCTACTGGTTAGAGCAAGGGGTTGGGAGTCAGGAAACAGGGTTTTATTTTTCCAATTTGCCACTGATCTTGTGTGACCTTGGGGAAGGCACCTGTCGGACCCTCAGTTATAAAACGGGGAATAATACCCACCCTTTTTAAAGTGCTTTGAGATCTTCTGATAAAAGATGGCACGAAGGTGCAAAGTCTATATTTTTATTGTGGGGGAAACAAAAATTCAGAATCACACACTCTGTGTCTCTGAGCTTCACCTTGGGCACTGTATTTCCTGCCTGCATCTGCAAACTGAGCATAATGTGGCTAAAGACTTCCCTTTTCTCTCTTCGTAGGAGTACATTTGCCCCAGATGTGAATCTGGCTTTATTGAAGAAGTGACAGATGATTCCAGGTATTGTACATACTCATGAATGTGTGAGGTCAATTGCTAATATATATATTTGTAATCAGTTTGTAAGTGGTGTATTGCAAGGCATTTAAAGGCTGTACATAAAATAAGGGAAAATGGATGCAAAATTAAAACAGGACCTATTTATGTCAACTGATAGCAGTGACAATTATAGAACACTTATTAACACAGAGTAAAACAAACGTTATTGTGACACTGGAATGATATTGACAAGGAGAACTTCAAGGAAGCCCCTTAATAAAGTAGTGGAAGTTGTGAGGTTAGTCTGTGCTTGTGTCCAGTAGATCCGTGATTCTCAACCTTTTTTCATTTGTGGACGCCTACACAAAAATTTGAATGGAGGTGCGGACCCTTTTGGAAATCTTAAACATGGTCTGCAGACCCCCAGGAGTCCACAGACCACAGGTTGAGAACCACTGTGGTAGATGAGTGTTCTTATGGATTTGGGGATATAATTGTTAATGCTAGTTAGGCAAGTTCACTGAGAAGAGATTGAAACCTTTGTGGTTGCAGGTATGAAGGTTAAGAGTACCTTTTCTCTCCATTTAAGGTACTTTAATTACTGTAGTGTCTGAGCACCTCTTATTCTTTAAAGTTATTTATCCTCCCAACCTCCTGTGAAGTGGGGCAGTGCTGTTATTTCCACATTACAGACACGGAACTGAGACACAGACACTAAGGGCATGTCTACACTAGCACATCACAGCTACAGTGCTGCAGCTGTGCTCCTCTGTCACTGTTGTGTAGACGCTTCCTGCTTCAATGGAAGGGGTTTTTCCATCAGTGTAGTTATACCACCTCTCGGAGAGATGGACTGTAGGTTCAATGGAAAAATTCTTCCATCTACCTAGTAGTGTCTACGCTGTGGGTTAGGGCTAGGGATTAGACCTAAGTGACTTGCTCAGGCCACAAACAGGGAGTCTGTGCCAGAAGACAGGGTTGAACCCTGGTCTTCCAGCTAGCTCCCTAACCGCTAGACCATCCCTCCTCTCTAGTAGCAAAGCTCAGCAGAAGCCATATTAATGCTATAAATTTTCCTGCACTAATACTTCCTTCTTATGGGCTGCTATAATTAAGAGTAACTGTTTAAGTATGGATCAGGATTAGAACTCGAGTGCGTTGCTGTGACACAGACTCCCTTTGTGGCCTCAAGAAAGTCTCCTCGTGCCTCTGCTTCAAGTTCTCAAACTTTTAAATGGGGATAGTATGTAATGGGATTGTTGGGAGTGATTAATATTTGAGCACTATAGAGCTGCTGCTATTTTGTTAATGGAAACTAATTTGGTGGTTGGGGGCTAGCATCGCTATGTACTAATTTAGCACTCTTCTGGCAAAAATGTAGGTGAGATGGAACGTTGATTTGCAGCACAAATCCTGACCAGGTTTTAGGTGGAGCAAAATCTTGGTCTAGTACTATATAATATGGCTTGATTTAATATTCCACTTAATAGTAATGATGGCTTAACTCATTATGTAGTGCCTATTTCAAAGATGTTTTGTATTGGTGAGCTCTTTGGAGATGTGCAGAACTTTATATTGTGTGTTAGTTGATTTTACATGGCTGAGTAATCATGTTTGAACAAGACTCCACCTTTCCTCTGATTGCATAAAGCAGGCTATGTGTCCTAACGCTCTGCTCCTTCTAATGTGCTAGTTGTTAGGATTTAAATACAATTAGCAGTTTTCATCCATTGATCTCAGCGTCTTATGAAAGAGGAAATTGAGAGACTGTGCCCAAGAGGTCACAGTGATTTGGTAGCAAAGCCAGAAATAGAAGCCAGCTCTATTGATTCACAGTTCAGTTCTTTATCCAGTGGAACACGCTGCCTACAGACAACTAGGGACTGAAAAATATGCTCGTCTGGCACTTACTATATTCAGGCCTGAGCCACTGCTGAGAAAGTTGTGCTATTTGGAGTGGGAGTGGTAACAATGTTAAAGTCTGATATTTTAGGGCTCCCAAAGCAGGAAAGCCTTGAAACATGTTTCACTGGAAAGGTGTGAATCACTGTCCCCTTTGAACACAAATATTCCTAGCAGTTAACCAAGGAACATGAAAATGTAATTACATGAAGCCCAATGTTTTTTGCTTGGCTCTGTGGTTAGGAATGTTTGCCTTGGAACAGAGTAGCCCTTTCAGTGTTGTGAGCACCCTTCCCTGAACAAACTCTGCAAAATGACATGGTTTGTGTTGCAGTGCTAGGCACAGGAAGCTTTCAGTTTCAGTTTAGTAGATGGGGTGAGGGGAGTTTTATGGGAGGGGACAAAGTGCCAGATATCCAAGATAAACCAGGTTTCAGAGTAACAGCCGTGTTAGTCTGTATTCGCAAAAAGAAAAGGAGGACTTGTGGCACCTTAGAGACTAACCAATTTATTAGAGCATAAGCTTTCGTGAGCTACAGCTCACTTCCTCAGATGCATATCGTGGAAACTGCAGCAGGCTTTATATATACACAGAGAATATGAAACAATACCTATTCCCACCCCACTGTCCTGCTGGTAATAGCTTATCTAAAGTGATTTCCAGCACAAATCCAGGTTTTCTCACCCTCCACCCCCCCACACAAATTCACTCTCCTGCTGGTGATAGCCCATCACCTGGGGCTATCACCAGCAGGAGAGTGAATTTGTGTGGGGGGGTGGAGGGTGAGAAAACCTGGATTTGTGCTGGAAATCACTTTAGATAAGCTATTACCAGCAGGACAGTGGGGTGGGAATAGGTATTGTTTCATATTCTCTGTGTATATATAAAGCCTGCTGCAGTTTCCACGATATGCATCTGAGGAAGTGAGCTGTAGCTCACGAAAGCTTATGCTCTAATAAATTGGTTAGTCTCTAAGGTGCCACAAGTCCTCCTTTTCTTTTTTCCAAGATAAACCAGTGAACTGCTCTGAACGGCTACAGTGAAGCACAAATGCTAATCTAGCGCCTGAGGGAAGTGTGTTTATACTGGAACTGCTGAATGCTAAACTAAACTCGACATTAGTGAGGCCTCATCTGGAGTACTGTGTCCAGTTTTGGGCCCCACACTATAAAGAAGGATGTGGATAAATTGGAGAGAGTCCAGCGAAGGGCAACCAAAATGATTAGGGGTCTGGAACACATGACTTATGAGGAGAGGCTGAGGGAGCTGGGATTGTTTAGCCTGCAGAAGAGAAGAATGAGGGGGGATTTGATAGCTGCTTTCAACTACCTGAAAGGGGGTTCCAAAGAGGATGGCTCTAGACTGTTCTCAATGGTAGCAGATGACAGAACGAGGAGTAATGGTCTCAAGTTGCAGTGGGGGAGGTTTAGATTGGATATTAGGAAAAACTTTTTCACTAAGAGGGTGGTGAAACACTGGAATGCGTTACCTAGGGAGGTGGTAGAATCTCCTTCCTTAGAGGTTTTTAAGGTCAGGCTTGACAAAGCCCTGGCTGGGATGATTTAACTGGGAATTGGTCCTGCTTCGAGCAGGGGGTTGGACTAAATGACCTTCTGGGGTCCCTTCCAACCCTGATATTCTATGATTCTATGATAGTGTTCAGTGACTCTCTTGTGAACTGGCTGCTGCTACGCTTCCTCCAAAGTGGAGCCTCTGTAAAACAACTTGCATATTTTTTCCATACAAGGGAACCCTAAATCGGTGTGCTGTAGAGTCACTTTATTCTTTCAGCAGGCTCGTCGGCTTTACCTGCGTTTCCCCTCTGGGGTGACACTGTGTTTTATATATAGATTAATTCCTTCCACAAAGTAAGTCACGTACCACATTTGATCATCCTTTTTTGCCTACATGGGAGCCTTGTCTTGTTCCTTATTGAGAGTCTGGCTCACACTGGCTTCAGTCTATATTTAACCCCCAGAAGGGGGAGCTTATTTTTGAAAACAACCTGCGCTGACTAGTCTGTTTTCTCCTCAGTTTTCTAGATGGTAGTGGCAGTGGAATAGACGACAGTCCATCCACACAGTTTGCAGAGGTGAGTTTGCTTTTAATGCAGGCTTTTTTAAAAAAGGGTGGTTTTTTTTTAAACCTTTAGCTGAGCAGAAAATCTATTTTGGATTGTGTAAATTTTCATTCAAAAAAATTGCTATTCAGGGAATGACCTTCTTGAAAGCATGTCTAGGAACACACTGATAAGAGGAGATTGATGTGTGACTGACTTATTTGCTTTCCAGCAGATAGCAGTCTCAAACCCTGAATGTGTTGTCTAGATGAGAGCTTTTTTTTTTGGTTGGTTGGGTAGAGGCACACTCCTTTACAGAACAGATGGAATCCCTGCCCAAAGAGACTCTCATCTCAGACAAATACAACAAGAAGGTAGAGCGTGAGCTTGGGTGAAATCTTGGTCCCATTTCAGTACATGGGAGTTTTGCCATTGACTACAGCTGGGCCAGGATTTCACCTGTAATCTTTAAGGAGATCTCTATAGGAGACTTCATGAACATGGTGAGTTTTGAGGAGGGCTTTGAAGTTGATGGCTTGGCGCATGCGAACAGAGCAGTTCCAAGCACAGAGCATGGCAGGACAAAAGCTCAAAGCAAATAATTGTGCAAGGAGCAGCAGATGCAGCGGGAGTGAAGGAGGCATGATCTAGGGCAGAGGTGGGCAAACTGCGGCCCATGGGCCACATCCAGCCCATGGGACCCTCCTGCCCAGCCCTGGAGCTCCTGGCTGGGGAGGCTAGCCCCCAGCCACTCCCCTGCAGCCTCAGCTCGCCATGCCGCCAGGTGGTGGGGCTGCGAGCTCTTGCCGGGCAGCATGGCTACGAGAGCCACCGGCCTGTCCTGGTGCTCTAGACTGCGTGGCAGTGTAGCTGGCTCTGGCCAGGGGGTGTGGCTGCCAGTCCTGGTGCTCTGAGTGGCAAGGTAAGGAGGTGGGGAGCGGGGGGGTTGGATAAGGGGCAGGGGATCCCAGGGGGCTGTTGGATGGAGCAGAGGTTGTGGGGAAGAGCTTGGGGGGGGAAGAACAGGGAGGGCTGGATAGGCATGGGAGTCCCAGGTGGGCCTGTCGGGGGCCAGAGGACAAGGAGCAGGGGAGGTTGGATGGGTCAGGAGTTCTGAGGGGGGCAGTCAGGAGGTGGGAAGTGGTAGGGGGGTGGGGACCAGGCTGTTTGTGAAGGCAGAACCTTTCCTACCCAGCCCTCCATAAAGTTTCAGAACCCTGATGTGGCCCTCAGGCCAAAAACTTTGCCCACCCCTGATCTAGGATGCATCTACAGCAATTCCCTTCTTTCCCCTACATGTAGCAAAGAACAGCATTGGGACCCAAAAGTGGCCTTGTCCAGTCGTCTCTTGCTGGCGAGAGTATTTGGAGACATAAGAAGATTAAAAACATAAGAAGGGCTGTACTGAGTCAGACCAATGATCCATCTAGTCCAGTATCCTGTCTTCCGACAGTGGCCAGTATCAGGTGCTTTGGAGGGAATAAACAGAACAGGGCAGTAAGCAAGTGATCCGTCTCCTTTTGTCCGGTCCCAGCATCTGGCAGTCAGATGTTTAAGGACACCCAAAGCATGGGGTTGCATTTCTGGCCATCTTGGCTAATAGCCATTGATGGATCTATTCTCCATCAACTTATCTAATTCTTTTTTGAACCCTGTTATGGTTTTAGCCTTCACAGCATCCCTTGGCAATGAGTTCCACAGATTGACTGTACATTTTGTGAAGTACTTCTTCCTTTTGTTTGTTTTAAATCTGCTGCCCATTAATTTATGGGGTGACGCCAGGTGCTTGTGTTATGTGAAGGGGTAAAGAACACTTCCTTGTTGGTTTTTCTCCACACCCATCATGATTTTATAGGCCTCCATGCCCCCCCAGTCGTCTCTTTTCTAAGATGAACAGTCCAGACTTTTTTTAATTTCTCCTCATATGGAAACTGTTCCATGCCCTTAATCATTTTACAATCAATTACAATATGCATATCTGAGGCTATGTCTACACGACCACGTTTGTCAGTATAACATATGTCGCTCAAGGGTGTGAAAAAACACCTATCTGAGTGATGTAAGTTACGCCAACAGAGGCACCAGTGTGAACAGCGCTATGTCAGCGGGAGACCTGCTCCTGTCGACACAGCTACCACCACTCGTTGGAGGTGGTTTAATTATGTCTGCGGGAGAGCTCTTGCCCGCTGGCATAGAGCACCTACACGAGTGATCTTACAGTGGCACGGCTGCATTGGTAGAGCTGTGTCACTGTAAGCTTGCTTGTGTGCACATGGCCTTAATTCCCCTCTGCAGTTTCAGCTGGGTATAGTATTCATCTCAATTAAACTGTTGCTGTGTGCTATTCAACTGCCGTGGTCTACTCCCGAAATGAAGTGACCTTTGCTTGTATTTTGTGTGACAGTTCGCAAAGAGCTTTGGGATGTTCACGATGAAAGATGCTATGTACATATTAAAATAAGTATTAATAATGAGCTTTTGCTCTTGGCGGTGTTGCAGGCGAGCGTAGCTGCATTCTGTTCAACAAAAGTTCCAGCTCAGTACTGATTCAGGGGCGTGTGTTCGGTGAATCACAAAGCAGATCATAATCTTGATTTTATTTTTTTTCTTCTTCTCCTTCTCCTTCCCTTCTGTCCTCTGATGCTGTGTTGAACTAATAGTCATAAAGATCTTGTAAACTGAGCTACTTAGATACACAAAATAAAGCTGCAGCTCACATACCCCAGGCTCATGAGGTGTCAGTAAAATGTGGATAGTAAATATGTTGAGATTATTCTATTTCCGTTTTACGATACTATAGAACATATCTGGTTCTTGTGATGCAGCTGTTTCTAATGTCATGTGTCTAGATCACCTGACACTGATATATCCAGTGTAAATGCCAACTGCTCCTGCTTCACACCGGTAGCTCTGTTGTCTGACATTGCTTGCTTGCTTACACATTCTGAAATCTTTCATAAAAATCTTGTAAAACCTTCTGTACCCTTATAGTAACATAGCATCAGTTGCTACTAACTGAGCTATTTTGAACCACCGCCTTGTTTAATCACAAAGAGGCTTTCTCAAAATGCAATAAAACAAAACTGGTTTTGCAGCCTAAGATTGCAAGTTAGCGCTTTCAGTTCTGAACGATGCCTTCAGAGGTCCAGGAGAGAAGAACAGGGAGATTCCCTTGTTTCGTGACTCTCTATACACCTCACTTCTTTCCTGCAAGTGGGTGGAAAAGGCAAGAAAATCTAGTCAATTGCGCTGCATAATTTCATCAACTACCCCGAAAGCTCATGTCCTAGGCAAATTGCACACCTGAGCTGAGTGTCTCCACTTACCTTAGGGGGGTTGTCACGGAACTGACAGCTGTTCAATTTAGTAAAGGAACAGGTGGGTTTTGACAGCAAAAGCAGCAGGTGCATGAATGAATGGAGCATGCGCTGGTGGTGGTATAAATGAGTGGGTTCCCTCCTGGGCACCCCTGCAAGTGGCTTCTTGCCTCAGTTTCCTTCTTGGGTAACTCAAAGGAGTCCACTTCAGGCTCTTACTTAAACTGGCCCCCAAGAGGGATGGTGTTTATTACAAAATGCTTGTGCAAATAGTCTGTATCACCCCAGTGCATATAATCCTTGTTCTTATCATACCCCAGCATCTTCCGTCACAGCTAGGCTATTTATCTGTCCTTCTTTCCCTCTGCCTGGACAGAAACCCTGCCCATCCTTTTGGGGTGCAACCCTGCTCTTCCCAGCAGGAACTCCCCCAGCCTCTTCGTTAGGAGCATCCCTTGCTCCCCCAGCCCACTCTCCCTTCCTCAGGGTCCAGCTCTCCAGCAAGGAGATGTCAGCAGATAATCCCCTTTCGCCCTCTCTGCGCCTTGGCTCTGGTGTAGAGCCAGCAGGCATCTCCCTCAGCTGCTTCCTCTGGCTTGGGGACAGCAGCCAGCAAACCCTGTGTGCTGCTCTCTTGTCTCAGCTTTCTCCCAGGAACCACCATCTCTCCAGCAGCTCTCCTCCCCTGCCTGATTCCCCTATTCTGACTTCTCAGTGACCTTTTGTAGCCTTCCAGGTGCTGCCCCACCCTCTCAGTGGGCCCAAAAGGGAGCTCCTGGACCAGATCAGGAGAGCTAAGCCCAGTTTCGCTTAATGAGCCAGCTAACCTGTTGCAGAATGAATAGGCTACTGTCCCAGAAAGCTGGCCTTAAACGTATCAGCGGGTCCTACAAAATATGTCACATGTCTGACCTAGACTATTGCTTATTGGCCATTATCACCACAGCTGTTGTCTGCGGTCTGAACTCAGCAGCCCGTTTCCAAGAATGTGGCTGCTTCATTATCCTAGCTAAGAGCAAAACGTGCTCTTCTGTTTCTATGGAATCTTTCGTTGGAGGATTTCAGATCTAATGCTAATTAGTCACCTGCTGATTCTCACCGCCCTCCGCGAGGGAGGTTTAATCCCCATTTTACAGATGGAGGAATAGAGGCACGGGAGGGCGGTGTGGCTTTCCCAAGGACACACAATGAGCAGAGGGTGCGATGGAGGCTTATCTCTTTGTCCTCTGCTCTACCCACCAGGAAACACACACACACACACACACCATCCCATCCCATCCAGACTTTTTTCTTTGTCCTCTGCTCTACCCACCAGGAAACACACACACACACTCGTCCCATCCCATCCAGACTTTTTTCATTGGTGTTAAAGCAAAATGCTTTAGTTTAGTTTAGCATTCAGTCAGTAAACCTACGGCAGTGAAGGGAGCGGAAGCATTGCAGTTCTCCCCTACTATTGGCAGAACAGCTACCAAATATTCTGCTGCAAGGTCAGGAAGGAAAAAGAACAGCTGTTTTCTCCCTGGACCTTTGCCAGCTGATTGGGAAGAACACACGAGCGACCATCTCTCTGAGTCCGTCCCAGGCGGTCGTGTTCATTCAGTCTCTTTGAGCCACCAAGGTTCCATCTGGAACTGGCTGAACATGAGACTTTCATGGCCTGGTGTTATCTCCCTATGTGCATCCCCCACGGTCACTCTGCGGCTGATTTGAAGGTTAGATGCAAGGCTTTTCTGCTTGGATTAGTTCTCCCCTAGCCTTTTTCTACTCCATTTATCTTTTTCAGCTGCTCCTTCCTTCCCTCACCCCCTCTTTGTCAGAGGTACCAGTAATGTTATTACCTATTTTCCCCCATAGCTCTTAAAGCCCTTTAAGAAAGGAAACTGAGACTCAGAGAGGTTAAAGTGACTTGCCCAAGGTCATGCACTGAGCCAATGGCAGAGCCAGGATTAAAACCCCTGTCTCCAGAGTCCCAGTCCAGTGCTCTATCTGCTAGGCTATGCTGACACCCGCTAGCCCAGTGCTTTGGGAACTCCATTTAGCTCCATTCTGGCTAAGGATGACGAATGCTATCTAAGTTACTAAAACAAACATGTAGTCCGTTTTGATAGCGGCACATAAATCTGCCAGGAAAGAATCAACAAATTAGTCTAATTGGGGGTGATGCGCCTGATTAGTTTGGGCTAAATTAAGCTGGTTGCCAGACGATTTCTGGGAACCATGGCAAACAATCTAAATTTGCTAAATTGCTTTTCTCAGGATGACTTTGTTTCCTCCCCCCGCACCCTGCTCTGCCTGATGTTTTAAAAAGTTTTCCCGAAAGGCAGTTCTTAATTAACCGACTTCGCAGTTATAGCACCTTGCTGTCTCCTTCTGTCCGGTTCTCCAGGCCTGGCGTAACCCCGCTGCCCCATTTTGCAGCACGCTGAGGATTTTTCTGTCACAGCGATTGCAGCTTCAGAGGCATGAATCCAGAGGTAATCTGTAGCCTGCAGCCCAGGATAGCCTGTGCAGTTGGAGGCCTTTTATTTGTCCATGGGGTCAGCCTTTTCAGACTGCTGACATGCAGAATATCCCCTGTTGGGTAGCAATGGCTTCTGGCCACTGCTGACCTCTGCTGGTTGGTACCTTCTGTGTAGTCAGTGCCTGATTACTTATCAGATAGGCAGCATGATCTAGAGGGTAGAGCGCTGGACTGGGACTCTGCAGACCTGCTATATGATATTGGACAATTCACTTCCCTTCTCTCTGCCTTTTTTCCTGACAACCTTTGTCTGTCTGCGTAGACAGCATTGCTGCAAAGAGCTTACAACACCTGGCACTTACTATGTGTCTGTACCGCGCCCGGCAGCTGGTCTTGTATGGGGCCTCTAATCGCTACGGGCGTACTGACAGGGCAGGGAGTTGTGGGGGGGAACTAGTCCTGCCTGTGCAGTGCCTGCTCTGGGAATAAATGGAGACTGTCAATCTCCAGGGATGTCAGACTAGTACTTGTCACTGGTATACTGTTTATTTTTAAAGGGCCTTTAGAAAACCACAGCTCCTCTGCTGTTTAGCCCTGCATTTACGAGCATCTGATATTTTCCCCTCTGGGTCCTGTCTCAGCTGGAACAGAAGAAACCTCACCTCCTCCTCTCCCTGCTCATTCCATAGGCTACCGAACGTGAGCCACCATCAGGTGGTAACAGCTTTCAGTCTCTATCGACCTAGGTTAGCGTCAAGCCAACGATCAAGAGGAGAGGGGTCCCGTGACTGCTACTGATCCCTTGACCCACCCAATCCCTCTTGATCTGTGTGTAAAGCAGAGGTTCCTTTCCTGCCCTAACAGCCTCTCTGTGTGTGTGTGTTGGCTTCTCAACAGCTTTGGGACCACTTGGACCACACAATGTTATTCCCAGACTTCAGACCATTTCTGAGCAGCAGCTCGCTGGATCAAGACAGCCGAGATAATGAAAGGGGCCATCAAGCACATGCGGATCTCTGGGGACCAAGCAGGCCCCCGCGGCTGCCCATGACGCGGAGGTACAGATCCCGGGGCAGCTCACGTCCAGATAGGTCTCCTGCTATTGAAGGGTAAGTGACGAGACGTTCAGCATACTTATCGCAGCTTATCTCGGGCCTCCCTCCCGCCTGAGCCGCCAGGCTTCCCAGAGTCTTACCCTGCAGCAGACTGACCACCCTTCCCCCTGCAGATAACTGGGCCCTTTGTAAAGCCTGTTTGGGCCACTCGAGCGTTGGGGTTGCTAAAGAGAGGCATTGGGCCCACTGCTTCTGGCATGTCCCAGTAGTGCTATCAGTCTGGGAACAAAGACAGATATGAGTCGTGACCTCCAAACCCCTGCATGGCAGCATGATGCCCTCCCATTAGATTGTGGAGTTGGTCCTGCTGTCATCTTAATTCT
Organism: Lepidochelys olivacea; assembly: GCF_965140295.1. Lineage (NCBI taxonomy): Eukaryota > Metazoa > Chordata > Testudines > Cheloniidae > Lepidochelys > Lepidochelys olivacea. Next base: position 5,743,500 of record NC_140434.1, read on the forward strand.
TAACTCCTTGGGCATGGGGCGGGTCCTTAGATTTGGAGGAGGGCGGGAGTATTGGGTCAGAGTGCTTACGTAGACCAAGTCCCAAATTTGGCACTCCATTCATCATTGGGGAATCCCCCTTCTTTCTTCCATCCTAACCCGTTCTACCTGTCCGCACCTGCTTCCCATTCCTGAGAACAACTTCAAGCCAGAAACCGTTAAGGGAAGGGGCCGCCCCTGGTGTCACGGGGCGTTAAGGGAAGGAACTGCTTCTGGGGTTGCAGGGCGTGCTGGGGGAGGTACAAGAACTCTTGTTTGGAAATGGGGGAGGCAGGCAGGATTGGTGCTATGGAGGAGAGAAGGCATTGGAATAGTCTCTTCGGCTCCTAACTTCCCCCGGATGGGAGTGTGCTTGGCCCAGAGGATGTTGAGAGCTAACGCAATAACATGGTGAGGAAGTTGGGTGTCCACAAGAGGTCTTGATTCTGCATCTGGTGCTGCAGCAGGTGCAGGAAGATTGGCTCTGATCCGTTGAGTATCCCTAGAGACTAGGGCCCAGATGTTTAAAGGTGTTTCCGCATCGCTGGGCTCAGTCTTGCAATGCCTAACTGATTTAGGAGCCTAAATCTCATTTTCAAAAGGGATTTACACATAGGAGCCAAATCTTGTTGACAGTTGATGGGATTTTTGCTCCTAAGTGTCTAAATCCCCTTTGAAAATGAGGTTTGGGTTCCTAAATCAGTTAGGCATTGCAGTGCCTAAAATCATTTACATAGATTCAGGTTTTTAACTCCGAGTGTTCGTGCACTTGCCACACCTGCAATTCCCATAACTCAGTGGACGACATAGTGAGATATGCAGCACTCAGTCTCCTTGGATCCAGGGCATGTCCACATTCTCCCCCAAAAATCAGTGAAAACTATTGACTCTGAATTAAATATTTTTCACTCTCCACTCCCTCCCCCTTTTTGCTCCGTTGCCACAGCAATGAGAGCTATCCGTGTCGGGAAAACAGTCAGTGCCCTGGAAATCTCAACCCTTTGCTTTCCCTTCCCATCCCCTCACACCATATCGGAGAAATTTGCATTGCAGTCTTGGCTCACCCTTGGAAGAAAGATGTACAACAAACACTCCACCAAAGTGTGGCTTTCTGAGGGAGGGACCCATAGTTGATTTTGGGAGGAGCTAGTGGTTTGCTGCTGTTCTTCTCTCACAAAAATGTTGTTGCTTGCCTGTTTTTGTCCTAGCCTGTATGCTCAATTTGTGTTTTTTTTGTTGTTGTTTTTTTTACCCTTTCTTCATAACAGAATAATACAGCAGATCTTTGCAGGCTTTTTTGCAAACTCAGCAATGCCAGGCTCACAGCACCCTTTTTCCTGGTGAGTAGCGAGCAGCATTTAGCACCACCACCTTGGTTCAGATCGTTGCAATAAACACGTGCCGTGCTGCAAATCTGTTGTGTCTATGGGATAAATGGCACTCCACCATGGGATGGCTCTTGTGCTGGCGGATCTGTACCCAGCTGGCGGATCTGTACCCTGTACTCTGAGATCCCACAGGAGGATGTGCTATATAAATCGAAGATCGCTGCTGGTGGTTGGTTGTTTGAATTTCAGTGCAAGAAAATTTCTGAGCTGTATGGAGTTTGACAAAATTGCTCCCTTAACTGTCTGCCCCTATCTGCAGGAGTGGAATGCTGCACTCAAATCCAGGCGACTATGCATGGGGACAGAGCGGCCTTGATGCTATTGTGACCCAGGTAAGATTTGCATGTGTGCTGATGTGGGGTGAGACCTAGTTATGCTGCCCAAACTTCCTGATTTGTGCCAGTAAGATTTTTCTATCGTTCACTTCCTTCTTCTGTCATTCTCACTTCCTTCTAGAGATAATCCCTTTTTCATAGGTTTTAAGGCCAGCAGGGACCGTTGGATAACCGAGTGGAGCAGATGACAAATTATAAAATTTGCAGATGACGCCGCTCTGGGAGGAGTTGCAACCACTTTTGAGGACAGGATCGCACTGCAGGATGACACTGACAAATTGGAGAACTGGCCTGAGTTCGACAAGATGAAAATCAATAAAGACAAGTGCAAAGTACTTCACTTAGGAAGGAAAAATAAAATGCATAACTACAAAATTGGGGCTAACTGGTTAAGTGGTTGTACTGCTGAAAAGGACTTGGGGGTTCTAGTGGATCACACATTGAATATGAGTCAGTAGGGTGATGCAGTTGCAAAAAAAGACTAATATCATTCTGGAGTGTATTAACAGAAATATTGTATGTAAGACACAGAAGGTAATTGTTCTGCTCTATTTGGCACTGGTGAGGCCTCGGCTGGAGACCCGTGTCCAATTCTGTGTGCCACGTTTCAGGAAAGATGTGAACAAATTGGAGAGGGTCTGGAGGAGAGTGACAAAAATGATAAAGGTTTAGAAAACCTGATCTATAAGTTTCAGAGTAACAACTGTGTTAGTCTGTATTCGCAAAAAGAAAAGGAGTACTTGTGGCACCTTAGAGACTAACCAATTTATTTGAGCATGAGCTTTCGTGAGCTACAGCTTAGTGAGCTGTAGCTCACGAAAGCTTATGCTCAAATAAATTGGTTAGTCTCTAAGGTGCCACAAGTACTCCTGATCTATAAGGAAAGGCGTTTAGTCTTGAGAAAAGAAGAGTGTGGGGGCACCTGATAAGTCTTCAAATATGTTATGGGCTGTTTATAAAGAGGACTGTTACCAATTGTTCTGTGTCCACTGAAGATAGAAGCAGCAGCAATGGGTGTAATCTGCAGCAAAGGAGATTTCGGTTAGGTATTATGAAAAACTTTCTAACTCTAAGGGGATTTAGGGGGAGGTTGCATAATCCCCATTGTGGGAGGTTTTTAAGAACAGGTTGGACAAACACCTGTCAGGGATGGTCTAGGTTTACTTGGTCCTGCCTCATCAGGGGAGGTTGGACTTGATGACTTCTTGATGTTCCTTCCAGCCCTACATATTTATGGTTCTATGATTAGATCATCTAGTTTGACTGCTAGTTACTGCTGTATGGAGCCCAGTAACTGGTTTGAGTAAAGCATCTCTTCCAGAAAGGCATCCAGTTGTGATTTGAAGACATCAAGAATCCACCACTTCCCTTGGTGGTTTGTTCCAATGGTTAATCCCTCTCTCTGTTAAAAATTTAGGCCTTATTTCTAATTTGAATTTGTCTGGCTTTGGTTCTTGTTACACCTTTCCCTGTTAGAGCCCTTTAGTGTCGTACCCATGAAGGTACTTGAACTCCATCATCAAGTCCCTTCTTGATAAGCTAAACAGTCTTAGTCTCTCACTGTAAGGCATTAATTCCAGCCCTCAGATAATTTTTGAGGCTAATGATTTTGAGAGCAGCTGATCCACAGCTCCGCAACCATCAGCCCCACCTCAGGCTCCTCAGAACCTAGTCTGAGAACACACTTTGCTAGTGTTGCATCTCGTAATTTGATGCAGCTCTCAGTGTTATCACCACAAACGTCTTGGCACAAGGGGATCCTGATTATGTCAGCAGTGAGGCTGCTAATGCTTTAAGCTATTTTTAATGATCATCTAGAACACTCACAGGGACGAGCATAGAGGAGGAGGAATTGGGTATGATCATTTTTGCTTCATCTCTGCTTGTAAAGATGGGCTGGTTCTTAGCAAAAAGGATGGGGGGACGGGTCAGGATACCTGGGTTCCCAGCTCTGCTGCTGACTGGCGGTGTGACTTTGGATGAGTCTCTTCTTTTTATGCCTTGTTTTCCCCTGTATAAAACAGGGATATCTATCTTCTTGTGGGAATGGGGCAGCGTTGAGGCTTAATTACTTTACTGCTAATGCAGAGGCTCTTTGAGGGCTTCATATGAAAGCTGATGTTGAAGTGTGTATTATTTCATCTCCTTGCCTTTCGTGAGAGCAAATTCTAAGCTGTGCAGCTCTCTGCTAGGAAGGTTGCAAGTTCCTTGCAACAATCCTGCAAACCTTATCGATAGCAAAGCTAACTTCTCATCATTTATTTGTCTGACCATAGCGTCCAGGTACCGGTTGTGCTAGGTTCTGTACAAACGTACAACAAAAAGACAGTCCTGGTGTTGCATTGAAGATTTCAGTTCTCTGCATGGATCCCTGTTCAGACAGATGCAGCTTTTATGTCTAGAGAGCTACAGAGCCTTCTGAAGCTCTGAGTTACCAATTGCCTTCTGCCCGCTAGAGTCTGTGCATCTTGGCTGGAGGAGAATAGGGTCAATTCCTTTCCCATCGCCACCCCACAAGTTCTTTTTTGGCTACTATGGGAACAGAAGGGGCTGGTTTGGGAGTGGAAGAGGGTGATGACTCCCTTGTCTTGGAGAGGATAAGCAACTAGGACATTTTGTGGCAGCTAATCTTGCTGTTGTCAGCACTCCGGCATCTTGTGAACATGGCATGCAGGCCTGTCATCTGTCGCCATTCACCGCTAGCCCCAGCTTTACAAACTGCCTCTTAAAGGCATCTTGCTCTCCTTTGTCACAGCTTCCTCAAATGAGCCTACATCCGACATGTCTAGGGGAGGGGGCTTGGAGAGGGTCTCATTATGGTCATCAAGTGCCGTTTGCTGACATCACCACCACCCCCCTATTCCACTAGCAGCAGTTCGGTTTCTGTGTGGACATACTTGGCTCTGCCTCCGTCCCGTGTCTGGAGGGGGCAAGTGATGGGTGCCGCTCAGGGGGTCGATATCACCTCAGTCATTTTATTGCGGTGTCATTACTGGGCTAGAGTGGGACCACTTGTAATCTCTCTCCATGGCCTGCCCAAGTCCCAGCGTTTGCAGAACACTGCTGTGTATCTACTTACCCACACTGGGCAGCACAATGATCTTCTCCAACTCGCCAATCCTGAGACACCTCTGTCAACTCCCTTTCAGTCCAATATCATCCTCCATTCCCTCCAGCCCGCCTCTTGGTTTTTCTTCTCCCCACCCTCCTCATACAGCACTGGCTCCCTGCTGTGGTCAGAGAGCCTTCTCCTCTGCAGTTTCTGCCAGATGCAGCCTACCTGCATCCATTTAACTTCAGATGCCGTCTGAAAAGCACCCTGTCCTGCAGCTAGTGACTCTCCTACATGTTATGGTGCAGCTCCCTCGCTGGCCTGGTTAATGTGGTGGAATAGTGTGGAGGCCCAACTTGAATGAGAGGTGTTCCACAAGACAAGGCTGTGTTGGGTTCTAAAACATGGTGTGTTTGTCATCCCCTTACAGCTTTTAGGACAGTTGGAAAACACAGGACCGCCCCCAGCTGACAAAGAGAAGATCACCTCTCTTCCAACAGTGACAGTAACTCAGGAACAAGTCGGTGGGTTAAATCCAATATCTCTGGTCTTTCCTGCCGTGTTTTGGTAATGCTTGATGTCCTCCTGTGTGTCTCCTACCACTTGGATGCATTGATAGGACCATACTAGTGCTCATCCATAGGTTCCTAAAGCTTTTCTGACTTTTCCCTTAAGCTTCCCTATGCCCTACGTTAATGATTAGACTCTTTGCCTCCACCACTGCCTGCTACCTCCCATTGTGTTGTGTGCTGTGTGCACGCTCTAACATCTGGTCCACCATCGAGATGAGTCACTCAGCTCAAGCAATGAAGGGTTGTGATTTTTAGCTCTGGAGGTTCTGCTCGCAAATGCTGCTGACAACTCGGGCTACCCTGACTCTGGAGGTGGGTCTGCTTTGATCCCTTGTCTCAATTGCCCTCCCAAAAGCTAAAGTGGTCTGAATTGAATGAGTAGCAGGCATTAGTTGGTAAAGTCAAGGCTTCGGACTGACCGTGGCATGCATAGTGCATGTGGTATGTTGCATTTATCCAGTCATCAGAAACACACCTTTTGTTTATTTGAGCTGTTGCTGCTTTACATTTAACTTACCTCCTTCTGTTTATGTTTCTTGCTACCTCCTTCTGCTTATCAGATAAATACAAGGGGGGGTTGCATGTTGCTTCTCCTTTCTTAGCTATGGCTGGTAAATACAACTCTGAACAGATTCCTACTGAACTGCTCCTAAATCCTCTTTTAAAAAGTGGGTGTAAAGATCACAGGTTCCTTTGACATAACTGACAGCAAAGAATTGTGTGTGTTTCTTGAGTGCTCACGGTTGGCTCAGCAAGTTTGGGGTTTTTTTTAATTTTTTTTTTTTTTTAGTGTGTTTGCAGACGTGTGTGACACAAAGTTGCAGTCTGGATTCTTTTTTCCCCTATAAGCTAATGTGTTCCCTGAAACTAAAATCGTTTGAAGACGCACTGTTTCATTTATCAAAAAAAAAATCTGTTTCCATGGTATCTGTTTTTGTCTGGATCTTTTTATATGCACGAGTTTTATTCTCATTTATGGAGAATGAAGAGGAGCGTGTATCTCCATATTGTAATATCTCCTGCAAAGCAACAGCAGAGTTTGCCCTGTGTCTGTGAGCTAGCTGAGCATCTGTTGTGCTACCTGGCAACGGAGTTGGGAATTAATGTGGCCGTTTCAGTGTCTCTGCTGGCAAAGGATACGCGCTAGGAAATGTATTGCAGTGTCAGTGTAGTACTGGCGGTGACGGGAAAGCAGCTCTCCGTGTACAAACTGGGATTGCTGCGTAGCCAACACGCTCTTTTCCTGGGGAGGAAGAATCACTAATCCTAATTCTATAGCAGCATTGCAAAATTAACATAAGAACGGCCATAACTGGGTCAGATCAGTGGTCCATCTAGCCCAGTATCCTGTCTTCTCACAGTGGTCAATGCCAGGTGCTTCAGAGGGAATTAAGAGAACAAGTAATTGTGAGTGATCCATCCCATCATCCGCTCTCAGCTTTTGGCAGAGGCTAGGGACACTCAGAGCCTGGAGTTGCATCCTTTACCATTTTGGCTAATAGCCATTGATGGACCTATCCTCCATGAACTTATCTTGTTCTTTTTTTTAACTCTGTTATAGTTTTGGCCCTTACAACATCCCCTGGCAATGAGTCCCACAGGTTGACTGTGTGTTGGGTGAAGAAGTACTTTCTTATGTTTGTTTTAATTTCGTTGGGTGACCCCTAGTTCTTGTGTTGGTGGTGTTCTCCCTGTCCTACGCGAGTGAGTTTATTAATAGACAAGGAAAATGCCCATAGTTTGGTTTTCATTATCGGTCATCTTTTGTGTCCAGCCTGGTAAATGTTAGCATCCACTATAGGCTGTATAGTCCCCAAGCCCCTATATAGCACTTTGCAGAGTATTAACTGTAAAAAAGTCCATTGTGGCCCCAACATCAAATATAAAACGGACTGTAAGCCATTAAAGTAGCTGAATGTTCTCCCTTCCCATGTATGTACTGGAGTCCAGCTATCAGGAAACAGTAACTGTTACTTTTATTATAACTAAAAAAAAAGTTAACATTTGAAAATGGACCAGCCAAGGCCATAAAAACGTCAATAAAATAATGGCAAAGGCATTTTAGAAATGAGAAATTTACTGCCCTAGGGCTCGATCCTGTGAACACTGTGTAACTTCACTCCTGTGAGGAATAATCTCATTGACAGAACTAGAAACCACTGTCCAGCTCAGACCCTCCTTCCCTAGTTCTAAACTACTCCTCCCCGTCTATAGGACCTTTCCTCTCCCCTTTCCTATGCTGAATCCCCATACCCACATTTATTCTCTGTTTATCAGTGGCGGGTGTCCAGTATCTGTTCTGAATTACTGTCCGTTGCCCTTCAGCACTGGGTAGGGCACGCTGCATAAAATGTATCTCCTTATTGTGCCATGCACGGGAGACCTAAACAAAAAAACAATCCATACTCCAGCATTTCCTGACGTCTGCAAACTCAGCCTTGCACCTCTTCAACAGCTGATCACTATTCTCCAGCTGAAGGCCTCCTGTCTGCATCCCTCTGGGAGAAATCAACTGAGATGAGTAGGTGAATGCGGCGCTGGGTGCCCCATTTTGGTATGGGTTGGGCTGTTGTAATTGGGCCCCGTGTGGATTAAGGCTGTGCAAACAGGGCTCTGCTGTGTCCAGCATTCTAACCCATCCCCTGTATGAATCTGTCCTGCAGATACAGGTTTGGAGTGTCCTGTGTGTAAAGAAGACTATACAGTAACGGAGCAGGTCCGACAGTTACCGTGCAATCACTTCTTCCACAGCAACTGCATTGTGCCATGGTTAGAACTGGTAAGTGCATGTGTGAGAGAGAGAGAGATACACACACACACTGTGCAAATACTGACTACTCCTCGCTGTCTCGTACCTCAGGCCTGAGCTACTGAGCTACACGCTAATGCGTGTAGTGCGTTGGCCACACGACCTGCCACTTAAATCCAAGGCTCTTTCATTTCATTTCATGACACCATAATATTAATCATCCAGCCTTTGAAACGCATCTGTTCTAACGCTGTCCTTCAGGCTGAAGCCAAGTGGAGACTTGGAGAAATTACTAATGGAGTTATGATGCTTTTTATCTCTAAGTCGCCAGGTCAGATCCTGCTGGTGTTAGCAGTAGTCCCAACTTGTACCATCTGACAGTTGGCTGTTACATATGAAACAAGCTGGGGTCTCTGTCCTAGTGGGAAGTGTCCACTTGAAAACTCCCCCTCTCTTCCTCCCTCCTCCCCCCCCCCCCTTATTATCATCCTGATATCATGGAATCAATGAATCATGTTGATTGACCTTCCTTCACTCCTCCTGGCAGGCCTGAGGGTGCAGAGGCAGAGAGTGAGGGAAGCTCACAAAGCAGCACAGGGCCTGTCTAATGCACAGAATATCTGTCTCCACCACCTCTAATCCAACCCTAAGAAGATCCTGTAGAAGGAAGCCTGGCTTAGGCCTAAGTTCCTTTGTGAGCAGCGCTTACTCCCTGCACCTTTCTGCTTCAGTTTTCCCACTTGCCAAATGGAGAGAACTTACCTCATCAACTTTAAGGTCAGAAGGGACTGTCATGATCATCTAGTCTGACCTCCTGCACATCGCAGGCCACAGAACCTCACCCACCCACTCCTGTTATAGACCCCTAACCTCTGGCTGAGTCACTGAAGCCCTCAAACCATGATTTAAAGACTTCAAGTTACAGAGAAACCACCATTTACACTAATTTAAACCTGCAAGTGACCCGGCCCCCATGCTGCAGAGGAAGGCGAACCCCCCCCCAGGGTCTCTGCCAGTTTGACCCAAGGGGAATTTTCTTCCCGACCCCAAATCTGACAATTGGTTAGAGCCTGAGCATGTGGGCAAGACCCACCAGCCAGACACCTGGGAAAGAATTCTCTGCAGTAACTCAGAGTTCTCCCCATCTAGTGTCCTATCACCAGCCATTGGAGATCGTTGCTGCTAGCATTCGTAGATTGGCTGCATGCCATTGTAGGCAGTCTCCTCCTACCATCCCCGCCATGCACTTATCAAGCTCAGTCTTGAAGCCAGTTAGGTTTCCCCACCTTCTTCCCCCACTGCTTCCCTTGGAAGGCTGTTCCAGAACTTCATTCCTCTAATGGTTAGAAACCTTCGTCTAAGTTCAAGCCTAAACTTGTTGATGGCTGGTCTATATCCATTTGTTCTTGTGTCAACATTGGTCTTAACTTAAATAGCTCCCCTCCCTCCTTGGTATTTATGTCTCTGATGTATTTATAGAGAGCAATCGTATCTCCCCTCACCCTTCTTTTCGTCAGGCTAAACAAGCGAAGCTCTTTGAGTCTCCTCTCATAAGGCAGGTTTTCCATTCCTTGGATCATCCTAGTCTCCCTTCTTTGCAGCTGTTCCAGTTTGAATTGATCTTTCTTAAACATGGGAGACCAGAACTGCACACAGTATTCCAGATGAGCTCTCCTTGGGGCCTTGTTTAATGGTACTAACGCTTCCCTGTCTCTACCGGAAATACCTCACCTGATGCATCCTAGGACTGCAGTAGCCCTTTTCACAGCCACATCACATTGCTGGCTCCTAGTCATCCTGTGATCAACCAATACACCCAGGTCTTTCGCCTCCTCTGTTTCTTCCAACTGATAAGTCCTCCGCCTATAGCAAAACTTTTTCTTCTTAGTCCCTAAATGCATGACCTTGCGCTTTGCACTATTAAATTTCATCCCATTTCTATTACTCCGGTTTACAAGGTCGTCCAGATCATCTTGTAGGATATTCCGGCCCTCCTGCATCTTGGCTAGACCTTCCAACTTTGTGTCATCTGCAAATTTTATTTTTGTGCCAAGGTCAGTAATAAAAATGTTAAGTAAGATTGGTCCCCAGACCGATCCCTGAGGAACGCCACTAGTAACCTCCCTCCAGCCTGATGGTTCACCTTTCAGTATGATCCGTTGTAATCTCCCCTTTAACCAGTTCCTTATCCACCTTTCAATTCTCATATTAATCCCCACACTGCAAGCTGGGAAGCCTTTATTAATCTCAGTGAAGCACTTGAAGGCAAGTATTCCCGCCATTTGGCTTTAGATTGATCTGTGAATTCAGCCCTTCTTTGTATCATCGATGTATCTGTTTTAGTGCTTGGGGGCCCCTTACCGTAGTATCAGAGTGCCTCACAGTCTTTAGTATATTTAGCCTCACGACACTCTGAGGCATTTGCCTAAAGTCACACAGGGAGGCTGTGGCAGAATGGGGAACTGAAACTGGCTTTGCTGAGTCCAAAGCTAATGCCTTTAACCACTCCACCATCCTTCCTTGCTAAATGTGGCAGTGTTGCCTTCCTTCGTCAGTGTTAGTTTTTCCATTTATTCAGGGCTCAAAGCCCCAGTCGAAGAGAGCTTCAAATACTGCATTGGTAGCAAATGTTGATTCAGTGCTGCCATGTTTTCCAGTGAAATCTTTCCATTGTCACTGTTCGTCCACTCTTCTTTCCTATGTAGCCAAGTTGTTAAAACACTTGATTACAAGATAGTTATGTATAATCTGCTTTTAAAAAGCATGAGTAACTTTTATTAAAAACCCCTTCTCTTTAGGAATGTCTGACTACATTTCTACCATGTCATTCTTGCACTGTGCGAAATGTGTCACCAGTTAATTTAAGATACATTCATCAGGCCTTTGTAATCAATTATCAAAATAGCAAACAAAGATGATGCTAGTTACTGGTCAATAGTTACATTACATTGGCCAAACAACTGGCAGTCCTGTTAGACTGTGATTTCAACAGCTCTGAGCTAAGCAGGGGTGTATTTAATTAGCTCTCGGCTGGGAGACCGCCAGGGCGGAATGAAATGGTGTTGGTTAGAAGGGGATGCTCTTTCCTCTGAGTCTGTGTTGAAACCTTGCCCCAGCATATTGTCTGGGGCTTTCAGATAAGGCCCTCATTGCTTCTTTTCCCTGAGACTCAACAGCGCTATTCACAAGAGTAGGAGCGTTAACCCGTGTGCTCTCTCCACATTCTGCTGTGGGTCACCACATCCTACTTATGGAATAGTTAGAATCCCTAGCTCTTGCGTAGCGCTTTTCATCCATAGATCTCCAAAAAGCACTTTGCAAAGGTCTAAATTCCCCCCCACCCCATCTCCTGCCGTTTCAACTGGATGCTGAGGTCTTTCCCCACTTTTCTAAACTACTGGATAACTAGGATTGGCAGAATTTGATTTTTATTTTTTTTTTTATAATTTGATAATTTTTATATTTTTATTAGGATTTTTTCTATTTTTAGCTGTTTTTATTTTGATAATTTTGGGGATAGGGTTGGGGTTAGGGTTTGGGCAGCACTGACAGCGGTGGGGAGGAGGGAGGTCCTGGACTGCCAAGGGCCTCGAGAGACCAGGGCACAAGGTGTGGGGGAGGCTGCAATCTTCCTGGCCAGGCACAGCAGAGATCCCCACCCAGGACTGTAAGGAGGAAGACGAACCCCCAGCTGCTGAACAGATCGTGCCCTGAGTCTGCTCCCACACTCCTGGCTGGTTAGTGAGCGAGCCGGGCTGGAACAATGGAGCTGCACAGGGCTCCCTGCACAGCTGTGGGCTGGTGACAGATCTCTGAAGCCGTGCCGTCAAGGGGCTCCCTGCACTGCCACAGGAGCCATTCAGCAGCGGGGCTACCTGCAGCTGGGTGCTCGTTGTCCTGCTTGCAGTCCTGGCGTGTCTGCTCCACCCTGCTCTGCCAGTCCTGAGGCAGCTTGGGGAGACCGCTGCAGCTCTGCTGTCATGGCCCCACTTGGTCACTCTTGTGACAGCAGGGCTGCAGAGGGCTCCCAGCAGGGCCAGTGACCACTTAAGTGTGTCAGTTGAAATCAACATTTATCAACAGCTACCGATTTAAAATTGAATCCTGCCAAGCCTAGGTATAACATTGCTTGGCATTGCTAAATCCAGCTGCTGTGTGCTAACCCAGAGGTGGCTGCATTTTGATGGTAGGTGACGGGAATTCCTCCAAGTACTGCACATAAAACGCTTGTGGGACGGAAAGTTGCTCTATAAGCAGCGGTTGCTAACTGGCTACCAAGGTCCTGGGGATGGGCCTTCACTGTACATTCCTGTTTCTGTTTCAGCACGACACGTGTCCAGTCTGCAGAAAGAGCTTAAATGGCGAGGATTCCACTCGGCAAACACAGAACCCGGAGGCCTCAGCAAGTAACAGCTTTAGCAGCGAAAGCCAGTTACACGATCGATGGACTTTCTGAAGCTTGAGGGCTTCCCGGGGGCTGTGGCCGTGGTATTCTTACTACAGTTGTAAATTGTATTATAATTAAAACCAACAAAAAAAGAGTAGCAGGAAATATAGGGGAGGGAACCCAACCCATGATATTACTGCAACGAGTGCTGTCCCTTTCCAAAACGTAAACGTGCATCTCCGAGCGAATCGCATCTCCATCAGAATTGCCTTTTTAGTCCTGAATTCAGAGTCTTTGAGTGAGTGGTTTGATTTTTATACTTGTGAAACCTTAATTAACGTGGTTCTTTCAAAGTGTGTGAGGAAGGGAACATTTCCATCTCTACAGGCTCACTGGGGTCCTGAGCGCTGTCAGGCAGCGTTCAACATTGGGATGGAATTCCCCCCCACCTTACCCTCAGTGTTCCTAGATAAAATGTCATGGAGAAGTTTGGGGCAGGGGGGAATACTCCCGCTTGGTAACGTATTTGATTAGATGGGAGCAGCTGCTAAGGGATGCAAACAAGGATTTTGACACATCTCCCTTGCCCCATTCCGCTCCCCTAAAACAGAGTGGGTGAAATTGAATCTATCAGTGTTTACCTCTTCTCTTGAATTCAAGTGAAATACACAGTGTTCTAGGTTACTTACGGGGGTGGGAGTGAGAATTTATAAGATAAAAGAGGGTGAAGAATCTCTTTGGATCAAAATGTCTTGCCCATGGCTTTTCTGTGAGGGGTGATTTTGGGCCGGGAGATGCAGTGATCCAGGATTCTGGGGAGCAGGCATGCACAGAACATTTTTGTCTCATGACCTGATTTTTCTAGTTTTTATCCATGTGCCGATGTTCCCAGGTTTGTCCAAAACGGGTTGTTTGGAAATTTTTTTTTTTTTTTTAAACCCATCTGGACAGTAATTCATATAGGATCCTTAACTGACTTGTATCATATGGACCACTTTAAGGCATCCTTCAGGTAAACAGACTTAACTGTGCATAACTGTTTTAATGGCTGATTCTTCAGTGTTTAACATGAAATCTTAATTCTCCTAGACCGATAACATTAAGAGACTTTTTTTTTTCACTTCTGTAACATTTCATCCATGTTTAGCTCTTGTTTTTATCGTCCAAATCATGTTTGAGCGTAAAATGCCCACTAACCCACCTGTGGCAGTGTTAAATCAGTGGATCAGCCCGGAGGAAGGAGGAAAGGAGAGGGTAGGTCGCGTCTAAACTTGTTGCCACTTCATTGCTGTAACAGTGTACCAGGTACACTTGATTTAAACTAGTGTTTCGTTTGCTATAAAGTCAAATAAAGGCCTTTCTAAAGAAGATCAAATGTTGAGAGGATTGCTGGGGGGCTTGCAGGGGTGGATGAGGGATTTTGAAAGGTACCAAAAGAATAACCGGAGACAAAATAGGCAGGAGTGTTGCCACTTCTTTATTAAAGAACATAGGGTCTAGCTTAAAGGGGTTCTTTATGTTAAGGGCTTAATCCAGGACCGTTGGGAGTCGGGGAAAGACTCCTACGGGTTTTGGAAACTGACATATATTCTGAATTGCAAAGTACCAGACTTAAGGTAAAATTATAAAAGCACCTAAATCTTGTTTTCCAAAGTGACCTGGGATCTCATGGCCAAGGGTTTCCAGGGTCACTAGTGGCTTTGGGTAGCCAACTTGGAGGCACCTTAAAGGGGCCTGATTTTTCAGAGAGTCGGGCCATAGCACTTTCTGAAAATTTGGGCCCCCTCCAGGTGTTGGGAGTGGCACTCCTCCCCGCAATTGAGGCACCCGGAGTTACTCGTCACTTTTGAAAATCTTGACCTGTCCTATTGAAAGTCAGCGGGACTTCAGCTCTGAGACACCTAGGTCGCTTGTGAGAATGGCGCTCAGGCACTTGATACTTTGGGTCTTGATTGTGTTGGTTAGAAAGCTGTGCCCTGGTCGCAGGGTCCAGTGGAACAATCCTAGCGGACACCGTGGTTAAGCCTAGCTCTGGAATACCATTGCAGAGCGTGCTGAGTCGAGATTTGAGGCACTGAAGCAGATAGCCCCAAGTTTGAACAGGATGGGGGTGGGGCTCCCGGCAGGGTGTTCTTGCGGAAGGGACTCTACTTTGGAGCTTGCATCCTGGTCAGGGTTTAATTTCTAATGAAAGCGGTACCAGGGCTCATGGAATCGTTTTTTACTTTCGTAACTGACGCAGCAAGGCCGGAGGTGCCAGGGCTATGAACTGCTGAGCCTAGAGTTGCAGGGCTCGGCCCTGGCACAAATGAAGCACTGATCTTGGTCCAACAGAGCCCACTGAACGCCGGGGAGTGGCTGATTCCCCCTGGTTAAGATTGGGATCGTCTCGCTGCGCGCACCTAGATTGTAGAATGCAGTAGAATTTTCCTAAGCGTTGCCTGCTCTAGGAAGCCCTGCCCCCAGCACAGGCTGACCTTGACACCCCTCTTCCCCACCCGATCCCAGAACGTGCCCCACAGCTCAGTCCGGAGGGTCTAGCATGCCGCCCATACTGTGCGTTGAATTGTTCAGCGCCGTCCACACAAGGGGATCTCCTGCTGGGTGAGGATAGTTTATCTTCCTGGTTATAAACAGGGCTGATCCGAAGCATACTGAAATCAATGGGAGCCTCAAGATGGGGAACCGGGAGCTGCAAAGTCCCCTTTTAGAGCCTCTCAGGAGAAGCTGAAGCTGCAGCACTAGTGGGAGTTATAAAGATTGGAATACTACTTCCCTGGCCAGCGATGATTATGTGTGTGTGCGCGCTTGAGAGCCATGTTAGGCCCTTACAGCGATGAACTCCCTAAGGGACAAGTGTGTGCGGACTGAATCTCAGACAGCCCCTTGTGCCACTGCTCAGGGAAATGCGATTGGTACTGCTACTGGTTCTTATCCTAGTGTGGTTGGGGCTTAAATTTTTGGGGGGGAGAGAGGCTGGGATACAGGAGGGTTTCTATGAGTGATTTGTATGGCCTATGAGGGCCTTTAATGAATAAACTTCCATTCTGGGAGGTAGCAGAGGAGACTAACATTTGGTTTATTATTATTAAACTGTTGTGCTAACGCCTAGGGTCCAGCTAGGTTGGGACCCAGTTGTTCTAGGCATTGTATAAACCTACCCCTTGCCCTTTTTTCAATCTAAAAGTATATTGGTGGTGGGAGGAAGCAGTAGGAAATTCACGCTGTGGAGTCTATTCTATTCTATTCTCTGTGTTCTTAGACCGCCCTCATCACTGTCGCATCCGAGCACCTTCCAGTCATGCATTAAGCAACGTGACTATTCTCTGTCACAGGAGGCTTGTTTTGGTTTGTGCAAAGGCATCTCTGAATCTCCCGTCGCGTCGTGGGACCTAATTTCTCACTTGATGGTGCTGTATGCTAAAGCATAATCCCCTGCAAATACATCTCCCTGCCAACTACACACCCTCTAGACTTTATGTTCAGTCTCTCTCATTCCTGAAACCTTCAATCACTGAAAATTGCTGGGTATTACGTAGAAATCAAGCTCTGATTTTAAAATAAGAAATTAATCCCCAGCCAGGCAGACTGATGTTGTTTAACCTCTTGCAACCTAACCAGATGGTATCTTGATATGTTCTCCAGTCTTTCTCATCTTCTATTTCTGGCACTTCCAGACATTGTTTGCTACTTCAGTCACCTAGTTGCTACTTCAGTCAGCACAGTTGTAATACGGAAATCCGGCACAGCAGCTCTAAATCTGCACCTTAATCATGTTAAATTGGGTGGGTGGATT
This sequence comes from Lepidochelys olivacea, assembly GCF_965140295.1. Lineage (NCBI taxonomy): Eukaryota > Metazoa > Chordata > Testudines > Cheloniidae > Lepidochelys > Lepidochelys olivacea. The sequence goes on from NC_140434.1 coordinate 5,759,797, forward strand.
TCCGATGGCTCACGCAGCTTAATGTCAATGTTGTGGAGTATTCTTTTAGTGTGTGTGTGTGTGTTTTGTCTGTGAAATCAGAACTAAACCAGGAAGTCACCCATGTTTTCTGCCCAATCAGCTGCCATGTGGATGTGTCACAACTGACACAAGCGATGTGCTAAGTGCCTTCAGTTAAGACTCGACTCCCCTTGGCTGGGGATCTGACTAGGCCAGAGTTATGAGGCCAAATTTTCAGAATATTTGGCACTCAACGCACAAAGGCCTACTGAATGCCTGGCCACTTACTTCGGTGCTTACATGGGAGGTGAGCTCTTCTGTACATCTGGCTGTTTAGTACCTGCAATTAACCTCTGTCAGCTGTGTCACAGGAGAAGTCTATAAGGGGCACTGGTACTGCTCTTTGTATGACTGTTCACAATCGGGTTCTGTAGGCAAGAGCACCTGTTGGTTTTGACTGGTAGTATTTGTTGAAAGGGGGATAGTTGCATCTCTGCTTCTGAGTGTTTGTCAAAGACACACAGGCACTTCAAAATGTTTTGCTTCCCATTTCACCTTGACTGCAGATCTACCTGTCAACTCTTCTTTGTGTGCAGAAATCTGCTTGGATTGTTCCACCCACTCCCATGTCTTTAGTGATTTTTTTTTTTTAAGTGCTGCAGCGTGCCTGCATCCTCACATAGGTGACACAAAAGGCTGAAGGGTTTAAATTATCTGTGTTGTGTTAGAGTGAGCTCAGTAGAATTGGTCTGTCTTGTGGCAGTGAAAGGCCAAATTGTATCCTTAGATACAGGGTTGTGTAAAGAGGGGCTAACTCCGCTGACTTCGATTGAATGATTACAGCTTTGCACTGCTGGAACTGAGAGCAGAATGGCTCTCTGGTTCACCTAGTTCTATAACAGTATTATTAGTGTGAATCTTTTGGGTAATCCTGACCATTTATTTCTCCATTCCTCTCTCTGCTCATTGATGAATTTCACAGGCCTCCAGAAGCAGCTGTTCAAGAAAGAGACAGACGTACGTTTGCTTGAAGCATTGACGTTGAATAATTTAAAAGGGAAAGGAGAAAGCCAGACTGAGCTTATTCACAAGCCGTTTAGATAACGGTGGTTCTAACACACTGAATGCAAAGGAAATTTGGTGAAAGGGGGCACGTGGACTGCGTGGTGTATGTCTGTTGGAAGGGATGGGATAATGGAAGGATGATCCATCCTACAGCTAACTCAGAGGGTAAAGTTATTGGAGGTAGGGGCAGAGAATGAGCCTATGTTTGGTCTGTAATTAATGACTCCCTGGTGGGGAAGCGGGCTATATTGTGAATACATTTTTATGACCAAGGTCATGTCCGCACTAGGGGGCTGCAGCACCGTCACAGCTATGCTGCTATAGCCTCCATAGTATAGACACAACCTCAAGCCACGGCAGGGGTTTTTCCGTCAGCGTAGCAGTGGTCGATGGAAATATTCGTCCATCCGCCTGCCTGCATCTACACGTAAAACCTAGGTCAGTTGACAGAAGTTTTAAGTGTGGTCCAGGCCCAAGATCTAAATCCCACTGCAAAAGAAACACAATCTTCATTAAATGTTGCAGCACAGTTGTAATACAGAAATCAAACGTGACTGGTAATGTGGGGTGCCTCCATTTTTGGGAAGCCTCACCTTAGACACCTTAAAAAGAGCCCTAATTTTCAGAAAGTGCAGAACCATCCCTTCCCCATCTCCCTGAAAATCCGGGCTCCTCTCAGGCACCTCAAATTGAGAACCCGGAAATAGAAGTGCCCCAAATCGCTACTCGAGAAAATATTGGCTGTCAATTTAAGACTAGAAGGGACCAGTATAATAATCTAGAACCAGCGATGCTCAGACTGAGGCTTGGGAGCCTCTTTGCAGCATGTGATATTAAGACACTGGGTGGCTAGTTAATAATTAAATCTAAGTGATTAACCAATCAGGAGGCTTTTCCTATGTTGTTAACCAGTTGTAGTTGATAAAATAATACTTGGTCAATCATTTTGCTTTGAGAATAATACATAAAAATAGTAAAACATACACAAATGAACCATTGAATTCACACTGCTGCAGCTCTGTTGGGTACTGTTGATTGCTAATTTGGCTCCTGGATCAATGAGGTCTGAGTATCAGTGGTCTAGACTGACCTGAATAACAAAAATGATAAACGATTTAGAAAAGCCAGCCTAGGAGGAAAGACTAAAAAAATCTGAGCATGTTTAGTCTTGAGAAAAGAAAACTGCGGTGGGATCTGATGTCTTCAAATATGTTAAGGGCTATCATGAAGAGAACGGGGAATCTGTTCTCCATCTCCGTTGAAGGTAGAACAAGAAGTAATGGGCTTAATTTGCAGCAAGGGAGATTTAGGTTAGATATTAGGGAAAACTTTCTAACTCTTAAATGTAGTTAAGGCTTCCAAGAGAACTGGAGTCCCCCTCATGGGCGGTTTTTAAGAACAGGTTGGACAAAGTCCTGTCAGGGATGGTCTAGGTTTACCTGCTACTGCCTCAGTGCAGGGGGCTGGACTTGATGACCTCTCGAGGTCCCTTCTAGCCTGACATTTCTATGATTCTATAACACAGACTGTAGAATTTCACTCTGTTTCCTGCACTGAGCCCAATAACTTGTAGTTGAACTAGAGCATCTGTGTATCAATACTGGATATCTCAGGCTGACTCCAAGTGATGGAGAATCCACCATGTCACTTGAGAAACTGTTCCAGTAGTCAATTACTCTCATTCTTAACAATGTGCATCTTATTTCATGTTTGAATTTTGTTGACTTCAGCTGTCAATTTAGAACTAAGGAGCCATCAGACTGCTGCTTTGGATTATATTCCCCTCTTGTTTCACCTGAAACCACAGTATAAATTGATGGCAAAGCCTGGTGTAGCCAACTTCAGAAGCCTCTATTAAATAGGAAACCCTGATCTGGTAACTTTTGGTTTATATGGTACCCAAAGGGATAGGGAAAGAATCTTGAGAAATGCTATCAATTAGGGGTTTTGCCTTGTCTTTATTTAATGATTTAAATGTGTAATCATTGAGATCAGTTAGTTGTGTAACCATGTTTACACTCTGCAGAAGAGCTTGTTCATTCTTACTGACTTTCCATATTAAAACATGGGAATGACAAAGAGGGGTGGGAAACCAGAGTGGGAGGCAGCGTCAGAATGCACTTTGGAGCCAACTTGGCCTGGTTCTGTTGTTGTCTGTGCATTTGTAATAAACAGCCATCTTACGAGATCACCTTGTCTAGACTTTGTGTTACCATGGCTGCTTTTTGTGGGGATGCCCAGTCAAAAAATCACAAGACTGGCTTAAAAATCCATGGAAACCAACTGCCGAAAAGTGTTGGGTTCTTTGTGATTTGGGAACCTTCAGGGTTTCCATTCTTAAGCTTTCCTCTGCACCTTTTTTTTTTTTTAAGGACAGCTGAGATTCTCATGCCATCACATGACTCCAGGAGTTGGAGCTTTAAGAAACAAAACATGAAATATCACGAGAATTGCGGTTGAATCCATGGGCGTTGGCAGCACTACGTTAAGAGGGTTCTGCTGGTGGCGTTGGCCCTCCAGAGAATAAGAGGGGAGAATATTATCCCACCAGTTTGCCTTTAGTAGGGAAGTTGTGGCTTGTGCATTTGCAAACATGGGCCCATTTTTATTGACTTAGACGGTCGTGCTGAATTTGACTCCTGTGGCTATTTCAGGGAGACGGAAGTCCTGGGGTCTAGTCTTAGTTGTGCCACTGACTTATATGATTTTGGGCAAGTCACTTCCCTATTCTGTGCCCATCTCACCAGCTGTAAAATTGGAGGTAATGATGCTGACCTCCTTTGTAAAGTGCTTTGACATGTATGGATAAGAAGTGTATCCGCAAGAGGAAAGTATTAAGGCATATTTTCTATTTTGAAAATCACTTGTTGCTGATTGCAGGAACCTCTGAAGAGGATTATGAACAGACTGCAGACGAAAAGCCTCTGGGTCAGCTTCTCATTTGCACCTGAGGCCCTTTTATACCACTCTGGCATGTCAAGGGGCCTTAAAGTGGAATTAATTCTGCACTAGTATTAGAGTCAATAGTTAAACGTTGAATTACTCTGTGCGGTTGACAGCCCAAAATGTTGTCAGTTTCTCTCTTCTCCTTGGGTAGTCTGTTTCCTCTGGTGTGGGTGGGTCTCTTTGCCTGCACTTTAGCTGCATAAAACATTTTTTTAAATAGGAAAATTAATGTTCCAGTCCTGCAGTGGGGCTCCACCCAGATGCAGGGATCTGCCATTGCAGGTTTGGAACCTGTGGCTTTGAGACCACAAAATTGGCAGGGGGATGCAGAGCTGGTTATGGGACCTGAAACTACTCTAATGCCTTTTATTTAACTGATTATTTCCAAGATGATGATGTTGCTTTAATTGTAAAACCTCTATTCATTCGGAAATCTCAAAGCGCTGTACAAAGGAGGTCCAGTGTCATCCCTCTTTACAGAGAAACTGAGGCACGGAGGCGTAAAGTGACTTGCCCAAGGTCACCCACCAGGATAGTGGCAGAGTACAGAATAGAATCTAGGTCTTCTGAGTCCTAGCCCAGTGGGCTGTCCACTACGCTATGCTGCCTGCCTGTTGAGAGTTGGGATCCAGTCCCCTCTCTCTCTTTCCCCAAGCTGCTGCTAATGATTGTCATCTTAAACCTGCTGGAAGAATTGCACAAGCCAAAACAAAAGCTACATTCAAAGGAGCCTCTTGGCAGCCAGCATCATATAGGTGGCAAGAAGTGGGCACTGTTTGATTTTGCAGAAGCCTGAAAGACTGATTTGCTCACTACACAGGCAGGAGATTGCAGCCTGGAGGCTAGTGGTGGATTTTAGCCCACGTTTAGAGAGACTCTCTTCGGAGCTTGTTTGCATGGCCTGCTTTTCAAAGGGAAGCCACAAGAATACATCCTCTTTTCATGAATATGTTTTATTTGCTCCAGCAGCAGAGACACGGATTTGCTTGGTTTTATATTCAGTGCAGATGGAAGGGATCAGATTTTCCTTTGAGTTGGCAAAGGCACAAACAGAGGGAGGGGGAAACGAGAAGTGGTCGTTAAACAACGGAACCTCTTTAATGCACATGTGTGAGTGGGAGTCCTAGGGCAAGCGAAATTTGTGAATTGGCTCTTCTGTGTGTCCTGTGTTTGTACAGCACCCAGCACAACACTGCTGTGTGCCACAAATAAGCAATCAGAAATAAATCAAGGCTGTGACTTCACCAAATGTTCCCTTTCCTCCTTTGGACAGATGTAGTTGCCATTGTTTGTAAAGCGCTTTGTGTCAAGTATTAATGGTTGATTCTATAATTAGTATGAATACTTCATACGCCTGTTAGCAAAGTACAACATAATAGAGATTTGAAACAGAATGGATACTTAGCCATAGGCGCTGTGGTTAGAGTGTTGGGTCGGCTTTGAAAGCTTTGAGTGGATGGATTAGTGTGAAAGCTCCGTTTTGGAGTGCGTGGGTTTGTGAATTAGTAAAAATGAACGTCTGAGATACAAGTGCTCTTTTCCAGAAGCTTTAGGTCAGGAGCAAGGTTATTTTGGTAACCTCTATTGTCCAATTCCTATAAAGGTGGGAGAAGGTTAACTACCCATCAGAAAGATCCCACTGCCTTCCTGTTGTTGCCATTCTACTTGGGTAACTGCTTAACTCCCTTTCTAGCGACAGTCGTCCTCTCTCATCTCTAGCTGCAAACTTGCAGCTCGTTCCTTTGTTATAAATCATGTCCCAGCAGCTGCAGGACCTAACCCCATTAAGGCTTTAATCTACAGTCAGGACTTGCCTGGATTCAGCTGCCCTGAAATGGAGACCAGGACATGCAGGGGGGTTGCTTTGGGTTCAGTTAGTGCGAACACCTGCATGATTTAGTCCCCCTTGGGGGGACAAGGTCATGGGCTTTATACAGTGGATATGGATTGCTGAAGCCCGGATGTTCCTGTGTGTAGAAGGCCTTGGAGATTTTCTTAGTCATTCCCCTTATGCAGACAGCATCTGACCTCCTCAGGCTAAAAGTGACTCCACTAAACACTACTTTGTGGCAAAGCTCTGCTTATTAAACCCAAACACAGTCCCCTTCGCTTTACATTGGTGCTGCTTTATGATTTTGCCTCTTTCTCCATTTGGCTACTGGTCAGTTTCAGTCTCCAGCATCTGATGCAGGCAGCTCTTCAGCTTTCATAGAAATGTCGGCTGGAAGGGACCTCAAGAGGTCATCTAGTCCTGCCCCCTGCACTTAGGCAGGGCCAAGCATACCTAGACCATCCCACACAGGGATTTGTCTCACCTGTTCTTATCCCTCCCCAGTGATGATACTCATGCAAAATGGGAAACGATTGCCTAGGAAGGAGTACTGCGGGAAGGGATCTGGGGGTGATAGTGGATCACAAGCTAAATATGAGTCAACAGGGTAACACTTGCAAAAAAAGCAAACATCCTTCTGGGCGGTATTAGCAGGAGTATTGTAAGCAAGACACGAGACGTAATTCTTCTGCTCTCTTCCACACTGATTAGACCTCAACTGGAGTACTGTGTTCAGTTCTGGGCATCACATTTCAGGAAGGATGTGGACAAATTGGAGAAAGTCCAGAGAAGAGCAACGAAAATGATTAAAGAAAACATGACCTATGAGAGAAGATTGAAAAAATTGGGTTTGTTTAGTTTAGAAAAGAGAAGACTGAGAGGGGACATAACAAACTTTGAAGTACATAAAAAGTTGTTACAAGGAGGGAGAGGTTAAGAAGAACACTTTTTCTGAGGACAGGACAAGAACCAATGGGCTTAAATTGCAGCAAGGGAGGTTTAGGTTGGACATGAGGAAAAACTTCCAGTCAATGTGGTGAAGCACGGGAATAAATTGCCTAGGGAGGTTGTGGAATCTCCATCCTTGGAGATTTTTAAGAGCAGGTTGGACAAATAGCTGTCAGGGATGGTCTAGATAATACTTAATCCTGCCATAAGGGCAGGGGACTGGAGCAGGTGACCCCTCGAGGTCCCTTCCAGTTCTATGATTTTTAGCACCAAATGATAAGAGCATCTCTTTGAACTGCTTTATAGGAGACCGTCTACTGTCTGTATCTGTGTCCGCCACATTCATCCCACTCTAAAACCGTCTCTTTTTGGCTGGGCATGGACTGTGGAGGTTGAATACCTGCTTAGAGGAGGAGCTGGTTACACTTTGCCATGGGGACCTTCTATTTGTCCAGGTTAGAGTCAAGGAAAAAATCGGTGTGTATTTCAGTGCTGGAGCAGACTGCAGTCCAGGGGCTGTCCTAGGAACTTTCCATCCTTCAGGTTTTAAGGGGGTTGAGCAGAGATAACAGGTGGCTTTTTAACCCTGATCCTTTTGGCTTTTGTGGCCTCTGCCTTTGGAGATAAATGCATCAGGTGTAAAGCAACTCAATCTTCTGGCCTTCAGGCTTGCTCCAGGGGAATGATTCACATCCTGCTCTACCAGGGACAGGGCCGAGGTAGTAAAGCTACAGGGCAGTAGCTGGGGGGGTGATGCTTTCTTACCCGGCCTGCTCCAGCCAGAGGATTTTCTAGCCCCAGACTCTCTCTAATCACATGCTGTGTCATCCCGTCCGTCCCCCCCCCTTACCTTTATGCCCAGTCCGTTGTTGCATCACCTGGATCTGCATCTGAGTGCTCTGTGCCTCCTATTAGTCATTCCTGAAAGGGGAAAGAGCAGTGGAGCAAGAAGCACTCCCTGAGCGGTCAGGGGCATCCCTTCCCTAGTTCTAGCTGTCCTGCTCACGCAGATGGTTCCTCTAATTCCCAGCCCTGCAGCCTCTGTAGTGCTGGCTTCTTACTCTACTCCCGCTAAGCCTGGCTCCATTTCGAGTTGGCCCCACTCTTGCAATGGGGTCTCAGGGCATTCCTGCTGTTCCACCCTAAGTGAAGGGAAGCCCCAAAGAGGAGGGAGCAGACATGGCTGAGTGACCGGACTTGCACCCTCTTAAAACAGCATCTGCCGTAGGACCAAGTGGGGTGAGGTTTATTTTAACTCTTTACAGGACTTAACAAACCACGCTGCAAACTTTATTGACAAGCCCCAGCTGGCTAGGAGTTGCAACGACTACATTGCTCAAAGTGCAGTGGGAACACTGCAGCTGGAGAGGTGGAAAGAGTTTCTTCAAGACGGCATCCGACGGCACCATTGTCTTTCTGATTTCAGCTGGCCTGGGCTGCTTGGGAGATCCACTCTGGCTGGTGGATATGGTTTTTGGTAGCCGGTAAGGTTCCCCATAGTCCATTTGGGCTCAAAATACTTGGGAACCTAGCTGCATTCTTCATGCAACTTAATTTAGGAGCAGTAGCAGGGTTACAGGATTAGCATACTCCCCCCCCCCCCCAACCCTAGCACACCATCTTTTGAGTTGTGAACCCAAGCAGGAGGGGGGCCATCTTCTGCTAGTTCTACTGCTGGAACCCATGTGGCACCAGTGAGAGACAGACAGGTGGTAAGGTCCTCGGAGCCACGGGCATGCCAAAGGAAATGTTCATGGGCTAACCGAGTACGGGTCTCTTCTGCCCCTCAGCACAGCCCCTGCTGCTCTTCCTCTGAGGCAGGGGGGATTGGCTAGAGTGTGGTGGGGCTTGAGAGACGGTGAGTTTGTTGTAGCAAGGAACCGAGCAGGGCAACCCCCTGCAATGTCACTGCTCCTCCTTCTCCTCTTCCTGGATCTTCTTGTGAGTAAAGAATCCAAGCTGTTGAGAGAGAACAGAGGGGAGAGGAAGTTCACAGATCAGTGTGAAGTTTCCCAGGGAGGTAGTGATTAAGCCTTGTGGATCTGCAATAGACCAGCGGTGGGGCTGGGTCAAATAATCCTCCACTGCTCCTTGGCAAGGGAGTTTAACCCCGTCCAGCCTGCCAGTCTCCCTCGAGGAAACCAAGACCTGTAGTCTGCAGCCAAAGAAAAGGAGGGGTGGTCCCTGCAGCAGATAGACAGCAAGAGGCAGCCCAAAGATGCTGATAAATATGGGGCATGTCACAACAGTTGTCCACCCAGCAGCATGCTGTTGCTAAAGGCATGGTGCACTGTGGAAAGGTATCCCAGAATCCTCCACAGCACCTGCAGGTTCACTACATTATGGGAAGTCTTCACTACATTTTTGTGGCCTAGCTGCAGGCAGTGTGGGGGTCAAACTCCCAGCCTTCCCTTTGCTGGATCTGTCATTTAAATGGGCTCTACTGCCTGACCTTTCCCCAGCTTGATCCTGGGCCTTCGCGTCCCTGAGGACTCAGCCACACATGGCCACTCAGAAAAATTAATATGAAATAACTACAGATGTGAATTTCTAAAGTGGACTAGTGAAACCCCATAAAATCCCTGGGTGGATGTGCTCATTCAGAATTACAGGGGCCTTAATTTGGTTTAGCTTAATTCACTTTGGAAATGCAGTTTAAATTTAACTCTCTCCAAAGTGAATTAAGCTAAACCAAATTAAGGCCCCTGTAATTCTGAATGAGAGCATCTTCAGAGGGATTTAAGGAGGTATCACTGGTTTAACTTTCTTTGGGGGCCCTGTGTAAACCTGAGCATTTGTAGCCCGAAGGCCCTGTTACAGTCCCACTGGCATCTTTTTACCTTGCTCTGCCAGCATAAGGGGCCTGAAAAGCAGCTGTGGTGGAAATGAAAATCAAACCCTCCGCTGTAACGCAGCCTTGGCATTCAGGGCGCAGTCTCTGGGGCAACATTTCCATCCTCCCCAACCTTGAAGCCCTGACATTTGTGAGCAGGACAGCACCTGGTGTACCAAAGTTTGTGCCCCATTTCTACACTGCCGCCTGCCTACCTTCCACAGACAGAATATTATCAGCGCCAGAAGCAGGAGCCCTCCGATGCTGCTGCCGATCAGGATCCATAAGGAGATGGGGATCCGCTTGGGCTGGATGATCTCCAGGACTGTCTGCAAAGAGCTGTTGATGTTAGAAGCAAAGCCAAAACTTCCCTGCCCAAGCTGGGTATGGAGACATTAAGGAGGATTAGCTGCCACGGTGAGGGGTGTGGTATAAGACCCTAAACAGACCACACCTTGTAAGGACTGTTCACCTAGTGCCACTTCTGGGGTGGAGCACGGTATCTGTTCACCACTACACAGGACAAGTGAGGAAGAGCATAGCCAGAGATTGGCTGGCTCATTCCAGCAAGCCACTTAGTGCCTGACTCTCAGTACGCGTGTCCCACCCCTGCCGCCAAGGCATTTGTAAAGGGGCAGTGCCTGAATTTACACAGGCAGTGCTGAATAAGGCTCGTCTACCTTGAGCAGTGGGGCTTAGCAGAAATGAGAATCCTGCCCTTAGGATTTAACCCTTTCTCCTTCCCCAAACTGACCTATCAATGGACTAGCTTATGAATGAGTGTTAGAAGCAACGCATGGCTTCTGCACCCCTAGCTCCTCCTTGCCAGCTACTGACTACAACAGGTAATGAGCGCGCACACCAGAAACACCACCCACACGTTGAGATGATGCCAGGGTGATTTCCCTCCCCCTAAGCGCGGGGCTCAAGGACTCAGCCCGCCATCTTTTGCCACCAACAGTCTTGACCAAGTCTTGGCTTGTGAGAACATCTAACGCAGCATCTGTCTCTCGGGCAAATTCACCTTTCACTCACACGACTGCTCTGTTCCAACCCAGGCAGAAATCATGCAGGGGCAGCCTATTTTTGCCACCTTGACTTTGGCCGTATCTGAACAAGAAAATAAGGCTTAAGGCCCAGCTTGTCCCAGGTATTTAGGTGTCTAACTCCCCCATCCCTTTGAGGATCTGGGCCTTGGTACGTGTGGATCTAGACCAAGGTGGGCTGCAGGGAGGGAATAGAATCCAAAACCATTGCTCCCTAGAAAGTGTCCTGCTCTGGCCGATGGGAGGGCTACAACGCCCACCCCCATCCCCCCCCACCCGCTACCTCTCGCCGGTGCGCTGACTCCTCAAGGAAGAGGAAGCTGTTCTCCTTGGCGACAAGTGCAAACGTGCTGATGACTTTCACGGTTTTGAATTTAGCCTGTTGGGATGAGTCACAAGGGGCCAGGGGTCAGCCTGGCCTGGTTTATGATAGAAACTTAGGTCAACAGGGCTACGACCCTCGGGGCTGTGACAAATCCACACCTAGGGGCTGCAACTATGTGGTGTAGACACAGCTAGGGGCGCTGGAAGAATGCGTCCATCGACCTAGCACCTGCCATCGCTTGGGGAGGGGGCGCTACTCAAGCAATAGGAAAACCCTTCTGTCACTGTGGCGTGCGTCCACCCTGCGGGGCTACAGCGGCCCGGGTGCTCCTCTAGCCCCGTGCTGGAGACAAGCCATCGAAAATGAGGGACTAGTGTGGTCGACTAGTCGGAGCTCCTTTAGGATTCCCCTGAATTAATTGGAGCATGTCTTTTAAAGGGAACTGGCCTATGGATACAGCTCCGCGCAGAAAAGCAAACTCCAGCGCGGGGGGAACAAATTACAGCTTTTCGACCAGCAGCACCTCCAGCCCCTGGTCCGCTGCCTCTTGGTAGAGCGGACGCCTCAGCCACGATTGAGGCTCCAGGATGCTGAGTGCTGCAGCCACATAGGGCAAAACTGTCCCGGGTCCCCACTGAGCATCCAGTCTAGATAAAGGGTGGGAGAGGAGAGATCATTGGCAGAGCCAGGAACAGAACCCGGCTCTCCCACGTCCACTCGACTACACGGCTGCTCTCGGAAAGGACTACAGTAATGGATCTAGCTACTCTTGCTTGCCCCAGGGGGGGTAGGCCAGTACGATGCGGCCATGTGTGTTAGAGACGCGGGTTGGGACACTGGCAGTTGTAGCTTCCCCCCTCCGCAGGCACAATATCTGGGCGCACTCACCCTCCTGAAGAAGTCGTTGTGGATCACCCTCAGCAGGTGGATGGACACCTCCGTGTTCTTCTCCAGCTGCTCCAGCTCACACCTGACCGCCTGGCACCAGGCGTTGCTGCAGTTCTGCGAGGGGAGCAGAGGCAGGGCCATGAGCGCCAGACTCCAAACTCGACCCCACCATCCCCTTAGGCAAGGGCAGACGGGGGGGGGGGTGAGGCTGGTGGCACAGGTACAAGTGAGATGGCTGAGGATGTCTCTGCCAGAGCTAGGACATAGCTGGTTGAATGGCAAAGAGATCACTGGGGGGCACCTAACTTCCACTTGCCCGCAGTGGTGCTTAAGCTTCTAAGGCCTAGAGCCTCACAGAGGTGCCACAAGACCCCTGAGGCTCTGCGCCCTCAATACCCAAGAACTTCTCTAGCATTTTAGCTAGCCGCTGCAGTGCGGACGCCGTTATACGGCTCCAGGGGAGCTTTCTACTGGTCTAGCTGTTCCCATGCGGGAAGGGGAATAAGCTATATGGCACCTTTCTACCGGCATCACGATGTCCACTCTAGAGGTTGGCCTGGTATAGCTAAATCACCATGGCCACATCTATAGGTACAGTGCTGCCTGGCCCAGCTGTACCAAGCCCGCTGCGGCGTCTGGTGGAGACGCTCTATGCCGCTAACTGACCATTAAACTGGTATCAACACTGGTTGCAGATCAGGCCCTTTGGAAAATGAGACTTAGATGTTTTTGAACAATGTCACCCCCTAACCATTATCATTTTGTGGGGGAGGGGCATGGCAGGGCATAGCAACAGCAGGGGGAATTTGAGGCCCAAAGAAATTACCTGAGCTGGAATTCAGGCAGGGACACCAATACTCAGGTGCTCTTTGCCAAAGTGTTGGTGGCAGAAGTGGTGTCCGCCAGCTCTTCAGATGAGCACAAGCTGCCACTTTGGTTTGGTTGAGTTGGACGGCACCTCCGGTATTCTGCAGCCACCGGCTTCAGCTCTGCTGACACCCCTCCCTCCACCTTTCCAGGGGAGAGCACCCCCTTCTGAATGGACTGTCCCAGTTTTGGCACACCCAAGCTTTATTTGGGGGAGGTGTCCCCTCCAAGCATGGATCAAGCCCATCCCTGCTTCATCTGAGGTCCCTGTGTGATGGCAGTAGGGCCGCTGGCGCTGCCTGACGGTGCCGTGCCACTCACCAGTCTGTCTGCATGCAAGAGATCTTCAGGGTGAATAGGAATCACTCCAGCCTGGCTCCGTAGCGTTGCCTCCGTCAGGTTTTGCACGACACAGGTAACCTTGAACGAGACAGCACATGGCAGTGTGGTCACTACAGGGCCTGGTACAAGTATGGACTAGAGGGGGACTGTGGGGACTGGCACTGGACAGACAGATAGACAGCCCTTTGCAGGGCCGGGGATCCTACCAGATCTGCCCCCTTCTCTCTTTTCAATTATTCTCCAACGATGGAGAGCAGCAGAGAACTTGACCCATGAGCCCATTCAGCCCATGCTCCCAGCTGGAGCTGAGCGGGTCTAGCAGCTGCTTGTACATGGGGAAGGGCTGAGGGCAGGCCCAGGGGGGAGAGGATTGTTCCTGCCTCTGTCTCGCAGGCCAAGGACTCACATTGTCGGCGATGATGCGTGTGATGGAGAGGAAGTAGCTGCGCCGGAAGGCCATGGCAGGGAGGTACATGCTGACGGAGAGGTTCCTGACTGCATAGCAGCCAAGGTTCTGGACCTGCAGGGAGATGGGAGCGAGGCTGTTCAAAGGGCAGGGGCCAGCTCCTCATAGTGCCAACCCTAAGCAGCCACCCAGCCTCGGCTTGAGGTCTATGCACCAGCTGTCCAAGAAAGATCCTGGAACGGCCCAGAGGAGATCACCTTCGATTGTTTGCTCTTGAGGGGCAGGGCCAGTTGGCTTATGTATTTGTACAGCACCTAGCACCTGCTCCGTGACAGCTCGACACTACGAGGCTCTATGCATCTTGCTAGACAAACCCTCCATTGGAGCCCTGGGCTCGGTTCATTAAGGGGATCCCACCCCAAGGTGTTTCGAATGGGCGACCCCTGGAGTTCAAAGACCCCAGAGCTCTCCAAGGGGCCATGCTTTACTCCTAAGGGGTCCCCCCTCTTCCAGGTGGGGTTTTCCCAGGGGCATGTCCGGAAGGGGATCCAACGTGATCTAACCCCAGCCCCAAGAGCTGTTGTAGGGCCCCCCGCACCCGAACCAAGCCCAGAACCTGCTGGAGCCATCCCCCACTGCCCCGGTATCTTCCCCCCAATTGCTGGTACCTTGATGGTGGTCTTGAACTCCGGCCCGACGCTGCTGGAGAAGGTGCCCGCTGGATGCACTTCGTAGCGGTTCAGGATGGCCTCGCTGCGGGGACACGGCATGACTGGGGGGTGACGTGGTGCAGAGCAGATCGTCCCCTAGTGCCCGGACCCTGCTGTCTCCAGACACCTCTAGCCCCCATATCACAGGGGCTGCTGGGGACTGGGGGACCCTGCACTAATTTGGGGGCAGGGGAGCACTGTCAGAAGAGTCCCTACTAACCTGGTTTGTGGGGCAGGGAACCCCTGATTTATCCCCCGGGAATGGGAAGGAGCAACAATGTGTCCTCCTGCTGGGGTTGATCAGTTGCAAACAGGTGTGTTTGGGGCTGGGGCTCAGGCATCTAATTGGCCAGGAAGCCAAGTCTGCAGGAATCTCTTGGCCACTTTTTCCCTGGGGCTTGGCCCTGGCCCAAGCCATTTGGAGACTGCTTGGGATTCTGGGAGCCCCAGTGGGTGGGTGGGTGGATTTCCCTACGCCTACCAGCAGCAGGGCCAGACTGGGGAGGTAGCACATGACCTATTAGCTGGCCCCCCCCCCCATCACCTTGGACTCAGCATCGGGGGTCCCCTCCCCGCCTGCATGAGAGGGGTGCCCAAGCTTAACTTACAGTGCACCTTCAAACCGGTTTAGTTCCACCAGTGCAAACAGCTGGGGTGGGAACACTCCCTGGGGTTCAAATCAGGATTAATTCGGAACAGGTCTAAACTCAACCACACGCTCTTAAACCAGGCTGAGAGCCTCTACCGCCACAGGGCTTAACTAAACCGGGTTGACTTCACCTCTGTAAAGCTGTGCCAGTTTCTCGTGTGGACAAGGTCGGGTTCTGGCTGCTTTAATCCCATGACAACGCTCCACCGCCACCCCTCCCCTCTGCCTGGATCAGCTTCCCCCAGACAGGCTCACCTGGAGAGGAAGAGGTCAGGCTCGTAGCTGACGTAGGTGAAGGGCTGCACTGTGTTATCGTGTAGGGTCTCGTTCATTTCGATGCTGTCGCTGGGAGGAAGAAGAACGGATCGTTACAGCGGCTGGCTCACGTACCCCACCCCAGTTCCTAGCAGCTGCCCAGCCTTGGTGAAAGGCTCTGTTCCTGGTCAGATCTCTCCCACTCAATAGGTGAGAGATTTAAGGCAAATGCCCCCTTTTGCATTTCTGAATCAGATGCTTGGCCCATCAGGGCCAGCCAGGGCTGATGCGGGAGGAACAAAGGGGGACAATTGTACCAGGGTCCTGAGCCCCCGCCCCTAAAAAACAATCTGTGTAAAGAAAGACATGGGAGCGGGTGGGCTCCAGCCAACATGATGTCCCAGGGGCCGAGATTTCTCTCCTCAAGGCTGGGGCCGGCACCTGGCCTCCAGCAGCAGCTAACGGGTGATGCTGAGCTCCCCCAGGTCGGATGAGGATTGGCGGTTCTCCTCACCACCGCCCCTCGCCATCTTTACTCTCCAAGCCCCTCTGCGAGGCAGGGCCGTGCTGGGATCCCCGCTGCGCAGCTGGGGCATCACGGCCCAGCTCCCCACAAGCTTTTCGGCGCCGAACAGCCACTGCAGCGTTGCCAGTGAAATCCGTGGGCGTTAGGACCTTCGCTACCTCTGTGGCTCTGGGCCCAAAGTGACCTGCCCGAGCCTGTGGCTGAGCGGGGAATCGAACCCAGCTGTCCCGTGTCCCAGAGTGGCACCTTGTCCGCTCCTTGGTGGCGATCAGCTGACACATGGAGGTGCGAGACACACATCCCCACCCACTAGCCTGTTAGCCCAGCGGGCCGGGGAGGGTCGGTTCAGCCGGCTGCTCTTACCTGCTGGCCGTGAGTTTCAGGTGCGCTCGGTCGAGCAGGAAGGAGCAACTGAACTCGAACTCGAGCAGGAACGCCACCTGGGGAAAAGCAGAGCTTTCAGCCCAGCCCCTTGCCTGGCCTCGGCAGCAACCTGGCATGGGCCATGCCCAGCACTGGGCTGGACATGGAGACGAGAGCACTGGGTGCAGGAGGGGACAGGCAGGAGGGGGAGGTCCTGTTTTCAGCAGCCGCTCCAGTCTCCAAGCCTCCAGTTTGCTGCAATGGTGTCACTGACAGTGGTAGCAGGGGGCAGAGCTAGTTGTTAGGTCGAATTATTTCCTCTGCCCTCCCTTGTTCCAGCTGCTTCTCCTGCCAGGCATGTGCCTCTGCATCCCACTAGCTCCAGCCCCTTTCCTTCCTGCCCCCGTCTGGCTGCCTGCCAGATCAACTGCCACGCCCGGCCGGCTCAGGAGCGCCTTGGGCCACAATGGGTTAATAAGCCAGCCTGTCGCCTGCATAAACCAAGGCGGGGCCCAGGGGACAGTTTCACACCCCACCCTCCCAGCAGCCCACCGAATCCCCCCTGCACCAGCCTGCGGGGGAGAAGAGTAAGGACTGGGATAGCGAGGGGAGAGGGGCCTGAGTGGGATTGAGGGGCATCGGCAGAGGTGGAACCCAGGGCTGGAAGAGCAGGGGGCCGTGGGTGGGATTGAGGGGCATCGGCAGAGGTGGAACCCAGGGCTGGAAGAGCAGGGGGCCGTGGGTGGGATTGAGGGGCATCGGCAGAGGTGGAACCCAGGGCTGGAAGAGCAGGGGGCCGTGGGTGGGATTGAGGGGCATGGGCAGAAAGTGCAGGAGGGGGCTAAGGCTGGAACAGAAAGGAAGCTACGGGTCAGGAAAGCAGCTGGGGGGTGGGCGTGAGCCAGGCTCTCGGCCCTTTAACCAGCCGTACGAACTGACTAAGCGCCAAGACAATAAGGGCTTCGGCCGGACTCACCTTTGCCAGGGACCTGAAGACGGGGTAGCTCACGCTGCAGGTGCGGGTGTGCGGGGAGGGGGCACTGCATTCCACCTTCACCTGGGTTTCCCCCTGCGGGAACAGAAGACTCCTTCACCATCTCTGCTCCCTCCCTCCCTCACCGAGCTGGGCCGGATGGGCCCGTCCCCCCGACCTCGACCGGGCAGGAGGCGCGTACGGGACTGGGAGGACCAGTGCTCCAGCCCAGCCCAGCCTCACTTCTGTGCGCTGCCCTCTGCAACGTGCCATCCCTTCCCTGCCGATCCCCTGCCTCCAGCCCCTGCTCCCAGCACGCGACCCACCTTGAGCGAGAGGCTGGAGAAGTGGAGGTTTTTGGAGAACCCGAGCTTGAGGCTGGCGTTGTAGGCGTTCTCCTTCTTGTTCTCCAGGACCACGTCCACCAGAACCTTCCTCTTCCCCTTGCGGATAACGTGCGGCTTCTGCCTGAAACGGGAAAGGTGGTGACAATTCAGTGTCAGACCGGGGGGGCAGCTTTGGCCAGGCAGCTGCTGCGCCGTCCTTCCCGGGGCAGTGAGACATGCCTGGGGCGAGGCCTGAACCCGCAACCTCGTGATCTAAAGCCCCTGCTATCTCAGCTGGAGAGCTCATCCTCTGGCTGGGACTGACAACCCTCTATACACAGACTGGCCTCTAGAGGAGGACAAAGGGCCACCATTTTCTGCATCCATCTCCATGCGTCCTTTAGGGCTCGCAAAGCTTCCTGCGGCTCGGGCGAAGCCAGGCTCAGTGCAGACAGTGCCTGGGCCAAGGGCCCCTGTAAGTCCGTGGGAGAGCTGAGAATAGACCCCAGGCCGCTCTGTTCCCAGAGTTGCCATACCTGGAGCCGGCGAGATCCATGCTAGCCTGGAGCACCAGGTCCGTGACGCACTCATTGTCCTCTCCACAGTCCTTGAAGAAAGGGATCTGAAAGCAACGGAGAGGGGTCACTGTTGGCCACTGGGCGCTGGGCTGTTATCCGACATCAGCGTGGGGCGGGGAGGCTGTCTGCAAGGCGGCCGGCTCGCGCCTGTGGCCGGAGTAGATGAAGAGGATTCGAGCTAACGCATTTTGCCCCACCTAACTCAGTCTGCCCCATCCTCTTCCTCCCTCAGAGCCTTTAGCAGCAGGGCAGTTGGGAGACGCACGGGGAACGCTCTGAGCCATAGAGTTTAAGGCCAGAAGGGACCATCTCGTCTGAGCTCCTCTGTGTCACAGGCCGGACCCGCCCAGCACCCGCACACTCAACCCAGCCGCTGAATGTAGACCCAAGTATTACAGCTCACAGGAGACTAGATGACTGGATTTCAAACCACACCAAGACTGCCAGAGTCTAGAACTGAGTGCCCACACACACCAAGAGAGAATCTAGAACCACCCATCCAGCCAGTCTAGAACCACACGCACAAGTCTAGAAGAGCCCACAGGCTACTGGGATCCATTTCCCAAGGGCACCTTCCGATGTTAGTTTCGTCCTCCACATCTCTCTGTGGTTTTGGAGGCGACCCCGCCCCTTTCTGCTGTCTACAGAAGGTGCTATCCAGCCTCCAAGGCAAGTGCCGACTGCAGGGAAGGGGAAGCAAGGTTTAAAGTGGCCGTAACCAAAGCCTTGCCCAGGTCCCAATCCCAGGAGGTGGGATCCCAGTCCCCAGCAACGCAGCGGCTTGTTAATGACCCAGAGCAAAGGGACAGGTCAAGGGCTCACCAGCTTCTTAACAGTGGTGGACGATCTCTCATCCAGCACGGGGCCTGGGTCAGAATCGCTCAGGGCGAACTTCACCATTATGCTGACCGGCCTCAGGTAGTCCGTCATGTCCTGCCGGGAGGAAGGAACCTAGGCTAGCTTTTGAGACGGGATTCCTTAGTCACCCACCGTCCCCTGGGGAGGATGCCAGCTTTGCTTGAGACCCGCTGGACCCCATGCTTCAGCAAGAGGGTCTGGAAACACTTCCCCCAGGGCATTATGGGATTGAGGGGGTCACCTTCCTCCAAAGCATCCGATACGAGCCATAGCTGGAGGCAGGCTAGCTTGGCTAGGCCAATGGTGGGATCCATGTAACTGGAGGTGACGTGACTTACAGGTCCCTAAGTGGCCTGAGACTGGCCCTTCTCTCCCTGGGCCATACTCCCGCAGCTGGGAACAGCAGGGCTCTCCAAGCAAGGTCCCCCTTGTTATAAAAGAGGGGGCTGCCAGCCGGGCATTCGCTGGGAGCCTGGAACTTGCTCCTGCTGTACTCCAAAATAACCCGCATTTGATGATGCTGCAAAAGCCCCCTGTTGGAGCAGTGTCCTGGAGCGGGCTGGACCCCAGAATCAGGAGGCTTGGTGGCTGGCTGAGCCCCTGTGACACGGACCATTTCTGGGCTGCTGAGGCTTATGTTTAATTGTATTTACTGAATCACTCGTTATGCTAACGGGCCTGGAGCCCAAGCCAGGCCTCATGATTATTTTAAGTCTAAATCCAGAACAAGTCAATAAATAACTCCCGGGCCAGGTAGCTCAAAGATGGGATCAGTTGCAGGAGGAAACCCAAATAGGAGGACAAATGCTCTGATCCCAGGAGGGAAGGACAGCGCCCCCCATTGGGCAATGGCATGTAGAGCAAGAAGGATCAGGCAGTCCTAAGGGAGGCAGTGTGATCTAGTGGGTAGAGCACCGGGCTAGGGCCCAGGAGACCTGGAGCAAGATGCTTCCCCGCTCTGTGCCTCTGTTTCCCCTCCCACTCTTTCGACTGCCGGCTCCCAAAGGGCAGGGACCGTCTCTCGCTATGGGTAGGTCTACGCTGCACGACTGCAGCACGGGCAGACGGACCCGTACCTTAGCCGGCTCGGGTATTAATAGCAATGAAGCTGCAGCCAGGTCCCTGAGTACCGCTTGATCCGCTAGCCCGTGTTTGCTGGCAGATAACCCCTCTGCTTGCAGTGCAGCGCAGCCTCGGTCTGCGTGCAGCAGGGGGTGCTGTTGTAATACTGATGCTGAACAGCAGGAGGCAGGATGCTCCATCGCTCCCTTCCTACCCCTCCCATAGCGCCCCCTGTACTCACGATCACGTGGAAGGGGAGCGGCTGGCAGGCTGCCTTCCCCACGCTGGCTCGGAGCCGCTTCTGCACCAGCTTCTGGGAGGTGTCATCAAACACGGCCCTGGTGCCGAACTTCCTGTCATCCAGAGACGCGCTGTACTTGATCCCTGCGCCGACAAGGGGGCGGAGTCACTCCGGAGTCCCGGCACTCGCCGCGGGCCCACGGCACCGCGTACAAAGCCGGGGGCGGGTGCCGGGGCCCCGCGGCACTCACCGAAATGTCTGTCCCCCCGGCCCGGGGACCTGGAGGAGGCGCGGAAGCAGACGGTGGCCGTGACGCACGCAGAGTCCTTGCCCTGCCTCTGGCAGTTCTTCTGGAGCACGTTGATGGAGGTGGGGTTGACGGCCAGCGAGGCGTTGACCTGGACGATCCTCCGCGACCTGGCCCCCGGGGACCACATGTTCAAGACCCTGGGTCCCTAGGGCGCCCCGGCCTCCCACCGGGGCCAGCTCAGCCCTCCCTCTGCATCGGTTTGTCCAGCCGCAGGGGAAACGAGCACACAGGGAAGCTAGAACAGGACACTCGATTCTTCATGCCCGCGTCCTCTAGGGTACTCAGCCCCCCTAAAGAGGCCTGAAGGTGGGTGGAACTGGCCCCCGCCCCGCGAGACTCACCCCTGCACTGGGGGCCTCCCTCCACCCTCCATGCCTCCTGCCCTGCATTAGCTAAGGCAGTGTGGCTTAGTGGTTAGCACACTAGACTGGGCCTCAGGAGACCTGCCTTCTATTGACCAGACCAGCCGCTGGGCAACCTCAGGCAAGTGACTTCCCCCCCCCCGTGTTTCAGTTTCCCCATCTGTACAATGGGGATAACGACCCTGAGCTCCTTTGGAAAGTGCCACGGCCATCGGTTGGTCCGACACACTCGCCACCTGTCCCGCTCGGCCCCTCCGTGACGGAGGGGAGCGACTCACCGCAGCACCACGGCGGCTCCCTGGGCCCCGACAGCCAAGTCCACCAGCTCGTCCCCGTCCAGGTCCATCTGCCCATCCACGCTGCGGCCGAAGTAGCTCAGACTCGGGTGGAGGGACAAGGCTTCGATCCGCTGGCGGGTAAGTGGGGAGTTAGTCACAGGTGGAACAACGGCCTGGGCACCACAGGAACACCCCAGTTTAACTCATTCTCTCAAGAGGCAGCGTTGCCTAGTGGTTAGAGCACCGGACGGGGACTCAGGGGGCCTGGATTTTATTCCCAGCTCTGTCACTAACCTGCTGGGTGATCTGGGGCAGGCTACTGTCCCGTTCTGTGCTTCAGTTTCCCCACCCATCCTTTGTCTGGCAAGCTCTTTGGGACAGAGAGCATCTCAAACTAGGTGTCCATGCAGCACCCAGCATAATGGGGCCCTACCTTCTGGGCGCTCCGGTGTAGTAATAACAACAGCCCAAGGCCCATTAGCACCAGCCCCCTGGGGAGCCAGCAAGGCGTTCAGGGAGATCCAGGCTGCTCTGACTTGTGCCAGGCACTAGACCAGCACCCAGAGAACCCCAAAGGTAACTTTAAGCCCACCCACCCTCCTCCCCCAGGAGCTCCAGCTGGGAGATCCCAGAGTCTCTGCCTGGCCAGCAGGTAAGAATCCCTGTTGGTGTTTCTAAGCCTGGAGCCCTGTCTCTTTCCCAGGGCAAGGGGACATGGTCACCTCCTGGGACACCCAAAAACTGCCCTCACTGGACCAGACAAGCTGCTGCATGATGGGCAACCCCCCAACCCGCCTCTGTGCTGAATCTGAGCGCAGGAAAATCCTTTGGCACCCCATGGGGTCTAGCTACAGGGCAAGCGAGTGAGTTGAGAGGATTTTGGTGCCATCTGCCACCAGGGGGCAGCCCAGCCACAAACAAAACCCCACGGCTCTTTATTCAGCCCTCACTCCTACCACCACCCTGCAAAATTGGGGCTGGCTAATTCCTCCCCCATTGTCCCCCCATGTGGGACCCCTGCAGCAAGGGCCCAGATCCTCGCCTATGGAAATCAATAAGAGTTAGGCGCCTAAATACTCTTGAGCATCTGGGCCCAGATATTGAACACGGGATGGTTTCCTGGGAATTTGTCGGGGCTGGTGGTGGAGAAAAGGTGCCTGTGGCAGGTGGGCGGAGGGACGGTCTAGTGGTTAGAGCCGGTGGGACGGGGAGGACTCAGGACTCTTGGATTCTGTTCCCGGCACCAGGAGGGAAGCAGAGGGGGGCGGGCACCAGGAGTCAGAACTTCTGTGTTCTGTTCCCACCCCTGCCACTGACTTAGGCTATGACTTGGGGCACATCATGGCCCCTCCCGGTGCCTCAGTTTCCCTATCCGAAAAATAGCGGTTATCATTACCCAGCTCCCTTGAGGATAAAGGGCAAAAATACTTTAATTAATTAACGTTAGCGAAGCACTTTGAGCTCCTCAGGGGCTAGAGATAGCTGTAAACCTGGCATAACATTATCCATCCATTAACAGCACTTAACCCACTTGTTTACAGTAGGTCCTAGTGTAATGGAAGGCTTGATTTTAGGATCATACCAGTCTCTGGAACTAAATCCTCCTTAACAGGGCTGGGTTATTTCTAAAGAGCTGCAGCCCTGGCCAGGCACCCACCCTCTCGCCCAAGTGACTGACCTGCTGGTACTGCGGCAGGATGGTGCCCCGGGCGCCATGGTAAACGTACACCGCTCCCCTGTGGTCATCCTCCAGGGGCGCTCCCGCCACCACGTCGTTAAAGCCGTCGTGGTTGAGGTCGGGCACGGCTGCCAGGGAGTAACCGAAGCGAGAGTCCTGGGGCTTCTTGGCAGCATGCAGGGTCCCGCTGAACGTCAGGAGCAGCTGGGGTGCGGGGAAGGAAGCGAAAGGGCCTTTACACCCTCCAACCCCAGATTCAGCCTCCCTCTGCACCTGCCCGGCCCCCGGCCATGTCTACCGGGAGCCTTTGAGCATGTCGCCCTCCTGTGGCTAGCTACAGTTAGCCACTCCTACTCTGTCCTGTCCTGCCCTCCCCCGCCCCACGGGTGGCGGCAGAACCACATCTAGAGGCTCAGGAGCCTGCTACCAGAGCTGGTCTTTTAGCTCAGGATGTAGAAACCCGTGCTTTAAAACAGAGAGGCCCCAGGTTCAATCCCCCCTGCCGACATCCCGGGGTATGGGGTTAAAACGGCAGGAGCAGAACGACAGCAGAGAGCATGTTTGTTTGAGGGTTGTAGGGTGGGGGTCTGCTTCTCTTTCCCCTCTGCATGCTTGCATTCCCGTTCCTTCCCCCTAGCAAACCAACAGGACAAATACCCCACCCGCCCAGGGAGACAGGTAGGGTGGGCGCTGAAATTTACCTGGCCGACTTTGTAGATATAGACCCGGCCTGTTTCTTTGTTCTGACCTCCCAAGTACATTGGGGCAGCGACCAGCAGGACGTCCGTGATTCCGTCCCCATTCACGTCCACAGGACACACTTCGCTACCGAAGTACGAGCCGATCTGCAAAGAGGGTAGATTGGGGCGGGGTGGGGGGGGCGTCAGGAGGCAGCAAACCCTCATCTTCCTGCCTCCCCAGCATGCTCAATGCCAGCCTTGCTCTCTGCACCGCTCAGACCTTGTCTACACCCAGATGTGGCCTCAATTTAACAACTGGTGCTGAATTAACTGAAGCTGGAACCGGTGCCAGAAGCCGTGTAGACGCTGTGTTTAAGCCAGACATAAACTGGTTTAATTTCAGTTGATTCTGAGTCAAAATGGGTTCGCACAGATTTAGCTGACATCGGTTTAAAACAAATCAGTTAAACCAGTTCCACTTCCTCATGCAGACAAAGCCCCAAACTAATCTGCCCCTCTTTGGGAGATAACGGTTGCGGGGGTGGGGGGGGTGGAATGGAATGGAAAACTGCATTATAATGTTCAGCCACTAGGTGACACTGTGTGTAACTTTACCAGGACGAGCCAGAGCAGCCGTAAATGTATCCTCATGAGAAATCATCTCTGTGTATGTGGCATTAACGGGGGCAGAAAGGGGTGTATCATTCAGAGTGATGCATCACCACGAGCAGGGCGACCCCCTTTTTTATACGCTCACACGTGCAATTATGCACGGTGGGAATTTTTCACCGAATGCTTTTTTCCCGGAACCCCAAACCTGGTCCCAAAGCAGGGTCGGGCTCAAGGAAATCTGACTCGAAGACCGTGTGTGCGTGGGGGGGAGGGGGGGTGTCAGCATTCTCCCAGAATTAGCTGGCCTTTTCCAGCTTTCCAGTGCCAAGTGGCTTTTCAGTCTGACGTTTAAGCTGATTAGAGCGGAAAAAAGCTGGGGCAGAGGGTAAAATGGAAAGGCAATGTTTGGATGGCCCCAGAAGGCGGAAAATGGCAGGTTTCTGGTTTGTGGCTATTTTTAAGAGTTCATCCCAGTTCAAGAGGGGAAAAAACCGTCGACCTCTCAGAAATATTCCTGGGCTGGGGAAACTGTCTCCTGCCCGGTTCGAACAGCCCGCGCTTTCTGCCCTGCTCCCGTAACCCATCCCCAATGCCACAGGCTCTGGATTCACAGGCAAGTCACGGGAGGAGCGGAGACAGACTAGAGAGACAGGCTCAGCCCAACCCCACGCTGGCTGCCCGGCCCCTACCTGCTCCCCAGCGAGGGCCTGGGATATGACCACCCGCCCGCTGTTGCTCATCTCGAACAGGATAACCTTCCCCTTGTGCTTAAAACGCGGTGCCCCCGCCACGTAGAGACACTTCCTGTTCCGGAGCCGGACCGAGGAGACTGTGTAACCTGTCATGAGAGAGGGGGACCCCGTCAGCTCTGCCTCTGGCACCCTGAGACGCTCTACACTGCAGAGAACATCAGGGCTGTTCTACAGGGTGGGCCGTGGGTTCCTGGGACGGGGGGGCAGGCAGCTGGTCAGTCTCGGGGTTTGGTAGGCTGACACAGAGAAGTGGGTTTTACTGATCTGTGGCACTTTCTCCAGGGGCGTTACTCTGAAGATGACCCTTCCAGAGAGAAGAATGGGGCAGGAACTGTTTCTTTGGTCTGTGTTTGTACAGCACCTTGCACCATGGTCGGCTGCGAGGTGCCACCACAATGCAAATAAAAAGAAATTAACAAGACAGTGACTAAAGGCACAGAGTTGTTCCCTGGCCTAGTCCTCTAGAGCCAGCCAGCTCTCCTTTTCCTCTGGGGCCCATGGAGAGATGTGTTTCCCATGCATTGTTCCCCCTGCCCCAGATTTTCCTGGGCCGTCCTGACTTTGACAGAACCAGGGTATGGGCAGCCATGGGGTACATGCCTATCAGAGCTGGTACCTTGCCCACTTGTGTGACAGAAGCCAGCTGGCAGCTAACAACGGCTTCCAGACCCAGCAGGGATTGTCCTTTTGTTCTGTTTATACAGCGCCCAGCGTCAGAGGGTCCTAGCCCATGACTGGGGCTCCCAGGCGCATCCACAATACAAGTAATAAATCCCACTGGCTTAGGGCCCAGTTTTCAAAGCCATTTAGGCACCTAAAGATGCAGGTCGGTGCAGAGAAGGATTTTCAAGAGTATCTACGTAAGTTAGGCACCTAACCCCCTCGGGAAATTTGGCCCTTGTGTTGGGCTGGGCAACCTAGAGGAGATGGGATCCACAGCCCATTACTGAGCCCATTACAGCCCCTCAAGACATTCCACGCCCTGCAGCCCATGAGACATTTCTAACCCATGTGCCCTAGGCACTTGGCTCTTCCCCCAAGGGTCACATGATAACGAGAGGCAGGACAATAGAAACCCAAGGCTGCTCAGCCCCGGGAGAAGAGGGCTCGGGCTGATGGCACCACCGCACCTAGGTAGGCCGCGTGGTTCTTCAGCTCCAGCGGAAACTCCTTCTCGAAGGCTTTCCGGGGCAGGATGACCCGGCCGTGTCTGCTCTCCTTGAGGACGGCCCCATCCCAGTCGTACGCCCCCACGGTGCCAAAGAGGATCCCATCCTGGCAGGGGCATGGAGGAGAGAAGATGGGAAACAGTGATGTCTCTGTTACGCCAATCCCTTGGCCACGAGCCCAATTTACATTCCCCTTTGCAGGTCCCCCTGGAAGACAGTCAGTGCCTTGTGCTGCTCCTCAGTGGAAAGGGGATTCTGATGCACAGAGAGGAGAGGCTATTAGGATAACTTTCCACTTCTGCAATTGCTTTCTAGAGAAGTCCCTTGTAACAGAAGCAGGCAGTGACTGATATAAGGAGACAACGTGGTCCAGTAGTTGGGACACCTGACTAGCCTGCAGGCGGCCTGGGTTCTCTGGGTGACCTTCTGCAGGTCTCTTCCCCTCTCTCTGCTCCTGTTTCACCTTTGTCTCGTCTCTTTAGATGGTAAGGCCTCCAAGGACAGGGATAGCCTTTGAATGCACAGCGCCAAGCACATTGGGAGGTTAATTTAATCTGCCTCATTGCAAAGGGATGGATGATACGATTTCGAGATCCCTTCTAGCCCTGCATGGCTAGGCTTCTGTAAGCTAACCAGCAGGAGCCTTACCTCCAGCAGGTGGGTTGAGAAGCCGATCTGGGACATCTCCAGTTCAAAGGAGCTTTCGTTATATCCATGCGTCCCTGGTGGGGAGGGGGAGAGAGACAAAATCAGCATCATTTCTGGTAACACAGCGCAGGAAGATGGCCACGGACATTTAGCTATGAACGCTCACATTTGTCCTGGACCCTTCTAACAGGATGCAGGGCCAGGAATGGCTGCTTAGCTCTGTAGAATGCTAAGCGGGAACTGGAGAAAGAGGGTCCATGTTTCAGGGAGGACCTAGCTTGGTGTGGGAGAAGGAGGTCAGGAATGGCTCAGATGTGACACTGGCCTCTCACAGCATCATGTAAAGTTCTGTTTTCTCCTACACGGCTCCCGGGGGCTCCACTGCTGGCCCTGCTCCTGGCTGCTGTCCCGGCTGCCGGCCCCGTGCCCAGGATCCCGGCTGCCAGCCCCACACCAGGGGACTCTGCTGCTGGGCCCAGTCCCGGCTGTCAGCCCCAGGTACTGGCCGCTGGCCCCTGGGACTCCGCTGCGGCCCCGATCAGCCAAACGCAGTTACCTTCAAGGCTGAAGATCCTGTCCCCTAAGGCGTCCACAATGTCATTCAGGGCCGCCTCGTCGCTCACGTTGAAGAAGTATTTCTCATCGGGGTCACTGGCGATGTACTTGATTTCATTGATGAAGGAGTGGGGATCCTGCTGTCGGCGCATGTAGTGACCTAGGACCTGAGAAGCAAAGGCTGTTGAGGTTTGTGTCACCTTCACCTGGTTACTCACTGTCTAACATGGCACACTCTGAAGGGGTCGGGCAAGAGCCCCGCAACTTGAGCTGGTTGGAAAATGTGTTTTTCCCCCTCTCCCAGTGGAAAATTTCAATTTGGGAAATTGCCACCAGAGTGCCTCATGGGAATTGTAATTCAGCTGCCTCTTGTTCCCATTCTCCTCTATAGGCCAGGGTCACTGATTGGACTACATCTCCCAAGATGCACCAGTCTACCCTCTTCGAGGAGGCAGCTGCACCATGGGAGTTTTTGGCCATGGTGGAACATGGGAAATGTAGTTTGGCTGCCTCCTGCTCCTCTATAGGTAGGTTTGGAAGGATTAGTTTTTTAGCTAAATGTTAGTAAACGTCAACTTCCCGAAACACACACAAATGAAGAAAAAAATTATTTCCATTGATAATAATTGAAATTTACAGATGGGCAAAGTAAGAAAAATGTTGCCTGAGAACTTATTAGCATTAGATTTAGGGCTATTTACTTCGTAGAGTTTGAGATGAGATGTTGACAATTTGTGTTTTAATCTTTATAAAGCTGTCACTTTTTCAGTCTCAAGGTCATTAAATAATTATTTGCCTGACCCCCACATTGTCTGACCCCTCCCAATGTCCCACAACTGTGAACGTTTAAATGGCTAAAAATTAGAAAAGTGCTTCAAAACAAACATTGTTATTATCGTCAAAAGTATAAAAACTAAAAACTGAGTTTGGCCAAGCCCATGTATTGGCTGACAGTCAATGGGTGGACTACATCTCCCATGATGCACCACAGTCTTTCCTCTTGGAGGTAGAAGTTGCATCATGGGAGTCCCTGGTCATGGTGCAACATGGGAAATGTCATTCAGGTGCCTCATGTCCCCAGTCTCCTCCATGGGCCAGGCTCCCATATTGAGAAGAGTTGATACAGGAAGAGGAGGGAGGTTTCCCCAGATAAAATTCCCCATCACCATCAGCCGGTCCAGAGCATGAGACTCAGACAAGCCGGGCTGGAGCATTCAGACAGCACTAGCCCATGCCCCAGCCACATCGAGTCCCTGGGCACTGCCCACTCACCGCGATAGCATAGCGCGTGATGTTGCGTTTCTCGCATTCAGCCAGGGCCTCCGGCAGCTCGTCCCCGTCGTGGGACTCACCGTCTGTCACCACGATCACCAGTTTGGTGGCTCCTTCCCGGCCCCCCCGCTCCGGGCTGAAAGCCTCCGAGCTGCCACAACAGAGGGAGAAAACAGAATGAGGTTCTAGCCCTGGCTGAGGCAGGGTCAAACGCTGTGAGAGGCCCAGTTCCTAACCCTGCCCTGTAAGGAGCAGAGGGGCTTCAGCCTCCAGGGCCCATTCAGGCTGCCAGTGAGTGGATCAATTGTGGTGGTGGACCCCACTGTGCTAAGGGCTGTACAAACCCCCAGCAAGAGCCCTGCCCTGACAAGCTTACAATCCAAAAAGAACAGACAAAAGGAGAGAGGGGAAACTGAGGCAGAGAGAAGGGAAGCAACTCACCCAGGGTCCCCCAGCAGGTCAGTGGCAGAGCTGCGTATAGAGCCTGGGTCTCTGGAGCCCCAGTCCGGTGCCATGCTTGAACCGGGCCGAGACCCAAATTTCATTTCCACTTAGCAGCATACAGCCCTCCTTCTGCAAACCCACCTTCAGACCAGCTCTGCCCCGCAGATGGGGCTCTGTCGGTCAGAAGGTGAGATCCCCCAGCTGACCCAGTTGTGCTGGCAAGTACCCTCGCAGCAGACACGCTTATGCCAGCAAAACTGCACTCTGGTCACGGCAGTTTGCTTCATTCAGGGAAGGGGAGAGGATGTGGGATAATAACCAGGACGGTGGAGAGAGATTTGGGGCCCCAGTATGTCATGTTCACTGGAGCCCCACCCCGTCATTTCTGGAGAGATCAGTAGTTAATTTACTCAGACATTACTGATGTTTTAGGTGCCCCCCGAGCTCGGGGAGCTGGTACAGTTGCCCCCTGTTAGCCCCGATAACAGCCATACTAGCAAAAGCCCAGCTTTACCGATAAAAGCCGCGTCTACACTAGGAGAGCATTGCTGGTATAAGATACTGATCTAGTTACCCAGGGCAAAGCGCTCCTGGCACGCACGGGGCTTCAGTCATGTCTTGTCCCAGAGGACGGGGAAAGAGTGTGTTTTCATAGGCTGATCCCTGGAAATCTGTACCAAAGGTCCTTCTACACCCCCCATAATACCTGATTCCCTCCCAATCTTTTAACACATTCATCCTCCCCAGCCTCCTGGGAGGCAGAGCAGCGCTATCATCTCCACTTTACAGCTGGGGAAACTGAGGCACAGAGCTGCTAAGTAACTTGCCCGAGGTCACGCAGGGAACCGAGCAGGGACTTGAACCTGGGTCTCCCCTATCCCGGAGGAGTAGTACTCTTCCTCTCAGTAGCCACCATCTCTTCTCCAGTTGGAAACAGCACTCCCATTACCAGCCTCCCACCAGCTTTCCCCAGGACCAGGCTCAGCTCCCAAGAGGCCTGGCGCTGCAGCCCCGCTACAAACCACCCTGCCTCTCGCTCTCGCCTCGGGCGCTTCGCCCTGGCGCCATTAGTGCACGCCATGGGACCAGCTGTCCCTTTAATGAGATCTCTGCCCACACAGACCCCTCCGAGTCTGACTTCTACACCCACATTTCCTTCCAGGGCTCCACAGACTCAGTTACGGGCAGCCGGGGGAGTTTGTTGATCCTGATCAGCAAGGAGCAAAAAAGACCTCAGAGGATGCAAAGGGTTAGCTTTGGGGCCGGAAGAGAGCTCTGTGAGCCGTCCAAAGGCCACACACTTGAGATGCCTGAGGTTCAGTGTGTTGGCATCTGCTAGAGGCGTCTTAACAACGAAATTCCTATCTTAACAAACCTAAGGCAATTAAGAGATGAGTGAGGACTTGCCCTTCCTGGGCTGAATTTCTCCTTCCCCGCACTGTTGTGCTGGGTTGTTAACAGTTGTACTCCACCCCTGAGCTGGCTGCATTTCGGTGGCGTCAGTTTGTGCCGGGCATTGGGATCCCAGAGCTGTATAAGCACCAAGATACTTTGCCATCGTCTCCCTGCAAGAGGCCCCCTTTTCTCTGGTTCTGCCTGGGGAGGAAATACCATGAGAACAGCATCTTCCAGGGTATCTAGGAACTTTCTGCTTCTGGAAATTCACCCCAGAATGGATATGGCGCTTAGGCAGCTAAGAAGTGCGGAGACCACAGTTAAAAATCCACACGCCCAGCTCCCATGAAAAATCCCTCCCGCCACTCCCCCTACCAGGCCTTGTGGATAGCGAACGCCGTGTGAGTCTCCCGGCCCTCCTGCCGGCTGATGTTCTTCGCCGCCTCCACCACTTCTTCTGCCGTCTGGTAATCCCAGAGGCTCCATTCGTGGACAGCTTTCTCCCCATACTGCAGCACCCCCACCTATAACAGAGAAGCCACGGTCAGTGGTGCTACAGGCAGCTCGGGGCTAAGCTATCCCTTCTGCATGCAAAGACTGGGGTAGGAAGGGCAGTGGATTGGGAGTTGAGAGACAAGGGCTCAGTCCATGGCCTTCGGCAAGTCAGTTGACCTTCCCCTTGTGGGTGTACCGAGGACTATGTTGGAATTGCAAGCTATCGCTTTAAGAGCAGCAGAGGGGGTGGGGGTGTTCCTGCTTAGAGGGCTCTGTAGCAAAGTGTGGGAGCAACGTCAGTCAGCACAGCAGGCAGCCAGTTTGAAAAGAGCCCACTTACAGCACGGTGGGGTGAGTCATGTGTCAGTGAATTAGGGAGCAGCCTGTTTTGTCTCTCTCTGTTTTGGGGTTATTGTTCTGAATTCTAAGCAATAAAGTCACGTTACATTGCAACCCGCCAGCAGGAATATTTATGTTTCTATCTAACGTGTGTGTGTGTGTGTGTGTGTGAGTGAGAGAGAGAGCTAAACAACGTGCACTGAAGGGTTTCTCTGGTTGCAAATGCGGGGGGCTAGGAGATCGGCTGGGGGTAAGAGGCAGCAGGAAGCCAGGAGAAGCAGTTGTGAGCATGATTTGGAGGGGAAGACGAGACAGAGCTTGTTGGGCACAGAGCTCGCTGGAGGGGCAGACGTGGCATTGTCTGAGCAAGGAAACTGCCTGCTGTTTGTTTCTGCCACACTCGGGAACAGAAGAGAGGACTCTGTGGACATATTTTTGTGAAGAAACATGGGTAGCACTGAATTCTTATCCTGACAGAACCCACCCTGCACGGCCCAGAACACTGGCTAACTGTGCAGGCCAAAGGGTCTCATAAACTCATAGACTTTAAGGTGAGAAGGCACCATTATGATCATCTAGTCTGACTTCCTGCATAATGCAGGCCACAGAATCTCACCCACCCACTCCTGCAATAAACCTCTCACCTATGTCTGAGCTATTGACGTCCTCAAATCATGGTTTAAAGACTTCAAGGTGCAGAGAATCCTCCAGCAAGTGACCCGTGCCCCATAACGCAGAGGAAGGCGAAAAAACCCCAGGGCCTCTTCCAATCTGCCCTGGAGGAAAATTCCTTCCCGACCCCAAATATGGCGATCAACTGAACCTGAGCATAT
This sequence comes from Lepidochelys olivacea, assembly GCF_965140295.1. Classification (NCBI taxonomy): domain Eukaryota; kingdom Metazoa; phylum Chordata; order Testudines; family Cheloniidae; genus Lepidochelys; species Lepidochelys olivacea. The sequence goes on from NC_140434.1 coordinate 5,791,657, forward strand.
GGGCAAACATCTCATCAGTCTGATTAGTTCAGGTGCGAGGTTGCAGACCACTCTGGGTGTGTATCCCAGACGGGACGCTGCATTGTTTGCCTCTCTCATGAGCATGGAATCCGCCAGCCAGAGGAAATCCTCTCTCATTTGGCGAACGCACTAGAGCAGCAAAGAGCAAAGGATGCAGAGGGGACACGCAGTCAGGCTCCAAGTACTTGCTAGGGGCGGATTGGAAGATCTAAGAGCAGGGAGCTAAGACAGGGCAGGCGTCTGTCCAACACACCAACGGGAAGGTGTGGGGGGGAAATCCGTGGCATCGCGGTCCCTTCCGTAGGTTGGTGGGAGCTGAGCTAGCAATAACAAAGCTGGCTTTTGCTTGGGTGACTCCAGGACACCTGGCCTTGAATGAGGTTTTGCGTTTCAGCCCTGGCCTGTGCCGACTCAGCAGAGCGGGCGTTCTCCACCCCGACCCCTCAAACGCACATGACAAAGCTCAGAGGTCAGGCTCTCTTCCCACCTCTTTTCTTTACGTTTCCTGTTTCCCCCATGGGGTGGGATTTCTTGGTGCCCCCCACCCCGAGTGGACACAAACCCTGGGGATGGAAAAAACCGGACACCAACCAGAGTATCAGTGCAAAGCATTGTGGGACCAGGCCAGCCGGTGCCAGCCAGGGCCACAGCGAGGAAAGGCATTCTGGGAGTACAGCAGAGGGTATGAGTGGGGCATTCTGGGAATGCGCCGATTGCAGGGCCAGAGCGAGACTGGACATTTGGGGAGCAATGTGGGGCCAAAGGCAGGCAAGGCATCCTGAAGAGAGGGGCTGGGTACAAGGAATTCTGGGAGCAGCCTGGGGGCCAGAGCAAAGCAGGGCATCCTGGGGGCAGAAGGGCAGGGTCAGAGGCCCGTTAGCATGGTCTGCCTGGGCTCTGCAAAGGGGGAGGAGGGATAGACGCCCCAGGGGGCTAGGAGCACGTCTGCCCAGCCATTGCTGCTGGTGGGTCAGGTTGGAAGGGGTCCCCTTTGCAGAGGCTCCTGGGTTTGGCCCGTCCTCGGGCTCTAGGCAGCAGAGTATCACAGCCGCCAGCCCCGATGCTGGGAGGAGCTGAGCCCCAGCGCCCGTGGGAGCAGCGGGGGTATGCCACTCCTCTCAGGATCAGGCCCTTGGAAGGGAATCGGGACCCGTGGGGGAGGAGGCAGTTAGCCACCACTGCGGCCCTGAGTCAGCCCGCCTGCCCCGTGAGTCAGCCCCGTCCCACGGCAAACCAGCCAGACTCACGGTTTCCTTATTTACTCATCCTGAGGATGTGGGGAGGGAGGCAGGCGATTGTCATTTGAGGGGGAAGCCTGTTTCCTTTGATCTCCTTGGGGGGGGCAGGAGGGAGGGGGCTTTAGGCTCGCCAAGATGAGGACTCCCTGCTTCACTTCAGCCTTGCCCCACTCCTGCCCTCCTTACTCCCCTCCCACCTTCCCTGCCCTGTCCTGCCAAGATTTATGTGGGGAGGGAGGGGATCAGCTCTCCCTCTGCTCGCTCTGCCTTTCCCCTCCTCTGTCTCGTCTATTTCAATTGTAAACTCTCTGAGGCAGGGACTGTCTCTGAACAGCGCCTGGCCCAATGGGGCCACGTTCTCAGCACTGTGGTACCGCAAAGCAGCGGAAATGGGGCCTTCTCTACACTGGGACGTTACCAGCCGCATCGGTGCCCCCCCCCGCAAATAGACACCATTTGCACAATTTATCCCAGTTGCACCAGCGTGCAGTTTATACCAGCCTGCACCCGCATAAATTAGACTAAAAGAAAAGGAGGACGTGTGGCACCTTAGAGACTAACCAATTTATCTGAGCATAAGCTTTCGTGAGCTACAGCTTACTTCATCGGATGCATATTGTGGAAAGTGTAGAAGATCTTTTTATATACACACAAAGCATGAAAAAATACCTTTGTGTGTATATAAAAAGATCTTCTACACTTTCCACAATATGCATCCGATGAAGTGAGCTGTAGCTCACGAAAGCTTATGCTCAAATAAATTGGTTAGTCTCTAAGGTGCCACAAGTCCTCCTTTTCTTTTTGCGAATACAGACTAACATGGCTGTTACTCTGAAACCTATAAATTAGACTAATAATTCTCAGCCAGGGGTACGCATACCCCAGGGGTACACAGAGGTCTTCCAGGGGCACATCAACTCAACTAGATATTTGCCTAGTTTTACAACAAGCTACATAAAAAGCACTAGCGAAGTCGATACAAACTCAAATTTCATGCAGACAATGACTTGTTTATGCTGCTCTATAGGCTATACCCTGAAATGGAAGTACAAGATTTATAGTTCAGTTGATTTATTTTATAATGATATGGTAAAAATGAGAAAGTCCGCAATTTCATAGAATCATAGAATATGAGGGTTGGAAGGGACCCCAGAAGGTCATCTAGTCCAACCCCCTGCTTGAAGCAGGACCAATTCCCAGTTAAATCATCCCAGCCAGGGCTTTGTCAAGCCTGACCTTAAAAACCTCTAAGGAAGGAGATTCTACCACCTCCCTAGGTAACGCATTCCAGTGTTTCACCACCCTCCTAGTGAAAAAGTTTTTCCTAATATCCAATCTAAACCTCCCCCCCTGCAACTTGAGACCATTACTCCTCGTTCTGTCATCTGCTACCATTGAGAACAGTCTAGAGCCATCCTCTTTGGAACCCCCTTTCAGGTAGTTGAAAGCAGCTATCAAATCCCCCCTCATTCTTCTCTTCTGCAGACTAAACAATCCCAGCTCCCTCAGCCTCTCCTCATAAGTCATGTGTTCCAGACCCCTAATCATTTTTGTTGCCCTTCGCTGGACTCTCTCCAATGTATCCACATCCTTCTTGTAGTGGCCCAAAACTAGACACAGTACTCCAGATGAGGCCTCACCAATGTCAAATAGAGGGGAACGATCACGTCCCTCGATCTGCTCGCTATACCCCTACTTATACATCCCAAAATGCCATTGGCCTTCTTGGCAACAAGGGCACACTGCTGACTCATATCCAGCTTCTCATCCACTGTCACCCCTAGGTCCTTTTCCACAGAACTGCTGCCTAGCCATTCGGCCCCTAGTCTGTAGCGGTGCATTGGATTCTTCCGTCCTAAGTGCAGGACCCTGCACTTATCCTTATTGAACCTCATCAGATTTCTTTTGGCCCAATCCTCCAATTTGTCTAGGTCCTTCTGTATCCTATCCCTCCCCTCCAGCGTATCTACCACTCCTGCTAGTTTAGTATCATCCGCAAATTTGCTGAGAGTGCAATCCACACCATCCTCCAGATCATTTATGAAGATATTGAACAAAACCGGCCCCAGGACCGACCCCTGGGGCACTCCACTTGACACCGGCTGCCAACTAGACATGGAGCCATTTGTCCGTAATCGTGCGCTGGGACGCTTTTGTAGTTTTAGGTCTGATTTTGTAGGCAAGTCATTTTTAAGTGAGGTGAAACTTGGGTGTATGCAAGACAAATCAGACTCCTGAAAGGGGTCAGGAGTCTGGAAAGGTTGAGAGCCACTGAATTAGACCATCTAGATTATGTCTAGGCTTGGAAGGTTTGAATTTTTATCGGTGAATGTGGAGTAACGTCGATTTCCCCGCACGACAAAAACCTATTTCCATCGATCACAATTGAAATGTTCAGCTAGGCCAAGGACAGCAAATGCTGCTTGCGAACTTAACATTTGATATTAACTTTGTTGTATTTTGACATGTGACGTTGACAATGTGTGTTTTAAGGGTTACAAAGCTTTAACTTGTTGCATCTCAACATCTGTCCTGAAATAATTATTGTCTGGCAACCCCCCTCCAGAATTTCCTACAACCGTGAAAATTTAAATAGTTAAAAATCTAAAAAAATGCTTAAAAATTTTGATTAGCCATAGAAGTTATAAAAATATTTAAAATCGAATACTGCCAAGCCTAGTTACATCTATATCAGGGGCTTGCCTTCCTGCAGCTAGGTTGGCTGCTCAGTTCCTGGTGTAGGCAAGATTTACGAGATGCAACTATCAATCCAGAGTCACTCCGCTGAGTTCCACATGGCTGCTCCGGATTGAGTCCCGCACTGAATCTGAAGGATACACTCACCTGGATCTGGTTCGGGTCGATGAAAAACTTGCTGAGGATGTTGCTGAGGAAGTTCTGCACCTCGTACCAGGGATAGATGCTGTTGGAGCCATCCAGGACAATCACTATGTCCATGTAGGTAGAACACCCTGAAACACACACGCACGCATGGCAGCTGGGTCATCAGACGGGAGCTGACATGGGGGATTGGGGACCATGGCCGTTGCGGCTTTGCTGGGTGCAGTGCATTCTGGGAACAGCCAGAGGCCGGGCATTCTTGGAACGGCCTGGTGCCAGTTAGCTGTTCCAAAATCCCAGACAGGAGCACGGAGGAGACCTTTCTAGGGCATTGCATTAAGGCTGGATACAGCTGAACGGGTGACCTCTCCGGTCTTGCATTGCCCCAGGACTTGCAGACCCAAGAGGCCAGCAACCCACCCCCTCCCTGCCCCCAAAGCTGCTGCAATACGAACTCCAAAAGTCCACCCAAAAGGGATGGGGGGGAAAGCCAGTTGGCTGCATTGCTGGCATGCTTGTAACGCAAAACAATCTCAGGCCCAGACAGCTTCTGTGGCCCAGCCCGGCTCCATTTCCACTTCCACACACACAGCTGCCGGCTCGCCACCTACTCTGAGCTGTGGGGGCGATGGTTTCGGTCGGCTGGAAGCTGCCATCCACCCTGGTGCAGATGCCCGTGCTGAACATGGAGGTGCCGCACTCCTGGGACCAGAGCGGGGCGCAGGCCTGCCCAGGAGAGGAAGATGTAGGTTAAGCCTGTCCCTGAGGGATGGCGTGTCCCCATTATTCTATCTAGGCAGCTTAAAGCTCCCCCTTACGGGAGGCGTTTGCCATGCCTGAGCAGAGAAGTGGCTCCTCTGGCCCGCCTCCAATGGCACAGACCAGGGGTCTCTCTAGCCCGTTACTCCATCCGCAGGCAGCCTGGAATAGGCCAGGACCCCAGCTAGGTCACTACCCCCCTGCACGTGTGCTGGAATAGACCAACATCCCAACTCCAGGTGCATGGGCAGGGATTAGATGGATCGTGAGTGTCTGTCCCACCTCGGACGTGTCTCCCACCCTGCTGCACTGGGATAGCCCAGCGGGACCAGCCAGCCAGCTGTCCTTTCCCTGACGTGCGCGGCGTTAAGTCCTGGCCCTAGAGACCAGCGTCCTCTGGGTCCCAACTCCTACGCCTCCACCCGGGCTGGGCACGGTTGCTGTGAGGTGCAGAGGGGAATTCCTCTCTCTGCCCCGATCAGCCCTCAGTCTCTGCGTTGAAGCTGTCAGTCGAGGGGGTGGTTTCTGAGAGGCGGACGCTTGTCTGTTGGGAACTGGCCTGAGACCCACCAAACTCATGTCACGCAGGAGCCAGCAGACGGGGAACACACAATGCCCGGCGTTATGCTATACCGCACCACACGAGGCGGGGTGTACGTGGAATTCTTTAAGTCGAGTTAGGCGCCTAACCCCCATTGATTTCAAAGGGCGTTGGGCATCTAAATACCTTGAAGAATCTGGCCTTTAGGGTATGTCTCCACTGCAATCAAAGGGGGGGAGGGTGTTCAGAGCCGGGGCTCCAGCCTGAGCCGGAACGGCAACACTGCTGTTCTTAGCCCCGCCAGCCTGAGCCGCGCCAGCATAAGACCATTGACCCGGGCCCTGAGACTCACTGCTGCGGGTGTTCAGTTGTCCCCTGGCCTCTCTGTGTGTGACGCAGGGATAACCCATGTCCCCACCTCACAGGGGCGTCATGGGGCTAAACCCACTAACCGCTGGGAAGTGCTCAGCCACTCCGGTCTCGGGAGCCAGCTAAGTACCTTCGACTAGACAGCTACTCCAGGGAGTATGCTGTGTCCGACTATGACTGTCCAGAGCAGGGAGGCTGTGGGGGAAACTGATCCCCAGTGGCAAAGGCAGCAGGGCTGGGGGAGAACCCAGCACAGCCACCCCGCTGCCCACAGTGGCCTGACCGGCTCTGAGCAGACCCTGACTCAGTGAGCAAACAAGAGCAAGACCATAGGGCGGCAGCTAGCAGGGAGCGAAAAGTGACGTGGGGCTATATTCATTCCTCCTCCCTCCCAGCTGAATGACAGAGCCAGGCCTGGCTGCCTCCCTAATGCTGCAGGACTGGCAAGGGGGAAGAGGCCGCGGCAGGGTGCTCAGAATGAAGCCAGACCCTGCAGTACAGAGGCAGGCTGAGAGCTGCTCTGGTATTACCTCACTCTAGACTAACTCCACTCGAATTTCGCTCGTCTTCTCCCCCCCTGCCATCCACCCTTCTGCCCCTCCCCAGCCCTGCCCTCCTTCAAATCTTCTCCTCCGTCCACCTCTGTCTCTCCCCACCATCCCCAGGGATCTCTAGGCTTCTACTTTTCACCCCTCAGCAGGACTCTCTGTCAAAAAGCCCAAGGGGTTTAGGAGCACACACCCCACTGGGCTCTCAGCCGGATCTGTGATTCTCGCGCCCTCAGAGCACTTTGGCAAATCCTCTCCGCCATGCTGGGAAAATTTACAAAACTATAACGGCTCCCTGGGTTAAAATGCAACTTGCCCCAGCGACACTGAGGTTTCAAGACACGCTTTAGAAATGGTCCTTTTCCAAGCCTAGCCCTAGCTCAAGAGGCAATGTTTCCCAGTGGGTAGGGCCCTGGACCAGCAGTCAAGAATCCTGGGTTCTATTTCCACCTCTGACTTGCCATGTGACCTTGGGCAAGTCTCTGGGCCTCAGTTTCCCCTCCCACTCCTTGTCTTACACTGACTTAGATTGTAAGTTCTTTGGGGAAGGGACTGTCTCATTATGGGTATGTACAGCATCTAGCACAGCGGGGTCCTGATCTCAACTGGAGTCCTGAGATGCAACCGCAATTGGAAGTTTGTGGGTCTAAGTTTGCGACCGTGAGGCTCACACATGGGGTGGTAAAGGCAGCTCAAAGAAATGCAGCCCATGGGACTTTTTTCCACCCGTCGGTAAGAAATCTGCTCACCACAAAGCCATCCTCTTTGTTGTCCAGGAGCGTCATTCCAAAGTGCATGTTTCTGATTTGCGTGGAGACGTTCCGCAGGGCCAGGTCACCTAAATAAAGTGCAGAGAGGTGGAAGGAAAAGCAAACGGCGTTTTAGTGCCCATCTCCGAGGCTCATGCTGTGGCTGTCAGAGGAGCAGAAGGGAACTGGGCATTTCAACAGGAGTTTGGCGTCTAATTCCCATGAGACCCTTTGTAAACCCTGTCCTTTACATTTACTTTCAAAAGGCTGAGCGGGTTCAAAACCACCCAGGGTGGGGAGTGGGAAGATTTAGACACCCAGTTTTCAGGAATGAAAATGCCAGTGCAATTATAAAGGTTACATTCTCAGTAGGGTTTGCTGGAGCTTGGCAGATTGGGTGCCAGGGCTCCTGGGTTTGGATGCCAGCCCTCCAGTCGCCATAGAGTTCTAAATCCCTTAGGGCAGGTTTGAAAATTTCAACCAAAATGGATCAGGTTTTTCAAGGCGGCGCCTCCAGATGGTGTTACCTAGGTTGACCTTGGCACAGGCGGAGACGTTTCTTGCACCCATAACGCACTTGTACACGTCCCCTTTCCGGTTGTCGGCTGTCCCATCCCAGGGTGCCCCGACCAACATCCTGTAGAGGAAACACCAACAACACAGTCAAGGGGGCAGAGATGGGGCCTTCCTACTCAGAACATCAAGAAATAAATCGTCAGCAGAGTGGGCATCCCGAGATTCTGATGCGACAGGGAGAGGTTTGCAGGGAAGTTTTATAGTTAAAAAGTGTTATATAGAAACCCTTCCCGCGGCGTGGCATAAACCTGAACTGCCCCGAAAGGTCTGTTATTTCATAAGTATCCATTTTTGCACTTGCCTCAAAAGCTGCTATGATTGGCTACCCTCAGAGACAGAAGGCTGCGGACTAAAGGCACTAGCTTGATCCAATAGGTAGGGCCTATGTTCCTAGTTAACAATACTTGGCACTTTGCACAGCATTAAGCCAGTCTAAAATCACAAAGCATTTTACAGCGGGGCAGAGCATCATTAGCCCCACTGTACGGATGGGGAAACTGAGGCATATGGAAGGGGACATGACATGCCCAGGCAAGTCACTGGCAGAACTTGGAATAGAGATCACACTGCAACTGCCAGGTCCTACTCTAGATGCGAGACAAACTCCCTCACAGAGCTCGGCATCACAGAGCACAGAATAGGGCTGCGTCCCTTTAAATAGTCTGGAAGACCTCGAGTTCTGTGTTTTAGACACACATCCCCAGAAATCAGCCAGCGCAATAGCATGTGGGCAGCTAGGTCAGGCGTGTTTGTGTCTCCTTAGCAAATACGGTTCTTTGGGGCTGACCGTGCCTGGTTTAATTGGGCCTTTCCCAGCCCTGCAGCATCCTGGAATCCTCATCACACCAGCCCCCTGCTTGCCTCTGGTCTGGTAACATAATGAAAATACCATCGGGGAGACGAGTTCTGGCTCTCTGCTTTAGCTAAAATGCTGCCTAAGATTATAGCTCCGTTAGTTCCTCTTGGTTCATACGCCTCCGGGTGAAAACACACGTGGAGGAAATTCTCTGTACAGATGGATCGGGAAGGGAAGGACGCACCAGAAGGCCAAAACCTCAGCTGGTTCAGTGGTTAGGGTGATGCCTTAGGACTTGGGGGATGTGAGGTCAATGCCTTGTTCTTTCAAAAACTTGGGCAAGTCACCAGTGCTCCGCTGAGCTACAGAGATCTGGCCACCCAGAAAACAAGCCCTCCGCGTTTTAACTGCCTGCAAGTGCTTTTAAAACACCCCAGGGAAAAAAAGATTGATTCAAACGAAGAAGGGAGAAAATAGACTCCATGAAACCGATCTGGGAGGCTCTCAGTACTCCCAGCCCCGAGGAGCGCTGGTGACAAGAACGAGCCAGAGGAGGAGTGAATGGAGAAAGCAGCTCTCAGGTTGAGGATGGGCGAGAGGAAAAGGCGGGGGGGGGAAAAGGCACTTGGATGTAGATGTGGGATTGTTCGGCCAAACTTTGCAACTTAACTCAATCGTCCTCGCCCCGTCTGTGGCTGCTGAGCACGGCTGACAGAGCTGAGGAGGAACGATTCCCAGATCCTCAAAGATGGGTAGCACCTAACTCCTCAGGCGCCAGGCGCTTATCCACATGCTTAACTTTAGTCCTGCGACACGTCCTGTTCCTCCGGGCCTCTGGTTCCCAAATGGAGAACAGCGCCAACATCGCCGCCCTCCCGCACAGCATAAATGGATGCACAAAGGTGAGGCACGCGGACACTGGGCCTCATCTCGGTACTTCACATAGACCAATCTATTCTTGGTGCGCCTTCCAAGCCAGCGGCTTTTGACTTCCCGACACTCATCGCCGTGTGTTTCATTTTTAAAAGAGCCAGGGCTTACTGAGGCCCCCGATATGCTGGCAGCCCCTCGGGTATTGGGTTAGTATTTATTATTAACTATTGAAAATTTTCCATCAAACCTTTTCTTTTGTGGGGAGGGGAGGCTGGGATGGAAAACTGGGGTTTTGACGAACCCAAAATGTTTCCTGACGGCATCTGCTTTCCTTGAAAGGCGTTGATATATTTTTTTCAGACAGGAAACTGAAAAATTTGGGTGGAAAAGCCAGGAGGTTTTTGGTTTGGGGCCAACATTTTTAATTTGCTCCCCCCTCAAAAAAAAAGTCAACATGTTCCACTGGGCGTTTGGACAGAACGACGGGACAGATTTTTGATTTTTCTTCACATTTTCCATGGAGTGCCCCTCCCCTCTGCTTTCCAACAAGTTCTACGTTTGTCAGCCTGGTTGCCATGCTTTAAAGTGGATGAAAGTTTGGGGAAACCGTTCTAAACCAGGGCAGATTTACTGCCTTTTCCGGCCTTGGTGGGAAGTTCATTGTAGAGACTGTCGTGGCTGCTCAGAACGGGAATCACCAATCTCAGGCCCCCAATTTAGCCCAGGAGGGAAACCAGTTAAGGTCTGGAGATAGTTTTGTCCATCAGTGGGACCTGCCTTAGCCGACGACCGTGGAGTTGGAGTTACACATTTTCTTGGGGGCGGGCAGAGGTGCCGCCATGAAAGGCCCCGTGAAACATCCACAGAGGAGTGGTAGTAGATGCTTTTCATGGGGACAGCCTCCCTTTAGCTTACTGACATGTGCTTTCTTGCCAATTTTGGGAGGGACTGTATCTCAGGAGCCCCTTGGTCAAATGACCCCATACTTGGGTCACTAACCCTCGCCAGCGATCCCATGAAGCACACCAAAATTAAGAACATAAGAACGGCCATACTGGGTCAGACCAAAGGTCCATCCAGCCCAGTGTCCTGTCTTCCAACAGTGGCCAATGCCAGGTGCCCCAGAGGGAATGAACAGAACAGGTCATCATCAAGTGATCCATTCCCAGCTTCTGGCAAACAGAGGCTAGGGACACCATCTCTGCCCATCCTGGCTAATAGCCATTGATGGACCTGTCCTCCAGGAACTTATCTAGTTCTTTTTTGAACCCTGTCATAGTCTTGGCCTTCACGACATCCCCTGGCAAGGAGTTCCAGAGGTGGACTGTGTGTTATGTGAAGAAATACTTCCGTCTTTGTTTTAAGGCAATCCGAGTGATTATACAGATTGTAAAGCTTTAGAAGAGTTGAGCTTTACAGAGAAAGCTGCTCTGAACCTTAACACTAATATCATCCCTCCTCATTGCAGCTAAGAGAGAGCACTTGATTCCCTACAGCCTGTTCCTACTTAGAATCATAGAATATCAGGGTTGGAAGGGACCTCAGGAGGTCATCTAGTCCAACCCCCTGCTCAAAGCAGGACCAATCCCCAATTAAATCATCCCAGCCAGGGCTTTGTCAAGCCTGACCTTAAAAACTTCTAAGGAAGGAGATTCCACCACCTCCCTAGGTAACGCATTCCAGAGTTTCACCACCCTCCTAGTGAAAAAGTTTTTCCTAATATCCAACCTAAACCTCCCCCACTGCAACTTGAGACCATTACTCCTTGTCCTGTCCTCTTCTACCACTGAGAATAGTCTAGAACCATCCTCTCTGGAACCACCTCTCAGGTAGTTGAAAGCAGCTATCAAATCCCCCCTCATTCTTCTCTTCTGCAGACTAAACAATCCCAGTTCCCTCAGCCTCTCCTCATAAGTCATGTGTTCCAGACCCCTAATCATTTTTGTTGCCCTTTGCTGGACTCTCTCCAATGTATCCACATCCTTCTTGTAGTGGCCCAAAACTAGACACAGTACTCCAGATGAGGCCTCACCAATGTCGAATAGAGAGGGACGATCACGTCCCTCGATCTGCTCGCTATGCCCCTACTTATACATCCCAAAATGCCATTGGCCTTCTTGGCAACAGGGGCACACTGCTGACTCATATCCAGCTTCTCGTCCACTGTCACCCCTAGGTCCTTTTCCGCAGAACTGCTGCCTAGCCATTTGGTCCCTAGTCTGTAGCGGTGCATTGGATTCTTCCATCCTAAGTGCAGGACCCTGCACTTATCCTTATTGAACCTCATCAGATTTCTTTTGGCCCAATCCTCCAATTTGTCTAGGTCCCTATACTTGGGCATCTCTTGCTGAGACTGGCAGCCCAGGGGCCCAGTTAGCGCCAACGAAGATGTGGTCGCCTGTCCACTCGGAATGGCTCGGTAACCCACCCACTCCTTCTACACTGGCCACCTAATGGACGGAAATTTCAGGTCACCCTCTGAGCGCATAGTCTAGCCGAACAATAACACTATCTCCCAGCTCTGCAGAGGTGGCTGCCGATCCAAGACTTTGCTCCAAACACCCACGGACAGCTGTTGGCCCGTCACTTCACTCCCCTCTCCCCCTCCAGAACCCTACTCCCCCCCCACTATATAGCGTTTGTTTCCTGCATTCAGATGACCTACGCATCAACGCGCAGTCCCAGCCGCGGCTGGCTCCTCCCGGCATAGCAGCTGGATTTCCTGAGAGCAGAAGTTTTTTTTTATTTTTTCCCCCTTCTCCTTCTGTGAATCATTTTCAAACAGCAGCCGAGTCAGGGCTGCTAGTCATTTCCTTTGATTTTTTTTTTTTTTATAAACTGCTGCTGTGTGCTTGGGGAAATCAGGGATACAGTTTGGAGTCCTCACGCCCCTGCTCCCGCGCACGGCTGCAGCACAGATGCTTGAATTAAAGCCAAGGGGACCTCGTCAGTTTCAGCTGGGGGTCTCCAGCATTTTCCCCTTTGGTACCTCCGAGCCCTGGCCATGCAGTGCCGGGAGTTTAACCAGTTTCTCCCAGCTTTGAGTCTTCGCCATGTTCAAGAGAGGCAGCATGGCCCAGTCATTAGAGCAGCGGCCTAAGACTCAGGAAGCCTAGCTTCCAGGCCCAACTCTGCCACTGTCCTTGGGAAAGTCACTTCCCTTCTCCCTGCCTCAGTTCCCCCTCCCACCCTTTGTCTGTCTTATCTGTTTAGATCAGTGCTCCTCAAAAATTTGAGGGTCACAACCCCCTTACCCAGTCTGTGCCCTCCTCTGCCGCCGGAGCCGGGGGTCAGGAACAGGGCTGGGGCTCAGGGGGGATGACACATGGTGGGGTAAGGGGCCAAGGCTGGGGCCGCACCTGGGGGTGGGGCTGGGGCCAGGAGCCAGGGATGCAGCTACGGGTGGAACCAGAGCAGAACTGGGGGCGGGGCTGAGTGGCACTCCCTCCCTGCCTCCACATGGGGGCTGGCCTGCCCCCCCCACGGTTCCTTTATGCCCCCCTAGGGGGTGCGTGCCCCACAGTTTGGGGACCTCTGGTTTAGACTGTAAGTCCTGTATGGACATGAAGCACCAAGCAAAACAGGGACCTGATGTTGGTGGGGGCCCCTAGGCACTTCTGGAATGCAAGTAAATAAAATTAGCTCTTCCCTGCCAAAGGCACCAGGATTATGTCAGACTGGAGTCAAACTGGTTTCCAGTTTTGGCCCGAAAGTGGATTTGAATTAGGAATGCAGCTGGGAAAAGCACATGTAGCGAATGGCTCGCCTCGCCTCAGACCATCTCACAAGCCCCTGTAAAATCCTCACTTTTGGCACGAAGGGTTGCCCCCCTGGAACTGCTATGGCAGGTGTAATGCTTTCCACACTCACCATTTCTCCCCTCCGGCTTCGTGCTGCAGGACCTTGTAACCGAACTGAGCCTCCGGTGGCCCCTGGAAGATCTGGGGTCTCTTCACATCAATGTTGAATGACCTGCATAGCCCTAAAGAGACACAGAGCAGAGTTTCAGAGTAACAGCCGTGTTAGTCTGTATTCGCCAAAAGAAAAGGAGGACTTGTGGCACCTTAGAGACTAACCAATTTATTTGAGCATGAGCTTTCGTGAGCTACAGCTCACTTCATCGGATGCATACTGTGGAAAGTGTAGAAGATCTTTTTATTTGTGTGTATATAAAAAGATCTTCTACACTTTCCACAGTATGTATCCGATGAAGTGAGCTGTAGCTCACGAAAGCTTATGCTCAAATAAATTGGTTAGTCACAGAGCAGAGTGTTAGTCTAACCCAGAGAGCCCCAAAGTTAGGGGAGATGCAAAGACTTAGAGGGGGAGGGGGAGGACAGAGACAAAACTCTCAATCATTCTCCAGAATCTTGGCTTTCATTTAAAACAAAAATCAAATCTCCAGCTGTTACGGCTGCAAAGAAAAGCTTAAAAATATGGCACAAATAGTAAGTTAGCTGAAAACTGTATTTTGTGCGGCACTGAAACTATTGGCCAATTCGGCGACTCGCTTGGGCCGAAAAAAGTACCAAAACCAGAAATGTCAGACACATTTAGTTCCAAAAGGTCGTTCAAAATTGACATTGGAACCATTCCATGTGGCCCAAATGGAACGTTTTCTCCCTTTTTTTTGTTTAGTCAAGGGGGGAAAAAAATGGAAAAATTCAGTTTCAGTTTGAAACTACCCGCATTTTGTGGGGGATTTTTCAGTTCGGTGGCCGAAAATGACGCTGCATCACTTACACTTGGGTCATATTTTTAAGCTTGTAATCAATGCGTCGCCTTTTTTGCCTTGCAAGACAGGGCCAGTAGGAGCAGAATCAAGCCAACGCTTTCAGAAAAACCTCCCTCCGTGTACATCTTTCATGCACTTAAGCAAACTCCAAAAAATTCAGACTAGTGTGTTACTTTAGCATCCCTGATCGGAGCCCCATCGTGGCAGGCACGCCACACGAGAAAAAACAATGTATGTTAATCCTAGTGTGGACAGGACAGTGGGAGTTTTAACATCTGTTAACAAGTCAATTACCTAGACCAGGTTCCATCTGCATCAGAATTTTAACTTGGTAAAAACATATCTTTTTCTCAGCAAAGATCAAGCTGTAGTAAAACAGTCCCTCTCCCAAATTACTTGCAGCCTAAGTAGGTGAAACAAAAACATGTGTGAGGGGAAACTGAGGCCCAGAGAGTAAGAGGCCCAGAACCTCAAAGGTAACTCCATTGGGAGTTAGGTGCCTAAATAACTTTGAGGATCTGGGCCAAAGTGACTTGCCCAAGGTTGGCTCCCTAACGTCTCAAATTTCATAGTTCACAACAAATCCAACTGGTCCACTTGATGCAGGAATCAGGGTGAGATTTTAGGGCCTGGGTACAGAGGAGGTCAGACTAGATGATCACAACAGTCCCCGCTGGCCTAGGAATCTGCGAGTCTCTGTATCGTGAGCTGCAAGGAGAATGGAAACATTTGTGCAGGCTGCGACCAGGGGCTAAAACAAACCCCCCCTTCCCACTAGCCCAGGCAGTCCAAGCCCTCAAGGAGACTTTCAGACTCTTCCCAGATTGGGTTGTTTCAGGTTACCGGCCACAAAGAGGACAGGCAAACCGCAGCCGGCAGCACACGGGCCCGGGTTGAGTTTGTACAGCTGATTCCCCCCGGCCACAGGAAACGTTGTTGCCCCGTCATCTGGTGGATTGCGTTAGCCGGCCTGCCCCTAGAACTCGCTGCCGGCACTTGCATTTTGACTCCCCACTGGAGTCACAGATTCCAAGGCCAGAAGGGACAACTGGGATCATCTAGCCTGGCCCCTGTGTAACACGGGCCACGGGCTTTACAATCACCTTGGGCTGCTGGTCCCGCAGGGCCGTGCTGCCCTATAATGGTCAGTGTAGCTACACCTGGAGCTTTTAGGAAAAAGGGTCAAAGGAGTGAGATGCACAGGTGTTTACGCACCACCCAGGGGAAGTATTAGCCTTAGGGTGCTGATAGGAAAACTGAGGCACAGAAGGGTGGGGGAAGTGACTTATTCAAAGCTTATAGAAGAGCTGGGGTCTGAGTGCCCTAGCCACATTATGATTTGTATTTCAGTAGCACCTACCGGTTCCGAGGGACACCAGTGCTCCCCAGTGCACACTCAGTGAGTGACAGTCTCTGCACTGAAGGGGCACTCAACAGGGCAATGGTGGGAGGGGAAACTGAGGCGCAATGAGTGCGGGGGGAGCGATGCCCCAGGACATACAACACGCCAGTAGCAGAGCTAAGACTAGAATCCCAGGAGTCCTGAGTTATTTAATTCGGAACCCAGCCATGGGTCTTAAGAGTTCAAGTGATTGTTTCCAACCGTGCATTACCGCTCACCCAGCTTTGTCACACCCACACCCTTCCCGGCTCCCAGGCCTGGACCCTACCCCTGGGCTACGGGGCCTCTTCCCCACCAGACCAGAGCTGAACTCCGGCCCTTGACAGCATTGCAGGGTAAGACGAGAGGAAAAGGGACCCGATTCCCGTGTGGCCCAGCAGCAGCCTCTCCGACCGCGAGCAGGAGGGGGTGGATTGGTCTGGCACGCACACGCTTTAAATGAGGCCCAGATAGCGACAGTCCCCTCCCCCGCGTACCGCTAATGGGATTTCGAGAGCAGTGCTGGAAACCACTGACCATGCTAGGGTTACTCCCAGCTCAGGGGAGGCTATCCTCGCAGAAAGCACTGCTTGGTGCCCAGGCCCGCTCTTCGTCGGACTCCAATTCTAGGCCCTTTCAAGCCACAACTCGGTCAGATCTACCCTGGGCCGTACTCTCTCCAGTTGGCTGTATTCTCTCCCCTTCGCTCGAGCATCAGCCAGCCACCCAATTCCAACCTCCCTTCCCACTTGTAATGCAATGCCCTGGGGGTGGGGGTGTAGCCAGCACCGGGATGCGAACCTGCGACCTCTTGGTCTAGAGGCACAGGCCCTTATGGCCAGAGACAAAGCCCCACCTCTGCCAGCTGCAGGCCGTTGTGCCTCTGAGCTGAGCGCTAGCCGGAGACAGAGCCGCACTGCGGAAGGGCGGATTAGCGAAGCCGGGTCAGGCCTTGCGAGAGCGTGGATTGGAGGTAGAGAGACAGGCCGCTGGGAACAGTGCTGGTAATGCATTAGCGTAGTCAGCGTGGCTATCTCCGGAGACCCTTTGCCTGCGAAGGCCTGACGCTACGTCTGCCCTGCAGCTAGCAGCCTGCCTCCGAGACTGGGTAGACAAGCTCGCGCACTAGGGGCTAGCCACCCGAGCGCAGACCCAGGAGCGCAGACCCAGGGCGGCTAGCCCACGGTGCCCCTTGTACCGCAATATCTTGAGCGGCTACCTGCTGACGTAGCTGGGAGGCATGCTGCCTGCTACTGCGTAGCCATACCCAGAGAGAACAACAGCAGGTTGTCTGTCTGTGTCCAGTGCAATCCCCTTTCTACTGTTCAAACGAGACCTAGTCAACAAAAATACAGACCCAGCCGTTTCCCATTGCAAAAAGCGGCTTCGGCAGAATCAAAATATTTTATGGGAACATTTTAATTTCGAGAAAATTTTGCAATGGGAAAAAGTCCAGAATCAATTGAAACTATGCTATCCAGCTGACACGTTTTGATTTCTGTTCATGTTTAAAATATTTTTCAGATTTTATCTTTCCTGTTAAGGGAGAACAAACTTCAAAGCAAAAATGGCCGTGCTACTGAAGCAAAGCATTCGAAGGGTCCCAAATCCAAATGTCAGAATTTTCGTTTCGTGGGGCGTTCTGGATTTTCATTTCATTGGGAACACCCACCACCACACTTCTACATGTCAGAATTTCTCAGGGAACAGAAATCCGGGTTCCCAACCAGCTCTTACAACACCCCAGTCCTGTCTCTTGTCTGGTCCAAGAGGCAAACGCTGTTCCCAAGTTGGCACTAGGAGGTGCTGTGCTGCCGGACTCCTTGCAAGATGGATGTTCTGGTTATTTTAATGTCCCAAGCAGCCCGTGGCACAGAAACAGGGGATGAGCCCTAGTGAGCTGGGCTTATCCCAAAGTGATAATTTAGTTCCATCTCCTTAAAAACATCTCGTAGCCCCAAGGCTCCTCCCTGTGCCCGCTGATCTCAGTGCTACTTTGCATCACATCCCAATCCCAAAGCACTTTACGGATCACAATTAACCCTCACGCTCGCGTAGGGAAGAATCAGTCCTGCCTTCCTGCAGCTGTACGGTGAAGGGAAGAAATACGCTCAGAGCAGGTACAGAATCCCAACTCACAGCCTCTTTCTCTGATCCCATAGCTCATGTTCCCCCCCGCCTCCCAGAACTGGAGAAGCCCTTCAGTCCACTACACGACTAGACCATTGCAGAGAAGCACCTTAAAAACCAAATCCAGGAGGACGAGGAAACGAAACTGACCATGAACCATCAGGGGAAAGTGACTGAATTTATTGCACCAGCCCAAGGGCTAAAACAGGCAGTGGAAAGCAGCGTGAAAAATGTTCACCGCTTTCCCATTCACTCCTCTGCGAAACCTGCGCATTATTTTGAAATATACAGGGCCTGATTTCCATGTGCACACAGGCCCTGGCAATGTCAGGGCCCTCCCAAGGTGGGTGGGAGTTAACTGTAATTGGCACTTGTTTTTAAGGCTGCTTTACACTGTCAGGGCAGCGTCGAAAGAACCTTGGAGGAGCTATAAATCAAGCCCATGATGCAGCCAGCATTAAGAGCGTCTAATGCATTTTGTGCATGGGTGTCAGTGAGGATCCAGACTGGAGGAGTTGTCCTGAAATTATAGTTTCCAAGCTGAGATCATAACAACCTCCCAGTGACAGGCTCCAGCTTGGCAGGGCCGAGCAGGGCAGCGTATTTCCTGCCTCTCTGAGGATGTGTAAGGAGAGGGCGGAGGCTGCGCCCCTTGCACAGTGACTCCTCTGTCTCAGGAGCCGACCGTGCCCCAGATTCACAGCAAACCTCAGGAAGAAAACAGACTAGCAATTACGCAGGGTGTAGTTTGAAAATAGAGCGCCTTTGCCCCAGTATGGATCACATGCACACGCTGCAAATTCCTTGCATGGTTGGCTAACTAATTACCAGCAGCACCGAGAGGCCAGCTTCGGAAATTAGCCCACACGCGTATTTTAGGAAACTCAAATTAAAGGGAGAAAAAATTCTCGTTGACTTAAAATATTTTGAGAATTGCAACGGCCCAGAGCCAAGAGCCTTGTTTGTCCCAGCCCGGACCTGCCAGTTAACCTCATATGTTATTGCTGTCTTTAAAAATGTCGTACATTTAGAGCCAGAAGGCAGCGTCGTAATGGTCTGGTCTGACCTCCTGTGTAAGACAGGCCAGGGAAGCTCACCCGGGGAGCCTTGCACTGAGCAGTGGTTCTCAACCTTTTGTGGACTCAGGACCCATTTGTAAATGTTTGTGGCCTGTCGCAACCTAAATAATCTGTGGGTGGAGTAGGGTTCGCGCCTGGCTGGTATTTGACCGGCCTGGCTGGGTGGTTTTTTTTTTTTTTTTTTTTTTACATATTTGCCAGTTGCCAGAAAAATTATTTAATCTGCCAGTGGGGTTTGTATGTGGGTCTGAAGATTTGCATCAAAGTTTCTGTGTCCAGCTAAAGATGCTGCAGTGATCCCACTTCCCCAGTTTAAGTCAGAAAATGATGTTAGCAGTCTTATCTATATGTTACCTGCGTGTGTAGCTACACGCAGCAGTGAAAGTTTTTAGTACAGGGGAGGCAGCGGGAAAAGGCTCCAGGAGTAGGCACTACATGTGAGAGGCGCTGGTTGGGTGTGTAGAGAGCCGTGTATGGTACAGACCCTATGGTTCTGGCATGTCTTTGCTTACCTAAGCAGAGCCTCAGTGACTACACTGTCATCTATACCCATGCTAGAGGAGCATGCAGTGTACGTACCCTACACGCCACCATCACCGTAAGTAGGGTCTCAGAAAGAGCCGTCCAGTCCCTGTTGAAAGGTATCAAGTAGCACCAGCTACAAAATTAGGCAGAATAGTTTTCCATTGAAAAATGCAGTTTCACTGAAACCTAAATGTTTCACATTGACCTGTTGATTTCAACTCAATTTGTTAATGGGAAAGGTTGAAACATTTAGCTTGGATTCATTTTATTTAGTAAAACGGTATTTAAAATATTAATTTTAGATGTATTAGGCATACATAGCGTACAAAATGTTAACATATTATAAATGTCGAAACAGTGTTTCAATATGATCCAAATGAGATTGAACTTGTCTGGAATTTTCAGTCATTTTTGGTATGAATTTGAAATTTTTTTTTTTCCAAAATGTCAGTGGGATGTAACTGGCCAAGGTGCAGAGCAACAGGGAATGTGGCCACCCAACCACAAGGATTGTCAGCCTAAGTGCCTTAGAAGTAGCATCCTGCAGCAGGGCTGTCTTAGTCTCCAGTACTTCTCAGGGGACATATGAACTGCCCTGATCTGGCTCCACATAGCGTTCACCCTGAAACCTAGCGATGCCCATTCTGAAGTTAGACCTGGGTTTTAGTCCCAGCTCTGTCACTGACTCCCAGGGATACTTTGGCCAAATTCCTGCCTTTCTGTGCCTCAGTTTCCCCACCTACAAGATGAAGACACCTATCCTTGCAAAGCATTTTGAGAGTTATGAGTGGAAAATGCTACTGCAATGCTGCCAAGTAGTATCTCTTTTGGTTAAGTTTCCTTGTTAACTATTTCCCTGCCAATTATTTAAGCAAAAGCGTGACAGCTATTCAAGCACTGTGGGTGGAGCTTGGCATCACGGGCGGAGCTTAGTAAGAATGCCACTTCTTCCTTCCCTCCTCCACTCAGGCTCCCCTCCTCCATACACACACTCACACCAAGGAAGGGGAGTTTATATGTAAATTAAATGGACTAGCCTGGAACCAATTAGACATGTAAACAAAAGAGAAACTCCACACTACTCTCCTGGATGGAAGAGACCCTCCAACTATGTGTTAAGTACAGTATTGTCAGCCACAAGCGTTCCAAAATCCCCCAAAATCATCAGATTGGCATAAATACCTTACGGTTTTTAAATTACTAAATTAAGTTTGAGCATAAGCTTTCGTAGGCTACAGCCCACTTCATCAGATGCATAGAATGGAACATATATATATATACACACATACAGATAAGTTGGAAGTTACCATACAAACTGTGACAGGCTAATTAGTTAAATGAGCTATTATCAGCAGGAGAAAAAAACTTTTGTAGTGATGCTCAAGATGGCCCATTTAGACAGTTGACAAGAAGGCGCGAGGATACTTAACTTAAGGAAATAGATTCAATATGGGTAATGACCCCAGCCACTCCCCGTCTCTCTTCAAACCCAAGTTAAGCCTACGTTGCCAAACGCTGCTCTTTTATCACAAGTTCCAAGATATGGGTAAGTTTTCCCCAAAAACCTCAGCTGCTGGAGTCATGCGAGAATCTTATTAAAAAAGGTATGTTTCTAGTAAGTTATAAAGAAAAGCTCAGACATGTGACCTCATTCTCAGCAACCAGAAGACACAATTAGATATTTTAAAAAAAAAAAAAAAAAAGGATTTTTTTTAAGTCCGTCATGATTTTTTGGGGGCCTGACTCAGGATTTTTGAATGCTTGGGGTTGCAGTCCGCCATGAGATTTGTGAGCCTTTGTGACCGAACTTGGGTCAGACTTTTCTTTGCAAGCATGAGGGCCAGAAACATTAAAAAAAAAAAAAAAGAAAGAAAGAAAGCTGTGATTTTCACTTAATCACATGACTCCAGAAGCTGCAGCTTTCGGAAACACTAAATAAAGCAAGACTGCCCTTTTTTTGCCTCACTTTCCCCCTCTATAAGCACAAGCTCAAGGTATGTTGTCGATTGGATTCCACCTGGAGGGAAGAAAAGTTGGGGAGGACAAAGAACAACATATTGTAGGAAAAGGAGGCTGCAATCATGGAGACATCTCACGGCAGAGTTACATCTCTCACTCTGGGCAAACAGCAGTGGGGAAAACGGGCTGCTTCTAGACACAGGAGAGTCTAAATCGAAGTCTCTACAAAAGAGAGATACTTATATCTGCAACAAGAAAAGGAGGACTTGTGGCACCTTAGAGACTAACCAATTTAAATTATGAGCTGGCTATGCCATGAGCAAGTGGCAGGCTCGGGGCTGTAAAGAAGCCCAAGAAAATCTCCCTGATTTGCCAAAATATTTCCCTCTTTGAGAAAAAATATCCTCCGGGAATTTCTCAGCCACCACAGCGAATGCCTGCCAATCCCCTGGAGCAGGATGGGGAGGGCAGAATGGGACAAGTCAAAGCAGTTCCAGATGTGCAGTGATCTATGCCATTGCTTGCTGGGGGGCATGGGGGAGAAGGCCAACCTGCTGCTCAGAGATGAGAGGAGCTGGTGGGACATTTCCCCCACTCTCCCCCACAAAGAAATCCAGATGTAATTTTAATGAAAAGCTGGTTTTCATCAACATTTTATAAAAAGCCACCGAAACGTTTGTCTGAGTTTTGATTTTCCAACGTCACCTCCCAAATGTTTCAGCTTCTGCTTTTGCTTTTTCCTCCAAAAAAACCCTAAAAAAACAACCAACAAAACATCAAAGTTGTTCCTGGGGAACTTCTGATTAAAGAAAGAAAGTAAAATAAAAGTGTCTTCCACTTTTCCACACAAAACCAGGGCATTTTCCAGCTGGTTTTCACTGCGCTCAGTCTGCCCAGCTCCTGCCCAGCTCAGAGCAATGAAGATGTCCCCGTCCTTCGAGGCTACAGCTGACTGCAGAGTCGCGGCTTGAGTAGTCATACCTGAGCTAGTGCTGATCTAGCTAGGGCTGGTACTGCTAGCAGGGAAGCCGTGTTTTTAGCACAGGCCAGCTGTGTGAGAGATCACCCTGGGATCCAGCCAGTCTGTCCGGCCCATGCTGCCACCACGATGTCATTGCTATGGGCACCTTAGCTAGCCTGATTAAAGCTAGCGGCGGCCCATGTACCCCCTGACTTCAGTGCAGAAATACCCTGAGAGAGAAGGTCAGTCTGGCAGCATGGAAAGCTCCCGAGTGTCGGGAACAGCATTGGGGTCCGGTCTCCAGCTTTTGAATTTGGGAGAGGAGGGTTCAAACCTCCAAGCTCCTCTGGAATTGCTAAGTTTGGGATCTGTCTGAAGCTGTAGCTCAGGGCTCCCAGCAGTCCAATCAGACTCTGGGGCCCAGGCTGGCCTAAAAGGGCCAGGACTTTCCAAAAAAGGGCCAGCATCACCTGGTCTCAAGAGCTACTACAGCTTGGTGGGGAGCCCCAAGGAGCCAGGGGAAAGGCAGGGCAAGCTGCTCCCCTATTCCTCCCCTCTGCTCTCCCCTGCTAAAACACTGTGCAGATTCCCAAGGTCCATTGGCTCAGTGGCCTGTCGCTGACAGTCAGCAGCTGCTTCAGAGGAAGGTGTGAGAACCCCACAGAAGGCAGATGTGGGCTAATCTCACTCAGTAGGAGATGGGCTGAAGCCCAGAAGCATGTGATTCAAAATCCCTTCCAACCATGAGTTAGCATCAGTCACAGCAACCATTCTTGTTATCCATATAAGTGTCCAATCCCTTTTTGAATCTTGTGAAGTCCTTATCCTTGATAGCACCCTGTGGCAATGAGTTCCACAGTCTAATCACACCCTTTGTGGGTTTGAATTTGCTACCTTTCATTTCCAGTGAATGTCCGTTCGTTCTCCAAGACAGGAAGAACAGAGTCTAGAGAAGCTGGCTCAGGAACTTTGATTTGCTAATTGATAGACTTATGCCCCCACTTATCCATCTCCTTTTTAAGGTAACGATCCCAATCTTTCCAGTTTCTTAATAGGAGAGGTTTTGCAGATCTGAAGAAGAGTTCTGTGTAGCTCGAAAGCTCATCTCTTTCACCCACAGAAGTTGGTCCAATAAAAGATATTACCCCGCCCACCTTGTCTCCTTAATAAACTTTGTCATCTGCAAGATTTTCTTCCTCATGTCTGACCCCTTGTTTTCCAGATCAGCCGATATATTTAATGCTGGACCTCAAATGGAGCCACGAGATGCTACTTTGTTAATTTTTTGCCATGATTACAATTCGCCATTTATTCCTAATCTGTTTCTTGTCTTCCAGCCAGTTTTTGATCCATGACAAAACTTCCCCTCTTATCCCATGACGACTTCGTTTCTTGAGTAACTTCTTGTCAAAGGCCTTTGGAGTCATGCCACTCTGTTCTCCTTTATCCACTTGACTGCGACATTCAAAAAAGTCTAGTAGATTAGAGACACACGGTTTTCCTTTGCGTGCTGACCTGATCGTCTCATGCTCTTCCAGGAGCTTTATTCTATGTAACTGTCCCAACCAATTTCCTAGGTACAGCTGTTTAGATTCCTGGTCTGTAATTCCCTGGATCTCCCCTAGACCCTCCTTCCGATAAAGGTAAAACATTTGCTGGCCTTCAAACCTCCAGTATAGCAGCTGTTTTTAAAATATGGCGTATTTCTCGCCAGCAGCTCAGCCACTGCACAGTTGAGCTCCTTATCATAGAATCATAGAATATCAGGGTTGGAAGGGACCCCAGAAGGTCACCTAGTCCAACCCCCTGCTCGAAGCAGGACCAATTCCCAGTTTTCCTTCTGTGCTCTGGGACAGAGACCATCAGGGCCCAGGACTCATTGCTTCCTGAAGTTATCAATTCATTCCAGCACCTCTGTCTCAGATGGAACTGATGCAAAGGGTCCTGGAGGCACATTGGAAGAGCAGCTACCCATGGCAGAACGGGAGGATGGCCGGGTTGGGAGCTTCTGGGATAGCTGCTTGAGTAAGAGTTTATCCAGTGGTTGGAGCAAGGAGCCCGGACTCCTGGGTTCCAATCCCAGATTGGGCTCTGCAGTGGGGTGGCATGTTGGACAAGTTGCTACCCCTCTCCCTGCTCCACTCGCCCTGTCCGATTCCCTAGGGCAAAGCCTGGCCACAGATGGGGGGACAAACAGCTCACAACAGAACATCCTCCAATGCTAGTGGGCTACATGCCAGCCCTGCGCCCACTGACCCGCAGCCCCTCAGGGCTTCACTGACAGCAGCCAGCCGGGCCCCCCCTTTCCCTCCCCCAGGGGCACAGAGAGGCCAGCTGCAGAAGCAAGCAACGTGCCCCGTTTCACCAGGTCATGAAAAAAACAGGAGTCCAGGATTGCAGGGCAGGCTGCTGGGGGAACTGCCCCTAGGGAATGTCTTCTGTCCTCAGCCCAAGGGGATAAGGAACCTCATCACTTCGCCTGGGCAGCATCTGTCAGATGGACGTTGGGACAAGAGCCCCGAATCATACGTCCCAGCATGCCCGGCCCCACCATGGCGCTTCCCCACCCCAGCTCCTGGGCCCTGATGCTGAGCAGCATGCTCTGGCAGCGGGTCAGTAGCTGAAGGATGCCACTGAGTGCCCTTGGGTTGCCTACCCTCCCTCGCCACTGCCTGGGCCAGCACCCAGGGGACCGGGGCTCCCCCTGGCCCCATTCGTGGTGATGAGCACGGTACCCACGTACAGCAGCGAAGGCCCTCAAAGCACCTCCCCCAGCCTGCTCGCGCATCGCTGTCCCGGATGGGGGAGGAAATGACTCGGCAAGGGTCACACGGCGAGTCGGTGGAAGAGCTGGGAAAAGACTCCAGGAGTCCCGCTTCCCATCAGCTCCAACTATGAGACCCCACTCCCTTCCCGAGCCAACCGCAGAACCCAGCCGTCTCATCTCCCACGCCTGTCCCCCCCGCTGTAACCATTGGGCCCCACTCCCCACCCAGAGCCGGGACAGAACTCGGGAGTCCTACATCCCAGCCCCGTGCTGCCGCTCAGATGCGGCTAGGAGGGAGCCGCAGCCTCTGGGGGAATGTGGCTCTGCCTGATTCCAGCTGAACCCAGGAATCCGAGAGCATCTGATGAAGGTCTGAGCCGGTTCTTTAATCCCTGACACTTTGCTCACGATGGAAATACACCATCTCCCCCACGCTCTAGCCACATGCTCCTCCCTGCTCCACTCCCACCCCCTCCCCCCCGGCCCGACAGTGACAGCAGGCTCCAGCCAGTGCTGGGCATGCAGCCCCCGGCAGAGCCTGCATGGTGCCCACACGGGGCCCGCACATTGCAAAGCCAGCTGTGCCGGCGTTTCCATGACACGCTTTTCCTCTGCAGCTCCCTGGTCTGACTCTGCACAGAAACGTTCGCCCGGGGAATGCACCCTCTCCCCTCCCCTCCCCCAGACCACGTGCAGCCTCCAGAAAGCAGAGCAATCGACGCTTAGCCCAGGAGAGCAAGACTAGCCTTGTGGTTAAGACACAGGGCTGGGGCTCTAGAGAGCTGGTTCTGCCACCGAGTCCCTGTGCGATGTGGGGCAGCTCGCTCCATGTCTGGGCCTCAGTTTCCCTCTTCTATAGGAGTGAGGGAATCCCAGCCTCCTCCCCCTGTACGTTTCCAGGGGTCAGAGACCGTCTATGGATTTGCACCCAGTACGACGGAATCCGCATCCCAGCTGAGTGTCTGGTTGCAACTATAAGACAAAGAACCCAGCGTCCGCGCTCACCCGCTCCCAGAATCGCAAAGATTGGCTCCAACCCCGTCCTTGCTCGGGAGCGGGGGGGTAGGTAGACCTACCCCAACTCGTTGTGCACCGCGCCCTGGGTTCAGCTCTGGGTGTGGCACGCCGGACGCGACGTCGGAACGATTCCGGTGCTGCCAGTCAGAGGCGTGGAGTCGAGGCGATTCTACAAAACCCAGGTGCAACGCTGCAGATTCCTAAGCACCGTCCCTGCACACCCATGTACGGACACCGAGCCCTGGTCCTTCTCAGGCCCCGAGCACACAAGCGCTTTGGGGGAAGTAAAGGCACCAGCGCAGTTCTTTTTACACTGCAGTAGCCCCCCACCCCCCCGGCACCAATTGGTTTTTGGACCCAGTCGTGCTAGGCGCTGTACAAACCCAGAGCAAGATGGTCCCTTCCCCAGAGGGCTTTCTACCACCAGTGTCGATAGGACAGTGGTGTGTTAGCCACCAGGTGGCGTGTGGACCTGCTCTGAGCAGAGTCAGGCAGGGTACTTAACCCCTGGAGCCATCTATCCTATTCTGCCACCCGTGCTACAGGCTATGAAGTGACACCAGAAAGTGCAAGGGTGAAGTTTTCCAGGAGAGAGGCGGGTGTCAACATCCCCCTAACAAGACCATTATCTACAGCAAAGCTTCATTTTAGAACAAGTATTCCATGTTTTCCATCTCACCTGGACCCCCCATTTCCCATACTTGGGCCCCCCCCCCGTGCCATGGATCTAACCAGGCGTCCACATACACTTAGCAATACGGGAAGGGCCGGGGGGTGTCAATCCCTGACACCCGTTTGCGATTCCCCCAGCTGAGAATGCAGAGGGAGCACATCAGTATGCAGAGGGACCATCCAGGGCTCTCTTTCTGCTTCGTGTCAGCCAGGGCTTCATTGGGAGCAGATGCACTAGAGCTGTGGCCCGTTTGCTCGGCGGGTTTATACAGACCGGCAATCAACGGTCTACAGACGACACGATTCGCCCACCCGGCGCCAATTTCCCACTCCTCCAGGTTGTCCACCCGACGAGGCAGATTCTCTCTTCTGCTCAACAGCTTTTGCATTTGAAGTATCGCGTGCACGCCTGTAGAGCCCGGAGCCCGGGAGAGTCTCCCCTGGCACTCAGAGAGCCACGTTATCCCTTACCCACAAAAACCCGGCACTTTCCTCCAGCCCAGCAGCAACGCACCAGAAAAACTAGAGCAACGTTTGCATTCCAACCCACGGTTAACTCTTCAAAGCCCACGGTCTGGGCAGCTGTGACATCCGAGGCTTGCCAGGGCACAAGACGAGGGCTCTACGGGTTAATTTCGCCTGCACCAGTGGGCACTGATTAGAAGGGAAAACCGCCAAAGACACAATGGGCATTAGGTGGCCAGTTAGGCTGGCCACTGGGTGCCCACTGGTGACTTGGAAAATCTCTCCTGGTGAAGTAAGACTCAATTCAGTCCTGGATTTCACAGTCCTGCTGGGGTTTGTTTTTCCTCCCTTTTTATATAAAGAAATTAAGAACCAGCTTCTTTACCTCTAAGCAGCAGCAGACTGCAGAGGACACAGAGACGGCCGTATGGTTCCATAGCACCAGTTAGAGTCCGGCCGGAGCGTTTGTTCCGGGAGCACGGAGAGCCAAACTGGGCATGGTGCGAGCGTATGTGAGCGCCGCTCACTCCCTCTGCCTCAAAGGTTACTCTGTCTTCGGCTGCTTTATTACACGCCGCCACTCAGAGTTTTTCCTCCTTCATCTCCCAGACATTTCAATTGGCTGCTAAAAATAAATGGCAGGGGAGGGATTTTCTTATTTTTTTAAAAAAAAATCCAAAATAGCAGAAACAATGAAGGAGCTGGGAGGGGCGGGTGGGGGGTGGGAAATAGCCAACTAGAAACCACCCAGAAACAGATGCAGGGAGCAAGTTGGGGAAAGCAAGATTTTGTAGTCCAGCTTTTTGAGGCTCTCTGTTCACGAAGCCTGTTCTGAGTGTTTGCACGAAGTACGCGTGGAAAGCGTGCAAAGATAGTCCCCCCCACACACACACACGCAAAAATACAGGAATGGATGAGTCAAATACTCCTGTACATTTGCACTTTTTTGTACCCTCTTCCAAACATATGGGACTTCTTATTAGGCCATTCCTGTATTTTTGCCCTCAGAACCAGGACCGAGTGTGCAGAAAAGTGCAAACACCTCGCAGTGGTGTTTGGTTTTTTTAACCTAATCCATTCTTGCATCTTTGCACACCCTAAAGAAAAAGTGGAATAAATTTTGCTGCTCTTTTGGCACGCTTGTTAACCCTCCCGTCCACGCTTCCTTCAAAGGTTTGGGTCTTGAACCATTTCAAAGTAACACTGAAGTCCCCCCGCCCCACCCATTAGTATCCTTATGGTTTGTAGGCATCTGTATTGTGTGTGGGGTGCATTCTAGAGAAACGTCCCATATTTCCACGCCTCCATCCCTTAGCGACTTTGCCCCCAGCCAAGGCAGGGCTGGAAGTGACAGGGACCATGAATTCAGCCCCTGTTCAGCCCCCGCCCCCTGGTTTTCCACTTAACCTCACTTGCACACAGTGTCTGCGATTCAACAGAGAACGTACCAAGAGGAATCACAATGATGCAGGGAGCAGCCAGCCAGCCAGAGCACATAACATTTCATAATTGCTAGCTAGGCACCGCTGGCTCGGAGGGGTGAGCCAATGCTGGTCTAACCTTCGGCCAGCAGGGGGTGCTGCAGTGTCACCTTTGACATGAGCATCACATTTCCAGGACCTGATTCTTTGGAGTCACTTTCCATTGATTTCCATCAAGGATTCTGGATCAGGCCCCATTACCCATAGCTAGCTGGGGATGCTTGGGACCGCAAGCCAGATCAGACACAAAAGCGCAGGACGTGGGCAATAGTTTTCCAGCCCCTCCAACTAGAACTTAAAGTTCTCTGTCCAGAGCAGGAGAGGCGGGTACTCTGGTATGCACCCCGCTGACGCAGACAGGGTTAGAACAGAGGCCCTGGCACCTCATCGACACATGGCAATTGTAACCCCTCCGCTCCCTAGTGTGGCTGCAGGGGTGGCCACAACTGGAAGCGTGGTGGCTACTGCCTTGGTCACAACCCAAGACTGAACCACTGACTTCTAGAGCGAAGAGCAGCTGCTGCTATAGCTTGAGCTATAGGACGGAGCCCTCAAGTTGGGAGTACTAGCAGGTCGATCAGGGGGACAGGGACACCAACACCCTGGACAGAGGTTTACAGATGCGGTGGCCCAGCCTGGGTTGAGACCCCTCAAAGCAAGAGGCCTCGTATTTAACCCAGTCCCCCCTCCCCTCTTCACCATTAAGAGAATTGCAGTTGGGGCTTTAAACATACCTCCTGGTGTCTTGATATTTAAGTTCCCATAATGGCCCGGGATGCCGGATCACTCCTGGCTCCAATTCTCCAAAGCCTCAGCCTGGTTCTGATCCCTGTCTTGGCCACTCACCCAGGGCCTGGTACAGTGGCCACATCTCTCTGATGGAAATCCTTGCTATTGGGTTGCCCTGGAGATGGAAATTCTTTGGTGGTAAGAAATTAGAAGGTCTGGATGGAAAACAGCTACAGAAAAAGCACATGACAGCTCCCCAAGCCCTGAATGAGGGCTGACACAGATACACATGTGCGGGGGCCGGGGAGGGGCAACTGATCATCAAGCAGCGTCAGGCTTCAGAGGTTTCATCCCACCCCTGCCAGCTTTTAAAACACAGCTCAACACGGGCATTCCCGTCCCCCCACAGGGAGCCTGACTGGAATGGCTCATCCTGTATAATGCCAGCCTGGACCCTCTATTCCACAATAAAGCGTGACTTGATTCCTGGATTACTCTGTTTTGGAAATGCACTAATCCTTCCCGAACAGTGCGATTTATTCTGGAACAGAGAGTCCCCAGGAGGAACGGTTCTGGAATAGCTTTTCTGGTCAATTTCCACATGTACACAAGCCCCGGACAAAACGTGGTGTGTTTTTAAACAGGTCAAAATCTTAAAAGCTTGTCTTTACTAGGGGAGAAAAGGTGGGCTCTGAACTCGAGCTAACACGAGGTAAAACCCTAGTGAAGACAAGGCCGGCTGGAGGTTTTCATGTGTGCAAGCAGGTGGAGGTAAAGATTACTGGGGATCTGGGGTTTGTCTCGACCTGCCAACACATGTTAACAATGACAAACTCCCTCCTCTTCACTGGGGTTTTAACATGGGTTGGAAGTGCTCTTTTTTCCCTAGTGTAGACACGGCATATGGGTTTGTCTGTGCTAGAGACCTTTTACTCTTGGCAGAGCCCTTGTAGAGCCAAAAGCTGCAGAGCGTCCACACTCGCCTTCACAAGCATTAGCCACCTTGAAAAAGGCCGTCAATTAACTTGAGGCAAGAGTCTAGTGCAAATAAATGCTAATGGAAGTCCCTGGGGGCACCAAGAGCAGTGACAAGTGAGGGAGACAGGCATGGTGGAGGGGCTTAGTGTATAGCAATGCAAGTCAGGACTCCTGGGTCCCCTTGTCACCTCTGCTATTGACCTGTTGGGTGAGCCGTTTCCCCTGCGCTGGGCCTCAGTTTCCCGCCCCGAGGAGGGGGCTGCTGAGAATACAAACCCTTCTTTTTCTGGAGCGCTCAGAGCTCTTCAGATGAGGACGGATAAGAATTAATGAGCAAACTCTGCTCTTGGCAGGCAGCCCTGTAGTTAGGAGTGGGTGGTGTTACCCATAATGCTCTGGGGACGGGAGGGACATACATTCGACAGCACCTTTCAGCAGAGCATCACACATCATTAATGAATGTCTCGTAATACCACCACCCCCCCACGAGCCATGTATTGTTACCTCCAGTTTACAGCTGGGAACCTGGGGCAGAGATGAAGGGACCTGCCTAAGATAATACAAGGAATCTGAGCCAGGAATAGAACCCAGGAGTCCTGTCTCCCACCCCTCCTCGAGCTGCGGCTAGAGCCAAGGGTTTGGAATGGGTCCACTATCAGGAGAGATTAAAGAGGCTAGGACTTTTCAGCTTGGAAAAGAGGAGACTAAGGAGGGGTATGATAGAGGTCTATAAAATCGTGAGTGGTGTGGAAAAAGCAAATAAGGAAAAGTTATTTACTTGTTCCCATAATAGAAGAACTAGGGGCCACCCAATGAAATTAATGGGCAGCAGGTTTAAAACAAATAAAAGGAAGTTCTTTTTCACTCAGCGCACAGTCAACCTGTGGAACTCCTTGCCTGAGGAGGTTGTGAAGGCTAGGACTATAACAGGGTTTAAAAGAGAACTGGATAAATTCATGGAGGTTAAGTCCATTAATGGCTATTAGCCGGGATGGGTAAGGAAGGGTGTCCCTAGCCTCTGTTTGTCAGAGAGTGGAGATGGATAGCGGGAGAGAGATCACTTGATCAGTACCTGTTAGGTTCACTCCCTCTGGGGCACCTGGCATTGGCCACTGTCGGAAGAAAGGACGCTGGGCTGGATGGACCTTTGGTCTGACCCAGTCTGGCCGTTCTTACATTCTTAACCCAGGAGTCCTGACTCCCAGCTACCTCCCTTCCCCTCCCTTCCAACTCACTTGACCCCACTGCCCTCCCAGAGCTGGGGCTAGACCCAGGCGTCCCCCCTCCAACAGGCACACGTGGTCCAGCCCCTGAATGAAGCCTGGCCGGTGATAGGGGGAGGCACATGCAGTCTGACACCTGCTGCGATTCCTGGCGCTGTAAGGTCAGTTCAGGACCACGGTAGCTTTAAAGGGTGGGACTAGAGGGTGCCTCTTCCCCAACGGGGAATCAAAGCCAGCAGCCCTGGGATCCTCCCTCCTGGGCTGCTACCAGCACTGGCCAGCCGAGTGCTCAGCGTCCTACCTGGCCCTGCAAGTGGCAGGAGGCGTCTGGGCTGCTGACTTGACCAGGGTTTGCAGGCAGTGCCTATCTCTGGGGGGCGCCATACTCCTTCCAGTACCCCTCGAGCAGAGACGGCCCCAGAATCGTACTGTACCCCAGATCCTGGGACAGACCTGGGGAAACCAGACCTATGCAGCCACTTATCAACTGGATGATGAGAACCAGCCCCGTCCTGCCCCTGCCAAAACGCCAAGCCGAGTTGATTAGCTTGGAAGGTCTATGGGCAGGACCATCGTTTTCTTCTGTTTGTACAGCAGCTAGCATGTCTCTAACCCAGAGCTGCCTGCATTTCAGCAGAGGCATGTTGCCTAGTAAAAGATTCTGTGGCCTTCTACAGCAGCCCTGTGTGATAAGGGGGGGGCCCAGGGGTGCAGCGGAGAAAGACGGAGCCTGTGTCATGCCATTTGGAATGAGGGGAAGGAGTTCAGCGATGGGCGTTTGCGCTGATTGGTCACGTCGATCACATCCTGGCCTTGCCGCTGCCACCCCCTGCCCCAGGGCCTCCTCATGGGAGCAGATCCCCCCACAAGCAAGATTAAAAATTTAGATTCAGTTTCTTAGCTGCCCCCAAAATCAACCTACTCCCAATCTGCAGAAGAGGGGGGTTTGGGTGTGCCACCTGCTGGCCACACCAGATACTGCAGCCTGAGTGTAACCAGCAGGACCATTTCCCCGTACACGGGGACTGTCCTGCTAAAGAGTGAGTGGGAGCTGCAGGGGGGCAAGGCCGCATGCAGCACCCTCCGCCAAAATCCCTCAGGTTGCCACCCTGTCCAGCTGTGCACAATGACTCCGTTCAGGATCCAAGTCAGCCGCCATCTGCCATTAAATAGGCATTCAGGGTAGAGGCCAAGAGCGCCTTCGGTGCCAGATCCCACTGATGTTCAGTAAAATAGGGGCGCCTAGTGCCCAAGCCCCTTCAAAAATCCCAACTCACTCCGCTGAGAACCCCGAGAGGGCACGACTACACTCGCCTGCAGGCGGCTGTGCTGTGGTAGAGACGAGTGCCGTCGGAAATCGGAGACCACCGAAGAGTCACTTGACAAACGCAGCCCCGGAATGTCAGCCAGAGCCTCAAACTCGATGGGCCTGGGCCTCACTCACAGGGGACAGACAGAGGAGGGAGAAAAGATACAAGAGGGAAAATTATATCCACCCAGCCTCCTGCTTCAGGGCACAAACCAAGCAGCAGATGGGGGGGGGGGGAGGAAATGCCCTCTCGCCATGGGCTAGTCTTGCACCAGCAAGTGCATTGCCAAGGATTTTCCCGAACCCTGGGCCCGCTGGCAGATGCACATGGGCTCAAGCAGTATTTAAGTGCTCCGGGGGAAAAGTGAGGTTGTCTGGGTGTGGGGGGGAGGGGGGAAAATCAATCATAATCTAAGAGCAGCAGCTTTATAAGACCATGCTTAAAATGCACCTGCTGAGACCTGGCTTGACACCCCCCTTCTACCTCCCCCACCCAGGACTGGACTAGGGGCTTACTCCCTGGAGTCACAGACAGGTGCAAGCGTCTCCATGAGCAGAGAATCTGGACTGCAAATGAGCCGTTGGGATTGTTCCAGGGTGGCTGTTTCCTCTCTTCCTACTGGAGCAGGGGAGGATTTCTCTGCTTGGTGGGGGGGGGGGCACGGAAGAGGACCCTACAGAGACAGTAACGTGGTAGTACAGGGGATCACATGTGTATAGAGAGGCGTGGGGTGGGGACGACTTTCTGCAAGAGAACGGCAGCATTGCAGCTGGAGGGAGACTCGGTGCCCTTCGTTCCAGGGAAGCCTGGATTCTGGCTGCCCCTCACGGGCTGTGCCCCGCACTTTGCTCCCCTCCAGTCCATTCCAACCCTTCCTGCCAGAGTTATGTTCCCCCCTTGTCCGTCCCCAGCCCTGCATGGCTTTTAGCCCACTACAGCTTGGTGCAGGGGAGTGGTGCGATATTGCCCCCTAGTGGTGGACTGGAGCCTGCGGTAGCAGCTACTGCTGGGCCCCCAGGAGGGCTGGGGGTTATTTTCCCAACGGGTGAAGAAGGGAGGTTTTTTCCCAGCCAAGCCAGCATCCTGCTTGGAACAGACACCTGGGTAAACAGGGTCCCAAGCCAGGCAAGGCGGCTCACCCGCTCCGTGCAAACCCAGCACTGAACCAGCCTGTTCCAGCAGCGTGCACGCACGGGGGGACAGACAGGCTGCTGCTTTGAGGGGTCGGCCTAGGTCGAGCGGCCCCCCCCCGCCCCTTCCGGCTCCCTCTCTCCACCACATCCCACGTGGAGCCAACTTCCTCGCCGGTTCCAACCTTCCCGAAAACCACTGAGCGCAGGGTACCGCCCGTCTGGCTCTGCAGGCAAACTCTCGCCACCCTGGGGCTGGCGAGTCGGGCATCGGGAAGGGATCGGACGCGGGAACACTGACCCTTTATTTAACCCTACCGCCCCCGCATGACCTGTGCGGGCTGAGAGGGAGTTTCTCCCATCCCCCCATTCGCCTGCAGCGTTGCATAGACAACGGATTAACACACGCTCCTATCGTAGGACTGGAAGGGACCTGGGGAGGTCACCTGGGCCAGGCTCCTGCATCCCCCTATATATGCCCCCTCCATCCAGGTCTTCATCCCCACCCCTCACCTGTACAACACTGCCCCGGTGAGACAGGGTCCTGTATGTCACGCGTCTCCCCCAAACAAGTGCACAGGGCTTGTACCACCACCGCCACCGGTGTGTGTGCACACGCGTGTGTGTCACTCGCACACGCACTCACTTTGCCTCCAGCTCACTGAAGGCCGTTTGAGAGCGTCCCACCTGAAAACCATGGTGCAGCCACGCTAGGAAAGACATCACTCTTTTATTAAATATAAAGAGTCAGCAACATGCTGTACGTCACTTCTCAAAGGCTCCTGCGGGGAGCCCTGCTCAGAGCCCTGTGGTCCTTTTGAGACCTTTACATTGAAAAAACAAAAACCCACAACGACTTCGTTTGAAAGAAGGTGCATTGACGCAGGGGAGAAAGTATTTGAAGTCAGAGCCAGTATGAATTCGGGGACAGCTGGTTCGAAATACTAGCGCCTTATATACATTTGTTCTCACAAGTAGTTATTTCACCCTCCCCGCCCCCAGCACCCCGCAAAAAAAAATCTGTAAAAGTGGGGAAACAGAAGCACCCAGAGAGGATCAGACCCACAAGCAGAACTCTGGAGTTGGGCTTCCCGTTCTAGACAGTGCAACTTCTTGTAGGGAGGCCAGCCCCTAAGGAAGTCAATGAGGGGGGCGGAAATAGAAGCTCGATTTCAGATGTCTGAGTGTAACTTGGAAGAGATACCCCCGCCTCCACCACAGGATCAGAACGGACTTCCCTGCCATATTCCCAGCGAATGCTAAGTGCATGGGCAACCCCGACAAGAACTGCCAGTAGCCCCATTCGGCTGGGCCCCCTGCCCCACATTTCAGCAGGCCTGGCCTATCATCTCAGGAGCTTAGTAACGCAGGCCAGTTGGAGACCCCAGAAACGGATCACACTAAGGCAGGGGTGGGCAAACGACAGCCCCTCAGGGCTTTGGAGCTGGCCCGCGGGATTGCCCCCCCCCCCCCGTGGAGGCGCAGGCCCTGCACTGCTCTCCAAAGCGCCGGGCACGCCCTGGGAGGGGGAGGGGCCGGGGGGCACATAGGGATCCGTGCATTGCCCTTGCCTCCAGGCACCGCCCCCGCAGCTCCCATTGGCCGGGGACAAGGAACCGCAGCCAATGGGAGCTTCAGGGGAGGTACCTGGAGGCGTGGCAAGAGTAGCACATGGAGCCCTGTGCCCCCCCCCCGGGGCTGTGCAGGGACATGGTGCCGGCTGCTTCCCGGAGCGGCATGGCATGGGGCCAGGGCAGCCAGGCAGCCAGGGAGCTTCCACCCCAGAGCCGCTTTAGGTAAGTGGCGCCGGGCCAGATCCAGAACCCCTCCTGCACCCCACCCCCCAACTCCCTGCCCTGAGCCCCCTGCCTGCACTGTACACCCCCAACCCCCTGCCCTGAGCCCCCACCACACCCCACGCCCCTCCTGCACCCCAACCCCCTGCCCTGAGTTCCCTCCTGCACCCTAACCCCCTACCCTGAGCCCCCTCAAACTCCGCACCCCTCCTCTGCCCCAATCCCTTGCCCTGAGCCCATTTCTACACACCACACCCCCTCCCACTCCCCACACTTCCTCCCGCACCCCAACCCCGGCCCTGCATACAATTTCCTCACCCAGATGAGGCCCTCAGCCCAGAAAGTTTGCCCTCCCCTGCGCTAAGGGAACCCCTCTGCTTTCCATGAGTCACAATGCAAAGGCGGCGAAGCTCACAGGAGACTACTCGGCCCCATGGCAAAGATCCCCAAAGGGGCAGGGCAGATTAGTCCCATGGTGTCGACTCAGTGGGCTGAAATGAAACCGGTCATCTCTAATGGGCCCTTGTGGTTAAAGGTACAGCATAAATACATTACATAAACTAGGGCTGACAAGCGATTAAAAAAAATTAATCGCGATTAATCGCGCTGGCAAACAATAATAGAATACTATTTATATAATTGTTTTTGGATGTCTTCCACATTTTCAAATATATTGATTTCAATTACAACACAGAATACAAAGTGTACAGTGCTCACTTCATATTTTGATTAAATATTTGCACTGTAAAAATAAAAGAAATAGTATTTTTCAATTCACCTCATACAAACACTGTAGTGCAATCTCTTTATCATGAAAGTTGAACTTACAAAAGTAGAATTATGTACAAAAAATAACTGCATTCAAAAATAAAACAATGTCAAACTTTAGACCCTACAAGTCCACCCAGTCCTACTTCTTGTTCAGCCAGTTTGTTTACATTTGCTGGAGATAATGCTGCTCGCTTCTTGTTTACAATGTTACCTGAAAGTGAGAACTGGCGTTTGCATGGCACTGTTGTAGCCGGCATCGCAAGATATTTACGGGCTAAAGATTCGTATGTCCCTTCATGCTTCAACCACCGTTCCAGAGGACGTGCATCCATGCTGATGATGGGTTCTGCTCGATAACAATCCAAAGTAGTGTGGACCAACACATGTTCATTTTCATCATCTGAGTCAGATGCCACCAGCAGAAGGTTGGTTTTCTTTTTTGGTGGTTTGGGTTCTGTAGTTTCTGCATCAGAATGTTGCTCTTTTAAGATTTCTGAAAGCATGCTCCACACTCCATCCCGATCAGATTTTGGATGGCACTTCAGATTCTTAAACCTTGGGTTGAGTGCTGTAGCTATCTTTAGAAATCTCACATTGGTACCTACTTTGTGTTTTGTCAAATCTGCAGTGAAAGTGTTCTTCAAATGAAGAACATGTGCTGGGTTGTCATCCAAGACTGTTAGAACATGAAATATATGGCAGAATGTGGGCAAAACACAGAGCAGGAGACATACAATTCTTCCCCAAGGAGTTCAGTCACACATTTAATTAACACTTTTAAAAAAAAATTTTTTAACAAGTGTCATCAGCATGGAAGCATGTCCTCTGGAATGGTAGCCAAAGCATAAAGGGGTATACGAACATTTAGCATATCTGGCATTTAAATACCTTGCAATGCCGGTTACAAAAATGCCATGCAAACATCTATTCTCACTTGCAGGTGACATTGTAAATAAGAAGTGGGCAGCATTACCTCCCGTAAAGATAAACAAACTTGTTTCTCTTCGCAAATGGCTGAGCAAGAAGTAGGACCGAGTGGACTTGTAGGCTCTAAAGTTTTGCATTGTTTTGTTTTTGAGTGCAGTTACGTAACAACAAAAATCTACATTTGTAAGTTATGCTTTCAGGAGAGAGCTTGCACTACGGTACTTGTCTGAGGTGAATTGAAAAATACTATTCTTTTGGTTATCCTTTGTACTGTGCAAATATTTGTAATAAAAATAATATAAAGTGAGCACTGTACACTTTGTATTGTGTTGTAATGAAATCAATATATTTGAAAATGTAGAAAACATCCAAAATATTTAATAAATTTCCATTGATATTGTATTGTTTAACGGTGTGATTAAACCTGCGATTAATTTTTTAAATCGCAATTAATTTTTTGGAGTTAATCGCATGAGTTAACGGCTATTAAAATCGACAGCCCTAAAATAAACGCAACAGAAATACGTTCTTCCGCTATCTGGCTCCACGAATCCCGCTCGGATGGGCTCAGATTGCAGTTTCAAGCACAAATGCCCCCTTCCCCTCCCCACTAGGGACCTCCTCTATCCAGCCACATCACCGGGGAGATGGAAGATTTTGCCACTGGAACTTCACTGGCAGTTTTGCTCATGGTACGAGACTCCAGCTTGGTGCGCCATAGCCCAGCAGGAGTCAATGCAGCTGAGAGTTGGAGGTCAGTAAAATAAGCAGATTTTTGGCAGAGGCATACCTGGAGCAGATAAAGGTGCCTGTTTTGGTCACTTTCAATGATCAGAAGTGCAGAGTGCTCAGGTTGTGGCTGCTGTACGGACCGATCCCGACAGCCATGATTCAAGACACCTGGAGCGAAGAAACCTCAGTCAATGTCTCCTCCGCGGAGGGTGCCGCTCACTCAGGAAAAGGGTCAGCGGAAGCTGCACGCAGCACTGATGTCCTCGAGCGGGTAACAGCTGGGACGTAAGCGGCTTGTGCTGCAAAGGGATGAATTTCACCCAGATACTA
The DNA here is from genome assembly GCF_965140295.1 of Lepidochelys olivacea. Classification (NCBI taxonomy): domain Eukaryota; kingdom Metazoa; phylum Chordata; order Testudines; family Cheloniidae; genus Lepidochelys; species Lepidochelys olivacea. The sequence continues at coordinate 5,830,066 of NC_140434.1, forward strand.
AAGTGCACAAGCCCTAGCAAAGTTGTATCCTTCCATTACGACTTGCCTGGCAATACTTCTCTGGTTAAACCTTCAGGAGAAACGAGAGGTGGCAGGATCACAAACAGCGGACACGCAGGTTGGCTACGTTCTCGGAGTTTGCCTTGCACGGCAGACTCGTGCTGACCTCGAATAGGGGGGCTCCTTACTCCCAGCCCAGGAGCTTAGGGTCTCCCATTGGCTAGCGGGTAAATACAATGCATTAGGTAGTACTTAGGTGCCTTGATATTTCACGTGCTCCTTTGAAAGGGCACCGTATTTTCAGAGGGCGGGTGCTCAGCACTCTAACTGAGAGGCTCCTTTAAAAGGGGTCTCGAGTCAGGCCAATAAGATCGTTGCTCCCTTCCGAAAAATCTGGGTCTGGAGTTTAGTAGCCGTTCATGCCTTCCACTCTGTTTGGTCACAGTGCATAGGGAATGGAATACTGGAGAGCTGGCCAAGACCTGGAGCAATGTTCTTCCCACCACATCTGCAAAGCAGGACATCAGCATGCGAATGCACTGTGCGAGACATGTAGCTCAGGAGCAGGGGCAGCATGGAGCTGGAGTCCAAGCGAGCGCTAGCTTGCAGGGCTAGCCACGGCGTCAATGGCAGTTTCCTCTTCAGCCAGATTGTCCACACTCTCATCTGAGCCCAACTCCACGCTGGCCAGCGAGACCTGGTCCTGGCTGGGCTCGGCCACTCCTGGTTTCCCCAGCACATTCCTGAGCTGTACCCAGAAGAAAGGCTGCCGGCTAGGCTCCGAAGGCCATTCCAGGTAAGTTTTGGTGCTCAGCATCTTCCGCAGCTTGCAGAACTTGTGAGGCAGGCTCTGAGGATCGATGGCCTCCTTCACCACCAGGATGACGTCCTCGTAGCCCAGCCCCACGGCCCGCTGGTGGGCGAAGTAGAGCTCGTAGTTGCACCACTCACTGTCGACGAAGTTGCGGGAGAGGACGAAGATGATCTTGTAGCTGCTCTCGATGTTCTCGATGATGTTGTCGATGATCCACTTGCCCGGTGTGAAGTCCCTCTCATGGATGCAGATGCGGTACGGGGGGCTGGAGCTCTCCAGCCGCTGGAGCAGCTCCTGCCTCACCCAGTCGGCGTCTGAGCAGCTGTAGGAGATGAAGGCGTGGTAGGTGTAGGCCCGAGTGGGGTGAGCGTGGCGGGCACGGTACTTCGAACGGACGATGCGGTAGGTGGCTTGCAGATACCACAGCACGTCGAACCTCCAGCACAGCACTATGGTTGCAATGATCACAGCGGCCGTGACTGAGACAGAGATGGCCACCACCACCCTCACATCGCACTCCGTCACCCCCGGGGTGTAGGCAGCCACGCCCACGTCCAGCAGGGACTCTGGATGGAAGCACGTCCAGCCCCCAGGCCAGTCCAGCAGGGTCAGCTTACCCTTCCTCCGAGTCTCCTGCAGGAAGCCGTAGAGGTCACAGGTGCAGTGATAGGGGTTGTTCCCGGCCTTGAGGCTGGTCAGCTCTGGCATGTTGACGAAGGAGCCCTTGCTGATGACACCAAAGGAGTTGCCATCCATGGCCAGTATTCGCAGGCTGGGGCATCTCCACTCTGAGGGAATGAACTTGATCTTGTTTCCACTCAGCTTCAGCTCCTGTAGGTCTTGGCAGCGGACAAAGTAGCTCATCTCCAGCCGGTCCAGCTCAGAGGAGGACAGGTCCAGGTAGTGAAGGGTGATGGGCAGGCACTTGAAGATCTCCATGGTAACAGTGTTGTGGTCCAGGGCCAGCCAGACCAGGCCAGGATTCCACTGGCACGCCGTCTCCTTCAGGCCCCCGATGCGGTTGTGGCTGGCGTTGATATGGGTCAGGCGAGGCCAATTGGCCGTGAGCTTAGCCACTACGGACAGGCTGGTCAGCTCATTTTTGGCCATAAGGAACCGCTCCAGTTTGGGCATGATGTCCTGGTAGTTGCAGCCCTGGTTGTAGATGTAGGCATCCCTCAATCGGTTGTTGGAGATGTCCAGGGTCACCACGTTGCGCATCTCGTCCCAGGTGTCGCAGGGCACGAAGTTGAAGTTGATGTTGAGAATGGAGAGGTTGGCCACGCCGCTGAACCAGGTGAAGGTCCAATCGAAACGCAGGACGTCGGGGTTGCTGATGTCTTTCAGCAACAAGCTGTCTAGGGTCAGGTTGGTGATGCCTGCTTCCGAGCGGTTCCACTGGGAAGAGCGGGCGAAGTCAATGGCCATCAGGGAGAGGTCACGGATGCTGGACTTCTGGATGTTCAGCAGGGCCAGACGTAGCAGGTTCTCGTTGAACTTGCCCCGGTAGAAGACCAGCTTGCTGGCTCGCACCTCGGCCAAGCCAGAGAAGAGATCTGTGGAGTCAGTGTAGTAGGTGAACTCAAAGAGGTTGCGGAAGCGGAGGTACTGCAGCGGCTTACCCCTCAGGTCCCGCAGCATCATGGGCAAGGCCTGGGCATTTTTGTCCAGGGCTATGTCACACCACAGGGTTGTGGTATTGAGCACCGAGAATGCCCCTTCTTGATACTCCAGTAGGCTGGACGCTGTCTTCAGGGCAAACTTCTGCAAGGCTATATCCCTCAGCGGGAGGAAGTCCCACTTGCCGACTGTCTGGATCAGAGACCCACCCATGGAGAACTCCTGCAGGTTCCTCAGAGTGCTGAAGACCTCGTCCAGAGTTGAGCGGAGGTACAAGTTGTTGGACATGTCCAGCCGCCTCAGTTTCCTCAGAGGCTTCAGGGCCAGCGAGGGGATCCGGCGCAGGGAGTTGTTGAATAGGCTGAGTTCCTCCAGCTGGACGTTGGAAACGAAGGCATGTTCCACGATGTGCGAGATGTTGTTGTAGCCCAGGTCCAAGCTCTGCAGCCGGGTCAGCGCTGAGAAGTCCCCTGCGGTGATCTCTTTGAGCTTGTTATACGAGAGATCCAGTCTGAGCAGGGTGCAGGGAAGATGCTGGGGAACGCGGTTCAGGTTCTGACCCTTGCAGGTGGCGATTTCATTGTTGGCAGAGACAAGGCACGGGTCAGCCCCGTCTGCCAGTCCCACGATCACCAGGCACAAAGCTACGCACATGCCAGCTAGTGGGCGCATGGTCTTCTCTTCACATGTTTGTTCGCCTGAAAGATTGAGAGAGTAGGACGTCCTGTGAAATGCCCTCTAACGTTACTTTCAGAGACCTGTCCGCATGCTAACGTTCACCTGTAGAGCAGAGACCTCTACCACCCCACAGTACGCTCTGCACCACTGAATTACCAATGGTTCGTTTTGCAGATTGGACATTTACAGCAGCACAATCCCTAGCCCATTGAGACATCCAGTCCAGCATCCTGGACCAAGCCATTGGCCTGTAGTCCCACCCCCCAAGACCCCACCTCCTATCCGCCTGCCCTACCAGATCCAGCTATTAACCCACTTTATTCCCTCCACCTCCTTCCTGCCATGCAGGACAAGCCAATGATGCCTCTAGCCCCATCTCTTTGCTGCCTCAAAGACAGCTCCATCTAGTTCCATATCCCCCACCACCTAACATTCTCGATTAGATCACCGTGATCCCAGACAGAGGTTGGATATTGGCCACTCCCATCCGGCACTTCACTTCCCACAGTTCCATGGGGCCAGCGATCTTTGTGTTCATTTTACCCCCCGGCTAACAGATCTTGGCTCAACAATGGGAGAGAATGCCACTTACAGAGCAAGAGGTGCTGCCCCTCAGGTGACAGATGGGGAGCTAAGCACAGCGCTGCAGGGGGCAGCTGTCCCTTCCATGCCAGCCCCAGACAGTCCTAGATCAAGAGAGAAGCAGCATTTTACTGGATGCAAGTAGCAACACAAGATGAATCAACTGGGCTCACTAGCCACCCATTGTAGACATATAGGGTAACCAGATGTCCCGATTTTATAGCGAAAGTCCCGATTTTTGGGTCTTTTTCTTATATAGGCTCCTATTACCCCCAACCCCCATCCCGATTTTTCACATTTGCTGTCTGGTCACCCTATAGACACAGGTTGGGGAGACATGCTGTGTCTCAGACTGGCTTCTCGGACCAACCCCCACCCCCATCTTCTGTGCAATGCTAGAGGAACACGGCAGCCAGAGGGAGACTTTCAGAAAGTACAAATGGGAGGAAGATAAACCGCAAGGAAGCTGGGTCAATACCCGGATACTCACAATGGGAAATGCTTCCCACAGTATTCTATGTATATAAATCACCCCACTGTATTTTCCACTGAATGCATCCGATGAAGCGAGCTGTAGGATGAGGGGTTGGGGGTGCAGGAGGGCGAAAGCTTATGCTCAAATAAATGGGTTAGTCTCTAAGGTGCCACAAGGACTCCTGTTCTTTTTGCGGATACGGACTAATATGGCTGCTACTATGAAACCACAGTATTCTGTGTCCCCTGCCGCTCAGTCACATGGGAAGAGGCTATGCCAGCGTGAAAAGCACGGCTTCTCCATCACTCAGGACGGACGCGTCTTCACTGCAACAGATAGCAGGCGTTCGTCCACTTGAGCTAGCCTAGCTCAGGGCAGAATGCTTCCCATTCGAGCTACACAACGAATCCTGCATCTGGGCAGGGGTTAGGGTCCCTTCTAACCCCATGGTTCTCCAGTTCTACAATTCAAGCTGCCACAACCCCCCCTGCATTCGTCACTTGAGCACCAACCTCCTCGCTCCTCCCACGCCAGCCCGTGGGCCACCTAGCTCAAATCTAAAGCACAACTCAAGTGAGTGATTTGTGTGGGAGTGGGAGTCGGGTTAGGGCCAACCTGCAGTTATAGCTCAAACCGACAACGCACTGAAGACAAACCCTTGGCGTCTTTACAGCGAGACGGGATGTCTCTAGGAGACCCGCTCGAATGGATCCAGAAGTGGTGGTGTTTGATTGGAACAGGTTGAAGTATTTCGTTCAAGACTTGTTTTGGCAAAAGATGGGTTTTCCAAGAGCGATGGGAAACTGAGTAGTCAACACTTCCCCTCCCCACCCACACGCACCCCCGACCTTGAAAACTTCAGGTTGACCACCGACATTTTGGCCAAAAACATGGCTTTTTTTTTTTTTAATTAAAACTCAAAATCTGGTCAAGAAGAACTGACTGAAAACAAAGTTAAAGATTTCCTGACCATCTGCAGGTTCACAATCACAGGTGAGATTTCCTGGTCTGCACTATGTGGGAGGTCAAGCTACAGAACCATATACCGATCCTCTCTGGCCTTGAAATCCAGCTGCCCTTTGTGCTTTTACAAGTCTGGAGAGAGCGTTCACCTTAGGATTTCTATTGCAACTTTCTTCCCAGAGGACGGCAAGTTGTAAGCAGTCTCAGAGAGCCCAGCATATTGAAGCATTAACTATGGGTTATTCCTGAATAACTCCATGCGCTGAGTCTTATTCCAGAATAAGTGTTTTATCCCTGTTTAGCTAAACCCAGAGATTAAGATAAACAGGAACAAGGCACTCTTGTTCCGGAATAGAGTATCCGGCACCTTGCACTCTTCAGGAACAGCTGTACCATGTGTACACAAGCCCTTAAACCACCACTGAAATGCGGCCACCTCTGAAGTGGAACGAGAAGGGGAAAAAAACAGCTACAGAAATCACCTGTGTAATTGTCCAAGCTTGCCCTTCTCCTGTATCCTCATCTACCCTACTGTTTGTTCTACACTTGGTACATGCTTTTAAAGCAGGGGTGGGCAAACTACAGCCCGCATCCGACTCTCCAGACATTTTAATCCGGCCCTCGAGCTCCCGGCGGGGAGCAGGGTTGGGGGCTTGCCCCACTCTCCACAGCTCCCAGAAGCAGCGGCATGTCCCCCCTCCAGCTCCTACATGTAGGGGCAGCCAGGGGGCTCCGCATGCTGTCCCCACCAAGAGCCGCCCTCACAGCTCCCATTGGCTGGCAACCACAGTCAATGGGAGCTGCGGGGTGGCGCTTGCAGACAGGGTACTGTGGAGAACCACCTGGCCATGCCTTTGCATAGGAGCTGGAAAGGGGACATGCCGCTGCTTCCGGGAGCTGCTTGAGATAAGCACCGCCCGGAGCCTGCAACCCTGAACCCCTCCCGTGCCCCAACCCCCTGCCCCAGCCCTGATCCCCCTCCTGCCCTCTGAACCCCTCAGTCCCAGCCTGGAGCACCCTCCTGCACCCCCAACCCCTCATCCTCAGCCCCACCCCAGAGCCCATACCCCCAAGCTGGAGCCCTCACCCCTGCCCACACCGCAACCCCCAGTTTTGTGAGCATTCACAGCCTGCCATGCAATTTCCATACCCAAACGTGGTCCTCGGGCCAAAAAGTTTGCCCACCCGTTTTAGAGGGTAAGCAGTTTGCGGCAGGGATGAGCCACGTGCTAGCTACTGTACATATACATTGGGGTCCCTCCCAAAATCCTGATAGCATCCCAGTGCCCCTAGTCATAATATCAGGTAGCTTTACGTCAACTTCAGTTTTCTTAATTTAGATTGCAACGCTGTTCACACCATTACAGTACATTACGCGGGGCAGCGATGCTCCCCAGATGCAGATTTCTTCGGTGTCTTTCTTCACGGTCTTACAGTGCTGCCATAAAACACTTGGACCAAGTTGTAACATCCATCATCATGTCTGGTTTCACATTGGGGGAGGGGTAGCTCAGTGGTTTGAGCAGTGGCCTGCTAAACCCAGGGTTGGGAGCTCAATCCTTGAGGAGGCCATTTAGGGATCTGGGGCAAAAATTGGGGATTGGTCCTGCTTTGAGCAGGGGGCTGGACTAGATACCTACTGAGGTCCCTTCCAACCCGGATAGTCTATGATTCTATGACTAGTTCAGAGTGCCCTGGCTAAAATCCAACACCAATAACTCTAGTAAGCCCATAAAGCTTTCTGGAGTCGTCGGAAATGAAAGCCACTCGACACATTGATGATATTAATGAAAAACTGCCCAGGAAGCATTCACTTCAATTAGATTCAACTTTCAGACCTCAAACCCTCCGGTGCCTTTCTAAAACGAGTCCCTCCCCCATGTGATTTTTAAAAAAAAAAATCAAACCAAAACCACCAGCCTGGTCTGCATAAAGTAGACACTTTTTTGCTAAAGCTATTTAGTCAAACCCCCAGTTTCTTGGGGGGCAGGAAAGGGAAGCAGTTGAGATGGAAAATTATTATTGGCATCAGTATTTCCATATCACAAGTGTTACGTGACCAGGAGACGTTTCACCACCGCTCTCAAGCTTTGTGGTTGCAATTTTGGTTGATTAGATCATTACAGGACAGTTGAGGAGTCTAGTAAACATGTATAAATGGTCTAGAAAGGCCATTTAATAGGGAACGTGATTTCAGTTGCCAGCTATCTGAAAGCGGATGCCATGGTTTTAGGAGAACCGAGATTGGCTCCCCAGGGGAGACAGGAAAGGAAACGCAGATGACTAATATGATGCCGCGGGGCAGGCCCCATTTAGCACCAGACTGGAGGCAAGATGACCCATGCACTGGGGGGTCAGGAGACAGGCGTCTATTCCCAGCTCTGACACCTGGGGCAAGTCGCTGCCTCCTGCCTCAGTTTCCCCATCTCTAAGGCAAGGGGTAAGACGACTCACCTTTGCAACGCGCGTTGCGGTCTCTGGAGCAAAGCACCACCAGAGGTCTGGGCTTGTTTGGTTTTTTAATATAGTTCACTTTTAGAAAGGTGGCGTAGGCAGGGATCTTCTATTGGCAGGGAGCTGGCCGGAATAATCCCCCCCCCCCCCCGCCACTTGCCCGGTTTCCAAGGCACCTTTGTCTCCTGCAGTCACGATCCAGTGGGAACAGCCAATGCGGCGTGGAAGACAGGAACAGGCGCTGGCGTGTAAACGCTTTTCCGCCGTGCCCCCCCCCCCGCCGCCCCCCACTTCATCTCCAGTGGCTGGGGCCCGGGGCGCACACGCCAGCTCCCCCTTCAGCAACTCCAGGGCGCTGCCAAAGCCCGCGATGAGCCCCCATTGCGGTTCCCACGCCGAGACCAGAATCCGTCAAGGGGGATGGTCCAGAAACCCCCCCCCCCCCGGCAGCTGAAACGCCGGGTGACTGCAGCGGGCAGGGCGAAGGGGCGCACCCGGCCGGCCCCCCCTTGGTCCTAGGGGATCACACAGGGCTGGGGGGACTTTACTCGGGTCCTTCTTTGGGCACGAAGAGGCAGCTTCTCCTGCAGCCCCCCCATGCAGTCCGGGGGGCTTTGCTGATCTATTTCACCCCTCGGCTAGGTCCCGGGGGGCCACCAGCCGGGGCTCCCCTCTGGCCCCAGCACGCCACCCATCCTGCCCGGGTCGGCCTCGGAGCGACTTGAGCTGGGCTTTGGAGGAAGCTGATTTCTAGGCTCGGCAGGGTGGGGCGCCACCTCCCTCTTAAAGAGACAGCGCGCCTCAAGGATTTTGTTTTCTCTTCCCTTCTCCCAGACCCTCCCCCCACCCCCCACCCCCAAACCAAACAGGGAATTGACCACCCTGGCTGCAAACCGGGTGATATTTCAAGACCATAAAAGCACCAATAACATGCCGGGTTAGCGGTCTGGATTGCAGTAGCTCCTAAGGGCCCTGGTCGTGGGATCAGGGCCCCACTGCGCTAGGTGCTGTGCAGAGAGGAGCTTGGGAGGGAAATAGGGAGGCCAGAGGGGATCAGGCATAGAGAGGGGAGGTGCTCTCCTGTGTCCCAGCTCTGTGCACTCGCTAGGTCATTTCCCTTACCCACTTACAAGAGAGAGATTAGGGTGTATTTTTGGCCCACTAAATCACTGGATTAATGGCCCAGTATCCCCTCTCTCCAGCGCTTGCTGCTTCAAAAGAAGGAGGAAGATCCCAAGACAGGCTCACCTGTCCCCAAGGAAGTTTCTTCCTAGCCCCCTGGCCCCCTGCCAGTTAGTGGTTAGCTCATGCCCAGGAGCATGGGGGGTTTGCAGCTGGCACAGGGCAATTGACCCCTTTCAGGGGAGATGGACCCAGCCCAGGTGAGGCTGTGGGACTGGCCTGTCAGGTTGGGGTGGCATCGATCCTTTTGTGAGCAGGTGAGCCAGCCCTGCAGCTCACAGTAAGCTTTGTTAAAAAGGGTATCCCTCTAATGATTGCGGAGGGAGGGGGGATTGTTGTCATATGTTTATATGGATAATCCTTTAAGTCTCCTAAAGTCCTGGGCTTTACCATATCCTGCAGCAGGGCGTTCCACAGATGAATTATGCACTGCGCAAACTAATTCCTTTTCATCCAGAGCCCTCAGTAAAACACTCTGGGCTCTATTGCTGGAGAGTGCTCTGTTAAGAGCTGGGTGTTATGACTTCTCTTGTGAGCTCTCCAGAGCAGGTTCTGTCTCTCTGCTCCCTGTTGGCACAGCACCTGGCACTGAGGGGCATGGTCCATGACACCACCACAGTCCAAATAAAAAATCCCTGCGTAAATTGTTCCAATGGCCAATTACACTCCCTGTTGAAAATCTGCATAGCGAAGGGGCAGTGAGCTCAGAGCTAAGAGGCTGCAAAACCTATACTCCGCAATAGAGGCCATAAAGAACTGTTTACCCAGAGTTGGATGGAGAGCCCAGGATGGGACAGAAACCATAATAGCCATAAGGATTTTGCAGGAAGCCGTCTCCTCTCTCAGCAAGAACAAACAAATGTCTTCATTACGGGAAGCGAGACTGCCAAGCAGCAGCCAATAGCTGCTGTCAAAAAACTATGTAGGCAGCGAATGCCTGCTGGATTAACCCCGGGCCCTTTCCATGTATAAATGCCCGACATTCCTTACCTGCATTGTGGCGTGACAGATGACGATGCCCTGCACCCAACCCTTATTTGGACCAACTGTTTCAGCTTGCCCAGACCAAGGTCTCAGCTCTGCCAGCTGGAGCCCCTGGTCTCTTGTTTAACTGAGCATGCACTAGCCTGCTGCAAAGTTTATGCTGTTCTGAACCCATCTTGACATAACAGACATCCTGGGAAACTGGGCCTTCCAGCCCAAAATCCAGAGGGCTCCCTACTGTCCCATATGGTCATCAGCCGCTGCTGAGATTGCTAGGCAGTGCCCAGCTTTTTGATGCACCAGGGGAGGGAGAGGTTCAGAGCAAACAGAGATAAATCTGTCCCTCGCAGGTGTATTTAACGTTACTTCCCAGGCTGAGTCAGCCCCCAAAAGCAGCCTCAGCAAGGTCTAATTATAGCCAGTTAAGGGTTAAACCAATGGTGCATGTCAGCCAGGACTGGTCAGTGGCCTATATGGAATGAGTGTGGCAGGACTCATCCTGGTCACCCACGGCACACAAACCCCAACACTAGGAGTGGCACCAATTGGCTTTCCTTGTGGCCAGTGCCAGCAGAGGCCAAGGACTGGATGGGCCACAGAGGCCGAGCCACTCCCTTCTCCAGGGCAAGGGCACGTCCCATCAGTGGAAGCTTGCTGCAATCCAGCTGTATCTGTTGCCACACCTTGTGGCACCCTGAGCCATGAACTGGGCCGGCACATCCCACCTAGCACAAAGATCCAGCTAGCAACTGAAGCTGGAGAGATTCGGACTAGAAATGATGCCCCGTTTTAATTGCTAACCCTTGGAAGAGCTAACCTGGGGGTTTGGGGGACACTCGCCAACACTGGAAATCTTTAAATCAAGACCGGATGTCTTTAAGAGACACGCTTGAGTCCAATCAGCCATTATGGCTGGATGCAGGAGTTGCAGTATGACATTCTCTGGCCTGAGCTATACAGGGGGTCAGACATTGGGCTTGTCTACACTTGGAAATTAACCAAAATAGCTATTCTGGAGTAGTGATCAGCTCCCGCATGGACCCTTGCTCCAGAGTAAATTCACATAGGGGCTTATACCAGAATAGTACCGTACTCCTCTTCTCATAAGTTTCCCAGGGCAGATGAGCCCTAGGTTGTCAGAATGGTCCCGTCTGGCGTTACAATCTATGAATCTGAGAGGGAGAGGATGAGGCTAGAAGAGATTTCCAGAAGAGAAACTCTCATTGTTGACTTGCTTGGCTGGAGGTCAAGCCTTCCTTTCCTTTATCTTTACCAGCCAGGAAATCTGTCCTTAGCCTGGATTTATGCTGCATGGTTTCTAGATAAGGCAGCCCCGCAAACATTCCTGGGCAAGTAAATCATGAGTGGGTGTATGTGTGTGTCCATCCCACCTCAACCACAGCAGCTTAGATACTTACAGCTAACGTATCCCTTTAGCTTGTGCTGTTAGGGCTTGGTTTTTGAGGGTGTTTAGCTACCTAATGCTGCAGATGGGCACCTGGGCACCCGACTCCCACTGAAATCTCACTAGATGCCTGAAGAACTTCTAAAGTCCAGCCCTTGGTGCTGACGGTCCTTTTTTGATCCCCGCTGTCGACTAGAGCATGCACACATGTTAAAATGGTCATGATTTGTTGACAATTCTTGCCCAGCTAAATAGAGCAGCCAGGCAGTAACTGGCATCCTCCCCTAGGGAAAGAGAAAAGGGTGAGGATTAGCTCTCTCCTGGAGGACCGTAAACATTTAAGACAGCAATTTAGTTGTGTCTCTTCAAACTCCAGCCAGGGTAGGACACAGCCGCGGGCAGAGGGCAACCGTCAGAGGGTTGGTTCCAGTTTCTCCTGGCTGCCCCACAAGCTAGTTTCTGGTGTGTTAGGCACAGAAATCCCCACCACACTGGGTAAAGCATTGCAGTGAGAAAGTGTTTTGGTTACAGATGGGACTCCAGACTTGGACAACCTGTGGGGAAGTTCAGAGCCAGAGCCTTGGACTCCTCTCTGGTGCCACACACCAGTCGTGGGGGACAGGACATTGGCTCATCTTGCTAGTGAGAAGCTGTTTCTGCCACTAGACAAACTTCCATAAAGTAGCAGGGCTTTTGTTTTGTTTTGTTTTGTTTTTGGACACGCTCAGCACCCAGAGAGACTGCGGGACTGCCCCAGGGAGCTGTTGGGAGCCATTCCCGCATTCCCAGTGTCATATCTAATAAATACTGCAGCTCACAACAGCCACTGTCTTGTCTCTTGGTGCTGGCAGAAGTGACTAATTGAGAGCAGATGAGGGGAAGGAGGAGTTCTGAGGAGAACAACAGGCTTTGTATAACTCATCATTCACAAAAATTCTTCAATGCTCACCCGCCTCCACAAGCCAAGCTATATGAATAACATCTATCTCCTGGGGAGGTTTGTCCAATGCAATTCACACACACACACATACACACACAAAATTCTGTTCCCAGCACTGTCACCAACTAGCTGTGTGCCCTTGATCAAGTTGTGTCACCTCCCTGACTCAGTTTTCCCACCTGCTAAAATGGGGATGTCACAATTTTGGGTTTCATCCAAAGCCTTCAGCCTCCAAGGTTCATCCAGTCTAGTTACTCCCTTATCTTGGTTGGCTTTCACTATCGCAGAGGTATTTCAAAAAACAAAGACATGCGAGACCGAAGATAAACTACTCTACAGAGTGGAGATACTAACCTGGCAATAATTAACTTGTGGAATAGCCAGAATGTTCTTAAAGTTTATTTGCTGTCTCTCCAGAAAATATGCCATTGTGCTTTGATCTCTGCGATCAATCCAGGCCACTGCAAGGGTGAAAATGGGCCAGGTCTAGGATAAACACATCATTTTCCAATGGGCTTGCATTTACCGGATTTTTTCCATACCACACAGAAGAAGAAAGTCAACACTAAGCTGTTTGAAGGTATAATGAAACTATTGATCTGTGCACATGGCTGGACCAGGTAACCATGAGATCTCATTTCTATAACCCTCGTCTGTTTCAGTTCCACCCACTCCATGCTGGACATCCCATCCCCGCCACCTCAATCACCTCATGCCTCTGATTGACTGAGCGCTCTTACAGGCAGGAACCGTGTTGTCCTGTCCTGTTCTGTGCTCAGCTGTAGCGAGATCATGGGAAAATTGAAGGGGGAGCCTTGCAACTGTAACGCACCAACCCCCGCTCACTATCATAACGAAGGGATCAGAGAGTAATCGCTGAACATCTAGGAAAGAGAGGAAGAGTCACCAGTCCGATATCCCACCTCCGACGCTGCCTCGAGGCCCCAGCCGCAAGTGGGTGCTGCACACAGTCAGTTCATGGCTCAGCTCAGGGATTTTACAACCCACAGAGAGAGGGTGGAAAGGGGAAAGCCGGGATTTGCCCAGGAATGGAACCAGGTCTGACTCCTAATCCACTGCCCTTCTCCGTCCCGCCCAGGAAAGGGACTGATGTTTTCAAAGGGCAGGTCAGAGTCCTGCCCTGACCCATCTACACCCCCATTGCCCAGTAAACCCCCTAACGATCTTGACAATAAGACACACATGACCGCCTCCCCACAACACAGCCTGGTGTCCGGCCTCCTGGAAACGGGCCAGTTCACCAATAATTGTAAACACACTTCAAGATCAGTGATATGCACAAGTCTAAGCAATTCACACAACACCCCCCGGCCCCGGAAAGGGGAAGAATGCTGGCCAAGCTCTTCCAGGTACTTAACTGACTCCCTCATCACCATCGTATCTCCCAATCTTTAGTATATTTATCCTCACAACCTGCAGGGCTGTGCCATTATCCCCATTATACAGATGGGAAAACTGAGGCACCAAGAGACTAAGTGACTTGTGCACATTCACAGAGCAAGTACTTGAACCCAGGTCTTCAGTGGGCCAGGGGAGGCCACTAAGCCATCCTTCTCCCTAATCTCTCACAGTTCCTGGCAATCCGGAAATGTGACAAACAGAGCAGGCCTGTTTTGTTCAGACACATTTGACTTCCTTCCTTGGCTCCATCTCCTGGGAGCCAGAGTCAAAAATAAACACGTATCTGAAAGAACCTAAACATGCTGTATTTGAAAACACCCATGTTAATGGAACACGGAAACCCAAACAACAAATTAAAGATGACAGAGGATTTGACCCACTGTCTCGGGCCGCTCATTCAGCCGTCAGCGAGCTTGGCAGATTCAGCATCGGAACGTAGCCTGGCACGTCTTGGGGCAGCTGCCTATTGCAAGTTTCAGTAAATAACTCGACTTCAAACAGCCAGCCAGACTCCAGTTGGCTCCAAGTCTTCAGAGCATTTGAGACCAGTGCTGAATGCGACCAGTACTGCAGTTCGGACCGCTGATAATTTTGCCTGGGAAAAACCACAGTAAGGTTTCTTAAGCCACTGTTTTAGGATGATCACACGTGTTGCCTTGTAACAGGACAGGAGACAAATACCAAGAGGTAAAGAGTTACTTACAAGTGCATTAGTCATTGAAAATATCACCCTGCAAAGGGCTTAGAGAATGAGTTACTATTCCAGGGGTCAGCAACCTATGGCATGCGTGCCAAAGGCAACACACGAGATGATTTTGAGTGGCACTCACACTGCCCGTGTCCCGGCTACCAGTCCCGGGGGCTCTGTTGTCATCCTGGGGTCCCAGCTGCCAGCCCAGGGCTCTGCAGCTGCCCCCAGCTATGACTCACTGGCCCCAGCCTGGGGCAGTGAGGGGTGCAGACAGGGGCAAGAGGGGGTGCAGCTCAGCACCTCCACCTTAAAAATCGTTCCAGCACCACTGTACTGGGATATTTTTAAATCCTGATTTGCTGCTTACATCACTGTCACGTCACGTGGAAAGTACATTGCATTTGACGTTGTGCATGCCGTCTGTCGCGGTTTTTTTCCCCACTGTAAGTTGAGGGGTACATTTGACAAAATGTCAGTTCCTAAGAAAGCAAAGTTAGATGTCCGTTCATTTCAGCCTTCTCGGACAGACACATCTGGATTTATTCAAAAGAAGGACCGTGCTGTTTGTGCTTTCTGTTGTGAAAGTGTTGTTTGTCGCACATCAAGTGTTCGACGACATTTTCAAACGAAGCATGAGAAAACCTTTCTTGACGAAGCAGACAAGACTGAATCAATCAAAAAGGCAGTAGCAGGGTATGAGAAGCAAAGCAGTGTTTTTAAATGCTTAAGTGTAAGTAAAAATCAAGCCACAGAAGGAAGTTACAAGATTGCACAGTGCATTGCAAAAAACAGAAAACTGATGGGGAATATATAAAAGAAGTTTTTCTCAGCTGTTTGGAGGTTTTGTTCAATGATTTACCAAATAAAGATGCATATCCAGAATAAAAGAACTGCCTGTCTCTGCCAGAACAGTTGAGAGACGCATAAGCTAAATGGCAGAAAACATTAATGAAAAGCAGACAACTGCATTAAAAGACACAGCATCCTATTAAGTGAGCTGTAGCTCATGAAAGCTTATGCTCAAATAAATTGGTTAGTCTCTAAGGTGCCACAAGTCCTCCTCTTCTTTCTGCGAATGCAGACTAACACGGCTGCTCCTCTGAAACCCAGCACTGTTTAATGTTGCAGTTGATGAGAGCATGGATATAAATGACGTTCCACGTTTGGCAGTTGCAAGATATTGTGCTTCTGATGAAATCCAAGAGGAACTTTGTTGCCCAAAACCCCTGCATGGCACAACAAAGGGGGTTTACCATTTTGTAAACCATTTTGAAGAACAAGGAGTTGACATCAGAAAAATATTTTGTGTGACAACAGATGGTGCTCCTGCCATGGTCGGAAAACAGAAGGGATTTGTAAAGTTACTTGAAGACCAAATTGGCTGCCCGACAGTCAAATTTCACTGTATCATCCATCAAGAAAACCTGCGTGCTAAAATTTCTAATGCAGATCTTAATAATGTGATGAATACAGTGGTGCAAATTGTAAATGTTCTTGTTGCTCAATCTGCTTTGACTCACAGTTTCAAACACTTCTAGAAGAGATGGACAGTGCTTATAACGACATTCCACTTCACAGTAACGTTTGGTGGCTAAGTTGTGGCAAGGTTTTGTAAACTGTTTTGATGCAATCAAGGCCTTTTTGTCGGAAAAAGGACAAAAGTACCCCGAACGACATGATGACAAATGGCTGTGTAAGCTCATGTTTCTACCTGACATCACTGCTCACCTAAACAAACTCAACCTCCGTCTCCAGGGTGCAAGGAAAATGGTTCTGGATCTTTATGAAACCTGGAAGATATTTGTTGTAAAACTAGCAGTTTTTTCTATGGATATTCAAACTTTGACTTTCTGCTACTTCCAACGCATAAAAGAGCTACCAACACATTGCACTGTCAGCGTCGATGAGATTGGAATGTACATGCAAGAACTGGAATCAGAATTTTCTGACAGATTTCAAGATTTCCAGCGGTTTGGCCCAATGCTTTCTTTTCTAATTAAACCTGGAAAGTTCAGTGAAAGTGACTTGGAATTGTCTGTATTTCAGTGAGTGGGTGTTGAAGATTTCGAAATGCCGCTCATTCAGTTAAAAAGCTCAGAATTGTGGGCATCCAAGTTTGGAGATCTGCGGAGTGCACTTAAAGCTGCCGAGAGAGATCACAGGGCCTCTATGCTGACCTGCTGGACGTCCCTGCCTGTGAAATTTAACTGTTTGAAGAAAATTGCATTTGCAATGCTTTCAGCATTTGGATCCACATACCTGTGTAAACAGGTATTTTCACACATGAAATCTGTCCTCTGTCCCTTTTGGAGCGGGTTAACAACTGATCACTCAGAAGCCTGTGTGCAGCTTCAAGTACCCAAATACATGCCAGACATTGGAAAACTCAGCAAGGAAAAGCAAGGGCAAGGATCTCACTAAACTGATAAGATCTGCATTTTAATTTAATTTTCAATTAAGCTTCATTTAAAAAACCTTAGTCACTTTCCATACAACAATAGTTTAGTTATATATTATAGAGAGAGACCTTCTAAATGTCTTCTAAAAACATTAAAATGTATGACCGGCACTTGAAACCTTAAATAAGAGTGAATAAATGAAGACTTGGCACACCACTTCTGAAAGGTTGCTGACCCCTGCCCTAGTTATTTAAATCATTTTGGTTTAGCTTCAACCAGTTCCTAAGCCACTAGAACAAGACTGAAGTAAGTCTGATTCAAAGAGCCTTTTGCACCAGTTTAACCCAGTAAGTTTAACCCTTTCCCTTGCACATACACCCCTTAAGTATAAGAAACCGGTGCAATTCGTCATGGAGAAGCCCTGGACCAGTCTGTCTGATTTTGACTAGCTTAGCGGGAAGTAAGCAATCCCCGAGTCAATATGGAATATACCCATGCAGGAAGGCTCAACTGGTCAAGGAAGTCAGATAAAAAGAAGAAACAAAGGACGACAATTAATGGCTGGCCTCACGCCAAGATCAGATAAGAGGAAATCTGAAAGCCTTATTGTAAGCAGTGATTGCACAAGCAGATTACAGTAAAGTCTGTTTCATTGTGAAATCAGAACCCTCCATCGCCATGCCAAAGAATGGCACCTATTACTGCCATGAATGGTCTAGCCATGCAAGCTCTATGGTATTAGCACTTCCCTAGAGTTAACATCATTATACTGGTCTAAAAGGTGCTTATGCCGGTATCATTTTCTCCTGTATGGAAAGGGGAATAAGCTATAATGGCACCTGTGTGGACAGCAGCCACACGACGGATTGCACTGCTTTAATTATAGCGGTTCCAACAAAGGGCAAGTGTCTAGCAGAGGAGAGACAAGGTGGGTGAGGTAATCGCTTTTATTGGGTCATCAGGGAGCAGCACTGCAACCCACGGACAATGCAAGTACTGTGTGTAGGCCTGGGGCGGTGAACCGCATGGAAATCACAGATAAACAATCCAGCCAGATCAGGGGAAATTTTTTTCAGAAGCGGCTAGTATCGGCGGGTGCCTGAGGTTTTCAGAGCCTGATCGGAGTTTGTCTCCCCCAGAATTCCCTCACCCTAGGGGGCAGCCTTCGGGAAGTCACTTTGCCTCCAGTAAGCCAGTTTCGCCACCATGCCTTCAAAAGTCCTGACAACGGTTAGACGGCTGGGAGGGACGGTGAGACCCCTGCCTTTCCTGCTGCCTCATTGTCTCCTTGTGCGCCCATCGGTCTGTACCCACCTGCTGTCCCTTGTCTGCTTAGATCGGGGTGGCTGACCTGTGGCTCCGGAGCCCCATGTGGCTCTTCAGAAGTTAATATGCGGCTCCTTGTCTAGGCACGGACTCCGGGGCTGGAGCTGCAGATGCCAACTTTCCAATGTGCCGGGGGGCAAGTGGGGGGGGGGGTGCTCACTGCTCAACCCCTGGCTCCGTCACAGGCCCTGCCCTGGACTGGGACTAATCTGCTCAGAGGAGCAGCGACAGCCGGTCAAAGCGAGGCAGCAAAGGCAACGGGGATCCACCAAGACTATTAAACAATCTGAGGGGCTGTCTGTAACCCAAGGGAGACAGCACGACCGAGCGGATCGGGCGCTGGACTGGGCATCGGAACTCCTGGGTTCTAATCCCAGCTGCAACTGACCGGCTGGGTGAATCTGGCCAAGTCCCTTCCCCTCTCATGCTGTGTCTTTGCACTTACCCAAGCTATCCCCAGCCACCTCACTGACTGAGCCTCCGCTGTCCTGAGGGTGGCCACATTGCCGAATGCTGGAGCTGCCGAGTGATTGCATTAGCACAGTGGTTCCCAACCTGGGGGTTCGTGAAATGTTACAGGGGGTTCTTGGGGGGAAAATTCCCTAATGGTGGACAGAGCTGGCCCTAGGGAGCCCGGGCAGCCTGGGGCCAGCAGCCCGGAGCCCCTGGACTTCCAAGAGCTAAGCAGATCAAAGCAAGCATCTCTATCACACTGAGAAGATTTAAACTTCAAGATTCCTTATAAGAAATGGAAAGGGAGGTGGATATTTTTTGCTGTTTTAAAAATTAAATAGGCAGCTAGTGTTGTTTGTAAAATGATTATGAAGAACAAGTTTAAGCTTTGTTGTAATGTGTGTCGTTTGCCTGGACTGCTCAAGACCTGAATGCTCGTGTAGGAGGAACTCTTTGAGTTGTTTCAGAGTAGCATCCGTGTTAGTCTGTATCCGCAAAAAGAAAAGGAGGACTTGTGGCACCTTAGAGCCTAACCAATTTATTTGAGCATAAGCTTTCGTGAGCTACAGCTCACTTCATTGGACGCATACAGTGGAAAATACAGTAGGGGGATTTTATATACACAGAGAACATGAAACAATGGGTGTTACCATACACACTATAACGAGAGTGATCAGGTAAGGTGAGCTATTACCAGCAGGAGAGAAAAAAAAGTCTTTTGTAGTGATAATCAAGGTGGGCCATTTCCAGCAGTTGACAAGAACGTGTGAGGAACAGTAGGGGGGAAAAATAAACATGGGGAAATAATTTTACTTTGTGTAATGACCCATCCACTCCCAGTCTTTATTCAAGCCTAATTTAATGGTGTCCAGTTTGCAAATTAATTCCAATTCAGCAGTCTCTCGTTGGAGTCTGGTTTTGAAGTTTTTTTGTTGAATTGCCACTTTTACATCTATAATTGAGTGACCAGAGAGACTGAAGTGTTCTCCGACTGGTTTTTGAATGTTATAATTCTTGACGTCTGATTTGTGTCCATTTATTCTTTTACGTAGAGACTGTCCAGTTTGGCCAATGTACATGGCAGAGGGGCATTGCTGGCACATGATGGCATATATCACGTTGGTGGATGTGCAGGTGAATGAGCCTCTGATAGTGTGGCTGATGTGATTAGGCCCTGTGATGGTGTCCCCTGAATAGATATGTGGGCACAGTTGGCAAAGGGCTTTGTTGCAAGGATGGGTTCCTGGGTTAGTGTTTTTGTTGTTGTTTCATGTTCTCTGTGCATATAAAATCCCGCTACTGTATTTTCCACTGCATGCATCCGATGAAGTGAGCTGCAGCTCACGAAAGCTTATGCTCAAATAAGTGTGTTAGTCTCTAAGGTGCCACAAGTCCTCCTGTTCTTTTTGAGTTGGCTTCTTAAATCCCTTCCTGCTGTTTCACATCTGATGCTCCTTGATGAAACACAAGAGCCTTGTCTTATAACAGGCTTATTCAAAGTGATACAAGCTACGAAAGTGAGATCTTGGAAGAGTGTTGCCCTTTTCATAATGTAATAAAAGTATTGTAACGATAATTAATAATAAATAGTGTGCAATAAGCATGTCATAAAAAACAAATGTTATATTTCCAAGATCACTGCTTTTATCATTTATACTCAGGTAAAGGAGAAAATCCCCGGAAATATTCATTTTTAGGAGGGGGTTGGTGAGACTTGACATTTTAATGAAAGGGGTTCACAGCTTGTTAAAGTTTGGGAACCACTGTATTAGCAGCTGACAGGCAGTTCCAGCTCCCACTGTGTAGCCCATCCCGCCGGCCAGGGGCCAGCCAACGCCCGAAGCCCTACCGTGCTCTCTTGAGATTGTAAACTGTTCCAGGCAGAGGCTGTCTCTCCCCAGGGGTCTGTACAGCACCACACCCCGGCCCTACCTGCCCCGCCCAAGCCTGAAACACTTACTAGGGCAGAAGCAGTTGCGGTGGGGAAGGCGTCTCCTCTCCAGGGTGCAGCAAGGAGAAATCCCAGAGGATCCTGGCTGTCCCCTGGAAGAGAACGAGGCAGGGCACATGTCAGAGCAGACACAGCTGTGTTAGTGGTGAGCAGGGTGCTGGGGGAGCGAGATCTGGCTGCCTCTCACTGCTAAGGACCCCAGCAGCTGTCTGTCCCTCCAACATATTTCTGTAGCACCTAATTGCCAGCTCTGTGTCTGTCCATCCATCGCTGTTGGACATGGAAGGGGAAACAAGAAATTCTTTGATATCTCTGCAGCACCCATCATACTGGCCAAGCCCCAGGCTGCTGTCTGTCCCTCCCTGCTAGGGAGGGGGGAGTCGGTCCCTCGCCCCAGCAGCTCCCTATGCCAGTGTCTGTCTGCTTGGAGGGAGCCTGACCAGCTTGTAGCTCCCACCTGCCCCAGCCTCATTTACACCCAAAAGCTTCTCTCTGCTCCCCTCCAGCGGCTGAGGCTCAAGCTCGCCTCCTGGGTGATCTCAGGCTGCCCCTCCCACTCTCAACCTGGCCACACCCACTCCTCAATTCCACCCTCCACCCCCACAGGCCCCTTGGCATGGCATTCCCTCTTCCAAACCCTCCTGCCGCTGCAGGCTCTGCCTTCTCCACCCCCCATCTTCCTCCTTTTCCTCCTGCCTTCTCCTTTTCTCTCCCCCAGTCTTCTCTCTCTCCCTGAAAGGGGCACTCCTTCTGCTAGGGGTTATCCCGTGCGTCTGTATCATTGATCAAAACAGGCAGAGGGGAGGAAGATCACCACAAAGGCTGGGATGAGATGGGCCCTCCAGCATCTTTCTCTGGCCCTCCAGCATCTGCTCTGATCCTTGCTGGAGCAGGAAGTTGCGTATAAAGGCAGAAGGGGATCTGGGTGCATTAGCCTGGTTTGGGGATTAATTCTTAACCCTTGGCCGGCGGGACCCATCGTCAGTAACTGAATGCTTTGTAACGTCCCTGGCACAGCACAAGAACAGTGCCGGCGTCCCGTGGCTGCTGGGATCTGGGCAGTGGGTTCAGGTCTCTGCCCGTGAATATCCGCTAGACCAGTCAGCCTGTGGGGCGGCTTCAGGGAGGTCATGTTAATACTGGAATGGGGTGAGCTGGGCAGTGCTGTGCCCACGGGTGGGCTGTTGGCAGCAGGACTCAAATCCGGGACCCCTGGTACTAAATGCACCACTCTCTGCTGCCTGAGCTAAAAGACCCAGCTCCATTCCCCAATGCCGGGTCAGGCTCGTCAGCCTGTATCTGGGCCCCAGGCTCCGAGCACCGCATGGAGAGGGCATGGCTTACATGCATAGGAACTACCCACCTGAAAGCAGCATGATCCCAGATGTTGCAGCCATGACCCTTTGGTCCTAGGGTCCCGTTTCTCAGAGAAGAGACAGGACAAGGTGCGGGCTGGAACGTATAGCACAGGCGTTCTTTACAGAGACTGATGGACACAGACAGATCCTGTGGTTCTCCAGCTTCCATCTCATATCACAGCAGCATCTAAGTGGAGATCAAGGCTCCTTTGTGCTAGGCGCTGGACACACAGAGAAGCAGAGACTGTCCTTGAGCCAAAGAGCTTTAGGCAAAAGAAACTGTTCTCTCATTTTACAGCTGGGGAACAAAGACCCAGGAGCAGCTAAGTGCCTTGCCATGTGTTCTACAGGAAGGCCAAGGCAGAGGCAGAACTAAACCCCTAAATCCTAGCCTGGTGTCTTAGCCTTTGCTAGCATTTTCTGAACCTCACGAGCAGGTAGTTCAGTGGGGAAACTGAGGCACAGTGCAGGGAAGTGAGTTGCCCAGCAGCTGTGGCTGAAGCAGGAATAGAGCCCAGCTGTCTTGACTCACCCACCTGTGCTTTGACGTCACAGCTGCCACTGCCATGAGACAATGAGTTTGGTTCCATTGCAGAGCCCAATGGAGTGTCACCAGGGTGCGCTCTGCCCATTCCCAGCTTCTGGCAAACAGAGGCTAGGGACACCATCCCTGCTCATCCTGGCTAATAGCCCTTGATGGACCTATCCTCCATGAACTTACCTAGTTCTTTTTTAAACCCTGTTGTAGTCTTGGCCTTCACAACATCCTCTGGCAAGGAGTTCCACAGGTTGGTTCAATACAAGATATTACCTCACCCGCCTTGTCTCTCTAATATCCTGGGAACAGCATAGCTTCATTGCTTGGGGTGATCTGACAGCAAGTGTGAAAAATTGGGACACTTTTTTCACCGGGACAGGGTATAGTTGCCTATATAAGAAAAAGCCCCTAATATCAGGATGGTCCTGGTAATATCGGGACATCTGGTCACCCTAACAACACTGCAAACAACCTTTCGGCCTCATTTTCATGTGGAACCCTAAAGCGGGTGTCCCACATGCGCCATCTTCCTCTAGGACATTAACGTGACCGGGCGGCCTCTGGCTGTAAATTACGGTGGAATTCTGCATTCACATCCAGGTCTGGATCAGAGTTCTCAGCCTCGAGGAGCCAGCAGGTGGCGACAGAACTGCAGGAAAGCCCAGAGCAAAGTCGCCAAGGAATGTCGTCCCTTTTATATCAGAGACCCTGCTCAAAAGAAAGCCGCAGGGTATTATCCAAGGGTCAGATTTGTAGCGGTAGCAACAGACAAGTGAGGGATGGCGAGCCCCAGGAGGTGCCTGTATCTGCCTTGCACAGAAAATTAGGTGTTAGCAGGCAGGGGCTGACCTCAGCCAAGGAATGTTTTGCAGCGCAAAGCCACGTCATTTTATTATTCTTGGCATTGGTTGGAGCCATTGTGCAGCTCCCACACTGGGTTGATTACTAGCACATCGAGATGTCATTAGCATTGGGCTGGTGTTGCAATCGGAGGCCTTCTAGCCTCCTGCTTGCTGTCCTAGGTTGGCTCTGGGATTGCAACTCACCCCTGTGCGAAGGGCCCAATATGATCGCTGGGTACCGCTGTGTGGATGAATGTACCAGGCGCCCTCCCAGTCGAACCCCTACCCCTGTGCTGTTGACACCCCAGGCTCACCCTATCTTAATGACTGGCAGCAGGGCAGCAGCTACCAGCGGTGGGAGCAGCCGTTAAAGGGAGAAATCTGAAGACAGGGGAGTGAGGCAGCCCTCGTTGTTGGGTGGAAGGGTTCCCGTGGGAGGCACATGATGCTTATCTCTCGCTCTCATTCCTCAGCTGGTTGCTGTGGCATCGGAGAACATATAAACTCTCAGATGTCTGAACAAGTTGAACCAGCTGTACAGTGAGTGCTCTGTGGCTCCCAGCTCCTCCTCTGATTCCCCCTCGAGGCCAGATTCTCATCTCAGGGCAAAGCCGGCGTTGCTCTCTCCATTACGCAGAGTGTCCCAGCTTTAGATCACATACAGTGCCCGGTACAAAGGGGCCCTACTGAAATACAAATGACAACAACAAAGGGCTCTGAGCAGCCCAGAATGAGAGACCTGGATGGGAGCATCTCTGCTGCCTTGGCATAGTGAACGTCTGATGTCCTGTCACCTGCTCTCTGTGCAGAACGCAGCTCCACCCACTAGTTTGGCATAACCAGGCTTGTGGGAGGGCTTAGTCCTGGCATAGACTGCGCTCTCTGTTGGAACTCTGAATCTCTGCCAGAGGAGCTGCTGCAATCCCCGAATAGCCCTCCTGCCCGGTTACACTGGGCCATGCCGGGCCGGCTGTTAGTGTTGTGTCCGTGTGTGAGCTGCGAAGTGCACCGTCCGAGAACGATTGCATCCTGCCAGTGAGGCTGTAGATTTAATGTACTGCAGCCTCTCCCATAAGTGCCATTTAACATACCGGCGCCTTTCTCATCTAGGCAAACCGGTGCATAAATCTCTCTAATCTCATTCAAATCAAGGCCGCATTCGCTTCTCACGCAGGATATGTCTGTACTGCACGTGAAGGTAGGATTCCAGCTCAGGTGGCCGTTCCCAGGCTAGCTTCAATCTAGTAGGAGCCGCTAGGCAACTAGTGAAGATGTGACAGCTGAGGCTTCACTATGAGCTTGCAACCAGGGACCCCAGGTCCGTACCCTTGTTGGTGACCTATACTGACGTCCGTGCCACCATCTCTTTGCCATTATTGTTCCCCAAGCTGGTTGGCTGAAAGCGAGCATGGTTATACCTGTCTTCACTACAAGCACACCTTCGTTTGCAGGGTGGACGTGCTCTTCCCCTCTTGTAAATCGGAAGATGTGATTGTTCTGGCAATTTCCTGCAAGCGACAAACGTTATGGAGTGTTTTCAGAGTTCATCATATTAAAAAATGCAAATGTTTGTGTGTTACATGGGATTGTCTGTACCTTCTTTAAGGAGAAGCCTTGGCTAATGTAAACCCTGGGATGTGTTATGTGCTTCAAGGGTCTCTTTGAAACACTGGGTTAGACCAGTGATACTCACAGCTCAGTGATTCAGGAGCCAAATTAGTGATCAATGTGACCCAAAAGAGCCACAGGAGAGTGAATGACCAGGGAAATATTTAATATATATATTATCCTCACAGAAAATAAGTTAATAACTTAGTGCAAGTTGGTGATTTAATTGCTTAATAACATAGTTTCAGAGGAGCAGCCGTGTTAGTCTGTATTCGCAAAAAGAAAAGGAGGACTTGTGGCACCTTAGAGACTAACCAATAAAAACATCTGCTGTATTTTCCACAGTATGCATCCAATGAAGTGAGCAGTAGCTTACGAAAGCTTATGCTCAGATAAATTGGTTAGTCTCTAAGGTGCCACAAGTCCTCCCTTTCTTTTTGAGCACAAGCTTTCGTGAGTTACAGCTCACTTCATCGGATGCATAAAGTAGACAGTACAGTGAGGAGATTTATATACAAACAGACCATGAAAAAATATACATTGTAAGGAGAGTGAGGCCTTGGAGGTTTTTCACCTTCCTCTCTAGCATGGGGCACGGGTCACTTGCTGGAGGAGTCTCTGCTCCTTGAAGTCTTTAAACTACGATTTGAGGACTTCAATAGCACAGATATAGGTGTGAGGTTTTTGGCAGGAGTGGTGGGTGAAATTCTGTGGCCTGCGTTGTGCAGGAGGTCAGACTAGATGATCATAATGGTCCCTTCTGACCTAAATATCTATGATCACTTAAGATGAGCTATTACCAGCAGGAGAGTGGGATGGGGGGAGAGAAAACCTTTTGAAGTGATAATCAAGGTGGGCCATTTCCAGGAGTTAACAAGAACGTCTGAGGAACGGGGGCGGGGCGGGGGGGAAATAAACAAGGGGAAATAGTTTCACTTAGTATAATGACTCAACAACCACTCCCAGTCTCTATTCAAGCCTAAATTAATTGTATCCAATCCAGTCTCGTTGGACTCCAATGAGAGACTGCTGAATTGGAATTAATTTGCAAATTGGATACAATTAACTCTCCTGCTGGTAATAGCTCATCTTAAGAGATCACTCTCCTTACAATGTATATTTTTTCATGATCTGTGTGTATATATAAAATCTCCTCACTGTACTTTCCACTTTATGCATCCGATGAAGTGAGCTGTAGCTCACGAAAGCTCATGCTCAAATAAATTGGTTAGTCTCTAAGGTGCCACAAGTCCTCCTTTTCTTTTTAATAACATAGTAAAAGCATCCTGATTGGCTAATAACTCAGACTGGTTAATAACTAAATCACACCGTGTTTTGATATCACGTGCTGCAAAGAGCCGCAGGAGACGCACTGAAGAGCCACTCGCGGCTCGACTGTGTTAGACACACAAAGTAGCGGGATTCCTGGGAAACATTTGGGAGTCTGGGCGTGCAAATGACCCACTTCTGGAGCCTTCCTCTTGAAGTTGCGCCTTGAGCAGAAACCCCTCTTCTGGCTGATGACCTAGTCACGGTGGCTTGGAAGCCCCACTGGATGAAAGGAAGAGGCTTAGATCCATGAGTGAGCAAGTTCTGAGTGAAAGGGGTTATGAACAGGTGACCACAGGCAAAACCTCTGTGTTGGGGTTTGAAGGACTTCCCACCAACCCGAGCCCTTGCTGGAGTGAGGGCGTGAGCTCCGGTGAGCTTAGTAGCATGCATGGAGGTTCTTTGATCATTTTAAATATGCTTTTACCTTAAGAATAAATGCGCTTGCTTAGAAAGGGCAGTGTGGGAACTTACAACGGTAGCAATTACACTGTATGCCGTCTCCACAGAGAGAAATGAAGCAGGGCTGCTTAGGTGTCCGTCTTTCACTGGGGAATTTGCAGTACTGTCGGGGGACGGTGCAGCCTGGAAATGCCCTGGTCAAAAGGGAGAGAGAGAGCGGGTCTCCGGCCAAGGAGCCTGGAGCAGGTGCCGTTACTGGACTGTAGAGGAGGAACACAGGTGTAACTGCCCTATGCTGTGACAGACGCTGCTGCATTTGAGTCACTTGAGTTACAGCGGAGTATAATGCCAATGCCAGGGAGAGGTGAATCAGGGCCCTAATCTTGAGGGGGACCTGGCATTGGCCACTGTCAGAAGACAGGATCCTGGCTAGATGGACCTTTGCTCTGACCCAGTATGGCTGTTCTTATGTTCAACTTCTGTTGGTGGAAGAGACAAGCTTTGGAGCTACACAGAGCTCTTCTTCAGGTCTGCGGAAAGAAATCAGCGTGTCTGAGCTAAATGCAACTTTAGAGCAGATAGTTGAGCACAAGGGGTAGGTAACACGCTGTGGGAGTCCCCCCTGAGATGGAGTGGAGACAGGCAGCTAAGGTTGCAAAGAGAAGAATGGGAAAAGTAAATGCCAAAGTTAAGGCTGCACAAGTAAGCTTAACCCTGCCCCCTTGTGGCTCTAATCCGTGGTCCCGGGCTATTTCTCATATACTATACAATTTTATCAAAGCCTTAGACATGCCTGTCGTCCCCCGCCGCACTTCAGACCCATGGACCCATTCACATAGGCCGTCCACACACTCAGCCACAAACACACACACAACCACAGTCATGGACAAAGATCTACACAAACACACATAGATCCACTACATTCACAACCTACACACGCACCTAACCACATAGACACACTAACACAGTCCCCACACTCTCACACAACCTGTGCATACACTCACAAACACCTAACACACTCTAACACACAGTCCCCCCCCCACACTCTCACACAACCTGTGCGTACACTCACAAACACCTACACGCACTCTAACACACAGTCCCCCCCCACACGCTCACACAACCTGTGCATACACTCACAAACAGTCCCCCCCACACTCTCACACAACCTGTGCGTACACTCACAAACACCTACACACACTCTAACACACAGTCCCCCCCACACGCTCACACAACCTGTGCGTACACTCACAAACACCTACACACACAGTCCCCCCCACACTCTCACACAACCTGTGCATACACTCACAAACACCTACACACACACAACCACACAAACATACTGTCTCACACACATTCTAACACAACTTTACAAACACATGAGCACACACAGACCCATACAAACACAGCCAGACACACGCACACAGAGCCAAATGTGCCACCGCACACATACACACACACACAGAGCCCCATCCACACCAAGCCACGTACACACACACACACACACACAGAGCGCTGCACAGCACACGTGCCGGGCACACCCCGATCTGGGGCCGGGCACACAGGCAGCAGAGGCATCGGGCATGTGTCCCCATTCAGAAGCAGCCTCCCCACCCCCAGACCTAATTAGCACACGCAGCGGAGTGTGCAGGCGACACAAAGGGAAGCACTAGCCCAAGCTGAGCATCACGTGCTGAGCGGCGTGGAAGGCACGAGAAGGCAAAGGACGGGAGATGCCAATGCAAATGTGGCAAAGCTTGAATCGCTCTCGACACTGTCCCCCCCTCATCCCCCCAGCACCTGCTCCCAGCTCCCCAGCTCACATGCACTTGTCTGGGGCTGGGCATCTGGCAGGCATGTGGGAAACAGCTGCAGAGACCGGTGTTCCCACCCCCAGCACTGAGACCGGCCTTTATAAACATGAGCCTCACAGCCTCCCCTAGGAGGCAGGTCAGGATCTTTATCCCTGTTAACAAAGTGGGGAAACTGAGGCACAGAGCTGGGCAGGGCCATGCAGCAAATCAATGACAGAGAGGGGAATAAAACCCAGGAGCCCTGGCTCACACTAGCCCACAGTTCCCTCCCAGAACAGGCATAGAAGAACCCAGGTGTTCCGACTCGTGTTGGCCTGCTCTAACCAGTAGACAACACTCCTACTATTTCGCTAGAATGAGACCTTCTCCCAGAAGTCCTGAGTCCCAGGACCCCCCAGAGCGAATCCCTAGACATGCTCCCTCCCAGAATTAGGCACCGGACCTAGGAGTCCTGACTCCCCATCCTAGCACACATGTCTCCACACACAACTGCAGAGACAGGGCAGGAATCCCGCCTCCATTGTGTTATCCCAAAGGCCAGGGCAGCTGTACGCCCGCAGAGCCAGTAGGCTGCGGCAAATGGGGACTTATTGGGCCTGATTCTCAGTCACACTCTGGCCCCTTTGTGCCGCTCCAGCAGGGTCATGGGGTCTTCAAGTGGGTGGGAATGGTTCCCCGAGGACTCCCCTCCCCACGCAAAGGCCTCCCCAGCCCCCCGGGTTAGGGGAAGGCTCAGCGCGCTGGCCAGAGTGCGCTGTGTGGTGGCTCTTCTCTGCTCCCCGGGGGCCATGAGGCACACAGCATAAATTAGAGCAGCCCTGCTAATACTAATTGGCTAGAAATCACTTTAAGCTTGTTTATTTCCTGGCCCCAAGAGGGCAGCAGCATCCCCTGCTCTGAAAAGCAGCAGCCTTTACCCGGCGCTCAGTGTCCTGCGTGGGGAATCCAGCTTGCCAAGGCTTCTAAAATGAAAGAAAAAAGTCCAGAACTGTTGTGTAGTAAAGACTCACTTCTCTCTCTCCATCTGCACCCTGGCTCTGTATTCCCACACACCCCATCTACTTATCTAGCTCTTTCAATCCCTCTGATCTATCCACCTTACTCAGCAGCAGGGCATCTGTCTGTCCATCTGTCCTCTAACCCATCTGCAAAGCAGGGGTGTTCAGAGGTGGGTGGTGGAATTAGGAAGAAAATCCCCCAATGGGCAGTTCATTCCATCGTTGTCCCCTAGAAGCTTATTGGCACCTCCCTCTGCAGCAGGGCCATTGGGAGTCAGAGACCTGGCTTCTGTCCCTAGCTCTACCACCAACCTGCAGGAAGACCATGGGCAAATCACTGCCCCACTGTGCCTCAGTTTCCCCCTATGTCCCAGATCTCCTGGGCAATGCCTGAGACAGGCTCTAACCATTCCTAATCCCCCTAGACTATGTCTGTTATTGTGGTGCCTGCAGAGCTACTGGTATGCAATGGGCACCTGGGGTTCAGATTTGGAGTATCCCCCAGACTTCAGTCAGGGAATGGGGGCTGGCTCTCGGTTTTTGGCTCAGATCTGCCTGGTTTGGAGGTTGGTCTCTGGGTGTGCTTGCATCCTGCTAGGGGCTAAGGCCCAGATCTTCAGAGGTATTTAGGCACCTAAATCCCATTGACTTCAATGGGAGTCAGGCACCTACATACCTTTGAGGATCTGAGAGCCCCTGGCTGTGCCACAGAGCTGAAGGCGCCGCAGCTTCCGGCTGGGAACCTCTGCCTCCTTACGGGCCTTCACACTGTGTTCAGCCAGGAGAGCACAGGGTGTGAAAGGGATTCTTGCAGGCCCAGGCATGACAGCTCCTAATGAACTGGCTCCCTGGCTGGGCTGAGCTGGGAGGAACAGGTCCGGCTGGGAAGCAGCCAGGGAGTTCTGAGGACAGGCAAAGGGTGGGCGAAGGCAGAAAGCGAAAGGAGTTTCTATTCTGCTCAGGGTGTGTGTGTGTGTGGGTGTGGGTGTGTGAGAAAGAGAGAGAGAGAGAGAGAGAGAGAGATTCTGTGTGTGAAACTGCGTGACAGAGAGATTGTGTGTGTGTTTGTGCACACAAGATTCTGTGAGCAGGTGTGAGATTCTCTGTGTATGCATATGTGTGTGTGTGTGAGATTGTGTGTGCGTGCGCACATGAGCATCTGTGTGTGTGACTGTGCGTGCAGGAGATTGTCAGTGTGCACACACACAAGGGAAAGAGTGCATGCACGAGGAAAGTGTGTACCTGTGTGAGAGCATGTCTGCGTGTGTCAGTGTGACAGGGAAAGTGGGTGTGTGTATGAATAGGTGTGCAAAGGAAAGTGTGTGCGTGCATGCAAGGGAAAGTGTGCGTGTGTGTGTGAGCGTGTCTCTGTGTTTCAGTGTGCGTGCAAGGGAGAGGGTGTGATAGGACGGTGTGTGCTCGTGCAAGAGTACCTACAATTGTGGGTTTGCTGCCCGCTTGCGCATGAGTACAGGGGTGTGAGGAACAGTTTGTGTAATTTTGTGTCTGTGTGAATATAGGTGTGCTAAGATGTGACTACAACTTTGTATATGTGAGCCTGCTGGTGTGTAGGAATGTGTGTGTCTGTGCGTGTCTGTGTGGAACTGTGTTGTGTGTAACTCTGGGTGAACTTGTGTGTGTGTGTGGGGGGGGTTATACCTGGGGGCAGCGACGTGTCTGAGAAAAATCAATAGTTGTGTGAGCATGTGTGTGTGTGAATACCTCTGTGTGAATGTGAGTCCTGTGTGTATCTGTGTGAGGAAGCAATGGATTGTGTCGATGAACCTGCATTTGTGTGTGCATAGATGTGTATCTCTGCATAAATTCTTGTGAGTCTCCATGAGGATGCCCTGGTGTGTGTGTGGGTGTGTGTGGGTGTGGGTGGGTGCGTGCGTGTGCTGGGAATCTGTATTTGTCTGCCTCTGTGTGTAAGGATGCACAGGGCTGTGTGTTGGTGTGCTGGGTTTTGTGTGTGTGTGTTGTGAGCCCGTGTTTGTGTCTCTGTGTGAATGACTGTGTGCACGCCATGGATTTTGCGTGTCCCCTAGGGTGTGTGTGTCCGTGCGTGTGCCCTGGGTTGTGTATTGTGAACCTGTATCTGTGTGTGTCTGCGTGTGTCTCTGTAAAAATGACTGAGTGTGTGCGCCCTCGGTGTTGTGAGCCAATGTTTGTGTCTGGCTCTGGGGGGGGGGGTGATCAGAGCGTTGGGGGGGGGAGTGTGGGGAGCTGTCCCTGTGTGTCCGTCACTCAACCCCCGGCTCCGCCTCTCCCCTATAAACCAGGCTCCGGCGCTGTCCGGACTCGCAGAGCAGCAGCTCCCGGCCCGGACCGCGAGCCCGCCCCGCGCCCCAAATGGTCGTTCAGCTCCGCACGGCGCCCCAGCAGCCCGGCGGGATGTCCGAGGGGAGCCAGCCCAAAGTGGAAGCCAACATCCTGGTGCTGGGAGCGGAGAAAGTGGGGAAATCCGGTGAGTGTTGGGCACCCCGCAGCCTCCCTCCACCCTCCCTGCCCCCCACTGCCCCCTCCCCTCCATCTCCCACTGCCCCCTTCCTCCATCCTGCCCTCCACCCTCCCTGCCCCCACTGCCCCCTTCCCTCCACCATCTCCGCCCCCCACTGCCCCCTTCCCTCTGCCCCCACTGCCCCCTTCCCTCCACCCTCCCTACCCCCCACTGCTCCCTTTCCTCCTGTCCTCCCTCTGCCCCCTTCCCTCCACCCTCCTGTTCTCCCACTGCCCCCTTCCTCCATCCTGCCCTCCGCCCTCCCTGCCCCCCACTGCCCCCTTCCCTCTGCCCTCCCTCCACCCTCACTGCCCTCTTCCCTCCACCCTCACTGCCCCCTTCCCTCCACCCTCCTGTCCTCCCACTGCCCCCTTCCCTCCACCCTCCTGTTCTCCCACTGCCCCCTCCCCTCCATCTCCCACTGCCCCCTTCCTCCATCCTACCCTCCACCTTCCCTCTGCCCCCCACTGCCCCCTTCCCTGCCCTCCACTGCCCCCCACTGCTCCCTTCCCTCCTGTCCTCCCTCTGCCCCCTTCCCTCCACCCTCCTGTTCTCCCACTGCCCCCTCCCCTCCATCTCCCACTGCCCCCTTCCTCCATCCTGCCCTCCACCATCTCCACCCCCCACTGCCCCCTTCCCTCTACCATCTCCGCCACCACTGCCCCCTTCCCTCTGCCCCCCACTGCCCCTTCCCTCCGCCTCCACTGCCCCCCACCGCTCACTTCCCTCCACCCTCCTGTCCTCCCACTGCCCCCTACTGCTCCCTTCCCTCCTGTCCTCCCTCTGCCCCCTTCCCTCCACCCTCCCTGCCCCCCACTGCCCCCTTCCCACTGCCCCCTCCTGCTCCCTTCGCTCCTGTCCTCCCACTGCCCCCTCCCCTCCATCTCCCACTGCCCGCTTCCTCCATCCTGCCCTCTACCCTCCCTGCTCCCCACTGCTCCCTTCCCTCCACCCTCCCTGCCCCCCACTCTCCCTGCCTCCCACTGCCCCCTACTGCTTCCTTCCCTCCTGTCCTCCCACTGCTCCCTTCCCTCCACCTCCCACTGCCCCCTACTGCCTCCCACTGCTCCCTTCCTTCCTGTCCTCCCACTGCCCCCTTCCCTCCTCCATCCTGTCCTCCCACTGCCCCCTTCCTCCATCCTGTCCTCCTCCCTGCCCCCTACTGCTCCCTTCCCTCCTGTCCTCCCACTGCTCCCTTCCCTCCACCCTCCCTGCCCACCACTACCCCCTCCCCGCCATCTCCCACTGCCTCCATCCTTCCCTCCACCCTCCCTGCCCCCTACTGTTCCCTTCCCTCCACCATCTCTGCCCCCTACCTCTCCCTTCCCTCCTGTCCCCCCACTGCCCTCCACCCTCCCTGCCCACCACTGCCCCCTCCCCGCCATCTCCCACTGCCTCCATCCTTCCCTCCACCCTCCCTGCCCCCTACTGCTCCCTTCCCTCCACCATCTCTGCCCCCTACCTCTCCCTTCCCTCCTGTCCCCCCACTGCCCTCCACCCTCCCTGCCTCCTACTGCCCCCTCCCCTCCATCCTCCTACTGCCCCCTTCCCTCCAATGCTCCCACTGCCCCCTTCCTTCCACCCTCCTGTCCTCCCACTGTCCCCATGGCTGGGAACAAGCCACGCTGTACCATGTGCGTGTGAACGGCTGTTCTCTGAGTTCCCACTCTGGCATTGCCCACCACCCTGATCCCACTGGGAGCATGCGGGCGCTAGGGGATGGGCTGGGAGGCCCAGGAATCGCTTTCAGTCCTGCCAGGCGATCCGGGCTCAGCTTGGTGCCAGCCGGGGTAACGTTGGGTCTCTTTTGTTCTAGCTCTGACAGTCCGATTCCTCACCCGGAGGTTTATTGGTGAATACGGGGATATTGGTGAGTAGCTTTGGGTTATGACTTTCTTTCTTACTTTCAAGTCCACGCTCTCTTAACAGCTCCCTCTTTTCCCTCCCCTCCCTGTGTGGCTCCAGAATCCGTTTACACGCACAATGTGATGGTTGGAGGCAGAGACGTTTGCTTCAGCATCTGGGACTCCACCTGCCCCCAGGTGAGAAATCGCAGCCTGTGGCTTCCAACCCAGGCAAACGGCTTTGGGGACCGAATGGATGGAATGGGTTTCTTGGGCCTCGGGCCAGCTCCTAACAGGACAGGTATCCTCTCAGTGGATGGAGCCCCCCCCCCCCCACCGCTTCCGCTCCTAGAGGGGCACATGGGCAAGGACAAACTTGCTCTGATTCTGCGGGGCCTACAGGAAACCTCTCTGCCCTCAGAGTGCCGCCATATGCCCACAACAAACATGGCCACCTTGGCTTCCAGCCCACCCAAGGCTGAGAAATGGCACCCAATTACTTTTTGTGGGAGGGAGGCTGAATAAAGATCGAGGGGGGAGGGTGAGAGCATTGCTGACAGAACTGACCCTCCCCGGTGCCCTGGTACTACTCCTGAAGCGACCAATGTCAGGCACTCACCAGCGTCTTCATGTGCCCCCAACAAAGATGGCTGCTTCAGCTCTTCCCCAGTAATAGCCAGACCCTCCCTCCCTTCCCAGCTGGTCAGTTGTGCCTTGCGGCACCTGGAGGGAAAATCCTTTACACACACACACCCCGCCACCGCCCATTTCCTCCCCAGCTGGGCTGAGGCAAGAAAGGGGGTTGATCTGGTCACTGTGGCGACGACGTGATGGCCTCTTCGCCCTGGCTAACTCCTGGTTTTTGTCCCGCTCTCTCTAACCTTCCCCCCCACCCCCCCCGCCTCCTCTCCAGGCCGCCGAGCTCCAGGGCTGGGTGAGCGAGAAGCAGCTGCGCTGGGCGGACGGCTTCGTCGTGGTCTACAGCATCTGCGACCGCTCCAGTTTCCACCTGGCCCACCAGCAGCTCCAGCGCATCCGGCAGCTGAAGAGACGGGGCAGTTCCGAGAAAGCGCCCGTCATCCTGGTGGGCAACAAGCGGGACCTGCAGCACCGGCGGGCCGTCTCCAGCGAGGAAGGGCGGCTCCTGGCCCTCTCCACAAACTCGGGCTTCTTCGAGATCTCGGCTGCCGAGACGTACCACGGCGCCCTGGTGGTCTTCCACGAGCTCCTCGACCTGGTGCGGGACTCCAGGAGCTCTGGCAAGAAGGCCGTGGGCATCCGCAGCATCGTCCGCAGCATGTCAGCCGTCTTCGGAAGGAGGAGGACAGAATAGCGAGGAGGGGTCCCGCGAGGAGAGCTCAGATTGTGGGGACAACGGAACGTAGCCAAAGCATGCACCAGTGGCTTGGATGTCGCCAGTTCCTCAGCATGGCATGGAGCACCGGATGAGCCTCTTGACGAGGGTACATGGCAAGAGCCATGGGGAAGCAGCTCTCTGTGTGTGCCCCCGGCCTTCTCTGGTGGGAGCTCTGGCTGGAGTCTGCGATATAATCGGGGTGGTAATTACATTCCGCCTCCCTATCTGTGCCCGCTGGCAGATTCCGCTGGAGGAATGAGTCTCCACATGCCCCTTCCTAAAAATTGTGACCGTGTGGCTGTTAAAGAGCGGCTGCGCTCCGCCCCAGAGGTGGGTGCATTTCGCGGGGAGGGTGAACGAGCTATGTTTACAGTGAACCAGGTTTATCAAGTGGACATTTGGGTGCCCAATTCTCCCCTGACACCTGTGCTTTGTGGAAGCATTCACACCAGTGCCGAGTGGGCGTGTAAGCTTAGCAACGCCAAAAGGCAGCATTTTACGGGCACTTTGACTCCAGAGGGCCAAAATCCCTGCTGGAGGAAATTTGCACTGCTCCATGGAACTGCGTCAAATTTGGAACACAAGGAAGCAGAGAATCTGTCACCCAGATCCCATATTTGGATGGTAAGGTCAGTATATGGGACCTGAGCCTGAATTCAGGCTGAACTCCCATTGAAAGTCAGATACCACAGTGAGGGGCAATGTATAAAACCTTTGCTTGAAGTTCAAGCATTGGGCCCTCTTAACCAAAGGAATGACTGTCTGCAGCAACCTAAGAGCCTGAAGCACAAAGTTTACGTACTTTTAAGGGGCCCCTGTTTTAAAACTTGGCTCTAAACCCTCGGGTAATAGAGAAAAGATTAGAATCTGGTGATGAAATAATGGGGCTTACTGTAATTTGAGTAGCTTGTGCCAGCCCCACTGGGTTGCATTGGTTTTTCTGCTGGGTTTCCAAATAACTTTTAGCAGGAAAAGTCATCGGGTCAGGGTTCTGATCTCAGTTATGTTGGTCTGAACCCAAAGACTTTAACAGAGTCACTCTGGATTTACACTTGCTGTAACTGAGAGCAGAATCTAATGCCTTGCGTGACTCATCAGCTACACCAGTGTAAATCCACAGTCACTCCATTAGTCAGTAGAGTGACTCTGAATTTACATCAGTGTAACTGACAGAGGAAATCCGGGCCTTTTACTGCACTCCGTAAGCAGCAACGGTGGCATTTGTCATTGCATGCAGCGAAGGCTAGTGACAGAAGGCTCAGGACTCTGGGGTTCAATTCCCGGCTCTGCCACTGATTTGCTGTGCGACTTTGGGCAAATCACATCCCGCCCTGTGCCTCAGTTTCTCCATCTGTAAGATGGGGATAATAATGCCTACCTCACAGTTTGTGTGGTGTGAGGCTTCATTAGTTACAAAGTGTTAAACTATTATTGATTTTTTCCAAAGCCAAATTCTCAACCTAGAATATTAGAAACATAGAGTTGCTGATAGATAGGGCTTTTAGTATTTAAGGCAGGGTCATTTTAAATGCCACCTGTCCCAGGGTGAGTGGATGATGTTATTGTCTCCAGCAACTGGAATACAAATTCTCCTGACTAAAATGTGAACTGTTGTATATTTGTGAATAACATAAATATTTAACTTATTGGGAGCGTTCTTCATCAGAGTGAATGTTTACATCCGGAATTTTTTTTCCGGTTAAAATATTCTTCTTGCACATTAGAAAAAATAAATGATTGTGGAAAAAATGTTATTTTTGGATGGGCAATAAAAGTTTGTATGTTATAAAAGAAAATAGTTTGATGCTTTCACTATGACTCTTCACCCTTGGAGGAAAATCTCAAAGGAGCTGGGTTTGGTTCGTGGTTTTGCCACGGACACCCAGGGTGATCTGGGCAAGTTACTCAGGCCCAGATATTACAACAGGGGGGAAAAAAGTTTGGGGGGGTCAGATTTCTAAGTAATGAACAGACAATAGAGGGCTTCTGGCACTGATCTGTTACCTAGTGGATGGAGAACTGCCCGGGGGACTCAGAAAACCTGGATTCTAGTCCCAGCTCTGCTGCTGGGTGACCGCGGGCAAGTCACATCCCCGCTGTGTGCCTCAGTTTCCCTGTCTGTAAAATGAGTATAATTATACTGCCCACCTTTGGAAAGCGCTTTAAGACCTGCTGGTGATAAGAGCGAGTGGTTATTATTTAACCCTCTCCCACACTACAAAGCCAAAGGGATGAGCAGCGAATGGAGTGGCAGGTACCTTCTGCACAGATGCAGTCTGTGCTGAGGTCAGAGCAGGAGGCCACAGTGTAATGAGTTGTTGTGCCCTGGGCCACTTCTCACAGCACAGAGCAAGGGGGTTTTCTTTGCAGGTTGGGTTCTAGTGGACAGAGTAAGGGGACTCCTGGGACCCACGTCTAGGAGGGAGTGTAGCTTGGTGGGTTAAAGGAGGGGAGCGGGAGCCAGGACTCCTGGGCGCTCTCCCTGTGATTGACCTCAGATGAGTCACTCCTGCTCCTGGTGTCTTACTGCAGTTAGTTTTCCCTTCCTCCCAGCACCGGGTGGAGCCCTGCAGAGAAGTGCTCACACTGTCCCAGGCACTGGACAGAGGGAGCCGGCTGATCTGCAGCCAACCAGACGGGGGCAGAATCTACGCAGCACTTTGGACCACCCTGTCCCCAGCCATGCAGCAGAAGCTGCGGCTGAGGAGCGGAGGGAGGCTAGCGGTGCTATTTGTGACGCTGAGTGGGAGGGGGGCATGGAACTGATGCCCACGTGCTGTGACAGTCACCATCCGTGGGTTCTCAGGAGGCAGCTCCCCCACAGGTGGGCATTTGGCAGCGTTACCCAGTGTCCAAGCAGAGCCTAGGGCCGCCTGCAGCCCTGACTCACATGGGGACGTCTGTGGGGGAAATTCTGGGGTGGTGTAAATGACACATGGGGCCTGAGCCTCAGTCACTCCACCCAGGCTGGAGGGGGGAGGGAAGGCATTAAGTCTTTTATTCTGCCCAGCCTCCAGTGTAAATCAGAGGGGCCTCAGGGCTGCTCTAACTTAAGCTCTGCTCCCCATGGGCCCTCGGCAACAGAGAACAGCCACAGTTACGCCCTGATCCACCCCCTTGCTCTTATTACCAGCCTCCCACAGACATGAGTGGCGGAATCCACTGTGGTCTGAAGGGAGTATGAAGTCCTGAGTTTATATCCCAGCCAAGGGACCATAGTACACCTGGAATCCAGCCCTCTCTACTAAACCAATTGGTTCAGTCATAGGACACTGGGCTGGGGCTCAGGAGACCTGGATTTGATGCCTAGCTCTGCTACAGACTCACTGTGTGACCCTGGGCAAGTCACTTGAGCGCTCTCTCTGTGCCTCAGTTTTCCCATGTGCAGCATGGAGATAAAGACCATTTGCAATTGTATGCTGATAAGGGACATTATAAGGACCTAGGCAGAGAGTTAACCCCCTGTTTGCCAGTGCACATGGGGCTCCGCACTCAGGCACTGAAGATGGAAATGGATCCACATTCTCCCTGGGATCCACACGGCTACAACAACCCTGCAAACAACTAGTCTCTCGGGGACAGTGCAGATGTGAAGCTTGCCCTGCTGCTACATGTTCTGGGTGGA
The DNA here is from genome assembly GCF_965140295.1 of Lepidochelys olivacea. NCBI lineage: Eukaryota > Metazoa > Chordata > Testudines > Cheloniidae > Lepidochelys > Lepidochelys olivacea. Next base: position 5,868,620 of record NC_140434.1, read on the forward strand.
TAAACAAAGGAATTGAGCACCTGGGATGCCTCACACCAGCACTGATCTGTGTTTGGTTTTACACCGGAGTCCATACACTGAAGCCAATGACCTGGAATAGCATTTACCCCTCTGTGTGGAGGCCCACACATTCTCCCCTGAGCTGGTGTGCTACAAGGTGACCCAGAGCTCTGGGGCCATGCCCCCTTAGTCAGCGGCATCTCAGGAATCTGATAACCTCACAACGGGCTGAGCATTCACAGAGATGCAGTCATTTCCCCTTGCTGGGGGCAACATAGCAAACAAAGGTCAGCTCCCGTCATTTCCAGGATGTTACAGAAAGGCTCTGGATTTGGGAGAGCCCAGTAGCAGCTACGGGCCAGGCTCTGATCTCTCTTATACTGGTGTAAATCAAACGCAGCAGAGTGACTCTGGGTTTGCACCAGGGATCAGAATCCGGCCCAGTCTCCCAATCCAGTAGGGACTGGGGTCTGTGGAATCTGAGGCTGCCTGTAAAGAAGGACCATGCAAAGAACATTATAAAAAATAACATGCAGGGAAAGAAAGAAGTTAAAGGCAGCACAGATCAAATAAAAAATGTAGGGTCCCATCCTGGTGCTGATGGAAATATATTTGACATCCCTGTTCACCAATCCCCCTAAAGCTGCCATATCAAGAAACAATGGGCCCTTTTGGATCATGGAAGGTGAATTAAAGGATCTGTTCTATCTGGTTTAGGGCATTAAATAGGAACCTTGTATGGAGGTGCAGAGCTACTCTACTGACTCACCCTTTCAGCCAGACCAGGTGGGGCCTGATTAAGCCTGCTCAACAACATAAAGGCTGAGAGTCTGGGAGTGAAGGGAGAGCTAGAAGAGGGCCCATAGGGAAAAGATGTAATGAGCCTGCTCAGGATGGAGCTTAAGAGAGAGGGGGGCTAAGGTTTATCATGATAAGCACAGTCCTGCGTGAGGGCTTTGTTACCTTAATGAAAGAGGAAGGCCAGCAGTGTGGAAGGGTGAGCTTGGACAATGTCCATCATGCATGTGCTGTGTTAGGAGCCAAGCACAGAGGGCCACTGACCATGGATCGTGCCAGATAAGGGTCTACTGACCTACCAGGAGTTAAAGTGGAAGGTAATTCTGGGTAAACAGCTGGGTGCATGAGGCTCCGGCTTTCCAGTTACAAAGGGGCCCCAGGCTCTCAAGACACTGCTCTGTCTAGCAGCAGCCGTTACTTCCCATGCACCAGGGGCCTGATTCTCTGCACTGGTGGCCATTGTTTATACCATGCAAAGCACCGGCTCAGAACGGTAGCATTTGACACGCACACTGTGCTGGTGTAAATGACAGCACCAGGGGCAGGGTGATGGAGCTGGGGCTTGGAGCCAAACAAGTCCAGGTGGATCTCAACTCCGGAACGGGCTGAAACCAAACCCTGGGTGGAATCAGGACTTGGATCTGAATTCTGCAGCTCCGGTCCACCTTTACCTCCACTGTAACATTTATGGGCTGGGGGCACCTTCACCTGGCCCTACCAGGAAGGGTCAAGCAGCCTCTGAACAGTGAGATAAAGAAGAGGCCTGGGGCTTGCTCTTCAGAGATGCTGAGCACCCACAAACGCAGCTGAAGTCAACAGCCGCTGGGGGCACTGAGGATCTTGGAAAATCAGCTCCATAAGGCAGATCTCTGGAAGACTCCAGGCAAATGACTTGATCAAAAGGCCCCCTGGAATACGGAGGTAACACACATCCTGTGTCTGTAGAGACACCAATAAGCATCGGCTTCTGTGCGCTCTCAGCAAGGCAGCGATTGAAGGAGGCTTGAAGAACTGAAAAGGAAGAACATGAGGGCAAGGAATAGAACAGAAGACTCATTTAACAGCGGGTGAGGGGACACCAGATTCGTCAATCAATAGCCTCACTACAGAGTCGCAGGGCTGGATTCTCCACTCACTTTCCCCAGTGTTGAAAAGGAGCAATCAATGGTGCTTCGCCAGTGTGAAACCAGCATGAGATCAGATTCTGGCCCACTTGCTGACCCTGGTGCTGCACCAGCTGGCTGCGGGGTGAGTGAAATGTACGTGTGCGAGCTAAGGGAGAGGTGGAGCAATTCCACAGTGGTCTCGCAGGGCCTGATTCGCACCTCAAACTGGTGTAAGTCAGGGGAACACACATTGGAGTCACTGGACTTTTCTCTGAGGGGAAAATCAAGCTAAAGAGGGATACATATTTTGCAAAGCCACAGTCTGAGGGCGCATACAATGCACAGGGCATGCATATCGCCGCTCGCGTGGGCCCGGAGCCTGCAGCCACTCAGCCCTCTTCTGGAACTGCAAAGGAAAGGAGGAGAGACCAGGCTCTAAGCCAGCCCGAATGGGAATGGCAGGTTATTTGAGACAGGTGCACCTGTTTAGATACAATCCAAAGTGCCCCCCCAATCTATTGTTTAAACATAGACATGGGGAACTAGCTGCAGGATGCCTTCAGCAGGAGAATGCAACTTCCTGGCCCTGGGAGGAGTGTGATCTAGTGATTTAAACAGGGGGCTGAGAGACAGGACATTCTATGTCTGGCTCTGGGAAGAGAGTGGGGTCTAGCAATTAGAACCAGGGGGCTGGGAGGTAGGACTCCTGGGTTCCATTCCCAACACTGGGGTGGGGAGTGTTGTCTAGGATGGAAATTTAGGATTCCTGGAGTCTATTCCCAGCTCTGCCACTAACATGCCCTGTGACAAGTCACATAGTCTCTCTGTGCCTCAGTTTCCCCACCTGTAAAGTGGGGGATAACACCCATGTGCACAGCATGTTCTGAGAGTCTGAGCTAGCGATGCAAGAGCCAAGGATTGCTGTTTCTGAGTGAGCTGTTCCAGTTTGCAGACACAAGAAAATGGCAGGCTCCAGTGAACATGGCTGGGAGGCTGGGTTTATGTATTTATTTTTTTATTACCTTTTACAGAACACAAGCACAGGAAGGGAAATGCCAGAGGGAGAGGAACCTAGCCTTGGAGCAAAACTGACCGAAGCTCGTTCACGAGGGCCCTGGATCGAGGGAGCCTGTCCTGCTGCAGTGTCTTTGGAGGTGACGACTCAGTCGTGCGAGAGCCACAAAGGGTTCCCATGCAGCAGCTGCCACGAGAACCACCTCCCTATAATGCCATCTCTTCCCTCTCCCTGGCTTGTCTAACTCCACCCTCCTCTCTCTCCCCCTACATGCAGGCCAGCTTTTCTTGGCACAAGAGCCTTCTCCAGTGCAGCTTCACTCCCCTGGGGCAGCCGTCCTGCATCTCTCCTCCCCAGCCCGTGCTTCCGGAAGATCCAGGCCCTCTCTACTCTATATGATTTAGCTTCCTAATGCCATAAAGCCACTTAGGGTACACTCGCATGGAAGGACAGGATACAAAATCGAGGTCCCCCTTTTGCACACTGCTCCTGCGCGTTTGAAGCCAGAGGGAGCGAAGGGCGCTCTGCAGCTGGCAGGACTGGGTGCTAAAGCTGATATATGCCAGCTATTTGGTAACCCCGGCACTTCCACTGCATTGGGGGTGTTTTGCATGTGAGATTTAGCCCTGGACCATCTCCTCTACATCACAGCAAACTGCTTGGAAGAGCTGGAAATACATGAGACCTTAGACTGTGTTCAGTAAGCGCCGCTCAGCTTTGGGGACCGTTACTGCCCTTGGGAGACAGGGGTTCTTTGGAAGCATAGCTGTGGTAGTTGGGGAAGATGTGATGGGGTGTCAGTTAATAGGGGAGGGAAGGCTTGGCAGCTGCCAGCAATGGGATTGGGCTGGCATGCTGGTCACTGGATAAGATGCCTTCCACAGGGGGTGGCTGTCGGCATGTTTACCACTGGGCATGTTAGGGGGATTAACCTGCAGAACTCCCAGCTGTGGGATATTAACTGAGGTTATCCTGGGGAACTCCCTGCTGCAGCATGATATCTGAGGCTATTCTGTGGAACTTCCTGTTGCAGAATGATGTTTCAGGTTAACTTACAGAGCCCCCTGCTGCAGGATATTAACTGGTTCTGCTCAGCCCCCCACCCCAATTCTATTCCTGGCCTAAAGCTTCCCAGCCTAGAACCAGCTACAAATTTCCCAACAGAATGTTTTTCCCTTGGGTAAAATTTGATTCAATAAAAATCAAAATGTCTTGCGGGAAGGTAACAATTTTGTTGAAATTATCCAGATGTTTCATTTCACCTTTATCATTTTGACTTTATAATCTAATAAATATACTATTAAACTAGCGCTTATATAGCAAGTTTCATCCATAGACCTCTAAGTGCTTCATTTCCCCCATATTATAGATGGGGAAACTGAGGCACGGAAAGGGAAGTCTCCCAGCAGGCCACTGGCAGAGCTCGGAATAGAGCCCAGGTCTTCTGAATCCCAGGTCAGTGCGCTAGCCACTAGACCACTCTGCCTCCCTCTGTAATAGGTGAAATGATAAAGTCGAAATGAAACAATTTCGATAAGGTCTTCACGCATGATTTCATATTATTTTGTTTTGCGAAAGATTCCGAGATTTCGACTTTTTGCCCAGATCTGGGAGAAAACAAAATTTCGAAATCCCGGAATGCCCCGCGGGACGCAAATCCCACTTCCCACCCGGCTCCCAGTGGTTATGGCAGAGAAGGGGTGGGGGGAATGTCCTGGCTGCATGCTCACATCTTTTTGCCCAAGGAGGAGAAGTCCCCGCCCTCCCAGAGCTGGCTGGCCACAGAGGGTGGAGATTGAGTCTTCTTGGCAGGGGGATCCCGATTCAGGGCGGCGGGGAGACCTCTCCGGGCAGGCGATGGGGTGGACCCGTGACCGCTCCCATCCTGGATGCTGTGCTTGTCGCTAGAGGCCTTACTGCTTGTGCATCCTAAGCTGGATCGCCTCCTCTGGACGAGCCGGATGGGGATGGGGTCCCGGGGGAAGCCAGGCTGGGGGCTTGGGTCTGAGTCACCCGTCTCGGTCACAGCAACCAGAGCGCGGTAGAGTCGACGTCTCAGCTGGATGGGAAACAACAAGATGAGCCTGGGGAGGTCACCGGTGTGGAATCACCCCCCGCCCCATCCCTCCTAACGTCCTGATGTGAGTCTATTTTCATCCCCGCCTGTATGAGCCATTAACGGCTCTTATGTAAGACCCGGCTAGCGCAGGGTCACTCTGCTCAGATGTGATTAGAAAGCGCTCCTGGCAACGGTCCCTTCTGGAAGCTGCTGCTTTCAAGCCACTCAGGCCCTGTGCAGAGGCCTGGCACGGCCAGCTATACCGGGCCTGCCTCCTGGTCTGGTGAGGCCCCAGCTCCCCCCTGGGCTGGTTCCGGACTGGTCACTGGGGCTGGGAAGCAGCGGGCAATGGGGAGTTACTGGTACAAAACCTCACAGCATCCCTGGTGGCTGAGAGGCAACTGCGCTGTCATGGAGGGAAAGGGGCTCTCTCACTGAGACTGGTGGACACAGACAGACCCTGTGGTTCTCTAGCTCCCTGCTGCTTTGGGTCACCGCACGGGGTCTGCCTAGGTTGACCCCTCCATAGGGAGCACCCATGTTCTGTCTACATAGAGGCCGGATCTTCATTGCAGGGGGAAATAGACACAAGTATCCTGGGAGAGTTTACAAAGGGTTAACCGTCCCTCTGCATCCTCAGCCAAATCTCCCCCACGGCTACCACCAGCTAAGATTTTGATACTGAGGGAGCTACCCCAGATGGAAACATTCGCCGTTCATCGCACGAGCCTGCAGCCGTGCGCTCTGCAGGTTACCCTCCATTACTGCCCCACCAGGATGGCTTTAACCAGGGCTGGAGGCACTCTTTGAGATGTCATCTACACTCATTTGGGACCCCAGGCTAGGAACCCGAAGGGAACCAGAGCTCCGGTGTCTACACTGTATTATTCGAACACAGGGCCAACCACCCTGTCCCAGACTTTCTAGAGTCCTCCCAAAACGTGGCCGTTCCGGTCCTTGGTTCGTAATGCAATGCAGGAAACCTCGACTGTCCACCAAACTGGACTGTCCAGAGGACAAAGAACATGGGCCAGGGGGATTATGGAAATTTTTAGTGGACTCCCAGAGCACGAATCCAACGTGGCTGTATCTAGGCTGCAAAGCAATAGGGCTTGGACCCTGAATCCCAACTTGACTCAGGCTCAGATCCTCCGCCCCCGGGGGGTGGGAGGAAGTCCTGAGACCTGGGTTGGCGCAATTTGTGTATAGACAGAAGCAGAGTTGGGTGTGAGCCTGAGTCCGAACCCTGGGCGTACACTACCGTGTAGAAATACCCTTGGAGTACTATTCCCAGACCCGAAGAAGAGCTCTGTGTAGTTCAAAAGCTCGTCTCTCTCTTGCCAACATTACCTCGTCCTCCCATCCCCCCTTTACAAATAATTAAATAGCCCTTGGGCCAAAGAGACAGGCCAACTCTCTAGCCCAGCGGTTCAGTCACTTGCATTCAAGTCCTTGGTCTGACTCAGACAGAGAAGGGACCCAAACCTGGGTCTCCCACGTGCCCATCCTAACCAGCAGCCTGTTGTCTATTTTGGGGCGGGTGTCTCTCCCTCTGAGCACAAATTCCATCCTGGGCCTAAGCAACCTTCCTGGCAACATTTTCATCTAAACCAACCTGCTGTTGGCACCGTTCCCTGGAAACCGACGCTTCCCCCCGAAACAGCATTTTTCCAACACAAAAAAGTTTTGTCTGCGACTTTTTTGCCCCGTTACGACCCCACCCCCACCCTGAACCAGCCCTTCGGCTCAGGCCCCCCAGCACGTGAGTTACTGACATTGGATCTCTCCACTGCCCCGCTGATGACAGACAGCAGAGAGCTGCTGAGCCCCAGACCTGCCCCACTCCCCAGTGACCCCTGGCTGCTGTACATCCTGCAGGCCTCACACATGAGCTCATTGTCTTTCCAGAAGGTATTTTGCTAGCTCTGTTTTAGGAAGCGGCTTACGGGACGGCACCCGGCTGTCTGGAGAAGCCGGACGAGGCGAGCATCTGGTATGTAACGGTGACTTTCACCCGAGCCACAAGAATTGCTGCCCCTGGAGCAGGCTTTCGGTCCATCTAGAGTGCGGTACCCATCCCTGAGAGTCACACATTAGCTCCCCCTGCTCTGACTGGATGGAGCCCTGCAGCATGAAGCTGGAGACCCCTTCTCTGATGGTCCTAGCAGGTGCAATCCTTATTGATATAAACATCTAATTCTTTTCTGAATCTCACTAAGCTCCTTGGCAGGGTGACACCCAGCAGCAGAGAGTCCCACAGGGATAAGCTCAAAACATCCTGTAACAGAGAGTTCCACAGGCAAACCTCACTAATACCCAATAGCTGTGAATCCCACAGGTTAACCTCACTAATATCCTGTGGCAGAGAGTTCCACAGGCAAACCGGACTGTCAAAATATCCAGCACATTAAACCAGCTAGTTAACCACAGAAATATCCTGGAACAGAGAGTTCCAGAGGCAAATATCACTAATACACAGCAGCTGTGAGTCCCACAAGTTAACCTCACTAATATCCTAGAGTAGAGCGTTTCACAGGTGAACCACATTAAAACCCAACAGCAGTGTGTCCTGCAGTTTAACCACAGCAGTGGGTGGGTGTAATGGGTGGGTCTCAAACCTCAGCTCATACTTTGTTGGGTTCATGTTCTGTTTCCCAGACAGCGTGCAACAGGGCACAGAGAGTGGGAGCAAGACAGAAATGGAATATCTTTGGGGCAGGGCCTGTCTCTTTGTTCTATGTTTGTACAGCTCCTAACACCACACCATGGGCTCATTACTGGGGCTCTGAGGTGCTACCATCAGACAAATAATAATAAAACATCTACTAAATAGGAGAAATTAGTGGATCTCATGCGACTTCTGCCAATTTTGGGCCATCTACTCAGCACTTTTGCACATGATCCAGAACCAAGGGCCAAACTCGCTAAAGGATTTGCAAAAATCACCTCTGTGAGTTAGGTACCTAACTCCCACTGACTTTCAATAGGAGTTAGGTGCTTGACCACCATAGGCAACTTTCTAAATCTCACTAAATGCCCCTCTAGGTACCTAGCTATCTTTGTGAATCTGCTCTCAAATCTGGCAGAAGGGTTTTGCTATTTGATTGGGTGGAATCGCATGCGACAAGTGCTAGTCGGGTTGGCTGGGAGGTGCTCAGATGCAACAGTGCTGGTGGGGGGTCGCATGCGATTCCACCCAATGGGAAAATCACAAGAGGGTTTTTTTGTTTCGACCAGATGTATTTATTCTAGGGCTGTGTTATGTGATCATTATTAAAGGCGGACCAAAGAAGCACGCCTCGCACTCGGAACAGAAAGCAGTAGTGTCTGAGGCTCTGCAGCTTTTATCCTGGCCCCAAAATTAAAGGGATGGGTTAGGAGATTAGGTTCTGACCCTTGTCCCAGCCTTGAATCAGAGCCCTCCTCGGTCCTTCTCCAGACTGAAACCCAAGGCCAGGAGACGAGAGTAAAATTATTTTCAAGGACATAAGTGCTGAAGACTGAAACGTAGGGGGAAATTAGGTGATGGGCGAATTCAGGCCAGATTCTGATGCTGGGCACCCTTTCTGGAGTCAGTGGAGCTAGGGACAGGTTCTGATCTCCATGACACTGATGTGAATCTGGAGTCACTCTATTGTAGTCAATAGAGTTGTGGGCTGATTCTGATCCCAGTTATACCAGTGTAAGCCCAAAGTAACCCCACTGGAGCCAACGGAGGTAGGGCCAGATTCTCAGTTACACTGGTGTAGATATCCATGAAAGTCTAGGGATTCACTCTGGATTCACACTGGAGTACCCGAGATCAGAATCCGGCCTTCAGGCTTCTGGGAACAGAACATGCTTTCAGCAAGACATGAATCATGCCCTGTTGTCAATTTCCCCTTTTGCTTGCTACATAAACTGCCCTCCCGGCGCTTCGGACACCCTCTTAACGGTCTCGGAGACACAGCTGCGGCTCGGCTCGTTGACTCGAACAGGGCGAGAACGCTTTAGCGCTTTGGTTGGTCAGGGCAATGGATGCTCCACGGACAAAGCAGAGAAGGGGCCTGGGGAAGGGGAAGAGAAATCACATCTAGTTCTTCCCCCGTCCCGTCCACTCCGCTGTCGCAGTACAGACTGCCCTGCGCTTTGCCACTAACAGCACGGCCAGTCGCCAGTGCATGGCAGAGCCAGAGTAACCCCCCGGCCGTCTCCCCTGTTCAGGAGAAGGGCAATTCCCTCCTGTAGAAGAGAGGGGTCTGGGGGAAAATCTGGCTAGGGCACAGGCCGTGCCAGGGGAAGCTTTGTTCCCAGCAGGGGTCAGCATGAAGGGAACACAGCTATTGCATTAAGTCATGAGCGGTTCATGAGGCCCCAAGGTGCTTTAGAAGACAGTAACTGGGCCATTCGTCTTCTGATGGGCCCCACGGCTTCAAAGAGAGGCTGGCTGGACCTGAAGTTCTTACACAGTGGCTACACGGAGACATAGGCATTGCCAACCTGGATCAGACCCAGCGCCCGCCTAGTTCAGTGTCTTGTCTCTAGCACTGACCACCACCAGATTCTTCGGTGGAAGAGGGAAGGAACCCGCATCCCAGAAGCTGAGGCAGCTGCCAGAATGAAACCTTCATTCTTTGTTCGGCAGGAACATTGCAGGGGCCCAACTGAGATCAGGGCCCCATTATGCCAGGCACTGCCCAGAAATCCATAATAGCAATCCCTGCCCCGAAGAGCTTGCAATCTTCACAGACAAGAAACACAAAGGAAGGTTTGTTCTCACCAGCATACAGGTGGGGGAAACTGAGGCACGGCAATTGACTTGTCACACACAAAAAGAAAAGGAGTACTTGTGGCACCTTAGAGACTAACAAATTTATTTGAGCATAAGCTTTCGTGAGCTACAGCTCGCTTCATCTCTAAGGTGCCACAAGTATTCCTTTTCTTTTTGTCACACACAGGGAGCCTTGGGCCAGGAATTGTACCCGGTCTCCTTGAATCACAGTGCAATGTTTTAACCACAAAACCATCCATCCCATTTAAATCCCCTGCCCTCAACTGGAGCTATCAGGAGGGTTGGGGGCGGGGGGAAGACAAGATGCAAAGTAGAATCAGCTCAAGCTGAAACCCATGGCTGCCATGTGACACCCTCAGCCACTTGGATGCAAGATTGCTTTAAACCCCCAGCCTGGCCTGACTTCAGCTGTGCCGGGGCTTTGCTTCAATAGGCACTGGGAGCTGGCGGTCAGGGATAGCAGCTGACCTCACGCAGCACAAATATGTGTGAGCAAGTGCCATGGGGACAAAGGGGATTAAGGGCTCTTTGACTGCGCCCCCGTGGGGACAATGGCAAAATGGGGCAGAACATCCTGTGCGAGAAAAGCTCACGGGGGACCCTTAGCCCAGGAAGCTAATTAACCAGAGGGGAAATGAGGCACCCCGGGCCCCTTCCTGCTTCATTAACTTCTCACACCTCGGTCAGAAGCCGGGCCTCGTTCAGCTCCAACCTGAGCTCTCTGCAGATCCCTGTCCTGTTCTCTCACTCCCCCCTCCCCGGCTTTCCCCGCCCTCCCCTTCGCCACAGCCCTGCACTTGCCCTGCCAGACAGAGGCACCGGCAGCTGCCAGGCTGCACATGCTAACACCACCGGCTCTGGGTGGAGGCGTCCGACCCTGGATTATTACTGATTATTTGGTTTGCCCTTTCGCAGGCCATGAATGCTCATGAAATTGAGGGTTGCAGTGCAGGAGGGGGGTGAGGGCTCCGGCTGTGGGTGCAGGCTCTGGGGTGGGGCCAGAAATGAGGAGTTCAGGGCGCAGGAGGGGGCTCTGGGGTGGGACCAAGGGGTTCGGAGGGTGGGAGAGGGATCAGGGCTGGGGCAGGGGGTTGGAGAGTTGGGGGGGGGTGTCAGAGGTGCAGGCTCCAGGCAGCGCTTGCCTCAAGCAGCTCCCAGAAGCAGCGGCATGTCTCCCCTCTGGCTCCTACGGGGAGGCGTGGCCAGGCAGCTCTCTGCGCTGCCCTGTCCGCAAGCGCTGCCCCTAAAGCTCCCGTTGGCCACGGCTCCCGACCAATGGGAGCTGCAGGGGCGGCGCTTGGGGCAGGGGCAGTGCGTGGAGCCCCTTGGCTGCCCCTAAGCGTAGGAGCTGGATGGGGGAACATGCCGCTGCTTCTGGGAGCGGCGTGAAGCAGGGCAAACCCCCCAACCCCACTCCCCGGCAGGAGCTTGAGGGCCAAATTAAAACGTCTGGAGGGCTGAATGCGGCCCCCGGGCCGTAGTTTGCCCACCCCTGCCCTAGAGCCTGGCAGCCCCAGTCACGGACCAGGCCCCCACGGTGCTAGGGGCTGGACAGCAGCCCGTCTTGCTGCAGGAGACCACCTGCTGCTCACAGCTATAGGATACAGGATGCCTGCCGACGGGGACGGGAGCCCAGACCGGACCAGCTCCCTCCCAACCTGTTCCCCCTCCCAACTGGCTGTGCCCAGGCAGTGCCGCAGACACGCATCATGCCCAGATGCTCCCCTCAGCACAGCTGCCAGCGGGGTGGCTGTGGGCCAGCCAAAGCAAGGCTGTTCCCACACCCCTTGGAGAGGCCAGCTCTCGCAGGCAGGTCGACGCTGCAAGTGAAGGTGTGATGGTAGCAAGAGGATGCCCACCCATGCCAGTGTTAATCCAGCAAGAGGCACAGGGGTTAGCCCAGTGCACAGTGACCACCAGAGCAACTCATATGAGCTGCACATGACAGGCCACTAACCCTGCCCCCCAGGTAGCCCTGAATTGAGCCTGGATTAGACCAAAGTATCACAGCCCTCCAGAGACTAAACTATTGAATGCAACAGGCTGCAAGTAGGAGGGTCAGAGGTGCACCAACGCCTCGAAAATGGCAGGGAATTTATTAGGTGAATCTGTGCAACCAGGTCTCTTCACTACTGTCATCCCCAGTGCTAGCTAGATTCAAACGAGGCAGGTACGCCGCCCTGGGCATCACACCTTGACTTGCAGGGTCGACGCGCTTACAGAGAAGCCCCTCCCGAACGCTGCACGATCTCTGCAGGCCAGGGCTCACCTCTAACCAGCAGCCACCCAAGGAAACGGGCCGCTCCCCACAAGAATTGCACAGGCTTCTGGCTCAAGAGGCCTCCTGGCAGCCTCTCTCCCCAGGGAAAGACTCATTAACGTTTTCCAGGATACAGAGATGCCACCTAACCAATCGAGTTGTTTCTTGTTGCAGCATGCTCTCTCTGCTGATGCTGCAGACCCCTGTGTACTGTACCTGACCCCTGCTCTGTACCCAAAGCTTCCGGAGCAGCCAGGCAAGGTCCTTTTGACATCAGCACCCAGGAGTGGAAACCACCTGCTCCCAGATACTGGCTGCAGCTGGGGTTTGAGCTCTCTGGCTAAGGTACTTACCTGGCCCCCCATCACATTGGTGTCTGGGCACCTCACCATTTGTAAGATATTTAGCCTTACAACCCTGCCCCCGCCTCCTGTGAGGAAGGGCAGCACTCCCAGGAGAGAAAGGATGATCTAGTGGTTAAGGTGCCAGCTTAGGAGCCCTGTGTTCAATTCCTGGCTCTGCCACAGCTTCTGTGACCTTGGTCAACTCACTTAGCCTCTCTGTGCCTCAGTTTCCCATCTGTACTATGGGGATAATAGCTCTTCCCTGCCTCCCAGGGTGCAGTGAAGATCAACACACTAAAGATTGTTAGGTGCTCTCAGACACTGCAGCGATGAGGCCAGCTAAGTCTCACTGAGGGATAGTCAGTATTCCATTGTACAGATGGGAAACTGAGGCACGGAGAAACTAAAAATCACACAGCGACTGTGCAGCAGAGCGGAGAACTAAACTCAGGTCTACAGCATCCCCCAGGCCAGCACTTTAACAACTGGGCTACCTGCTACCCACTCTGTACTGACTGAATGTCTAAGAGCAGCCATCTCTGTTGAACCCAGCATGGCTCCAGGGTAGAAACTGGAGCCCAGCAAGAGAACGTGGACTCCGAGTGCCACATGACGGAACTAGCTCAAAGACATTCAGTTTCCCTGATGAGATGAAAAGGATCTTCGCCTCCCTTACAATTAGCCTCTTCCCAGAATAAGCACCTGGAGGAGAGATGGCCCTCTGAGTCACTGACTCATCAGGGCGCTGAAGGCTGCCAGCCTGGGCCTCCAACTGACTCATTTAGAGGAAACCTTTAGTTGGAAGATGCTGTTACCATCAGCTTTCCCTCCTGTCCTCCCCCCATTTTGGAGCAGAAGGAGACCTGAGATTCTCACAGACATAGAAATGGTCAGCCTGAGTCAGAACCGTGATCTATTTAGCCCTGTTTCAGAGTGTCCAGCCTCAGCTGCTCCTGAGGAAGGTGCCAGACCCCTGCAGAGATGAGAGAACCTGCTTCCCAGGGACATTTCTTCCTGACCCCATCAAAGGCCAGGGCAATACCCTGAGCATGAGGTTATCTATCTCAGGTCCTTTCATGGAGCACCTCATGACTGTCAATGTGTGTACCCTCACAACACCCTCTGTGGGGCGGGGCAGGGCTGTTAGAAATGGGGAAACTGAGGCACAGAGAGACAAAGTTCCCAGATCCTCAATGGGAGTTAGGAGTCTAAATACCCAAGGACACACAGCGTCAGTAGCAGAGCAAGGAATTGAACCTGGCCCCCAAAGTCTCAGGCTAGTGCCCTAGCCCCTGGACGCTCCATGAGCAACCACAGCCGCCTGTGAAGTTTATGTAGTTATAAGCTTGGCCTGTCACCATGGTATCTGAGCACCTCCTGAACACTGATGCGTTTAGTCTTGCAAGTAACCCAGGAGGCAGGGAAGTATTGTCCTCCCCGTTTCACAGATGGGGAAACTGAGGCACTGAGGTTTTTTTTTAAAACTGTCTCACCCAAGGACATGCAGGGAGCCTGCAGCACAGCAGGGAAACACACCCAAGTCTCCTGCATCCCAGACCTATGCTGTGACCACTAGGTCATGCTGCCTGCATTATTACTACTAGTAAACTGCTTCGATATTAACAGACTCCAAGGTGGCGGATCATTGTTCTGGCTCAGGCTGCTCATGGCTAACAGCTGTAGGGAATTTACTTGGCAGTGGGTGTGTGGGATAATGCTACTCTAGCATGAGCAGCTCAGCCAGGAGGTGGGCCCCACCTGCCGAGACAGAGCATTTCAGGGGGGGCAGGCTGTTAACGTTGCAGCCTGCTTCCAGCGTTACCTGCAAAATCACCCCTCATGCCAGCAGGCCTCCTGGATGCAGGTGTGACAGAGACCACAGCTCCATGCGGTGCGGCCGCTGTATTAAATATATGAACACCTTACGTCTGATTGGGTTCTGCTTCACAGGGGAGGGTTCCCACAGCCCCTCCGGGAACTAAAACAATATGGGGGGGGGACCACCCCGCGCATTGGAAAGAGCTTCGGATAATTGCACTCCCTGGCATCGTTTGCACATACTGGCTGAGGCTGGGTTTTTTCAGCTACTAGAAAACGAAGTGAGAGCTTGAGCTCGAACTGACCGGCAGGCTTCCTTTGACTTCAACAACCTGCCAGGACCTTCGGGCCTAGGGGACCCCAGAGTGGGGAGTCAGGGACAGTTGCCACATGACAGGGGACAAAGCAGCAGCCCAACAAGGAATTACTCCCCAGACACATGGCTCCTGTCACTTTAGCTCTGGCAAGACGACAATGAGCAGGGGGATAACACGATTAGCGGGAGCCGCTGAGAACAGAGAGGCCTTTGCTTCCTTAATGATCCTGCTATGCCAGGAAGGTAGCTGAGATCAGCGGCTCCTGCCCTGCTTTTCAGCAGAGGGCCCTGCTAATAATAAATAGCTCATCACAGGCAAGGATGTGGGAGCAGGTTAGGTAACACAGTGGTGGTGGTGGTGATGGGGAATAATAATGAGTTCTTATAAAAGAAGTAGATCTCAAAGCATTTTGCAAAGCAGGGTGTCATTACTCTGCTGACGATGGGGAAACTGAGGCACCAGGAGGGCCTGGCCCCCCAACATCTACACTGCATCTGGGAGTGAGCCTCCCAGCCTGGGTTCGCCTAAACATCCTAAAGGAGACTCTCCCAAGCCTGCTGGGTGGCTGGGGTTTTCCCAGGAGCCACCTTCGTAGCCCTAATTTGGAGGCTCCCTGATGATCAATGGGAGTTTTGCAGGATTAGGCTATGTTGCCTTTTCCATCCCCAAAAACTTGGGAAGGGAGAGATGCAGCCAGAGCAAACTCTGCCCCCATCCTCACCCTCCAGGAAGTAGAGGATGCATCTGGCCAACTACCTATTTCCTTTCCAATATCCCCTTCCACTCGCTCTTACGCAGGGAGCACTCAGTCCTGCAGGGCTCATCTCCGGCTGCAACAAGTTATTTCCTTGTGCCACCCACTGCGTGATTCTCCCGTAGAGATTAAGAGCATGGCAGGAAGCTGACTCCTGAGAGATCAGACCTGCAACCTGACCCTGGTCCCATTACCTGCCCACATCCCACCCAATTCCTCCGGGAGGCGCTCCAGCCATCCGAACTGCACTCTTAGCCAGCTCATGGAATACATTTTTGGCTACTTAGGACTTCACATCTGTCACTGTACAGCATCCCATGGCCACTTGGAATGCCGTGGCACATGGATAAATATAACAAGTACTTCTGCTCCAAAAGCACAGGCTTCAGCCATCTGAGTGATGGGAAAATCTCCTCCAGCTATTAGCAACACAGGATCTATGACACACATGATATTATAACCACTGGGCTATGTTTCCTCTCAAGTTCAAAGCTTCTGCTCTCTGAGCTATGGGAGAATCTCCACTAGCTTTTAGCAGTGTAGGGCCTATGACACACAGACCATATGACTGCTAGGCTAGACTTCCTCAGTTCCAAAGTGACATTCTTGTGTGTATGTCTCTCTCTTTCCATATTTTTGTTCTGACAACAGCTGATGTGCTTTAACCATTCACTATGCCTATGAAATGCAGAGCTGGATGGGATGGGGCTGTGTATCACAGATGGATTTAATTTTAAAGATATCTTGCAAGATGTTGCCAAAGGAGCTAGTTGCTAGACAGGTTAGACATACACACCCAGCAAGCTATGAGTGCAGCATTCAGCTGATCGATTAGACTGGCCTTGTCTAAATGCAAGAAATTAACTCAATCTTTTAAAACTGGTTTAAATTAATCTGGCACAAATCCCTGTGTGGATGCTCTTAATTCGGTTTAGGAACAGGTTTAAGCTAAACTGAAGTGGCTCTTAATTGACAAATTGAACCAAAATAAACCAGTTTCAATCCAAAATAAAAGCCTGCACACAAGGGTTAAGGAAATAGTTTTTTGTTTGTTTTTTAAATCACCCTGGCGTGCTTTTCCTGTGTGGACACCCTTAGATGGGATTAGATAAATCCTAGCAGGCTATGTGAAGAGAAGCAGTAGCTAGATCAAGCAGATGACCCAGCTCATTGTGATCTGGAGAATACAGCCAGTGAAGGAGGTTAGCATGACCAACTGCCTCAAGCTACTTAATACATTTCTGATGCTGCCACCAACTCCAACGACGTGAAAATTCCCATTGGAGCATTCATCGCTTGGCCCCTCAGCCCTTCTCAAAGCGGCTCTTCAGAGCTGACAGGACTTCTAACAACTTCCATCAAGCACCCAGCGACGATTCGTTTGTGCTTCAAAAGAATGACCTCATGCCACCGGGCGTTGTCTCCCATCTATCAGCCATTTTGGTGCAATCTCGCGGCTAGGCTCTGTTCCCCTGCGAGAACAGCATGGCCAAACTGAACTCCCCAGCCTGAAGTGGCCGCCAGACAAAGCCCGCAGCTGGTCTAGTCATTCTCTCTGCTCAGCACTCTTCCCTGAGTTTGTTTGTGATTTATTTATTCAATCCCTCATTTTAATCCCTTTCCTCATCTCTGCTGGGATGCTGTGCTGTAAACCAGGGCAGCAGGCCCACGTCTTTTGAGCTGGGCGGCCGCCCTTCCATTGCAGCCCTTGGCCATTCTAACCTGCCTCTCCGCCTCTTCCGGGAAGCTACGCTTCTTTGTACAGAGCTGACCGGCAAAATTCCATTCAGTCCCGTGGGTCGGGCCGAAACTGCTCTGCAATCATTAACCAGCTCGGATCTCCTTCCTCCCCACTTCCTCCCCCTTCCTTCCCCCCCGCTGCCCGCTGAAGTGGCGCTCATTAACTCAGCCTGGTAAATAGGGTTGCATCAGGATTGCTTCACAAGGCTATCTGCCTCCCGTTTCCTAGCATAGCTTCAGTGCCATGGCTTGGTGTGTATGCTATGTCGCCCTCTAGTGGTTGGGTCTCCATAGACGATAATGGGCACCATAGACCAATGGTTCTCAACCAGGGGTATGTATATCCTGGGGGGTACGCAGAGGTCTTCCCGGCGGTACATCCACTCATCTAGATATCTGCCTGGTTTTATAACAGGCTACATAAAAAGCACTAGCCGAGTCAGTACAAACTAAAATGTCATACAATGACTTGTTTATGCTGCTCTATAGGCTATACCCTGAAATGTAAGCACAATATTTCTATTCCAATTGATTTCTTTTATAATTATATGGTAAAAAGGAGAAAGTCAGTGATTTTTCAGTAATGGCGTTTGTGACACTTGCTTACAAAAATCAGACCTAAAAATATGCAAGTCATTTTTAAGTGAGGTGAAACTTAGGGGTGCACAAGACAAATCAGACTCTTGAAAGGGGTACAGAGTCTGGAAAGGTTGAGAACCACTGCCATAGAGGATAAAGGGCATATTACTACCACCACCTGGGGGAGCTCTCTTTTACCTTTAAACGGTAGATGGCCACATCTAAGCAGCAAGGTTCTCGCCCTGGTTCCACAGGAGTGCGGGTCTGCGAGTTGCAATGCAACAGGGGGTGCATTACAGCCTCTTTGTTAAGCCTGCAAAGTGCCTTAGTAAACTCATGTCCATCCAGCACCTGGTTTGGGTCACATCTACAGGGCAGGAGAGGGGTCACCTTAATATCAGGTTACATGGCAGCTCCTGCCTGGCTTCTCCCAACCCTCCCTTCTTTGGAGTAGGAGGAGCATCCCTGTATTTTTCCACAACATGAAACCTGAGCGTTTGCATTCCCATTCCTCCTGGGTGGGTCAATATTTAACCACTAGGAACCCAGCCAAGAACCCCCCGCAGCGCTGCTGCGGTGCTTTTAATCTCTTGGGGAGGCAGCTAATAGTGCAAGGGCTGTGTTTGGTTTATACTTGCCTTGGATTGCACAAAGTGCATTTAAATTCTCTCCCCTGCTGGGTTTACTGCCCCTGCCTGGTGAGAAGTGTCAGCTGGAGTCGCACCTTCCCTAAAGAGCCCGCTGGCCTTGCTAAGTGCCCCCCTTCAAAACAGTATCGTTGGGGAGCTCCAGACTTATTCCATCTCAGTGACTCTTGCAGCAGATTGGTTGTGCTTAGAATCAAGAACCGATTCGTAAATGGCAGGCGGGTGTAAACCCCAACCGGGCTCTGGGAAGGAAAAAAAAAATTAAAAGCTGGATGCTCTTTGACTCTGGCAACAGCAGCAAGAAACAAAAGCACCAGCAATCGGGATTTCGGCTAGCAAAGATACAGACGATGCGTGCGCAAGAATGGAATCTAGCTCACTCCCCTGTGGCTGATTTGGATCCTCTGCACGGGGCTCGTAGCTGCAAAATCTTGTGTGTTTCACTGAAAGGAAACAGGCCTGGACTCAAACCAGCAAAAAGCAGATTTAACGTATTTGTACAGGGCCATATTCTGATCCCAGTTCTACCAGGGTAAATCTGGAATAACCATTATTAAAACACACTGCAATAACCACCACAAAGCAATGGATTATCTCCATTGTACAGCACATTCTAAACTAGATAGAATATCCTTTATCTCAGTAAATTTTAGAAGGGGGATGAGTCTTTTATGTGTAAAAATAGTCTGGTGGACAAGGCACTGCACTGGGACTTGATAGGCCAAAGTCCAATTCTTAGATCTGCAACTGACGCCTCTATGACCTTGGGCACGTCACGTCGTCTTTTTGGGCCTCAGTTTCCCCACAAGTACCTACACAGGGAGAAGGTATCCGATACTAAAGGGCTCTTAAATCCAGCCAATAAAGACATCCCAAGATCCAACAGCTAGACCTAGAAGCTGAAGCTTGACAGATTCAAGCTAGAAAAAAGGCACACATTTTTAAACAGGGAAGGTCATTAATCCCTGGAACAGCTTCACTAGGGGCATGCTAAATTCTCCATCACTTGAAGTCTTTAAACCAGGACTGGGTATCTCTTTGGAAACAATATACTCTAGTCCAACCACGAGCTATTGGGCTCAATATGGGGATAACTGGGTGGGATTCTCTGGCCTGTGTCCTGTAGGAGGTCAGAGAAGATGATTATGTGGGTCCTTCCTGACCTTGAAACCCCCCCATGAATCTGTAACACTGGGGACGGGGCGGTGGAGAGATTCTCTCTCTCTCTCCCTTTGTCTGTTGTCTCTTTAGCTTGTAAATTCTTTGAGGACTGTCTCTCACACAGTGTATGCGCAGAATCGAGCACAACTGATCGCGATTGGTGTCACACAGGGAGTCAGTCAGTCTTTAGAGCTCTGTGCACTACTGTCATACTAATTAATAGATCATGAATAAGGCCCTACTTAATATGCAACACTGCGGAAATTGCGGATCCTGCAATATTAGGCTTCTGCTGCAATTTTGATTTTAATTGGCTTACTTTGCACAGTCCGCAATTTGCGTACATTTTGAGGTTTGCAACACACACTTTTTCCCCCATTACTACAATAGAACCCCACTGATCCAAGCCGACAGCAGCTGGAGCTCGGGCTGTCAGCTCCATGCACGGTAGGGCTCGGGCTGTCAGCCCTGCACATTGACTAACATAGCTGCAGCAAAATGTCTAACTTATCAAAAAAGATTAGCAGGCATAACATAGCACTTGAGGGTTTATATTGTTCCAGCAAATTTTTCTTAAACAAACTGGGCTTCTCTGGCTTTTCCAAATTGCCACAATGAAAAAAGGTCAATTATTACTTTTCCGTTATTTTCTGTGTCTTGTTTGCAACTCAGACGCAATTATTTGACAATCATCCTGGGATTCAAGTAGGGCCTTACTAATGAGTAGCAATCATTGCATGAGTCTGTGGTTACAAGCTGGGATATCATTAGAAGGGCTTTCAAATCCTCTCATTTCAGGGCATGAATTGATCTATAATTTTCCATAGGCAACCATGTGACCTTCAATGCAAATGACTTATTTTAGATTCAGAGCAAAGGAAGAAAGAACCAAAATAAAGTCCCTACCCTCACCCAGCCAGTCCACCTCCCCAAATGGCTGCCCGTCTCCGAAGGGCTGGCAGGACACAGAAAATGGAATTATACCGGTGACATGCTCGTTGCACAGATTGGGAAGCCAGTCAGAAATCTCTCCCCATGACACGGGATTGCAGAGGAACAGCCACCCCAGATCGGACCGATGGTCCACCTAGGCCACACGCCTCTCTCAGGTAGTGGCCAGAACCAGTTGTTTCAGAGGAAGGTGCATTTTGGAAGCAGGGCTATTAAATCAAATCCTCCCAGCTGTCAGAGACAGGCCATTGGACTAGATAGGCCATCAGCCTGCGCCACTCTGGAAGTTCTTCAGAGCTGCACATTTCATTCTCAGCTTATAAATTATTTTAACAGAGAAAAGACACACTGGAGAAATAACCCCTGGAAGGAGAAAGAGCTTAGCTTCATCACATTCACCTACGCTTATGAGCAAATTTTCAATAAGGTAACAAGCTCCTTCCCCAAATGCCAGCAAAGTCAGTCTTAACATGGGAGCAATGGGAATGGAGGCCAGAGATGCCATGGGGAAGAGGAGACCTGCCTACTAAAGGAGAAGGGGAATTCAAGGATTCAAGCATCCCAAGAGACAGGACCAGGACAAAATGCTTCCTATAGCCTTTGGAGTGCAGTAGAAGTCAGTCCCCGGTGCCTTGCTTAGTTTTGGAGAGAGTGGGTTGGAAAATTTTTGACAGCAAATAGCAGTTTTATCAAAATCTAACCATCTTGCCAGATTTTGATGAATTTTGTTGACACACAAAAATTGAAACGTTGTGTTAGTGTCATTTTGACTCATTTTTACTTTCATATTCTATTAACATATTACAATAATACAGTCTCTTTATTTTTGTTATCCGTAATGTGATGTTTAGGCTATTTGACATTGTAATGCAATATGAAATGCAAACTGAAATGAGCTGAAATGACGCGGGCGAAAGGAAACATTCCAATGGCCCTGAATCAACATTTTTCAGAATTTTTGTTCGGTGGGAAATTCCTAAATTTCTGCTTTTTGTTCCGAATGGAAGCAGATTTCCCCTCCTCCCCCAAAATGCTGGACTGTCCCCTGCAAGGGAAACTCCAGTTCCTGACCAGAACTAGTTTCCCAGACTTGCTCTAAAAGCTTTGGCCGAACCCAGTGTTGAACCATAGTTCTTCAGCAGCGGCCCAGGGAGGGAGTTATTCCAGACATGCCTTCCCAAGGCAAGCAGTCAAGATCAGATCATCAGCATTGCACCTGCTTAATCATCCAGAGAGGGAGTGGGGCTTTATCTCCCTCATCAACCTCCCTAGGGCATTGCTGCAGCCTGACCCCATAGCACCAGCAAGGTGGGAGAGCTGGGGGGGTTGGGGGAGGGGGGAATTGCTTCATGTTATTGTATCTCCACACTGCTGGCTATTGAGAGAAGGGGAGGGGACTGGATGTGACCGTTCACACCTTCCCTGCCCTGTCATCAGTTGCTTAGCTTTGCAGGGGGCTCCTCAGGAAGGATGCTGAATGCACCCTGCTGCGTGTGAACAACCATGGAGATTGATGCTGTTTTTCTTAGCAACCCTATAGGGGTCCAGCTCAGCCCTCATTAGCAACCCTACAAGAACAATCCAGGACATGCAGCCCTCGCTAGCAACACAACACTAAAGACAGCTGTCGTGGTTTCACTGCTCTGGGACCGAGCTATCTAGATTAAAGCTAGCTCAGGTATGTCTACTTGAGCGGTGCTCTTACCCCGTGATTGCAGTCTAGCCATACCCCCAATCACTCTTGCAGTGAAGACTAGCCTCTAGAGCAATAGTTCTCAACTGTCCTCTCCCCACTCCCCCGTGCAACAAACTTCTGGGGGAGGGGGGCTTCCCAGTCAGTCATGGAGTTGCAACCCCGCTCCTGAAATTTGGGGCAGCTGCCCCCTGTCATGATGGAGGGTGGGCCAGGCCGAATTTGAGCAAGGGGCGTTTGCAACCCACCTGGGTTCACCACGCCCACTAGCACTCTTTGATCATGCTGAAATCGAGAAACAATCCCCTGACAACCATGTGGATATTAAGGTTCGTGGTTTGTAAAAGATTTCCTAGCCCGGACACGGTTAGACAGCAGGTGCAAAGGCCTGATTGATTCCAACCAAAGGGGATTTCAATCAATGTGTTAATGGCCGCAGCTCCATCTAGATTACACTGGAAAGTCCCATTTTGTAAAGAGGCAGTGATAAAAAACTAAAAAAACAAAAATAAAATAAGAATCACTAAAACACCCCCAGCTTTACAAACCCTCCCGCCCCGCAGAGGTTAAGAGCACACTAAGACATTTCACCCTACGCTCCAGATCAAAGGCTGCCTGCAAAACAAGCCACCCTGCTTATTTACCAGCCTCAGGAAGCAGGAAACAAAAATTAAAATATTCCCCCCTGCTGAACGGGGCATCCGGTTTGCTCAGCAGCAAGGCAGCCCGGATCCTGGCCATGGGGCAGCATCTACCTGGACATTCCTAACATTCCTTGGCTAAGGTAGCTGGTAGCAGGTGGCGAGGGGGGGAAAGCCTCATTACACCAATGACCCTACAAAGCCAACGTGACCTAGGAAAGTTTCTACTGTTCAGCACTGGAATTACAGGTACCAGAGCAGCGAGAGAGGCTGGCCCAGCATTAGGATGCTCTAGAGACCTGCATTCAATTCTTTCCTCTGCCACAAATTCCTTGTGTGGCCTTGGCCAAACCACTCTGTGCCTCAGTTTCCTCATCTATAAAATGGGAATAATAATGCCTTGGTGGGAGGGGTGTAAAATGCATTAAAGATCATGAAATGCTGAGATCATGGAACCATATACATACCTGATAGCCTGTTGGTTAAGAACAAATGGATTAAAACCATAAGATTTAAAAAAAAAAAAATCATTTGGTCCCATCTCATCTAAGATCCTTAAGCACATGCAGAATCAGTCCCTACAGAATACTGCTCAGTGCTCAGGTCCATAAAGAACATGAGCACTAATTGAAATTCTACCCTCACCGGCACAAATGGGAGCCATGGGAAATCAGGGCAGAATTCCCTTTGTGTATAAAGAGCTTCACAGGCGGAAGCTGATATAGTGAAAGTTGTCTGTGTTGCAGATGCCTGATGGATGGAGAAACTGAGGTACTGAGCGGAAGAGCGATTTGCCCAAGGTCACCCAGCAAATCTAGTTGCAGAGCCAAGGATGGAGCCCAGGAATTTTAAACTCCGAGTCTCCTTTATTCTGGACACCTCTTCTCCCAAGCCAGGAATAGAACCCAGGGCCTAACATTTGCAAAGCCACCTAGTGATTTTGGGTGCCTCTGTTTTTGGAGGTCCCACTCTGAGATGCCTTAGAAGGGGCCTGATTCCCAGAGGATGAGCACTCAGCACTTGCTTACAAATCACTCGCTGACTGCACTTTAAAGCATCTCCCCAAATCCCTGGTTACTTTCGCAAATCTTGGCCTGTATCTATAGAGACTGCTGAAATTGCAGCCGCCTCTGGGGTGGAGCACAGCAGCTGGTTCGATAACCGCATGGTAACCATACTGACCACAGCAGGATTCTGCATAGCTTGTGAAATCCAAGAGGAACCCCAGCCCAAGGAGAGACCAATTTTTAACCATTATTCAAACAACAACAACAAAATCTTTTCAGTGGAAAGACATCAATGCCGCATATCCCGTGATCACAACGCAGGCTCAGCAAGGATGCTTGCCCCACCCATCTGAGCTAACCAAGGTAGCCAGAGCACTGCCTATTTGACACAATATTTCTGCAGCCCTAAGAACAACGGACCTTTCTCTGGAAATGGTGATCTCCCATTACACAATGTTCTAGGTCACTGCTGCAGTACCCGCAGTGGGATCTGTACCCACGTGTTATGGGGATGGTACACGACACTGGGGCTATCAGAAAAGGAGTACCTGTAGCACCTTAGAGACTAATGCTGCTATCAGTTCTCAGTCAGCAAGCTCCAAGACAACGCAGCGCTGGGAAAGCAATAAGCCAAATTCCCCTGGTACAATCCCACTAAAAACAATGGGACCTGAGCCCAGGCTTCACAGAAGTTCTATTACACTGACTTCAGTGAAGTTACTCCTGATTTACAGGGGCGATGTGAAAAGAGAATCAAGCCAGGGGGTCTAGGGATTACAGCAGCTCAGTTGGGAGTCACCAACTATCTCCACCACTGACTCGGTAAAGCTACCTCTGCTTGTCTATAAAATAGAGGTAACACCTGTTTTGGGGGAGAGGGTTGTGATTAGCCCTGGTCAAAAATGTGGCACTGAAAAACAAACCAGCACCCCAGTGGCTGTAAATCAGCCCAGCTCCATTGAAGTCAATGGGCCAGATCCACAGCCTGAGTGAATCGGGCCTGTGCTATTTATACCATCTGAACAGCCGGCCATATAAGGATCTTGATCCACAGAGGCTTGGTGCTTTGTTAAAATGCCTTTGAGTATTAATATCCTAGCCAGGCCAAGATGCAGCTGGGACTAAAAGCTCAGCACAAAGGCAGCTCTTTTCATTGCTCTGAAAAACATGTGTCAATTTCTCTTTCCTGCTGCCTTTAATGGCTCTTGCTCCTTTCGCTTTGTGCAGCGGGGTAGGGAGTGGGGGGCTGCTCTTTTTAGTCTTTGCAAGCTACAGCTCTACCAGGGAAGTTGTTTGTTCTCCTGAATGCCTCAAATTGCAGCAAAGAGCCCTCACGTTAAGAGGCTCATGCTCCCAGCAGCGCCTTCCCACCTTAGCGTGTCAATTTCTCGGCAGAGAGAGACAGTTTGCTAACTTAAGAATAATGTCCAGGGGCAGATTGCTCCCTCCCTTTCCTCCTCTACATCCCTGACCCACACTTTGAAGCATTCCTAAACCCAAGCTAAGCAACCAAGCCTGCTCCTTTTGGGGTTTTTACACAGCCCCAGGTTTCACACCAACCCCTCTGCATGCTGGGAGAAGGCTTTGTGGGGGTCAGGTCCTTGCTGTATAGATGCTCATGTGTAATTGACCATATTTAGGTTGACAGCAGGATTTGAACCCTAGACTTTCCACACTCAGCATGAGCTGCTACCGCTTGAGCTAACATAGCTAGATAGCAGCATCAAACCTTTTACGTGGCCCTGCCACGAATGGAGGACACAGACTCCCCCAGAATTGGTTGTGCATATACAATCCATTGATGAGCGAGTGCTACTCGTCTCCCTGCACCTGCTCCGTCGAGAGGGTGAGCCTCTTATGGGACTTGCTTGTTAGTTCAAGCTGTATCAGCACATGCCTTTAGCTCTGGAGGTTCCCCAGTTCAATCCCAGGTGTATCGGCCAAGGCAGTAGCCATCCCAAACACCGTGCTGACCTGATCCACAGAGCTCAGAATGATACAGTGGAACTCAGTGGAACTCCCAGTAGCTTGGGAAGCAGCTAGGGAAGATTCCTTCCTGACCCATTGCCACCGGCCACTGAAGCATGACCATGAGAGGTGACAGTGTTGATGCTCTGCCAGCCTGAAATCCTTTTCAGGGCAGTTTAATAGCCATGTTTGTACCATGTGGCACAGAATCAGGTCTTGTCCTGCAGAAATGTTCTGGATAGGTGGCTGCCCCCCACACATACAATTTGGGTGTAACCCACATTCCATCTCAGTCTGGATCCAGCATTGCTGGGCATAGAGAGGCCTGGTCCACACTACAGAATTCCACTTCCCAGCCAGTTTTAATTCACCATCCCCTTAGGCTCCCAGAATCCTTCTCCCACAAGCCGCTTGCTGGTTCAGGGAGCTCAGACAGGGACTGCAGGAGGGCCCTGCAACACTTGACTAGAGTGCCCCATGTGGACGCAAGGTGCAACAGCCATCGGAACAGCGTGGCGAGAGCAGGTATGATGCACACTACTGCTATTCACACTGCTCCCAGCCCGTCGCTCCAGTTAACTATGGAGCACGCAGACACAGCAAGAGCTCGCACTCCTCCTCCTCTATCTAACCCCTTCCCCCCAAACCAACCCTCCCTCCCTCATGTCCGCCAGTATCTACACAGCTCTATGACAGAGTAACCACCTCGGAAACATGGCATAGCCACACAGGGGCCGGTATGTCTTTTACCAACCATTGCACTGCTGAACAGGATTAATGAGCACCCATCGCACCCCGACCTGGCTGGAGAAATTCCATGCAAACCTCATCAGAGCGAGACACACGCCCCAATTACAGCTGGTCCCGCTTGGCTTCCAGCATCTCCTTTGACCTCCTCACAGCCGCGCTGACACAGGCCGGGTCAAGACCATTTCGGGGAGCGGGACGGGATTGAGCTGGGAAGGAACAATCCATCAAAGGGGCTGAACAGAGCAAAGAACAAACACCGCGGGGGTCATCGGTGGGGGAAGCCTGCTTGGAATCAACACGCAAGGTCAGCAGCTGTTGAAAAGCTAATTGGAAGGCTCAGGTCTCGTCCTCCCTCAGTCCTCCCTCTGATCACAGTATGAGAGTTGGACTGCTAAGAACTAAGGACTAATAATTATTTCAACTGCTGCAGCACCCAGAAGTCCTACTCAGGATCAGGGCCTTGCCTGCTAGGTGCTGTACAAACACCTAGGCCTGCTCTACACTAGTATTTTTAAGATTGACAGGGTTTATTAGAGGTGGGATTGGTATTTAGGTCGCCTGACACTTCT
Source organism: Lepidochelys olivacea (assembly GCF_965140295.1). Classification (NCBI taxonomy): domain Eukaryota; kingdom Metazoa; phylum Chordata; order Testudines; family Cheloniidae; genus Lepidochelys; species Lepidochelys olivacea. The sequence continues at coordinate 5,895,568 of NC_140434.1, forward strand.
CATTATAAGCCCCTGTTTTCAGTTGCTTATAACTTTGCCAAACTTCAACCACTTCGGGGGGAATTTTCCTTGCTGGGTGTCTGCTTCAGGCTGAACTGTTGCGGAAAGTGTCAGCCAAAATGTTTCAGCCGTTTCTGATAATGAGACTAGAGAAAAATACATTGTTTTGCCCGTGTTAAAAAAAATCTGGCAACCATTTTTTTAGAGAGCTCTAGCAGCTCTAGGCTTTTGGAGCAGGGTCCTGAAATTTGGCGGGGCCGGCGCGGGGGTGACCTATGTGCCTTTTGCTGTGCCAGTGGAAATCCACTCAAATTTGGCCTAATTATGAGCCTTTTAAAAACGGCAGTTTGCATGTGCTCAGTAGAGATTTTTTATATTTTAGCAGCTAAATTCCTGAAGATTTGGTCCACACTGAGCATGCTCCAGCCTGGCACTGACCAAGACTTTCCCTGCAATTGCAGCTCTGGGCTGTTGAAGTTTGTGCCAGATCTGTCCCTGATCTGAGAGCAGGGAAAATCTCCTGTGCTCTCAAAGACCCCCTGCTAGACCCAGGCAGCTTTGAAGAGGAAGCTGCCTGATTTGAATGCAGGGGGACAAGAGCCGGACCTTTAATTGCATGTCCACACGTTATGTGTTCCACAGGACCCCTTCCACATTCGTTGCACAGGATGGACAGCGAGTCAGGACATTGCAGGAAGAGAAGAGACGGTTTCATGGTTAAGGCAGCTGAATGCTCCTCTGGAGGGCTGGATTCTACCCTTGCCTTTGCCACAGAGTTCCTGTGTGATGCGGGGCAAGACACTGGCACCAAACTTTTCCCAGGTGGTCACTAATTGCACGTTCCTCGTTTCTTGGGCACTCGACCTGAGAGCTTGGGATCTGACGGGCAGAAGCGCTGAGGGCTCACAGCTGCAACTGAAGTCTTGGCAGCTGGAGCTGCGAACAAAGAAGAAGCGAACAGAGGGAGTTTGCCTGGGAACCCTTGGAGAGGAACTATGGTGAGTGCGGCACTGGGTGGCTGTGTGGTGGGCTAAATATCCGAGTGTCTGTCTGCTGGGACCATTTGTTTGACTGGTGCCAGTTGCAGGGACCGTTTGACCGCGGGGTTGTTTGTTTGAAAACTGTGAATTGGGAGTTCTTTGCTCCAGATGGGCCTTGGGTGGTTGATTGGAGGGAAGGCTTTGAGCCAGGGCAATCTGCTTCAAGCCAGCAGCCTTATAAAAAATCAGCCAGTTGCAAACGGAGTGAGCTGCAAACAGAGGGAGTTCACCTGGGGTCCTACAGAGTTTTTTTGCCTTTCAGGCTTCTGAAAAGTGAGCAGTAAATACAACATCTGAAGAGGCTCTTAGAAGGAAGACACTATGGATAGTGAGCGATCAGCTGTTGTGACCTGTACGGGATGTGCCATGTTTGTCTTGCTCCCAGAGGATAGAAGCGACTTTCGTCTGTACAAAGTGCAAGCTGGTCTCCATGTTGGAAGAGAAGGTTAAAAGGACTAGGCACCTAAGTATCAACCCTGCGTTGCATCAGAGAAAACGGCGGCTTTCTGGACAGAAGTCAGCAGTTGGTACTGCAGTCACAGCATGCTGAAGAATCAAAGAGGGCAGTGCAGAAATTGGCAGCCTGTGACCTCCAGAAAAAGAAAGAGGAGAACCCGTGTACCCCCAGTGCAGATAGAGGTAAGAAAGCTTTTTCAGGCTCTCTGCACAGCTGGATTGGAAGAATCATCCGAGAGAAGGGATCAGAAGGAGACCCCATCGACCGGAAGGCATGGGATGCACTGTCCTAGGGATGGGGGCTCCATGACCACCACTCCCAAGAGGAGATGGGTGGTGGTCGTAAGAGACTCCCTCCTAAGGGGGACCGTCATCCATCTGCCATCCAAACCGGAAAACTCGAGAAGTGTGCTGCTTGCCTGGAGCTAGAATTCAGAATGTGATGGAGTGTCTGCCGAGACCGATCAAGCCCTTGAACCGCTACCCCTTCCTACTTGTCCACGTGGGCACCAATGATGCTGCCAAGAATGACCTTGAGCAGGTCACTGCAGACTATGTGGCTCTGGGAAGAAGGATAAAGGAGTTTGAGGCACAAGTCATGTTCTCGTTCATAGTCCCTGTTGAAGGAAAAGGCCCAGGCAGGGACCATCGAATTGTGGAAGTAAAGGTGTGGTTACGCAGGTGGTGTTGGAGAGAGGGCTTTTTTTGCCTCGGTCTTCACAGACAAGGTCAGCTCCCAGATTGTTGCACTGGGCAGCACAATATGGAGAGGAGGTAAGCAGCCCTCAGTGGTGAAAGAACAGGTTAAGGACTATTTAGAAAAGCTGGACATGCACAATGCATCTGAGGCTGCTGAGGGAATTGGCTGATGTGATTGCAGAGCCATTGGCCATTATCTTTGAAAACTTGTGGCAATCGGGAGAGGTCCCAGGCAATTGGAAAAAGGCAAATATAGTGCCCTATTTAAAAAAGGGAAGAAAGAGAACCTGGGGAACTACAGACCAGTCAGCTTTACCTCAATCCCTGGAAAAATCATGGAGCAGGTCCTCCAGGAATCCATTTTGAAGCACTTGGAGGAGAGGAAGGTGATCAGGAAAAGTCAACATGGATTCACCAAGGACAAGTCATGCCTGACTAATCTAATTGCCTTCTATGATGAGATTACTGGTTCTGTGGATGAAGGGAAAGCAGTGGATGTATTGTTTCTTGACTTTAGCAAAGCTTTTGACATGGTCTCCCACGGTATTCTTGTCAGCAAGTTAAAGAAGTATGGGCTGGATGAATGGACTATAAGGTGGATAGAAAGCTGGCTAGATCATCGGGCTCAATGGGTAGTGATCAACAGCTGGATGTCTAGTTGGCAGCCGGTATCAAGCGGAGTGCCCCCAGAGTTGGTCCTGGGGCCGGTTTTGTTCAACATCTTCATTAATGGTCTGGATGATGGGATGGATTGCACCCTCAGCAAGTTCACGGATGACACTAAGATGGGGGGAGCAGTAGATATGCTGGAGGGTAGGGATAGGGTCCAGAATGACCTAGACAATTGGAGGATTGGGCCAAAAGAAATCTGATGAAATTCAACAAGGACAAGTACAGAGTCCTGAACTTAGGATGGAAGAATCCCATGCACCACTACAGATTGGGAACCAACTGGATGAGTGGCAGTTTTGCAGAAAAAGACCTGGGGATTATAGTGGATGAGAAGCTGGATATGAGTTAACAGTGTGCCTTTGTTGCCAGGAAGGCTAATGGCATATTGGGCTGCATTAGTAGGAGCATTGCCAGCAGATTGAGGGAAGTGATTATTCCCCTCTATTTGGCACTGGTGAGGCCACATCTGGAGTATTGGGTCCAGTTTTGGGGCCTCCCACTACAGAAAGGATGTGGACAAATGGGAGAGAGTCCAGCAGAAGGCAATGAAAATGATCAGGGGGCTGGGGCACATGACTTACGAGGAGAGGCTGAGGGAACTGGACTTGTTTAGTCTGCGGAAGAGAAGAGCGAGGGGGGATTTGATAGCAGCCTTCAACTACCTGAAGCAGGGCTCCAAAGAGGATGGAGCTCGGCTGTTCTCAGTGCTGGCAGATGACAGAACAAGGAGCAATGGTCTCAAGTTGCAGTGGGGGAGGTCTAGCTTGGATATTAGGAAAACTATTTCACTAGGAGGGTGGTGAAGCTCTGGAATGGGTTATCTAGGGAGGTGGTGGAATCTCCATCCTTAGAGGTTTTTAAGGCCTGGCTTGACAAAGCCGGGGCTGGGATGATTTAGTTGGGGTTGGTCCTGCTTGGAGCAGGGGGTTGGACTAGATGACCTCCTGAGGTCTCTTCCAACCCTGATCTTCTATGATTCTATGAAATACACTAAGTGTGATATAATGCTATGTACTCTGAAAAGATACCAGCACCTCAGATCGGGTACCCAACATGAGTGGCTATGAATGCTATGTGCCTCAGTTTCCCATCTGTAAAATGGGGATAATACCATCCCCTTGCCTCACAGGAGTGTGGTAAAAATAAACTCACCTGGGAAGCGCTCACATGCTACAGGGGTGAGTGCCCTAGGAAAGCCCATGAAGAAATTAATCATTCCCCTCTTCAGTGCAGGCTTTGAAGAGTGTGAAATAAATAAAAGCCTGCAGTCACCTACCAAACAATGAGCAGAAAATAGACAATTAAAACCAATTGGTTTTAATTCCCTTTGCAAGGTCCAACTCTACTTGACTTTTAGCCTGTCTCTATTCTGACCTCAATAAGGTAGCTTTCCTTACTGATCCCTCCCTTCTTCTGCTTTTTTCTGCTAGATTCAAGAGCCCTTTAGTTCCTGGTATATTCTAACCCTACTGGAGCAGGGGCAGAGAAGGGCAACTAGGATGATCTGGGGAATGGAAAACCTGCCTTATGAGAGGAGACTCAAAGAGCTTGGCTTGTTTAGCCTGACCAAAAGAAGGCTATGGGGAGATCTGATTACTGTCTATAAATACATCAGAGGGATAAATACTAGGGAGGGAGGGGAGTTAAGTTAAGACCAATGTGGACACAGGAACAAATGGAGATAAAACTGGCCATCAGCAAGTTCGGGCTTGAAATTAGACAAAGGTTTCTAACCATGGGAGGAGTGAAGTCCTGGAACAGCCTTCCAAGGGGAGCAGGGTGCAGGGGGAAAAAAACATAACTGGTTTCAAAACTGAGCTGGATAAGTTTATGGCGGGGATGGTAGGAGGATGGTAGCTACTCCCTTCAATTAAGTAGCTGTTCTTTAAGTGACCACTCCACCCTGTGGACTGAATGGGGCCAGGCTCCTGTAGGGGGAAAAAAAAGAAAGACCGTCTCCATGCATAGGCACAAAGGGGTGGAATTAAGGATGCACCGGCAGCTTTCCTTCCAGCATCTCCTGACCTCCGAGTGCTTGACTTTGCAACCTTAATAGAGTTCTTTGGACATGGTTTTCTGTGTGCAATTAGTTATATTGCAAAAGCACCCAGAAATCCCATGCAGGATTAGGACGCTGGTGTGTTAGGGGCTGTACACGCATGCGGGTCTGCTCCGCACTAGCACGGTTGGTAGCAACAAACGGGAGCGCTTGTCTGGACAGAGCTACGGCATTTCTGTCCCTGCGTCATGTAGATTTGCTCCGTGTCCACTTCAAGGCTGAGCCTCCAAGCTCCCATTTGCAGAGCGGCTGGGTGGCCCTACCAGCGTAGGAGCTGTCCCTGGGTTCACTCTCACTGCATGATTGGAACCCACAGCCGGCTGCCCAGCTGCCTCAGGCAAATCTCTAGTTAACGCAGAGGGGACGATCAGTCCTCCCCAGCACACACCAGCCCTCTCCACACGGGGCGAAGGGATCAGAGAGGCCTAACGACGCAGACAGGGGCTGTGTTTTAAAGAACATCCCCGCTCCCGCCCTGGCCAGGAAAACATAAGCACCCAAGGATGACATGCAATGCACACGCCTACACCCTCACATACTGCAAGTGCTCACACATACGCCATACATTCTCCACACACTGACCCCTGATTCCACACACACACACCTGCCTGCAGGCTGGCTGACAGGCTGACACACACACAAAGCTCTGAAAACAGGCACATCAATGGTATATCCACAGAGCCACGGAAAATACCCACATGTGTGTTCAGCGGCACCATTGCTAGAGGGTTAATCATTAAGGATGGGCTGAGATTTGCAGTTACAGCTGTGCATGAATCCCCCCGACCAACTCACAGGTGTGCATTCACATGAATGTACACGCTCTCCCTTGCACAGACACGGTGACACACACGCGGACAGGTGGAAATACCCACCCCCCGCCGCCCCCGCCCGTCCTTTCTGGCCGTCAGAGAGTCACAACAAAGCCAGCCTTTCTCCCAGCTCGGCAAGCCACGCCAATCTCACAACCCACTGTGCCAAATTACAGGCAGCGGGCTGCCGTCAAGAGCAGGAACATTACCTGTCATCATCGCGGCACATGGCAAGGCACGGGGCCCTGCCCCCACTCTCCTCCCCCGGCTCCTGGCAATGAGGGCCAGATCCCACCAAGCTGTGCCCCCTGCCGAGCCCCTGAACTTAACAAGGGTGGATCTTTGCTGTCACTTGATCACTGCCTTTCAAAGCGCCTTGCGCTCAGGAAAGGCTCCTGGAGGCGGTAGGGGGATGAAAGCTGCTCGGCTAATCCTTGAGGGGAAATTGCAGGGGAGAGGTATGAGATTCATTATTATTTTCAGGGCCGGGGGAGAAATACTATGTGCACTAAGTGTGAAGGGTCTGGGCTGAGACCCCTGTGGGCTGACATCCTTCATGCTTCATTTCTCGCCAGGGCAGGAAGGACGGCCCAGTGGTTAGGGCGCTAGCCTGCAAGTTTGGAGATCCGGGGGTCAATCCTGTCCTCTGACACAGGCTTCCTATGTGACCTTGGGCTAGTCAGTTAGCCGCTCTGGGCCTCGGCTCCCCATCTGTGCCATGAGGATAACAGCACTGGCCCATAAAGGGTGGGGTGGGAGGATAAATTCATTCAAGAGGGTGCTTACATATTAGAGTGCTGGGGGGGCCAGACAAGGCCCGAAGATAGACAGCTAACTCAATCCACAGAGGCAGAGGCCCCCATACACCCATCATGTAGCACCCCACCTGGGCTGGATTGAAACCAGTGGCCAGGAGGACTGGGATCAGAGCAGTGGTCCCTCTCGCCCGCTCTCCTGAGCCCCGCAGCAGCCAGCATCAGCTGCTTCGGAGGCAGGTGCAAGATCCCCTACCGCTCTGGGCTAACATGACTCCAGGCAGGTGGAGAGGGGACTCCTGCCGAGAAGCCGGAGGGTTCACAACGCTGGCTGATATTTACGAGTCTCGCTCTGGGTGGTCTTGTGGATCTGGATATCCTAGTCCCAAGCTCTCAGGACGTCAGGTCTGCTTCATATGAAAGGTGGTCTAGTCCCTGGGCCAGATCCCCACCTAGTGTAAATCAGCCATAGCTCCAGTGGAATCCACCCGGAGGTCCTCTACCCTCATAGCAAGTACAGCATGGGCTGCAGCAGCGTAAGCTCCTCTCCAGCCACAATCGTACGCACTGATCCCTGAACAATCTACCTGCTTTTATGCCCCACGCACCCCAGCGTCTGAGCACCTTACAGACACCGGCCTGGTACGACTACTTTTAAGTGCCAGGTCGCAGCGCTGCTCAGGTTTGGCCCAGCTGCCCTTCTGTCTTGACCACGGGAAGGGGGGGGGAGTCGGGGCCAAATCTGAGCGAGTGGCGTTCGACCTGGTGCATGGGGTCACAGCACTGCTCAGGTTTGACCTGGCCGCTCCTGTCACCGTAGGCAGAATCTGTGGCCCCAGGTAGCTGCCTAGTTTGCCTATAGCTAGACAGGCCACAGAGCAGGTACCTGAATAGATTCTCCCTCCCCGCCCCATTCGTCAGCTTTAAATGGCGCCCCGCAGCCCCTGCTCACAGACATTAACGAATTCACCACCCCGGGAGCTACGGTGCATCATCCCCACTTTGCAGATGGGAAACTGAGGGAATATCAAGAAAAATTCAGATTAGAACTAAGTCACAAATCGTTAGCCTGGAGGGTGAGTAACCACCGGAACCAAGTGCCAGGGAAGTGGTGGATTCCCAATCTCTAGGTGTTTTCAGATCCAGCCTGGATTCCTTTCTGGAAAGGATGCTTGGGTCACACATGAGTTCTTGGGCTCTCTAACTGGATGTAATTCTCTGCTCTGCGTTACACTGGGGGTCAGGCCAGGTGATCGGTCCCTGCTGGCTTTAAACATTGACGTAGCTATAAGTGACTCATGCAAGGTCAGCCAGGGGCAGACCCAGGAATTGAGCCAATCCAGCGCCCCCCACTACCCCTTTCTGCCCACAGCGTAACTCAGTCAGTCTGTGTCCCATTCACGCCAGGGCCATTCTATGGTGGGAGGGTCCCCCCCGGATCTGAATCGAGAACCTGCAATCTCGTTTGCCCGCCTGCCAGAGGATGTGAAACAGCCAAGGAGCGTGGGGTGGATGAGACAAGGCCAACCTGCTTCTGTAAGTGCAGAATGTTCAAAGCCCCGCAGAGGAATGTACAGGAGCAGTTGGAATAACGGCAAGCGTCCTAGTGGGGCAGACAAAGGCTTGAAGGCCGATCAAATTGCATTCAGAAAGGGGTTCATTACAGCTCCTATAAACGCTCAACGGCATATTTCCCTCATTAGATCCCCCGGCGAGACGTGCAAGTAATAGCATTATATTCAGCCAGCCAGCCAGCGCTGCCTTGAAAGCCCGGCTGCGACAGGCCTGTTCCTCTCCCTAGCCCAACGCAAAGGCCTCCTCAGGGCTCGAAAGCACTTGAGATTGCAGGACTCAGGTTAGCTCATGCCGGACGCGGAGCAAAGAACCTGCCCCCCCAGATTCAAGCGATTTCTTTGTGAGCCCCTGGGCCAGAACAAGCAGAGTCTGCACAACTCCGACACATGGAACAAGTTGACAGTAGAGAAGCATTGGATTTTTTGGGGGACCTGGCACATTCAGGAGATTTGGTGCAGCCACAAAATTAGCCCCAGCAAACCCAGTGGCAGGGGCTGCGTTACATGAGCCGGGAAGGAGTCAAAGCCTGATTTTGTCAGACCAACGTTAGGAGCAATGAGATCCTGCGGCTGTCCAGCCACCCAGCTTCGTTAGCAGGCTCCGCGCTAATCCAAAGCAACACCCTGGCAGATGTGAAGGGACTGACCTGAAAGAGGTCTATAAAATCATGACTGGTGCAGAGAAAGTAAACAAGGAAGTGTTATTTACTCCTTCTCGTAACACAAGAACTAGGGGTCACCAAATGAAATTAATAGACAGCAGGTTTAAAATAAACAAAAAGAAGTATTTCTTCACACAAAGCACAGTCACCCTGTGGAACTCCTTGCCAGAGGATGTTGTGAAGGCCAAGACTATAACAGCGTTCAAAAAAAGAGCTAGATAACTTCATGGAGGATAGGTCCATCAATGGCTATTAGCCAGGATTGGCAGGGATGGTGTCCCTAGCCTCTGTTTGCCAGAAGCTGGGAATAGGCGATAAGGGATGGATCACTTGATGATTCCCTGTTCTGTTCATTCCCTCTGGGGCACCTGGGATTGGCCACTGTTGGGAGACAGGATACTGGGCTAGATGGACCTTTGGTTTGACCCAGTCTGGCCGTTCTTATGTTCTTAAAGATTCAAAGGACTGGCTTTTCCCTCCTCTTCCTCATTCTCCAGTTGGGAACACCCCCTTCCCAATGCCAGAGGCTGCAAAGCCGCTTGGATCTCTTTCAGTTCCTCACCCCCACGCCCTGTATCTCGCTGACAGCAAGGCCAGAAACCTGCATCACAGCACCTGGAAGGCAGCCAGGCAAGTTGGGAAGGGCACTGAACTGGGAGACAGGAGACCTGCTGGGTGACCTTGGGCAAGCCCGTGTCGCTCTCCGTGCCTCGGTTTCCCTTTCCACCCTTTGTCTGTCTTGCCGACTATATGCCTGCACAGCACAGGGCTCCAGATCTCTAAGTGCAGCCATAAGACAAATACCCCTAGCTCCTCCATCAGAAGCCGAGAGGTTCCCAGGGGCCTGTTTTGCTAGCAGCTTGCTTGTTGGCTTTTGCTGGTCACGAACCTAACCCACTATGTTCAGCGCCACAGCAGATGAAGGGAAGCAGCACGAAAGGGGCCGTGGCAGAACTGGGGTTCCCGTGTGTCCTGCAGCCATTGGGGATCCCATAGCTAACCCTGTGGAATAAATCCATACCATCACAGCAAACTCCAGTAGCTGGTTCAGGGCCCGGCGCATCAAACTCCATAGTCTTTCTGCATACGACCACGCTCTCCGGTTTGCTCGCCTGGCCGAGGTAGCAATCACAAGCTGCAGCCGCCCTGCGAGGGTCCGCTCGCTTTCCAGTCTCTGCTTCATGCCTGTGAGGTTTGGCTCCTGCCTTCCTGTTTTGGGCGGGGAGGGGACACAGGGACAGATGATGGGACAGGAGGTGAGATTGGGTGGAGGGGGCTGGGCAAAAGTACCAAAAGAGGATTGTGCCCCTGAAAATGAGGTACCATCTGCGGGGGGAGGGGAGCATGTGCTCCACTGCCCTCTACAGTAAGGAATCAGAACTGCTCAACTGGGTGTCAGAGAGCTTCACATCTCATGAAGATTCTCCCATAGTTCAGGTGGCAGGGGCAGAAGAGGCTCAAGACAATCAGCCGGTCTAGGCAAAACTTCAGTATGCTTCCCCCAGATTTGGCCCACCTCCCCCATGGCGGAGGGGAGGCCATGATGGAGGTGGGCCAAACTCCTGATCCAACTGGAAGCTGCCTGTAACAGCTGGCCCTTCTGCCTACAAATCTAAATCCTAGATCTAGATCCCCCTCCCAGTTTGTTAGGGCTGAAAGTCAGGCTCCAGATCCTGCTCCTCAAATCCCCAGCTTGAGCTAATCCCTAAATTGGGGTGACCCTTGAAGATCTGTCCTGCAAAGGCAGCAAGCAAGGGGTTTCAAAGAGACTGCTGAGATCCCTGTAGGAGCTTGAGCTGGGCTGCCAAGGGGCCTGGCTAACATGGGTTTGCCACACAGCACGGGGAGATTCTCTGATCCCCGTTTGAGACCTTAGCTCAAGGGCAGCGGGAGCTCACTGCAGAGCAACAGCAGGCTTAGGGGAGGCACCGGGCGGGAAGGCCCAGGGACGGGATGTTTAGACAGAGTCGAATGTTGGAGAAATGCTGCCAAGCAGAATTCTGCTCCAGGTCATTGAGCAGCAAAGGCCCAGGCGCGCTGGGGGAGCTCGCGGTAGCTAACAGCCTTTGTCTGCTCAAATCCCCGTGCAAAGCGCCGCAGGGTTTTGTAGAGGCTTTTGATCAGCGCAACGGGTGTAACAATCCCTGTGTGCAGCTCAGTGCTTGTGTGCAGCCCTGCATGGACAAAGCAGTGTGTGCAAAACAGTGCCCATGGGCAACCCTGCAACAATAAACCAGGGTGTGCAGCCTAGCCCCCACGGGCAACCCTACAATAACAAACCAGGGCGTGCAGCCTAATGCTTACGGACATCTCTGCAATAACAAAGGCTACACAGCCCACCACTCACAAGCAACCCTGGACCAACGAACCCTGTCACAGCGACCTCCTGTTAACAAGCCAGTGCATGCCGCCCAGCGTTCACCAGCCACCCAGCTCGTGCTTTTAGCTCTGGAGGTCCCCGGTTCAATCCCGGGTGCGCCACGCTCGCACAGAAGGCGTGAGGCCTGGTGGCTGGATTCCACCCCGAGGCCCGTGGTGGTGGCGGTGAGCTAAGGGATATCCACCTGCCCGCCAGCGCTCCACAGGTCACGCACGCCACGGGGCTGCTGCACAGACATTGCCAGAACACCAGGCCTGGCAGGCAGTCTACGTGCCAGAGCCCGGGTAGCCTCAGAGGGAGTGTCACTGGTGTGGGTGACACAGCAGCCAGGGGTGTTTGCAGAGCATCACCAAGTCCAGGGGAAATTGGAAATGACAGCGGTTGAACAGACAGCAGCCCTCCCCCAGCCGGCACATCAGCACAAGGGACAGCACCAGGGTCCCCTGCAGCTAGGGTGACCAGACAGCAAGTGTGAAAAATCGGGACAGGGGGTGGGGGGTAATAGGAGCCTATATAAGAAAAAGACCCAAAAATTGGGACTGTCCCTATAAAATCGGGACATCTGGTCACCCAACCTGCAGCTCAACAGACAAGCAGAAGGAGGCTGGGGTGCCTGGGGGGGGAGGGTAGAGAGGTTAGAGCAGGGGGCTGGGAGTCAGGATGCCTGGGTTCCACGCCCAGCACCAGGAGGGGAGCGTGGGCTAGTGGTTAGCGCGCCAAGTCCCTCCTGAATTGGCTCCGTGTAAAGCCGAGCCGCACGCAGCAGGTGGGCTGCTGCTGGGAATCTGGGCTTTGCCATCCCCTCCCACTCCTGAACACTGGCAGAACCGTGAGTCATGCTGGCCAATGGGAAGTTTGCCAGCAGGCCCCCCTACCTGCTGCTAGCGTCCACCTGGAACTGAGGAGGTGATGGGGGTGTGAGAGCGGGAGCAGGGCTGACATCATTCCTCTGGAGACCCCAGCCATGAAGCTGCCAGAGAAGGGAAGTCTGGTGGGAACGCCAATATCTCAGCTAAATGCCAAAGGAAGTCGCTCTATTTTGGCTCATTCCTTTCTGCCACTGCTTCAGTAAACTGTTGCTGTGTGGCTGTTCAAAATCTGCCATGCTTCACTCCAGAGCTGGCTGCATTTCAGCACCAGGTGAGAGATGCCCGTGCAAAGTGGCTAGGTAGCTGTTAACCAGCTGCCACGTTCCACCCCAGAGGTGGCTGCATGTTGGTGGCAAGCGAAGGAATTCCTTCTCATGCTTTGAGATGAGCGGCACTAAAGAAATGAGAGATACTACTATCTACACTCCTATTGAGGGAGTCAGAGTCAGGACTCCTGCATTCTATTCCTCACTCTGCCACTGGCTCATGGGAGGACCTTAGGCAAGTCACTTTCCTGAGCTCTGTGCCTCAGTTTCCCCAGCTGGGAAGTGGGGCTCGTGACACTGACCGCCCCAGGGTCTGCCTGGCATGGCCCTGCTGGCAGGCTGAGGGTATCGCTGTTACTCACTCATTTCTTCCTCTGTGGCAGGGAGATAGCGGTTCGCAATCTGCTCCATGCGGCTCAGAGCTGCCTTGGCCCCAGGCTCCAGCACTTGGCTGATGATGCTGACATTCAGGACGATGTTCACCCCCAAGGCCACAATGCCCATCACGTCCTCCACCACCCCGCTGGCCCTCTCCGTCAGCCGGCCCACTTGCTTGGCGGTGCTGGACTGCAGCTGCTCCACGCCAGCAGCCAGGCTGTCTCGCAAATTCCCAAGGACCTGGGGGCGACAGGGACGAACTCACATCAAGAGCGGGGCCCACTGACACACCAGTTCTTCACTTGCAGGCAGAGTGCGGGGCAGCACCGTTCCCCAGGGAGGAGGGGGTGGGCAGGTGCAGGGTTAAGTGTTGGGCCGTATAAGGAGAGGAGTCCATTCAAAGCCCCTGGTAACATGAGGGGGTACCAGGAAGAATAAGATTAAGGTGTGGGTAAGCGTGAGGGGAAGGTAAATTGTGCAGTAAGTTTGGGGGGCTGGTGGGGGTGCCGGTAAATTTAGGGTGTAAGTTTGGGGGGAGGATAAATTGTGCAGGTAAATTTGGAGGGTGGGGGTAGTTGGCAAGAGTTTCATGTGCAGGGAGGGATCTGAGGAGGGTGAATTCAAGAGCAGGGGGTGGTATGTGGGGCTAGGGGGATCACAGGAGGGTCAGAGGAGGGGCACAGTGGAGGGCTTGGGGGCAGGGGGAGTTACCCTGCTTGGTGGGGGGGGGACATGGCACATGGGCACAGCAGCCTGCTTAGGGGAACCAAGCGCTCTGCTCCGCCTGCAGGGCCAGGCATCTCCCTATCTCCCAGGGCAGCCAGGGGCCAGAGGGAGAGGAGATCTCTGACCGGTAACCCCATCCTTTGCCTCTGGGGTCCTGTCAATGGCTTTCAGCCGCAAAGAGCTGTCTGGTGGCACCCTCTGGTGGCAATGCCATGTATGGCAGGCGTGCATGCCACCAGGATACGTGCTTTTGGGAAAATACCCTGGCACAGTTATCTCCCCCAGAGCTTTATGCCAGAGACGGGGCCATTACAGTCAGGGCAGTCTGTATGGCAGCAGGCTGGCCCGATGCGTATCTGTAATGATGATGCCCACACACTCAAGTCTATCAATAACTTTTTTACGTACATCCAAACCAGGGGTGCAAACAAGAATGAAATTGGCAGCTTCTCCCACCGACTATTCGACAATAATAGGGGGGCCTGCTCTTGGAGCTCCCAGAGTACTTTACAAGCAGGAATGAACTGAGGCTCATCAGCTCCCTACAGGGTGGCAGATTATCCCCCTTTTGCAGGTGGGGAAACTGAGTCACGGAGCTGGGACGTGAGTCACCCAAGGCTACACAGCTGGGAATAGAAACCAGGAGTCCTGACTTTCAGCCCCCCCATTCACTAACCACTAGACCCTACTCCCCGCTCCCAGAATAGAACCCACAAGTTATGACAAGGAAAACGGGATGGTTTTTCGGTTGTTTTCTCAGTCGCAGCATTCACAGCACCTCCGTCAGATCTCAAAGCCTAACCCCACCCCAGCAACGGGCCTTTTACCTCGTCTGCTGCCTGATCCAGAATGGGGAATCTTGCCTCCAGCTCATCCACGCCTCTCAGTGTGAAGCTATTAACCGCAGCTACTGGGCAAGAGAAAGCCATATGCATGTCACAAATGAGCACCCACATCTCAGTCTCAGTCGGGTTCTGGTCTACAGGGGATGGGTTGGGGGTGTCTGTGAAGTCTGGATCCAAATCTGGGTTCAGGTTTCAAGTTAGGGCTGTTGAAAACTTTCTGCCAATGGAAACTTGAGTTATTAACTAAACTAAATTTTTCACAATAATTGTTTCTCTCTGTCAGAAAACTTAAATTCTCTGTCAAAAAACCAAATGCCCACAAGACAAAATATTGCTATTTTGAAATGCTGCCAGGGTTTCTCATGGGAGTTGTAGTCTAGGTGCTCCATGCTTCCATTCTCCTATAGGGGGTGGGCTCCCCTGTTGGACTTCATCTCCCATGATGCACTGCCTCTCCTCACCAAGAAAGGATGCTGTGGTGCATCCTGGGATCTGTAATCTGGCCAGGGAGCCCCACCTAAAAGGAGAATGGAGGCATGAGACATCCAAACATTCACTTAAAATGTACTGCTTCCATAAATATTCCTGCCACTAAAAGCTCATCCTGGAGAGGATGAGTGAACACAAAAGGGGCATGGGATCAGGGTAGCTGTGTTGACCTGAAGCACCCTACCTTGGTAGCAGGGTTCTAGTCTATTATGGAAGTGTTAGGAGGGTTTGCTGAGTTGCTGGTGCAGGTAGCTCATTACCCTACTTGGACAGAAGGGAGGTGGGAGCGGCTTTCTGGGGAAAGAGGATCTAGAGTGTGGGCTGAGTAGCCCTGTGGGAGGAACCTTAGGAGCAACCAAGCCTGGGCAGAAGCTTTGAGCTGAACTTGATTATCTTGCTGCTGTTTGGTTAGTGAGAGAAGGCCAAGAGCTGGTGAGGGGGGTGGGTTTGGACACCGTGTGGAGGGTACACTTCCTTTGTAGAGCAGGTTAGGAATGGTGGCTGGACTCTTGCACCAATGCTTTGGTGTCATTCTGCCTTCGCTCCAGAAATGGAAATATTAAGAAAGGGCAAAGAAAGGGCCATTCCCATGCCATAGCCAGTCTGACCAGTCCTAGCAATGTCACTCATTAAGCCTCGTCCCCCCAGTCATACTCACGTGGCACCTCCAGCCTCTACATGACCGGAGTGGCTGCCACCACGGCCACCCCCACCACGGTGCTCACGCTGCGCTCTGCCATGCCACAAAAGAAACCCACCACGGGGTGGGCACCCTTTATGTCCGCGTAGGTGAACACAGCGATCTGATAAGCCGAGTTGAACAGAGGGATACTGGCTAGGCGTGCCAAGGTGTTGCCCTAGGGAGGAGGGAAATGGGACTCGCGTGAGTCAGGCTTGCTGGCGAGCATCTTTCAGTGCCGTTGCCTTCAGGCCTGAACAGCAGCTACCTGACCGCATGATGTCACCTGCTAAGCGCAGCCCTTAAAGTCACCCTGCCGTCCTGGAACCCCTCCACTGGCTTCTAGTGCGTCAAGAACAAACCCCTTGTCCTCCCTTTCAAAGCCCGGTGCAGTCTCCCTCCCCACCCACCTAATACAACCTAACGTTCTGGGAGTCACTAGAGGTTTCACGCAGTCTAACAAGTTCTATCGGCGGTTCAATCCTGGATGCAGTGCTGTGTTGACAGTTGCGGTGCAGTTCTTTTTTGACCTCCACCTCCTGCCTAAGTCTCGAGGACTGACCCACATGCTCTACAAATGCCATTTCACTGAATGACTCAATTGTAGGTGCAGAGCCATGCCCGCAAGTTCCACCCACTCCAGCAACCAGGGCCATCCCTAGCCATTTGGGTGTCCTACAGGGGACTGTGTGGGGCCTCAGGCCTTCCCTCCACCAAGGTCTGGGAGGCAGGAGCTGTAGGGGGGCACTTTTGGGGGCCCACAGGCCCAGAGTGGCCCAGGGGATGAGCGGGGGGCCAGGAGCAGCCCGCTCCGCTTCCCTCGCCCCAGCTGTGTCACTCAGGGGAGGCGGCTTCGGGGAAGGGATCCCCCCCCCCCCCACTCGAGTGACCAGATGTCCTGATTTTATAGGGACAGCCCTGATTCTGGGGTCTTTTTCTTATATAGGGTCCTATTATCCCCCACCCCCTGCCCCGATTTTTCACACTTGCTGTCTGGTCACCAGCAGCGGCGGGAAGCGGAGCAGCCCCGGCACCAGGCCGCTCTACTCCGCCAGCTCCCAGCTGCAGTGCTCTGCTTCCCGCCACCGGTGAGCGCGGGGTCGCTGGGGGAAGAGGTGGGATGGGGGCGGGCCGGATGGGGGCGGGCCGGATGGGGGCGGGCCGGGGGCAGAGCAGCGGGGAAGGGTAAGAGGGGGGAGGAGGGAGTTATCCAGGACCTTCCCGCCCCAGGGATGGCCCTGCCCCTTGCAGTGGGTGCAGCCTGTGGGGGGCCAGCCGGGGGATAGGGCTGGTCGCCGGGGCTGGTACTTCAGTGTGTGCAGCATGCAAAATTGCCCCAAATTTCATGGTGCCCTACACAGCTGCGTATGCCTAAGGACGGCCCTGCCAGCAACCCCCCCGAAAATTACACCCATTGTTGAATACATTCCTTGCACTGGTTTCCTCTCTGCTGCCTGCGTTCTTCCCATTCCTTTCTCCTTGCTGCTCCACCTGGGGCAAGTCCCGAAGCCCTCAATCAGGAAAGATTCCCACTGACTTAGTACCTCAAATGATTAGGGCAAGGAGATAAAAATCACAGCCGCCACCCCAGCCTGCTCAAACTCCTGCTGCTCCACAAGATTTTTGGCTCTTTTTGTTGTTTGCAGCCAGAGCCTCGTCCCCACCTGCCCTTCGGTGAAAGTCTTATCTGTGCCTACTGTGCATCAGCCCCCCTAACTCTGCACCTTCCAGGCCACTGCAGGCCCCGCTCCCTCTACAGTTTAACAAAAGACTCACACTAACCCTGGTGCCCTCAGAGCATTCTCTGTAGCATCCAGCCCCTGATCCGGGGCCATGCGGACTATCCAGGCGTGCTGTGCCCAAAGGAACAAAGGGTGACGCCGGTGCAATCATAACATGCTTCCCAGACCCTAAACTTAACAGCGTAACCCCCCGTCTAACAATGTTTCTCTGGCCCAGCGTCCTCTTCGGCATTTTCAACCCCGCCTGGCTGAGACCGCCTTTGCAGCAAGCCAACTCACTGTCCATTTTCTTCTTCAGCGAAGGGTGCCAGGGGGTCTTCTCCCCCACCCTCCGAACCCAACACCGCAAACGTTTGAAGTGCACTCAAGGTAAGGTTTGAAGTGCACTCTCTTTCACGCCCCCCCCCACCCCCCGCCCTGCCCCTGCTGTTTTTCTCTTCCTGAAGTTCTCACAGTCCTTCCTTTGCATTCAGTTCAGACTGGTGGCAGGTGACCTCTCGTGAACCAGACCATGCTCTGGTTACACAGACAGATGGCAGGATGAAGATCTCACCCTGGTTTTCACCCACCTGCCCGCTCCAGACACAGATGATCCAAACACTTTTTGCAGTATAGAGACGTGACCTCTCCCCTCAGACCCGGAGCCACATTTCACAAGGACACGGGTGACCTGCGTGAGACCAGCTTTCATTTGAGACAGGCTCTGGTGAACTAGGACATACATGCCAGACTCAGGAGATTCCCCTAACCCGCCTGCAGGCCTCTGTGCCCGTTCCAGGTGGCACTGAGACGGTCCTGGGTCACACTGGTGTCGTTGATTCTTCCCATTAAAACAAAAGGGGTTTTCTCTTTCCCCTACCCCAAATAGAAATGGAAACAGGAAACGTGAAAGTTGGAGATTTGACCCAGTCTTTGCGGTCAAACCCGGCTAGCTCCTTATCTAGGGCCCGATCCTGCCCTCATAACTCCACTCACATGACTAATCCCCTTGCTTTTCATGGTACTACTCAGGGGAGTCAAGGATCAGGCCCCACGCTTGCAACTGTCTACTGGTTAAAAGCGATGTGATAACTGCTCTCTTTTTTCAAACCCGTCAGCAACACCGACCCTTCAAACCTTGGTGCAACCGCATGACTCAGTACAGCACTTTACGTGGTAAGAGGGATGTTAAAATCATACTGCAGCCTTTGTCCAGACTTGCACACCGCTATAGAAAGCCGTAGGGCCTATGTCAGGGGTGGCCAGCCTGTGGCTCCAGAGCTCCATGCGGCTCTTCAGAAGTTAACATGCGGCTCCTTGTACAGGCACCGACTCCGAGGCTGGCGCTACAGGTGCCAACTTTCCAATGGGCCGTGGGGTGCTCTCTGCTCAACCCCTGGCTCTTCACAGGCCCTGCCCCCACTCCACCCCTTCCTGCCCCCTCCCCTGAGCCTGCCATACCCTCGCTCCTCCCCCCACCCCAGAGCCTCCTGCATGCCATGAAACAGCTGATCAGGAGGTGCAGGGAGGGAGGAGGCGGCGCTGATTGGCGGGTGGAAGGTGCTGGGAGCAGGGGGAGCTGATGGGGGGCTGCAGACATATTGCTGGGGCTCTTTGGCAATGTACATTGGTAAATTCTGTCTCGTTCTCAGGCTCAAGTTGGCCACCCCTGGCCTATGTCATGTGGGAAGTCTGACTCAGTTACAGTGGTTCCCTTGGGCTCTATAATCTACGAATGCAATGGCCGCACATTTGTGTGACTGAGTTGGTGCCTATTTTAATCACGTTGTCATTATGGCTACTGTTGAGCTTTCTCTCCTTACAGATTGAGGGCGGGGGAGAAATACACAAGACACATCTGTGGAGTATCTTCCTCTGCAAAGTTCTCAGAGCACTACAAACGGTGACCTTGCATGGTGGATCAAAGCCGGTGCGCAGCGTTGTCATAAGCTTGACACTCATTGCTCTTCGAGCTCCTGCAGCCGCTTTTGGGTGAGACCCCCAAAGCTTGGCAAATTCTGATTGACCAGGTCAAGTGGTGTGCACAGACAGAGCGAGCCAGATGCCCGGAATTTCTCTGAGTCAGTGTTGGAGCCAAGAATAAAAACCAGGAGTCCTGGCTCCCAGGCCTGTGCACAGACCACACCTGGCCTTATGACCGTTTCCTACTGCTAAAAGCTGGCATGGAAAATGACAACAGGTCAGTGGCAGGCAGGTACAGAACCCAGGAATCCTGATTCCTGGCATCCTATGCTCCGTACGGCATATTTGTGACTGGCCTTGAAGAGTTGCTGACACCTTCTGAAAAGCTACCTAGCCACGTGTCTGTTGTTTCCAACAACACCCAACCGGGAGACGCAGCTCAGCTACATTTTGTCCTCACTTACACCTATCCCCAAGCCTAAATGCAGGCAAAACGTGCCCGTGACACTGAGTGTGTGTGTCGGTGGGAATAATGAGCAGCACAGATCTCAGTTTGTTGGCCAGTCTCCATGGAGACGCATCCAGGAGTCAGTACAGACTGTGAAGGATGTGATGGGCATAAAGGCAGAATGGGGTTGATCCTCAGCTGGTGGACACTGGCAGATCACCACCGAAGCCCATGCAGCTGTGGTCATTTATACCCGCTGAGATTCTGGCCCAAAGTCTTCTGAATAAATTGTTCTGCAGAACTTGGGGGCAGCTTTCGGCGTTGTTTGTATACAGCGCCTCGAACAACAGAGTCCTGGGCCTCCCGGGTACCTGCCCGAATGAACACGATGAAAGAGAATTAACACGACAAAATCTACTTACATTCTTTAAAGCCATGCTTCCTGCTCAGCAAGGAGGGGGGAATGGAGAATGCTGGAATCAGCTGTCCTGCGGTCTGAAGAGGCTGCTCTTCTCCCTAGAAACCAACCAGTGGGGAAAAGGTTTCCACTGAGCAGCCTTTATGTTGGAAAAGTCTCCACCCCTTCGCTTTTGATGGCTTTAATGGATTGTTGAGCAGAATTCCAGCCTCAACGAGGATTAATAGACTGGATCGGATTAGCCCAGGGCCACATTCATAGTTTTAAAGAGCTTGGGGGGGAACCCAAGAGCCAGACTCAAGAGTTTTCTTTTCAGGACCAAGTTCTCCGAGAAGAAAGCCACAAAAGGGGAATGCAGCCTCACGGGGAACGAACCCAGTGCCAGGCATGTACTAAGCTTGAAACTCAACTTTTGTCAACGAGAAAATCTTGCAACTCCCATCAAAGCCCGGCTCCAAATGGATCCAGAGAGCAAGATGTGGCTTCTAGATGAAAACGAAGGGAGGTTGGCACAATTTCACTGAGAGTTTCTCTCGATATGACACTGAGGTCACAGAAAGCTGCAATGTCAATCTACCCCACGCTTAAGGCAATTGGTAGGTGTCACTGCAGCATGCCAAGACATACCCGGGCCAGCTTTCATCCAGCTAGCATGGCTAACAGTAATAAATATGGTAGCAGGGGCTAGAAACCTGCGTACAAACCCAGGCTCGCCAGCAAGCTTGGCAGCATGGATTAGTCACCCGAGTACATGTGCTACACCGCTATTGTTACCCGATGCCAGCTACATTAAAGCTGGCAAGGGCATGCCTACTATCACTCCTCCCCTTGCAATGGGGACGTACCCTGAGTGTGCAACAGGCTAGTGTGAGGTAGATTTACATCCTGCTTGCCATGAACTAAGTATTTGTATAGCCAAACTCTTTGAACCCCCAGGAGCAAAAGCCCTCCGTAGCCCGAACCCTAGAGAAGAGCTTTTGCTCATTGAGAAATGTCTTGGTTCTAGAACTAGGGATGGACCACAGGATTGTACATAATCCTGATTTTGTAGAGTTCAGAGGTGGATCCGAACCGGCTCCTCTCTCTGTAAAAGGAGCAACTCAAAATTCTGTATCCGGTTCCACCAACTATTATAAACAGAGTTTCGCTCTCCCACATCCCCCATGTAACCAATGTTTAAGGAGCCAACCAGGTACTGCAGCATCCTTCTGAAGGAGCAATTTCTCTCTTGCTAAGCACCTGTAAAGCTAGCGCTTAGAACAGCTTGTTTGTTGCATCTCCTGGTATCACCCCTCCCCCCAGAACAAGCTGCCCTTTCTGACAAAAGAGCAGCAAAGCATCAGGCCTGGTCTACCCCTAAAACTTCGGTCGACCTAGCTCCATCGCTCTCAGCTGTGAAAAATGTCATGCCCTGTGCAACGCTGTTAGGTCGACCTAACCCACAGTGCAGATGCAGCTAGTTTGACAGACGAATTCTTCCATCAACCTAGCTATTGCCTCTTGGGGAGGTGGGTTACCTGCACCGATGGAAAAACCGTCAACGTAGGAAGCACCTGCAGCTCCATAGCTGGGCCGCTGTAGCATGCACGTAACCTCAAGCTGACATAAAGAGCAGAGCACCAAATACATCTGAAGTGATACACGGTGTTAGATTTATATGCAGCCAGCTAACAGCTCATTAACGTTTTCTCTGCATAGTCAGCTATACAGGAGAGCAGGATAGAATTTGGGGTCAGAGTCCCCCTTGTCCATGGGGAGAACCCTTAAATGAGGTGGGGGGAGGGATAGGTTTCATTCCCACATGGCACAAAGCATAGCCAGATTACTGAGCCTTTTTGTGTTTGTTTGAAAAGGGAGATAAGCCCTGACACACGTTCATGTGAACTTGATGAGTTCCGGCGGTTAGCGCTCGCCCCCCCCGTGTCAAATCTCTCTCCGAGGTCATCTGCAGAGATGTTGATGCTACGGGAAGTCTGCAAAACAGCCTAATTAGGAATAGATTCAGGGTGATGCCCGGAGGGATGCTGGGAAGACCGGTTTGTTATTTTGCGGGCCCCTTTCACCTATCCGCCAATCGTTTTTGAACCATACCCTACTTATCTGGGGATAAAGCTCGACTGCTCTGGGTCCTGTTGACAACACATTGAGAAGACACGAACTAAAATCCAGTCAAGAGTCATACCCCTTCTCAGCTTGCCGGCCACTTGTGCTCTAACCTCATGGATATCTACCCATGACTTAAGTATTGCGTCTGCCAAATGCAGTGTAGCAGCTTGGAGCTCCAGTCGTCACTGTGGCCATGACCAACACTGGTGGGACCCGGACAACGTCAGTTTCCAACCTTCTGCTCTCGACTGGTATAGATCTCCCCATGACTGGGCATGAAGGCAGGGCCACCTATCAGGACAGCTTACTTCACAAGGTCATCTTAAAGCCGCCTCAAAAATGCCGGCAAAAATCAAAATGCCCCTTTGCTGAAATAGTTGAGCTTCTCAGACAGTACATCAGACGTGACTTTTCTAAGGAACAGTGGCAACAGGTGGTGAATGCCACTCCCAGTCCAGTGCCCTACTTACTGGGTATGCTCTGCCACTGACTTGCTTTGTGAATAAGTTACTTCCCTTCTCTTTGCCTCGTTTTCCTCTCTCTAGTTCTCATGAGCTCCAGTTCAGTGGCCAATCTGCTGGACCATACCGGCTTTGCAACAGAAGTGCAAAGTCTGATCATCTCTGCCAGGGGAGGACTTTTATCCATTGCTCACATAAGATCTATGAATAGCCAATGTTTTACCTTTGGAATGCACTCAGCTGTATGTATGAGGAGAGATCAATAAGACTGGGACTTTTCAAAGAGAGGACTAAGGGGGAATATGATAGAGGTCTATAAAATTATGACTGGTGTGGAGAAAGTAAACAAGGAAGTGTTATTTACTCCTCAGAACACAAGAACTAGGGATCACCAAATGAAATTAATAGGCAGCAGGTTTAAAACAAACAAAAGGAAGTACTTTTTCACACAACACACAGCCAGTCTGTGGAACTCTTTGCCAGAGGATGTTGTGAAGGCCAAGACTATAACAGGGTTCAAAAAAGAAGTAGATAAATTCATGGAGGATAGGTACATCAAGTGCTATTAGCCAGGATGAGCAGGGATGGTGTCCCTAGCCTCTGTTTGCCAGAATCTGGGAATGGGTGACAGGGGATGGATCACTTGATGATTACCTGTTCTATTCATTCCCTCTGGGGCACCTGGCACTGGCCACTATCAGAAGACAGGATACTGGGCTAGATGGACCTTTGGTCTGGCCCAGTATGGCCATTCTTATGTCCAAACCGTGCTCCCAACTACAACCCCGCTGTAATGGCTCCAATCCTCCTTGCCCTTGTAAATTACTATGTGAATGCTGCCTCCCCCAAAATAAGCATCTGTCACAAATTAAGAGACACAAGATGACAGGAAAATAGCAGCAGCTTTGCTTTTTAATTCATTAGTTTGCAAACTGCCCTATGTTTTCTTAAACCTGAGGAAGAGCTCGGTGTAAGCACAAAAGCTTGTCTTTCACCAAAAGTTGGTCCAATAAAAGATACTACCTCTCCCACCTTGTCTCTCTTTTTAAACTATTAACAACTTAATTGTACAGTATTTACATCAAACTGACAACGTGATTGTTAGAGACACTTTGCGGCTGTCTATTGTACATTTTAAACTTCAAGGAATTTAACAATATTGCTCTAAAATGTCAAACCTTCATGTTAACCGTATAAAGAAGCTGCTGGCAGCTGGGTTTGCTAGAGGCAGAAGAGCATGTTAATAAATAGACTGAAAACAATTTAGTGAGATATTTTTACTTAGCATCACCCCCACACATTTAACTGATTTATGTTCGCTCTACTCCCTCCTTCACCAACATTACAAAGTGTCCGGGCTACATCTAACATTATGCAATAACGCCACTTAACAGCTACGTTATTCTTATTGATATGTGATCTTCTACAGGCTCTGTACTCAGATGGAGATTAACACCTGCATACAAGGCACAGATATCCACAAAGACAACTGTACTTACATTTTACCTTGACAATTTAAAACATCTTCATTTGGCAGGCGGTGGCAGAGCTGTGACCCAACTGAAAGTCTGGAGCCCAGTTCCTCTTATAACCCCTTGCAATTTGGCTAACAAGCCATCAGTTTTCTCTTGCTATAGCTTATCATAGTTCAAGGCAGCTAAAATCAGAATTACCTGGGTGAATGAATATTTGTGTATGTACGTGCACAACCAGGGGTTTTCTTCACAAGGGCAGCAGTGATTCTGAGTCCTAATGCAGCAATAGACAGTGCTCTGGGATGCATGTAAGGAAGGGTGGGTGGATGCGGATGAGTCCTGAAGGCATGGAAGAAGAGCACTGATCGATAAGAGCATCCATGTGTACAGCCCGCGACAGGTTAAACGCAAGCGAGATCATTCTCATTACCCTACATACATAATTAACAGGGATCACCGAAGAACGTAGTGGCTTTAGATATAAATGCAGTCCTTGGTCTGAGACTACCCATTGTTGGGTGATAAAAATCTCTCTGCAGCCAGATCAGCCAACAGTCTAGAGGGCTGCATTGATGTTCTGACTTTGCACAGAGAAACAGAACTTGATAGACTCCAGTAAAATGGTAATTTCAGATCAGCACGTACTTTTATTATGAAAACAATCTCAATACAGATTTCCATTCAAAGTTAGCATTGCACCATTTGTTTTCTCCTCCTCTCCAGTTTATTAAAGTACACCAAAGAAGCCATTAAAAAAACAGCTGGGTGAGCATTTGGCTAGCTGGGTGAACAGGAGGGTAGGTCTGTGTCATTCCTACTTTACAGACGGGGAAGTGAGGCACAGAGACATGAAGGTCCACAGTCATTCAGGGCACAAGAAAAAAAAAACAGAGCCAGGAGTCCTCAGTCCTGTCCCTGTGCTGAGATTACACCCCATCTTACGGTCTCTATGCATTGCTGCAAATTGGTGCGCATCATGTCAGTTTCACTTACCCGCTTTCACAGGTCACCCTGCTCCACGCCTGAACATCCCTGCGTGCTTTATAAACAATGGAAAAACAGAGCAAGGCTGAAACAAATAGGAGAGGCAGGAGGAGAGACTGAATATTGCTGTTTACCTTCGTTTTACTAGCATCAAACCTAACCTAATGTTGCTGCCAGGGCAGCAGGAAAATCCACGGTTTCCAGGCACGGCGGAGGTGTCGGAACTGGGGACGGCATCCAAAGGAAACGGCTGGGAATGCTGCAGCCTGCACTCCACCAGCACACATTAGGACATACCATGTCATCACTGTTAAGTGCCACTACTCAGCAAGCTTCCCCGGCACCTTTCAAAGTTATCTGGCATGCCTAATAAACTGGGGCTTAGCAATTCGCCTCAGGAGTCTCTAGCCATGAACTCCAGGCACTTGTTACTCACAATACTTCAAGTGTTATATTTAAAAAAGGACTTCCACGTGAAAGGTGCCAGATGGACCAGCCGCAGAGACCAAAGTCCACTCTGTATCCATAGACCAGGTAGAACATGGGCAACAGCAACAAAGGCCTCCCTACTCGCTACCTCCTGGCTTTACAGATGGGGAAACTGAGGCACGGAACTCCTGTAGGGACAAGAGGGGAGCTCAGTCTCCATGGTTCATCCAATCCCTGGCTAAGGCCGTGAATTAGTATCAATTCTGGTGACAGACCGTGAACGCTTGTTCTATCACAGGATCGAGCCCCCACCCCCAAAATTCAGTATGTACCAGCCACTGGATGGTAGCAACCTTGGGCCCCTAACATCCTGAGCTGGCCTTGAACCAGCAACATAGAGGCAAAGGCTCCACATCTCTCTACCAACCAGCAAGTTCTCCCTATTAAGGTTTAAGTTTGAGCCAGGGGTGAACGATGGTGAGGATAGAGAGGATGGAGGAGGTAAGGCCGCACAGCCCCACAAAGCCTGGGTTGGTCTTGTACAGCCCCAGCTTGTCCAGCGGGATGAAGATATCACAGGCATTTTTCACCACGTCCACAAGCAGAGGGGGGTTGCTCCTCAGCACGTGCACAAGAAGGTGCAGCTGGACTTTCAGCCTCAGCACCAACTGCTGGAGACTGCTGTCTGCTTGGAGCACGTGCCTGGTCTCGCTGCCCTTCGGACGCTTCCCGCATGCCTCCCGCTCCATCAGGAGCCGGATCTCGTAGGCATCCCTGCTCAGGTTCAGGATCAGCGCAAAGAAGTAATATCTGACAGGCAGAAGGGGGAAGGAGAGAGGTTTTATCAGCCAATATTTACTGTCCACTAAAGGGACAAAACTCCCACGGACTCCAACAAGAGCGGGTGACCCCCTAAGGCTATGTTACTGCAGCTGATGGGGGGGGCGACTGCAGCACATGCAGACATACCTGAGCTAGTTTTAACAGAGCTGGATCAAGGACCAATCGCCATGAAGCAGCAGCAGCAAGGGCGGTGATCGCTCGAGCACATGGCGAGCCTGTGCCGCTGCCCACGTCACCATCAGAACCTGACCTGGCTCTAGCCAAGCTACCTTGGGCCGGTGTGCACGTGCTCCAATCACACCTCCCGACGGCAGCTTGGACAGAACCGAAGCATCTTCATCAGAATATAAACGTAGAAGGACGTGTTATTCAGCGGCCGGTCTACAGGCTGAGACAACTGAGTTCTATTCCCATCTCCTAGCAGGACGTGGGACTGAAGGCTAAAGCTGTGGATTGGGTTTGACTGGAATGACCGTGGACGAATCCGTCATCTCTCTTGTGCTTTGCTTTAGCCAGCCATTGGACGGATGCAACACACCCTACCTCCTGAAAGGGGCAGGAGGTTTCATGTCTGTCAAGAGCTTTGGGATCTCTGGACAGATGCTAGGGAAGTGTTACTAGAATCCCTTCTGAGGATCAGCTGCGTGACAGGGCAGGTCACCTTATTAGAAGGCAACATGGCCAAGGCAGATTCTCCCCCCTCCCAGACATTCATGTGCACCCAGCCCAACATGTGGGGTGTTAAACTGACCTCACTGACCCTGCATGGATGTCAGAAGCAGCACGGTTCACTGCACAGGATGCAGCACCAGATCCCAGTTCTATTCCCAGCGCTGCTGTAACCTTGTTGTGTGCCTGGGACAGTGCGGGGGAAGGGTGAGCTGCTCTGTGGCTCAGTTTCCTCGCATGTAAAAGCACGGATAATGATACTTACCCATTTCTGGGCAGCCCTGAGATCTGCAGACGCAATCTGCTGTGTTAAATATTATCACTGCTGCTAATAAAGAGCCTTGGCCATTTTTTCTTGCAAGCGTAGGGGTGCTAACTCCATTGCCTTATGCAAATTCAAAAGTAGGTCTTTATAGTCGACTAGCCACTTCCCAAGGAATTTCTATGGCTTTGCTTCAATGAGCTGCAGCCATAGAAATTGCTGCGAGCTATTGAACCGTTCCCATGGTCCACCCCAGAGGTGGCTGCAGTTCAGTGCTGGGCAAAGTGATTCCTGTATGTAAGGTTAGCCAGGTGCTTTGGGATGGAAAGTGACAGGGAGCAGGGAAAAGGGAAAAAGAGCCATGTTATTTCTGTAGCAACACCTGTAGTTAGCAAGATTTTGTCAGAAACTCTCCACCCCTGACACATGCACACGCATTTACCAGGCAGGATCATCCATTACCAGGAAAAGCAAATGGCATGAGCCCAGCCTCACCTGAAGGACCGCTGGCTCCACTTTTCCTGGTCCATGTGAGGGAGGAGACCTGACTTCCCCGCCCACAGGATGTTGTCACAGGCGAAGTACATGGCTCTGTTCAGGTTGCTGACGGTGATGCAGAAGCGCAAGACCACATCTGAGAGGTGAATGGCTCGCTTCGCCGACTCCAGGGCATCCGCTGAGTTCCCCAGCCGGAACACTGGAACATCAAGCAGCTTGAACGAAGAGTCAGCCAGACACTCCCTGCTGTTGGCACAACCTACTAAGCAAGTCACTGATGCCAAATGGGTCAGTGATCTGGGATAACTGACACATCCCTCCTGCCTTCCACGCCACGCTGTGGGGCCACCGGCCACCCCCATTGAGCATTGTGGCACAAAATTACAACCAAAGGTAATTAGCAGGGTAAGAAAAACTGAGTTTCTCTTGTTCAGAGACCCGGGAAGCCTCCCATTACATCCCCTCTGAGAAGAAGGTTTCACTTACGCTTGCGCCCCAGGCTCATGTGAGCCTCAAGCTGTTTGATCCTGTTGAGGAAATCAGCACTCGCTCCATTCTTCTGCAGTGTGTAGCCGAGCAAAGTGCAGGCATACTGAGCGGCTCTGAAAGAGACAATAGGAACGAGTCTAGGAACTGCACCTAGCGAGACAGGATTTGCCTTAATGGATCAGTCCAACAAGCCCAGCCTCCTGCCTCCACCAGTGGAAGATGAAACACGCTCTTCTTCCAACCCCGCTTGGCCATCTATGGAGTGCTGCCCATGGCAGGGAAGAGAGATTTCTTCCTGACCCCTGCAATGATCACCATACTGAAGTATGAGATTCAATTACCAATATTATTACTGGCCAGGAAATTCCTACAGCAGGGAGTTCCACAAGTTGGCCACAGGCTGCTTTAGAAAGTGGTCTGTAAAGCTTACCATTTCTACCCCATGCCCAGTGACTAACCAATGAGGAGAATAACTCGCTTCTCAGCTCTACGAAACTCTCTCTCTCACTCACACACACACACACACACACACACACACACACAGAGTCCAACTAGCTCATTTCATCTGAGGCTTGTTAGACCCTGAAGAGTTTAGGTTTAAAAATAAAAGCATAAAGGATCTGATGGCTAACTAAGTCATCCTGGGGCATTACCTCCCCCATCCCTGCCATGCAGAATGGGCATACCCTGAAATATTTAGCACTTTCCCATTGCAGCTGCACATCTTTGGATAGCATTTACACATCTTTTCAAATGACCCAACATGGGCCAGTTTCTGAACCCAGCTGATGGCACCGGTTTCAATTCTGTTAAGAAGATAGTTCCTGGAGCAAAGCAGAACTCCCTCTAGACTCAATAGCTTCCAACTTATTTTCTTTCCTAGAGGAGAGGGGTAAATTCCCTCCCCTCTCCCCTTCCTTGGTTTTCAACTTTTTCAAGTTTGGGTACCTAAGTTAGGCATCTAAATAAGACCCTGATTCAACAAGGTATTTAATGCATGGGAGTTGTTCCAGTGAAGCCAGTGTTTAAATGCCTCGCTGCATCACGTCCTAAGTGGGCTGATTTTCACTGCAGCTGAGCTCTTGCAATGCAATGATTTCCATAGCACACGTGGATTTTCAACACCTCTGGAAAGGAGGCCACTTATTTAGCGGGCTAACTAGGGATATAAAGACCTAATTTAGGAACACAGGACTAGGACCAAAAGGGACTCCTGGGTCATTGAGTCCAGTGCGTGCTATCACAGCCAACCCCCTCATCCCACCCCATTCAGAAACTGATCAAGCTCCATTTTCAAACTGCTTAGAGGTTGTTTGCCCCCACAACTCCTTCTGCGAGGCTATTCCAGAACTTTACTCTTCTGCTGGTGAGAAAGCTCATTCCCAGCCTATATTCCTGGCCAGTTTATCCCCATTTGTTCTTGTGCCGACACTGTCCTTTAGCTTAAATAGCTCTTCTTTCTTCCCGCTGTATTTAGAGAGCACAACCATATCCCCCTCTCAGCCTTGGTTTTGCTAAGCTAAAGACAAAGCCAAGCTCTTTTAGTCTTCTCTTGTAAGATTGGTTTTCCATTCTAGGGCCCAAATTACAGCTGTAACTGCTTCCCAAAGAGAGAATTATTATTATTTTTAGTCATTTCACAGTGGAACCTGGGGATCCAGATCAGGGCCCCATTATGCTAGCCCCTATATTATTATTATTATTAATTATCTGTATTACCCTTACATTAACAAGCTAAACATTTTGCATGAGCATTTGCTAAACATTTCCTGGGTACTATCATGGGTACTTTAAGGCTTTTATATGTTCTTCCCCTACCCTTCTGGAAAGGGTACACAGAAATCAGAAAACAAATCATATGCCTTGACTTTTGGTATGTGGAAAAAATAGGAGATTCTTAGCAAACTTCAGAGCATGTGACTTCTTAACAAACAGCTCCCTGTTTGACCATCTGGCTTGGTATGAAATTGCAGATCTGACACTTTCATCTCAGCGTAAAGCCAAATACTTTTAACCTAACAGAGATAAAAC
The DNA here is from genome assembly GCF_965140295.1 of Lepidochelys olivacea. Taxonomy (NCBI): domain Eukaryota; kingdom Metazoa; phylum Chordata; order Testudines; family Cheloniidae; genus Lepidochelys; species Lepidochelys olivacea. The sequence continues at coordinate 5,925,686 of NC_140434.1, forward strand.
TGTTTTTAAATTAAAAAAAAAAAAATCAAAGTAGGTTCTGAGACGCACTGTAGACGCTGATAAAAATCTCAGCAGACTTCTACAGATTGTCTCCTCATAAAACGTTTGGCTAGAAAACGTTACCTCCCCCAGCCTACCTTTAAAACATTACTGTCTGATCTTGAACTGCTCTTTCAAATGAATTTAGTCCTCCCAGAATGCGTCACATCGATATCCATGATTTGATCTGCTGTTTATCCCCAGAAAAGGGACAGCCTAGTCAGCTTTCTCCCGCCAACGAGCTTCAATTCCACCCTGGGCAACAGTGTCTAGTCTCCATAACCAATGCAGTCCCCAGCCTCTCTGCTGAGAAGGGGGCCCAATTAGTGCCAGTTGTGGTCATGATTTGTCACTCCTAAGATGATCCTTGGAAGAGCCCAAACCCAGCCCTGTTCAGCAGGAAGGAATGCAGCTGCAACAGGTTTAAGGGAGCAAACCTAAACTGGGTTTGGGAGAGAAAATGAGAGGATTGCACCCTCACCCCCCATCTTCTGACAATGAGGTTTTTCCTGTTCAAATCATGTAATTCCAAGGGATTGCTTAAGGAAGAGGAACCAGATGAGGCTGGAGTTGGAGCGGGGGGGTGGGGGGGAGACAGAGCAATTGGAAACACTTCAAGCAGATAAACATCATCTGAATAAAAGCAAGCAAAGCCAGGAAAAATATGTAACATGCCTGCTGATCATGCTTGCGTTAGACAGGGAAAAGAAGTGTATGTTCATGGAGAATTCAAGGGAGGAAGACAAAACATTACGGAAGCAATTCAACATTAGATCAAACTGAAATGAATGAATGAATGTGTCTCACAAATAATGGCCCCATTTGTGAGTACAGGAACCAGGTTTGATACAAGAAGGCGCTTGAGCACCCCAACTCCCAGCAACTTAAATGCTGCGTGTCTCAGAATCTGGCCCAAACCTGCAAAGACCAAGAACCCATGTGGGTCATGGAAACAGGACATCACTCTTTGTGGAAGGGCAGGATCGAGGCATGTTTGCAGAGGGAGGAGTGACCAGTGTTGCGAACTCTCGAGATTGTTTTGCCAGCCTCACGGTTTTTGCTATTTTCCTTCAAGTTCCAGCTCCAGGAGTCTTGGAATTACGGGAGAATCTCATCTTAAAATGTAAAATAAAAAGGAAGTTTCTAGCTCTAAAGGCTCAGAAAACTAGACAGCAAATACAAAGAACCAAGTTCTCTCCCTTAAATATCATGATTTCTATGACAATTTCATAATTTTGCAGGGACCAGACTCGTCATTTTTCAGCACTGTGGTTAGCATTACTGAAGACACTTCCTACTAAGATGTAGTCTACACTTTGACTGTGAGAACACCTGCCTTAGATTATTAAAACAAGACAACAAAAGTCACTTCATGTTAGATTTCTCCACTACCCCATTCTTCCATCACACCCCCTTTATCTGCTTCTTCCACAGCTGCATCTTGTCACAACCCTTGACTGTGCTCTCTGCAGCAGGGACTGTCTTTACTTGTTTGTCTAGCACCCATCACAATGGAGCCCTGGTCTTAGAGTGGGGCATTTAAGGGCTGTGTGACACAAATAAGAAGTTTATTGGACAGTGAAACTAGTTTAACCTGTTCCACTGTGTTCCTCGTGAGCTAGCTCATTGTTCCTGTGTTGAGCACCCTATGTTGCAGCCTAGCTCAAACTGTCCAAGTTAGGAGTGGACACTTTATATACCACTGAGACCTGGTGTGGTTCAGTGGATAAAGTCCTGGGCTGGAAGCCAAAAGACCTGGGTTTTATTCCCAGCTTTTCCACTGACTCTGGGCAAACCACTTCCCGTCTCCTGCTCATTTCCCCTCCCACTCTGTGTCTTGTCTGCATGCACAACGCTTGGCACTATGGAGTCCGGATCTTGGTGGGGGCTTGTAGGTACTACTCTAAAAGAAATAAATATTACTACCACCATCACTGGAAAGTTAAGAATCCCAGCTCTCCAGAAGAATACATCACTTTTAGACCCAATGGTTCATAATATATCATACCTTTAAATCTGTCAGTGTCTCCTGAGTCTAGCAGTGATTTGTTACCCCAGCTCTGGGACCAAACAAAGCAAATCAGGAATTATTTTGGGGAAGTTCTAAGGCCTGTATTATACAGGAGGTCAGATGAAATTATAACAGTGGTCCCTTCTGGCCTTGGAAACTATGAAATCCTGAAATCGATGAAATCAGAAATTTTAGGTTCTTGAACATCTGCTTCGTGCAGGAGTAACCTGCTTCTAGAAGAAAAGGAGTACTTGTGGCACCTTAGAGACTAACCAATTTATTAGAGCATAAGCTTTCGTGAGCTACAGCTCACTTCATCAGATGCATACCGTGGAAACTGCAGCAGACTTTATATATACACAGAGAATATGAACCAATACCTCCTCCCACCCCACTGTAAATTGGTTAGTCTCTAAGGTGCCACAAGTACTCCTTTTCTTTTTGCGAATACAGACTAACACGGCTGTTACTCTGAAACCTGCTTCTAGAAGGTATTTCCAATCGCGATCATGTGGCGCTGAAAACTCTGATGTCAGATCCTGCGCATCCCAGAAGCTGCCCATTAACTTCATAGCAAAGGGACAACAAGCGTTTCAATGCCTTGGTCTTAAGGGTTTATTAGTCATTTGTTCAGAGGGGATTATCAAACTGTCTTCTGCATGGTTTTCATTCCCACCCAGCAGTCAAAACAAATAATCTTTTTAAGATACTAGTTTGCACTAGCTAATTCTTTTCTTTTAAGAGCACCTTTCTATCCACCAATCCCAAAGCACTTTACAATAAAGCATTACAACATCCTGATAGGTATTATCCCTATTTTACAAAAGGGAAAACTGAGGCACAACACAGTTAAGAAACTATACAAGAAATCACGGGTGCCAGAAATAAACCCAGGAGCCCTGGCACCCAGTCCTCAGTTCTAACTACTAGCCAACATTCCCTTATGGAGCTGTGAACAGAAATCAGGTGTCCTAATTCCCCATTCTATACTAATATTTATTAGACCACAAACACACTTTCCCCCAAAATGCCCATGCATGGCTTTTTCCTAATCTAGAGGCTTTTCTGACACAAACTGGAGTCCATCAAACTGTCTCTGTTCGATTTAGACAGAGAGGTTAGGCTTGTTTTTTCTCTTTGGTTGCCTAAGAAGTTTTCCATTGTTTATTGGGAGACTAAACTAGTCACAGAATTGGTGCTATTAATAACGTAAGAAAAGAATTTGTTTAAAACTACATAATTATCTTGACAGCAGTTCCCCTACAGGGGTCTGATCCAGCACACACTGCTTTTTCTAGTGACTAACGGGGAACTTTGTTGAGTATTTTTCAAACTGTAATAAATATTATTTATTATTTGCAATGCAGTAGCACCTAGGAGCTCCAACCATCGACATTGATCCCAGGCTGCTAGTCATGTACAACCACAGAACAAAAAGACAGACTCTGCCCCAAATGCATCATAAAGCTTCACCCTCCTTTGATTCGCCACAGAATACAAGTAAAAACAAGCTACCAAGAAAACAAATTCATAAGAAGAATCTTTTAAACGTTTCTCATTTCTGGCTGGCTGAAAAAACCTACATATGCCCAAACTTGCCTGCTCCATTGGGGAAAAAATGCTTATTAATGACCAGAATTTAAATCTAACCCCACAATGATTATGGAAACTTTTTTTTAAAAAATGGAAGCCCAGCTTTTCCAGAACATAGGGAAAAGCATGACTAGTGAATTGATTTCACAAGCAAAGAAATCCTCTATGCTGTCAACCTCTCTCTAGGCTGGGACGAGGGTTTTCAAGGGGATATGCAAGACCAATGCCGCTTCCAGGCAGGAAAACACTAGCTTCTCGCTGCTTACCTACAGGGCTTGCTATACCCCGGCCTTCTCTATTTATTGCTTAACCAGTTCATTGCAAGGTAATTCCAGCTCCACAGAAAAACAACATGACATTACAGAAGAATAGGATTTTTTGGCCTGTATAGGAGGGGAAATCTAACAGAGGTGCATTATATATAATAACTATTGCCCAGCAAAGGTATTTTGCAGGATTACAAGACCAAAGAGCCACTGAAAATTTAAAAGCAACACGTTTAAAATAGATAAACAGAAATATACATGGCATAAAAAAAGATCAACTAGTGGAACTTGATACTGTAGGGAAGGGTTTCTCAACAGAAGAGAGATGAAAGACAATCAGGGAGATGGCGAGGCACTGAAAGTGTTATTACAGTCTAAAGCAAAGCAAATCTCATTCCCCCACTCCCCTCCTCTTCAAGGCCAAATATTCTCTGTCAGCCTCTTAACACACACACATCAATTACACAGACGTAACACCGTTATCACGGATACATTTCTTACTCTTATTTTTATTGTCAATATAAAGGGATTTCAAGGGGTCGCCAGCCTGAATAGGTTTAGAAACACTCCTGTAGGTTTGGTGGTTTTGTTGCTTTTTCCCCCCCACCAGACAAATAGCTTAAGTCTCTTTTTTAAAATATTAGGTGCCGATCTCAAAGATTTGTAGCTATAATAAAATTTCATCTATTGAGTCTCATTCTTCAGGGTATGAGCTAGGAGTCAAGAAGGAAAGTCTTTCCCACAAGCCCAGAGGATAATCTGGCACATGACCATTCCCTGGGACATAAACCATAAGATGCCATGGGCATTGGGGAAACCAGACTTAGGCCTGGTCAACACATAGGTTGTTTACCAGTATAACTGTTGGTTAGAAGTGTAGTTTTTAACAGAAAGTTATATCAGGACAATCCCCAGAGTGGATGCAGTTACACCGTTTTAAAGGTGCCTTAGGCTAGTATAGCTTATTTCCCTTCCCATAAGCTATACTGGTGTAACTGTGCCCACGCTACAGTGGTTGTACGTGTTTACCATACTAGGACAGTTAAAGTGGTAACAACTTTTTGTGCAGATAAGCCCTTAGATGGGACTATTGGTCTGGCCAAATTCCCAAGACACCCGTTGATTATCATACAAGTTTGCCTCTGTCCTGCACAAACCTCAGCCCTGAAAATCCATGAAAATCACAAGGATTGGGGAAAGAAGGGAGAGGCCAAGCGTTCTTCTGGTGAGCCAACAAAAACAGCAAGTGATTAGGATTCCACAGGGACCGATGCCTTGTCTAGGCTAGAAAGGGTTTGTTGTATAGCTATACCGGCTAAGCTTCCTACTAGAGATATAACTTATACTGGCAAAAAAGATCATTTGCTGGTACTGTATAGCTTATACTAGTTTCCTGAATGAAGCAGGCTGTACTGACAAAGGGAACGTCTATGCAGCTTGCAACAGAGAGCTTCCCAGCCCAGATCAACAGACTCAAGCTTGAGGAGTTCACGCCAGCATCCTCAAAATTGCTGTACAGACAGCATTTTGAAGTTGCAGCTCAGGCTGGAGCATGGGCTCGGAAGCCCACCCTCACCCCTCGGGTTCAGAGCCTGGGATGCAACTAACAAAGCATGGTCTACACAACTTTTTCAGAGTGCTAGCACACAAAGGTAACCTCAAGTCTGTTGATCCAGGCTGGGGGAGGCTCGCTGCTGCAGGCTGCATAGACATACCCAAAAGGACTTTTTTGCCACTGTAACTAAATCTACACAAACAACAAGGGGTCCGGTGGCACCTTAAAGACTAACAGATTTATTTGGGCATAAGCTTTTGTGCGTAAAAATCCAGTTCTTCAGATGCATGGAGTGAAAATTACAGATGGAGGCATATGTCAGTACATAATGCCTGCAGCTGTAATTTTCACTCCATGCATCTGAAGAAGTGGGTTTTTACCCACGAAAGCTTATACCCAAATAAATCTGTTAGTCTTTAAGGTGCCACCGGACTCCTTGCTGTTTTTGTGGATACAGACTAACAGAGCTACCCCTGGCTACTTAAATCTACACAGAGGCTTTTGCTGGCATAGCTAGTGGGTTCAGGGTGTGATTCCCCCCCACACTCCTGATACCCGTACGCCAGCAAAACCTTGACCTGCAGACCAGGCCTAACTCTCGTGGCGCATTTGCTGCAACATGTCACTGTTCTGACACTAATGTCACAATGGCATTTCACAGGGCCTGTCGATTGAATGCAGGCACCACTCCCGGGAGGATCCCACAAAGCCGGGATTCACCCCAGGGTCACCGCAATCCCTTCCCTCTGGCGCAGGGCCGACCCCGCTACTCACCGGCAACCCTTGGCTTGTTAGGCCCCAGACTTCCCCCACACATTTTGAGGGGCTGATACCGCACCTGAAAACCCGCTCCTTGGCTTGGCTCTGGGCACTGAACTGCACCCAGAAATCCATGGTGCTGGTGGCCCTCCTCCAGGCACAGCCAGGCCCGAGATCTTCGGGGCTTCCTAGGGGAGCTCCTCTCGCCCTCCTCCCCTGGGCCTCCCGGTGCAGATCCGCCGGGGGGGGGGCTCTGCCTGCGGGGGGGGGGCTCCGCCTTGGGCCTCCCGGTGCAGCTCCGCCGGGGGGGGGGGCTCTGTCTGCGGGGGGGGGGCTCCGCCTTGGGCCTCCCGGTGCAGCTCCGCCGGGGGGGGGGGGGGGCTCCGCCTTGGGCCTCCCGGTGCAGCTCCGCCGGGGGGGGGGGGGCTCCGCCTTGGGCCTCCCGGTGCAGCTCCGCCGGGGGGGGGGGGGGCTCCGCCTTGGGCCTCCCGGTGCAGCTCCGCCGGGGGGGGGGGGGGGCTCCGCCTTGGGCCTCCCGGTGCAGCTCCGCCGGGGGGGGGGGGGGGGCTCCGCCTTGGGCCTCCCGGTGCAGCTCCGCCGGGGGGGGGGGGGGGGCTCCGCCTTGGGCCTCCCGGTGCAGCTCCGCCGGGGGGGGGGCTCTGTCTGCGGGGGGGGGGGGCTCCGCCTTGGGCCTCCCGGTGCAACTCCGCCGGGGGGGGGGCTCTGCCTGCGGGGGGGGGGGCTCCGCCTTGGGCCTCCCGGTGCAGCTCCGCCGGGGGGGGGGGCTCTGTCTGCGGGGGGGGGGGCTCCGCCTTGGGCCTCCCGGTGCAGCTCCGCCGGGGGGGGGCTCTGCCTGCGGGGGGGGGCTCCGCCTTGGGCCTCCCGGTGCAGCTCCGCCTAGGACCTCTTGGTGCAGGAGTCTAAACCGGAGGAGGGCGGGTCGCTCCGTTCCCGGGGAGGGGGGTGTTGAAGTCCCCGCCGGTCACAGGCGAGACAGTTGCAGCCACTTCCGGGAACGAAACGGTGGCGCCCAGGGGTCAAACTTGGAGAAACCAAGGCGGTATGGCTGCGCCCCCTAGAGCCCAGCAGAGGAAGGGCAGCAGCTGTTCTGCCCTTGCCCCCCCCCCCCCCCCGCGCCCCTTCCCTGCCTGTTACAGAGACGATTCTCCAGCAGGCCTATCCCTGGGCTAGGACCAGAGTCCCCCTTCCTCCAGCTCCTATCTCCCAGTCCCCCAAATCAGCACCCCTTCATCCAGTCCACCCAATCCAGTACGCCAATCGCCTCATAACTCAGCCCCCTGCCTCCCCCCTGCACCCCTCAATGGCCAGGGATTTGTCTAACTCCCCCAACACAATGCACCTGCCTCCCCTTTACTTCTCCCCCAGAGGAAATCATAACAACTCTTAGTTAAATGTAAATAATTTACTCCCTTTATCTCCTGTCAGAGGGTCTCACAGCTCTATGAACATTAATGAATTAACATGCTCACAACCTCCCTGGAAAGTGGGTCAGTACCACTGTCCCTATTTCACAGAGGGGAAAAGTGAGGCACTGGAAGAGGGGAAGTGACTTGTTCAAAAGTCACACAGCAAAGTCAATGGCAGAGCTGGAAATAGAACCCAAGGAGTTCTGAGTCCCAGTCCCCTGCTTTCACAACTAGACAAACTCCCCCCTCAAACTGGGAATAGGAACCCCGATTCACAGGCCCTTTGCTTTAACCCCTACACAATGTTCCCTACCAAAAGGAGTATGTTTTCAGGACTGTCTGTCCAGTTGCCACCTGTCTTCAGTCGTCATGTAAAGCCAACCATAATAAAATCTGTGTGCCACTCTACTGACTGTCTTCTGCCCCTTCACACAAAGCCTCTTTCTGTCACTTTCATGCTGCTGCTGAGGGGCTCGGATTTAAAAATGTGCTGAGTAACCATTCACAGTGGTGAGAACACAGGAGAGCCAGTGGGTGCCCTCGCTTGCTTCAACTGTCAACTCCTGCCGAACAAAAGGGATATCCAGAGCATAGTGCAGAGGGACAACAATTCTTAATTCTTTCTGCTCACTCCACTGTACTATATCTAATTACAAGCCCTGAATAAAGTCTATTTGTTCCAGACCCTATCTCTCTGCGACTCCAAAGGCCCCTAATAATACACTTCAATAAAAATCACTGTATTTTCTACAAAAAGAAAAAGGAATATTTCCAAAATACCTCTGAACAGCATACTAATCCACAGAGGTCTCCCTACCAACACTACAGAAAGAGGGATTCTAGGTGGACTCCTCCTGAAGGTCGAAACAGCAGACTGGACTTCTACATAGAGTGCTTCCGCCGACGTGCACGGGCTGAAATTGTGGAAAAGCAGCATCACTTGCCCCATAACCTCAGCCATGCGGAACGCAATGCCATCCACAGCCTCAGAAACAACTCTGACATCATAATCAAAAAGGCTGACAAAGGAGGTGCTGTTGTCGTCATGAATAGGTCGGAATATGAACAAGAGGCTGCTCGGCAGCTCTCCAACACGAGTTTCTACAAGCCATTACCCTCTGATCCCACTGAGAGTTACCAAAAGCAACTACAGCATTTGCTCAAGAAACTTCCTGAAAAAGCACAAGATCAAATCCGCACAGACACACCCCTGGAACCCCGACCTGGGATATTCTATCTACTACCCAAGATCCATAAACCTGGAAATCCTGGGCGCCCCATCATCTCAGGCATTGGCACCCTGACAGCAGGATTGTCTGGCTATGTAGACTCCCTCCTCAGGCCCTACGCTACCAGCACTCCCAGCTACCTTCGAGACACCACTGACTTCCTGAGGAAACTACAATCCATCGGTGATCTTCCTGATAACACCATCCTGGCCACTATGGATGTAGAAGCCCTCTACACCAACATTCCACACAAAGATGGACTACAAGCCGTCAAGAACACTATCCCCGATAATGTCACGGCTAACCTGGTGGCTGAACTTTGTGACTTTGTCCTTACCCATAACTACTTCACATTTGGGGACAATGTATACCTTCAGATCAGCGGCACTGCTATGGGTACCCGCATGGCCCCACAGTATGCCAACATTTTTATGGCTGATTTAGAACAACGCTTCCTCAGCTCTCGTCCCCTAAAGCCCCTACTCTACTTGCGCTATATTGATGACATCTTCATCATCTGGACCCATGGAAAAGAAGCCCTTGAGGAATTCCACCATGATTTCAACAATTTCCATCCCACCACCAACCTCAGCCTGGTCCAGTCCACACAAGAGATCCACTTCCTGGACACTACAGTGCTAATAAACAATGGTCACATAAACACCACCCTATACCGGAAACCTACTGACCGCTATTCCTACCTGCATGCCTCCAGCTTTCACCCTGACCACACCACACGATCCATCATCTACAGCCAAGCTCTACGATACAACTGCATTTGCTCCAACCCCTCAGACAGAGACAAACACCTACAAGATCTCTGTCAAGCTTTCTTACAACTACAATACCCACCTGCAGAAGTAAAGAAACAGATTGATAGAGCCAGAAGAGTTCCCAGAAGTTACCTACTACAGGACAGGCCTAACAAAGAAAATAACAGAACGCCACTAGCCGTCACCTTCAGCCCCCAACTAAAACCCCTCCAACGCATTATTAAGGATCTACAACCTATCCTAAAGGATGACCCAACACTCTCACAAATCTTGGGAGACAGGCCAGTCCTTGCCTACAGACAGCCCCGCAACCTGAAGCAAATACTCACCAACAACCACATACCACACAACAGAACCACTAACCCAGGAACTTATCCTTGCAACAAAGCCCGTTGCCAACTGTGCCCACATATCTATTCAGGGGACACCATCACAGGGCCTAATAACATCAGCCACACTATCAGAGGCTCGTTCACCTGCACATCCACCAATGTGATATATGCCATCATGTGCCAGCAATGCCCCTCTGCCATGTACATTGGTCAAACTGGACAGTCTCTACGTAAAAGAATAAATGGACACAAATCAGATGTCAAGAATTGTAACATTCATAAACCAGTCGGAGAACACTTCAATCTCTCTGGTCACGCGATCACAGACATGAAGGTCGCTATCTTAAAACAAAAAAACTTCAAATCCAGACTCCAGCGAGAAACTGCTGAATTGGAATTCATTTGCAAATTGGATACTATTAATTTAGGCTTAAATAGAGACTTGGAGTGGCTAAGTCATTATGCAAGGTAGCCTGTTTCCTCTTGTTTTTTCCTACCCCCCCCCCCCAGATGTTCTGGTTTAACTTGGATTTTAACTTGAAGAGTGGTCAGTTTGGATGAGCTATTACCAGCAGGAGAGTGAGTTTGTGTGTGTATGGGGGTGGGGGGGATGTGAGAACCTGGATTTATGCAGGAAATAGCCCAGCTTGATTGTCATGCACATTGTGTAAAGAGTTGTCACTTTGGATGGGCTATCACCAGCAGGAGAGTGAATTTGTGTGGGGGGGTGGAGGGTGAGAAAACCTGGATTTGTGCTGGAAATCACTTTAGATAAGCTATTACCAGCAGGACAGTGGGGTGGGAATAGGTATTGTTTCATATTCTCTGTGTATATATAAAGCCTGCTGCAGTTTCCACGATATGCATCTGAGGAAGTGAGCTGTAGCTCACGAAAGCTTATGCTCTAATAAATTGGTTAGTCTCTAAGGTGCCACAAGTCCTCCTTTTCTTTTTGCGAATACAGACTAACACGGCTGCTACTCTGAAACCTGTATTTTCTACAGTGTCTTTCATATAAATGGTATCCCAGGACGCTTCACAGAATTAAATAAATAACAGCAGAAAGGTGTGAGAAAAGAGACATTTTCAGCTGAGATCAGAAAGCAGAATCGATGAAGCAGAAGGATACGGGTGGGGCTGTTCCAGACTGCGGGAGCTGTAAAGGGGGAGGCTCTTGCCCAGCATTAGAGAGGACAGACATGGACACAGGTACTCAGATACTCAGGTGATGGGCATGGTGTAAAGATCTAGATCGATACATTTTAGATAGATTAAATACAATTTAGATTTGATTTGATTCTTAAATTCCTGTAAAATGTTCAGATACTTGATAGAGCAAACGTAACCCACACACCTACTGTATGTGTGGTGCTCTGTCCCATCTAGTGGCACCAAGACAACTTAGAGAGAGAGATTAATGAGTTTGCTCTACAGCTTCAGCTAACAGCCAGCTGACTTTTAGCTCATGCGGTAGAGGTTCATACACTAAGCTCCAGAGGTCCCAGGTTCGATCCGATCCTGCCTGCCAACAACCAGGGTCTGTTGGCATTACACAAATACAAACCTTATCCTAGCACATGCTTAACATATCATCACTACTTCTGTCACATACCCGAGGACTCTATCGTTGATGACACTTCTGTTAGCTTGTCCTGTGGATGACATATTTTAAACGGCATTAACAGAAAGAAAAAAAGAGAGAGAGAGAGAGAGTGAGGCAGGGAACAGGGCCCCCCTGCTGATTCAGCAAAACCCAGTTACAAGTTTATCTGTAATAATAATTACATTAATAACATCTAGTGATACTTCATTCCCACTCAGCCCTGGCCTTAGGGGACACATGGCTCGGGAGGGTTTGGATGCTTGTGAATGAGAAAGGAGTCATTTGCTGGGGATTGATCATAGGTGGGTCTAAATTAAGGGGGGCAGATGAGATGGCAGATAGCGAGAGAGGGTGAGTGGGAAGAAGGGAAGATCCAATGAGTGCTCCCTGCCATGATGTGATGGGGACCATCCTAATCATCCCCCCTCCACAACCAAAGACTGGAATAGAATCCAGGACTCCTGGCTCCTTGAACCTTTGCCCTGTGCCACACTTTCCCAGAATCCGTGGCCACACTCCCAAAATTCTTAGCATTTGGCCAGACTCCCAGACTTCCTTGCACTTGGCCACACTCCCAGGATTCATTGCTGTGGAACATGACTGTCCTTCTCTCGCAGGAGATAGGCGGGTTCTGACTGGCTAAATTCCATAGTCCCTGCCCCCTGACAACACCAACTGGGCTGTGATTAGAATATTATCATGTTCCTCGTCTTTTTTTCAGGCTTCAGAATAGCAGCCATGTTAGTCTGTATTCACAAAAAGAAAAGGAGTACTTGTGGCACCTTCGAGACTAACAAATTTATTTGAGCATAAGCTTTCGTGAGCTACAGCTCACTTCATTGGATGCATTCAGTGGAAAATACAGTGGGGAGATTTATATACATAGAGAACATGAAACAATGGGTGTTACCATACACACTGTAATTAGAGTAATCACTTAAGATGAGCTGTTACCAGCGGGGGTTGGGGGGACACCTTTTGTAGTGATAATCAAGGTGGGCCATTTCCAGCAGTTGACAAGAATGTCTGAGGAACAGTGGGAGGTGGGGGGATAAACAAGGGGAAATAGTTTTACTTTGTGGAATGACACATCCACTCCCAGTCTCTCGTCAAGCCTAAGTTAATTGTATCCAGTTTGCAAATTAATTCCAATTCAGCAGTCTCTTGTTGGAGTCTTTTTTTGAAGTTTTTTTGTTGAAGAATTGCAACTTTTAGGTCTGTAATTGAGTGACCAGAGAGATTTAAGTGTTCTCCAACTGGTTTATGAATGTTATAATTCTTGATAGGTTTCAGAGTAACAGCCGTGTTAGACTGTATTCGCAAAAAGAAAAGGAGGACTTGTGGCACCTTAGAGACTAACCAATTTATTTGAGCATAAGCTTTCGTGAGCTACAGCTCACTTCATCGGATGTCTGATTTGTGTCCATTTATTCTTTTACGTAGAGACTGTCCAGTTTGGCCAACGTACATGGCAGAGGGGCATATGATGGCACATATCACATTGGTAGACGTGCAGGTGAACGAGCCTCTGATAGTGCGGCTGATGTGACTAGGCCCTATGATGGTGTCCCCTGAATAGATATGTGGACATAGTTGGCAACGGGCTTTGTTGCAAGGACAGGCTCCTGGGTTAGCGGTTCTGTTGTGTGGTATGTGGTTGCTGGTGATTATTTGCTTCAGGTTGGGGGGCCGCCTGTAGGCAAGGACCCGCCTGTCTCCCAAGGTCCGTGAGAGTGATGGGTGGTCCCTCAGGATAGGTTGTAGATCCCTGATGATGCGCGGGAGAGGTTCTGGTTGGGGGCTGAAGGTGAGGGCCAGTGGGGTTCTGTTACTTTCTTTGTTGGGCCTGTCCTGTAGTAGGTGACTTCTGGGTAACTCTCCTGGCTCTGTCAATCTTTTTTTCAGTGAGGCGTAATTTAATTGGCTAGATTTTTTCATTCCCCGCCCACTTTCATCCAGCCAGGCAGCTGGTTGGACACCCAGAGAAGTCCCCGCCCCCTCAATTGATCATCTGCCTCTTGATTCGTTCCCTCCTCAGTCATCGGCAGCGATACGGGCGGTGATTGGGTATATCGCCTTCAAACCCCGCCCTCTCTTGGGAACACTCTTTTTTGATTCGCCCACCCTCTCTCCTTCTTCGTCCCCGGGCTGACGAGCTCTGATTGGACAGCTCACTTTCAGTCCCCGCCCACTCCCGTGGGACTCGGCTCTGTGATTGGGCAAATTGCCTCTAACCCTCCGCCTCTTCCCGGGGGTTCTGCGCTGCGATTGGCTTCTCCGTCCTGTAGGGCCCGCCCACCCCTCACCCCCGCCTGGTGAGTGGCAGCCCTGGGGCGGCGCCCCCCCCCCCCCCTCGGCTCAGTCGGGGCAGGGTACGGAGGCCGACCGGCGGCGGCGATGATGATGGAGGCGGTGCGCGCCCAGCGGCTGCAGCCCGGGGTGGGGACGCTGCGCTCCCTGCGCCCCGGCGTGACCGGGGCCCCCGCGGTGGCCGCCTCGGCCCCTCCGCCCCCCGCTCCGCCCCCGCTGCCGGCGGCGCCTCCGGGGCTGGGGCTGCCGGGCCCGGGGGCCTCGCCGGGCGGAGCGGGGCCCCCGGCCGTGCTGCGCGAGGCGGTGGAGGCGGTGGTGCGCAGCTTCGCCAAGCACACGCAGGGCTACGGCCGAGGTGAGTGAGGGGAGCCGCGGGGGCCGGCACCCGCCGTGCGAGACCCCCCCCCCACCGCACAGCCCGGGCGGGCAGGGCCCTGGCACGTAGCGCTACCGCCGGGCGGGGGGGGGCTGGGACACCCCCTCCCCCCCCCCCCACACCCGCCGGCCATGGAGACCCTGCCTCAGGGCTCAGCTGGGGCGAGTGGGACTCCCCATCTGAGATCTCCCCCAATCCTGGGGGGCTGGGACCGCTCCCGCCCCCCCCCACACACACACTGGGGGATCCCCAGTCCCATCACAGGGATCGGGGAAGTGGATCCCCTGCCCCACACTGCAGGGCCCCCTTGTCTGTGGGGACTGGGTCCCCCCCAAGCAGTGTGACTGTTGGAGTGAGAGGGGGGGAGCTGGGAGACCCCCCCCCACACACTCCGCTGTCCTTTCCGAGTGGGGACTCCCTGTACTCGGGGGGTATAGTAAAGGTGAGGACGGAGACCTGCTACTCCATCCTGACTTCTACCTGGGGGCTCCTGGGGATCCCCTTACGCTCAGGGATGTATGTGGCAGAGGCAAACCAGGGGATTGGGAGTGACCAGAAGACATTGCTAATGTGTCGGCTCTTCTCTTATAGTGTCTCTCTCTTTTAAAAAAAAAACTTTCTCTTGTTACCCTGATCGTAGGGGTCACTTGTAAGGGACAGCTCTGGTGGCAAACCGCCGATCATTCTGTTTCACCTCCTGTAGTTGATAGTACTTCGCATCATGTCAGTTGCACACTTTCCCCCTGCTTGGTCCTCCGTTTTCATCTGGGGTTTGCCTGGGTGCCCAATCTGAGACACCTAAAAGGGCCTATGTTTCACACCGTGCTGAGCCGTCTGCTGTCTGAAAATCAAGTCCCTTTAATGTGTGTCAGGTTGGTCAATTGAAATCACCAGTCTTTGAAAACTTAGGCTCGGAAAACATAGGTAAATGTCAATATAAGACTGGCAGGGGGCAGGAGTGTGGGAGGTGTGGGGGTGTTGTGTTAGGTGTAGGATCTGAAACAATTCTTTACTGTGTTTGAAGATAAGTAGGTTTCAGACTCGTGGTGCTTCTGTAACTTGCCTGCGTAAATGTACACCAGTTACTAATCTCCCTGTCAGAGGAGAAAAGTTTTGTTTGACAGCTGTGTGTGTGTGTGTTGGTTGGGTCCTGAGCATGTGTATGAGACCTTTACTCCTTGGTTAGTGCCCAACAAAAGGCTCTTTCACACCCACAGGCAGCTATGAAGGGTGTTTTGCTGGGCATACCGATGGTTTCCTTTCTTCCCACCCCCACACATGCATTCTAAGTGACTATTTTCCATGAGATCCCTCTCCCTGCTCAGCTTACCTGCAGCTGCAGGTGATGCTGTTCACCACAACAGTGAGTGGAAGAAGTGACTAGCTCCTCGGACTGTGTGTCTGCGCTAGAGTGGGCTGCTTTGGAAGTGTTAACTACACCACACCCCATCCTGAGGTCTCCAAGTATTGCCTCAGATGCTCCCAATTCATATGAGAGCACTTCAGGGAAGCCTCAGATCTGAGTGTCCTGCACATCCCATCTGGTCCTCTTAAGACACGTGGAAGCAGTAAAGATGATTAAACTTCAGTCTTTACTGGCACAAAGTTGGAAAGTATCCGTCTCCCCACCCATCTGGAGATGCTCTGCAACTGTTTTGAGTTCCCGAGTTCCGGTTATGACGGCAGGTCCAGTAGATGCAGTTATACACATCCTAAATGCTTGGCAGACGTTATTTGACTTGAATGCAATGGAACTGCTGCTCTTCTGGCTCAGAAGCGTTTCAGCACCATGTGGAATCACTTACTCTTCCTTATTTAATATGCGAGTCAGATGTGCTATCATGTACACAATACAGGGACCAGGGTCTACGCTCCAAGGCAATAAATAATTGATGTGACTGATGGCCAAAGCACTCTATCTATGTGTGACTGGGCTACATCTCTTCGTATCCTGGCTTTAAGTAGCAAAGCTAAGTGGGAACTGCTGCTTTTCTACTGGTTAAGTTTGGAAAAGGGAGAAACGCTTTTGCTCCCTGCAGTGTTCTGTAGATTCAGTGCTTTTATCTGGATGGGGTGCATGTGTGCTTGGCATTTCCCGTTCCCCCATGGACGACGGTCATAAATGCTGAAAAGTGTTTTGATTGGACCTTTTGCTGCTGGTGTCCGTGTTAGAGCTTGTTGACCCAGTGTCTGCTGTTCTCAAATATGTTAAAATTCCTTTGGCTAAATACTGGTGTCTTGTATGCAAGATGGAAGTTGATACATCATCTGCCTCACAGCCCCTCTGTTCTCTCAGATCCTTTCTCAAATCCCAACAATCTTCTTCCTTTTTCATTTCAAGACTCTTGTATCTTCTCAAACCCCAAGTGCTCTGCTTTGCTTCACGTTCTCATTTACACTATAAATTCTTCTGGGTGTGGGAACATGTCCTGAGGATGTAAAGAGCCATGTATGTGCTCTATCACTACTAGTGCAATAGAATGTTAGGGCACTTTAAATACTAAAATAAACCTGGCAACCTCCTGGTGACATCCCTGGTTAGAGATAGGGAAACTGAGGCATAGATTGAAAACAGCCCTCCAGGGTCCTACAGCAAGTCCTAACTTGTTCCCTTGCTCTAATCACTACATGTCATTTCCACAGTAAATTAATGTACCATTTGATTCAGTTGGCCCTTTCTCCCAGTCAAGCAGAGTCTCAAATGACTACTTTTCCTGTAGTATTCTGGCTGCCACTAGGAATCTTCAAAAAGCTGATCTTAATTACACTTTTCAGTGGTGAACCTACTCATCAGATGTTATGAGCAGGGCTGGGCCTGCTCAAAAAAGTTTTAATGTTTTAATGGAAAATTGGACAACTCAGTATTCAACAACTTCAGTTGTTTCTCAAAGGGTCACAGCCAAAATACACATCGAGCTTCTGGCTTGCAACACAGATGTTATTTTACATCCTCTTTGGATCAGAACCTCCAGCCCTCTTTCCTTGTGGCTTCTGATTTTTCCCATCTCCCCACTTCTACTGTTAATTCACATGTCAGCAGCAGAACTCTGAACGCTAGGAATCCACCCGTTTCAAGCACGGCCTCTTTGGGAGGATGGGAGTGAATCAGTGATACATTTTGAGAGCTCTAGTCAGGCAAAGAGCTGACGCTTGCTACCCAGAACAAATACAAGATGGAAGTTGTCTCCCTGCAGAATCTGTATGCAGCTGTGAACAAATGCCCTTTGCCTCTGACTGACTGAAAGATCACTCCACTGGCTAAGCACTTATTACCTGATAAATATGCATGGTGGAGTGGCCTTTATAGCGCTATTCAGCCGTAACTATGCTGAAAGGGAAAAGACAGATAGGAATATTCTCTATGCATATTCAAGAAATACCATAAGTCTCCTAATTTGCTCTGATATGATTCTTTTTTTAATGTCTTTTTTCCCTATTCACAGCAACCAGGCTTGCTGGGTTTCTCTTTCAGTTTTTTCTTGTTTAACTCTCTCTTCTCTCTTTTTAAATTGACCCCATTCTCTGTTGGGCTGGAAGCATTAATTTCAGTCCTTGAGAGAGAACCTCTTGGATACTCCTCAGCTGCCAGACCTAATGCTCCAGTTGCTAACAAAGTACCCTGCAAAACAAATAAGCAGTGTGCAACATAGAAAGGAGCTTGTCTCACACTGAAAACTTAAGTCCCATGCACTAGCTAAACAGTGTCTCCTTGTTACCTCCACTTAAGCGCTTGGCATCCAGTTCCTTGTCTTAACTAAATTAACAAACTTTTTATTGTTTTGAATGTTCATAATAACAAGGGGGGGGGTGATTTCAGCCTTTTCATGCTGCTTGATGTAGCTTAGTTTCAGTTTTTCATTTGTGAAGTTGCTGGTATTTGGTCAGAGCTGCAAAGATTCAGTTGCCCTATGCTAAATGGGGTGTCAAACTGTTTGTTGAATAAGGCATATAGGCTCTGGCTCCCCGTGGGGGATTATATGCACAATTTATCTTGTCAATAGAAAGGGAATCTGCTTGCCTATGTTTGAATTCCATGCTCAGGCTGGTGTGCTGTAGCGCTGGCCAGGAACCACATAGATTGTGCACGTTTCCCTGTGAATCTCGAGTTTAAAACTACCCCCGTGTTGTGTGTTTAAGGAAAAATCCATACCCCAACCTTGAAAGTGATCCAAGCCAAGTGCTCGTTATTAACTAACTCCCTGAAACATTGCATCTGAGGCAGGCGGGTAAAATGTTCTAGTGAGAAACTTGTGGTAACTATCTTGTTGGTTCCATTCTACAGGGAGCTAATGAAACTAATTATCTTAGAGGCAATAAGATAAAGCTAGTTCTCTTATCCTGAAAACTGCACGGATGAAAACCTAAAGTGTTACTTACAGTACAGTGTGTGGGCTAATAAAATGTTTAGCAGGATAGCTTGAAGTACCTAGCGTGCTACTCTTGTGTGTCATCAAACTGATCTTCCGTCGTGTCACTTTCCCATGGGAAGATTTCTGTAAGCAGGGGAGTCATCTTGCTGGTTTTGTCTTTCTGTAAAAGAAATTGGAATAACTCTCTAGCAGGATTCCGCATGGAAGGGCATATTGTGTTCTAACTCTTCTTTCCAGTAGCATTCTTTTGTTCGCAAAATGTTACTCTAATTCATTTTGTACATTGCTTCATTTCAAAGTGATAACTGAGGTTGGAAAAGGCCCAGAGAAGGGTAATGAAGATGGGTTAGGAGAGGATTTTCCTAGAACTATATATCGCAAAAACCTAGAATTATTTAGTGCAGAAAGTAGCTTAGAGGGAACTTTCAAATTTAAGATTTTGATGGAAGCTGTGGGATCCCTCCAGTGGCAGGAGGAATTGCTCTAATGTTAAGGGCAGATAAATTTAGAACAAATAAAAGGAAATGCTTCTTCCCTCACAGCACATGAAATTCAGAGCTGCAGGGAATCCTGGATAATGTTGATGACTAATGTTTGTAATTCCTGCACGTATACAAAGATAAGAGTAATTGAATCTCATGCTTCCTAACCTCTGTGGTGATAAGCTTGTGGCCAGGAGCAATCTTTCTGCCATGTGCATCCCTGCACAGTTAGTTGGGTGCATAGTGGGATTTTTGCCTTCTCTGAAGCATTGCGGTATTGTCCTCAGGTACAGACAGGATATCTGCTTGAATGTAGTATGGCAAATGTTCTACTTGTTTAAGGAACATCTAGAAGACTGTTAAAGACTGGCTCTTATCCTGAAAGGACCATAATTGCCAAAGTAAGCCAGGGTTAAAGCTTTGGATTCTGGTTTCCTGACATGAATGGAAAAAAAAAACACTTCTACTAAAAATGATATTCCTGGCTTTAGTATGTGATTCACCATTCAATTATACCTCCTCCCATTCAGAGAGACAGTCATGATTTTTAAATGAGGCCTCTCCATTCTGCTCTGTGGTAGCAGACAGTTGATATAGCAGCTAAATGTTCCCACGCAAATGTCAGTGGAATTAGGTAAGGATTAATTTGGGCAGCCCACACCTTCTCTGAATGAGCCTTCTGTGCAGCTCCATAAAACAGTGACCTTCTCAAACTGGACATTAAATGTCTGACTTAAAGGCAGGTGATTTTTATTGGGCATCTTAGTGCCAGGGCAGGTCAGTCAGGTTATTATTGGCTCTCATTAGCCCTGCCACCTGCCGCACAGTGCCACTTGAACACTACAGAATCTTTTGTGGTCTTAAATGTCTGAAGAATCACATCCAGTCTGATTCCTGACACTGAGAGCCCAGCTGATCGGCCCAAGCAAGGGACAAACACATCACTCCCAATGCAGACTGCCTTTAGGAAAAAGACATTTCTGATTTCTTCCCTCATTAACTCTGATCCCTTCTTTAAAATACTCTTCCAAGAGCTTTTCGGTCTTCCCACCCTCCCACCCCACCAGCTCTCTCTGGGTGTGAGTGAGAGGAAAATTTCACTACCTGAAGTCTTGCCTTTTAACTCACTGTATGTTTAGATTGTTGTGTCTCAAGATTAGAACCTGGGTCTAGCGGTGCTGAGCACCTACAATTCTGCTTGAAGTTGACCATTCTCAGAATTGGACTGTTAGCTCCATGGGGAGGGACACTGCTGTCGTATTGGTACAGCGCAATGTGTGTGAATGTGCAAATGACTCTCCATTTCTGTAGACCAGCAGTCACAAGTGGTGAGCAGTAAAACCAGTTTCTCAGGCTCAGTTTCCTGCGCTCGATTTTTGCAGTATGAAAAGACCATTTCTCTCTCTGATATCCGTCCTTAACTTTTTTTTTTCCCCTGACTTCTATATCTTCAGTGAACGTTGTGGAAGCTCTTCAGGAGTTCTGGCAGATGAAGCAGTCACGTGGTGCTGATCTGAAAAACGGAGCCCTGGTGGTGTATGAGATGGTCCCTTCCAACAGCCCCCCTTATGTCTGCTATGTCACCTTGCCTGGGGGGAGCTGCTTTGGCAGCTTCCAGGTAGGACCACCTGGCTACAGAGACTTGAGTGGCTCTAGCTACACAGCTCATTCTCTATAGAGCTGACTGGGGGGAGTCTATCAATTCCCTCAAATCCCCATTCTTAATGGAATCAAAATTCCTCGATGTGAGGGGTGGGTGCTGGAGACTTTCTGGAAGCCCCAAAACACAGATGGATCCAGACCCATAGTAGAGGGATAAATCCAACCCAACTTAGTTCTGCATGGTAAGTGCAGTGGTCTTTAGCTTGAGATTTGCTGTAGATACGTTACCCCAGGATTACATAGTCCCTACACTCACTGCAGGGAATTAATAGGGTTTCTGCAAATAGTGAGGTTGCATACATGGCATCTAAGGCAATTGGCAAGTATTAGTGTAACTTTTGTTTAGCAATATTTGCTTTAAGTTAAATGCCTTATTTATAGGGTCATAGGGTTAAGTAGCTGAGTACAGTTACAGTGTGAATTCTAGAGACAACGAACTTCAATAGAGTTGCAGTCCCTATTGCAGCTCTGATTTCGACCCAGTGTCTCTTCCCAAGATGCTCAGAAAAGTTTGGCAGCCAAACTAATAAGGCATGATCAATAACCGCTGCCTTTCCTTTGTTACAAAGGAAAAGGTCCAATCCAAATTCTTAACCAGAAAGATTAAAGTCCAAAAATCACACAGGGTCCTGATTGCATTTCAGGTTCCTTTACTGCAGTGGCTTAAGGCAGAGTTATGCTCTAGTCTTGGTTTGAGGAAGGCATCCAAAAGAAACAAATTCCAGCAGCTGAGCTGCCTCCCCATCCTGCAGAGCAGCCCTCGTGTTTAGAGAAGGATGGCTGTGTTTGGGTTTTAAGATAATTAATTTTGTTGGCAATCCAGTTGGTGGTATTTCCATGTCCACATAGTATGTGCTGACTTCAGTTTCCAGTTTAATTTTTGCATTCAGTATGGCTGGGCTTGCTGTGGTTTAAAACACACTCCTAATGACTTCAGGATGTCTGGGGAAAATAGCTTTCCAGCACTCCACAACAACTGCCACCTAACAGCCATTTCATATATGCGGGGAGAACTTTGGAGTGTGTCGGCCTTAACTGATCTAAGCCGTCTCTGCTTTTCTGTTCTGATGACTTATACGTCTGTCCCCAGTTCTGTCCGACCAAGGCGGAAGCCAGGAGGAGCGCTGCGAAGATTGCACTAATGAATTCTGTCTTTAATGAGCACCCCTCCCGGAGGATCACAGATGAGTTCATTGAGAAGAGTGTCTCAGAAGCCTTGGCGTCTTTCAACGTAAGGGCTTTGAATGTCTTGACTGTTGCAGTTGGTAGGGACAGGCTGATTGGAAAGTTTCATAAATCTATGGGAAGGGAAATTTCTTTTGCATCTGGAAACCCTTATGGCAGGTTTTCCAGTGATTCTTGGAATGATATAGAAATACTAAAAATAAAAATAAACTCTTACTCTAATTCTTGTTTTCTCTCAAACTGGATTCAAAATCCCTTCTCCATCTATCCTCTCAGCCCTGCACTTGGGGTCAAATCTGCACCCAGTTAGATCAGCAGACTTACTTTGGACTGGCATATCGGAGAGCAGCATTTAGCCCTTAATGTTTTCAGCATGCCCACTGTTGAGGACCTGTTAACTCCAAACTTCTTCCACTTCCAGGAGAAGCACTTCACATCTTTTCCTACAATTCCGGCCAAGTTTCTTTTAAATATAAAAATGTCTCTCTTGTATAGAACTGCTTTTATGTGAGCTAAAATGAAAGACTGGCTTGCTTCAATGCCTGCCCATGTCTGGTACTACCAGTAACCCAAGAAAGGTTGGCTAGATAGTCTCATTTTTTTCTTGCAGAAGATATAGGTATAACAACTTGCTGGAGTATAGTGGTTCCATGTGGTATTACTTGGAATGCCTGCAGGATGAGATTGTCAAAGGATCCTAAGGGAACAAGGCACCAACTCCATTGACTTTCAAGGGAATTGGTGCTCTAAATCCCTTAGAGCTTTTGAAAATCTTCCCCTATAATTCATGGTAATAGGGCTTGATGACACAAAAATGGAGTATGTGATTTAAAAACCAGGAGCATTTTATTACATGGTGACTTCTCTGCCATAGAT
Source organism: Lepidochelys olivacea (assembly GCF_965140295.1). Lineage (NCBI taxonomy): Eukaryota > Metazoa > Chordata > Testudines > Cheloniidae > Lepidochelys > Lepidochelys olivacea. The sequence goes on from NC_140434.1 coordinate 5,948,534, forward strand.
GTTCTAATCAATGTAATGTTTCCACCTATCTGGGATCCTGTGTACTTTTATAGGGGTAGTCTCTGAAAAAACAAGACTAACTAGGCCAGAAAGCATCAAAAACGTTTCTCTAAGTGCATCGGGGGGGGGGGGGGAATATTGATAGGACTTTACAAGGCACTGCCTCCTTCAAAATGTAATAGTTAATCGCACCTTGCTGTTTCAAAAAAGGTGTCTGACTTCCTGGTGCCCACCGGGCCTGGAACAAGATCAGCTCCTTTCCGTTACTGAGCCTACAGTGTTCAAGCCTGATGAACTCTTGGGGTGTGGAGCTTCTCTGATCAGCCTGTTATTGTGTGCAGCCTCATTATTTGAGCCAGGTGCATTACAAAGCTGTACCTGTTTAAATACTTGGTGGTAGGCATGTTAAACTTCCTAGTGCCAAAATCATACTTTGTCAGAATGAGTTTTTACTGTGCATTCAGACAGCACCTAATGGAACCCAAACTACTGTGTGAACCTTGAAACAATCTTACAATCCTAAATGTTATTGAAAGATAGCATCTGATCATATAAATGTAGGACTGGAAGGGACTTGGGAGTCAAATTCAGCCCCCTGTCTTGTGCCAAGAGCATGAAACAGTTTGCATTGAAATCCAGGTCAAAATTTGCAGAGATCCTGTAGGGGGCTGGCTAATATGCTAGTCAACAAGTACAAGATACAACAGGCATGCAAGTGTGTGACCTCTGATACCTTATCAACTACTGAAGCTAGGAAAATACTGCCGTGAATTTCTTGGAAAGCTGGTATTGCCGGACTTCAGTGATGATCCTGGTGGTCCAAAAGACGTTGAAATGGTCACTGGTTCCTCAAACTAGATAAAATTGGAGGCTTTTGAGAACAGGTTGGAGAAGGGATGGTCTAGATCTACTTAATCCTGCCTCAGCACAAGGGCATGGACTAAATGGCCTTTTGAGTTCTCTTCCACCCCTACATTTCTATGATTCATGAAAATATAAGCCATCATAGTTCACACACTAGACAGAAGTCTGTGGAAGTATGCATGAGGAAATCTGCCCAGAGCATCAGGTCACAGATATTAGATTTTCTGGATACTCCTTGATTCCCTGCTCAAATCTCAGGTTTCATGTTGTGTCCACCTGAATCCAGTTAATTCCAAAGCACCTCTGAGCACTTGTCGTCTAGATATGGCTGCTGTAAAGTATCATAATGTTTCTCCAAGATGGAGACAAGTCATCGGCTTTTGTCTTGTCCTGATAGCTTCTGTCTTGGGACATTTCCTCGCAAGAGCACACTGTTTAGTGGAAGTTGGAGGAATTCAAAATCTCTTCCATGTTTGTAGAATCTGTGAAACATTCAAGGTGGTTAAAGTTTGCCTCATCAGAGTACAAACAAACAGTCTGTGGAGCCTGAAAATGTCTCTTGACTAATAGCAGCAGAGCCATGTGGGAACACCGCTTAGCAGCATGCCAAGCTGGGTGGTTGCCCTTTTCTGTTTAGAGGTTGTAATTCTTTAATATTACTCTTTGTTGCAGGGTAATAGAGAAGAAGCCGATAACCCGAACACTGGAATTGGTGCTTTCCGTTTTATGCTGGAATCCAACAAGGGAAAATCAATGTTAGAGTTTCAGGTACTATCCATAACTTGATTCCCCACTCCAGTCTTGATTAAAGTGGGTTTTTAAAAAAAATCTTCTAGTTACATCATTCAGTGCTACAGAATGTACTAGGTCTGTGCATTCAGAAGGCACGTGCTGCTATGTTTTTTGTATTGCTATACGCTTACTGCTAGATAAGAGCTCCAGCCACAGAATCCAGACCAGGATTTTTCAAGCCTTCGAAAGTTCAAGGATATTTGGATTATGCAGGGTTCTGTTTTGGGCTCCCCTCTGATTAAAACATCTCTTGAGATGCTCGCATAGACCAGTATTATGGAAGGGGTTGTGCATGCATCATGTGATCTAGTGCCTTCAGTACTGGAATATGTGGGTAATGCAAGAAGCAACATGGTCTAGTGGTTTGAGGACTAGGAGTTCTGGGTTCTATTCCCAGCTCTTCCACTGATTTGCTGTGTGACCTTGGGCAAGTCATTTCACCTGTTATCATTTTCCCCTCTCTGTGAAAGTAAGTGGGCTAGCTATTCCCATTTTAAAGCATCTGAAGGTATTTGGATGACAGGCACTATAAGCGTATAGAACTAGGCATTCTGAAGTCTTGAAATCATTGAGATCATCTTAGTTGGTTACCTTAGGTACATCTGCACTGGCAGGTGGAATCTCCAGCTCCGGTAGATGTGTGTGCATGCTAGCTGCGATTGACTCAACATGCTAAGCATAGCTGTGTAGCCACAGTGGCACTGGTTGGTCAGGCTAGCTGCCCGAGTACATGCCTAGGGTCTCTGTCAGGACTGTAGCTTGTCCCACTGGCGTGGCTACGCTGCTATGTGCTAGCTCAGTCGGAGCTAGTATAACGTACATCGCCTGAGCTGGGAATTACATCTCCAGCGCAGACATCCCCTCACCTCATAGTTAGACCTTTACACTGCAGTTCGGAGTGACAGCTGATTAGACGGTGCTTTGGGAGCCAGGGTTTTATTCCCTGCCACTGGGAGGGAGGCTTGTCTAATGGCTAGAGCATCGGGCACACAGAATTCAGACTCTGTTCCCAATTCCGCATCTGACTTGCTTCCACATGTACCCTTCTCTGTTTGATGGGGCATCTGCTTCTCGGGTATTCCGAGGTTTCATTGTTTTTCAAGTGCTTTGAGATCCTTGTGGGGAAGGCCCTTTATGGAAGTACAGATATTACTGTCACCGGAAACTTGAAACAAGGACTTTGCCCACTCCCCACTAGTAGCTGATTTGTCCAGATTCAGGAATTTGATTCTCAGAAGGGGAGAAATAGACCCTACTTTCAGTTGCCAGATGCTCAGAGGAGCTTGGCTGCTTCATGCATGTAGGCAGGCGCCTTAAGCTCGTAACTTAGTTTTTTATTTGGAACTCTCTGCTGTAGGCAAACTTTCTTGACACTGACTTTTTGCCCTGCTGCTCTCCCTTCAATGGTAACATTCCGTAGGCGGAGGTTAGAAGTGTTTATATTAATAGCCCTGTTTACAGAAACTGACGCCACATCCTGTATATTCCTCTGGTTGCATTGTCTGTGGGAAGTCTGTTTTTTCTGTGGGAGTTTATGGAATGAGGTTTGTGTGGCCATCAGAGAAACGTTTGCCCGGTTTCCATTACAACCGAGATCTGCTCTATCACCAACCAGCGTCTGGTGCAATAGCTCCGGGGATGAAAACCGGCATAGAGAAGCACAAACAACGGATGTTACGGCACAAGAGGTATCCCAAAGGATCAGCAGTCTGAAGGATCTTTCCCATCCCATCATTGGGAGTGGTCTTCTGTCTAGCTATGCAAGGCATGGGCATTGCCCTTGGCTGATATCCCGTACAATAACATATGTCCTTTTTAAATAGTTGTTCTATGAATGGCCCTTTTCATCTCTCTGTACTGTAGGACTTTATCAGCATGGCCTCAACTTTAAGTAAGCCAGCTGTGATCACTAATTTATTTATATTGCCGTAGTGCTGAAGGGTCCTATCAGAGTCTAGAGTCCAAGTGGTAGGTGCTCTACAAACCCATAACACAGTCCCTGCCCTGTGAAGCTTATAATCTAAGTAACGGTAATGGCTTCTAGCCTGTTTCGCTCAAGGAGCTCAAAGCACTTCACAAACTTTTCCTGAAGCTTCAGTTCCCTGTGAGGTGATTAACTTATGGATGAGGGAAAAGATCTAGAAAGATGAAGCCACTTGCTCAAGGTTGCAGATAAGAGAATAGAACCAGTCTGTAAATACCACATGGTGAGCTGGAAATATAACCCTGGAATCCTGGCTCCCTGTCCTCTCCTCTAACCACTAAGCCCTCCCTGCTGTGGGCTTAGTAACTAGATGAGCAAAAATGTAAGTGGAAGGAAGGAGTAATTCACTCCTATGTATCTTCCCCACCTTGGTCTGTCTTCTAATAATAGTCCATACCTCTTACCAGCTGTAGCCCTAGCACTTCTTAGCTGCTGATCTCTAAGCACTTTACAGAGGAGGTCAGTATCATTATCCTTATTTTACAGAGGGGGAAACTGAGGCACCAGGAGGTGAAATGACTTGCCCAAGGTTTCAGTAGATATCCTGTGTCCCAGTCCAGTGCCCTCCCCACAAGGGAACACTGCCTCCTGAGGGCTCTATGTTACAGAAAGCTGGCTTTCAGCTGTATGCGAGAGAAGCCTTTTGCCTGTGTACATTTATTGCCGTCCTTCTGTTGACACTCTTGCCCTTCAAAGTTGACTGCCATTTCCCCTTGCAGGAGCTGATGACCGTCTTCCAGCTGTTGCATTGGAATGGCAGCCTCAAAGCCATGCGAGAGAGGCAATGCTCACGACAGGTAAGGCCGGCCTGGGCAGTGGTTGAGTGCTGCTTTGGCAACAGCACTGGAGGTGCCTAAGGGATTCTTGGACCTTTTTGCTTCGGTGCTCATCCAGACCCGTCATTCATTTCCCATCATGCTGTTGTGTGCAGCTGAGCCAGATGCTACTAACCAATGCGCGTGTTCTTAGTGACTCGCCATTCATAAGCTCCCGTCATATTTCTTCCCCCTAGGAGGTGCTGGCTCACTATTCGCACCGTGCTCTGGATGATGACATAAGGAACCAGATGGCCATGGACTGGGTGAACAGGGAGCAGAACACCCCAGGAGCCCTTTCCAGAGAGCTGTCCTCGACAGAGAGGGAGCTGGATGAAGCCCGACTGGCTGGGAAAGAGCTGCGTTTCCACAAGGAGAAGAAAGACATCCTGATGCTGGCAGCTGGCCAGCTGGGGAGCATGCACTCCTCCAACTGCTAGACTCTGCACGCAAACTGTCCAGCTTCCCCATGCATACTAACAATTCCACATTGAAGGGATCTGTACCGTATCACTTAGGGCATATAGCTGCCTCTTTTTCCAGAGTCGTGGCCCATTTGCACATTTTTTTAAGAAGATGTTTTTAAAAGTTTCTGTACAAATTTTTACACTTAGTACTAGCCTTTCGATTACTTTTCAGCTTTCTATCTGCTAAAGAATTCCTGCTCTTTAAAAGTGCATTTAAAAAAAAAAAAAATGCAGCCTTTCAGTGTTAAGACCTCCGTCCGACCCAGGTACCGTACAGATGACCGTATTCAATGGAAATGTAGCAATTCCCCAGGGAGATCTGGATTTGAAGAGATCCAGAAGGCATGTTACGCAGAACTGCCTTTTCTCCTGCTTCTGGTCAAACCCCTCTGCCTTTTGAAAAGCACAGCATCTAGCAATATGTTCTGCTCTTTGTGCTAGAATTCATGCTCCAGTGGAGAACACCTCAAAGCACATGCATGGAGTTTCGGATCTGGGATTTTGATTTGCGCCATTATAGAAATGTGGGGTCAGTCTTCAAGAGTGCCGTCTGCATCTGAGATCAGATTTAAAACTCCACAAAGTGTTACGGGATGGGGTGTTTGTATCTGTTTTTTGCTTTGGTCTTTTCTCTCTTGTACAGAAAGAGTCAGCTGGTGACGTATGTTCAAACTGCTTCCTTAATACCAAATTAGAAGACGCTGGTGGTGGTTAAGGGATTGGCTTTGGTATTAAGGAATTGGGCTCAGCTTTTTAATTAAATCTGTACTAGAGAGAGCTCCGAGCTGTAAGAGCTCTGTAGTCCCCCTCTTGAATCCCCTTTGAACTTTTATGGGACGTGACCCTAGCCTGCGTGGGTGGATAAGCTTGGAATGACGTTCCATGGGCTGATTAGTAGGTGGTGCTATGAAGTGGACAGTACACTTTCCTAGAAGTCAAGCATCTTCATAAGTTAGTCTCATCTCGGTTGGCTGGGGACGCCAGAGTTCTGAGGCTATCCTACCGCTGTCTGGTGTCATGCTGTTTGTCTCCATGCTAGCAACCTGGCTCTGGGTTGCTTTTGAACAGGATGTTGAACTAAACCTTTTTCAGGAAGACCTAAATAAACAGCTTGCCAGATATTTAGAACTGGCTAACAGAAACACTGGGGGAACTGTTCCAGGCATATCACCAAAGGCCCTGTGTTTACTACCTTGTTAACCAGAACTGTATTAACTTCTTGAAGCAGAACCTGGATCCAGCTGGTCCCCAGCAGTGGAAGGTCAGATCTGGATCCAAACCCTATGGTTCAGTCTCAACTACACTGTCTTTCTTTTGGCCAGCATAGAGAGATCTGAACCAAATTATAAACAGGGCTGCACCTAGTCTATAGCACACTAACTAGTTTATAATATAGGTCAGATCTCTCTTCAGGTTGCTAAGAACAGTCTCCCTACATGGTTTTACTCCCTAAAATGTTTAGATTACCCATGCAAAATAGATAACAGTAGGCTGCAAAGGGCTGCATTTAATCTCCACTTTGGAACTGCTCTGTTTGTTATAATGTTGCTTGAACAAAAGATTCCTGAAATGTAAATCTATATATGCACTATTTTTTTTAAACTGATAGAGCCCTGCACTTAGTATAAATATTAGCCCTGTAGTGCAAGTAGCTTAAAATCATCCTTTCAAATACCCAGATGTTTATATCGTTCAGATTTATGGCAGGGGGTGGGGGAATTGCTGGCTTCAGAACAGCAGCACAAAAGGGAAACCCAATCAAGAGACAAAAACTGCATTCCCAACTCCTCTCTAGGGTCTGCTTGTCCCAGTGATTGACATTGAGCTTTCCTAACAGGCTAGGCACTCAGTTGTGAACTGTTTCTTAGTTACCTAACTGCCCTAAGAGGGTTGAAAGAAATCTACGGGGGTTTATCCAATCTGCCCAAGTAGAAACCTCATGTTCAGAAATAGTTTGTGTATGTCTGTGTCATGGACAGAAAAACTGCAGCTTTGTGGAGATGGGGCAGCTGCAAGCACTGTTTTTATCAGGCCATATTTACCGAAGATGTAGTCAAAGCACAACCATACAACTATCTGATCGTTCGCTTCTACACAGTTGTTGGAGGGGACAGGGGGAAGGAAGGGGTTGTTAACACCTTGGGCACCTCTTCTTATCAGCCCTCAAATGATTCTAGTCTGATAAATTCTCCTGTGCACATAAATGCCACTGCAATGCAAGCCAGGGATTAATTGCTCTGGTCACAAACTGAAAACATTTCATTGCTTGCACCAGGGAAAAATGGAAAGTCATTCCAGCCCAGACCATCCAAGTCCCTGGATTTCTGATCTTTGTGCATCTCTGTGACAAATCTAATGGGCATTAGGGAGCCCATGTTTCATATTTTGCTGTGGGGCCTTAGCCCAAACTTGCACTTTGATCAAAGATCCAGATCCATTTGATTCTGCTGAGTTAAAACTGAATATTAATGCACAAAAACAAAATCGTAGTTTGTAATATTCCCAGTAGGAAGTCCTACTCTGTAGTGTTTCCTGTTCATGGCAATAACTCTTTGGTCTGATCTCTCAGATCATAACTACCAAACCTTTTTACCTTTTATCTAGTGACTTGTAGATTTTGTAAGCCTGCTGTGCAAGGCATTTATTTGAAAGGATGTGGAACTCTTTAATCTCACATCCTGCTTTGTGGGGGCTTGCTAGTGTCTGATCAGTTTTGTAAAGGAAAAGTTACAGTATTGGGCCATTACTAGCAAAGTCTGAATCTATTTTTGTGGTGACATAAATGACACAGGGATTGATGGAGCTGGAAGCCATGGTACAGAAAGTATCTGTTAGCTACGCCCACACTGTAATGGTACCAGTTTTAAGCTTGATCATAGGCCAGTCATCCAAGGCCTTTGTCATTTTAGAGTCTTCCTTTACAAAGTAGGATGTTTTTTAAAACATCCACGTGGTACATTTTCTATACTATTTGATTTGCAACATGTAGTGTGCAATGCAATAGATTTGCTTGTAATTCACACAAAATGTCAATCACTATCTCTTGGCTTATGAGCCTTTTCCTCTAGTCAGCATTGAAGAGGCAGGAGGCCTCAGGTGGTGGGGAGGGAAGAGGGGTAACAGTTGAGCACTTTGTACAGTATTTCATATCCTCGATTCACTAGTGTAGTTCAAGTTAAACAGCCAGCTAGAGCACAAGTCTCCTAGCCAATGCAGTCTAACAAAGCAATGATTTGCTGGTGCACAAAATAATCTTCCTCATAACCCGTGAAAGCCTTTTCAGTGTATAATCCAGAAGAGCTGATAGGATCTCTTGTGGGATCTTCAGTCGAAGGCTGTCTTTTAAAAAAATGTATTCTGCCGCTTTGGGATCTTTGTGGATCTCTTCTCATGTTGGCTCTTGGTGTCTCACTAACTGAGACTAGTCTCTGAGGTCCCACTCCGAGAGCAGGAGTCTGCCACCTCTCAACCCCGCTCCATCTTTCGAAAGAAGCCTCTTGCAGAGGATGTTTCAACTAGTAGAATGTGGATATTGAAGCAATGTTATCACAAGAGGGAGCTCAAGAAGAAACTGCATTATTCTTAGGCCTTCTAGTGCTGTAGTCCAGTCCTAACAAGCCTATGTCTGATGGTTTTATATGTGTATATATATTTTTGTATGCAGCCTTTTTACCTGATAGTATTAATGTTTAATGCATTTATAAACTTGATTTGTAAATGGTATTTTTAGTTCTTGGGGTGGTTTTTTTTTTTTGCAGGTTGGTTTCTTGGTTTCTGGACCGTTACTGAGACACTTCATGCTGTTTCTAGAGAAAGGAAATGATTGAGTCTTTACTTTCTTCTAACATTTCCACTTGTGTGTAGAGTTAAAGTAAGTAATGTGACACTGACTTGTCTAAGAACCTAATCCTGCAAATGCTTAAGGCCTCGAGAGAGGTGGTGTTCACAGCATTGGAACCGAAGTGTGTATCTCCAGAAATGTTACTTCCAGGGATGCTCCCTGAGTTGGACACCTTCCTCCCACATTGCTTGGTGCAGGGCAGAATCTGGACCTAGACTTCAGTTCATCTGTTTTGGATTTATTTTTTTTAAATGGCTTACCTGAATTAGTGTTAACCTTACTGTCTGACACAGGGTGGTGCTGCAGAAGTCAAATCGCATTAGAAATTTCCTCACTTATCCAGACATAGGCTGTGTTCATCTTTGACAGCTGAATAATCACTCTTCCCTTTCTGAAGTCTGGTACTTCAGCTCCCAGCAAGCACAGGAAGCTTCTTAGGGTCTGTCTGCTCCCCATTTCAGTGCTAATTTTGGACCTTTTCAAGATGTATTTATTTGCTTATGTGAGACCTTAATGGTTCTCCACTAAAACCAGAAACCCTTACTCTACTCAAATCATCAGCACAGTGTTATACTCTGAATAATAAGGGGTACGTTTCAGATGCTTTTTGGTGCCATTAAAAAATTGCAAGCAACCCTTTGAAACAAACATAAGGATTACATGGTTTCTGTGCTCAAAGGCTAATTCTCTTTAATGGGATTTCTTTGCAGTAGGAGAGGCATATAAAGACTTCATACATAGTACTTTGTTTAAAGGATGATATGTTCGCGTATATCAGCCTTGTCAAATTCTACTCATCCTTTCACATGGAGAATCTTCTTCCAGGCGAGTTAAACATCCCTAGTTTAACCAAGGTAAGGAAAGTTTGGGAAGGTCTGGGCAGGCTCTCACTTTCATGACCGTTGTGGAGGCAGTTTTTTATAATTATATAATAAAATCTGTCTTTATAAGTAGAGCCACACCAGAGGATTTACCTGTTTCTGCTAAGCTAGCAGTCTGTCTAATACTGTGACCTAGCTAGAGCTCTGGCATCTCATTTGCAGACACTCCAAGAACTGATGCAGAGCTATGGGATGTTGCCTCATGCCTTTTTCTACTGGGGTTAGAGAAGAGGGTTTCCTGGGCAGGACCCAGTATAGCTTTATTATAAATAGCAACAAGTGTCTGTGAGTGTCTTTCCTGTGTCCCTACTCCCGCTCCCCGCCTTCTAATCACAAGTTGTCTTGAAATCTCTATCCCCCATGAGCTTCAAGGGGGAATTTGGCTTTTGATCTGATCTGTAGTACCAGCATTATTAATATCCTGGCTTCCTAAGCATCCAGTGTCTCTTCTTTCCTGCCTTCATGCTGTATATTCCAAATCAAACACTACAGTAAGATAAATCACCTTTCACATGTTGTCTCTGCCTTTGTTCCATTGTATCATATAATGTTCAGTACTTCACGTGTTTTGTATGTATAATTTTATACAATAAAATTGATTTTTTTGAGGAGCTGGTTTCTCTCTTTCCTAGGGAGGGATGGTGGATTGACATTCTCTTCAGTGAGAATTTGGTCTAGATTTCCCTCCCCCCCTGCCCCCCCATCAGATGCAGCATTTGCAGCTGCAGTGCATGCATATGAAAGATAGCTTGAGTGTCTGCCATTTCCACCCCAAAGTGTACAAAGATCTGCGGACTGCTGGCTTCTTAACCGGCATTTCCCCTGCTCCACTTTAGTAACCAACTAAAGACAGACTAGCCATGGGGGTAGGAAAGACTAAATATTCCAGTCTTCCTTCTGCCTGGTTTACGGGCTGTTACTCTGGGGTCTAAGCCAGGCTGGCTTGAGCTGGAACAATTGTCAGCAGAAGCACCTGAACTGCTGGGCTTTCGTTTAAAACACTAAATGTTGCAGAAGGAATGGCTTTCCTGCAGCCAAAGGGGGACAGTGATGGAGAGAACACCTGTCAGCCCTGTGCTACCTCCAGCTGCCCTGAGCACCTTTCCTGCTGCTGTTTATGCTCCCTGCTGGGTGCTCAGGGCATCTGAAGCCTCTTGGAATAACTCCCTTGTCCCCCTTGGCTGCTTGCTAATGAGTCCCTGCTGGCTGGAGTATCTGCAGGGTGTCAGATTGTATCAATTCAAACAGCATTTCTTCTGACCCATCTTTCCTGGTGCAGAGCCTCTGAGCCCTGTTAATGTCACACAGGCTCTGCCTTGCCATTACATTGCTAGCTGGCAGGCGCAGGCCAGATCCCGCAGCTGCCATGTCGCACCTTCTTTACAGAAGGGCCTTTCCACAATGGGGAGTCGGATGGCTGCAGTAAATCCACCCCCCCAAGGCACTCACTGTAGGTAGGCTGCCAGAAGATTTCTGCTGTCACCCTATCTTGTCTACACCAGGGTTTAGGATGGCTTAACTATGCTTAACCCCCTAAGCAATGTACACCTATGCTTTCAGATGTAGACCAGACCTAAGTCTTACTACCTCATATCCTAGTCACTTGTAAATCAAAAGCAGCTGTCTTCTGGTTCTAGCACTCAGCTTGAACACAGTCAGTAGGGCTTGCATTGAAGGATGAAGGCCTGCTCTTGGTGTTGCTAAACCAGCCTTGGTGTAAATCTTTCTGAAAAGAGAATGTTTGCTTTGCATTGCCCTCACTGGCATTGTTCAGTTAGAATTGGGGAGTGGTGAGTTAGCTAGCTATCTCCAGACCACTTCCTCTCTTCTTTCCCCTCACCCTGCTTCACAAGGACTTTCTGCACAGTACTATATTCTGTTTAAATGGACCAGAACAGGATCAGCTACCCTAATCAGTGGGTACATAAAATCAAATTTTGCAAAGGGTAACTTAACTTTTGTATTTCTATTGCTCTGACCATTCTCCATGAATTAGAAATAATTCTTGGTAAGGGCTGTCATGCTTGTTCCTACTCTGAGTATCTTCCAAGTGCTTTAAAAACACTAACCACCTGCATTGTGGGCTAGGCAGGTATTAGCCCAAGCTTTACAGATGGGGAAACTGAGGCATGGAGGCGTTAAGGGATGGATCTAAGAGAATTCAGATCTCCTAACTGCTCATGCAATGCCCTGTCTTCTGCCACATGCAGTGTAAAGGGAGAGCAGGCAAGAAGCTTTGGCTGAGGGAGGAAGCTTAAAAGAAAGCAACTCCTTGGCCTAAATTGAATAAGGAGAAATGGGTTTCTTCTTTATCTGTGACTGCATATGGGGGTAGCATATTCCATTCATGAGAGGAGCTGCAGGGCCTAGCCTTCAGAGGAGCTTCGTAGACAGTTAGCGACTATAGCGTGGGCTGGGAGTATCTATAGCAGACGCTGGAAACATTACCTTGGTTTAGTTTCCAAGTATGTGTTCTCTCTCCCAGTCTCATCGGCTGTTACTTTCTGCCTGTTGCTTCGTGCTGTGGCTGCATCATTTCAAGTCCACGGCCTTTGGGGATAACTTATTTAGAAAAACTTGAACAAAGCAGTTTTACGCTGCACTTTCTTGGGGGTGGGAAGGAGGTAAAGTACCTTATTCCCTGATAACCAGAAACTTCTATGCCTAAACTCTGTACTGTTTTCTTTTCACTTCAACATTATCTTAATAAAATTATTAAATCTGTCACAACGTGCCTGCCTGCTGAAAAGGCAGGTGACAAGCCGCTCCAAGTGAGACATATGGTAAACCTCCACTCTTTAAAATAGGTGAAGTGGCAGCGTTTGATTCCCTAATGAGGCTTTGTTTTTAATCTGGAAAAAGGGGACAAGGCTCATCCCGCTGGCAGACACAGCATCTGCTGCACGTCGAGCAGAAGCTGTCCAAAACCACTTGGCCTTTGTGAGCTGTTTGAGAAACAATTCCAACTTGGCAGTCCCCTGTGTTAGGGATCAGAGGAGATCTCCATACGTGGCCGTTTCAGACAAGATTTGAGACATGAAACTGGGCTAATGTACAATAGTGGGTGAAGTTTGCTTCACCTGTAAATGGCTGGTTTGAATTTAGTGAATGGCAGTAGTGATGTCATTGGATGGCTGTTTGGTGGCTTCTGTGGAATCAGTTGGGGGGGGGGGGGGGTCTCATCCTAGTTTCCCCCGAAAATGGTGTCCCTATCAGCAAAACTCTACTGCAATTAGCACTTAGTTGTTACCTCTGCCCATGCAGTGAATGGCTGGGGGAGATTGGACTTGATCAGAGAGGGATCCTCCAGGCCAGTGGTTCTCAGCCAGGGGTACGTAGAGGTCTTGTAGGGCATACATCAACTCATCTACATAAAAAGCATCGGCAAAGTCAGTACAAACTAAAATTTCATGCAGACGATGACTTGTTTATACAGCTGTATATACTACACACTGAAATGTAAGTACAATACAACGCACCCTCGCTAGAACGCGTGTCTATATAGCACGAATTTGCATATAACGTGGTCGCAGCCATGGATCCCAAATTTAATTAATGGCAGTTCATTTTAACACGATACCGCGCATGGATCCCAAATCCCTCATTCTAGCGAGGGTCCGGTATTTGTATTCCGATTGATTTATTTTATAATTAAGTGGTAAAAAATTGAGGAAGTCGGCAATTTTTCAGTACTAGTGAGCTGTGACACTTTTGTGTTTTTATGTCTGATTTTATAAGCAAGTCATTTTTAAGTAAGGTGAAACTTGGGAGTGTGCAAGACAAATCAGACTCCTGAAAGGGGTACAGTCGTCTGGAAAGGCTGAGAGTCACTGCTCCAGGGAACGGGGGATGCATGTTATGGTGAAGTAGTGCATTGGGGAAGCTTGTCCTGATGTTGCCTTGACTGTCCTTGATCTGTGGATGGGGGGGGGGAGACCTCCGTATCTGAGCTGCTATTTTAGGGATTCTCCCTCTGTTTGTATTTATTTGGTGGAGGGAGGGGATGTGAATTTAGTGGCGGGTGCCCCTTGCTCCACCAATGATTTTATTGCAATTTTTGTTTTAAGTTGATGCTTTTTCTCAAAGCCCCACCTCCTGGAGTCATGTGACCAGGGGACAATCTCCGCTTTCACTTAAAAACAAACAAAAAAAATCACACTCTAAAAAGTAAGTTTCTAGCACACATGGCTACAGAAGGAAACTTGAAAATGTGACCTCCCCTACTCTCCCCGGCTCAAAAAGGCAAATAAAAAGAATGCCCACATTTATAATTTTAAAAAACCCCTCTCCTGATGTGTAAGGCAGATTGAATTAGTGCAGCATCTTAGCAATTAGTTTTTAAGGCAGTTTCATGATTTGTTGGGGGCCTAGCTCCTGCTTTGTAATCAGGTGAGGATGGCAACACTGGAAAAGTGCCTGGAGATCCGCCAAGCAGGCTGGAGCTATGTACTTTATGTGATGCAGATGGTTGGGGAATATAAATAATGTGGGGATAGGAAGTTAGTGTCTCCCACCACTATTCCCCCCCCCCCCCCGGTGCTACCCCACTGGGGAGGGAGTATCAATGTCAAGCCAGGAGGGTGGGAAGAGTGACCCAAGTCCCAGGGCCAGAAGTGTGTGTGGAAACCTAGGGCCCAGCCTCAGGAGTGAGGGGGGGATCCCGAGCCCCAGAAGGGGGGATGGGATGCAGGATGCAGCACGGGGGGTAGGGTTACCACCTGGCTGGTATTTGACCAGCCTGGCTGGGTTTTTTTATGGAGTTGTCAGTTGCCAGAAAAATAATTTAATCTGCCCGTTTCTTTAAGTGCGTCTAAAGATTTGCATTATCACAATACAGTGGGATAATTATCCACTGTTAAAAGGTGGGGTGTCCAGCTAAAGACACGGCCCTTTTCCCACTTCCCCAGCTAAGCGACAGCCGATCACAACTGGTGAAAATACAGCAGCTGTCTGCCCGTCCCCGCACACACGTGTGAGAGAGTCACGCGTGTGTGAGGAGAGGGGGATGCTATCAATCTTAGCAAAATGTGTTATCTTGCTAGCTACCATAAGTGATGTTGGGGGGCGGGTGCGAGGGGGTGTGGCGGGCTTGCCGGGGTGGAGGGGGGGGCGAGGGAGTTAACATTTCAAAGGTGGTAACCCCAGTGGGGGTCGGTGGGAGGAGTGGAGTGGGGGAGAAGGAAGGACATGGTCTCATGGGGCAGGGAGGAGAATCCCAAGGCCCAGCTGGGGAGGAGGGAATTGGCTGGTTGCTCTGAGAAAGCAGCTGGCTGCAACTGGAGGTGGGGGGAACCTGCCGCCTGCCCTCCCCAAGAGGGCGACCGCAGAGGGACTAGGCAATATTGACCTTCTCAAGATGGCGGCCATCAGCGCGCTAGGGCGAGGGCACGTGACTCTATCAAGATGGTGGCCGCCAGCGAGGAAAAACGCTTGCCCTTCCCAAGATGGCGGCGCCCGCGGTATTCACAGAGAATTGGAAAGGTACTTCCGCCCCGCTTCCCGGCGTGCAGCGCGGTCCCGACCCGGCAAGCTGCCCGTCCCCTCCTCAGCAGCAGCCGCGGCGCAGCGAGGCGCACAGGGGCAAGATGGCGGACGTGCTGGATCTTCACGAGGCGGGGGGCGAGGACTTCGCCATGGACGAGGATGGGGACGGTAAGGGGGGCCCGAGCCGAGCCCCGCCCCACGGCCCCCTCCCCGCTGGGCCTTGTCCGGTTCCGGAGCCCTAGACCGAGCTGGTTCTGGCCCGTCTTCCCCGCAGCCAGATGGGGTCGGAGCCCAGAATTGCTGCCCCCCCCGGCTCTGACCCACCCCCCCCCCCCCGAACCGGGCTTAGTGCGGTTCTGACCCGGCCTCCCCCTGTGCCCGGCTCGCCCGGTCCCGCCCCCGAGTCCGGTCCCCGCCCCCGACAGGTTCTGACCCAGCCTCCTCCTGTGCCCGGCTCGCCCGGTCCCGCCCCCGAGTCCGGTCCCCGCCCCCGACAGGTTCTGACCCGGCCTCCCCCTGTGCCCGGCTCGCCCGGTCCCACCTCCGAGTCCGGTCCCCGCCCCCGACAGGTTCTGACCCGGCTCCCCCTGTGCCCGGCTCGCCCGGTCCCGCCCCCTGAGTCCGGTCCCCGCCCCCGACAGGTTCTGACCCAGCCTCCCCCTGTGCCCGGCTCGCCCGGTCCCACCTCCAAGTCCGGTCCCTGCCCCCGACAGGTTCTGACCCAGCCTCCTCCTGTGCCCGGCTCGCCCGGTCCCGCCCCCTGAGTCCGGTCCCCACCCCCGACAGGTTCTGACCCGGCTCCCCCTGTGCCCGGCTCGCCCGGTCCCGCCCCCTGAGTCCGGTCCCCGCCCCCGACAGGTTCTGACCCGGCCTCCCCCTGTGCCCGGCTCGCCCGGTCCCACCTCCAAGTCCGGTCCCCGCCCCCGACAGGTTCTGACCCAGCCTCCTCCTGTGCCTGGCTCGCCCGGTCCCGCCCCCTGAGTCCGGTCCCCGCCCCCGACAGGTTCTGACCCAGCCTCCTCCTGTGCCCGGCTCGCCCGGTCCCGCCCCCTGAGTCCGGTCCCCGCCCCCGACAGGTTCTGACCCGGCCTCCCCCTGTGCCCGGCTCGCCCGGTCCCACCTCCAAGTCCGGTCCCCGCCCCCGACAGGTTCTGACCCGGCCTCCCCCTGTGCCCGGCTCGCCCGGTCCCACCTCCGAGTCCGGTCCCCACCCCCGACAGGTTCTGACCCGGCTCCCCCTGTGCCCGGCTCGCCCGGTCCCGCCCCCTGAGTCCGGTCCCCGCCCCCGACAGGTTCTGACCCGGCCTCCCCCTGTGCCCGGCTCGCCCGGTCCCGCCCCCGAGTCCGCTCCCCGCCCCCGACAGGTTCTGACCCAGCCTCCTCCTGTGCCCGGCTCGCTCGGTCCCGCCCCCTGAGTCCGGTCCCCGCCTCCGCCAGGTTCTGACCTGGCCTCCCCCTGTGCCCGGTTCGCCCGGTCCCGCCCCCTGAGTCCGGTCCCCGCCCCCGACAGGTTCTGACCCGGCCTCCTCCTGTGCCCGGCTCGCCCGGTCCCGCCCCCTGAGTCCGGTCCCCACCCCCGACAGGTTCTGACCCAGCCTCCCCCTGTGCCCGGCTCTGACCCTGAGTTCCTCCCTGCCCTGGGGTTGTTCTGAGGCCTGCACCATCTAGGTCGAGCCTCGTTCTGATCCGATAATGTTGCCCCCCCTTCCATTCTACCCCAAATGGCCTGCTTCAGACTTCCCTCCAGTTGAAATTAACACATTGAACTTCTCTGCAGAAAGCATCCACAAACTGAAGGAGAAAGCAAAGAAGAGGAAAGGCCGAGGATTTGGTTCAGGTGATAATCTTGTCGTGAATGATGGAGTTACCCTGTGTGTGAATCACGAGGGGTCTCCTGTGCCATGTAGCTAACTGGAATGGTCTGGCTACTTACTGGAGTCATCTGGCTGCTTCTAAACAGAAACTGCCCAATGGCTTACGCCGCAGGAGTGTGTTTTAGGATGGGAATCGGGACTCCGGGGTTCCATCTGGGATTCTGTCACTGACTTGCTCTGTCCTTTGTCAAGTCACTTCACCTCCCTTTGCCTCAGTTTCCCCAGTCTGTAAAATAGACCCCTCCAGCTTATATACATGGGTGACACAACTTGACCAAGGTCACCAGGAATCTGATGCTTATCACTGTTTTAACTACTAGGCTTGTGTCTCTCTACAGTATTTTATGTGCTGTAAAGCTTAAATGCAGGGACATATGTGTGTGCCCAGGAGTGCTTAGAACAGCTAGAATACATGTTTAAGAGTATTTAGACCGGAAACCCTTCAGGAGAGGAATGGTCTGCCACTGTGTGTACAGTGCTTAGCACAATGGGGCTGCATTCTTGGCTGGTCCCTAAGCACTAGCATAATGTTTCAAGTCATCTCAAACAATCTTTGTCTCCCCCCATCGTGTGCCCAGAGGAAGGTTCGAGGGCCAGAGTACGTGAGGACTATGACAGCGTGGAACAAGATGGGGATGAACCTGGGCCTCAGAGATGTGAGTATCTGCTAGAGATGTTTGGTTTAGCATGTGTGGACACCCAGCCTTGGCCGCGTGGGGTTGCTTTAAAGATGGGGGGAAACCAATTCTATTCTGAGAGATCATGAGGTGTAGTGGATAGAGCACTGGACTGGGATTCAGGAGCCCTAGGTTCTGTTTCCCAGCTCTGCCACTGGTCTGTGAGATGACCTTGGGCAAGTCACTTCAACTCTTTGCATTTCAGTTTCCTCATCCGTAAAAATTTTTTGAGATCGACCGATGAAAAGCAACATATACGAGCTAGGGATTATCATTATAATGACATGTACACTGTGCCCAGACCATCCACATTGTGTGGATAACAGAGCGACTGTCTCCAGGGCTGTCAAGCTGCCTTTTTACCAGTGCTAGATTCAGTCCTCCATCCATTCCGCATCCGTTTTCACTTAGCCCCCTGCTGCCAATGGGTTCCAAGCTAAGCAGTGGGAGGATCCCTTTCCATCCTGCGTGTGTAGATGCAGGCGTTGTGTGTGGGCAGTGGGGTTTGCATACCAAGCAGAGGAGCGCGTCTTGCCTTCTGTGTAACGAGCATTGTTTTTCCTTGCATGCCGTGGCTACAGCGGTGGAGGGCTGGATTCTCTTTGTCACCGGAGTTCATGAGGAGGCCACTGAAGAGGATATTCATGACAAGTTTGCAGAGTATGGCGAGATAAAGAACATCCACTTGAATCTAGACAGACGAACGGGCTACCTGAAGGTAGGACGGGGTGGATGGTCTAGTGGTTAGGGCATTCCCCTTTGGCTCAATTTCCTGCTCTGCTGCAGACTTGGTATGTGACCTTGGACAGGTCACTTAGGCTCAGATCCACAAAAGTATGTAGGCTCTTAACTCCCATTGGTTTCAATAGGTGGAAGGCACCAGAACACCTTTGAGGATGTGAGCCTTAGTGTCTTTGTGCTTCATCTGCATAATGGGGATAGCAACACTGCCCTTCCTCGGGGTCAGGGGAGGGAAGTGTGAGGATAAATACCTTACAGATTGCATGGTGCTCAGATACTGTGGTAATGGGGACCAGGTAAGCTAGAGAGCTATGCCGATGAAATTGCCCCCATGCAGTTGGGAGAGGAAAAGAAACTGAGCACAGGGCTGGGAGCCAGGAGCTCTGGGGTTGTGTTCCCAGCTTTGAGGGGGGCAGTGTAATCTATTGGTTAGAGCAGGAAGGGACTGGAGATGGGATTCTTGAATCCAGCCTGGACACTGAATTGCTGTGTGATCTGGGGTAGGTCACTTCAGCTCTCTGGGCCTCTGTCTCTAAATTGAGAATACTGCTAACAAAGGCCTGTGAGGCAAATGAATCTGCTTAGTCTTAACTAATGTGCTTTGAGCTCGCCGGGGAGGCGAAGGGGCAGGGAACATATCAGTGTAATAGTTAATGCCCCCTTCTCTATTAAATCCTGTTAAAACTAACAGTTCAAGGCACGAGTTCAGGCAGCTTGTGTGTGTGTGTGTTTAATTGAAAATCTCTATTTATGGTAGGGTGCACTCTATTTACTCCACTTACTGCCAAGTCAGTATTTCTCCTGCCATTGTTGACAGCATTCTTGATGCCAACAGTGGAGCCGAGTGTCCTGGCGGCTCTCAGTGGTTTCTGTGATCTGCTCTCAAGGCTGGCCCAGTCTCTGGCGTGTTCGCTAAACTCCCCCACTGGGCCACTCACTGGCTGAGGATTGTCTCCTTGCACCCCACAGGGATACACACTAGTAGAATACGAAACGTACAAAGAAGCCCAGGCAGCGATGGAAGGTCTTAACGGACAGGATCTGATGGGGCAGCCGATCAGCGTGGACTGGTGCTTTGTCAGGGGGCCTCCAAAAGGAAAGAGAAGGTAAGATGCTGCCAGTGTTGAGGGCTGCATCCCAGCTGACACCAGGTTGGTCCTCAGCTTGGCATCTCATCAGAGATATTGAGGATTGAGTGAGTCATGGAGTCTGAGCTAGCCTCATGCTCTCTCACAAAGGGAGACCCTCCACAGCAGTGTGGAGAACACTTGCTTTCTAGTGTTGGTGGAACGTGATGGATTGAGAGCCCTGAAGCCACTGAATAATGAACAGGATTTTAAGTTAGACCAACTGGAAATTCTTTCCCATGGAGTGACTCTCTCCCTCTTTTACCTGGAGCTGCTGTGTAAAACTCTTGAGTTCCTGCATTCAGTCCATGTGCATGTTCTAGGGGCTTTCACCTTAGCCTCTGTGCTTTTCATCCAGAGATGCTGGGAACTCCCAGAGGAAAATGGTCTTCGTCCTACAGACAAAGGAACTGCCTGAAGCAGGGCAGAAAATGTCACCAAGTCTGTGCTGCCTGCTTTCAGGAACAGCTCTCTGGAAAACACCCTGTAGTAAAACGATGCTTTAGAGCTCTTTTGTGGTTTAGGATGCTGATGTTTCTGCTGAGGGGGTGAAACTGAAGGCCTGACCTCTTGAGATCATGAGAAGTTCAAGAGCAGGAATGTTAACCCTGGGCTAAATTTCTAGTGGATCATGAATAATTCTTGCCAGTTGGGAATGCTGTTGGATTGTGTTCTTCAGTTATTTAATGGTCTGAGCAGGAGGTTAGCAGTCAAGAGATCTTACTAGTCGGGACCCAGTCATTGACGCATGTAACTTTGGGCAAGTTGTTTAATGGCTCTGTGCCTCAGATTCTGTAAAACAGGGACCCGACATACCTAGCGTTAGTGAAGCGCACTGAGATCTGTTCATGAGTTTTAAGAGAATATTTTCCTGTTGCGCTGCATTTCTTTGGCAAGGAACGTGGTCCTTGTGCATAGAAGTCGTTGATAGCTTTCAAATCTTTCGAGATGTTAGCTCAGGCTAGCATATATATAACTCTGTCCCTGTCTGTCTTCCAGGGGCGGGCGTAGGCGGAGCAGGAGTCCGGACAGGAGACGACGCTGATCTCACATTTCTCCATTTCCTTTTGATGGTTCCTAGGTGTAAATTCTCCCTGCACAGCTCTAGAAGCAGGAAGTCTCTCGTAAGCTGGATGTGCAGACTCCTGCCTCAATCTCTTTCTGGGTTTTTAATTGTGCTGTATTTTTACCTATGAGTTTTTGGTCATATTTTTAACAGTATCTGTAAAGTTCTTGATTTGTGTTTAAGCTAGCATAAGACTCTGAATCTTCTTTTGACCTCCGACACCTCAAATGAGAGAACTCATCCAGTGGTGCTGTAGGGGACTCTCATTTGGAAGGAGAAATGTTGCCCATAAATACTGAATAAAAGTCTGCTTTTTTTTTTTTTTTAAAGTCCTCTTCCCTTGACATCTGCCTGTATCTGTAAGGGAGACTGTGTGTTCCAGTGGCCTGGGTTTCACTCTCAAGCAGAGCTTAGTCTTTGGTCCAGCCTATGGGTAGAGCATATGGTTTTAGATTTTAACCAATAAGCACCCCCAATATAATCAAAATTGATGTTTATCTGGTAAACACTGGAAATGGTTTTCAGTATTGTCTGCACCCCTTGTCCAATGCAGTTTGTACAGGTAACATCCCTGCTCCCTGGCTTGTATCAAGGACTTGTCTAACAGAGCCGTAGTGTGGACTACAGCGAGTGTGATTTCCAAGGCACACTAACGTGTTACGAATTAATTGGTGGCGATCTTGCTGGTGTGCACTAAAGGGTCTGATTTGCTTTAATTTAATGCTCTTTGAAACAGTACTTTATATACCTACAGAGCGAGAACCCTGAAAAATCTACGTAGAGCTCAAAAATTGCTAAAAAAAAATAACCCTCCAAAAATGAAATTAAGAAACCCCAAAAAAGAAAAGCCCAACCTCTAGGACATGGAGACTTATAGGTTCTATCTAAGGTCCTTATCTGGCTTCTATCACTATAACATCTAAAAACCTTCAATATGTGTCTTTTCACAACCCTCCTGGGAGGTAGGCTGGGACTATTAGTTCCTATGTACAGAAGGGCTAAGTGAGCTGCACAAGCACACACAGGAAGTCTGTGGCAGAACAAGGATATGAATCCTAGACTTGTGCCTTAACCACTAGACTATCCTGCCTGTCAGTTGCTGGGTTGCTCTGCCTGGGGCAAACAGTTTCTTTTCTACCATGAGCGCCCATCAGTTTCCTGCTGCATTAGACTTAAGGATGGGAAAAGACCGAGGCCGCACAGCCAGGGTACGTCTACACTACAGTGAAAGATGCATGCCACAGCTTGCGCCGGTCAGCTGACTTGGGCTCGCGGGGCTATAAAATTGCAGTGTAGACATCCATCTCTGTCACTAAGGGTCTCTAGAACCCAGGAGTCCTGTCGTCCTCCTGACCACTAGTTCACACTGACTAACGGGAGTTATTGGGTGGGGGAACCCCTTGGAAAAGTATCAAGACCCAAACCCACCTTCCCTGTTTCTGTTGGGGGAGCAGAGGCTTTCTGCACTCAGGGACCAACTGGTGTATTTGGTGGGGGACAGTATCATGGAAGTGCAAACTTGGGGATCCCCTCTGGAGAACAGGAGCCCAGGTTCCTTCGTGCGTGTTTGAGTGGGGAGGTGGATCTGGAAAATAACAATACTCCCTAGCTCTTGTCTTCAGTAGATCTGAAAGTACTTTCCAAAGGAGGTCAGGATCCTTCTCCCCATTTCACAGATGGAGAAACTGTGGCACAGAGAGGGCAAAGTGACTTGGTCAAGGTCACCCAGCAGCCTAGCTGGGAATAAACCCTGGCTCTCCTGAGTTAGGGCTCTGTCCACTAGGCCATACTGCTAGCAGACTTTTAGTGGCGACCTTTCCAAACAGCTGAGGCCCATGGCAGCCTGCTCTCTGCGTCCACCTCCGCCCATGCCAGCTGGGGAGTGTGCAGCCTGGCGCAGCTCTGGGTAGTGAGAGACGGATGGGCACAAAGGGAGGAGATCAAGGAGAAGCCACTGGCTGAGAAAATAATTTGGATTTATTGGTGGGTGCTTGAGTGAAGGAACAACTGCCCAGTAGCCCCCACTGGACACATTATGGGGTTCCCATCGGACTCTTCCCCCTTGCTGGGAAGCGGAGGTGAGTCCAGGCGTGGCAAAGGTCCACTCATATGAAACTCTCCACTATCTTCTTCCTGCACAATTCGCACCTCCCAGCAGGCAGGGCCATGTTAGCCGTCACCTCTAGTTCGTACTTGCCTGTGCCCCCCTGGTCCTCCCCGGCACTCCTGATGGGTGCAGCCGTGGTGGAGGCCCGGAAGGAGCCAATCAGCGCGGAGGCCTGCTCCTTCCTGCGGTGGGTGCAGCGGCAGACGCACCGGATCTCCCTGTGGAAGTGCATGGTGAAGAGGCCGTAGATGAGGGGGTCCAGACACGCGTTGAAGAGGCCGAAGAGGAAGAGGATGTGGCTGAGGGATGGAGGCACCTTCTTCCGGCTCAGCATCTCTGGGGAGAACCAGTACCAGAGGCCCAGGAGGTAGTAGGGGGTCCAGCACAGGACGAAGGTCAGCACGATGACAATGGACATCTTCAGGGTGCGCATCCTGGCCCTGGGGATGTTGTTGTAGGAGCGGCGGAGGTGGACCTCCTTGGAGGAGACTGCAGGGCAGAAGGGGGAGAACAATGAGAGGGGAGACAGAGGGAGGGGAGAGGGAAATTCTGCAGGGTGAAGCAGAGTGCTTGGAGGAGCATGAGGAAAGGGAGAGCAGGAGACTGAGAACAAGAAAGAAACTGAGCAGAGGGAGGAGGGGAAATAGAATTTGAAAGACAGGGGAAAAAAAGAGTGAGGGTCCCCATGTTTCAAGCCAGTGTATGTGAGCATTGGCACAGGTCCCCGCAGCCTTCCAGAGCTGAAGAAATGCCCATGGTGGAGGGCAGCTGGGGACTGGTTGCTGGCTGCCTGGGTTAATGGGCCGTAGCAAACCAGACATGGCAGCGGGTAGCACCCAGGGGGAGGCGGGGTGTTCTGCACGTGGCACCAAGCCAGGGCCTGCCACAGCCGGAGTGCGGGGGGACAAGAAGCGGACGGTTCTCTGCAGCTAGGGGCTGGGATTGATTTTCCCCTCAGGAGAGGCAGAGGAGGAAGATGGATGGAAAGATATGTGTGGGGATGGATGGATAGGTAGAGGTATGAAGAGAGAGAAGAGACACAGAGGAAGAAGAGGAGGAGAGAGAGAGACCAAGGAAGGAAGGTGACAGAGTGGGAGAGAAATGGGGGAAAGAGGAGGGAAAAGAGTGCTGGTTGAGAGGAAGAGCGAGAGATTCAGGAGAAACAGAGAAAAAAAGGCAGAGAGGATGGAGAAAAAAAATCAAGGCAAGAAGGATGCAGAGAGAAAGGCCAAGGAGATACAAATGTATGCACACGCTCGCACCTATGTACACGCTTCCACGTACACACACATGCTCCCATGTACACACCTGCATGCATATGCTTACATACAGATGCTCATACATGTACATGCATGTACTCCCACATACATGCATGCTCACAGGCATGCATTCCCACATACACATGCTCTCACACACCCCACACAGACTGGTCCCCCCATGCAGACCCCCTGCTGCAGTGAATGGGAGGGGTGGGGTCCATGCACTCTGGGAGCTCACGGGCGAGGGCCGGGGGACGCAAGAGGGAGGCCGGGCTCACCGCAAGCTCTCTTCATCTTGCCAGAGATCTCGATGAGGATGCGGGAGTAGCACAGCACCATGATGAGCAAGGGCAGCAGGAAGAGGCAGGAGAAGGTGAACATGTTGTAGAGGGTCTCCTGCCAGTGGGCTTGGAAGCTGCCCACCGTGGCGCACTGGATGAAGTAGATGGGCTGGGAGCGGCTCACTGCGTGGAAGACAAACATCTGGAAGAGACACCCCACCCCGGAGAAACAGTTAGATCTCAGCACCCCCACAGGAGCTACACCATGGAGACAACACTGGCCATCCAGCCTCGTATTCCTACCCATTGTTCCAGTGCTCCAGCATCCCTGCTTCTGACCCATACCAGATCCATCTATCTAGGCCACTTCCAGTCCATGCTGTATCTGGCAACTGGTCCATCTAGCTCATCCTCTGCCCATCCCAGATCCATTGCCTGCAGGCTGGTGTCCTGGCTGTACAGCATCAAACCATTGGCCTGTCTCGTCTTGTATCCCTATAGCTGGTGTTTAGTACCCCTGTATCCTGCTCATACTACATCAGGTCATTGGCCCATCCAGTCTATTACCCCCACACCACAGTGCATCAGAGGCCTGTTCTACCTAAACTAGACCCTGGCAGTATCAGAAATGCCATGGCAAAAGGAGGCTGTGCCATGGGAAGCCTGCCCAGGGGTCCATTCCACAGTCCCTCCCTACCTGCACCATTGCCATGATGACTTACCTGAGGTAGTGCCAGAAGCACGCTCAGGGCCCAGGCCACGCACAGCATGGCCTTGTTCTTCTTCTTGGCGTCACCCATGCTCAGTGGGTGCAAGATGGCTGCCTGGCGGTCCAGGCTGATCACCACAGTGATGAAGGCTGAGGCATACATGGCCACCAGCTTGAGGAACATGAGGGCCCGGCAGGCCAGGTCACCCGCATACCACTGCACCGTGATGTTCCAGGCTGCGTCCAAGGGCATCACCACAAAGGTCACCAGCAGATCGGCCGCAGCCAGGTTAACAATGAGGATGCGGACATGCGGCCTCTTGCGGTACTTCTGGGTGACGGTCCACAGCACGGCGATGTTGAAGCAGGCCGAGGAGAGGAAGAGGAAGAAGGTGATGGCCACCCGGACCTTGGCGGCGGTGGAGAACGTGGGCAGCAGGAAGACCTCCTCGCTAGGCAGACTGGCATTGGCTCCACCACCAGGCGAGACCTCTACCTCCTCCCAGGGCTGCCCACGGCTCTGGTTGCCCACGGCGGGTGACCCCGGCTCGAGCAGCTCACTGTCCTTCATGCGAAAAGTGGCATTCATATCGGAGGCTTGGGTATTCCCACCCGGAATCTGCACAGCCTTACAGAGACGTGAGCAGCCGGGATCCAGGAGGCTGAATCCAGCTCGTTCCCGGGAAGCCAAGCTCCTCCTAGACTGTGGCAGGGCTCGGAGACCCTGAGCATGTTTTGCTGCTTGGATGGAGACTCCACTAAACTGGAGCTGCCCGGCTTCTGCTCTGGATTTAACGAGAACCAACTTCTTCTGGCTCAGGGAACTTTATTCCTTCTTTGCAGAGCAGCAGTTAACTCCCTCGTGGCTTGTGCTGCTGAGACTCAATAGGGAAGGCTCCTCTGCTTCCACTAGCCCCAGAGGTGGGCCAGATTCACAGGCGTGAACAGGCACCTGTGAATCTCTGATCGGCCAATCAGGATTGGTTCTGACGAGGTAACAACTCTAGCTTGCATCTCATTGGCCGGCTCAATTTGGTGGCCGTCACCTCCCCAGATGGGAGAAGTGCTCCTGTAGTTGAATTCAGCTCTTAAGGACAATCCATTGCTGGGGTGGGTGGAAATTTAATACGGAGCCGCCAAGCTCTTCCGGGCCGTGCCTCCGAACGCAGGTGCTCTCTGGGGTGCAGATTAGGCCTTAGCCTGTAACAGCCGTGGCTAAGAGTCCCCCCGAGCGCTTTTCACTCCCTGGCAGCCAGCAACATCTAAGGATACTGCCTCTCTTGCATAGTATCAGTGTCGTCTCGGGTGGATGCGCATGGGCGAATTCCAGCCCACCCTGGCGCTTGCAGAGCAATGTGTAGACACACGTGTGCGGGGCGAGCTGTGCTTTACATGGTGTGCGTCAGTCTCTCGCTCCCACCCCTGGGACGTGACAGAACAGCCAGTGGCCTGAAGATCTGGCCTCTGTTTCCAGGAATCTGTGAATGGACCAAAAGAGACCAGTGTGTTAGATAGCTGCTATTTTTCTACCTGCCACAAAGGGGCAAAAGTGCCCAAAGCCCATTCGATTGGGCCCTCTGCAGAGGGTACCAACCACTGAGTCATAAGCTGGCCCCCAGGCAGTAAACGCTCCTGTTGGGTACGGGGTCAGAGCATGAGCGCCCTGTGGCAGAGCTCTGTGCCCGGGACCAGCCCTCTGGGACTCACGGGAACAGGGGCCGGTGGTGGCTTTGGTGAGGTGGGAACTGGTGGGGAACTTGGCGTCCCCAAGGCTGAGCAACCCTGGGCTAGGGACTGGAGTGCCAGAGAGAACCACAGGGCCTGGCTAAGGCCAGACCCTGCTCTGGTATGGGTCCATCTCAGCCCCAGCTTGTCTCTTTCCTACCCTGAGGGATACTTCAGGCACCTGGGCACAGGTCTGAGACCCACCAAACTCCTCTCATGCGGCCCGCCCGATGGGTTCATCCTCCAGCCACTGCTAACCTGGATGGGAATGGGTGCTCTGAGGACAAAAGGCTCCAGACCCTAGAGTGGTTTTCGGAGCATGGGCCTGTTCCCTGAGGACTGCTCTTCTGATGGCTGAGAAGTCACTGACCACCCTACCGCGTCCAGATCCTGGCGATCTATAGGTGAGATCAATCCAGCATCCATCGGAGCCGAGGGACTGGCTCAGAGTGACAAAGATTCCTGTTATGCCCTGGCTGTTGCTGGCTCATTAATCAATTATTGCCCTGTGCTGGGGATCTTCTGTGGCTCCCAGGGAACACGGCTCCTCTAACACTCTCGCTCTGTGCCCATCCACGGTTCCTCATGCCTGCCAGCAGCACCCTAATATCTTGTGCCCCATCCTCTGCTCCCCAGCTGCCAGCAGCTCCCCATCTCTCGTGGCCCAGGGTTCTCGCATGGTGCAGCTCCTCAGAGATTGCCAAACAGATGGCACTGCTCAGTGTTGGCAGGAGGTGCCAGCCTGAGCCTCGGAGACCGCAGGTCAGCCCGGGCAGCAGCAGGACAAGACATATCGTGTGGGAAAGGTGCCCACATGGACTGAGAATCGGACAAACCCTGAGCTACGCTAGCCATGCAGGCAGCAGTGTCGGGCCTGGCTGTCTCATAGGGCTTGAAGCCTGCCTCACCCAGATCTAGGGGAGCAGCAGCAGGGTCGATCCGAGCCCAGATGGGATGCCCGTCTCCTGGCAGATTCCAAGCCGGACCCCGGTGCAGGCCCTGTGCATGCCAGCCTGCTTCCGAGCATGTCCCAATATGCCTACCACAGCCACCTCACTGTGACCTGTCCTAGCCACTTTATTTTTAGCTCAGCTGCTGGGAGGCTTTGCTGGCAGCTGATTTATTAGTTGCTGGCAGGGAAGAATAAAGAGGAGCCAGTGATAAGAGGCAGAGGGCTGCAGCTATTTCCAGCAGCCTGGAGAAGGGAATGCAGCTGCCTACCAGGGGCCTGGCACAGAGACCTGTCCCACATTCTCATGGCTGAGCTGTCGCCAGGGGGTTTCCCCCATGGAATCCCCTGGGATTTCCCTTGGAATTAGAGCCACTAACTAGGGCATGTGTCAAGATGGGGGAGAGGGGCTGATTCTCCATTACACTCAGGCCCTTTGGGATGATGCTGGAGTAGAGTGGGGGAGGGGTGATATTTCTGATGCCAGGATGCCCCCCACCCCCAAAATTTAGCTGGGCAGCTCGGTCCTCTCAGGGAGCCCGACCTGTGGTGGGGATTCAGGCTACGTTTCATCTGTAGATCTCAAAGCGCTTGACAAAGGAGGGCAAGATTATTATCCCCATTTCACACATGGGGAAACTGAGGCACAGGGAGGGGAAATGACTTGCCCACGGTCATCCAGCAGGCCATGGGCAGGGCTGGGAATTAATCCGGGTCTCCTGAGTCCCACTTTGGTGCCCTATCCGCTAGGTTACACTGCCCCACAGGGTGAGGGTGTAAACCACAACCCCATCCACCCCCTCAGCTTGTAGCTTGCATTCACACTGATTTGCTGGTGTGCATCTTAGACCTGGTCTGTTTGAGGCAGCTGCGCCGGTAAACTACAATTGTTCCTTAAACCTGAGTCAGACCAGTGCAGGCCTCTCTCTGGATGCTCTTATTTTAAGTTAACAGTCGCTTATTTCAGTTTAGCTTCAACCTGTTCCTCAATCGAGTTAGCTAACCTGATACCGTCCTGCACTGGGACCTCAGCAGATGCCACCCCACCGAGGACACCTGTCATGGTAGCTCTGCCTACCTAGTTCCTGCCTCCCCTGTGTCTCCTTCTGGTGTTTAGAAGAAGGAATTGCCATGGACTCACTGCTGCTCTGTTCAGCAGGCATCAGACTCCAGCAAAATTTATTGCCCCTTCCCAGGGCTGCCACCTGTCCGGGTTGTCTCAGGATCATCCCTTGTTTGAGGTTGCTGTCCCAGGAAATCTGGAAGGTGGCCCGCTACCTTGCCAGCTGGCCCGTTTTATGGGCTCAGGGTCACCCCAGCTGTCCTGGGGGTCTTTTGTACCCCCTCCCAGCGGTTATATATCTAACACCCAGCTCCTCCCCCGTACCTCGCTACAGCCATTGAATAATGCTGGGATTAGGGGGAAACAGCTGCAATCTTGGAGGGAAGGCAGTGTTGCCTAGCGGAAAGCGCAGTGGTCTGGGTCTTGGGAGACCTGGGTTCTAGTCCTGACTTTGCTAGTGACCTTGGGGAAGTCACTGCCCCTCTCTGTGCCTCGGTTTCCCTTGTATATATAGACGGTAAGCTCTTTGGGGCAGGGGCTGTCTCCTGCTATGTGTACATACAGCACCTAGCACCATGGGGCCCTGATCTTGGTATGAAGCCTCTAGGTGTCACTCCAATATAAATAATAGCAACCACGGACCAATTTGGGAGGCTAATACTTTAAGCCACTAGTCAGGTGCAAAATTGTCTGTAGCTTCTCTTTGGCTCTTGGTGTTGGCCCCGAGGGGCAGAGCCCAGGAGGGCTGCTGAGTAATTCGGCTCCAAAGGGTGTTTGGGGTTGGTTTTATTTTTACTGGTACCTGGTGCATTTTTTTTGCCTCATCCGGTCTTGGGAGGAGGAGAACATGACAGCTGGCAAGCCTGGCTTTCTCAGAGCTGGACAAACTTCCCCTCCAGCCCCTGTCCTGCTCTGAACCTCCCGCTGCTTTACAGAGTGGGTGGGTGCGGGGGGGGGGGGGCTGGGAGTCTGGGCTCTTGGAGCTTCTACTCCAAGCTGGAGGGGAGGGGAGTGGGATCTCGAACAAAGGGGACTGGGGCATCAGGACTCCTGGGTTCTGTGTCCAGCCCTGGGAGGGGAGTGGGATGGACCGCACTGACTCCCCTCCCTTGGGCGGGGGGGGGGCATGTCCTCAGCTCCCCCCGCCCCACTCTGCCCTGAGCCACGGCCCCCCTGTGGCACTTCAGGAGGGGAGCCCAATT
Organism: Lepidochelys olivacea; assembly: GCF_965140295.1. Classification (NCBI taxonomy): domain Eukaryota; kingdom Metazoa; phylum Chordata; order Testudines; family Cheloniidae; genus Lepidochelys; species Lepidochelys olivacea. The sequence continues at coordinate 5,978,442 of NC_140434.1, forward strand.
CCTTGATTCCTGGGGGGCGGGGGGCTGCCACTGAGAATAAGGGAAGCTGGCAGCTGGGGTTGGGGATCTGCCCTGGGTCCCCCCCTCTCTGCTCCGGGAGGAAGGTACCAGCGGCAAAGCAAGGAAGTCATTAAACAGCGAGGGCGCCCAGCGGACAGCCGAGGGAGGTCCGCCGTTTAACCCCTTCCCCTCTGGCAGCATCGCTGCACCCCCTTGCCTCTCCCCCCCCACCCCACCCCCAGGCCCAGATCTAGCCCTGTGGGTCACAGCTGCTGGAGAACCCAGCCCGGACGTGGCCAGGCTAACGCACACACGGCCACGGCCCCCGATCGCAGCCCGGTCCCCTCCATCCCACTGCCGTCCGTCTGTGTTATACGAGGAGGGGGGTCAGACTAGGTGGCCCCCATGGGCCCGTCTGGCACTGGATTCAATAACCCCATGGATCCATTACCCCTGTCCCGTCTCCTGCCCCCCCTCCCCCGGGGATGACGGGCTCAATCCATCACAGAGGGAACGGTGGGGTCTTTGCCGGAGAGGTCTCTGCACCCCCCCCCCCTCCTTGCTGTCTTTCGCTGCCACACACTAACCCGCTGGCCGGTCCCAGGAGCTAGTCTGGACCTGGCTTTAGCCGGCTTTTGGAAGACCCAAGGGCCATTTCCCAGGGGCCGAGTCTCTGCCATCTGGCACCTGAGGCGGTGGGTCAGGAGGGGGGGAGCTGGTCCCGTGCTGGCCTGGCCTGATGGTGTTTCACCCCCCCCCCCCCTTGCTGCGGTGATGTAGAGGAAGGCACAGGGCAAGCCGGAGGGGACCAGTCCCCAAGGGCTTGTCCTGGGCTAATTTGAAAAGTCGGGGACATAAGGCCACATCCTAGGAAACAGATCTCTCCATTCAAATGTGCAGCTTGCCTCTAACCCCCCCCCCCCCAAACACCTGCTCCCGCTTCCCCCGGGCTCGGAGCACAGCGCGATCCATTTGTGCCTCCTTCCTTTGCCCGGCTTCCCTCTGCCCTGTCTCGGAGCCGCCCTGCGCCCCCCCCCGGCGCGGGTGGCGCTTCCCTTACCATCCCTGGGCGCTTGCCGCCCCTGCAGCCCCCGGCACGCTGCAGAAAGATCCTTCCAGCGGGGGCGGGGGAAGAGACTTCCCCGCGCTGCTTGGCTCCTTCCCAGCGCCGCCCCCCGGCTCCTTGGCAAAGCCCTGCGCCGCGAGGCTGGACCTCCCCTCTCCGGATAATGGCCCGGCGCTCCGGACCCGCTCCTGCGGCTCCTGGAGGTCACTGCGGTGCCAGGTTGTCTTCCGTCGCTGCTTCACCCCTCCCCTCCTCCACCTTCCCCTCTCCCGGCTATTTAAAGGTGCACCGCTCCCCAGCCGGCTACGCGGGGCGGGAGGCTGTCACCCCCCGAGAGATGCCCGCTGAGCGGCGCTTGGGTGGATGGAAATCGCAGGGCCCGGCCCCGCTGCAGAGGCTGAGCTGGAAAGCGGCGCTCGGGACGTTATTTATCGATGGGCTGGCAGGGCCCCGTGCAATGGGGACGTGCTTCTTGGCTCAAGGAGTCTGGAGCTAAGGGGGGGCATCCAAGCACCAAAGGAATTCCCAGACTGGACCCACTGCTTCAGAGGCAGGTGCAAGAAATGCCCCCGGGGGATAGTTATGGGGCAACAGCCCCTCGGTTAGTGAGTTATAAACGAGAGGGAATTCAGCAGGGCTCTAAATCCATCTACTTCAGAGAATAAACTAACCTCTAGGGTAGAGAGCACTAGGCTATGATTCAGGAGAGATGGGTTCTATTCCTGGCTCTGCTGCTGGGGTAAGTCACTTCCCTGTTCTGTGCCTCAGTTTCCCCATCTGTAAAGTGGAGGTAAGAATGCTGCCCTCCTTTGTAAAGTGCTTTGACAAATGCTAGATCAGGGCTCTTCACTTCCTCCCAGAGAGATTCTTCTGCAACAGCTACATTTGTTGTGCAGGATCATTGTTAACATTTGGACTTTTCCATACATCCCCAGCTCCTGGAGTCATGTGATGATGTGAGACTGTGTTGTGAGGTGCAGCATGAGCTTTTGCTAAAACATAAATTTCTAGCTGTGAGAGTTGCAGAGAAACGCTTGCAAACCTGACCCCTAAATGCTCCAAATCCAGAAGGCGAATTAAAAAAACCCAAGAAGGTTAGTGATGATGAATGATTTTTTTTTTAAGGGTCCTGAATCATGATGTTGGAATGTCTGAAGCTGGTGATGCGAGTGCAGCATTCTCTTCACCTGTCTCTGCTGGTCTAAAAATGGGTAATGTATTGCTGGGGGGAAGGTTTTGAAAATTTCAAAATCTGCCTGTTGTTTTAAAAAGACAGAGTTCTTCGTCTGGTGGAAATCTGGCACCAAAAGTGCAGTTGACATTTCAGGCATATCTTTTTCTAGGACATTTTCAGTTTCAAAAAGGGGCGAGGAGGTTAGATTTTATTCTTTCCTGTCTCTCTGCCCTGCTCCATCCTGCACCTCCATTTTGGCACTCAGAAATGAAGGTGGAGGAAGAAAAAAATGATTTTTTTTAATTTGTTCCGGGGATTTGCCCCAAAAAATTTGAGAAGTTTAAAAAAAAAATGAAAAAAACCCAGCACAGTTTCACTTCTGTAAAAAGGCCATTTTTAAAAAATGAAAATTTGGTTTTGCTTGTAAAATTGCAACCAGCGCTCCTCAGAAGCAGCTGGCCCCAGGCCCCAGGTGTTGGGCCAGATGCACCATTGATCTGACAGCATCTCCCTTCCTAGTATTTCTGCCTTATTTTCCACTGGCTTTTTAAAAAGTGTTTTTATTATTAATACTAAGAAAAATAATAATAATTAATAGTTGGGTGCTGCACAGCCACATAGGCGGGCGATTTTATTATTATTTATTATTTGTCTTACTGTAGCACCTAGGAGTCGTGGGCCGGACCCCTTTACGCTAGGCACTGTACAATCACAGAACAAAAAGACGGCCCCTGCTTAGGAGCTGCCAATTCTTGCATGGGGCGAGCCTGAGGCCATGCTAAGGGGTCATGTTAATGGCTGACGCAGCAAGTTCGCTCCCCGTAGGCCCGATGCTGCCGGTCGTGCTGGCTAATTCGTCGGCTGAGCGCCACCGCAGCCCAGGGAGGGGTTTGCAGAACAAGTCAAGCTCAGAGATGCTGCGTATTTGTCAGAGGGAGGGTAACTCGCGGCTGGATTCCCAAAAGACACGGTGGATGGGCCAGCACTTGGAGGCTTTAACTCAGGACCAGGTGACTGTCAGTAAGAAACCCGTGAGCCGGGGGGCTTGACGCAGGAATCGCTGGGCGAGGTTCTCAGGCAGCAGGTCAGACTGGAGGATCTGCTGAGCCCGGCTGGCCTTAAAGCCAGAACGGTTCAAAGGGGACACAGCCAGCAGCAGCCCGCCTCCGAGCCCAGCTTGCCAGACTGGGGCTCCTGCTAAAAGCAGCTGCCTAGCCAGTGCTTTGAAGGCACAGCTCATGCTCCAAAGCGGGACCTCAAGCTGCAGCATCTGCATGGCCTTGTGAGCCCGTTGGCTTGCTGCCATGGGCTGAGGAGATGCACCCTTAGAGCTCAAGGTCAGAAGGGCCTGTTAGCTCACTTAGTCTGATCTGCATAGCACAGGCTTTGAATTGCACCCAGTTACCCCTTTGGGGAGCCCATCAGGAGGGTTAGACTGAAGCATTTCGGTCCTTGGGAGGCTAAACAGTCACATGCCAAAAATAATCTTTCGACTTCACCCGCATTTGAACCAGCAACCGACAGGATCCCAATCCCCTGAGCTACCAAACACAGCTCGCCATAGCCTGCTGCTCACCCTGGGTTCTCCCTGGTGGTGCTCAGTGCTGTCTTAATTAGCAGGATTGATTTTTTTTTGTCTCTGCCCTTCGGCCCCTGTTTCTGGCAGATTAAACCTCCTGTGTTAGCATCGGCAGCCCATCTTCCTGTCCACAAGCATCGTGGGACACGGGACGCTATCCGATCAGCTGTCGGGAAGAGGCCAGAGAACCTGCATGTGCTAAGTCATGGTTCATGACTCTTTGCCCTTCAGTACAGCAGTCTCAAAGTACTTTACAAACACTGAGGAATTAAGCCTCATGGTCTGAGCATCATCCCTGTTCTTAAATCTGGGGAAACCGAGGCACAGACAGGCAGCGTCCCATTCACATAGCACATCAGTGGCAGATCTGAGACTAGAACTCAGGACTCCTCGGCTCCTGCTCAAACCAGCTGATCTTACACACTTGTGGTAAAACTCAGGACTCCTGGCTCCCAATCCAGCCTTTTTGCCCCTTTCCTAGAACCTGACCTTGGAGCATCAAAGCACTTAACAAAATGCTACGTAATCAGGATTCTCATCTCAGCCACCTGGTGAGGTGTGTAAGGAACAGCTTCACCCACCCCTGAAATGCAGCCACCTCTGGGGTGGGGTGTGGCAGCTATTTAATGTCACTCAGCAACACTACACAATCATTTAGGACTGAAAGGAAGAGGAAGGCTGTGTCCAGCTGAAAGGTGTAGGGAGGAGGAACGGCACGTGGCCAGGATAATGGGGGTTAACACCCCCTGTGACGATGTGACGCAGCAGGGAGGGGGGAGTGTTGACCTGGGAATGTGGCGGGGGGGGGGTGTTTAGTTTCAGTTTGGTGCTGGAATGCAGGGAACCCCAGGGCTGGGGTCTAAGCTCCCTGCTCCCCCAGAAGGACTTGACTGAGGGGTCCTGGTTGTACCCACAAGCTCTGTTTTAGCCTGTGTTCCTGTTGTCCAATAAACCTTCTGTTTTACTGGCTGACTGAGAGTCTCAGTGAATCCCAGGAAGAGGAATGCAGGGCCTGGACTCCCCCACACTCTGTGACACCCCCTATTGCGGGATGAGCTGTGGGAGCTTGAATAAGCAAGAACTTGGTGCACTGAAATGGACATCTCTTCCTCAGCTCTTCTCTGAAAGGATCCACAGAAGGGCAAAGTCTTTGTATTAGTTTGCTATTGATTTGAATGCCGGTGGTGTGACTGGCACAGACCCTGCAGCCATAATGAAATGAATCGGCCATTGATAGCACGGAAGACACTGCCAATCGGTTCTAACTTGGCACTGGCATCTCCAGCGGCATTCTAGACAATGCATTCAGAGCCACGGGAAGGGAGATCGTACGGGTGGGCGCGTTGGGTCCTGCTCTCTGAGCTAGACTGCCTGGGTACTATTCCTAGCTCTGGGACAAGTTCCTTTTTGTTTCCCCTGTGACTGTCTTCTTTGAATCATAGAATCATAGAATATCAGGGTTGGAAGGGACCCCAGAAGGTCATCTAGTCCAACCCCCTGCTCGAAGCAGGACCAATTCCCAGTTAAATCATCCCAGCCAGGGCTTTGTCAAGCCTGACCTTAAAAACCTCTAAGGAAGGAGATTCTACCACCTCCCTAGGTAACGCATTCCAGTGTTTCACCACCCTCTTAGTGAAAAAGTTTTTCCTAATATCCAATCTAAACCTCCCCCACTGCAACTTGAGCCCATTACTCCTCGTTCTGTCATCTGCTACTATTGAGAACAGTCTAGAGCCATCCTCTTTGGAACCCCCTTTCAGGTAGTTGAAAGCAGCTATCAAATCCCCCCTCATTCTTCTCTTCTGCAGACTAAACAATCCCAGCTCCCTCAGCCTCTCCTCATAACTCATGTGTTCCAGACCCCTAATCATTTTTGTTGCCCTTCGCTGGACTCTCTCCAATTTATCCACATCCTTCTTGAAGTGTGGGGCCCAAAACTGGACACAGTACTCCAGATGAGGCCTCACCAATGTCGAATAGAGGGGAACGATCACGTCCCTCGATCTGCTCGCTATGCCCCTACTTATACATCCCAAAATGCCATTGGCCTTCTTGGCAACAAGGGCACACTGCTGACTCATATCCAGCTTCTCGTCCACTGTCACCCCTAGGTCCTTTTCCGCAGAACTGCTGCCTAGCCATTCGGTCCCTAGTCTGTAGCTGTGCATTGGGTTCTTCCGTCCTAAGTGCAGGACCCTGCACTTATCCTTATTGAACCTCATCAGATTTCTTTTGGCCCAATCCTCCAATTGGTCTAGGTCCTTCTGTATCCTATCCCTCCCCTCCAGCGTATCTACCACTCCTGCTAGTTTAGTATCATCCGCAAATTTGCTGAGAGTGCAATCCACACCATCCTCCAGATCATTTATGAAGATATTGAAAAAAACCAGCCCCAGGACCGACCCTTGGGGCACTCCACTCGATACCGGCTGCCAACTAGACATGGAGCCATTGATCACTACCCGTTGAGCCCGACAATCTAGCCAGCTTTCTACCCACCTTATAGCGCAACTTAGTGTTGCTTAGATTGTAGGCACTTTGCGGCAGGGACTGTCTCTCGCCAGGTGGCTGTACAGGGCCTGGATCTCGATTGAGGCAGGGCTGTAATAATGTCTGGCATGTGCCCCCTGCTAATGCACGTATCACTTGTTCGTAACATCGAAGGCCAGACGGGACTCTCCTGACCATCTCGTCTGACCTCCTGCTTAATCCAGGCCAGAGAACCTCCCCTGCTGATTCCTGCACCAAGCCCATGGCGTCGGCTTCAAACGAGATGCCCAGTCATGATTTAAAGACATGCCGTGACGGGAGAAGCCACCACATCCCTTGCCGAGCCATCCGATGGTTAAATGTTAACCGTTTGTAGGTGCCCTGTGATCTCATAGCACTTTACAAAGCTGGCTGAATAGCATTACCCCCCTTGTCCAGATGGGGAAACTGAGGCATAGACTGGACACAGTCGGGCGCAGCTCACTCGTGTTGCGAGTTTGGTGGGTCTCTCTCGCCCAGTCCCACTCCTGCACATGCCCCAAACTGCTGTGCCTATCGCTCCAGCTGTGCAGTCTCTCCTCAGAGAGCCCAGGAGCGAAGGAGGCTGCAGGCTGGGAATGAGGCTGCATCAGCACAGTGAGGGGGTCAGGGGAGGAAATCCCAGGACTGGATTAAGAGAGAGACAGCAGGTCAGGAAAGCCTAGGAGCGAAAGGCGGGGGCGGCTGTGAGTCAGGATTTGAGGAGCAGAGGCAGAGCTGCGTACAGGGGGATCCCAGGGCTGGAATAGCAGAGGGTGGGGAGCCTCTGGGCCAGGACTGAGGGGTATCAACAGAGCTGTGTACGGAGGGAGTAAATGGGAGCTGGCCCCAGTACCGTCCCTTTACTATGGCGACAGCGCTTGGCTCAGTGTAGGGGATGCCGCGGACAGACATGCGAGAGAAACGGCGCGGAACAGGTGCTGGGACTGAGTTCTCCTCCCTGCCCCTGCCTCAGGGACCCTGAGCCACCTGGATCAGCAGCCAGCCGGGCCAGGCTCCATCAAGGCACAACAAGAGCATGGGCCCCGGGACTGGAGTCAGCATCAGCGCCTGGACTGAGTGACCCGCCCTGGAGTCCCCGGCCCAGCCCGCCGTGGGCCTGGTACAATGCCAGGGTTCTGATCTCCAGGACCTGGCCTTCCTCTTGGATTAAAGTATGAAGGAAGCCACTTGACCATGATCACCTGGCAAACCAGCATCAGAACTGGGAATAGGACCCAGGAGTCCTGACTCCTGGTTGTTTGCAGCCAGTGCTAGACCATGCCGCTTCCTAGAGATACATGTAGAAGCCCCGAAGTCTTGCCTCCCAGTACCCCTCACTCTAACCACTGGACAACTCTGTCTCTTTTGCAGCACACTCCTCAGAGGAGGCACAGTGACGGGGGGTTGCACTGGACCATAAGCGCTGGAGTCTGGATTCAGCCGTGATGGTAGCCAAGGGGCCGTCTGATCAGCAAGCCAGTGGAGGGTGGTTTTTTTGCAAAGAGCGAAGCTGAATGCAGGTTCCGCTGGGCAAGTGAAACGTTATTAAACCCCATGCGCTGCTCTGTCCATTGGGGTGAGCTGCTCCCAGCCTAACCCCCCCGGCGTCCCCCGTTTTATTGATGGGCCAGCAATACCAGTCCCCTGATTCCATGCTCACTGATCAGGGGCATCATCAACCCTGTCCCCATCTCACCCCACGCTCTCCCAGCCCCGAACACCAGCCCAGCTGCAGAATAACGCCTCCCTGTAAGATCCAATTTACCGTGCGCTGCGGCCACCGGGCAGAGACACTGCGAGAAGAGAATCCCGTTCATTTCTCTGTCGCTTCTGGCTCGGGCTTGTCACGGGCCCATTGGGCTCAGTACAGCACTGGGCGGCTGGTTGGATCAGCAGGTTGGGCTGGCTCTCGCAAGGTCTATATCCAGTTTGGGGGGGTCACAGGGGCAGACGAGAGCAGACACTTGCTGCTTCTTTGACACATGCTGCTATTTATCTCCTGTGCGGATGCTCATCAGGCCTCATAAGCAGAGGACACACACGGTCCAGCCTGTTCAGGTGTTTCCCCACCGGCAGCCGCATGCTTTTGAAGTATGCTCCCGTTGAAGCAGCTGGGATGGTTTTCAAGACGGGTTGTTTTTCCTAAAAGATCTGTTCCCCCCAAGAATGATTTCAGGGCATGTTATCCAGGAGGTCAGACTAGATTACAGTGGTCCCTCCCAGCCTGGGAATCTACGACACTCGGAGGCCAGGGGGGAGGAGAATCAGGCCCCGGTGCAGTGAGAGAACAAGCTGTATTTCTCCCCCTCTGCCCTGTGACTCTGGAAAGAGAGAGATGGGCCGGCGCAAAGGGAATTGCAGCCGTGTTCCCCAAACCGGTCAGCGGCGCTTTGGAAGATACAGGGTCGAGTGCAATGGGCATGGGCTTGGGAGTCCGCTCCCAGATCGGGCAGGGAGCGGAGCTGTGAGATAGCTGAGCGAAGGGTTCACGCCTCTGTCCCGGCAGCTGGTCCTGGGCAGAGCAGAACAGCTCAGGGAAAATGGCTTATGCGTGGAACATAAAGGAGGCTGGGAGTGCAGAGGTGAGGGCCATCCCTGCTGTCTCTGGGCTTTCCCCCCAGCTCCGTTCTGGCACCTCCCCTGTTAGCAATGTCCCCGGCACCCCTAGTTCCAGCACCTCTGGCAGGCCCAGCAGAACTTTCTACCGGCAGGGGAAAGCTCTGTGTGGAAGATGGAGCTTTCCCAGGCTGTGGGATGAACCCCTCTGGGGAAGAAAGATTGTCCCAAACCTCATCCCCCGGCTCCAACAGCCCCGGGGCGCTCCTCAGACTGGCCTTTGCTAATATAAACACAGAGCAGTGCACTGAAAACAAGAGAGACCCTACCAAAACCACTCCACTGCATGCATCATTCTTCCCCTGCCTCAATTTCCCCAGGGATAATTCTCCCCTCCCTTCCTCTGTTTACACCAGACCATGGTCTATTGGCCCGAGCAGGGAGCTGGGAGCCAGGACCCCTCCTGGTTTTTATTCTGGCTCTGTCACAGACTCACTGTGTGGCCCTGGGGAAGCCTCCTCATTACTCTGGGACCACAGAAGTGTTATCCCAGGGGTGGATTTAGCCTAAGAGGCCTCAGTTTCCCCATCTACAAAATGGAGATGAAATTTAGCCACCTTCCCACACTACAGCAAAGTGTTGACGTCCAGGCACACACATATTCGTTATGGAAACAGCCCCTCCAGATAAGCCAGGGCCAGCCTGGAGGCCAGTCCCCAATCTCCATAACAGGCAGAACTGAACCCCTGGATCCACGCAGCCCCCAGATGTGGGGAAGCTCCAATCTCAGCCCTCTGAGTCAGTCTCTGCCCCTGAACCAATTCATTCTGTGTCAGGTCATTCGTATGAGTCCCATTTCCTGCTGGATCCCACATCGATGGCTGTTCATAGTGAGGGTTAAAATCCCCTTCCATCTCCAAGCTGTGTCGACACCAGGTTCTTGGCAAGAGCTAACATACCGAGTCGGGGGGGAGAGGGGGGAGGCATTTGTGTGGCTGCTAAGCTGTATTGACGAGATGAAATAGCGGTGGATTTCAGTGTAACATCAATATTCACATGAATGGATCCACCCCTAGGGACAACTTAGAGCAGGCCAGAGCCAGCGTCCTAGATTCGGACATCATGACCTACGGGAAAGCTCCGATCCCCATCTAAGCCCCAAGAACTTGTGACACTCCTTGGCAACTGACGTCCTTTCTGCTGCTGCTCAGCTACTGTCTGCGAGCCCCTCTTCGTGGCCATGGCTGGTGGAGTCCCTCCCAAACGGGCCTGACTTCAAATAGCGCAAACAATAGGGTTGCATTGAAACCATGCACGGTGTTCGGGATGTAGCAAGCTCAGTTAGAGCCACCAGATGGCAGCATGACTCCAAGAGAGAGGAATGGCGTGTCCCATGCTGGAGGCGGCAGATAAGGGCCTTATTGGTCCTGGAAGGGACATGCAGTGATGGGAGGGGTGGGTACGGATTTTAGTCATTATATGTGGGTGCGTTTGTCTCCCCGTTCCCACCCGAATCCTTTCTGGATAATGCAAAGAGCCAGTCAGGGCTTCCTGTAGGAGCCCCAGATGGACGATACCAATCAATGCGGACTTTCGTGCGGTACCATCTGTTCCAAAGGGCTCGGCAGACGCTGAAACGCAGCCACCTCTGGGATGGACCGCCGCAGCTCTTTAACAGCCTCCCAGCCATGCGGCCCAGGGATCGCTCACCCAGTGTTGAAATGCAGCCGCCCCTGGGGTGGAATGCCTCAGGCGCTCAGTCGTGCTCACCAGCGAGAGGTGAGGATTTAGGGCAGAAAACGAAAAAGAATCCTGCATACAAATGAAACAGCAGGAGGGGCTTTTGAGAGTCCGAATGGAATTATTCAAGTTGGAATCAGGACAGGGCACCAGGCTTCCCAGTAACCTACCGCTCAGGAAATAGTGCCTTGGGTTTATTAGCCTCAGGCAATCCAGGCCTTAGCTTTGTGCCTCATCCTAGGGGTATGTGCGACTATTTTACAGCTATGCTGCTGCCATGTCGACACTTCTTACATCCACAGAAGGGGGGTTCCTGTCGGTGTAGTTAATCCCCTTCTCCATGAGGCCGATAGATTCCTGGGTCTCCCAGCCAAGCACGAGAACCCCTGCCTAGCAGAGTGTCCTATTGGGAATCCAGGACGTGGGCGGGCAGAGCTCGTCCACTACAAAAGGATCCCCCCCCAGCCTAAGGGGGAGATCCACAGGGCCTGCCTAGCAGAGTGTAGTAGGGCAGCTGCCCCACTCCAGTAGAACAAGGGCTAAAAGCAGCCCTGGGGAGGGCTGTGGCTCTGAAAGGCTGATTGGGGAAGCAGCCACAGCTGGGGCCACACGCCAATCAGGCCACAGCTGGCCCTATAAAAGGGCTGTGAGCCAGGAGCTGAGTCTCTCTCTAGCTTTGGAGAGAGGTGGACTTAGCTGCCTGAAGGAGCAAAGGGTACTGCGGACAGAGCTGTGCTGGGGAGCTCAGGCCTGGCGACCTCTCAGGCTGCGGCCTGACAGGAAGGCCCAGAGAGGTACTGGGTTGCAGGGAAAGGCAGTGGGTCCAAAACCCCCTTGCCAGTGATGAGTGGTTTATAGACTGCAGTCTGGCCCAGTGAGTGGGGGCTAGATGATGACTGGCAGTAGCCACTGAGGCAAGGTGGGGATAGAGGGTTGGGGTTCCCCTGGGAGGGGAGGCTCAGAGTGGGGGTACTGTGGAGGGCAGAACCCTGAGGAAAAGGGGCACCAGAGTCCGGGAGGGATGTGGGGGCCCAAGGCAGGCAAGCCACTGGCAGAAGGAGGCGCTCCATCTGCTGGAAAGCTAATTCCCAGGATGACCAGCAGGAAGTGCCACACCAGTGAGGCTTCGCTTCGCTACACAGAGGCAATGAGCTTGCAGCCCAAGGAGGTCCAGCCATAGGCCACAGCATGTGGGAACTGCTAGGCAGGTGAAAGGGAGCGGGGATCCAGGCGGAGACAGAAGCCCTGGATTTTCCACTTCTTAGCATTCCCTTTCCTCTCTGCCTCTTGCTCCAGATGAGTGGGTTGAGCTGAGGATGAACAGCTGTGTGGGAGGGAAGCGGGTCAAAGACGCTGGCCCAGCAATCGGGACACCCTGGTGGGGAGCGAAAGCAGCGTGGCAGGTGGGTTGTGCATTAGGGAGTAGCATCGCAGGCATGGACAAGGCAAGAGAGGCACTATTCCATCTACATCTCGCGTGGCAGGCCTCCTGCCAGGAGCGGAGACTTTCCCATGAGGGCTGGATCATTCTAGGATGGGGTTATTTTTCTGGGGGGGTTGCGTTTGTTTCCCAGAGCTGTGCTGTGCAGAGTTGCCCACGGTTGCTGCAGCATGTTGCAGAGGAGACGCGCACGCTGCGTTCTCCCCCTCCCGCAGACGTTTGGAGACCTAGTACACAGCGATCCCACGTCTAGCCATGCCAGCTGTGCTAATGGCTTGGGGAACCAGTGTGCTTCAGGACCTAAGTAGGACACATGCTGGGGTCAGCCAGGATTTGCCTCTTATCCCCATGTATATAGCTGTGTACGGTAGGCCCAGGGCAATTTAAACCTTCCTCTGAAACACTGGATGTTGGCTGCTGCTGGAGCAGGGACACTGGCCTGGATGCACCAGTGATGGGGGTCTGGCGTGGCAGGTGGAGGGATGCTTGACTAGAGGGGCAGTGCTCTGATTTGGTGCAGCATGAGAGAGGATACGGGAATCAATGGACCAGTTATCTAAGCCAGCATAGGGAGGAGATCATAGAATCCTAGACTATCAGGGTTGGAAGGGACCTCAGGAGGTCATCTAGTCCAACCCCCTGCTCAAAGCAGGACCAATCCCCAATTTTTGCCCCAGATCCCTAAATGGCCCCCTCAAGGATTGAGCTCACAACCGTGGGTTTAGCAGGCCACTGCTCAAACCACTGAGCTATCCCTCCCCCCAGTGGGGTCTAAGGATTGGATGGGTTTGATCTGGTGCAGCGGGAGGAGGGATACAGGAAGAGATGGACCGGTTATCGTATCTGGCATAGGGAAGAAGCAGGAGGATAATGATGGACCAGTGGCCTTTCCCCAAGACCTTCTGTTCCAATGCAAGGCCACTAGGTGGCAGAATAACCCCCATCCCCAAGAAGACTCGGGTGCGAGCCTGGCTGAGCTATGTTGGGCTTTTATTCACTGCTATGTGAAGACCAAGAGATTCCCCTGACACCCCCAGCTGGGAGGCTGGAATTATTTCCCCCAACCGAGTTCTTCTCCGTTCCCGTCTCTCTGCCTCGCCCGCCACCCCCGGGTGGAGACAGGAGCACCCTGGCCAGCAGAAAGGCAGAGCTCGGCAGAGAGGGGTGTGGACCGGGGGTGGAGGGAGGAGATCAGACGCTGCCCAAGGCAGAGACAGCCGGTGGCCTCGCCAATACAAGTCTTGCCACCTTTGGGGTGGAATGGTGACCACACTCACAAACATGACTCACTTCGGCTCAGAGTGGTTCCACCCCCCATCCCCTCGTTCGCTAAATTGGGGAGGGTTTTGTGACCTAGAGCAGAGCTGGTAGGTGTTCTACTCAGCCCTGTGGATGGGTCAGGGTCATTAGCCCTATGGTGCAGGTGGGGAAACCGAGTCACTGAGCAGGGCCACAGCTCCCCAAAGGCTATGCAGTGAGTCAGTGGCAGAGCCAGGCGTCTTGACATCCAGTTCCCTGCTCTAGCCATTAGACAGCGCTCCCCTTGCCGCATTGGGATAATAACTTGGGCATCCTGATGCTGAGTTCCTCTGCTCTAACCATTAGACAGCATTCCCTCGTGGGATGGGGAGGTGGACCCAGGAATCCTGCCTAGCTCAGAGACGGGTCTGAGGTGCGAGGGATCGGCAGAGCATATGAATATGGACGGCGGAGCGTGTAAGTCCTCTGCCTGCCTTTGGCAATATTGTATCCAGCAATCAGCTGATCAGAAGGCTGGACCATGCCCTAACCTAACACACAGCCCATCTCCGCTGCAGGGGCCTGTGTAAATACACCCAGCTCCATTTCTAACAGGGAGCACTCGCTCTACGCTTCGCCTATGGGCTTTCAGTCCACTGGGCCCCTGAAGCTCCTACACGAGCTCTATGCAGAGGAGTCACTTCCCCCCAGCCCCGAAAGGGGATGCTGCACACGGGGAAGGCCTGACGCTGCAGGCTCAATTCCTGGTATTCATCAACGAGCCCTGGTCGCTTTTGTCCTGCCCACCTTTTTGAGCTGCGTTGATCACATGCTTCCTTTTTGCGTCCTGCCCTAAATGGCTGCGCAGGGGTGCTGCCGCATTCCTCCCTGGAACTGGCAGCATTTCCGCCCTGGGTGGGATGGAGGAAGGGGATTCCTGTCTAGATCTCAAATAGCGTTGAGCTCTGGGGCACTGCATTATTTCCGATTGTCCCTTGCACGGCGGGTCAGGAGCTCTGGTGGCGACTGCATAGCATCGGCTGAGATAATAACCCCACATATGCTAGGGAGAGGGGTATTTTCAAAGGGCCTCGGTGCTGAGTTAGGGACCTAATTCCCCTTGAAAGCCAATGGGAATTAGGTGCCTTGTCAGGAACTTCTGGAAATCTCACCCTTAGTGGAAAGGATTTAAAGCTGGACTGAAACGTCTGTTTGGATCCAAGCTTTCCCCTGAGTCAGCGGTTGCCTGGATCTGTTTTGTTAGCTCCCCTCTGAAGAGGATGGAGACCGTGTGCCTGGATGCCTGCCTGGGGCTGGAATGGTCCCTGGAAGCAGCAGCTGGTGCCTGGACTCTCGCCCTGGTTGGTTTCTCTGGGCGTCACCAGCTCTTGGATGGAATGAGTGAGCTGCCTCGCCACCCCCAGCGGTGCTCTGAGGTCTGGCCTGCCCGACACAATTCTCGGGCTAGCTCTGTACTTATAGGCCCCCATCACCACTGTGTCAGGGCAGCTGCAGAAACCAGCTTGCGTTAAGCAGGTTCTGATCCACAACAGCACCCACGCTGCAGCTTCTCTCCCCTACCTGTGGCACAAGGGGATCTCACTCTGGTCTCATGCCTCCCGCTCTAAGCATTGGAGCTGGGATGAGAACCCAGGCATCCTGCCTCCTCTTCGTCGGCTCTAACCGTCGGCCTACATTTCCTCCTAGGACTGGGAATGGACCGCAGGAGTCCTGACTCCCAGCCTCCAGACATAGGGGAACAGAGCCCCAGGAGGGCATGAAGGCAGAGGGCGACTCCTAGAATGGAGTTGGGTCAGTGCTCCCGCAGAGACAGCTGGGAATCAGGAGGACTGGTGGGCACAGTTACACACATCTGTCTGTGGACTGCAAGGCCCTGGATACCCCAAAGACAACCAGGGGAGGGTCATGACCTACCTGCCCTTCCCACATTGCTAAATGCAGAACCTGGCTACATAGATCTATGACCACCATCACCCTGGCATCTGGGCAGCCCCAGAACCAAGCCCGGGCTCCCCCTAGGGAAGGATATGTGTGGGGAGGGTCCTGCTATGGAAACGATTGAGAACCTCTGAGCTACAGCCTGGATTGTCAGGGAGGATGCAGCTCAGAGACACATGCAGGAACTGGGTTACCTGAAGGAGGGAAACTGATCGCGTCACAATATGCATAGGGTGTAGAGACCTCCTGCTTGGCCACAGTGGATGAGATGCCACCCAATGCTCAGGAATATTCCGCACTGGCTAATTGATAAAGGGGTAGAAGTTGTTTCAGTCAAATGTCCCCTCGTCCATCGGCTTTTGATTGAGCAAAACCCAAAGGGACTGGCCGCCTGGTTTCATCCAGAACTCTGCAGGTGGGGGAGCGAGCTGAGAAACTGACCCTGGTCTACTTCATGATCTGCAACTGATTTAAAGCAAAACATTCCCTGTGGCTGCCTTTAATACACCCAAGGTGGGGATGGAGGGGTAATACACCCACCCACCTGCCCATGCACGCAATATACCCACGGGGGGGATGGAGGGGTCACACACACCCCCCCCACCCCCCAGTAATCAGTTCCTTTTGTGCACGTTTTTTATCCATGTAGTCCAGTGATGCTCAGACTGAGGCTTGGGAACCGCAAGTGGCTCTTTAATGTGTCTCTTGCAGGGTATGATAGTAAAACACTGGGTGACTTAATTATTAACCCATCATGGTGACTTTACATTGTCATTAACCAATTGTATTCTTATTTTATTGACTACTTAGTCATTTTGCGGTGCGAATAAAATATATATAGTAAATGGATCAATGAATTCACACTCCTGTGGCTCTGTTGGGTGCTGCTGGTCGCTAATTTGGCTCCTGAACCCTGGAGGTCTGAGTATCACTGAGCTAGAACTTACTAAGACAACCCCCTGTCGAGGAAACCACAGCCCAGCAGTTTGTGCATTTGGCCAGCAGTTTGTGCATTTGGCCAGCACTCTGCTTGTGCGGTCATAGGCACAGGGAGCAGGGTGTGGCACTGGCTGGGAGACCCTAGGGACTTCCAGAGCTAAAAGCAGGAGCAGCCTGGGCTAAAGATGACCCCTGGGGGTCTACAGCTGATGGGGATTTCCCATCCTCAGGGAAAACTTGCAGTTTCAAACTTTTCTTGTCCCGAATTGGAACCAAATCCCCAAATCTCAACAATTATTTGCAAACCCAGTTCTCCCCTCCCCTTCCCCCGAAATCTTCTTGGCAGATATTTTGTTTTGGTAAATTTGAAACGTTTTTTTTCAATGTTGACCTTTTAAATGTTAAAACTAGACAATAAGCTTAGCAGCCAAAGGAAACGTCCTTTTGAGCTGAAAGCCGGAAGCGTTCCGTTCCGAGGCTGGCGAAAAGGGACGCTTTGACATTTTCAAAACGTTTTCATCTCTCTTTTTTCTAAATGGAAAAATTCGGCGGACTTGACACCTTCCTGTGGGACGTTTCGGTTCTGATGAATCAACGCTCTCCGACGGCAAATCGTTTTGTGGAATAAGTCCCACCCAAGCTAGAACTTAGCTGGGGCAGTAGCAGACAGGTCCTCTGTGGATCAGACACAGATGGAGACCTGTACTGGAGGCTCACCAGTGGCTTCTAGCCACACATATACTGGAGACAGACGTGCTCAAAGCAGTTTTTGATGGCCTCTGAAATCTCAATGTGAATTTGTTTCCAAATTTCGCAGTTGAGCTCCATCCTTCTAACCTGCCGACTGAAAACCCCAGATCCAACCCCTACAGGTGTCCCAGATACAGACTTGAAACCATACTCACATGCTGTATGTTCTCTGACATACACAGGCAGAGAGGGCATTCGCCCTAGTCGAGAAAGGTCCCATGTATCTGCAGCAAACTAGCCCCCAAATCCTGCAGGAAACTGGAAATCCCAGAGCAACATCGGATACACTGAAATAATAAGGTTTCTATTAAACTAAACATGGCACAGGCTAACGCAATCAGCACAGGATAAAGTGTGCTAGCTAATCCTCTGGCCAATTTAATCAAATGCTGCCCCTATAATTTTAAGCCCAAATTCTCAGCTGACGTCAGTCAAGAGAGGCACCGATTTACACTAGCCAAGAATATGGCCCTTCATTTTCAGTGTGCTGCAGAATTTTGTAACAAAAAAGGCATAAGTGTTTAGCAGGAGCAATCGGGAGAGGGGGTGGCATGGGGTGGAGCATGTTAGCAGTTGAACTGGGGGCAGTTGGGGGCTTTTGGTATCTGAGGATTTAATTGGGAGTTGTGAGATACGCACATTAAAATGCAACATTTCTGCTCAAATCAGCAGTGGAATAGTTAACAATGTTGTTGTCAGTTTGGTAGTCAGTAGGTTTCAGAGTCAACACCCAGTTGGCATCAATGGGTTCACATCTCTTAGAGTGATCATTGTAGGCTGTCTAAAGACTAGGTCAGGCAAATTGGCATCAGATACATGCCAATCAGGGAAGGTTGGCTTAGCTGCCACAAGGGCTACAAGCGTATTTCTGCAAACAGAAAAGGGAGCACAGCACGGGGGCGAGTTCTGCAGAGTAGCAGATACACAGGGCCCTGATTACAGTCTCCTTGTGCTTATAGGGAGACCTGTGCAAGTGTTAACTCCCTTAGTTAACTCAGACTTTGCAGCATCACTTAGGGAAGTGCGGGGAAACCTGAGCACTCTGCAGCATCATAGCTTCGTAACTAGGGGCCAGATCTTCCCACTGGGAGTCAGGCACCTAAATACCTTTGAGGACTTGGGCCTAAAGCCTTGTCTGCAACGGGATTTGTTTGCACCACTGCAGTTACGCTAGTGCAAACCTCTTGTGCTGACAATCCACGGCTGTGCCGCACGGCCAAAGAAGCACAGCGCCTCCTGGTGGAAAAGCAGGGTAACCCATGCCAGTGCACTGGGTCTGCACTATGGGGTTGGCATTGGGTGTCTATTTGCCTATTTACACTGACTCAGTCCCCTCCCTCCCCCTGAAATGGTTTCCCTTCTCCATCGGTGACGCTCTGCTCAATCCCTCACTCTGTGCCTAAAGGGTTTATTCCAGCCCTCCCACCAGTGTTTGGGGGTAACTTCTTGTGCGTCCCCAGTCATATTGCTTTGTCTAGGGGGGTGGCTCTGCCAGAGACTGAATGCTAAATAACTAACAAATAGGATGTAGCATTTCCAGAGCACCTCTGAGCCAGGGATCTCAAAGTGCTTTACATTCCCTCCATTTGACAGGTGGGGAAAACTGAGGCACGGAGCGGGAGCGTCACTAGGCCAGAGTCACCCAGTGAGTCAGTGGCAGAGACAGGTAGAGAACCCGAGCGCCCAGTCCTCTGACCACTAGACAACACTCCCCCTCCTGGAGCTGGGAAACAGTGCCCCGTGCCTAAAGTGCTTCCGTTTTTGAGTGCTCCAGCCTGAGATGCCTCAAAGGGGCCTGGTTTCCAGTAGGCGCACGCTCAGCGCAGTTGGTCATCCCAAATCTCTAGCATTTTTGCAAATGCAGCCCTAGGTCTCCCTTTGCTGTGCCCGCCAGACAATGCTGCCCCCTCAGAGGTGGGGAGAGAACCCAGGAGTCCTGACGGCATTCGCACTAATAAATAGGATATTGCAGGGAGCAGCAGGTGGGGTGCAAGGCCACCGGGGGTGGGGGGTGTCTGTCTCTAGGATCACTGCCGCTTCCTTCCAGGTCGGAGAGCCGTGCAAACCGAGCGAGGCTGCCTTTGGCTTTGAACCTGGATCAGGCACAAACTGCTGCTGGAAACTGGAAGAGGCTCCGGCTGGCCACGTTCCTGATCTTGAACCCAAATCGACCCTTTCATTCCCTTTTTCTTTCTGCTCCTCTGCATCTCCAGGCCGTGCCCGGCAGGACCCGGAGGGACGGGACCCACGTGCCTCCCCTTTGTATTCCTGACTGGCGCGTGGGAGCAGCCATTGGAAGCTGTCATCGTCCCACTCCCAATGTAGGCCAGGTTTCCCAGCGGGCTCCGGCCGCTCTGTGGCCACATGGCACAGTCATGGGCAGTGATGCTTGGGGGCCTTCTGCTGCCCGGCTGTGGCCTCAGGGCCTCCACCGAAGGGGCACAGCGCCATCCCGAAGTTGGTCGCACGGGGGATCCTGGCCCAATTGGGCCACGGCCCAGCACTGGAGTGCTCCTGTTCCGGTCACATTTCCTGCACCCTGGGCGTGGCCCGTGGCTAGGATAGATACACGAGTGCACAGCAGGGTGGGGGATACACAGCAACCCAGACACAATGGGCTCGCCACCCAGGATGGGGTTGGAGAGATGGGATGGGTGGGGGGGTGTCTCCAGCTCCTCCCCACTGCAGGAGCAGCAAATGGGATGGGGGATAGAATAAATCTAGGCCTCTTCTCCTCCTTTCCCGGGTTGGGGCTTCTGTCCCTTTAACTGGCCGAGTTGCCCTGGGCCAGCATGTTCTGGAAATTGACCAGCTGCTTGATCTGTTCCGTTTGCATAGAGTGCCGTCTGAACAGCTTCTTCTTTGCCTTGGGGGAGCTGGGGGCCATGGGGATGAGGCCCCTGTGCACAGGCGAGGGGGGCCGGCCGTTGGCCCGGATGTCAGGGATGGGAGGGTGGGGGTTGATGTTGAGCCGGGGCAGGAAGCCAGGCCGGGTGTGGGCAATGTGATCCAGGAGGAGGGTCCCCGATCCCCTCCTCTCCAGCAGCCCCGGGGAGCGGCGCCGTCCCGTCATGGGGGACACGGCGCTGGGGATGCTCTCTAGGGACTCCCGGGAAGAGCTGGCCGGCAGGGTCAACGGGGAGGCGTTGTATTTCCTCCTCTCCAGGGAGAGGCGGCCTGAATCCGGGGAGCTGGGGATGGAGTCCGGGCAGAGGTGCGCGTCTGACTCGCAGTGCTCCATGCGGGCCAGCTTAGGGTGCGCCATGCCCCGCAGGCTGGGCGCCGGGGCCCCCCCACTCTCCTGGGCCTCAGGGGCCGTGTTGCGCCGCGACAGAGGCTGGTGGAGGTGGCTGAAATGAACCTTCTCAGCCCAGGGTGCCTCCGGGCCCAGGGCCTCTTCCCCAGAGCCCTGGGGGGCCACCGTCTTGAAACCGGGGGGCTCCTGGCCCTCGATGCTGTGCCTCCGTGACAGCACGGGCCTCTTGGTGATGCTCAAGCCGTTCATCTCGGCCGTGATCCTCTCCTCTGGCGTCCGGGCCTTCTCCAGATGGGAGGCGGCCAAGATGGAAGGCGCCACCAGCCCCCACGGCTCCGAGTTGAGTCTCTTGAGTTGCCTCGCCCGGCCCTTGGGTGGCGGGGCCGCCGGTGGCTGCTCCGCGGAGGCCTCGGCCTCCAGCCCCTTGGGAGGAGGCGGCGGGGGGCAGGTCAGCCGGGTGGCCATGGTGAAGTTGAAGACGTCCCTCGCCTCCTCCTTCTCGCTGGCCCCGGGCGACTGGGTGGTCTTGACTTCGATGTCGGAGGGCGACATGCACAGGGCCGGTGACTTCTCCTCCAGACCCGGGGACGGGGGCGAGTTCAAGTACTGTTTGGTCTTCTTGGTGCCCAAGGGGGACGTGTCGGTGGTGATGATGATCACCTCCTTGCCCTTGGCCTTGCAGGCGTCCAGCAGCACCTGCAAGGTCTCCCGGTCGTCCCGGTTGATGGCATACACCAGGGCCGATGCCCCCGCGTAGTCCCGGGCGCTGGGGTCGGCCCCGTGCTCCAGCAGGACCGAAGCCACCGAGGGCCCGGCCCGGTCGGCGCAGGCGTGCATCAGGGCCGTCTTGCCCGTCTTGTCAGGGATGTTGGGGTCGGCGCCGTTCTCCAGCAGATAGCGCACCATGCGGGGCTTGTGGTGCGGGTCGTCATAGCGGGCCAGGCAGGCGGCGATCAGCGGGGTCTCGCCCTGGGCGTTGCCCTCGTTGATATAGGCCCCGCCTTCCAGCAAGAGGCGGGTGAGGCGAAACTTGCCCTGCCAGACAGCCTTCAGCAGGGCATTTCCCTCCGCATGCGGCATGGCGGCTGGGTCGCTCATCGCCAGGCGGGGCCTGGGGCCGGGCGGTCTCGTGGGGGCAAGCCGGGGTTGTGGGAAGCGGGACGGGGCATTGCACAGGCAGCGCACCTCCCTGGACAGAGAAAGAGAGAGAGAGGGAGAGCACATCGTGAAATCTTACATTGCTACAGCATCGTTCGTCACCAAGCAACCCCTTCACCACTGAGATGCCACCTCTGGGCTGCAACGCAGCAGCTGGTTAATCGCCGCGGAGCTGGGCTTCACAGTGACTACGCAGCTGGTGCTGAAACGTAGCCTGCTCTGGGGTGGAACGTGGCAGCTGTTTAACAGCCACACAGCAAGGCTGCAGAGAGATCACACTACCACTGCTGACATAGCCCACAGCCATGCTGCAAAAGGATCACTCACCCAGCACTGAAATGCAGCCAGCTCTGGAGTGGAAGAAGGCAGTTGTTTAACAGCTGCGTAGCAATGCTGCACAGGGAACACGCACCCAATACTGAAATGCAGCAAGTTCTGGGGTGCAGCGTGGCAGCTGCTTAAAAGCCACAGCAACGCTTCACAGGGATTACTCACCCAGCACTGGAATGCGGCCACCTCTGAGGTGGAGGAGAACCATAGCAGTGTTACACAGGGATCACTCACCTAGCACTGAAGCACAGCCAATTCTGGGGCAGGAGAGCTGTTTAATGGTGTACCGCAAGGCTGCACACCACTTTAGGACAGGAAGTGAGGGCTCCAACAGGTGAAGCTAGGCAGACAGAATCTCCTTACTCATACTGAAATTGGGCCTGGCTAAGAAGTGCCCTGGGATTTTTAAGGCTTCTGTGGGACATGGCCTCAGTTTCACACCCACGTGTCTGGCTGGCAGGCCCCCTCCTTCCACATCACCTCTGCGCCCATATTCAGACTTCCCAGAGAACAAAGGCAAAACCAGTTGGGAATTCAGCAGCTTCTGCTGCAGAAAAACCCACCTTCGTCCCACTCTGTTGTCAACGATGGAGCAATCCAGACAAGATTAATCTCTAACTCTTCTCACTGGTGGGTCTCAAAGGAGGGGAGGCTTATTACCCCCATTTTACAGATGGGGAAACTGAGGCACGGGGCATTCCCCAAGGTCGCCCAGCAGCAGAGCTGGGGATAGAATCCAGGTTTGCCTGAGTCTCACTCACCCTGCATTCATGGCACATGGGACAGCTCTGGGGCATTATCCCACTCATCTCTGGTATAGCTTAATGCACTGTCCATGAAGCCAAACCAGGACCTAAGCAGGTGGTGGTGCTAGGTTATTTCTTCACACCATGCACAGCCAACCTGTGGAACTCATTGCCAGGGGATCGTGTGAAGGCCAAAACTCGAATGGGCTTCAAAATGCATTAGACACGTTCATGGAGGGAAAGGTCCATCGATGGCTATTTGCCAAGACAGGCAAGGAGGCAACCCCATGGTTTGGGGGTCCCTAGCCTCTGACTGCCAGGAGCTTGGTGTGGACGACAGGGGATGGATCACTCGATGATTGCCTCTTCTGGTCATTTCCTCCAAAGCACCTGGCAGCAGAAGACAGGATGCCGAGCTAGGTGGACCATTGGTCTGACCCAGGATACCTGTTCTTATGCAGCACGGCCCTCCTCCCTTTCGCTTCACCGCAGCCCAGGGTAGGTTCTTGCCTACCGTGAGGGATGCTCCCCACCAGCCATTAGCAGGTCTCCAGAGAGTTAAACTCTCAACTCACATGCACGTGCCGTCACCGAGTGCTGGCAGAGCCCCCTGGCTTCCCATCCCAACCTGCCTGCCTGACTCAAAATCCTACCAGCTGGCGCCCGCGTGGAAAAGGGTAATTAATTCAATGTTGGAAAAAAACAAGTGAACTAATCAAAAGAATTTTGGCTGGTGAGCGCGTTCCCCTCCCCCCTCCCCCCCGCTCCCCCCCCCCACAGCCGCCCCCAGCCCCTTCTGCCCTGGCAGCTGGTGAGCTGGTTGGCTGGAGGGGCATTGGAGAAGGGCTGCCGGTCCTGCCTAATTCACCAGAAATATCTCGCTTGGGGGTGTAGGTGACACCATGTCTATTGGTGCCAGCTTGCGGAGTCCGATGCAAACAGGGCCAGCTTGCCCGAAGAGCTGCAGGCTGGATTGCCCCCGGCCCCGATCAGGGCAAGCGGCCAGTGTAGGCACCTGAATAAAATCCAGATTTCCCAAAGGCCCCTGTGCGGGTCCCGCTGGGACACAGATGGGCAGCAGCTTTTCAGAAGGGCCCGGCTTCTGGTGTGCACAGCTCTTTGGAAAAACCCGGCCACGTGTTCTGCCGGATTGATTCACGCTGCCTCCCACCTGGGCCCACGTTGGGAGGCAAAGGAGAGGCAAGAGGGGTGAAGCAGGGAACGGGGCGGGGAGGAGAGCATGGAAGAGTGCCGGAGAAGAAGAATGAGATAGATGGAAAGAATAAGTGGTAAGGGAAGGTAAAGAAAGGGGGAAGGAACAAAAAGGCCAGGAGGAGGTAAAGAGGGAAGGAGCGATGGAGGAAAGGCAGGGGAAGAAGAGAGAAAAAGGGGCCTGGAAGACGGAAGGTGAATAGAGGGGATGCAGAGGAGAGCCGATGAGCAAAATAGAAGAGAATAAAAGAGGTGGGGAAAGAGAAGAGGAAGACAAGGAAAGCTAATTAGCAGGGCTAACGAGCAAGCAGCATCCTACAAATCATCAGAGGCTGGCGCCATCCACTGACCCGGTGCCCCGGGGACCAGGACCTGATTGAATCACGGATGTTGAGCGCTGCGGATTAATGGCACCAAATGGGCCTGCTCAGAGCTCTTCCAGTAAGAGGCAGCAGGCTGCCTGTGGTTAAAGCCCATGGCACTGGGAGGCAAGCTAAGCAGCGCTGGCTGGGGTTATGACTTAGATGAGAGACCGCTGCCCCCGGTGGTGTTGGTGACTCAATGGGGGGTGTCCTTCTCAGAAGGCCTCACCACATGTGGTCATTAGCAGGCCCCTTCTTGCTAAAGCTGGTGGCCTGATCACAGCACGACCGGGGTAGTCACTGGCCACAATGATCTTTGCTTCCTATCCTAAAGCGCTCGGGAGTATTCTGTCCTGGAAGGAGTGTTGTCCAATGGTTAGAGCAGGAGACTGCGAGCCAGGACTCCTGGGTTCTGTGCACAGCGCTGGGAGAGAGGGGTTAGAGTAGCTACACTGGGAGCTTGGAAATCTGATCCAATGAGACAGAGCTGGGCACTGAATCCCTGTCTCCTGGGGGGTGGGAAGGGGTGAGAAGGCGCAGTGTGACCAAGCATAGGGCTGTGTGTAACAAATGAGCAAGGGAAAGAAGATGTGAACGTGTAACGTGGTGAGCGTTTGTGAATGTGTGAGAGGTGGAAGACGTTTCTGTAGGTACAGAAGCAAAAGATTTACTCTCAATATTTGTCTCCTGAGCCCACTTTTGGGCCGGGTCAGATCCTGGGAAATGAACTGTCATTCTCATGTAGCCTTCTCAACCCCCCCCCAAAAAGCGCAGCCCCAACCCGAAATAGCTCACCTCTCTCTGCAAGGATTGGACGGGTCATTAATTCTGCCCAGGATAATTAGTTTGTGCGGCTGGCTGGACCGGGAGAGAAGTTGGAGGAGGCCAGTTCAGGCCGGCAGCCCCAGCTGATGGAGGGGAAAAGGGGGAAGATTGAAAATAGATGGACTGGCGTTTTCTGTGGGATTTAGATGGTCAATTCCCAGTGAAACTAATAGGAAGCGGGCATCCAAATACTCTCAGCAACTTGAAACATCTCAGCCTTCTTCTCTAATCTTCATATCTATCTATCTACCTAATCTTCGTCTGCATCTCTCTCTCTCACTGCATCTCCAGATCTAGCTGTCGCATGAAACATTTCCTATAGTCTTTCAAATTAAGCATATTAGAAAGGCTTGCACGTCCCTCTGAGCCAGTGGAGCGTTCATTTTGAGAAAACACTGGATTAACTCGCAATGACTAGCTCTGTTAAAGTGTCATTTCAAAACCCATCCATGTGCTGCAATACAAAGCCGGGGGAGGGCCCTAGAATCATTTGTCATTTGTCAGACAACGAGTGAGCTGCCAGCTAACCCACACTGAGTGACCTGCTTTATCTGTTTTGTTATTAGCACCCACTAATTTCCTCATTACTTCTAGATTTAACTCAGCTTTAGTCCCCAGAGCTTTCACCGGTGTGGAGAGAGGGAGGAAGGAATCTAGGTTTGAGCATGGGCCCGGGCATCAGTGTTCCTGGGCTTTATTACCAGCTTTCACAGGCAGTGCACACTAGTGGTTAAAGCGGGCAGAGGCGGTCTGATGATCAGAACTCCCTGAGGGGTTTTTTGTTTTTGTTTTTTTACTATCTGTAGCAGGGCATGTTGTATAGCAGTTGGGCTGGGAATCAGGACTCCTGGGTTCGATTGCCAGTTGTAGGCCAGAGTGCAGTCTAGTGGTTAAAGCAGGGGACTGGGAACTCCTGGGTTCTCTCCTTGGCTATACCAAATCATGTCCTTGCTCCGTGCCTCGGTTTCCCCAGCTATAGACTGGGGCTCACAGCTACTCACCCACCTTTTTCAAAACACTTTTGAGATCTCTAGCGGGAGGCGAGGGATTTTCAAAGAAATCTAAAGGAGTTAGGTGCCAATTGAAAAGCCCAACTGAAAAGTGCCACATAAGGGCCCGATCCAAACTCCATTGAAGAAAGCAACAGCCTTTCTATTGATCCTAGCATGCTGCGGCTCAGAACTGAAGCGCGATGCACTATGATGAGGGTTTTATTTCTGACGGATTTTATCCTGAGCAGCCGCCAACATTTCAGTGACACCAAAAGGCATGCGGGAGAAAACGAGTCGATCGATAAGAGGCCGCAAGCACTGTAATTTCTGCACATCTTCCCTTACAGAGAAGCATCCGGCCCCCAAGATGTCAGAGGAGATATTGACCAGCAAGACGCTTCAAAAATGAGGCATCGTCCTCGTGCGTCAGTTTCTCTCCTCTGGACCTCACCGTCACAAGTCTGGAAGCAAGAGAACGCAGCAACTGTGGGATGCTTTTGCTCCTCTTTGGAACAACCCCCGCTCCCCACACACCCCATGTTGAGGCCTCCAGGAATAGACCCAGAGCTGTCAGTTTCACCATTTAAGGCTCAAATCTGCCCCTTTTTTCTCTTATTTTTTGTCTTATCGCTACTTTCTGGGGGCTTTTTCGAGGGGCTGGTGCTGGGAGGGCCTCTTGGGTGGTTGGTTGTTATTATTTAGAAATAAAAGGAAGTGATTGTGTCAGATTCCCAGCTGGTGTAAATCAACATAGCTCTGTTGGAGTCAGTGGGTCAGATTCCCAACTGGTGTCACTGGGCCAGAGCTCTGTGGAAATCAGTGGGCCGAAGGCTCAGCTGTTGTCAATTAGCATTGCTCAAGTGACTTTCCCAGAGCTGTGCTGATTTGCACCTGCTCAGGATCTGGCCCCTGGTGTCACTAGCCTGGGATGTTCCCCCTGCCCCCCACCCTTTGCCAAAGGAAACCCAAACCGACCTTTGGGCCCAATCCTGCACAGCCTACCTGAGCCAACCCTGATGGGAGCTTGGCTCCAGGAAGGCAGGCAAAGTTGGGCTCTTACAGGCTGGACCTGCTACCCTTGATCCCACAAGTAATCCTTACTCACCTGAGTAGCCTCAGTCACTTCTATGGATTCACCCAGATCGCTCACCAGAGTGAGGGTTGTGGCAGTAGGAGCCTTGGGCCTTGATCCAAAGGCAGGGCCTTTCGACTGACTTCATTGGACTTGGGCCCACTTCAGTGTGAGTCTCCCCTTCTCCCCTGGGGTTAATGGAACTGTTCAGGGTTCATGGATTTTTAAGACCACAATGGGCCATTTACCACCACCATAGGATTGAACCCCTTCTGACTTAAACATCCTAAACAATGCCCCTCCCCTCTATCTATGTAGTTTGCCCTCGTCAGCATCCCAGCCGTGCTCTTCACAATCACAAATGGGTTTTAGCCTCTCCTAGGGATTATCGCCATTTTGTAGGTGGGGAACTAAAGGCCCAGGAGAGATGAAGCAACTTGACCAAGGTCACACAGAGAATCTGTAGCAGAGCCAGGAATTAAACCCAGATCGTCTGGGTCCTACTCGAGTGCCCTTCCTGTGAGACCATCACCCCTTCCACCCCATCTACTGTCTCAGTTTCAAGTCAAGTGTTGATACATTGTCTTCCACACTGCTTGGGGAATGAATGAGAAATTACCTCTCTCATTCCTATGGATTCTTTCCTGAGCTCCACCATAGGAAATCTATGAGAGCCCTATATCATATCAGGAAAATCCATCTGTCATGCTGGGGTGTAATAAAGCAGGCAATTTCATCTCGGGAATCCTGTAAACCCTTCATCATTTATTGTCCAGGAATGCAGGCTAAATAAGCTACGGTCTGGTAAGATCTCACTCTGCTTGTCCCCATAGGACCTCTAAGTAGAAAAAGCCATTTTACCTTTGGAATCTTTCAAAGACAAGTCCTGTGCTTTTGGGTGAAAAAACCACAGCCTTTTCCAGATGAAGCAGCCCTTTTTTTCATTTAAAAAAACCCAACCCAAATCCCTGCAGAGCAATAAGGCTTTAGGAAACAAAGGTTTAAAGCTCTGACACGACGTTGAATATCAAGGCATGCAATGGATGAAAAACAGAGAAAACAAAGAGGGAAAAGCCAGATAGATTCTTTGCCTCATCTTTGCATTTGTGGGTTGCAACTGGAAAAGGAAGAGATTCGGTTTTCGGCAAATTGCTACCGAGGTGAACTGGGAATGCCTGGTGGATTTCAGTGTAGAAATGGTCTGATTTATTGGAATCAAATTTATTGGAATCAAAAGTCTTCCAGGGATCCTTTTTTCCATTTCAGAGGTAAAGGGATTTTCTTGGGGGTTATGAGAGGAACCTAAAGAAAATATTCTGGTCTAAATTAGCAAGAGCTTTCACCCACGTTTGCTTACATAACCACATAAGAATGAAGGCAACCTACTGAATGGAGTGAGAGAAATTATCTCTCTCTCTCTCTCTATCTATATCTGGAATTTAAAGGAACTTGTGATGCTGAATATTACAGTTCAGGGTGAGTACAGCCAGTGAAATACATTTAAATCAAAGGCTAATTCTATTACTGTTCTAATTCTATTAAACAGGTGGATTTAAAGCAATACACCAGCTAGTGGCAATAAAATGTGATTAGATTTTAATATAAACCAGATTTCTGGCTTGGTTTGGATCAGCAGAATAAAACACCAAAGGGACCAGATGGGTAAGAGCAGAAAGACACCTGTGTGGACATATAGCCACAGAGACATTCACGATTAGTCTGATGAAAAAGAAACACATTTAATAAGAATGACTAATTAATCATTCATTAAATAAGTGCAGCCAAAGAATCCCAGAGTTCCAATGCAAGCTGGGTTGTTCTGGAAACCAGTAGCCATTGAGGAATGGGATTTTAGGACAAACGGACAGTGCATGTGACAGACAAGATCTTCATACTGTCCAGGAGGCTTTCTCTCCCATCCCTGTCTGCATTTTAGCCTAAGCGCAGGACCCATGCGCTGATCCCCGACCAGAAGCAACGGTGGTGCTTGCTGCTTTCAGCACCCGCTAGCTGCTCTATCATTCTTTTATAGCCCGCTCTCCAGAGGTGCTGGAACTAGGGGGCTGCCGCACCCCCTGGCTTGAAGCGGTTTCCATCATATACAGGGTTTGCAGTTTGGTTCAATGGCTCTCAGCACCCCCACTACACACATTGTTCCAGCCCCCCTGCTGCTCTCTTCTTTTTTAAAAGCAGGATCGTACCTGGCGTGGTTGGACCCTCTCCCGTCACCTGCTGCCGGCTCTTCTGGGCCACATGCTTCCTCCTCACCCCCGGGAAAGCGGAGCAGAAGCCTGCAGAGTTTTCATGTCTTGAGACCTTTGCTCCCCTTTTGTGCATTGGGTGCGTGCGGGTGTTTAAAGGAAATCGACCCCATTCAGCTTGAGACAGGGGGATAGACAAAGCGAAGCCAAATAATTCAGTCCATCAAAGCCCTTCTCTGCATTTTTTTTAGCAGCATTTTCCCCCTCCCCACTCCGGTTGCAGCCCTGCCGATAGGTGACTGAGCGCCGGTGTTTTCCACTTACTGCCACAGCCTGACCAGCTCTTTGCAGAGACACAGCCGTGCTGCTATTTTTAGCTCCATTCCCATAGACCAGAAGTAGCTATTCCATTCAACTACACAGAGCGATCACACTGCACCAATATACATGGGAAAGGGGTCCGCCTCTTCCACTCCCCTCTCCCCCCCCCCCACCAGTGCTTAGGAATTTTGCTCAGCCCTGGTCTAATTCCCTTGATCTCGCTCTGTAGCAATTTGGTGGCACTCTCCATGTGCACAGTGGGGGGGTGATGAGAGCCACCGAACCAAACTGTAAACCCTGCATATGATGGAAACCACTTCAAGCCAGGGGGGTGAGGCCGCACCCCTACTTCCAGCACCTACGGCATTGTCTCCTTAGGATGCTGGGGATGAGTCCAATGCATGCTACTGTACTATAAATATCACCCCCTGGCCACGGCAGTGCTGGGCGCGATGAACCCTCGATCCTTTGCTGCCCTGCTCCTTTGTGTTTCCACGGACACCCTTGCCAAGTCACCTCATTCTAGGAATATTAGGGCCCTGCATGGTAGCACCGCCTCCAGGCCTCAGCAGGGATCAGGGCCCCATTCAGTGTCCGTGTAAGGGCCTCTGCAATGCCCAAGCAGCAAGGGGCCCCCACTCGCCTGGTGATTCAGTTACTTGGCCTTGGTGGCAAAGCAAAAGCCAAGGTGAAGCGCAATCCCTTCCCCCCCAGTGTGATGATGCAGGGGTGCAAACCCTGTCTAGTGTGTTGGACAGCAACACCGGTAGCCCCCCTCCACAACTGAACTTTGCAGGGGGGCTGCTGGAAACCAGGGGTGCTGGAACAATGTGTGTAGTGGGGGTGCTGAGAGCCATTGGACCAAATTGTAAACCCTGTATATGATGGAAACCACTTCAAGTCAGGAGGTGTTCCCGCACCCCCCCCCCGCACCCTTAATTCCAGCACCTCTGGGATAAACGCCACCACTGGCCCCATTGTGCTGGGTGCTTCACTGACCCAGAGCGAGAGATGGTCTTTGACCCATAGTGGCTTACAAACCAACTAGACCAGACAGACAATGGGGGGGGGAGGGGAAACTGAGGCACAGAGCTGGGAAGCGACTTGCTCAACATGACCCAAGCAGGGCAGCGGCAGAACCAAGAAAAGAGCCCTGGTCTCCCCCAGTCTCAGACCATTGCACTACCCACTAGCCCACACTACCTCTCACGGGACAGGGCTGTAAATGCCTTCACAAGTTGCAGAGCAAGGGAGGGGTAGATACTCAGGGTCCTCCCAGGGTCTGTCGCCACTGCATTGTAAAACTGGTTCTATGGCATCCGGGCTTGTGGACTCGGTGTGTTCAAGCTCACACTCGAGCATCCATGGTGCACTGTCAACCTGGGCTAACAGTTGCTAGACCCATGACTCACAACTGTGGCGATGGCTCCATACTGCGCTACACAGACCTTCTGACCTGGGTCTGCGGCTTGAGTTGTGTCCACACTGCAAAATGATGGGGCTTGGACCCGAGTCTCAGTGGAACTTGAACTCAGACCCAGCCCTGCCAGGTGGGTCCTAGGCTTCAGATCCTGAATGATTGCTGACCCATCCCATACAGTTTTGTGTGTAGACAGTATGGGGTGGCGGGAGGTTGGGCTCAAACCTGAGCCTAAGCCCAGGTTTACGGTTCAGTGTGGACATACCCCCAGTTTCCCCACCCCCATCCTTGCCTCAAAGATTCATTTTGGATCCCATCAAGGATGGAGGTGGGAAGTGTTGGCTAATGGTTAGAGCAGGGGACTGGAAAGCTGGACTTCTGGTTTCTACCTCCAGCTCGCCATGGGCTCCTCTACATGCCCTTGGGCAAGCCCATCCCTTTCTCCATGCCTCAGTTTCCCCATCTGTAAAATGGAGAGACTGGCATGGGCCAGCTTGCACGAAGCACTTTGCGGCTGTAACATGCTACATGTCTGCATGGTGAACACAGTCTCGGGGATTTGCATGAGCGATAGCTCGCAGCCACGGCCAGATTCTTGCTGCCTACGCCGGGAGATTCAACTGGAAGAGACGAAAAGCGGCCAAGGTGGAGGCCCCCAGGTATAATGGCCAGATGTGTGGGTGCGCGTGTACGGCTCTCCGTGCGGGGGCTGCGCCTTTCATAGGCACCTCTTCGGGAGCTTTTGTAATCCCTGGTGCCTGCCCTGCACTGTTGCCATGGTTACCGTGACTAACTGTATTCCTATCGCTCCCTGCCCGGTTCCGAATGCGCTCGGTGTTTGTGGGGAAAAGTCAGTTTCCTTCATAATTCTTCAGCCCCAGAAGACCTTGGACCTCAGCCAAACCCAGGCGGTGGATGGGTTAAAATTGAGTTGATGGTGTTAGTGCAATAATGCCAACTAAGATCATGGCACAGTTGCGCTAGGCGCTGTACAGACATTCAAGCCGGGAATGCTGGGGGCTGGACAGGCACAGGCCTGGGCGTACACACAGATTTTGGACCAGTATAACTGTGTTGGCTACAGGAGTGATTGTTTACCAATATAGTTAGTACAGCCCCTACTGTGTTCACAATTATACTGTATAAAGGGGTCTTATATTGGTACAGGTTATTCCCCTTCCCAGGCAGGAATAAGTGATATTCAGATTTGCAATTATTTGATTTTTATCGGTAAACATCAATTTCACCGAACCCACAAAAAAGTCCTTCCATTGATGACTGAAATTCACCAAGTATGGAAAATGCTGCTTGAATGCTTCTTGGAGTTTGATTGAAGGATAGTTACTTGGCATATTTTGCAGGGGATGTTGGCAATTTGTGTTTTAACGGTCATAAAGTTCTAACTTTTTGAATCTCAAGGTCGACTGTCATGAAATAATTATTGTCTGACGCCCGCTGTTGTCTGACCTCCCTGCCCGAAATTTCCTCCAACTGTAAAATTTAAATTGATACAAATCAACCAAAAATGCTTAGAAACAAATGTTGATATTATCCATCAAAATTATAAGAACATAAGAACGGCCCTATTGGGTCAAACCAAGGGTCCATCTAGCCCAGTATCCTGTCTTCCGACAGTGGCCAATGCCAGGTGCCCCAAAGGGAATGAACAGAACAGGGAATCATCAAGTGATCCATCCCCTGTCGCCCATTCCCAGCTTCTGGCAAACAGAGGCTAGGGACACCATCCGTGCCCATCCTGGCTTATAGCCATTGATGAACCTATCCTCCATGAACTTATCTAGCTCTTTTTTGAATGCTGTTATAGTCTTGGCCTTCACAACATCCTCTGGCAAGGAGTTCCATAAGTTGACTGTGCGTTGTGTGAAGAAATACTTCCTTTTATTTGTTTTAAAATAACAAAAAATGAGTTCTGACCAGCCTAGCTATACTGGTGTAAGCAGATTTATACAGGTATAACTCCACCCACAGTCAGGGAATTGTACTGCTTTAACCGTACTGATAACGTATAGTTACAGCACGACAACTCTGGTATGGAGAAGGCCTTTGATTATGGGTTTAAAACCAAGTTATTCTTATGGGAGTAATGCCAGCAGAGATTAGAGCACCATTGTGCTAGCTGCTGTAGACAGTGCCTGCCCTGCAGAATTTATAGTCACAGGAGAAGTGATTTGCCCAAGGTCACACAGCCAGTCAGTAGCAGAGCTAGGCATCAAACCCAGGTCTTCTGACTTCTGCTGTTGTCTCCAGCAAACAAGTCAATAGGCAGGCATTTGAGAAAGAGGAGGCCCTGACTTTATAGGCTCGCAGCTGGAAAACTCATTTCCCATCCATTTCTTGGCTTCATTCACCCTGCCTTTGCTGTGTGATTTAGCAGGTTTAGTCAGTGTTATTTGGTTCCCGTGGCTTGATGCAGGATGGGCGGACACCCACATCAGTGACCATAGCCCTAAGCCTGTCTGCAAAGCGGAGTGACACTTTGGAACACATATGGCCAAGTTGGGCCAGCAGGACTTTCGCTAATGGGATGCTATGTATTAGCTGATTGCCCTGGTAAGTTACACAGGGGGGTCAGGAGAGCTGGCTTAGTGGAGAGTGGGATTCAGGAGACCTGAGCTCAAATCCCAGGGCTGCCATAGACCTTCTGTGTCATCAAGTTATCTTGCACCATCTGTAAAATGGGCATAATCCTTCCCTGCCTCCCAGGGATGTTGTAAAACAGAAGCCTGTTAATGCCTGGAGGATGCTCAGCTGCCATGGCGAAGAGGGACACAGGAATGCCTCGTGGACTTTTTCTGCCGGGCTGTACACCTGGAGCTCAGCCCCACGTTGTCTAACTGCCGGCGTGGCCCAGAACTCAGCCACAACCCAGACCGGATCACCGGCGGCATAGGTAACGCTGCCTCTTGGTAAGTTTCCATTATAAGACTCTGTTTTCAGTGGCTCCTTATAACTTTGCCAAACTCTAACCATCTGGGCTGGAATTTTCCAGCCCCCAGTTTCTGCCTCCAGCTGATTCTGTGGTGAGAGAAGTTACTGGCTAAGTTTCAGAGGAGCAGCCCTGTTAGTCTGTATTCGGAAAAAGAAAAGGAGTACTTGTGGCACCTTTGAGACTAACCAATTTATTTGAGCATAAGCTTTCGTGAGCTACAGCTCATTTCAGCTGCCTGGCTCTTTCAGGGAACAAGATTATTTACAGAATGTCTACACTGCTTTTTTTAGCCCCAGCACGTGAACCCCAGGGCCCGAGTCAGTTGATCCGGGCGCTGAGACTTGCTGCCTCGGGGGTATTTTTTTTGCAGTGTAGATGTCAAGGGCTGACCCCCACCCTTCTCGCTAACAGCGGATGGGCTCCGGAGCGATTTCCACGGGGGCGGATGGCATCACGCTGGAGCGAGAGCAGCACGGGGGACTGCCGAGTCCGGCCTGGTGCCTACTCGTTGTGAGAGCTAAGATCTAGTGTAAGTAGACCCTCAGCCTATGAAAGGCCACGATCAAGGGTCTCGATGTGTTTGGTCTTTTGGCCTGAGACGAAAACCTCGTCTGTGTCTCTTGGACCGTGAAGTACAAACATTATCTCCTAAGCTAATATCTGTTATCAGTTTAATATCTGATTTGTCCTTTATTTGAGGACTGTATATTAAATTGATTTTTGTGAGGACTTCCCAGTATTCGAACCCCCGAGCTCCCCCCACCCCCCAACTCTTCCATGGCTATTTTCATAAGGATCCAGGTGCCTGCCTGCCAGTGAAATTTAATGGTGGTGAGGTTCCTAAGTCCCTTGGGCCCCTTTCGCAGCAGACATTCAGCCAGGTGGAGAGAGGAATGATTTGTTCCAGGACCATAGAAAGGAAATGAACTATGAAACTGGGACAGCTGGTCAGGGGAAGTTGACTCTCTTTCTAGATGTTGGTCACTTTCTTTCTTTCTTTCTTTCTTTCTTTCTTTCTTTCTTTCTTTCTTTCTTTCTTTCTTTCTTTCCCCCTCATCTATCTTGGTTGCTAAGGCAACTTCACAGCTGGGCCTGCACCGCACAGGCTCCCAGAGCCCCGCTTCTGCTGCGGATTGAGACTAGAATCCCGGCTCCCTGGGAGCAGGAGGCAGGAGCCAAGCGCATCTTCTCTCTGCTTCTCATCCCGGCACCAGCCAGGTGCTGGCAGTTATTTTGGGTTTCCCCCTCCCCACTCGTTGCTATTTTCGGCCGCTCTGTCGGAATCGGGGTGGAGGGGAGGGGGAGATGAGTCACCCCATCCGCAGCACAGCCAAGGAGCTGCTCAGCAGAAAGCATCCTCCGGGCGGGGGGCTGGAGTCAGAGGTAGCGGGGATGCTTCATCATGCTGCAAAGAGCAGCGCGGCTGGGATCTTTCAAAGGGGCAGCCACACCCAGGCCTGGATCCTCCAGAGGAGTCAGCACCCAGCAGCTCTCCCCGGGGCAGATTTTCCAGCCCGTGTACACACCGCTCTTTGGAAAATCCAGCAATTTAATTCAGTGTCCAAATGGGAGCCGAGCTCTTGTGAAAATTTGGTCCTAAAGCAGAGCTTTTAGAAAACCCTCCCATCTTAATATTCTAGACACACACACACTCTTGCACGTGTGTGTGAATAGACGGTAGGCCAACGCTGTTGTGTGGGCTGGAATCAAGCTACATGGCTGGAGTCGGGAAGCCCTGATTTCATGCTCTAGTCTGTCACAGGCACCATTTCAGAAAAATTCAGGGGCGAGGGGAATTGTGACAGCCTCTAGAATATTATATCAAGGTTGGAGGGGTTTCTAAAAGCTCTGCTCTAGGAATTATTTTGGGGCCAGTCTCTGGCCTGTGCTCTACGGGAGGGTCAGACAAGAAGATCAAAGTGGCCTTGTAATCAATGAATATGTGATTATATGATAACCTGCAATGTTGGGGGTGGTGGGGGAACTGGAGGACACAATGGAGCATATAGACCTATGAAAAGTCGGGGGGGAAGCAAGGTCTGGGGGCCTCCCTCATAGCAAATGACACCCCTATAGTCTAGGCAAGGCTGACAGACCACACAAGCACACATCTGTGTACACACCCACATCTGTACACACACAGCTGTACACACACACACAGAGCTGTGTATACACAGAGCATCAGGAGAGTCTCAGCTCAAAGACCCCAAGTCAGCTTAGCTGTAAGGGGCTCCCCACCCAGGCCCCCGCCTCTGCTTTTCAGGACCCGTGTAAAGGACGGAGCAGCCCTGGCCCAGGGGAAGGGAGATCTGGATCGTGTAGAGGTGTGAAAGCTTTAGCCAAGCAGTCGCGGTCCCTGCAGCTACCCTGCTCTGTGCGCCATCTGCCTTAGCTGCAAGGGGCTTGGTGATGCGCTTGTCAGAGCAGCGATCCACGAGGGGTGGGTCTGGCAGGGGCAGAATGGGAGCAACCAAAGGCTCCCGCAGCTCCCCCTCCAGCATGGAGCCCCCTTCCTTCATGCCGTGAAACCTTTAGCAGCAGCAGCCAAAGCGCCTTGCGCCTGGCGTGAGGAGGCCGCAGCGTGAGATGATTTGCTCCCTCCAGCAGCTTCCCTGTTGGGTCTGACATTTACACCCCCGCCCCCGGCTGCCTGGGGACAGAAGCTGCAGCAGAGAGAGTGGCTGGGGGGCGGGAGAACAGTGTATGTCTGCAAGCAGCAAGCCAAGGGGGGTTTAGCCTCTCCTTGATTTCCCAGAGAAAAACAGCTGCAACCTTTCTGGGCTGGCCCACTGGGGTTGCCAGCTGCGCGGCCACCAGCCCATTAACTCTTCCTCGGAGTCAGCAGGACCCCCCAGGTGTAGCTGGAGCTTTCCGCTAAATGGACCCTGTTATTCCAGCCCTAGGCTAATCCCCCACAATCCTGACCCACGCCTCCCTGGCTAATCCATCCCGGGCTTCCCACTCCCCCAGAGCTCTGCCAATGCACCTCCATCCTGACCTGCAGACGCTGTCCTAGTCCAGTTTAGCGTCAGCCCCTCTCCCCGGAGCCCCGTTTATGCCCCTCAATCCCAACCTCCATATTAATTCAGCCTTGGCCTCCCTCCCCCACCAGCTCTGCCAATGCACCTCAATCCTGACCAGCAGCCCCACCGTAGTCCAGCCCTGCCCTGGGATCCCCGCCCCACAGCACTTCTCAATCCCAACCTGCAGCCCCCTGCTCTCCCAGTCCTAGGCCCCCTCCCTAACCTCTTTCTCCTGATTTGGGAGCACTTTCCCAGTTCTGGTATATCCGAGTGCCAGGCCCCACTACAGCAGAGACAGTTGATTTGTGTTATGTGGCTAAACGTCTCCAAAAGGTCAGCTAGAGAACCACACAATCTCATCCCAGCCTGCAACCTGAGCAGGATTTAAACCAACAGCAGCCATACGAAAGCACTAATCTCCTATTAGAAAATGGGTCCAGCTTGACTCGGCTGATGGTGTTGCAATAAACTCCTCTATCTGAGATATTTATTCAGCCCCAATCATCGTAGTATCAGCACATCTCACAACCTTTAACACATTTATCCTCACAACTCTGCCTGTGAGGCAGGGCAGCACTGTTATCCCCATTATGCAGATGGGGAAACTGAGGCACATAGCATCTAAATTACTTGCATAAGGCCAGAACTGAACCCAGGTCTTTTAAGTTGGAGGCCAGCCTCCTAACCATTGCTCCAGCCTTCCTCTATCAGCCTCAAAATCATTCTTTAAAAGTCAGAGAGATCAGTGGCCTGTTTATTGTGAGGGACTCATTTACATGCAGAAGCAAAACAGCAAGGTGCTGAATAATCAGAGGAAGAGGGAGAGCGAAATTTCATCTTAGAACAAGGAGTACAGAAAAGCTGTTCCTGAAAGCAGCCAGTTCTTTGCTATTTATATCTGTGCAACTTGGAGCAGATCTGATTCCTGAGATAAAGTAGAGGGGGGAAATCCTTTATAGAGCTCTGTATTGTCAGGAAACGGATGTTTTTGTTCCTATTGTAGAAGCAACTTCAGGAAAGGCTGAAGAGGGGAGCAAGGGAAAGCAATGGAAGAGATGCATCTCAGGTCCTACAAGGTTGGGTCTAGCTAATGCTTGGATGGGAGATCTCCCATGAGGGCTTGTGCCAATGCTCCACACACTGGTATCTCTCTAGTTCTGACGACCTGTGTAGTTGGCAGTTTTGCAAGGCCCCATGACATGTACTGTAATAGTTATTTGTCCCCGTGGAAGGGGGAAGTAGCTGCCTTAGCTCTGAAGCCCTTTGTTTTACTGTCAGAGGTCATCACTGGGAACCAGTGCCCTTGGATTCAACTCTGGC
Source organism: Lepidochelys olivacea (assembly GCF_965140295.1). NCBI lineage: Eukaryota > Metazoa > Chordata > Testudines > Cheloniidae > Lepidochelys > Lepidochelys olivacea. The sequence goes on from NC_140434.1 coordinate 6,016,584, forward strand.
TGGCTGGGCAGTAGCCGTGAGGCAGAGTTGAGGATCTAGGCTACACAGGGAGCTTTGCATGAAGCTCAGCTGTTAAGGGTGACGAGCAGGGTAGAAATGCCTAGAGCGATGGCTCCAGGTCAGACCATGCTGTCAAACCTGCCACCACAGGGAACCCCAGTTCTAGAGGCCCAACCTCCGGGGGCAGGTTTAACAAGGACAGTAGTAACGTAACTCCCCTGCCAATAGGGAATCAGGGGGGTTCCCCACTTGTGGCAGTCCCAGCGAGGGTGACCAGATGTCCCGATTTTATGGGGACAGTCCCAATTTTTGGGTCTTTTTCTTATATAGGCTCCTATTACCCCCCACCCCCTGTCCCGATTTTTCACACTTGCTGTCTGGTCACCCTAGTCCCAGCCCAGCACATGGCAGGTCCCTCCATCCACCCTAACCCTCTCCCCATGCACGTGTAACCCTATGCTCACCCCTCTCCCCAGGGGGTTACTGTGCCCCTGGGTGGCAGGGCAGAGCAGTGTGGGGGAAGAAGGCAGGGCAGAAAGAGTGCTGGGGGGCTTGAAGACCCTCCTGGGCAGGGCTCCACCTTCCTCTGCCCCTTCCACACACTCCCTACACTTCTCTCTCTTTCTCCTTCATCTATCCATCTTTTTCTTTCCCATCCCTCTTTCTTTCTTTCTTTCTTTCTTTACTCCATCTATCCATCTTTCTTTATCTCTTTCTTTCTCCATCCATCCATCCTTCTTTCTTCCTTATCCATCTTTGTCGCTTTCTCTCGCCTCCAGCAAAAGTCTCTCCCCTTACGCCCGCCTCCTCCTTTGATTGGCCGCGGCGCGCACCAACGAGCGGCCGCCTTTGGGCCCCGCCCCTTCGGAACGTTGTGTATCCGATTCGCTTCCGGGCGGAACCCACGTGGAGTCGGCGGGAGCGGGCGGTGCCAGACCGACTCAGTTGCGCGACCCGGTAAAGCGCGGGTTCGGTTCGGTTTGGTCCGGTCCGGTCCGCGGCGGCCCAATGGGAGGCGGGGAGCGGCTGGCAGCTGGGTCCTGCGCCCTGGGGCCCGCTGGGCATTGGGGCCTGCACTGCAGATCCTGCACCGTGCACTGTGCAGCCTGGGGCCTGGCACTGCACCCTCTGTCCTACTCTGGATGCTGCGCATGGGGTCCTGCACTGTGCAGCCTGGGGCCTGGTACGGTGCACCATGGGACCCCGACCCTGCACCACACACCCTCACTTCTCAGCCGGGTATCACACTCTCTGGGCGCTCTGTTATTTACTGAGCCGCAGGAGCACTGGGCTTGCACTGTCCGCTCTAAGCCATTCACCGTGCGTCGTGCACTCTGGGGCTTGCACCCTCAGCTCTGAGCCGTGCACTGTGGGTCCAACACCCTCAGCTCTGAGCCATGCCCTGTATACCATACGTGCTGATTTATAAATCCAGCTCCACCTACTCTGGTTCGTGCCCCATCCACCCTCAGCTCTGAGCCGTGCGCCCTCGGTCCTGCATTGCGCACCCTTGTCCTCTTACATGTTTGGCTTATCACATCAGGGCAACTTGCGTGGTTGGCTAATGCACAGGTTGGACGCTGTTTAACCCCCCTTAACGTGCTGCGAGATATTAAGAGGACGGCGGCAGTGGGTTGTAGGCCTACCTGCAAAAGGGTGAGTACACTGGACAAAATGGAAGTTGTGTTTCCATGTTAGTGTTGGAAGGAGCACAGTGCAGTGGCTAGCTTACTAACCAAGGCTGCTGGAGATCTGGGTTTAAGGCTTTATTCCACAGCGGCTGTCTGTGTCTCCATCTGTTAGTCCCCAAACTAGGGTCAAGCACTGTTCTAGGGGTGCAGAGAATAAATCAGTTGAAGATTTTTGAGGTGCTGAGATGAAACAGTATCTTTCTCTGAGCGAGGTGGCTCTCATGTTATTAAGTGCACGGGGTTCCTATCATGGAGATCTGTCCCACGGCTTTGCGGGGCCGTGGCTTTGGGAAGATGCCATTCTCTAGATTCCTGAGGATCATAAAAGGCTCTCTCCTCCCCTGTGCAGGCCTTGGCGGCGTTGGATCCCGGCTCTATGTCCGCCTCTCCTCGCAGAGCAAGCCATGGCTGGAAGAGGAGGCAGAGGGAGGGGTCGGAGCCAGATGACCTTCAACGTGGAAGCTGTGGGCATTGGGAAAGGCGACTCGCTGCCCCCGTCTACCCTCCAGCCCTCGCCGCTCTTCCCTGTGAGTCCGTCACGTCGGGGTCCCCTTCTTAAACTAAACACACAGTCACTATGGCGTGGGTGAAAGGTGCTGGATTGGCCGCACTGGGGCGGGAAGGCCCCTGTGCACAGAGCAGGGAGAGCAGCGGGGCAAACATCCCCTGCCCGCTGCCCTGCCAGTGCCCCTCCCTTGACCTGGGGGGAGTCTACGTGGCCTTTCGGCGCCCCACCAGCAAGGTGGCCGACTGGTGTCAAAGGGGGATGTGGAAGTGTGTCCTCTGAGAGCCAAGACCCACAAACTCATGGCTCTTTCCAAGCCATCAGGAGGGAGCAGCTTCTGGGTGCTGCCAGCCTGGAATTTAAGTGAATCCAGACTGTAGATCAGGGGTTCTCAATCTTTTTTTCCTTCTGAGTTGTGTGTGTGTGTGTCGTCTCCTCCCTCCCCCCACCCTCCACAACATGCTATACAAACTGCACGGCTCACAACTACTGTTTCTCTGCATATAAGAGCCAGGGCCAGCGTTTGGGGGTAGCAAGCAGGGCAGTTGTCCAGGGCCCCACACCACAGGGGGCCCTGCGAAGCTAAGTTGCTCAGGCTTCAGATGGCGGGCCTTGGGTCACCGGGCTTCAGCCCCATGCGGTGGGGCTTTGGCTTTCTGCCTTTGGCCCCAACCAGTCTAATGCCAGCCATGCTTGGCTGGGCCCCTGAAACCTGCTTGCGGCTCCCCGGACTCCTGGCTGAGAACCACTGCTGTAGAGGACTCCATAATGCACTTTATAAAGTCTCCATAGCCCCATCCCCCTCACATCTATGTACACAAACACACACGCATCTGTGCCTACACTCACATACAAACACACACACACCAATGCATGTGCATGTACACACCCATTCATATGTATGTACATATTCACACCCATGCTTGTGTGTACACACATGTGTACGTATATAGTTACCCATGCATATGTATGTTCATAAACACACCCATGCATACATCTCTATACACATATGTACACTTGTACATATGTACATACACACACACAAAGGTACATACACACCAGTGTGTTTATACGGCAGAGCTGGGCTCAAACTAAAGCCCCGGATCCTAATTCCCTTCCCTAACTTTAGGGGGTTTGAAATCCAGGTCGATTTCACAGCTGAGCCCCCTTCTCTCTCATGATGCTGTACCCCTGCATACATATCATCAGCTTGGCAGCCCCAGGTTTGAAGTTGATACTTGCTTTTCTCCCATCCTGTCTCTGTAGCCCATGGAGTACAAGCCAGTCCCTCTGCAGACGGGTGAGGAGGTGGAATACATGCTGGCACTAAAGCAAGAGCTGAGGGGAGCCATGAAGAATCTGCCATATTATGTCAAGCCGGCCGCCCCCAAGAAAGGTACTGGGGGCTGCTCCAGTTGATTTAAGACCAACATTTTAACTGTATTCCTACCCCTTTCCCCTCCCACCCAAAAAAAAAAAATAGGACTTTAGACAACTTAATGCAAATGAAAACACTGGGCCTGAATTCTCGGTGTTACTAAAGTCCTTTCCCACATGAGGCAGTGGGACCTAGTGGCTGGTGCACATCGCTAGGACAAATGAGACCTGAGTTCTATTCCTGGCTTTGCCACTGACCTGCTGGGTTACCTTGGGCAACTCACTTTCCTGCCTCATGCTTCAGTTTCCCCATCTGTAAAATGGACTTACTGATGATGATAAGAGAGAGGATTTTTTATTATTATTATACCAGTCAGCAAGCATAAAGCAGCCTTAAATATAAGTTATACCCATTTTAAGGCCCCTTTGCACTGCCAGACTGGTATAAAGGGGCTTTAACGTGGTCTGTGCTTAAAAATTGTATTGGTATAATTATGTTGGTCAGTGGTGAGATTTATTTACCAATATCGTTATACCAGTTCAACTCCTAGTGCAGACACAGTTTTATCGATGTAAAGGTGCCTTCTACTGGGCTATCTTATTCTGGTATAGCTGTACTAGTCTAAGCATTTTTATACCCGTATGACTGCGTCCACACTACAGGGGTTGTATGGCTTTACTGCACCGGGCTAGTTAAATGTGTAGACAAGGTCTGAGTTTGATAGAGAATTCAAGCCCATTTATATGCTGATTATAAAACTGCAGTTTTGACCCCTGTTTGTATGTTTCTTTTCAGATGTTGAGCGCTACTCAGATAAATATCAGATGTCCGGCCCCATTGATAATGCTATTGATTGGAACCCAGGTATGCATGGGAATATTTTACAGTCTAACCCTTGCTCACCTTTCTCTTCAGAGTTTTATTCTAGGAAGACTGATTCACAGCTGTGGAGAATCGCAAAAGACACGGCTAGCTATTACCTTTATAATAATACTGGAGACCCAACAATATGGTAGGACAGGAGATCCGGTGAAACTGAAAGGCAACACATAGAGAAGTGGTGAAAGAATTTTTTTTACGTAGTCTATGGAACTCTTGTGCCACAGGATATTGCCAGAGTAAAAAGCATAGAGGATTTAAAAGAAGTTTAGACATGTGGATAAGAACATCCACAGTTACATTAGATGGATGGATAAATAAGAACAAATGATGATAGGTAGATACATAAATGTATATGGGAATGGATAGATGAGTGCAGGTGGGGATGCAGAGATACATAGATTATAAACCCTCATGCTTCAGGGCACAAACCAATCACTAACTAGTAGGGGGTCAGGAAGAAACTTCTGTTATTCCTCATTGTCCACTCAAGGGTTTATTGCACCTTCTGAAATAGCTGGTTCTGGCCACTCTCAGAGATGGGCTATTGGAGTAGACGAACCAGGAGTCTGACTCTGGTGATTTCCTTATTTGTCTTTGCAGATTGGCGGCGCTTACCACGGGAGCTAAAGATCCGAGTTCGAAAGGTCCGGAAGGAGAGTGAGTATTAAAGAAAACAATGATTAGAGCAGGGATTAGAACCACAGCTCCTGAGTGCCTGGCCAGTGCCTTATTTACTAGGCTACATAGATTTGATAGGGGCTGCATTTTATTCCTAACAGAAGAAAAGAAACATAATCCTTAGCCTGTGCTTGCTGTTCCCACAAGAGCTCGTATCTGGCTTCCTCCTACTCCCTTCTGGTCCTCTCATACCCAGGATTGGAGGCAATGAGCCCCACCTGGTCTGGTTTCTATCCTGAGTCAGCAGAATAGCCCTACCTCCTGCCAAAACCCAGCAGGGTTACCTATCATGTAACCCAGAAATGCAGCCCAATAATTAACGAGGTGTGTGTGTCAGCATCAGGCCAAGCCCTTATCCCAGCAACACGAGCTTGGCCTGATGACGTGTGGCAGGGCTTGGAGCATGTCAGTCGACTGCAGCTGGACCGTGATGCATGAAGGAAATGAAACCAGCTCTCCCACTGCCCATCGCATGGAGTCCCCCAGGAATGCCCCATTTTCTGGCTGTGTTCTGATCTTCTCTTTTCCTCTGGGATAGGAACCACCATTCTGATCCCCAAGCACAAACAGCGGCTCCCGGTGGACAAGGAGGAAGCTATTAAGAAACTGGAGGTAACGATGGTTTCCCTCTGATTTCCTGGGTGGGGAATCCTTCGGCTCCATGGCATGTCAAAAGGGTATTATTTCTATCTTGGATTGCTGAACTCCCCCTCTGGTCCCGTCCGCCTCCCCACCCCCATTCTGTGGCCCACTCATTCAGGTAGCCATGTGGGGCAGCTACGCAAAGTGTGCTGCTTTGGGGATATCATGCATGCCATTACTCGCTGGGGTATGCGATACCCCAGGATATACCTTGCAGGTGGCTGTGCGTGCCTGGCTGTGCTGTGGGTATCTGGCCAGAAGTGGCTGCATTACAGCGTGGGTTGCCGGGGAGTTGAAGTGGGAAGTGTCAGACTCTCGCTGATGGCTCCGCAGGGTGGGATGGAGCCAGTGGGATGCCGGGGTGGTGTTTCTCTCCAACAGCCTGGCTTGACGCAGGGAACTGCACAGGAGCATCGCCGCTGCTTGATCGTCCTCTGGGCTTTTCTTTCTTATTAAACCCCAGACCCTTGAGAAGAAGGAGGAGGAAGTGACGTCGGAGGAAGAAGGGGAGAAAGAGGAGGAGGAAGAGGGCAAGGAGGAGGAGGAAGAGGAGTATGACGAGGAGGAACATGAAGAGGTAAGGTGCCTCCGGAGAGGCCGGCCAGCCGCGCTCTCTGCAGACCTGTTGTTTCTCGCCCATCCTGCACGCGCTGATCTCAGTGGGAGCTTTGGCTGTGCAAGGCACTGCAGGATCAGGGCCTTTTATTCCCATGGGAAGCAGCTGGCTGGTGGGTGGAGTTGGGCACGTCTGATCCCAGTTCCCAGTGGGCGAGTGTCCATGTTGCAAATGTCACCGTCCTGGTTGGCCCCAGTCTCGGCAGAACGAGCTGCTTCTTGGCCCCTAGTGTGGGTCCCTCCAGGGCAGGGTGAGGCACAGGGGCAGCATGGGGAAGCCAGGGCCTGTTCTGTGGATGCACCAGTCTCGGGTTCTGTTCCCGAGCATTGCACTGCAGCGTCTCAGCCAGACCAGCTAATTCCATCCTGACTCCCCACCCTCTGGCTTCCATGGGACGTGCCCATCCCTTCCACTTCCTGTCCCAAACTGCAGCAATGCTGGGCACAGTGACCCAGTGCGTCAGCCCTTGGGCCTGGCAGGGCAGTTGATCAGCTGGGGCCGTCGACCTTTGCCCTCCCCAGAACTTAGCCTCCTTCTCCCGGCTGGTTCCCTAGGAGACGGATTACATCATGTCCTACTTCGACAACGGGGAGGAGTTTGGGGCCGACAGTGATGACAACATGGACGAGGCGATATACTGAGGGAAGCCGGGTTGCTCGGATACCAGACTGGCGCAGACGGTGCTCGGACGCCTGGGGCCCCGGATCCCAGCCATCTGCTCGCAGCAGGGACGGGCGTGCCACGTTGGTGACGGCCGATCCCTCAGGGAAGCGGGGGCTGTGTCTGGGCTCGCTGGGGACACCCCCATCCTTCCTCCAGCTCGGCCACCGTTTCTGTCACCACAGTGGGAGGCTTAGATTCAGATCAGCCGCTGAGGCCCGGCCCTTTGCTTCCTGCCTGGCTGCCACCCCTCTCCGAGTGGGCCAGCTGGGGGCGTGGATGGGTCCCCACCTTGGAACCCTCCAGAGGAAGATCTCTCGCTTCACCCCTAGGTGGTGCTCTTGATCCACTTTCCCAGCAGCTGCTTCTTGGAGGCGGATGGAAAATTCTGCCAGGATGAAGAGAGAACTGAACTAAAGCTGACATAACCAGCCTGTCCGAGTGACAGACATCCTCTGCCTTCGGACACCCATCCCCCACCTCCCCCAGGCAGTCCTGCCTAGCTCAGCTGTGGGAGAAACTGACCAGAACACACCCTCCTGGGATCTGCCCCAAAGGAGGAGGTGAAACCAGCATTGAAACACAGCAGGGAGTGGTGAGCGGCTCCCTCCCGCCCCCAGCATCTGGTCCACTTCGCTCCCACCTGCCTCCCCCTGCGATCTGGAGCTGAACTCTGGTCCAGCTGTTCGATCTGGGAACACAGAGTAGGGGTGTGTGTCAATTTCCGGGTTAGTCAACGGTTTTAATGGGAAACCCCATTGCACCAGCAGGCTCTTAGAGCTACAAGGGGGAACATGAATGGAGCTGTTCTCCAGTCCCATGCCCCTTCCCGGTCCTGGGCCTGATTCTCCAGGGCCTGACCCCTCGTGCAGCCAGCCGCTTTGCACCAATGTGAACGGCCTGGTGGGGAGCGAAGCAGGAGGTTGCACGGGGGAAAACAACTGCACCAGATGTAGGGCCACGAAGAATCATGTCCTGGGGGGGGGGCGGGGGTCACAGAGGATTTTAATCCCATTTCAGACCCCAGGCAGCCACCCGCTTCCCTGCCTCCTCTTGCCCCAAGGAGTCACCAGCTGACTTTGAGGGATCCCCCCAATCTTGGAGGTGCCCTATGCAGGTTTCCCGTGTGGCTGGTGCCCTGACATGCTCCTGAGGCTTGTCTCAGAATGGGATCCATCCTGTTTCACATCAGCCTGGCAGTGACTCGGATCTCACCAGTCTGCAAAGTTTTAATAAATGAGGGTGTTTTTACTGTCACTTTAAAATATTTTAGGGCGGGTGGGTTAATAAATGAGGGAGTGTCTCCCTCCCCCACAATGATTTTATGCTGCTCAGTGGTTGATGGTTGTAATGTACTCTCCCCTGCCACATCCTGCCTAGCTTATAACCCCCATGCCCTGCAGCCCCCCCTTTCCGGAACTGAGCCAGGCTGCAGGGGCTGGGTGTCTGGGGGAGGGGTGACTCCCTGATTTGACCCCCTATTGAAAGAAACTGGTGAGTGCCCCCAAAATGTATTTGGATGAGTTTTAAAGAAAGATTCTGCACGCAGAAGTGTGTGTGTATCCCGGGGTGTTTACACGTGTGTTGTGTTTTGTTGTATATGCAGGTATTGGTTGTGTGCTGCAAGTGCGTTTCTGCATGTGGTGCTTTTGCCTGTTTGTAAGGGTGGGTGTTTGTTGGGGGCAGAAGCTGTGTTGTGTGTGTCTGCGTAGGGTGTGCTCCATGGGTTTGCCTGTGGGTGTTTCTTTGTTGTGTTGGTGTATGCTGTGTGTACTTGTTGTATGTGCTTGTATGGGTTTGTACATGGTGTATGTTTTTGCATTTCTGCATGTTGTGTTGTGCTGTGCATGTCTCTGGTGTGTGTGTGCACGCACGGGGATGTGTATTGGGTGTGTGTGGATGTGTATAGGGTGTGTATGGGGTGAGCGTGTCTGGTGCGTATATGGCACGGGTGTGTGTATGGTGTGTGTGTGCATGGGGGATGTGTGTTGGTGTGTGTGGTGTGTGCGTGTCTCTGGTGTGTGTGTGCATGGGGGATGTGTGCGGGTGTGTATGGTGTGTGTGTCTCTGGTGTGGGTGTGCATGGGGGACGTGTGTATGGTGTGTGTGTGTCTCTGGTGTGGGTGTGCATGGGGGATGTGTGTATGGTGTGTGTGTCTGGTGTGGGTGTGGCATGGGGGATGTGCGTGGGTGTGTCTGGTGTGTGCGTGTGTCTGGTGTGGGTGTGGCACAGGGGACGTGCGTGTCTGCATGGGCGATGTGCAGGGATGTGTATGGTGCGCGGCCATTCCAGGTTTAGACCGAATCTCCGCAGGCCAGCCATTGTTCACCCTCGTTCCCTTCAGTGCCCTCACAGATGACACTCCCTGTGCATCTGATTCCACAGGGTGGGCCAGTGGCTTTAGGCTGGTCATTCCTGAAGGAGCCTGCAGCATACGGTCAATGCCTCCAACACTGAAGCCCTCACCAGGGGGCATATGAGCTGCTCCCCACCTCACCTGCAGTACTCCTGCAACTGGGCCAGAGAAACTGGTTTTACTGGGAGCTTGGGAGCTAGGATCAGGCAGCGGGAGGCGCTTTATGTTTTATTATTTCCAGAGCCCTGAGATCCAGATTCTCCTTTCGGAGCCATCAATGCAAGTCCATTGAGTTGAAGTGAACAGAATTTGAACCGCAGGGTTAATTTGAGGGAAAGGGATGGGTTTGGAATGGAAATGACATAAAATGAATGTACCTAGATTGGAAGCTCTTTGGGGCAGGGCCTATCTCTTTGTTCTGTGTTTGTCCAGCACCTGGTGCCATGGGGTCCTGGTCCATGACTCCAGGGCTCGTAGGCACTGTGCATTACAGATAGTAGAAATAACAGGGCCTGATTCTGAGCTTACTTATTCCGGTGTAAATCAGGAGTCAGTGAAAAGTCATGTAGGTGTCAGTCTGGTGTGAGATCAGGTGTCAGTCCAGTGTGAAATCACAATCTAAATCTTGAAGAAAACAGAGTCCCCCAAGAGACTAAACTCTTGCCAAGTCTGATCTGAAGCCCTTTGAAGTCAATTGAAAGGTTACTACTGATTCCACTGGGCTTCAGATCAGGCCCCGGAACAGCAGAGCAGCTAGAGGTCGGAGGAAATCATTTGGATTCCTCTCTATGAATCTGTCATTGAGAAATTTGAAAGCAGGACTGCTCCTTTGTGTTCTGAGCAGAGCTGTCTGTGTCAGAGACTCTGTGTGTGGTGTGTGTGTGTGTGTGTGTGTGTGTGTGTGTGTGAGAGAGAGACTGTTAGGTGTCGATAGTTGCAAAAGCAAAACCCACCTACGTCCACAACAAAACGAAACGCACCAGTTGGAAAAAAGCTTTTATGGTACAGGCTCTGCCAGGTGTTTGTAAAGAAGCAGCCTGTGTTGTCTGTACTTGGCCAGTAGGTGGCATCAGTTTGGTTGACTTGTTGCAGCTTTTTAACATTCTCTTTTTAAACACGTCTGTTGGAATAAAAGGATTTGTCTGTTGGTGGGATCTTCCCCCAACCTCTACTGAGTGGGATTTGAATGATGCCTAATCCTATTCCTGGCTCGTGCTGCGGACCTTGGGCAACTGTTCTCGCTCTGTGCCTCGGTTTCCCCTTGCACCTTCAGTCTGTCTGTCTTTATGGGCGTGTCTCCACACACAAGGTGTGCTGCTTTAACGAGTCTAGTTTAACGGGGTAGTGAAAGCAGCCCAGTCCCCCTCAGTGTGGGTGTAATTACACCAGGATAAAGGTGCTCACACCATCCCGAAAAGGGGAGAAGCTATAGTGGCGTAAGGCACCACGGGTGGTTGTGCCCCTTTTAACTATCCCAGGATAGCTAAAGTGGGACAGTTTTGTGTGTAGTCCAGGCCCTAGACTGTGAGCGCTTCAGGACGGGGATTGTCTCCATCAACGTCTGCTTCTTCCGCAAGCCCATTCGCAAGGGTTTGACAGTGGAGCGTTCCTGGTAGCAGAGACCCAGCTTCGGCTCTTGCAGGTATTGCTCGTACCAACTCCTGGATCGAAAGCAGCTGCGTTTACACTGGGGCTTTGCCCAGCACACCTACTTTGGTCTGGGGGGTGTGTGTGTGTGTGTATTTTTCACACTAACCAGCCGATCTATGCAGGCAAAACTTGTAAGTGTAGACCGGGTTTAGGAATAACTGTGTGTTCCTAACTTGTGGTAGAATGCTCGGGAAGACGAGGCAGTTTGCTGTTGTCACGTGGTTGGCGGGACGAGGGAAAACCTACGTTCCCGTGTAGTCTTTAACTCGACCTGCTAACTGGTGGGACAGCTCCAAACTGCCTTGTCTTCCCTCGGGCTGTAACTGGCGTTGAGAGCGCATCTTTGTCGCTAGGGGATGTCTGCGTTCAGAGGGGGGATGTAATTTCCAGCGCTAGCTGAGCGTGGCCGCAGCAGCCTGACTACATACCGAGGGGCTCACGGCGGCTACACTGCTGTGGTTACCGTGCTAGCTGGATTCCAGCTCCGTGCGGCTACGTCTGCTCGAGCTGGAAAGACTGCGAAGTGCGGGGCGATTGACGTCCACCCCGGCCTTCCTGTGTCTGGTTCCTAGCCCCAAGGCTCGGCGGTGGGACCAAGCATGTGTGTGAAATTCATCCCAGGTTGTTTGTCTCCCTCTCTGAGAACAAGTCCCTGCAGCCAGGCCTGCGCTTGATGGACTGCCAACGGCTGGATTGTCTGGCTGTAGCTGTCGTGTGTGTGCGGGCTCTGGCAAGCCAGGAACCGGCTCTGGCCAGAGGTGGCAGGTGGGTGGGAAACGGGAGCTGTTTACTGTACAGAGCTGCGAATGCCTTTCTCCTGCAGCGCCCGCTGGAATGTCCTCACAGCCCTGTTTTCCAGCTGCTCTCCAAGAACTTCTATATTTAGCCACTTCCAAGAAGAAGAGGGGACCAGCCCATTTTCCGGGACTTATTCCGCAGAGGAAAACCTGCTGGGACGGGTGTGGACGCAAATAGGATGAGGCGAGATTTCCATGGGGCACAGAAAGATTGCAGGGTTCCCTGCCTTTGCCCCAGAACCTCAGCTGGGGTTAGCACCAGTCACTGATCTACATCAGCACAGGATCTGGGCCCATTTACCAGCTGGGAATTTTACCCGTTTCATCCTCTCTCCTCTTTCGTTTTCTCTCTTCCTTTTTCTCTACCTTAATGTCTTTTGCTTCCCTGGTTTGGCGCGCGCGCTCTCTCTCTCTCTCAGGCCTTGCTGTACCCCTGCGGCTCTCCCAGGCTAGTTAAATCGGTATAACCCCCGGTGTGCCAGCCTTTCTAGAGTAAGATGGGGCCTTAGAGCAGTGTAGTTTATTCCCATACAAGAAAGAGCATTGTATGGGGAAAGCCAGTGGGATTTAGGCAACTAAGTTACCTCTGTGCACTGGGGTCGGCAGCTGCCCAAGGTGCAGGGCAATGGAAAACGAGGCCTGGACAGGGTGAACCTTGCACTGTGCTTTGGGTAATATTTATCTTGCCTTTTGGTAGTGCCTTTTGTCTGAGGCTCTCAAAGCTTTTACAGACAGAAGGCTGGCATCACGTGTGTGTCACACCCGTGTGACCCCACTGATGTCAATGGAGTTCTGCCAATTTTACCCCAGCATAGGTGAGAAAAGAATGAGGCCCATTACACCTCCAGGTCAGGTCAGTGTCATCCTCACTGTTTTGTAGCTGGGGAAACTGGGGCACGGAGTAGGTCCGTGATTTGCCCATGGTCACAGAGCAAAGCAGTGGCAAAGCTGGGCATAGAGCCCAGGCATCCTGGCTCTCTCCCGACTATCTCTCATCCCCTTGTTGACGCAGGTGCAAGATGTTGTCACTGCTCCTCTGTGAAGTCCTGTTTGGTTCATGCCTTTTTCCAGTGCCCTGTCCCTAAATCCAATGCAGTCCCTGCTCGTGTCACTCCACGTCAAAGGCAAAGAGTCTCAAATGTTTTCCATGCAAAGGGCTTGAGGTCTTGTCAGGCGGCAGCTGGAAGGGGCAGGTGTGGGGCAAAGCACCAAGCTGGGATTTTCAGCAGCGTGGAATTTTCCTTTGGCCTGCCGTGGCGGGAGAAGCGGGGCTGGGATGGCTTCCAGGGAGAATGGGCAGCTGTAGAATCTCTGTGCCTGGCACAGTCACGGGGTGAGTGTCTGCAGTGACCTGTGGCTATTTGGTGGGTGATTTGGCCTCACCTGGAGATGCACAAACAAGCAGCGATAGGAGTAGGAAAGCAGGGTAGCTTGCAGTTAATTGGATTTAGGTCTGGTCTAATGCGAAACACAAAGTTGTAGCAGTTTAACTAAGGCCTGGTGGAGTTGACACACAGATTTTTGTCCCAGTATAACTATATCAGGTAGCGGTGTGATTTTCACTGACCGTTACACCCGTACAACCCCTGGTGTGAACACTATTGCTGGTTTAAAGGTGTCCTATAACATACCAGTATAGCTTATTCTTCTTCCCCCATAGCTCTGCTGTTAGAAGCATGTTTATACTAGAACAACACCGTGGAGGACAATACCACTTTCCTTCTACTGAGCTAGCTACACACTTGTGTGTATAGACCAGGCCTGTAGGTGTGATTCTAAACCCCTTGACGTGAAATCCATGCAGCCTTGTGCACAGATGTCTTGAATCAGTTTGTCTGGTTTGTTGCGGTTTAGCTCTCCTGGATACATTTACAGATGCAAGCTAAAGCTATGCTCTAGTTCAAAAAGTAATTAATTCAGGGAAGGCCTGTGTTAATACAGGGCAGGCTAGATGATTACAGGTGCCCCCCCCCCCCGGGTTTGATAGTCTGTGCATCTAAATTGTACTACGCTACATTACTATGTAGGCTTTTGGTCTATGGTCATCGCCAGAGTCTCTGAGATCCTTCCAGGCGTGCATTACGCCACGTGACTTCACATCTCCCATGTGTCATTTGTTCTCTCATTCTCTCCCCAGAGACAGAGAAAGCAAGAGAATCTACAAAACGGAGAGAACGGAGTTGAAATGGAGTGAAATGGCCAGGCACAAATATGCATCCATCTAACTGCATTGGTTTTTACACTGAATTCAGTTAATTCAGTGCAACCTCTGTAGGAAATAACAAAGAGCCCCCTTTCTTTCTTTTTCTTTTTCTTTCGAAACATGGGAATTGTTTGTGCTCCAGTTAGAAGGTGCTGGATTCCCCGTGTTCGATTACTCCACAGGGCTGCTGCCTTCCCAGTATCGCTCGTCTCTGCCCTTGCACGAGAAGAGGGGAGCTCCGCCTCCGTGCGCCATCCAAGAGGTGGCCAGCGAGGGAGGGCAGTTAGTGCTGAGGCGAAAACTGGTGGTTTTGGGGAAGTGGGAATCCAGCTGAGACTCCCCCCCCCCCACCCCCTAAACTCATCGCAGCTAAAGGGGACACAACTTTAAAGCACCAGCCTCACTCCTCGCCTTATCTCTCAAGCTGCTCACGAGACGGGGATCTGGCTGCACAGGCCAGACGTGCTGCCTTATTCACACAGCAGCTGGCCATGTTTATGTGCCCTTGTGCTTACAGCTCAGGGAACAGGGTGAACAGCAGGAGTGGCTGAGACTGGTCTAGGGTTCATGGAAAGCTGTTCCACCCTTCTGTTGTTTATCCCAGGCTGCTGAGACAGAGCCTACATGGAGGGTGTCGTCTCCCTGGGTGGAGCAATAGGGAGGGACTAGCGAGAATATGATCTCCTGGTTCACCGTGCATAGCACAGCCTGTGCGGGGTTTACGGATCGGAGCCGTCTACCCCCAGCCTTGGGATCTCAGCCCCTGCCCACTGGGGCCAGCTGCTCACCTCCAGATCCCACACCATCCCTGCCAGGTCACCTTGCCAAACTCCTGATCCCAACCGCTCCCAGAATTGGTTTGTTATTGTAAGGTCACACGTGAGCACAGCCACGCAGTGGTTTGTTGTTGTTGAGTCACTCATGAGCACTGATCAGCACACTCTGGCTGTTGTTGTAGGGTGGCTGATGCACGCTGACCTGCTCTCACCAGTTTGTTGTAGTGTGAGACGTCATGACACTTCCCACCTGCTCCAGCCCAGCCATTCGCCCTGAAGAGACGCCGCTTTCCTTCCTTTTCTCTCAATGCCCACAGACCCAGCCTGGTAATGACACCATCCCCATCCCGTTATCACGTCCCCGGTGGCAGGCAGTTTATGGGCGTTTGGAGCCCTCCCCGACGCCAGAAGCAGGCAGCTGGGGGGACAAGCTCGGGGAACACAAAGGCCAGGGGTGTTGGTGCATTGGTGACACCGCCGACAATCACTTCCCACACGACAGGGACAGGAAAAGCCCAGTGACCTCGACCCCCACGGAGCCGGCTGAGCTAAGGGAGCACTGTTCATGGCCTCTGCAGCCCGTCTCCCTGGGATGAAGCAGGGCATTGCCCCTTCAGAACCTGCATGGGGAAGACCAGCTAGGAAAACCCCATGGAGGGGCAGGGAGTGGGGGTTGTAAGCTCAAGAGGGGGTGCTCTCCCTTCTGGGCTAGTGCTGATCTGCAAGGGGAGCTGTGCAGTAGGATGGCTGGCTTGAGACACCCTTGCTCCATGAGTGCTGACCTCGGTGCCCCGGCTGGGTGTTAGACAGTTCTGCCTGACAGGTGGCGGCATATCCCTATGGAAGGTCACAACCCTGCAGTGTCATGACCTTTGGCCTTCAGGCTCGCCCGGACCCGCGTGCGATTGGAAACCACGTTGGGTCAGAGGCTCTGCTGGTGAAAACGGGAGGCGGGGGAGAGCTTCTGATTGACAGCAGCTGGGGATCCTCTTGTGTGGCTGAGGCTGTTTTCCAGGGTGCAGGGGGCACTGGGTGTGAATGTGAACGTTTTCACTTGCAATCACACCCTCAGCTTTGTCCTGGGCATCCCCTGGCCCTGGATGCTAGCGCTGCTCAGGGAGGCTGATCTGTATGTCACCCGCTCTGGGCGCTCCCTGTCCCAGCTGGACGTGACTCACAAGCGTCCAGGGACTGGAAGTTGCTGCCGATGGCAGACGTCCCTTTTGCTCAGGTACTTACTGGGCAGGTTGCCCTGCACATGGCCAGCCAGGCCAGTCCCACCTTGCTGGCACCCGTGGAGCTGACACCAGCCCCAGGCTGCCTGCAGATCCTTATTGCTTGAGCGCTGGACTGCTAGGAATGAAACCATGTAACAAGGATTATTATGGAAGGCTCTTGCTCCAGGGGCGGGGAGGGGGGAGTCAGCATGGAAAGGTGGCTGAGGCAATTGGAAAGTGTTTGCACATGGATTCCCTTGCCCCCGCACGTGTGATGCTGCACAGTCGGACAGGTGCACTGTGGGGCTGGCTTATTTCTGCCAATTAATGGAAGCATCAGGTGTTAACGGCTGCTGGAAGGCAGGTAACGGGACCACTGGGCTGATCTGATATAGGCAGGAAGCAGGGTACGCTGGACTGCATAGACTATGGGTTTGATCCAGCTGGCTAACCGCTGTCGAGTTTCTTTGTAGGCATCTTGGCAAAGACACTAGGCTCTTGGCCACCTCCTGGAAGCAGAGCCAGAGTGGGCTAAGAGGGGTAGCCACTGAGGATGAAGGGTCTGCCCCAGAGAGATGCCTTGACACTCGGCAATGCTCTGGCCTCTTTGGCCTATGGAGATATCTGAAGGCCTGTCTACAGACACGTAGGCCCTGTTCACACCAGCCCAGAGCCCTGCACTTGATCAATTCCTTGCTGTCGTGGTGGCCTCGGGGGTTGGTTTAGTTTGGTCACCCCCCCGTTCTTCGCCTATGGCACACAATAGTTGAATCTCCTGAGGGCTGTGATACTTTGGTCTCATCTGGGTAGTCGGGTTTGGGTGGTGTCTGGTAGCCCGTAACATGGAGGAGGTCAGACTGGACAATCTGACCGTAGACTCTCCGATGCTATGACTAGGAGCTGCCCGGGGACACGGCGGGAGGGAGGAGACGTGACGGGATAGGTACCGTTTCTCAGTGGTCCTTGTCATACCCAAACTGGCTCGCCCCTAGGAGAACTATTGGGGAACACCAGCTCAGTGACACTAGCACTAGGGCCTGTAGCCCGTTAGGCCAGGATATCCTGGCCCCTCGCTGTGGGACAGGGCTGCTTGCGGCCTTCTGGTGCTCCTGCAGCCTGTTTCCAGTCCCGGAGTCCCAGGCCATGAGGAACCTGATCTGGTTACAGCCCGGGGACGCTTCCCAGCTGGGATGGCCACAGAGGCAGATCCCACATGGGGCTCCCTGTTAGAGCTGGGCAAACATTTAAAAAAATCGGCGAAAAATCCCAACACGGTGACGCTGAAACGTTTCACAAATTCGCATCGGTTTAATTGAATTAAGAAAAGGAGTACTTGTGGCACCTTAGAGACTAACCAATACTCTGAAACCTTTAATTGAATTGTGCATGTAACCCCCCCCCTCAAAAAAAACCCCAACAACAACAACAAAATCAACCTCCCCCCCAGAAATTCCGAAAGAGGTCGGCCATTTTGATTTTCTTGACTTTCTGTTTTGAAATTGATTTCCATTTTATTTTTCAAACATTAAAAAAGCCACTGGAGAGATTCCTAGATTCCGAGCCCAGAAGGGACCCCTGTGATCATTTCGTCTGCCCTCTGGGATTACACAGGTCAGAGACCTGCCCCGAAAGAATTCCTAATAAACTGCTCTAAACTTTCAACATGCACCATTTCATTTGGGGTTGTCCAAAATGCTTCGTTTGACCTGAAGCTATTTTCCCCCCGACTTTTCAATTTGCCAACAAAATTTGGGGGGGAAAATCTCGTTTGCGCGTTAACACCAAACAATTCCACCCCCACCCCACCCTTTTCAGAATTGCCCATGAGCTGAAAAATCAGCTATGGACAGCAGCTCTTCTTCCAGGGCACCCTGGACCATGATTGTAGCTCAGTCCCATGATGGTGATGTCTCTGGTCAACTCCACCACAGAGCCGGCCCTGTTTCTACATGTGTTGTTTGTGCATGTGCTGCTAAGGTGCCACTTTGCACAGGAAAGAACATGTTGTTCTGGATGGCGCTTTTCTTAGCCTTCCGGAGGAAGCCAGCTCTGCAGCACAGACCAGAGACCAGCTTGTGGGCTGGTGATGCAAGGCACTGCGTGGGCAGGGAGATCTGGCAATTCAGATCGTTTGCACGGAGACTGGGCCAGAAGAACTCAGAGGGGAATATGGTGGGGAGGCAGAGTGGACAGATCCTGTTGTCGTCTTGGCAGGACTAACGCCCCTAGTGGTATAGCTAGTTCAGTGATAGATGCCTTGGAATAAAATAGTATTTAGATATAGCGTTACAGTACTCTGATAGCTAGGTATCTTCTTAAGCATTCATTTGCCTGTCAGTCAGAAAAGTTTGAAGGGTTAACCCTTTGTTTCTGTGCTGGGGACTGATTGGATACCGATCCATTACTAAGATCTTAGCATCCGTGATATCTTGTAGCAGAGAGTTCCACAGGTTAACTGTGTAACTAAAGTCTTTCCTTTTATCAGTTTTAAGGGTATTGCTTTTTAGTTCCACGGCATGCCTCCTAGTGAGGATTCAAACCCAGGATCCAGATAAAGAGAAGTATGCATAGAGGGAGAGGGAGATCTTTTTTCTGGGCCACATCAGCCTGCTTCATTTGCCCTGTTTTATACCTCTCACCAAGCCTCTTCCTGGCAAAACATCCACAAGGACAGTGGCAGGACAAGCTTCACCCACCAAACTTATTTCACACAGGTCACTTAATGGCCTTCAGGTGGGAATGAGGTTACCAGGCACTTCCAGCCTGCTGGGGCAGATTAATTCCCATCATTACCAACCCAGGCTGGATTTGACCAGCAAGCTGAGGGGCCAGATCCCCAGCCAGTATAAAATGGCCGTAGCTTCATGGAAGCCAGTGGGCATGATTTTTAGCTAGTGTTAATTGACATCACTCCATTGCAGATATGGTGAATTAGATGCAACCTTGAAAAGTCTCTGCAACCCACTAGAAATGCCCGTAGGTGCTCTGGTCCTTCAGTGGCAAGGTTCACGTAAGGGTCCAGGCAGACAGCTCCTCCTCGCTCCCATCCATCACACACACCCCGAGAGCTCGGGTTGCACTTTGGGATGCTTCTCCCCTTTAATCAGTTACATAATTGAATTGCAGCTCGCCTCCCTCATTAACTTTTGGGGCAACTCCCCCAATGCAGCAAGGCTGGGTGAAAGTAATGAGCAATTAGGAAAGTGAAACAGTGAATGCACAGAAACCTCCCCACTCCCTGCCCCGAGTCTGGCTGTGCATACCTGGGGCACCGGCTGCTTGTTAACATCACTCAGTTGCCTGTAATTCACAGGCACCTTGACGCCTCTGTAGCTGAGACAGAACGTCCTGTATTGTTTCACCCTCCCCCACAGCTACCTCCCCCAGGGCCAAGGAGCAGAGGAGGGGAGCTGGCATGGAGCGCAGGGGCATTTACTCCTGGCAGCCCTTTATGTAAAGGAATGGGACAGGTTGGTGCTGGATTCACTCTGAATCAGAACTGGTGCTAGGCATAAGCAGACTCAGCAATTGCTTATAGCCCTGAGCAGTTCTATTAATTCTTAGTGTGTGTTCTATGGGGGAAACCCCCAAATATCCCTGCTTCAGCCCCCAAAGGACTTACACCGGCACTGCTCTGGATCCCTTGTATTTTATGATTTCGCTGTTCTTTCTTTCTTTCTTTCTTTCTTTCCTTCCCATTTGTGAATGCCTGTCAGAACCTCAGCATTCCAGTCAGCTAACCCTATTCCACCTTAGTTTCCAGAACGCAGATTCATCCTGCAGTGCTCATAGACTATCAGAGTTGGAAGGGACCTCAGGAGATCATCTAGTCCAACCCCCTGCTCAAAGCAGGGCCAATCCCTATGACAGGGCTGTCCATCGTCCAAGCCCTTTGCGAGCGGTACCTGGCAAAGCCACTCAGCCAGTGTGATCACGCGCTCAGTGCTTCTGCAGAGGATCTCGAAGTGCTGGAGGAACCTCCTTTAACTAGGCTTTGCAATGTGTCAGTGAGGTGCAGTAGAGGAGTTAATATTGTCCCCGACTTACCGGTGGGGAAATGGCAGAGATGCTGATATAAACATGCCCAAGTTCATGCCCGTGAGTCAATGGCAAAGCCAGGAAACAACTCCCCTGCTTCAGAGTAACAGCCGTGTTAGTCTGTATTCGCAAAAAGGAAAGGAGGACTTGTGGCACCTTAGAGACTAACCAATTTATTTGAGCATAAGCTTTCGTGAGCTACAGCTCACTTCATCGGATGCATACTGTGGAAAATATAGAAGATGTTTTTATAACACAAATCATGAAAAAATGGGTGTTTATCACTACAAAAGGTTTTCCCTCCCCCCACCCCACTCTCCTGCTGGTAATAGCTTATGTAAAGTGATCACTCTCCTTACAATGTGTATGAGAATCAAGGTGGGCCATTTCCAGCACAAATCCAGGTTTTCTCCCCCCCGACCCCCCCATCCCCCCCAAACAAACCCACTCTCCTGTTGTACTCAGACTATATTCCCTCCCAGAGACAGAAAGAGAACTGCCTAATCCTCTGTTCTAACCACTAGATCACACTCTTTCTTAGATCTGTGACCTGAACCCAGGAGACCTGGCTTTCTAGCCTTTGCTCTCGGCACCAGTGGACATGCCGTCTTGTCCACACCTAATCTCTCTCTCTATCTACCAGCAATAGGTCCAAAACCCGACCTGAGCTTTGGGATGTCTGAATCCAGCTCCTTGGAGGCTCCTCTATACACCACCGGGGGGATCTGGTCCCACGTCACCAAACAGGTGCAAAGTCACAGGAAGCCTGCCTGTCCCCTAGTGCAATTCAGTGCCTGGAACTCAACCAGGAGGAGGGATCCAGAGTAGCTGTTGGTTTGGGAAGGGACGTTTCCAAGACATCTTCTGAGCCAGTCCAGTAAGTCAAAATCAGGCTATGAAACCTGGTGGAGACAATGCTGGCTCCCAGGGACCGCCCCCCCTCTTCTGGTGCCATGTGGGAGTTCAGTTGGCATTTTCCATTTGCTCCCTGGCTTCTCTTTCCGCTGACATGGCCAAGAAGGGGGCCACCCTGGCAGTGCCAGCTATCTTCCCCCTCCGCCCCCACCCCTCCTGATCCATAGGCTGGCCCAGCCATTGCAGTGTTCCCATACTTCCCCCTGGCTGCCCCAGTGATCCTGATCCTCAGCAGTGAGACCCCACCCAAGTTATCAGATGGGGAGAGATTCCAGTCGCTCCTGACCTACGTGCTGGCGACCTACAGGTCAAAGCCTCCATAACCCACGTTCAATTCTTTCAGCCATCCGGTTCCCCCACACCCCAACAGAACATATTCCTTCCCTATGTGGCCCATCAAAGAGAGAAAAAGGCTAGAGGAAGACTAAACCCAGAGACAGAGCCACAATACCAAGACTGGATCTGAATCCAAAGGCTGGGGTGTTGTTTCTCAGAAAGGCCCAGCTCTTGGAGTCATGTGGGAATCTCATCATTTATTTAAAAACACAAAAGAGTTCCTAGCCCTTGCAGTTACAGACAGAAACTAGAAAAGCCCGAAGGCAAATAGAAAGAGCAGTTGAAAACCTGGGCCTGAAAATCTGCCATCTAGGGGTTTCCTGCCCTTTCCCCAGCTGGTGTAAACTGACATAGTGCTATTGGGTTCATTGCCAGAGCCCCAGGGCTTCAGTGGAGCTTCGTCAATTTACACGGGACAGCCAAGGATAAGAACATAAGAATGGCCATACTGGGTCAGAGCAAAGATCCATCTAGCCCAGTCTCCTGTCTTCTGATAGTGACCTATGCCTGGTGCCCCAGAGGGACTGAACAGAACAGGTAATCATCATGTGATCATTTCCTTGTCCTCCATTCCCAGCTTCTGACAAACAGAGGCTAGGGACACCATCTCTGCCCATCCTGGCTAATAACCACTGATGGTCCTATCCCCATGAATTTATCTAATTCTTTTTTGAACCCTGTTAGATTCTTGGCCTTCACAACATCCTCTGGCAAGGAGTTCCACAGGTTGACTGTGTGTTGTGTGAAAAAATACTTCCTTTTGTTTGTTTTAAACCTGCTGCCTATTAATTTCATTTGGTGAGCCCTGGTTCTTGTGTTATGAGAAGGAGTAAATAACACTTCTCCACACCAGTCATGATTTTATTGACCTCTATCATATCCCCCCCTCAGTCGTGTTTTTTCCAAGCTGAAAAGTCCCAGTCATATTACTCTCTCCTCATAAAGAAGCCGTTCCATACCCCTTATTACATTTGTTGCCCTTTTCTGAACCTTTTCCAATTTCCGGCTGGATTCCAGGACTCGAGGCTGGATGGCAGTTCCTATGCACCTGAAATCTCCATCGCGCTGCAGAGCCGACATGGGCGGCACACACGTGCGTGTGCATGTGTGCATGCGTGTGCACAGAAGCGTGTTTGTGCATGTGCACACCTGTGTCTGTGTGTGTGTGTACACGTGTGTGCATGGTTATGTGGGTACAGCATGTGCACGCGTACGTGTGTGTGTACGTGCATGCAGGTGTAAGTGCGTGTGCACACGTCCGCAGGCCCCCATGTCATCAGCCTCCCAAGGGCCAAACAGCAAATGTTCCTTGCTGATAAGCGCTCTCCCAGCCGCGCTAAGGAGACCTGGTGGCCGCAGTAGATGGAACCACTCCAGCGTGGCTGCAAATTCTCAAAGCCACCTGCCGGCCCTTTGTGGTGAGGGAGGCGAGGGAGTAATTGCCTGACAGAAATGATCAGGGACAGACACTTGGCTGAGCAGGAAGGCTGGGAAATTGTTCCTCTCCCCAGCGCTGCGTGGCCCACTTGTCATCAATCAGGCAGGCACTGTAATAACCCGCTGAGGGGGAAGCTCTCCACAGCCCTTGATGCCCCTTCCCCACATCCACACCCTGTTACTGGATTAACCCTCGGAGCGCTGGGCTCAGCAGCCTCCAACCTGCTCTGAATCACACACTGATACCCATGGCTAGGGTGACCAGACAGCAAATGTGAACAATTGGGACAGGGGGTAGGGGGTAATAGGAGCCTTTGGAAAAGGACCCAAAAATCGGGACATCTGGTCACCCTACCCATGGCCCCCCGGGAGCAGAGTATTGTCGCAGCACATGTGTTCCGGCCACACCCTAACCCGTCCCCTACACTGGGACTGGGGGGTGCAGGACCCTTATGCTAACGGCTCCACACCGGCCGGGGAGGCGCAGGGGGGATTCTCAGGGGGCCGTTTTCACCCACTCTCAGGCAGCCCCTCACGCCGCCAGAGAAGCCAAGCAGGACCTGGCTGTGTCTGAGAACGAGGCCCACCACGTAACCAGAGAACCAGGCCTGTGGTGTGACCCAGAATCGGGCCCCCTGTGTCTCCAGGGCTGTCCCCGTCACCAGCCTGCATCTCCCTGCACAAAGACGATGACGTCCCAGGTAGGCCGCTGGGGTCCTGCTCCCCCCAGGGCCCTGCTTGTTTACGTCCTGCCAGCTGCCCTCCCTCGGAGCCAGTTACATAACCACAAGGTTATTCGTTTCCCGCCCCGGCAACAGCATGGATTTCGCAACCCATGACTCGGTGTGAAAGGAAAACATTCCCTGGGCTTTCTCCGAAAGACCAACAGGCCGGATCCTGTCCCTTTTTCTCCTGCTCTCTTTGCCCACAACGGGGTTTTATTTTCGTCTCCCCTCTTATCGGCGCGGCTGTTCACCTGGGGGCTGGCGCTTGCGAAGCAGATCTGGGTGGGCACAGCCCAGTGCGGCTGGGTACGGGGCCATGCCGGGTGTCCACGTGGCTGACCCCCTCAGCCCGGCAAGGACATCCGGCGGCAGGGACGGTGACGGGGTTGGAACTGGTCAGTCTGTGGCGACTGAAACACAGTTGTCGATTGCCATGAAATTCTGCCGGAAAATGGAAAGGTTTCTGACGGAGCCGGTTCCCTGCCTGCTCATCTGGCTGGGAACCTGGAGGCCCTGAGCATACGTCTACACAGGATAAAAACCCCACAGCTGGCCTGCGAGGGCGCCAGAACTCAGGCTTCCAGCCCAAGCCCAAATGTCTACACAGCAATTTTTAGCCCTGGACCCTGAGTCAGCTGACCCAGGCCAGACATGGGGGCTGTGCCATGGGTCTTTTATCCCTGTGTAGATGCACCCATGTGAATCCTGGCTCCCAGCTCCTCAAAGTCCCAGACTCCGAAGGCTTCCAGTTACCCTGTCTCTGAGGACCCACCATACAGACTGTCCCAGCTCTGTCAGATGGAAGAGTCCACTGCTAGCTGCTTACCTGCCAACTTAACCGCCAGTCTAACGAGTGCAGCTGGGCCCAGTTAAGCCTCCAGATTGGCCCAGCAGCCTGACTGGCTGAGGGGTCAGCACACCTGCTCTTAAGAGCAGCAGCAGCAGCAGCAGAGGGTTGGCTGTTTAAAATATTTGCTCATGGCTGTACTAGCTTCTGTCTTTGGCCCAGCCCTGTTTCTACCTTCCCAGATTCCAGGTAACCTGGTTTGGACCCTCTCAGTTCTGATTTCTGGTTCTGGCTTGGCCTTAACCCTTGCTCCTGTTTCCCTGTTCTAGATGTCTGGTCTGACCATTAGGTGAGGCCCCCCCCTCCACCTCCCAGTCCCTGGTTCCTTGTTGAAATGGGTGGAGAATTTTTGGTGTTTGTTCCAAATTGGAATGAAATCAAGTTTTGAAATCTCAAAATCTGCCACAAAATGGAATTCCTGTTCTCTACCCAGCTCTAATTAATGTCAGTGAGGAGTGAGTTCCATAAATTAACCTCAATAATCCTCTGCCTCAGCTAGTTCCACAGGTTAATATCATTAATAGCCTGGGGCTATGAGTTCCATGGGTTGTCTATGCTGTCTCCCCATATCCAGTTGTTGTTACTCTCCCCCTAGCAGCTGTCACTGCAGATTCTGTTCCTCTTCCTGTAACTCAGGATTAAAAAGAAGAAGGTGTCTAACCCTGTTGAACCCCTCGCTGTCATATTTTAAAACTGCTACTCAGCAGAAAGAGGCTGTTAAAAGTTTCCTCCTCCACTCTCTTCCGTGAGACCTGCTGAGCTAAGCGAAGCTGTAGAATCGGGGCTTGCAAGGGCTCCACAGAGGGCGCTTCAGTCTCTTGGTATGACGGGAACGCCCGGGAGAAGGGAACATGCTGTCCACAGCCTCACAGGCCAAGGAAGCGGTGTGGTGGCTGGGGAACACGCGGCATTGGCTCCTTTGGCAAGGCAGGGGTGGGCGATGCTGGGTTATTTACACGGTTTTGGTGATGACCTTTACAGAGATGGACCTGAGACGGAGAGCAGGGAAGTTTAGAGACTAAAATTGCCTCACTCTTACATAGTGCCTTCTCTCTGTACATTTCAAAGCGTTTTACAAAGGAGGGCGGTATCCTTATCCCCATTGTGCCCCAAGGGTCAGTCCTGGGGCCGGTTTTGTTCAATATCTTCATTAGTGATCTGGAGGATGGCATGGACTGCACTCTCAACAAGTTTGCAGATGATGCTAAACTGGGAGGAGAGGTAGATGCGCTGGAGGGTAGGGATAGGATACAGAGGGACCTAGACAAATTAGAGGATTGGGCCAAAAGAAATCTGATGAGGTTCAACAAGGACAAGTGCAGAGTCCTGCACTTAGGATGGAAGAATCCCATGCACCGCTACAGACTAGGGACTGAGTGGCTAGGCAGCCGTTCTGCAGAAAAGGACCTAGGGGTTACAGTGGACGGGAAGCTGGATATGTGTCAACAGTGTGTCCTTGTTGCCAAGAAGGCTAATGACACTTTGGGCTGTATAAGTAGGGGCATTGCCAGCAGATCGAGGGACGTGATCGTTCCCCTCTATTCGGCATTGGTGAGGCCTGGAGTACCGTGTCCAGTTTTTGGGCCCCACGCTACAAGAAGGATGTGGAAAAATTGGAAAGAGTCCAGCAGAGGGCAACAAAAATGAGTAGGGGGCTGGAGCACATGACTTATGAGGAGAGGCTGAGGGAGCTGGGATTGTTTAGCCTGCAGAAGAGAAGAATGAGGGGGGATTTGATAGCTGCTTTCAACTACCTGAAAGGGGGTTCCAAAGAGGATGGATCTAGGTTGTTCTCAGTGGTACCAGATGACAGAACAAGGAGTAATGGTCTCAAGTTGTAGTGTGGGAGGTTTAGGTTGGATATTAGGAAAAAAATTTTCACTAGGAGGGTGGTGAAGCACTGGAATGGGTTACCTAGGGAGGTTGTGGAATCTCCTTCCTCAGGGGTTTTTAAGGTCAGGCTTGACAAGCCCTGGCTGGGATGACTTAATTGGGGTTGGTCCTGCTTTGAGCAGGGGGTTGGACTAGATGACCTCCTGAGGTCCCTTCTAACCCTAATAGTCTATGATTCTATGATTGTACAGATGCGGAAACTGAGGCATGGGGCAGGGACTTGGCCACAGTCACCCAGCAAGTCAGGGGTCTGAACTGCTACCTGGAGCCAAATACCTCGGGGGTGGGGCGGGGGAGGGGAGTTGTGTGTGTGAAAACATTACTGCCTTTGCCTTCCCTGCCCTCAGCCCATTTGTAGAGATGGCAGCCAGTGTGTCCACCCCCAGGGTGGCTGCACCCCATTACCGAGCAGGCGCCTACACCCTGCTCTTGCCTGGATACTTGAAGTTGGTTCTTTCTTTTGTCCTTTTCCTTACACCAGGACAAAAGCCTCTCCCCTCCTTCTGGCCAGAGGCCTTGCTGGCTTCTTGCCTGTGGAAACACCAAGCGCCTTCAGCCTCCTACAGACTGAATTAAGGGCAGGTTTTGTGTGGCTATCTGCAGAGCAGGAGTTTCCTGTCCTGTCATCCTTCTGCTTTCCTCTTCCTTTGTCCAAGGCTTGTTTCAATTCTAGGGAGGGGATTTTCCTCTGCTAGGTGGGGGCTGGGCTGAAATCACATCCTACCCAGCTTCCCCCGCTGGCCTGTTTTCTAAAGGATCATTAACCAGAAAGGAAATGTCTGCTCCTTTTCTAGAGACCTCAAGGACTATTTGGAAATGGATACGTTTCGGTGGGGAGGAGGGTGCTTTATTGTTAGCGCCTGTGGGAACAATAAGAAAAGGAGTACTTGTGGCACCTTGGAGACTAACCAATTTATTTGAGCATGAGCTTTCGTGAGCTACAGCTCACTTCTGTAGCTCACGAAAGCTCATGCTCAAATAAATTGGTTAGTCTCCAAGGTGCCACAAGTACTCCTTTTCTTTTTGCGAATACAGACTAACACGGCTGTTACTCTGAAACCTGTGGGAACAATGTTGGGTGGACAAAGCAAAGCGCACCAAGAAGCAGCATGGCCTAGCAGATAGCATGCCGTCCTGGAGCTCTGGTCTTGTGGGTTCTGTCTCTGCTGTGGTGGGTGACCTTGGGCAAGTCACTTCACTTCCCTGTGCCTCAGTTTCCCCATCTGTAAAATGGGACTGATGTCCTGTGTAAAGTGCTCTGAAATCTACTGATGAGAAGCACTGTATTATTTATCCATAGGGCAGTAGCAGGGTGAGCTCCCTTCTCCCCCTCTTCTCTTCTCCCCCGCATCCCTACTCTCGGGCCTTACTTCTGCCTTGGAGAGAGAAGTCCAGTCTCCATTCAATCATTGGCCTCCCCACTGTGGCTGCTGACCTGGGGGCCTGTCAGTACCATGGCGGTATTGGGGGTTTTTTCATACTGACCCCGGCCCACCTGGGTCAGGGCTTTGGGTGAGCTTGTACTTGTCAGTTGGAAGCTGGGCTGAGAGCACCGAACTTACTCGATAGAACAGCCATCAGCTGAGGCTGTTTGGAGAGAGGCAGGATTGCCTGGTGGTTATAGCGCTCCCCTGAGACTTAGGAATCAGGGGTTTCATTCCCTGAGTGTCAAGGGTTGTGTGTCTCTGCTTTTGTTCCCCCTCTGTAAATGGTGATCATATCCCTGGCCTACCTCGCCAGGGGGACTGAGGCTAAATCTGTGAAGATTGTTAGGGGCTCAGATAATTGGGGAGGAGCGAAGAACTGTCAATAAATAGACCTGCCTTTGAGCCAGTGACTAAGAGGTGAAAGGCTCCAGGGCCTGTTCTTACCAAGTTTAATGGTTTCCAAGAAAGCCATAAACACAAATCTCTAGCGGGAGTGGGTGTGTTTATGAGCAGTTGATTCCCTCAGTCAGGCATCCCATGCTTCTCCCGTGACTGATCTCTGCTCCCCTTGACCTTAAGGAAGGGCATTTCTCTTCCTTAGTGACCCCCTGCCTGCTCTGTGCGACAAAGGCTCACTGGTAAATCTTGCCTTCCCTCCACACTGCCTTGGATGCACCCACAATTCTCAGTCCTGGGGGTGCTGGGATGGCTCTGGCATTGGAGACCCGGGGCAGGGAGCTCAGCAGTGCAGTGCGTCTTTTGCCCATAGAACCTGTGGCGGCAAGGACATGCTGCACCGGTGGCAGCAGCCCCAAATATGGGAGCGCTAGTGAGAACCATGGCGGGAGAAATTTGACCAGTAAAACTTTCTAGCATAGACATGACCTCAGCAGGCTGTGAGCAGGGGGAGATTCCTCCGCACGATGGACAGCAGGGTTGTGTGTGCGCATCAGGATATCGAATTCCTGGGACAAAGACTCTGGTTACTTTGTGTTTTAATTGCAAAGGAATATTCTGTCCCCTCCGTGGGTTGCAGGTTTTTTTTTTTTTTTTTTTTACCTGCGCTCTTTGAGGTTTCTTAGCTGTGTGAGGCCCCGGCCACTCAGAATCAGAGGTGCAGCCCTGCTGCAAAATTCAAACCAAGACACTGAAAACCATGGCGCGTCCTAATCCAGAGTTTTGGTTCGGCTGATTAGGATGACAGAGGCTATTTGCTAAAAGCTCAGATCTGGGATCTAGCAGCAAACACCTCAAAGCTCCGAGGTGGGGCTGGATCCAGGGGGTTTGATTTAGGACCAGTCCTTTTGCAACCCATCGCTATTATAATTACAATGGCACATAGAGGCCCTGAGCAAATGGGGACCCTTTGTGTTGTACAGCACTTAGCACACCGTAAGAGTAATTGGCTCTGAAGAGCTTGAGTGTGAGTAGACGAGAGGCAAAGAGTGGGAGGGAAAGTATTCAACACAAAGTCACCTACCAGCTCAGTGGCAGAGGGCAGTCTCCTGTCGCCCAGGCCAGTGCGCTAGCTACTAGACCATGCTGCCATCCTATCCTGGTTGCATCATATCCTGTTGTGACACTTAATTGTCCATAATTCTCTCTAGCTCCAGGACCTCGAGGCTCTTTAGGGGCTGATCGTGAGCTGTGGCTACACTTCTGCCCTCTGTCTATGAGCTCTGAGGCTACAAATAAGTGCTATTTGTCACGGTGGTAAAAACATTGTGGGTACCTGTGACTTCTGTTTGTCTGCATCTCTTCTTTGTGTCCATAATGTATTTATTTATTTTTTTAATAAAATCACCTGCAGCAACAGCTCTTGGCCTGTGGGCCTGGCTCTGAATATTGCGACCTGGTGCAAGGGGTCGCAGCACCACCCTCATTACAACAGGGAAAGTGACTTTGCCAAGATCACCCAGCAGATCAGTGGCAGAGATTTTTTTGATTTAAAAAAATGCTGACACAGATCTGCAACCCTGCCTGTGAGTAATTAGTTCTTGCTTCCCCATCCTGCTGTGCTCCTTTTTTCTCTCTTTCTGTTGCCTAATTATCCCCAGGCTATGCCAAGGCTAGGTCATAGCTCAACTCCCCTCTACTTTCAGATTCATAACAACACACCATGAGGCATAGGTCGCTCTCCAGTATGCTGCTGATTCATCGGGTATCTAGAACATAAATCCTCCAGCTGCAGAAGTGACCTCCAATCCGCTATTCCAGGAACAGCCTCTCTCCAGTGGGGAATTCCAGGTGATTTTGTTTGCCAAAGATTTTGCGAGATTTTTGCGACATTGGTAAAGTGGTTTTTTGACGATCGCCCGCTTCATCGAAAGATCTCCAAAGAGCTCCTCATTAACGTAACTCCACACGTGCAGTAGTTATCTTTCGTTTACAGGTCGGGAAACTGAGGAACAGGGCCACTATGATTTGCCCCACATCTGTGGCAGAGCAGGGAATAAACCCCAGATCTCTCAGGAATTCTCAGTATAGGTCATATCCTGATCCCTAATAGAGATTGGCTTAAGCCCTGAAGCTTAACCTTTAATATCCCTTCCAAAAGTTGCTTCCAGGGAGGCAGCGTAGTCTAGTGGATAGAGCACTGCACTGAGACTGAGTGGGAGCTAGCTTCTCTTCCTGTCCCTGCCACTGGCCTGCTGGGTGACCTTGGGCAATTTGTGTGTCTGCTCTGTCCCTCAGATTCCCCATCTGTAAAATGGGATACAATGATACTGACCTCTTTGGTAAAGCACTGTGAGATTTACTGACGAAAAGTATTAGTGTGAGCTAGGAAGGGTTACTATTCCAGCCCAGACAGCCAGGCCACTCTTGAAGGGAATGTTGCATTGTGGGAATGTAGCTGGAGGACTGATTATACCGGTAGAGATAACATGAGTCCACAGTGCCCCTGGTGCCAATGAGACTGAAGTCCCACTGAAACAGGCAATTAGATTTTTCTTTGCAATCACAGGAATCTCAGGTTTCATTTTAAAAAGAAGTTCTCACGTCAAGTGACTCCAGGAGCTGGGGCTTTAACAGAAAACACAGAATAGTACAGTACTTGGCTTGCAATAACATGGCAACAGCTGGTAGCACTGGAGGGTGTTTGCCTATATGTCATTGGTGCTCAGCTCATTAATACCGCAGGTGTCGAGGCTTTGGGGCAATTCTGAGGCTTTTTATTGTCGATGTGCAGAAGACATGCCCTTTGTAGAACCTTTATGTCCCTAATGGGCTCGGAGAAGTCAGTGTCATGGTGAACGAACTACATGAATCCTATAGGCACGCTGCAGGCCGTCCCTTTGGGTCATTATAACTCAGGTGTTATGCTGCTAGCATGGAGGAGGCTGCAGTAGCTGTGGTATAAATCATTCCCCCTAAAAACCCTAGGAACTAATGAGTTGAACTGGATTCGAACTGCAACCCTCTTGAAGTACCAAGGATGGGTTAGAGCCAGGGGGCTGGGACTAGCTCAGCGCTATTTATATTTCAATGTTTTCTGCAGGCCCCAACTGAGATCAGGGCCCTGAGCTCTGCGCAGACAGTGAGAGACCGTGCCTGCTCTGAAGAGTTGGAGCTAAATAGGCAGAGAGTGGGAGGGGAAACTGAAGCACAGAGCGGGGTGGGACTTGCCCAGGGTACCCAGCAGGTCAGTAGCAGGTGGATGGAAGCAGACTGAAAAGTAAGTGCCAACCTTCATAAAATGGCTTTTGACACTCTGCCCATAAAGCCACCATTGCATTCCTCTGTTTATTCCTGCACCTTAGTACAAGACCTCCTGAGGAGTCCTTAGAGGAAAATGTGCCATCTGATTGTACACCACAGTCCCATGGAGGCAGAGAGGAATTTTCTTCCTGACTCTTCCAAGACAATTCATTAATCTGACATGAGGGGATGAATAGCCCTTGTACTAGTTACCCTATCTCCTGGCACTGCAGATGATACTCATGAATATCAATTTTTTGGTGTGAGCTCACTAAGGAATTTCCCCCTTTCCACCATATTCTTCAGCAGGGAGTTCCAGAAGTTACGCTCAATTATACCCTATAGTAGCTAGACCATAGGTTAACCTCAGTAATTTGCAGCAGTGTAAGCCACACCCACTCCATGTGGTGCTCTGTCCTTCTCCAGTGGGATCTGGGCCACCCATAAAGCTTGCTGCCACCTGGGGTAACAGAGGTTGCCTTTTTAATGCAGGAAGTAGCGGTTCATGCTTTAAGATCCAGAGGGCCAAGGTTCAATCCCCACAGCTGATAACCCATCCAGGAGCACAGTGTGACAGCAACATATTCCATAGATTGCCTTTATTAATACCCCATAGCAGTAAATTCTGCTGGAGAACTTCAGGAATATGCTTCATCTAGAATACCCCATACATATGAATACCACATGACCTCAGTAATATCCTGCACCTCTGAGATCTGTGGGTTAACCTTGGTGATACCCAGTAGTGCTGAGTTCCACAGGTTATAGCCTGCAGCTGGGGATTCACCAGGTTGTTTGTAATTCTTGAATCCATCTAATGACTGGGGCCTCTCCTTTCAGCTCCATCTCCCCCTTCCCCCGCCCCCGTTTTTGTATTCTGCAGAAAGGGCAAGTGAGGGATTTTAATCACAAGTACACCTCATGTGTTTTGCAGGTTGCCTATCTCCGCTGGCACGCGGCCAGAGTTCTGGTTGCTACGTGTGTGTTTCAGGGCTGTGGTTTTTTTCTTCTTGCCCAATAACCCATAGATCACAGCCGCGCAGCTAACATGGAAATAGGGAGGGGACCTTTCACTGGTGGCTTTTTTTAAAGTCAACAAGCAGCATGTGGCTGATGCGTGGCTGATCAGGTGAACAAAGGACCCCCTCCAATCAGAGAACGGCTGGGCTGAGCCAGGCGGAGCTTATGTCGCATGTGCAGATGTTGGACAATGATACTGAATTTTCTCTGTGCCCAAAATGTTCTGCTTGAGGTGTCCTGCTCTCTAGGGAACAACCCATTCAGCCTCGGTTCTGGAATCACAGAGGGTGCGATCAGCAGATCTCCAAAGCTAAACAGGGACAGGTGTGGTTAGTCCCCAAGTCGGAGAGAAACCAAGGTATTGCAGGACCTGTTGGTGACTCCGTAGTCAGTCTGGAATCATTGCCCAGAAGGGGTCGGTGTGCTGCAGACAGTAGTACTCAGGGCTCAGTAGGGGGGTGCTCTTCCAACAGAGCCCCTCAAGCTTGACAGTCGCTATGGTCTACGAGCAGCTTTCTGAGCGTTTGGGGGCTACTGGGCCATCTTTCCGCTGAGGCATAACACTAAGATCTTAGTCCCTTAAAATCCTGTTGCCGCCTTATGCATCCGTAGCGCCGGTGTCCTGGCCAAATTCTAGTTAGGGTAACAACATTTCTGCCCCCTTAAATTTTCCCAGCATTTTCAGCTGGCTATATAGTATATTTTGATTCCTGTCTGAGGCCATCTTCTATTGTTGCTTTGCCCTGTGTTAAAGAGCTGCCATATCCCATCCCAGAAGTGGCTGCATTTCACAGGTAGGTGGCATGACCCCTGTATGGTTTGTGAAGTGCTTCAGGATCCTTTGGCACAAAATGTGCTGCAGAGTTGTGGTGATTGCATGTGTCAACAGGTGGCGCTGTTGTGCACCTTCCAAATTATTTTGCTTCGAGTGCGAACAAATTTTTAGATCTTGGTTATAAAAAGTTCTGTATAGATGGCACGGTTGGCTCTGCCTTAGGCTCTGATTGGAGCTATTTCTGGAGGCAGGGCTGTTCTCTGGGACCAGGCTTTGGGGTTGGGCTGAGATTCTTGGAGGAATGACTAGCCCTCCAAGCTGTTTGACCACCTCTGTTCCAGGACTGGGGTGTGTGTATAAATCAGTTACACTTAGGAAGTGTCTAGCATCTGCTCACTAATTTCCCCTCCACTGAGCAGGTGATGTGCAAGGCCCTCGATATTTGCTACCATTTGGCAGTGCGGCGATGCTAGTGCAAGAATGGGATGTTATGGTTGGGAAAAGGGGCAATGATATTAGAACCAAGTCCAGGGCTTGTCAGGGGCTGAGGGCTACTGTCTGACACTCCCTAAATTCTCAGATAAAATGAGATGCAGGTTCCCAGAGAAGGTCTTGCCGCAAGACGTGAAGGGTGAGGGGGCTAGTTCTGCTCTCATTCTCCTTGTAGGGAGGGGAATTGCCTGCCCAGGGCTGGAGCGAAGAGCATATTGGGGGGGGAGTGTCTTAGATCGCACTGAGGCAGGGAATGAGCAGCCAGTGTCCCAGGCCTGGTTTTGTTACAGCAGAGCTCTTGGTGAGTCCACGACCTAGCTATGCAGAGGCTCCTACCTCAGGCTATTCACTCAAGGGACAGTGGCTGACACCTAACTGACTCATCCTGGGGTTTGCGTATGTCTTAGCTTCGTGGAGTGAACAGAAACTGGTTGTGGAAATACCAGCGACTACCTGGAATTTCAGCATAGGGAACAATCTCTGTTCCTGCCCTGCCTTCCTTGCATATCTCAGGTTGGTGGCGGTATCCTCATTATACCCCTAATTGCAAGAGGTGCTGAGCTTCCCTGGCCTTGTGGGGTACTTAGCACCTCTCTGAAAATCTGGTGCTTTCTCTGCCACCTTCCATGCCAGTGTCTCCAAGTGCTACCTAGACACTGATGATTTACGGATCCTAATTCTCTCTACAGCCAGTATCTCATTTGCCCAGAAGCAAAACTAGAAATCCAGGGGCCTGATTTTTCCATCCAGTGTCTTAGCTACATTTGCCTTGTGCCCAGAGCAGCCCTTACACTCAGGATCTAGCAGAGACTGGCCTTGGTTACTGTAGTAAACATCTACATCGAACACATCACCGGCCACCGACAGTACCAGGAGGTGTGAGCCGGTACGACATCGTGCATCCACTATGGGAAAGGGACTGAGAGACTTTTCCCATTGGACCATATGAACTGGGACCATAAACTCACTGAACATTAAATCCCACCAAATGAGGGTAGATCCATCCCCATCATCGTATCCGCTCATTATACTCCACACCTGAACATAACTATTATATGGACAACATACCCCCATATCTCAATGTCTGTACTTTGGCCGGTTAAATTCCAGTCGGGGAGATTGCAGATTCTGTATTCCTTACAACACCAGCTCCTAAACTGAATTTCGCACCCCTTGATAATCTGTTCCTTGTTCCCTGATAACCAGAAACTTCTGTGCTTGAACTCTGTACCGTTTACTTTATATTTCAACATTATCTTAATAAAATTATTAAATCTGAGCACCTCATCCTCCCTACAAAGCTCCCTTTTGAGGTAGGGCAGTGCTATCAGTGGGGAATTGAGCCACACAAAGATTAAGGCACAGGGCCTCAAAGGTATTGAGGTGCCTAACTCTCAGATAAAACAATGGGCATTAGACCCCTAAATACCTTTTAAGGATCTGGGTCTAAGTGATGTGCCTAAGGTCACACAGGGAATCTGTGACAGAGCGGAAATTGAAGCTGGGTCTCCCCCAGTCTGACATGAGAGCCCTACCCCCTGGACCATGCTATGGAGAGGCTGTGAATGGCTCCTGTGTGTGCCTCATCATCAGCTGCCCTATGCCCTGAGGCTCTGGCCAATGAAATTCCTGTCTGAAAACTTCAGGAAAGTTCCCCTCTGCATGCAAACTTTGTGGCTCTCTCTCATTCTCACACTCTGTTTATAACTCAGGGCCCTTTTTGCAATCTCAAAGCCCCTTAAGCCCCTGAGTGGGTAGAAATACACCCCCATTTTCCAGAGGGGGGGGAAACTGAGGCACAGGACAGCAACGGTCACCCACGGAGTCAGTGACATAGCTGGGAAGAGAACCCAGGAGGCCGGTGCGGGTCCCGCAGCGTGGTGTCCTGAACCCATTGCACTTTTGCCACCAGGGACGGCTTCTTTTGCAGCAGCTGGGCCGCTCGCCAAGGCCTGGTTCCTCTCTTATGCGCAGCTTTCCCAAGGGGTCTGCCAGACACACACCCACTAATCCTTTCCCACCGCCGGGCCGGGCTGGGTTGTTTTTGCTCCATTCACCAGGGCACGCAGTGCAAGAGGACGCTGATTGGCTGGTTGGTGGGATCAGGCGCCTGCTGATTGGCCAGGGCCCTCTTTCACATGGGTGCTCACACATCGGCCGCATGCTCTGGGCTGGTTCTTCCACCCACCCCCTCTAGCTTCTGCTCTTGATGCTTCCTATCCCTGCCATGAGTCACAACCCAAAGAGAGGCGGGGGGGGGGATGCCTTGGAAATGCAGGCAGCTGGAGGAACTGGTTGAAGAAAAAAGAAAAAGGGGGGGGGGAGGAAAAGACACCTTACAGGTTTCAGAGTAACAGCCCTGTTAGTCTGTATTCGCAAAAAGAAAAGGAGGACTCGTGGCACCTTAGAGACTAACCAATTTATTTGAGCATGAGCTTTCGTGAGCTACAGCTCACTTCATCGGATGCATACCGTGGAAACTGCAGCAGACTTTATTTATACACAGAGAATATGAAACAATACCTCCTCCCACCCCACTGGCCTGCTGGTAATAGCTTATCTAAAGTGATCATCAGGTGGGCCATTTCCAGCACAAATCCAGGTTTTCTCACCCTCCGCCCCCCCACACAAATTCACTCTCCTGCTGATGATAGCCCATCCAAAGTGACCTTACAGGGCAACTTCCAGCTCCTGATTCTGTGAATCCCTTCTCTGAAAAGCCCCATCTATGGGCTGAACATAAACAGAGCTGAAACCCTCCCCTCTGGCTAGGGGCTGCCTTTTGGTGGGCGTATTCCTGGCGGTTTCGACCAGTGACATAATCTTGAATTAAAGATTAATCTCGAATTGGTGGAGACTCCAGGACAATCCTGGTGGGTTGGCAAACTTTTATAGGGGGCTGGTGTTCGAATGCGGCGGCAGCAAACACCCATGTCCCCCCCCTTTGGGAGACCGTGTGGGTTAGGAAGCAAATGCTCCCATGCCTGACTCACGGCTTGGACCCCCTACTCCCAACTAAGCTCTGTGCCTCGGTTTCCCCATCCCTACAAAGGGTTTGAGATCTAGCGATTATAAGGGCCACCTCTTCTTAGGGCTTGTTTACCCTTGGAAATGGAGCAGAATAGCTATTCCGGCATAAATGTGGGGCTTGCACTGAAATAACTATTCTGGAAAAGCAATTTTTGGTCAATTTCCAAGTGTAGACAAGCCGTCCTGTTGCGCCCACTCGAACAGCGACCGGGAGCTGAACTTTGAATGAGGCCCATAGAGAGGTGCAGGACAGAAGTTGTGTAAAGCAAAGAGGAAGGGAGTGTTGTCTAGAGGGGACTCCTGGGTTCTGTTTCCCCATTTGCCCATGACTGGCTGCGTGACCTTGGGCAGATCAAATTGTCTCTCTGTGCCTCAGTTTCCCCCTCTGTAAAAAGGATGTAATACCACTCAGAAGCTTCATGGGAGGGGCAGGTGTAGTTATGAAGCTGCTGATTAAGGTGCTTCGAGGTCAAGCAAGAAGCGCCCCATGTTATAAATGCAGGATTTCACCGAGAGAGAGAGCTGCAAAATTTGACTCCAGATTAGAACTTCCCTGAAGTTTTCAGAAATGAATTTTGTTGGTCTGCAGGAGCGTGTAAGCTCCGCCTGCCTCTCTCCCCGCACCCACTACCACACCCCTCCCCTGGAGGGGCAGAAGCTAGGGGTGAGAGGTCTCCACAGGCCTGTTCAGGCCTCGGACTGTCTGCTGAGAGATGCCAAGGACACATTTGCCACCACCCCTGGCAGGCAAACAGACTGTGCTACCAGAGATTCCCTGCATAGCTGGCTCTGCTGGGGCAGCTCCCTTGGCAGGCGCTGCAAAGAGCAACTCCTAGGACTGTACAAATCCAGCTCCAGTAGGCATCCTGCTGGGCAGAAGTGAAGGAAGGGAGCCGGGCTGGCTCAGATTCTGTTTGACACAAGCCACGGAGGTAGGAGGAGAGGAGAATTCAGTTAAATGGGGGCAGGCTGTATCTGCAGGGAAAAGGGTCTAAGGCCTGGTCTACACCTAAAACTCAGGCCAACTGAGCACCGTTGCTCAAGGGTGACCTGAGAGAGCCAACCTACGTCCCAGTATAGACACCGCAAGGTCGACAGAGGAATTCTTCTGTCAGCCTAGCCACCGTCTCTTGGAGAGGTAGGTTTGCTGCAGGTGCTGTCCGAAGTGTCTCGGCTGCACCGCTAAAGCTAAGGACTTCAAGAGGTGTTTTTCTGGAGGAAAGGATGAGCAAAGGGTAGCTGAATTTGGTCCAAAATAATTCCAAAGCTATGTGCTAACGATGATTGGGATCATTGTATTGTAGCCTCAGTGGCATGCTCGGTGCTTTACAGCCCAGCTAGATTCCTGTCCCAAAGAGATGACCGTCTAGGTCCACTGATCTAAGGACTTGTGGTGAATGCACTGGACTGGGCCTCAGGAGAACTGGGCTTAGTTCCTGGCTCTGCCACAAACTCCCTGGGTGACTTTGGGCAAGTCACTGAGGGTGGGATTTTCAGAAGGAGATAGGTGCCACAATCACTGAGCCTAAATCCCCTAGGCAACTTTGCAAATCTCACCTGCTCTGTGCCTCAGTTTCCCCATGTGTCAGAGGGGGATAATCCTTCCTTTGTCTATTTAGACTGTGAGCTTTTCAGGGCAGGGCCTGTCTCTCACTCAGTGTCTGTGCAGCATCCGGCACAAGGGGGCACTGATCTCGGATGGGGGCCTCCCTGTGCTACAGTAATAGAAATAAGAAAAGGAGGACTTGTGGCACCTTAGAGACTAACCAATTTATTTGACCATAAGCTTTCGTGAGCTACAGCTCACTTCATCGGATGCATTCACGAAAGCTTATGCTCAAATAAGTTGGTTGGTCTCTACTCCTTTTCTTTTTGCGAATACAGACTAACACGGCTGCTACTCTGAAACCTGTCAGTAATAGAAATAGCACTTCAGAGTTTCTTGTACTTTCCCTCTGAAACATCTGGCACTGGACGCTGCTGGGGACAATGTGTTGGACGACTAGGGCAGGGTTTCTCAAGGGGTGGGTCCCAACCCCAATGGGACCAGGGGGCAAAATGTTGAAAAAATCAACAGCAAAGAAAATCTCATTCCCTGCACACCCTTCCTCTCCGAGGTCAAGTATCCACTGTCTATCCCTCCGAGCACACACATCAGTTAGAGCCCCTTATAGGGAAGTGGTGTGGCCTAACTGGTTAGCCACTGGAGTGGCTGGGGAGACAGGACACCTGCATTCTAGTCTTGGATGTGCTGCTGGGTGACCTTATGCAAGTCACTTTGGCTCTCTGTGCTTCAGTTTCCCCACCCATAAAAGGGGGGTAATGATACTGACCTCCTTTGTAAAGCACTGTGTGATCTATGCAGGAAAAGCACTAGGGATTATTGTTCTATATCTTTCAAAGTGAATGGCTGGAGGTCATGGAAAACGACTGATTTTTTTTTTTTTTCAAAGTAAGGGGTTGCCAACCTGAAAAGGTGGAGCCACGCCAGCATAGACGGACTACGCTTTGGGCACACTCTGGCAATTTCTCTATTTGTACAGTGCCTAGCACTGTGAGTCCTGGTCCGTGACTGCGGCTCCTCGCGCTACCATAATACAAACAATGAAAATTACCCCTACGCCCCTGCACCAGGGGAAGCACCAAAACCCACAGGCGGCGAGAGCCGCTTAGCCTGTCTCGACAGTTTCACATTTTTATGCAGACTGTCCCTCTTTGTTGGTAGACTTCCGAATGTCTTTCGATCACATGGTGCTGAGAGGCAAAGCATTTGAACCACTCAGGGCTGGGGTTTGATCAGTAAGCCCCTTGTTCTCCTGCCTCTGTGCTTCATGGCACAGGGGATGCCTGAAATGTTCCCTCCGCTCTGGGTTGCTGAGTGGTGCCGCGTCTGTTACTAAACAGGTGTCCAGGAATAAGCCTTGCTACCCGGTGACCCCGTGACCCAATGTGTGTTGACTGTGCTGTGAAGAGGCAGGGAACACAGCCCCACACTTGCACAATGAGTCGGTTTTTGCTCTTGGAATTCTTTCAAGGGAAAAGTTTGTACGCTTGGCAACTCCCCACCTCCAGGCCCTGCTGTTGAGCAAGATGTCAAGGAGAGGACCTAGTTTTGAGCCAAACCACAAGGAGGAAGAAGCAAACTACTACTTAACACTCCCCCACCCCCGAGGAGCATGCAGGCAGTGAGTGCTGTTCACATGCAAGGCAGCTTGCTCCAATCTCCTTGTAGCTGATCATCTGCCAGCCAATCCGGACAACTTCCCATCCCAGGAGCATGAGCTCAGACATAATAACTGTATCTAGCAGAAAGGGAGGAGGAATTCTGACTCATATGTAACTTTGCCTTTCTGTTTTTACCACCTGTCTCATTGTTTGTTTGTTCTTTACCAGTAAGATTCAGCATCAGCCCTAAAGAAGTTAGGGCCAGATCGTCGGCTAGAGTGAAGTGACTTATTGAAGTTAGCTGAGGATCTAGTCCTGTGTTTTCTTTTAAAAAAACATAGCAAAGCGGGGTGTGTGTGTGTGTGTATTTTGCGAGGACTGGGGGAGATTTGCTAGAAATTGATCAGGGTTTGACACCAGGGCTCCAGCTGTTCTCGGGGTTCATTTCCTTTTGTTTTTCTCAGCTGACTCGCACTCTGCTTTGCATCCAAATGCTCTCAATGTGGTGGAAGGAATAAGAGTCAGGACTCTTGAGTTCTTCCACTCTTCTGCTACAAATAACCCCCTGGAACTTGCCAAACCCCTCTCCCCCCCCCGCCCCCAATTTGTGCGTTAAGAATTTGGAGCAGGTTCTGACACCCTTATTGACATCAATCTGCACCAGTCAATCTGCTTGATTCCACTCAGTGGCCCCACAGACTATATGTGAGTGTTTAATATGCTTAAGGCTACCAGAATCAAGCCCTTCAGACTTTCAGAAAGGGGCTAGTGATTTTTGGGGGTCCAGCTTGTGATCTCTACAAGGGGCCTGATTTTCAGAGGGCAGGGGCTCAGCACTGGCTGAAAATCCACCCCCTTTAAAGTGCCTCAAGCAAAGCCATTGAAATAACGAACGGGGCGTTTGAAAATCTTGATTGATTTTTTTGTATTTAAGTTCTGATTACTTATCACTTATCATGGTACCACCTAGGAATTCTAGTCATGGACCAGAACCTGATGGTACATGGTGCTGTACAAACAAAGACAGCTGTGCCCCATATATCTAAGCATAAGGGGAGACGATAGGTGGATACAGATGGGAACATGAGAAAACATTGTCATGTCTTTCAAAGCTTTTTTTTTCAATGCCCCAAGGACCGGAACAGGAGATTTGGCCTCCTTTTGACATTGGATGGTGACAATCCTGTAAATAGACCCGTTTCTCCACTATTTCAGTGCTAGAAATGGTTCCCCGGGGCATTAAAAGGAATCCCATGTGTACAGTCCACCCAGCCATAAAACAGGGCTAATAAATATTTACCTCCTGCCTGGGGTGGCTGTGAGCTTTTATTAACCAATGACTGCAAAGAGCTTTGAGAGGCTCAGACAAGGGCAAATCGTTACGATTATTATAAACATCGCTTGAAGCCCTTAAAATCTTCCTTTGCACTGCTCTTTTCTATAGCATGATGCCCAGCCAGATGGTGCATAATGAGTGTCTTGTACAGTCAGAGGGTCTGATTTTTGCCTTATGTGGTAACAGGGTCTGATTTTCTTTTTTTTCCCCAGAAGGCTGAGCACCTGTGGGTCTAGCTGAATCTGGCCCTCACATTACCACCTAGCCTGGTGCAGTGGGTAGGGTGCTGAATTTGAAGTCAAGAGACCTGCCTTCTAATCTCAGGTCGTTCTGGGCAAACGACTATCCCCATCTGTGAAATGGATGATTCTAACACTTAGATGTAAAGCTGCTATGTATGAACTAAGAAAGGTATTATGAATGCTTCATACCACCCAGTTTCTTGCTTGCCTCTGGTTTCACCACTCCCGCTGTGCCTGGTTGCATTCTGTCAATACCTCTCCGATGTCCTGTGATAGGAAAGATGCTATCTCCTGCTAGGAGGCCAGGACTGTGACAAAACACATCACATGGATGGAAAACTCCCCACCTTACATGTGAGCCTCAAGCATAAAGACAATGCACTTGCCTTTTACCCAAATTGGCTTCGTGCAGGGGCGATACAGCAAAACATCTAATATTAACTACTGTCCTGGCATGCAGCATTAGGTCTCATACCACGTTTCAATCCCTGGCTGGGGAGTGAGCCACTGTTCGCTAAAAGCAGACAGGCTGCTTGAGAATGACCTTGTCTAGCTGGCAAAATCTGGGGAATTAGTGATGGGCATTAGAGGTTCCTGGATAAATTTAATTTGCCTTTTTAAAAATTATTTGTTCAAATGAAGCTAAAATTAAGAGTCGAGCAGATTCATTGCTAAATTAGTGCTAAAGGTTAGAAGGGATCCTATCTTGTGTGTGTGTGTGTATTACAACCCCCCCCCCTCCAATCCTTATCCATTTTACTAACATTTTAGAAGGGCTTCTCACCCAGTTTATGATGCTTGTTTCTTTTTATTTCAAAACGGATGATGACCCAAGATTAATCCCTTTCCTTTTGGAGTCCACTCTGTTTCATTTTCTAGTAGGCAAGGTTGCAGTGTTTGGGTTTCCAGCAGTGGCCCCAGCCCCACCCCCAAGACTCAGTTTTCCTTGAATGACAAAAGAATTCATGAAACATTTCTGTTCACTTTAGGTTTTGTAAGACTTTTTTGTGGGGGCAGTGACGTGAATTGCTGGGTTTAGCCTATCTAGGCAGTGTGTTCCTTAGGAGACCAAAGTGATTAGGATTAAGTGTGACCTCTGGTGCAATGTACAATAGAGGCCAGGAAAGATGGAAGGTGAGTGACTTGCACTTAGGCGGTAGATCAGACCTTAATTCTGCAAACACTGTACTGCAAAGATTAGATATTTATTGCTATGAGTAGCCCCACTGGCTTCAAACCTCCAGGGGATGGTAACGTGGAGCAGCTAGTTAGAAGCCTCCCTCGTTCCACATAGGCAGGATTGGAATCAAGAGCCAATGTGACCCTTCAGTGC
The DNA here is from genome assembly GCF_965140295.1 of Lepidochelys olivacea. Taxonomy (NCBI): domain Eukaryota; kingdom Metazoa; phylum Chordata; order Testudines; family Cheloniidae; genus Lepidochelys; species Lepidochelys olivacea. The sequence goes on from NC_140434.1 coordinate 6,059,346, forward strand.
CACCCCCTGAAAGGAAAAATGGGTGAAATGAATCCATCCTAGTCTAGGATAAAAATAATGCCATCAGAGTCTTGCCCAACCAAAATGCTGGCAAAATATCTCCTGCCACATGAGCCAAGAGGGTGCAAAATTATGCAGTTTCTCTGCTCTGGCCGTGTTCTACATCCCCGGTGCATGTGACCAAGCAAGGCACAGGGCAATGGAGAACTGGGCCCAGCTGGTTTAGGTCCTGCTGTGTGCATATGCTCCATAATGCTCAGACTTCTGCACTTTGCTATATGGCATAGTCCCAGTGTCTTGATTTAAGGAGCTCTCTAAGTGGGGACACCACAGCTGGGAGGAGATAGGCTGTGGTGTACAGCAGACTGAGTGTTTTTTCCACCAGGCTGTGGAGTTTGGCTGCATCTGGTCTCTCAATCCATTTCCTTTGGGAGGCCGTTCACTGCCCCATCTCCCCCACCCAGAGCCCTGCAAACCCCAAGGCAGTGCCTTGCTTAGATTTGCCTCAATTGCTTCTATCTCACAGCCCATCCTTTGGGTGGAGCAGCAGCCTGCAAAGCAGGGAGGACACCTCATTGACTGTAAAAGGCAGCACGTGGGGGGAGTCTCTTTAACTCCCCATTGGCTGTAGCTCCCTGCATGGGGAGGGTTAGCTCAGTGGTTTGAGCATTGGCCTGCTAAGTCCACAGTTGTGAGTTCAATCCTTGAGGGGGCCATTTAGGGATCTGGGGCAAAAATTGGGGATTGGTCCTGCTTTGAGCAGGGGGTTGGACTAGATGACCTCCTGAGGTCCCTTCGAACCCTGATATTCCATGATTCTATGACTCCCACAGTGGGAGAGAGTCATTAGGCAGCTGTCCAGCCAATGCAATATGCAAGGTCACTGGGGTCTCACCACCAGCGGAGACATGGACAGCCCGTTGTGGCAGAGGCTGCCAGCTGCCACTGCTTTGACGTCCCGGTCACGTTGGCCCCGGATTAGCTCTTGCAGGAGGAGCGAAGCAAGCGAAAACTAGATGAAAACCCCCTCCAGGAATAACACCTGGCAGCTAAACCCCAGGTTGGAAAAAACAAGTTCTGTTCCACATTGCACTGGCCAAGGGATTAACTCCTCCTGTGCTGGGGCAGCAAACACCCACTGCTATATCAAGGGCAACTGATTTTCTCTAATTTTTTCTAAAGTGAGTCCGGAACAGCTCCCACCAGGGTCAGTTTTGGCTTCCCTGTTGTTCAATATATATACACACGTACGACCTTCCTGCAATACTGGCTGAGAAGTCTGGGTATGCTGAGGACATCTTTATGGGTGATCAGGGAAACCAGTTCCACAGGAATGAAGGGGATCTCAGCCCAGACATGGATACTTTGCCCCTTTTCTTCCAGCAATGGAGGTTTATGGTGGCATCTCCTGTCCATCTAAGCAATCGCCTTGCCAATCAACCCGTCTCGCTCCATGCCCAAGGACGCTCAGAGCCATTCCAGTCAGTTAAGAACATGAGAACGGCCAGACTGGGTCAGACCAAGGGTCCATCTAGCCCAGTATCCTGTCTTCCGACAGCGGCCAGTGCCAGGTGCCCCAGAGGGAATGAACAGAACAGATCATCACTGAGTGATCCCCTGTTGTCCACTCCCAGCTTCTGGCAATCAGAGGTTAAATAACATATTATTATCACATATTGGGAGTAAAACTTGGCCATCACCTGACATATCAGCCTCGCCTGGAACACCTGCAAAGAAAAATCTCTTCCCCTACCCCCTGATACAAAAGCTTTCCTGGGGAGCAGATCCCTCGGTCCTTCGTTCGTCTGTATTGGCCCTGGTGTTTGCCCAGCTCTGCAGGCCGGAGTAGAGCTGAGCTCAGCCATTCATATCACTCATGGCTGCTTGAATTATCCCGCAACCTCCAGTCTGTGCGTGCCATTGTGCTTAGCTCCACCAGACCTTCGAGGAGCGGCCATTCCTGCGAAGTCTGCCTGGAGAGCTGTGACCGATGAAACCAACCTATTACGTCTCCGGCTGACTGATGCCCCATTCTCAGGTCGGGAACAATACACTCCCCCACTCGAAGTCTACTCGTATTCCAGACTCCCTGTTCCTGCAGGTTGGGATGTGCCCCCATGGTTGATCTCTCAACACCCCTTTGCTACGACAGCTCACGCGCTCTTGGACGGGAGCGTTGCTGGCCCTTTACCATGCCCGGACCATCGGCGCCGCCAGGGAGCCAAAAATTACGTCCGTACGGAGTAGAGAAGCATTGCTGGGAAAGAGTCGAACACGCTGAGTAAATTCAGGAGTCCCATCGCTGCATCTGCTTCCTTGTCCACTCGGTTGTAGAGCTTGGTCCAGGCTTGGCAGGCTGCTCTCTGGCTTGACCAGAGTTGCCTCAACCATGCACTGGCTTGGCCTGGATTCCTCTCCACGCTGTCTGTGACATTGCGTTGCAGTTACAGTCACACAGGGGGTGGATGAGTGCCCAGCCCGACAACTGGAGGGTGGTCTACAATGCCTAGCCTCCCTTGATTCAGAGGCCAGTCTCTGGCTGGGGAACCTGGACATTGAGCTCTGACGTCTGCATACAGAAGAAGCTTTATTTAAAAGGGGACAGAGGTGTGTGTGTGGGGGGTGGGGAGGGGGCGGATCGCATCGCTCTGTTCCTGCACTTGGGGCAGGGATGGAGAGGAGACTTTAGATCCCTTTGCTCTCCCTGTACTCTGGGGCTTTCCAAGGGCTTTCCTGGCCCCTAGTGTAAGTTAGAGCAGCCCTAAGGTGGCTCTAACTCATGCTCTGCTCCTTCTACCATAGTTCAGAGCACTTTGGCCATGCTTCGCTCCACCCCCTATGCCAGGGGTTGGGATCGAGAGCTTATGCGGAGCCCTTACATGGGCTGGGGACACCCCCTCCCTGGGGGAAGGGGCATTCTCAGGGGGCTGTTTCTTTTGCATGGGGATCCACACATTCTCATTTCCCCACCTGGGCCAGCTGACTACAATGAGACCTAGTTAATCACCCTTCCTGGTAGATAATTGTTGTGCCTTAGTCCTCATTTGAATGAGTCTGGCTGTAATGTCCAGCCTTTAGTTCTTGTTCTATGTTTTTCCTATTCGATCACAGGTTCCTGTAGTACCTGGCTGGTTCTTGGCTCACTGATAAGTTGCCTCTCAAGCTGCACCCACTGAATTTCACAGGCAGCAGGTTTAAAAGAAACAGAAGGAAGCACTTCTTCCCCCAACGCACAGTCAACCTGTGGAACTCATTGCCAGGGGATGTTGTGAAGGCCAACACTATAACAGGGTTCAAAAAAGAACTAAATAAGTTCATGGAGGACGGGTCTAGCAATGGCTATTGGCTCCCCCATGCTCTGGATGTCCGTAGCCTCTGTCATTGCCAGAAGCTGGGAGAAGATTACAGGGGATGGATCACACTACGACTGCCTGTTCTGTTCATTCCCTCTGAAGCTGCTGGCTTTGGCCACTGTCGGAAGACAGGATATGGGGTTAGCTGGACCAATGGTCTGGCCCAGTATGGCTGTTTCTTATGTTCTTTATGATAAACTAAACCGATGGAGAGACTTAAGGAGCTCTCTGCCAGGCATTTTCTCCAGCTCTCAAATAACTTTTATGGATTTTTTTCTGTCCCCCCTTCAACTTTTCAACATCCTTTTAAAAAATGCAGATGCCAGAACTGGCTGCAGTATTCCGGGCTCCATCTCACGCATGCTGCATACAGAGGTAAAATCGCCTCCCACCTCCTCCTTCTACTCCTGTTTATACATCCAAGGATTGCATTGGCCCTGTGTAGTTACTGTGATTGATAGACAGATGATATCCCCTAAAACATTCATTTGACTGACCATCAGAAAAGCCCCAGTGTTTGAAGGGTTAACGTGAGCTGTTTAGAATGTCCCCTTGTTTTATCTGGGTTCAGAGGGGCCAGGATGCTGGCTATATCCACTTTCCCTGGAGTAGCTCAGGCTTGGACTGACAAACACCCTGATCTTAGCAGCAGAAATGTGCTGTCCACTTGCTCCTCTGCCTTTGGGGAACAAATTCATGGCCCAGTGTCACGTTGCCACCGGTGGACCTGGCTCTATCTCCTTATAGGGAGCGGAGTTGCCCAGACTTGTCCCCCCATCTCGAGCCTCCCCTCTGGGGACGTAAACAGCTTCCTGGAAAAAAGCTGCATTCTCTCCTGGGTATCTTTAGAATTAAGCTGCCCAAGGACAGCTGCGCTGGTTGGAATGAGTAAACAGGCTGCTCTGGATAGCTGGACGGGGAGATGGTTGGTTGTTTTTGCTGATTGAACACCTTCAAAAATACCCTCTGTATCTGGGCCAGGGGCTGGATGGCTCTGGGGGTTGTGCTTCGCGTCAGGCTGTCCAGTTTGAATCCTGGCCTAAGGGACGCTCTGTGGAACTGGAAAGTACAGGGTTCTGGCCCTGGATGAGGGTTCTTAGGTTCTATGGTAATATACATAATAATTTAAAAGACTTAATTTGCACAGGTAACCTGTGGAACTCACTGTCACAAGATATCATGGAGGCTAAGATTTTAGTAGTGGACAGGTACCCAGCTGGGCCCCAGCAGAGGAGCCAAAGGTGAATGGGCCCAGGGACTCAGCCCCCATTTGCCCCTCTAGGTCATTGTAAGGCCATCAGCAGGGTGGCATGGAAAGCTTCCACTGCAGCTGACCCTGCTCTGGGGGTCGGGTTCAGCCTCCTGGGCTGGGAAGCCCAGCACTCAATTCAGTGGGAGCTTGGGCGTATCTAACTTCCCGAAGCTCCCCACCCGCAGTTCTCTGCACCAGACACTGAGTTGCAGCAAGCTGACTGGGCCATGGAGCTGGCCCTGCCTCTCTCCAGATCTCTTACGTGCCAGTGACTGACATGCAAGGGCAAATCCGTATGACCAGGAGCCCCCTGAATCCAGATGAGCCAGGGGAGGTTCAAAACAGCTCACGCTCACCCCTTAAACTCTGGTGGCTTTTTTACTGTCAGGCAATCGAGCGGAGAATCGAAGATCTGTCTGTCTATCTCAGTAATGCCATGTTGTTCTGTCTTTCTGGGAGATTCTGCTCAAGGAGGGTCTGTAACATCAAAGCTACTTAGTATCACTTATCTGGAACAAGGAGGGAGAGTGGTTTCTGTAAGCAGATGGATTAAGAGGCAGGACTCCTGGGTTCTCAGCCACAGAGGACTTTCTCTCTCTGGTGGTGCTTATCTGTCCCCATCACGAATCCCAGCGCCTCCCACTCTTTAATGTATTTATCCTCACTTGCCCATGCCCTGGGAGGTAGGGAAGGGCTCCACAGACTGCTGGTAGGGAACTAGGGTAAAGAGACATTAAGGGGAACTTGTCTACACCAACAATTAAACCATGGCAAGCAGAGGTGTGAATCTACACCCCCCCCCCCGCTAGCTTTCCCCCAGCGCTGCTCCTGTGCACCCTGCTGATGCAGGTGAACGGCTCCTTAGAGCACTTTGATCTAGTCCTTTTTTGAAACTGGATTAGCTCAAAGCCAATTAATAAACTGTTAATCCCCATCCTCAGGGTCTACACTAGCCCATGGCAGGCCAGCTTCATCCCCCAGCTCCTTGTGGTCTAATTGTGTAGACAAGGCCTAAGGTCACCCAGGGAATCTGCGGCAGAGCAGGGAATTGAACCCAGGTTTTGTGGGTGGGTGGCTGGATTTAATCTCCTTGCCTGGCTCTGGCACTGTCCATTTGACATTTCTCTAGTCCAGAGGTTCTCAAACTGTGGTCCGCGAGCTCCACTCACGTGGTCCGCGGATAGTTCCCTCTAAGGTGCACGTCTGGGCGGCCACACACAAAAATGAAGAGCCACCCACCTAATTAGTGGAGCCACACAGGCGAGGCTCCACTAATTAGGTGCCTGGACCCTGGAGAAGACACACATGTAAGGTGAGGTGGTGGCCTGGGGGGGACTAAGGGGTAGGTGGGAGGGGGCAGTGGGGTGAGAAGAGGGGATGGGGGAATTTGGGATGTGCAGGGCTGTGGTAGCCAGAGAAAGAGGCAACTTTCCCCAGCACCAGGGCTGCGGCTGCCGGGGAGAGACACCCCCACCCCACCCCACTTCCCAGCCCCAGCTCAGGAGCTGCTGCGGCAGGAGAGAGAGGGAGAGACCCCCCTCCTCAGCCCCAGCTCGGGGGCTGCTGCAGCGGGGAAGAGAGGGCACGTCCGTCGCATTAGAAAGATAAGACTACTGGTATTAAAATATGAGTTGTCTGCTTTTATTTGTAGAACAAACAAACGTTAATGATTAAGTTGGGGTTTTTTTATATAGCGTTTTTATCCAAAGCGCTTTGCAATGGTGAACTAACGGGACAAATAACATTTGGAAAGATCGTTAAGTGGCCGGCTGAGACCCTCAGCAATTTTCAAGCGGTCCATGGAAAAAAGAGTTTGAGAGCCACTGGGCTAGTCTTTGTTGACTGCACCTGAATTTTATTTCGGCCATAACGTTTGGCAGAGTGGGGTGACCGGCTCACGTGGTGCAATAACAAATGCGGCTCTGCCAGGTGTGGTGATGCCCAGCTGCTCCCTGGACCTTGGCCTGTGCTGAAGATCGTTCAAAGCACCAGCTCCGGGGATTCCTTAACCAGAGATTTTGCTCTTTGTTGCACCCTCGCTCTAGAGAGTTAAAACCTGCTTCCAGGCCGGAAGGCGTTTTCTTTGTTTGCCTGGGTCTGTTGGTTTGTTTATGGTAGGGCCTACCAGGTGCACTGGATTGTGCGGGCTGGTTTGTTACTGTCATGCCCCAGCAGCCCAGGCCTTGAGATTCCCCCCTCCATAGGTGTATGGATGCAAATCAGTCCTGACCTGCAGCCTCCCTGCTCAGTCAGTCCTGAGACGCACCCCCACACCCCAACTCTGCCAATGCATCTCAGTCCTTCGGCTCCCCTGGCTCGTCCTGCCCCTGCCACTCTGCCAATAAATCTCAAGTGCCTGCTGGCTGCTACTCCTGTTATTTCACTTGCCACTGCCCTCTTTCCTTGTCACCTGCAGCCCCTCCTACATATTTAACTCCTGCCTGCCACCTCCTCCCCCACTAATCTCAGCCAGTGTCCCTTAATCCCAACCTGGAGCACCCCCACATCTTCCATCCCTGCACTCCCACCGCACAGTTCTCTGTGCCCCTCAGTCCTGACCTTCAGGACCTTGCCGTTCCAGTCCTGCGTTCCCTCTGTACCCTTCCACCCAGCTCTGCTGGTGCCCCTCAATCCTGAGCTGCAGCTCCCACTGCTATTCCAGTCCTGGGGGGCCCTTAGCCCTTCATTCCTGCAAGGCCTTAAATCCTTGAGCGTTGCCCACCACGCAACCATCTCGCCCAGCCATCTGCCGCAAGCCATGCCAGGGAAGACCAACGGTTCATCATTCATCTAGTCCACTAGCCAGCCCCTCTGGCCTGTCCCTGCCAGGCTCCTGAGCTGTTGATGTGGATCCACCTGGGCAGGCTCTAATTTCCTCTTACAGCTGCAGCAGGGTTGCAAAACCCAACTCAGCTCAAAAGAGAGCCATGGAACAATGAACAGCTCCCTTCATTCGTGGGCCTGCTCTGGTGAATGGGTGCCACTTACCTGGTCCCAGGGATGGAGGTGCACCACTTTTTTAGTAACTGTAGCTCATCTTCCTATGACTGATTTGCATTTCAATAGTCGTCCCCCTCTCTTGGGAAGGAGGCCCCTTTGTGCTGTCTCTCTAGGGGATTTATTGCAACATCTGAGCATCTCGCGTGCTTTAATATACTCCTATTCATAACACCCCGGTGAGGCCAGGCAGTGCTCTTAGCCCCATTCTACAGAGGGGGAAACTGGGTCATGGATCCTCAAAGGTTTTTAAGCCCCTACTTCCCATTGATTTCAATGGGCATTAAGACCAGATGTACCTCTGAGAATGGGAGCCAAAGGTCACAAAGGAGTTCTGTAGCAAAGGAGAAAATTGAACCAGGTTTCCACTAGACAAGGAATCCATTCAGGAGGTCACACTGGCTGATCAGAGCGGTTGATAATCTATGACCATGCAAGGTGCTCTGCAAACACTTATCCAAAAGATGGGGCCCCTTTGTCTGGGGAAGGGGCTGGTTCAGGCAATCAGTAATGTATCACCGGTTTGAATGTGGATCAGGGCAATTAGCCAGAAAGGGCCCTGTCTTCCAAAGAGCTCAGGGCCAGATTTGCAAGCAGTCACGCCCACAGTTAGGGTCAGACTTGTCAAAGTGCTCAGCTCCCAACATGACTGTAGTGCCCAGATTTTTCAGAGACACCTCAGGCTCTGTTACATGATGATGCAACTGATGCATGACAGTCCGTGTGTCAAACATCTTTGGGCCCTGCAGATCGATCATAACCCGGCGCGATGCAAAGATGGGGATTTCAAAGGACTTCCAGAGAATCAGAGACTCTGGGATTCTGGCACTTACTTAGGTGCCTTAGAAAATTTTGCAGTAAGGCATGGGGCATGACAGTAACAAACCCAAGGCATAGGTGGGGTGTGGCAGTCAAATAGTAAAGAACCTGTTAAAGCTGTCTCCAAAGTAACAAGCACAAGTGGTGGAGTGTGGTGGGGGGAGGACTGTGTTGCTCCACACGTGTGCGCACACACACATTATGGGACGTGTGCAAGATAGTGGCTCTAATTTTAGAAAGCCTTGATTGCACCGCTCACTTTCCGTGTCTCCCTCTATGGCCGGACAGCTCCCCTGGTGTGTGTCTTAAAGGCAGGGTAACTCAAAGAGGGGAAGACAGCCTGATTCTGTCCATTTTGGGCCGTATGTGTCTGTCCAATGCAACCAGCAAAGGGGATGGATGGAGACACACCAGGGATATTCTGCTTCACTGCCTGCAAAGCAAAGGGAGCTGGGAGTGTATCTACTCTGCGGCCACGGTGACCTGGAGTCTGATCAGGTTCATAAGCCCTGCAGGATCATGTACATTCTATTTGCCTAGAGTTTCCCGCTATAATTTCACATGCATATGGGATTTTCTTCCTAAACTGTTACTGTGCAGATGTTAAATGGCTGCTGCTGGGTTCCACCCCAGAGAAGGCTGAATTCAGTGCTAGTTGAGTGATCCCTGTGCAAAGTTGCTAACCAGCGGCTGTGTTCCAGCCTAGAAGAGGTTGCATTTCATTTCTGGGTGAATTCCTACTCTGTATGCAGCCCCTTGTAAACACTTTGGGATCCTTTAGGATAAGGGCTGCTAGAGAAATGTCAGGTCATCGTTGTTACCTTTAGCTGGTCAGAAATTTTCCAACGGGATGTTTTTCCACTGGAAAATGCGGATTTGTCAAAAGCTAAATGTTTTGCGTCGATGAGTCAATTTAGACAAAAGTTTGTTTCAAAAGAAAAACTGAAGAACGCATTTCCATCTGGATGGAACAAAGCAGGAATTTTGATAGTTTTGGAATGGATTCCTTCCAATTTTTTCAGTTGATGACGTTTCATGACCATTTTTGATATAATTTAATATAAAAGTTTAAACTGGAATGAACCGTTTTCATGCCAGTCTAAACAAACCATTTTGGTCAACAAGAAACAAACAAATCTCCACAGTTTTGCTTTGTGGTGAACTCAGCGTTCTTTAAAAAAAGGAGTACTTGTGGCACCTTAGAGACTAACCAATTTATTTGAGCATAAGCTTTCGTGAGCTACAGCTCACTTCATCAGATGCATACCGTGGAAAGTGTAGAAGATCTTTTATACACACAAAGCATGAAAAAATACCTCCCCCCACCCCACTCTCCAGCTGGCAATAGCTTATCTAAAGTGATCACTCTCCTTACAATGTGTATGATAATCAAGTTGGGCCATTTCCAGCACAAATCCAGGTTTTCTCACCCCCCCCCCCCCCCCCGCCACACACACACACAGATCCACTCTCCTGCTGGTAATAGCTTATCTAAAGTGACCACTCTCCTTACAATGTGTATGATAATCAAGGTGAGCCATTTCCAGCACAAATCCAGGGTTTAACAAGAACGTCTGATGGGGGGGAGGGGGTTAGGAAAAAACAGGGGGAAAACCTGGATTTGTGCAGGAAATAGCCCAACTTGATTGTCATGCACATTGTGTAAAGAGTTGTCACTTTGGATGGGCTATCACCAGCAGGAGAGTGAATTTGTGTGGGGGGGTGGAGGGTGAGAAAACCTGGATTTGTGCTGGAAATGGCCCACCTGATGATCACTTTAGATAAGCTATTACCAGCAGGACAGTGGGGTGGGAGGAGGTATTGTTTCATATTCTCTGTGTATATATAAAGCCTGCTGCAGTTTCCACGATATGCATCTGAGGAAGTGAGCTGTAGCTCACGAAAGCTTATGCTCTAATAAATTGGTTAGTCTCTAAGGTGCCACAAGTACTCCTTTTCTTTTTTCAGGGGGAAATAGGTTACTTTGCATAATGACTTAGCCACTCCCAGTCTCTATTCAAGCCTAAGTTAATTGTATCCAATTTGCAAATGAATTCCAATTCAACAGTTTCTCGCTGGAGTCTGGATTTGAAGTTTTTTTGTTGTAATATAGCAACTTTCATGTCTGTAATCGTGTGACCAGAGAGACTGAAGCGTTCTCCGACTGGTTTATGAATGTTATAATTCTTGACATCTGATTTGTGTCCATTTATTCTTTTACGTAGAGACTGTCCAGTTTGACCAATGTACATGGCAGAGGGGCATTGCTGGCACATGATGGCATAGATCACATTGGTGGATGTGCAGGTGAACGAGCCTCTGATAGTGTGGCTGATGTTATTAGGCCCTGTGATGGTGTCCCCTGAATAGATATGTGGGTAGATATGTGAGTATTTGCTTCAGGTTGGGGGGCTGTCTGTAGGCAAGGAGTCTTGCCTCACCAGCAACCACATACCACACAACAGAACCACTAACCCAGGAACCTATCCTTGCAACAAAGCCCGTTGCCAACTGTGCCCACATATCTAATCAGGGGACACCATCACAGGGCCTAATAACATCAGCCACACTATCAGAGGCTCGTTCACCTGCACATCCACCAATGTGATATATGCCATCATGTGCCAGCAATGCCCCTCTGCCATGTACATTGGTCAAACTGGACAGTCTCTACGTAAAAGAATAAATGGACACAAATCAGATGTCAAGAATTATAACATTCATAAACCTGTCGGAGAACACTTCAATCTCTCTGGTCACGCGATTACAGACATGAAAGTTGCAATTCTTCAACAAAAAAACTTCAAATCCAGATTCCAGCGAGAAACTGTTGAATTGGAATTCATTTGCAAATTGGATACAATTAATTTAGGCTTGAATAGAGACTGGGAGTGGCTAAGTCATTATGCAAGGTAACCTATTTCCCCCTGTTTTTTCCTAACCCCCTCCCCCCAGACGTTCTTGTTAAACCCTGGATTTGTGCTGGAAATGGCCCACCTTGATTATCATACACATTGTAAGGAGAGTGATCACTTTAGATAAGCTATTGCCAGCAGGAGAGTGGAGTGGGGGGAGGTATTTTTTCATGCTTTGTGTGTATAAAAGATCTTCTACACTTTCCACAAAAAGAAAAGGAGTACTTGTGGCACCTTAGAGACTAACCAATTTATTTGAGCATGAGCTTTCGTGAGCTACAGCTCACTTCATCGGATGCATACCGTGGAAACTGCAGAAGACATTATATACACAGAGACCATGAAACGAGGTATTGTTTCATGGTCTCTGTGTATATAATGTCTTCTGCAGTTTCCATGGTATGCATCCGATGAAGTGAGCTGTAGTTCACGAAAGCTCATGCTCAAATAAATTGGTTAGTCTCTAAGGTGCCACAAGTACTCCTTTTCTTTTTGCGAATACAGACTAACATGGCTGTTACTCTGAAACTCAGCGTTCTTTGGCTTTCATTCTGTTCTGGAACAAGAAAGTGTTTCAAACTTGCAGGATTCCCTATGAAATGAAAACTCCAGTTCCTGCCCAGCTCTGTTAGACAACATTCCCCTTTATTGGACACAGAAGGAGGCAATGAAGGTGGGACTAGAGAGTAATTCTCTTGGGCTGTGATCTTGCTATGGCCATGTCTACACAGTGAGAAAAGAGCCCAGGTGAACCGACTTGAGTTTCACAGGGATGAAAATGGCAGTGTAGACTTTCAGGCTCGGGCTGGATCCTGAGCTGTGAGATCTACCCCCCTCGCTGGGCATCAGAGCCCGGGCTGAGCCTGAATGTCAAGCTGCTATTTTCAGCCCTGCAGCGTGAGCCTTGCAAGCTCATCCATTGACCCAGGCTTTGAGACTTGCTGCCGTGCGTGTGTGTAGATGTAACCTGTATATCTGTGCATCACCCAGCAGAGTGCAGCCCTGATCTCAGCAGAGGCCTCTAGATAGAGCCATAATACACCTAACACTGGGAAGATCATCCTCTTGTGGACTTTCTGTGAGCCATAGGAATACTCCCCAGAGACTTGTCTTTGCACTCAGTGCAAATACTAATGGCACCTTGCACCTCTGCCAGGAGCAGGCACTAGGGTGACCAGGTGTTCCGATTTTATAGGGACAGTCCCTATTTTGGGGTCTTTTTCTTATACAAGCTCCTATTACCCCCCCCCCCATCCCGGTTTTTCACACTTGTTGTCTGGTCACCCTAGCAGGCACAAATCACTGGCCCCTGCGTACCTTGCCCTTTTTCAGCCACTCTCTACTGTCACTGGACAGTATCTTATGTAGCTTTACCAGGGGCTCTTATCTAAGCTTGGCTCTGGGCTCAGCTGCTGGGCCAGCTGGCCTTGTGCATTGGTATTTAGAATGATGTGTGAGCTGGAGGCTTAGGTTGCAGGCATTGAGTTCAGGGCGGCAAAGCAAGTAAGGAGCTGAGCTTGTAGCTGAAGCTATGAAGTGGGACTCAAGAGTCCTGGGTTCAACGCCTGTGTGTATGGATCCCTGCTGGAGAAAAGTTACAGGATTAGTGCAAAAGGCTCCAGGCTCTCCTCTCAGGTCAGCATGGCTGGATCCTGCTGTGGAGAGCCTTTTGCACCATCCCAGTTACGTGCTTGGGAGGGAGCTAACCTATGAATTGGGACACTAAGGTTCAAGTCCTTGCTCTGCCCAGCTTCCCTGGATGACCTTGGGCAAGTCACGTAGGATATGCCTATGCTGTAATTAAATGCCTGCATCAGCAGGCTCGGGCTCCGGAGCTGTAAAAGTGCAGGGTAGCTATACAGGCTGGAGCCCGGGGTTCTGGGACCTTCTCTGCTGTGCATCTACTCCCTGTCTGTAGAATGGGGGTAATACCTCCTCTGTCTCATCGATAGAGACTTCAAACCTTTCGGGACAGGGACTGTCACTCGCTACGTGCGTATGCAGCGCCATGTGTAGGGGCTTCTGGGGCTCTCTGTCTGTCCTATAAATTGCTGATGCATGTGAGCCAGGAACACAGCGATTCATGAGACGGACGGACAGACCCAGAATTGCTCTGGTTGTGTCAATGGGCTCTGAGACCCAGTCCACTGGGATGTGGGTGAGACCCAGCAACTTTGTTTCACATCGGCCACCAAACAGCTGCCCAGTGCGAATGGCCTTTGATTGCTGCTGGAGCCTGGATCCATCCAGATCCACGGGCTTGTGGGCAAACTCTCCTTTGTTCAGTACCGACCCACCCAGGAGCTCCCTAAGAGACCCAACCAGACGGAGGGTAACCCTGCGATTAACTTTGCTTTCTGCCCATACTTGGCCACATCCCTGGGTTTACCTTTCCCCTGGTTGGCTGCTGCTGCACCTGTCAGAGGGGCTCAAGCAACCAGATTAGGACCGTTCTGCAACTGGCATGCCAATCAGGGAGGCGTGCCCGCCTGCCACTCATGGGCTGTGCAGAGATATCAGTTGCTATTCTTACCCCCTCAAAGCGTGTTGTACAAAATTCACAGCATCCTGCATTGCATCTGCTCTCGGATCTGCGGGTAACGTCCAGCGCTTTGCAGGTAACCTACGGTGCTCAAGCATTCATTCATTAAACCACGCGGCACCCCTGCGAGGCCGAGGGGAATCTAAGGTTGAGTGTGCCCAAGGTCCTGCAGCAGCGGGAACAGAATCCAGGGGCCTGGAGCAAACATCACACAAAGCATTGCTTGGAGCTGGTTGAAATGCCCAGGAGACGGTCCTTAGCTCAGATCTCATTGAACCAGGGCAGGCTACAGTGATCCTTCCCAGTGCAGTCAGTGCAGCTGCAGTGGGTTAGCCAGTCCTCCTCACGGCGTCCCGCCACACGCAGGGTCTTCTGTTTTAGAAATTACTCATAAGCCCCTGCTGTAAGCAATAAGGCTGGGTACATCAGCTATCTCAGAGTGCACGGGTGCAGCCTGTGGATGTATTGAAAGGGATAGTGCAGAAAGAGCATGGATGAGTCACGCCCCCACGGAACTGTTGCAAGGCCAAATGATACAATCAGTTCATTGCATGTGATCCAGGCCCGGACAATTTTTTCCTCACCTGGTGTAGATGGATCCCAGCAGTTCTGACCCCCAGTCCTTTTTCTGTCTACCTGTCGCGTCTATGAGGTGCCTGTCACCTTAGTATCTGAGCACGGCCTCTCCAGCTACAAGCTGTAGGCTGACGTGGCGGAGGGAATGGGACTGGCTGGCTCGTCGGGCAGGTGGATAACTGCGTCTGTGTGTGTAGATGTTACTAGAAGTCAGTGCCATTAAAGCCCATTTGGGGGCTCACATGCAAGCAATGCAACGGTCTCTACCAGATGGTGAAAACGGCCACCATAACTGAGCATTGGACCATGCAGTTAGACGGTGATAAAATTCTGGCGGTGATGCGCGAGTCAGACTGGAAACCAGCTCCCTTTGCCGTAGCCAGGAGGGTGCTGCAGGGCTAGACTCCGGCTTCAGACCCCGCAGGGCTAATCACAGCACCACCAGACTTCGTTCACTTCAGGATGCAGAGAAGAATCCGACTCACCCCTTAGAGTGGATCTGTTGAGGAAGCAGGTGCTATTTCTACAGACTCTGTTTTCAGAGCAGAACCAGCCCTGAATTGTTTGTGCAGCTGGCTGGGGAAGGATTATTTTTCCCATCTAGCCCCCCCGCTTTTTTTTTTCTGCTTTCTGTGGACATTGTCGGTGAAAATGGATGATTTTTGTCTGCAGGGGACTCGTGCAAGTAAGAACATCTTGCTCAGTAACCGAAACAACAACGCTTATCTTCTGTTGCACAGTCCATACCCATAGGCACCAGGCCAGCCCTGGCAGGAAGACAAGTGCATGATCTGATCCAAGAACAGCTAGAAATATGAGCGCTGCAATCACACAATCGTTATTGAGGGCAATAACCTGCAATCAGAGGGTGACAGAGGGAGCTGGCTCTGTGCTGGTTGGCGTTGGGGTTCACCTGGTTCCCACAGGGGTGTTGGCCATGTCAGGAAGCTGCTTTTTGAAGTCAGCACTGTGTGCAGCGGGAGATAAAGAGAGCTTCCCAGAAAAGCTGCCTTTCCAGCTCTCCGCTTGGCTCGTCGAAGGCTTTGCATGTCTAGAGCACCCTTCCTTTCGCGTTACTTAATCAGAGTCTCACAACCTGCAGCAGCCTGATTCTACAGATGGGGGGAAACTGAGGCACACAGCAGGGGGTGTACTTTGTCCAAAACTTTGGAGTGAATCAGTGGCAGAACAGGGGATAGAACCAAGGCGTCCTGGCTCCCAGTCCCCTGCCCTAACCACTCAATACTACGCAATGGGTGTGAAGACTCCCAGAGCGACAAAAAGAACCCAGGAGTCCTGACACCTAGTCCCCTGTCCTGACACTGTGGTGATAAGTGTAAAGACTCTTTGCCTTTTGAGAAGCATTAAGGCAGGTGTCGCCTGGTTAAGAGGCTGCCATTTTTTCTGCATTTGATTCTAAGTTGCTTATTTCGATTTAGCATCAACCTATTTCTGAGTAACTTTAAGATGAACTGAAATAAGCCTCGCTCACGTCCGACTAGGGGCATCTACACAGCCATTCGCACTGGTTTAATGAAAGCGCTTGAAAACCTCACCTTGCTGCACATTGTCTGTAGGCCTTCATTTCCTTAACTAACACTGGTTGCCCAGTGGTTTGCCTTGCTAATGAGCAACCTGCTGGTGGGGAATCAGGGGTGGGTAAGGACAGGGAGGGGAAGGCAAAGAAACTGAAGCCTGAGCTCTTTGCCTCTGCAACCAAAACCATTTGCCAAGGTCACGGCCAACCTCTGAGCAGCATGTGTTGTTTTCCTTCCCCAGAGGTACCTGGGCCCTGTTTGTATCTAGAAAACCAGCCCTGCTGCAGGTAGCAATGCTGTCCGTTAACTTTCACCCACATCTCTGGCCAGGCATGAATGGAGAGTGAGCTCTCCCATGGGATCCTAACGGGGCGAGGGGGACCTGGAGGAGCTAATCGGGAACGGTGTGGATATGGCAGGGGCCCCGTTGCTGTGTGGTAGCTCTTGGCAGGTCTCCGCCGCTGTCGAGGAACTGCGTGGCTGGTGGGGAGGCTGGCTCGGTGGACCACGCTTTGTCGCCGGGCGTCTCGCTGTGAGCAGGAACAAAAGGGTCTTCTCCTCCCCATGCCTGCCTTCTGATGCTGAGCCCTTTCCCCCCAGGGGCCGGCTTCCCAGGGCTCAGAATGAGCCCAGCGCCCTTCCCGCAACCTCCCATGTCCACTACGGCTATGTGGGCCAGGTTTCCCGGTGGGCAGTGCCCTGGCCTGGGACTAAGGAAAACCTGAGTTCTTTGCCGAGAGCCGCCAGTGACCTTGGGCAAGTCGCTTCCCCTCTGTTTGTCCTCCCAGCTTTCCCTAGATTGTAAGCTCGGGGCGCGGGGACGGCCTCTCACTAGGTGTTTGTACAGCACGCTGTCTACAAACAGCAGTCGCTAACTCGTTCCCAGACCTGAAGAGACGCTCTGAGTAAGCTTGAAAGCGCGTCCCTTTTCAGGGGCACCAAAAGGGGGCGGAGGAGGGAGAGGAGTGAGTGAGGGATGAGGTCTTGGGGGAAGAGGTGGGGCGGGGACTCAGGGAGAAGGGGGGGGGCAGGGTTTGGGCGCCGGTGGCCCCCTCCCCCACTCTATGAGAGCTTCCACTGCTCCTGTTTCTTTTGCAGACAGAAGTTGGTCCAATGAAAGAGATGACCTCATCACCTTGTCTCTAATATCCAGCCCCAGGGTGAAATTACCTAGCGCATGGCGGTACGCTGCCAACCGATAGCACCATGGGGGCCTGCAGTGGGACTATTTCCCCACCAAACGTTTTTAAAGCCAAGTTCGGTAGCTCAGGAAATAGACTCCCCTGAGTACTGCGTCCAGAACAGAGATGCGCTATAGTTCAGTGAATTAACCATTGGACCTGTCTACCATGGAAAGTGGTGGCATCTCCATCTTTTGATGTCTTCTAAGCGTTTGGATGCCTTTCTGGAAGAGACGCTTTTGTCAAACACAAGTTATTGGGTTCAATACAGGAGGAACTGGATGAAATTCTCTGGCCTGTTAGCCTGACCTCCTGTATATGTGCTGTAATAGTCTCTTCTGGCCTTTAAATCTAATCTTTGAATGTAAAGTGTAAGTCATTCCTTCTTGTCCAGAGCTCTGGAATATTCAGCAAGAAGATCTGGTGATTTTTAGGCAGGGGTGAAGTTCCACTTAATTGATGCTTAAATCTTTTCAAGCTCATCTCTTTCTTGGCCCTAAATCATTTTGTATTGCCTCCTGCAGCTGTTTTATTCTTTTCTGCAGATAAGCTTTGCAGCATGGATTTCAAATAGACGCTGGCTTGAGTGAGATTTTAAGCCCCTCCAGGCAAGGAGTTTCTGCACTGTTTTTGCTAAACACACTGTTGGGCACATGTTGCAAGCAGCCATGCAAGCAGGTAGTAAAAATTAAGTTGTGGGCAAAAACTGGTTGAAACATAAGTGTAATGTGGCACTTTCCATCCCAAAGCATTTGAAATGATGGGCCTGATCCTTCTCCTACTGATTGCTTTTCTACAGACTCTGATCCCTTATGTATACAATCACTTCTGGGGTAGCAGAAAAGCAGATGCCAGGGGTGGGACAGAGACTTTTTCTTTATCAAGGGTAATCAATTACTCTTAAGAGCAAGCTATGGGACTTTTAGTGGCCACATAAAATAGACATGACCTTGGAGGGTTAAAGTTTCCATTTTAAAATATCTTTACATTTTCCATCACAAATTATTTGCTTAAGAGAAGGTGTTATTTTGAAGATGTCCTTAATACAGATTTACTGGGGAAGGGGGAAGGAGACTGTCAGTTTTACAAACCTTGCTCCTATTTGGGAAGGTTAGTTAAGCACTCAACTGATGAAAATAACATTCCTGCAATCATGTATGTGTCTTCTCATTAATTATGTGAACTCTTAATTTGATGCCACCACTGTTGTAACAGGGTGTAGGTCTACACTTAAAATGCTGCACTGCTTTCATGAAGCCCCTACCTATGCTTTCTCCTGGCAGCATAGGTAATCCACCCCCCAGAGAGGTGATAGCTATATCAACAGCAAGTTTCTCATTGACTTTACTGTCTACAGGTTAGGTTAGTTAAACGGTGTTGCTCACGGATGGTTGATTCTTTCCACATCCCTGAGCAATGTTGTTATACCAACCTAGTTTCCAAGTGGAGACCAGGCCAGTATGCAGTGAGTTAAATTGGCTCTCTTCAGTACGGTCACCAATTTTAGTAAAGATCGCTAGCAAATCAAGTACATAACATCCATACATATCATCTTCTCCATCATCCTAGTATCTGAGCACCTCGGTTGCTAAGGGGTTTAGCCTCAGTGCTGAATTAGGGGAGTATTATAACAGATTATCTGCAGCTTTGGGCAAATCTCTTAGTCAGTGGCAGAACTGACTGTAGAGCTTTCATTCAGACCCTGAACCACAACAAAAATACACCAGAAGGAACTACTAAATCATCTCATCTGACCTCCTGGATAACTTGTATCCTCCCTCTCTGCTTGCGTGAGATTATTAGAGGACAAACGATCTGTGAAGGTGTTAGTCTCCCTGTTAAAAAGCAGGGGGAAAAGGAAGCATAGAATCAAAGTGACTTGCCCTAGGTCAAGCAGGAGGCTAGTGGACAGCTGGGAATAAAAAGGGTGGTCTCCTTAACCCTGGGACAGACAACACAGCACCCTTTCCATTGGATCCAGTAGTTTAGCACTTTTTAAACAGCACTATTGACAATGGAACTGGACACAGGCCCCACTGACTTCACTGGAAATTGGAGGTGCTTTGGCTGTTAAAATAATCAAGTCACTGATAAAAGGCAGGGACTGTCACAGGCACTTACAGTTGAAAGTTTTGGCCTTTGTGTTGCAGACTATTCAACGCAAGCGGTGCTTCTCCTCCCCCCCACCCCGCAGTGGAATTGGTAAGGTGGTAACGTAGCACAACATCCTAATCACACCCAGCTCTGAAGCTTCACATCCGTTTTACGATGCCCCCCACCCCACCCCCAGTAGAGAAGCTTCCACCCAAGAATGAGGGAGGCTTTGGTTATTTCAACTGTCTTTATTAAAAATGTCACCCCACAGGGGTGGTTCTAGCATCTTAAATTGTACAAATATAAAAATTTTGCCAAACAAATACAAAAAACACAGTAGAAAAATTCAGTACACCTGATTTGTGTCATGATAGGCTGAGGCAGCTAAGGCTTACGCAAGGTTGGTTCCGCCAAATACAGATGAACACATACTTAGGACGCGTAGTGCTGAGTTAATGAATACACAAGAGTGAAGAAAAAAAAGTGCTTTTTTCTGTGTAAGGACAGGACAAACCGGGGGGTGAGAGGAAAAAAACAAACTCCCCCACAATCCCTCACACACCAGAAAACCTTCCCTGTCATTTTTGGTTTAACATTTGCCTAAATTCTGACAGCCTCCCTTCAGGTGGAGCGCCTTTTCCCCAGGTGTCTGGACATTGCACAAGATAGTTTGGTCAAAACTTCTTCAAATGGTGCCAGTGAGTGGGTTTGAGACTTGTGCTTGGATATGCAGGCAAAGGAAAGCATGAGAAAATTCTCAGGGTTTGCCTGGGCCCAGAGAAGTTTGTTATTTCTTGGGCTGTCCTCAAAGTGCAATCCCAGCCAGACTCCTCTGTGCACCTGCTGAGGCCAATTAAACCAAGTAGTAGTGATGATGGGTTGGGGGGTTTGGGGTGCATTGGTTTATCTGCACAAAGGAAGATAAAAATTCAAAACGAAAGGACGGAGATAGTGATTCTTCTCAAAAGGATCATGGAGTTTAGCTTACACTGGTTTAGCAGATTCAGAAAACTCAAAGTCAAACAATAAATGCTACCAAAGACATAAGTCATATGACACCACTTTGAACTGATGGTATAAAATCTTGGCTTTTGAGACATTTGGACTGGATAACGTTTCATTTGCTTGTCAGAACAAAAAAAAGACACAGACATGCATAAATATCCCTTGCATATTAAAAAAACCCACCACTTAAGTTCTTCCCCTTGATTGCTATTTGATCTCTTCACTTCTACCTAGTGCCAAGGCACAGAAGTGTTTCCACCAACACCCAAAATCCTCAATAGGAGGGTTGTAAAAAGCTTTGAGATTTATGGTGCTGGCTCAAGCACAAGTAACAATCCTTACAGAGCAATAAGTTTACAACCCTAAGCTAGCAGGTTTCATTGAAATCTTCAGACACTTACCAAAAAAACAAAACACTGATCATGTGTTCAAACACGACTAATCATCAGTACAGCACAGTAACAGATTCAAGGCACAGTGATGGTAGTTTTTCTGGCATAGAAGCTTTTTTGAAGTCAGAATCTGCTGGCTTTATGCCTCTCCCTAACAAATCAACTCTTAAGTGCTCCCCACAGAGCACACACCTTTTCCACCCCATGTACTCCCATTACAGTTTCCATACAAGCAACTATTTATTTTCCAGGGAGATTCTGAAGGGCTCTGGAGCCCTTTTGAGCACTGGGACAAGGGCGAGCACTAGCTGGCCCACTGCTAAAAGCTCCTCCCCCCTGAAGGCGTCTGACCAACATGACATTTTGCTCGTCACATCAAGTCTTCTTAGAAGAAAGACCTTTACACATTTGCAGCCTTCTGTGCTGGCTGTGATTTTTTCAGCCTGGTAGGAGCTGCCCTACCCCACACCTCTTGGGACATTTTTTTCCTGCATCAGGGCTTTGAAACCCTGTTCTGAACTTTGGCTAGGTAGAATCACTGCAGATATAAAGTGAGTCCAGGAAAGTAGAAGAAACAGAGGAACAGCTGCTTCTTGGCCCTCACTGCACATTGTTGTTGTCATTGCAGGGATCCACCTGGGGAAGAAATATAAGAAGGTCTTTAGACATTTGCTGAAGAGTACTAACATGTTAACCCTAACCAAGATAGAGTCTCCCCTCACTAGAAAACTGTGGTCATGTGTTTAAGGAAACTGACTCGAGAAATAGGTTATAACTCAAAGCTACCCAGCTGAAGAAAGATGCATCATCCCCATTGGGCAGCTTCGCACAAGCAAATGCAGTGTGCTTTTAATGCATCCCTGGACAGATCTGCATCAGTATCACAAGGACAATTCATCTCTTCTAGTCTTGTCAGTTTCAGTCTTCCTGACCATACAGAGTAGGATTCTAGCCATGTCTGAGCAGCCTTGATATGGGTATGAATGCAAAGTTTCCCACCCCAACTAAATCCTAGTTTTCTGTTTTCCAGCTCTATTTCCTTTGTGGCTGAAACCAGCCAGCAAGAGTGTCACCAAATCTCACCTCTGTGTAAGTAGGAGGAGGCATGAACTTGAATTCTGGGGCGTACATGAAGATAGGGCTGTCGAAGGAACTGTCGAAGTCATCCAGAAGGGGAGTGTTGGGGCTCTCCAGGCGGTGATCTTCAGAGACGATGTCCAGGTAGCATGGAGGTGCTATAAGAAGAGGAGGAGAAGCGTGTGAGCCCTACAGGGTATTTGTGTAGGAGAGTGCTTTGTGATGCAATCCCAGTTTTAGTCCTGTTTTCAGGCCATTATGATGAAACAATCCACTCTCCCTCTCTGCCCCCGCCAGCATGTTTCCTAGCACAAAGCTAAGGGCTTGTCTACACTGGCACTTTACAGGGCTGCAACTTTCTAGCTCAGGGGTGTGAAAAAACACCCCCCTAAGCACAGGAAGTTTCAGTGCTGTAAAGTCCCAGTGGAAACAGTGAGCCAGCGCTGCACCTCTCGGGGAGGTGGTTTTTGTAGAGTGCTGGGAGAGCTCTCGCCCAGCGCTCTGCCGTGACTACTCCGGCATGGCCACGGCAGTGCCTTAGCGTTGCCGCTGTAGACTAGCCTTAAGACGGAGTGTTATTTCTGCATTTCAAGTGATGGCCTCAATCAATTTACTGGAAGGTTTCAGAGCAGCCACCCACACCGTCCCCTTTGCTACAGACTAAAGCAAGTATCCCCGTAACAGCATAGCACTCAGCTCACCTTCTGGAGCATCAGGGATATTGAGGTCCACCCAGCTCATTTCAGAGCTAGTCTGGCTAGCCATGCTGGAGCTGCGGCTGGCAAACCCAGATCTGCTACCGATGACAAGAGGCAGCTCCAGAAGGATCTTCTTGGAGCCAGGGACGCTGGCATAGATCTGTACGAACAAGACCAGGATAGAGTTGGTTACTATATCATTATCCCGATACAAGATACAAGTGTCGGTGTCACATTAGAATTCCTAGTGAGACTGCAGTGATGTGGGGAAAGAACTATCGTACAGATTAAGTGTAATCCATCCTTCACTGGTCAAAGTGACATGAGCTAGTGAATCATGTGCCTATGCTCCCATATTCAGCAAGACTATGGATGTAAGGACAGCTATACATGTCCAATTCCCTTAGAATGGCATCCCTCATGTTTACTACAGAAGTGGGCATCCTCTTAAAGCCGTATGGAGCTGGAATCCAAACAGCAGTTAGACTAAGCCGGGAATAAATGGCTGCTTTGATAGGGAGACCCTTACCTGCAAGAAGTACTCCACACGCAGGATATTGCAGCTCAGGATGGATGGTTTGATCTTCTTGACCCGAAGAGTTTTACCCCGCCAGCTCTCAGACATGCCCGAGATGATGGGGTTGCCTCGGACGCAGGAAAGTTTCTGGGTCAAAACCTTGGTCTGCCCGTTTGCCAAGTAGGTATGCTTGGAAACAATGGCTGCTTTGGGTACCACAATCCGGGAGCAGATGTTCTCAAAGTCTGCGTTTATGCAGATATCATCACCTGGAAAAAGATACAGAAAGCTTAGTTATAGAGAAGGCCTAAGGTCTTAGCCAGACCAGTGCTGTGCTGTGCCCTACACAATGTATTCAGAGCTAATTTTTACTAGTTAAACCAAGCAAGCTTCATTGAGTAGGAAGTTCCCCTGATTCCCAGTCTGCTTCCCTTCACTCAGTCACATTGCATTACATACTCCTACTTATACCCTTTGGGCCACGTCCAGTTCCTTTCCCCCTCTTGCATTTTCAGATTTCAAATCCTGGTCAGTTGTCTCATCCCTCAGGAGCATTGCTACCTTCATGCACTCCGCTTAGCCCTCCACACCCCCTCTTCCCTCACCATCCCACTCCCAAAGGAAAGAAACCAGATCTCACCTTCACAGAATCCTTTTCGATCAATCCTGGCACTGACAGACACATGCCCATCAGGAATGAACATGCAGGACACCTTCTTGTCTTTCTTGGCAGCAACTGGCGACTGGAAGAGATTCACAGGGAGATTGTGTTACACAGACTGATTGTCTGTGTCCCCCTGCCCTTTCACCTACTCGGCTCCTCATTATTGGAAGTTCAGTGTCTGCCACCTGCCTGATCTTTGCCCTACCCTCATCAGTGTTTCAAACCTGCTGCAGTTTAATTTGTAACTCCAATTAATCCCTAACATCCTGCATTATGGATAGTAGATGAGACTCACTGATGCCCAGATGGCTGCCCTCTAGATGGGCTGTCTCATGAAGCAGAGTACTAAAACAGCCCTCATGGGAAGTCTACACTCTGACCAATGTGGACCACAGCCCCAGAAATAAGTGTTTTAATCTGTACTTTGCAATAAAGCCAGTTAAAAAGACTCCTCAGGACAGAGCTAACATCCTTTTCTAAGAACCTGAGTCACCACATAGCTCCAGCCACTAACACCCACATGCACAGATACAGCCACCTGATAATTACCATTAAGTCTGGAGTGTTGACATCAACAGGATCCATGACCTCAAAGTGCTGCTTTATCTCCTGAGTGTGACAGGATGGGCGATCCAAGAAAGCCTTAACCCAGTAATCCACACAGCCATACTTCCCTTTGAATGAGGTCCCCAGAGGCCTGCAATACAAGAGGGAAGAAGTGCCTGTTAGAGACACACAGGATAACTAGAAAGGAAGGACTTTTAACAAGAATATGATTTTTAGTAGCCACTTTTGGCCAATACCTACCCCTGGGGAAGCTCAAATCCAAATTTGTATTCATATTTGTTGCCAGGTCTCAAGATCACAGAGCCATCCTCATCTAGAAAGAGGAAAGAAAAAAGGAATACATTAGAACATACTTCCAGACTGAGATTTTAAGGAGAGATTTTTGTCCTGTTTCACAATTGTAATAGTCAACGCAGCTGTTGCATTGCTACACCCTAGCTAGGAACAACCGAACACTCTACTGATGCCCTTTTGGAAGGGGCGTAATATTGCAGATCTAGGCTTGACGGTACTTTAACAACTCTACCCCCTTACAACTTGCCTGCAGGATGGATGGGGAACGTCCTGTTACAGAGATCCAAGAAATCCATACGCTTGCCAACAATCTAAACTTGTAGTTCCCTACGGTGACACCTATTCTGCCTACTGGACTTGCTTATCAAAACAGTCTGTACCCACAGCTCTTCCTAGGACTCAAGAGAAGCCAGCCATTGAGACTGAATCAAAGACTAAAAAAGACTACTCTGTCATTCTGATCTGCTCCTACAGTCTTGGAGGTTACTCTCCTACAGGCATATTAATATCTATTACTGTTCTCTACTGGCTAAAATATCCACAAGGCTTATAATTATACCCGCTTTTTTTCCTTGGCAGTGTAGTGAGTATTAGTGGCTAGAGTTTTATTATTAAGTTGGAAATTTCAGCACTAAATTCTCAAACTTCAGTGAGATTCCCATGCAAGGCTAAATTTTGGATCTTAGCCAGCTTAGGTCTACAAGGGCTCAAATGAATGCCTAGCACTTCCTACTGCCTTCCTACCAGAGGACTCCAAGCAAAGACCAGGAAGATGCAAGTACTATTTGATTCTGCATCTTTCCACCCAAAAACTCTGTGGCTCTATAACTGTATCAAGAAACCTCCTTTAAAAAGCCAGCAATCCTCAGTTTACGTTAGGCCTTTAGTTTTAAAAGAAAGCTCTAGTGGGAAACCCACAAGACAGAAAGAAAAGGAGGACTTCTGGCACCTTAGAGACTAACAAATTTATTTAAGCATAAGCTTTCTACAGCTCACTTAACCGGTGAGTGAAAGCTTATGCTCAAATAAATTTGTTAGTCTCTAAGGTGCCACACATCCTCCTGTTCTTTTTGCGGATACAGACTAACACGGCTGCTCCTCTGAAACCACAAGACAGAGGCACACACAACAAAACGAGTCTTGAACCAAGGATCTCACCAGTGGGCTGATCATCCAGGGTGAGGACATCTTCATAGCGCAGATACTCCATCTCTTGCTTGCACTGTTGGGGTCCCTTAATCCAGACCACCTTGGCCTCCCCACAAGCCAGCACTTTAACTGAGCTGACTCGGGTGACTTCGGTCACTTCCACCAGCACACGGCCAGCTACCTTCTCTCCACTGCAGAAGACCTTCTCAGGCTCGCTGAAGACTATCTCAAAGGTCTTGATCTTCTTGAACACTACCATGATGACTGGTTGCAGATAAGCTTTGTTTCTCTCCCCAAAAAAGAGATTTTGTTTTTGGGGTGGTTTTTTTTTAAACAAAAAACAAAACAACAAAAACCAGGAGTGGTTTTGAGACACAATCTAGAGGTTTTAGGCTCCTATGACTTTTTCTAAAGGTGTCGTTGCAAAACTTCAGAGAGCTTTTGCAAATAAATGCACCCTTTTTGGAGTTAAAAAAAATGACGATTTAGGACAATTTTTTTAATAGCTGCAATCCTGGAAGGAGAAACAATGGCAGGACGGGATTCTCCCGCTGGTCAATCGTTCAGCAGCAGCACGCACGCTCCCCTCTGGTACACCCTGTAAGGCTTTGAGCCAAGGGAAAAGCCGGGCACTGCTTTTATACTCCCTCTCCCCCTCCCTTCCCGTGTTGATCTCAGCGCTCCATGCTGAGGGCGCGTGGACAAGCGTGCTTGCCGCGTGATCAGCTCTCCCATTGGCCGCCGAGGCCTTGTTTACATCCCCACCGGCCAATCGCCGAGCCGACAGCGGAGCGTGGACACCGTGTGTAAGAGGTGCCGGCCTGGGTTGCGAGAGGGAGGAGTGGAGGAGAGAGCGACGGGGGAGCGGGCCAAGGAGAAGCCAGAGGGCGGGCGCCGGGAGCCAATCAGGGGCAAGAGGGCGGGATATAATGTTCCCGAGGAGCAGGGAAGGGCGGGGGTGTGTGGGGGGTTTTTGTGACTGGGGTGTTGTCTCGCTCACAGGCAGATGTCAGCCCCCCCCCCCCCCCGCACTGGCCATACACAGCCCTACTTGGCCTTCCCTGTTGGGGGGCTCCCCACCCCCCTGGATAAACTGTGCTGGGGCAGCTCTCAGCCCCCCAGCACTGCCCCCCCTCGACCGTGGGGGCAGTTCCACAGCCCCCCCTCCCCTCCCACTGTCCATGGGGGGGGGTCAATTCTACAGCCCTCCTACTCTTCACCCCACACTGACTGGGGGGGTCAATTCCACAGCCCCCCCACACTGACTGGGGGGGATCAATTCTACAGCCCTCCTACTCTTCACCCCACACTGACAATGGGGGGGGTCAATTCCATAGCCCCCCCTCACCCCACACTGACTGGGGGGGATCAATTCTACAGTGCTCCTCTTCACCCCCACACTGACCATGGGGGGGTCAATTCCACAGCCCCCCCTCACCCCACACTGACTGGGGGGATCAATTCTACAGTCCTCCTACTCTTCACCCCACACTGACCATGGGGGGGGTCAATTCCACAGGGCCCCCCCACTCCTCACCCCACACTGACCGGGGGGGTCAATTCTACAGCCCTCCTACTCTTCACCCCACACTGACCACGGGGTGGGGGGCAATTCCACAGCCCCCCACACTGACCAGGGAGGAGTGTCAATTCTACAGCCCTCCTACTCTTCACCCCACACTGACTATGGGGGCAGGGGGTCAATTCCACAGACTCCTCACCCCACACTGACGAGGGAAGCAGCGCCACAGGCCCCCCCCAGCACTGCCCCCCCAACCATGGGGGGGTCAATTACATAGCACCCCCACACTTCATCCCACACTGACCAAGGGGTAAATTCTACAGCCCCACCCTTGTCACCCCACACTCACCATGGGGGGGCATTCTACAGCCCTCTCACAACTCCCCCTCACAGGACTATGGGGGCAGTTTCAAAGCTCCCCCACTGACCATGGGGGTGTTAATTCCACAGCCCCCTGACAACTCTCCCCCCCACATTGGCTATGTGGGTACTTCTACAGCCCCCCCACACCACTCCCAACACTGATCGGGGGGGGCAATTCCACCTCTACACCTCCCCTCATACTGACGATAGAGGGTCAGTTCTACAGCCCCCAGCTCCTCCCCCACACTGATCACGGAGGGCAGTTCCACAGTCCCCCAATACCTCCTCTCATATGCTGACTATACAGCTTCATAGTCCCCCGCAAACCCACGTCACAGACCATAATTGGGGTGGGGTGGGGCGGGGAGAGATCTCAGCCTCTCCAAACCCTTCTATTGACTGTACTTGGGGGCTGCTCCTCTACCAAAGTCCCCCATTTCCCAAAGAGCCCTCCCAAGTTCCAAAATATACTAGCCCCACAACCCCCACCTCACCCCCATTGATTATACTGGTGTCATCACTACGCACAGATTTCCCCTCAGGAAAAAAATCCCTCCTTTAGCCATATTGAGAAAGTTGAAGGGTTGCACGAATTCCACCCCCGCCTCTGACTGTGTTAAAGGATGTCACATGCAATGGGGCTGACCGCTTGTAATACAGGAAACAGGGTGACTGGGTGAAAAATAGGAAACAAAGCTGATTTTTCAGGGGCCCAGTATCACATCTTTTATTGCGGGTGACAAGCTGTGGGTTGGGATCATAGCACCTCGTCCTTTGCAGATTTCAGAGTAGCAGCCATGTTAGTCTGTACCCTCAGAAAGAATAGGAGGACTTGTGGCACCTTAGAGACTAACAAATTTATCTGAGCATAAGCTTTTGTGGGCTACAGCTCACTTCATCAGGTGTAGAGTTGATGGTTGGAAAACAGGTTTATTATCTGATCAAGTGCTGGCTCCCTGAAGAATCTGGCTTCTAGGATATTAGACACCAAATAGGCAGCATCCCCACTCCTCATTTCCCTCTTGTTGACCACACTGGGGGGCAGCTTCGCACACTCCACCCTCCTGACTATTTGGGGAGCGGGGGGATCTTTGTACAAAGCCACTCACTGACTATTCTGGGTATATTTCTACACAGCAGCCCTCAAGTTTTCTTTTAGTTAACATATTGTCAGGCATTCACCCCATCCCTGACCCACTGTGGTCCATTTTGGCATAGTTTAAAAGCTGTTTCTCTAGATCAGTGTTTCTCAACTACCAGTCCGTGGACTGGTGCTGGTCCCTGAGATCTCCCTGACATAATTTAGGAAGGCAGCAAGCTGGTCCCTGTTATCAAAAAGGTTGAGAACCCTGCTCTAGATTAATACAATTTTCACACAGACAAAGCTGTAAATAATGTTGTTAACCAGCTAAAACAGGATTTTGTAAAGCACGGGGGAATAGGGAAATCAGAGACTCTTCCTTTTGCTTCTAAAACCTCTGCCCCACCCCCCCATGGAGAAAGGGATGTGTCCCCAGTATAGTCACTTCCCTTCACTGTCCTTCGCCCCTGAAATGGGGACTGGTATGTGTGTAGTAATTAAGCCCACGTACATTGTCAGACTAGAATTTGGCTTGTGTATGCCATGCCCAAGTCAATTGTTCCTCACGAGGTAGGATATAAACTGATTAACTGCTGGATCAAAGAAGGAATTTCTTTGCTATGAGAGAGCAATGGGGAAGAGGAGTGCTGGCCGCCTAGGAGTGTAATGGAAGAGCTGCATCTTTTTCTGGAACATCTGCTATCAGCTAGAGTTTGATACAGGGTATTAGGTTAGTTACACCACTCATTGTTTTTGTGGATACAGACTAACACGACTACCCCTCTGATACCACTAGTCTATTCCAAGGTGGTAAGCGGAGGGACACTGGGCTAAAGTGAGACATTGATTTGGTCTAATTTGGCAGGAGGTGGAATACCAGATTAGACAGACCACTTGTCTGTTCTAGTGTGGCAGAAGATGGGATACTGGATTAGCTGGACCATCGGTTTTGTTCTTTGTTCCTTATCAGAACATCTTGCATTCCTTTAGGAGGAGCATTACATCCTGCCTCTCTGATTTCCTTCAGTGCCTGTGTCTCCTGAAGGATTATATTCCCTCTAGCTGTACTGCCCTGGCCTGTTCGAATCTGCAGCCTGTTGCTGTTTTCTCTCAGCCAGTGATAACACACATTCCACGGATGTCTCAGAACATTTATGCCTGGGCCAGGCAGCCTGCCAGAGCTGTGGCCAAAGGCACATTCCAAAAAATTGAATCCTCTCCAGCCCTTTCTCCCTGGCAGGCTGCTTTTGGCCTTTGCCTTCCTGACTTACTGAAAATGCCTCACTTCCATCCTGCAGCGGGACAGATGGGTGTGATGTCCTCAAGAGGGGACTAGATTATAAATGCTTCCCTGTGGGGGGCATAGTAAAACTTCTGGGGCAACATGCCAGATTAGATGACAAAGGGGATTTGGAAATACTTGTTTTTGGTTTTTAAGTAGGGGCTTTTTGCTCATAAAACAAAATCTTTAGTTTTTACATCACTTTCAAAGAGAAGATGCCAAAGAGATGAGCACCACTGAACTCTTGTCTCCATCTGCCTGACCACTTCAGCAGCTCTTGAAGGTCATTCCTTACAGGCTTGCCTGCTCTGTGCTTTGCTACCTGAACTGGTTTCAAACACGGTTCAGGCTAACTCGCTCAAACACAGGGGGGATGGTGATAAACTGTGTTTAAACCAAATTTACAAACTGTCTCCTAGTCTTGATCCCTTTTGCCCTTGGTGATCTGAATTTCCTCTGTACCAAAAATCTGATGTACCGGAGAGTGTTGCTAAGCATCTTTATATTTCCTGGCCTAAGTTCTTAACATGGATCAGGGTAACAAAACGTTATATCTCTGTCACATGGCAGGAATCACTCATTCCAGTGTGTCCTTTGTTGCCTGTTCATACATCCCACAATGGATGATAAAACTCCAGTCTCTGAAGGGTGCTGGTTGGGGGCTGCTGTTGCCATGCGCACAACTCCAGGGGTTGTTTACACAAGATGTACTTTAGCCATATATGGTTTCCTCCAGAAAGTACAGAGACACAAACCATTCACAGTGGCCACACCAAAAGGGACTTGACTGTCACGCAAAGGCTTGACTGTTATGCTGCCCACTCCTGCACTATATTGCAAAAGCTGTTTCCGCTGGTGGGGGTGGGAGCTGATTAACGGAGGCATGGAAGAAAGAACTGTATTTTCAGAGCCTAAGCAGGGGGCTGTGGTTTGAAAGTCCCACGCTGATTTCATGGCGTGCATTAACCTGTCTTTGCCACCTGAAGACTGAGGAAGCTACCAGTTCCTGAATGTCCACTCCTATCCCCTGCTTTGCTCCTTTCTGCTCATATCTGATCTCGGTTCTCTGTGTTCATCACCCAAATCCTGTAAGGATCAGTGGCCAATGGAAACAACACTCTTCTGCAACAATGGGGTAAAGCAGCACTGGCTGCCTACATTAAAAATTGAGCAGAGAATGGAGTGTTTAATTTTACCTTCCCAAAGGAAGTGAAACATTTCTAAATTAAAAAAATGGATGAAGATCTTAGAGACCAGGGAAACTGGTAATGAGCTGTGGGACCTTACACCATGTAGGTCCCTATTTCAAATCCAGCCCAAGTTTGTAGTGACTGAAAAGGGTTGCCATCTGACAGATCTTCAGGGATCTATGTGACATGAGTTTGGTGGATCCCAGTTCAGTTCCTAGTACAGGTTAGATGTCCTCATCACAGGTGTCCTCTGAAAGATTCCCATGGTGCTTATCAATATGGTGCATAGATTTCAACTTCTCTGCCACATAGCGGAACCTATCTCTCCCTGATTATCCCAGCAGCACAGGGTAAGCGCTTACATTGATCCAGCTTGGGGGTCCCAGATTGCAGGCTCTTGGCATGAATGCAATTCACAAACCCTTTCTAGCTGATGGATGCTTGAGTTAATTGGTGCTTCTTCTCCATATCCTTCCCAGATAGGGCTTTTATAATGAGTTGAGTAGGAGCCAGAGCTGGTTACACCCAAGTGGTCTGTGACTGGGATCTAATCCAACCATGTATACACAAAAATAGATGTAATTTTAGAGTTTGTGAAAGGTCACATCACCATTACCCATAACAAGCAGTGCGAACTAGCTCCCTACCCACGGAATGCCTTGTGGGGAGAGACGGCTGGATTTCATTTGTTTGGCTAGTACAGACTGACTTCTTCTGGACACATGCAGTATGGCACCACATGCTTCCAGCCTGGAAATTTGGTGCCTGTCTAGTTTGGTGCCCTCCACCTGCCAGCTAGCAGTTGTGCCTTGCAATGTTATTGGGTTTTTTTTAATCTCATTGCCCAATTACTTTGTGAAACCAACCCACGGGGCCAGCTCTGCCTTTGACAACAGTTGGACTGCATACTATTATACTGCTACTATTACCGAATAAAGAAAAGGAGGACTTGTGGCACCTTAGAGACGAACAAATTGGTTAGTCTCTAAGGTGCTACAAGTCTTCCTTTTCTTTTTGAGGATACAGACTAACACGGCTGCTACTCTGAAACCTGTTATTACTGAATAATAAAAGAAAGAAGCTCTTATCTAGCAAAAGATTTACTGCCTGGCCAGAGCCATTTCCCCAGCAGCCATCCCTTCCCTCAGCGCTGGGTCTGCCATTTGTAAGACCCCAAACAAGAATGGGACCCTGTGTTGGTGGAGGCAGCAGGGAAGAGTTTACTCCATGTCTCCTCAGCAACCCAGGTTACCATGAGCACATTGAACCCCTCCTCCTTTCTCATCGGCTTCCGGTAGACTAGTGAGTCTAATTCAAGGTCGCAGTCCTTATCTTGGGGGGTGCTCAGTGGGCCCAGCATATTTAAAGGCGGCTGAAAGATCCGGGATGGGGGCTGTGGTTGATAACTCCACTTCTCAGGCCCAGTGGAACTTTCTATCATCAGGGTAAAACCCAGCTTTGCAAGAGACAGAGCTTCCTCAGGAGCTGGTCCTAGACTCTGGAATGAACTCCCATGGGGACTAAAGACCGTCACAAAACTCCCCACCTTCTGCTCCAAGTGCACATGCACTTATTCAACTTGCCTTTGCTAATATAAACACAGAGCTGTGTTGACACAAAACCCTAATAACAGCTCCCATTCCTGTTTCCCCCAAGAAAACCCGCAACCAAAAAGAAACCCTACCAAACCCACTCCACTGCACATACAATCCTCCCAGAGGGCTGAAGATGAGAGAGAGAATGAATTACACAGGACAGATGTTAGTCACACCAGTTAATGCCTGACTGCAAGGTGCTCAGATACTACAGTGGTGAGGGTGATGTAAGAACCCCTCCAGGATGGAATAGAGTCCACTGCCAGAGAGGACCATCAGGGTTGGGCTGTGAGTATCCAAGCTGCTTGGTCCTGCTTCCAGCGTGTGTGATGATTCCTCCCACCCTACTCTGACAGCCAGTAAAGGAGCCCAGGCCGCTCAGGCTCTGACTGTTCTAACCTCCTGGTGAAGCTGGTGATTGGGGTCAGAAGAAGAGCTAGTTTACCTCCTGGAGGAGGAACTGGGGATGAAATTTCCCCTCCTCTTCCCATGGGTATAATATTGCAGAAGTATTACAAAGCATCAAACTAGGTAGACTGGTCCTGTATGGTAGCCCTTCCTATCCGTAAATCTCAATGTGCTTTACAAAGGTAGATGAGCAGCATCTTAGCCTCATTTTACAGAGGAGGAAACTGAGGCACAGAGAGGGGGCAGCAACTTAAGCTACATCACACAGCAAGTCACTGTCAGAGCTGGGACTAGAACCCACAGTTTCTTGGTTCTAGTTCCGTGCCCAGCAGTCACACAGCACAGCGTCTTGGTAGATGAGCTATTGATGGATTTGCATCATTGGGGTCTCTGAATTGTATTGGGGGGCATTGATCATGTGTCTATTCTTTTCCTCCCCCCAAACCATGGAGTTAATCAACAGAGAGGAGTATTTATCCATGGTGCTGCCTGTACTGCCTGCCACAGCGGGTGAGGGACACAGGTCAGGGATGCATTGTGCTCCTACTTTGAGGCTAAGGCATGAGAG
Organism: Lepidochelys olivacea; assembly: GCF_965140295.1. Taxonomy (NCBI): domain Eukaryota; kingdom Metazoa; phylum Chordata; order Testudines; family Cheloniidae; genus Lepidochelys; species Lepidochelys olivacea. The sequence goes on from NC_140434.1 coordinate 6,092,985, forward strand.
CGAAAAGTGTATAGATCTTTGTGCAGGGATTTCATGATGCTTTTGGTAGGGAAATACATACCTTAGGCCAGTGGTTCTCAACCAGGGATACGCGTACCCCTGGGGGTACGCAGAGGTCTTCCGGGGGGGGGTACATCAACTCATCTAGGTATTTGCCTAGTTTTACAACAGGCTACATAAAAAGCACTAGCAAACTCAGTACAAACTAAAATTTCATACAGACAGTGACTTGTTTATACTGCTCTCTATACTATACACTGACATATAAGAAAAAGATTTATATTCCAATCGATTTATAAGTATATGGTGAAAATGAGAAGGTCCGCAATTTGTCAGTAATAGTGTGCTTGGGACACTTTTGTATTTTTATGCCTGATTTTTGTAAACAAGTGGTTTTTAAGTGAGGTGAAACTTGGGGTACGCAAGACAAATCAGACTCCCGTAAAGGGTACGGTAGTCTTAGGAGCAAGGAACAAGACTAGGTATCAGCCCAGATTCCTTTTGTGCTATTGACAGCTAGCACTTATTTCTGAGTGTGCACAGACATCTAGCGGCCTCTCCAGGAACAGCATGACAGCGCTGGGCCACGGAAATGATTCTCTACTCCTTTGCCTGTCTTGACTGGTGTCTCAGAAGTGATTATGGACCCATACACAAAGGGTTCAAGACCATGCTAGCTACAGCACATTTAAACAGAGCTGGCATGAGCAAATTTCTAGCACGCTGAGCCCTGTTGATAAGATTTACTTTTTAAGGTGTACTAGGCTCTCAAACTCTATGTTGAGTATTATGGGGTTCTAAGAAGGAGAAGGGAATGGCTTTAAGAAATTGTGCAAACCAGGTTCCAGAAGACGGTGGATTTTTTAGATGCAGTGTGGCCTAGAGGACTGGGAACGCAAGAAATCTGGGTTCCATCTCCAGTTCTGCTACTTAGCCTGCTGGCGTGACCTTGGCCATGTCATTTCACCGCTCTCTGCCTTGACTCCCCGCTCTGTAAAATAGAAATTATGACTGTGATGAGGTATCTGCTTCACACTGGCACTAAAGGGATTAATGAGAGCTTAATTAAAGCACTTGGAGCCTGGGCTAGGCCTGATTAAAGATGAGTCCCAGCTGGGAGAAGAGCTGAGTAGTTAGTTTGAAGAGAAGAAGTGTGGAGCAGAAGAGAGTGGGAAGAACTCAGCAGCCATTTTCTAGCAGATATGGCAGTGAGACAGGCATGACCTGCTGGAGAAGTTTGATAGAACTGGCTAAAGCTGGGGAATCCTACTGGGTAGAAGGCTCAGGTGGGGCCCCAAGGTAGAGGGGAAGAAGCTGAATCCAAGAGCCGGGGTCCTGGAACAATCTGTATAATAGGGGTGCTGAGAGCTATTGAACCAAACTGTTATCCCTGTATATAACGGAAACCACTTCAATCCAGGGGGTGCTGCAGCACCCCTCGTTCCAGCACCTATGCCTGGATGTACTCAGCAGGGGGAGGACTCAAAGGCAGAGGGGCCTGGCATATGGAATGCTTCAGGGGGCTGGCTCACTGAAGCCCTGATGTGAGGGTCACTGGGGACACAGCCAAGGGCAGGACCTGGCTGTCTAGGTAGAAGCTCTGGGTGGCTTTGCTCAGTACAAGAGCCTGGAAAGGGACTGGGGAGAAATGCTACTGTAGGAAGGAGTCCTGGGGAGGCAGCAGCAAGAAATTGGATGGAGCAGACCTTGGCTGTTGGTTAAAGACTCTGTGGGCTTGACCCAGTGTGGTGGTGCAGGCCAAGTCCCCTTACCAGCCATGGCAGAAGGTGGTGCAAAGCCTCCCTGAGGGAAAGGGATGAAGACAATTCTGAGCCTGCGGAGATCAGGATCAGGGCCTGAAGACCTGTCAAGGTCTTGGAATTATTATTTGGACTTTGGTTTGTTGCCCCTTGTGTTACCCTGGAAGGGGTGGGACTAAATCACACCCTGGCAGGAAGGCTGAGTCAAGAGAAGTGGCAGACGGCCACTGGAGTGAAGCGACTGCCAGCAGGAGGTGCTGGAAGAGAGCCATCTAAACCAACCCCAGCTGGGACAGGGGCATGCCAGTGGTGAGTCCACCCTTTTAGAATGACATTTAGGTCCTTGCTGAAATACTGAGAGCTCTTCCTATGAAAAATGCTCAGATCAGAGCCAGGTATTTAATTTTTCAATAGATGACAGCAAAATACCTCAGCATTCAGTTTTATCCTGCATAGATTCTGTTTAGCTAATGTCACATGGTTATTGATTTCCCATATATTTACAGGACACATTTAATGCTGGATGCACCCCTCTGAACTCTGGATCTGATTTCTGTATCTTGGGGCCTGTCTCTAGTTAATAACACGTGCTGCAGCATTGGTTGCAGAACATATGAAGTCAGGCAAGCCTGTGTGTTATAGGTAGGTTCAGTGTGCCTTTAGCACCAGCGCCAAGCTTTTCAAGACTGACTTCTGAGTTGGAGGGCTCTATTTTGGGGCATCTAGTTGGAGACACCTTGGCCCCAACTTTCATGGCCAAGTACATTGCATGTGAAGTCACTAGGAACTGGGGATAGTGAATACCTCTGAAAATCAGCCTCTTTGAAGTTGTATAATAGCGAATGCTAATGGGAATTCCAGAGGGGATGTTAAACTCCATGATACAGGATTTAAGACAATCTCTAATTTTTAGGGATCAGGAAGAGAATTGATGTAGGAGGACAGATTATCCGACTGTGGGGTTCTCTGAAGCATCTGTTGTTGACCATGGTTGGAGTTAAGAAATTGGACTAGATGGACCTTGGGTCCGATCATGTCTGCCAATTCCTATGTTCCTATGTCTCAAGTTGGGCCTCCCAAAACAGAGGCTGCCCAGAGTTTGTGGCCACTTTAGTAAACATTGGCCCGTGCTCCTGATGTCCTTTCATGCAACATAAGCTAGGAAACCAAGAGCTTGATCCAGAGCTCATTGACATCGATGGAAGGGCTCTCATTGACTTCAGTGGGTTTTGGATCAATGCCTCGGTGCAGCTTCTGACTGTGGAGTGAAATCTTCTGGCAGTGGACAGGTCGCTTCTCCTCTGGTTACTGACTCCAACACGTTACTGCAGGAGCCTGGTGTTGCTTCCCTTGAAATCGGTGGGAGCACTGATATACGAGCAGGCCTGAAGAGTCCAGTCCATTGCTTCCCTCCCTCTTGGTAGGATTGTACTTTGCTATGTACCTGCAGTATCCTCCCATTCCTCTTCTCCTTCTGTGTAAAATCCTGCTGCTGGAATTATCTCCTTAACCCGGTCCGTTCATTCCCCCTTGTCCTGTGGGGCCTATCAACCACAGCTGCTCCCCTGATGGCATGTTAAAAGGAGACGACCGAAACAAACACAATAATGAATGTAAGGTGGTCTTCTCTGTGCCTATACTGGGCCTAGTACATCAGGGCCCTGCTGCCTGACCTGGACCTCTGGGTGCTACTGTAATACAAATGAATACTAATAACTAACAAGATGCGTGTCCTTCATCACCACTCAGTCACTTGCTCCTGTGGCATCCCTTCCCCTTTTGTTTGCCTGTTTAGATGGCTTTGGCATATGGAAAACACATGGGGGTTTTTTGTTCAACTGCATACCGTATTTTGGTGATATACAAATGATAACTTCCCAATCTTATGCTGCATTTGAGAGAGAGAATATCTAACAGAGCCGGTGAATGAGGGTCAGGACTCCCAGAGTTCTGTCTTGTATGCTAGGAGAGATTGTGGTCTAGTGGGTAGCTTAGTGGACCAGGACTCCTGGGTTCTATTACCTGCTGTGAGAGGCAGATTGTGACAGAGGGGTCAGGACTCCTGGCTTCAATTCTCAACAATGCCACTAACTCCCTGGCTCGCTTTAGGCAGGTCACTTCACCTTGATTTTTACCTCTCTGTAGAATGGGGGTGAAATTTGCTCACCTCTAAGAGATGTGGGGTGAAAGGCTTAAATACCTGCTTTGGATAAATGATGCCATGTAAATGTAAAGTGCACAATTAAGATGTGACAGGGCGAGGTAATGACCCCCTAAGACCACCCCTCTGCCCCTCCCCGCTGAAGATCTGCTCTAAGCTGGGTGGTAATTGGCAGCCATACTATATTTCAGAGTGTCTTTTAGTACTGTGATGGAAAGCTCATTGAAATCAAAGGAAACGCTCTTCCCCCACCCCTTCCCCCAATCAACTACTGTAGCCTCTGAATGAGTGCTATTTCTTATCAATTTCCTCTGCTGGTATTTCCTCTGCTGGTAAAGTAACAGGCCAAAGATCAGGTCTCGGCTGGGTGAGAACTGGCCACAGGCAGGGCTGTATTTGAGTGTATTAAAATGGTTCAGTGCAGCAGACATAAACGAAACCAGATCAAGGCACTGGGCGCTGGTGGGCAACTACTTTGTGCCATCTGGAAGTTTGATTGTTCTGTAGTTTGTATCTCTCAGGCAGGGAGGGAAAGGTTTAGCTACGCAACATTGGCACTGGACAGTACTTGGATGAGAGTTCACTGAGGAAAAGCCAGGGGGGCCGCAGACAGCAGTAGCGAGCGGTTCAGTAGCTGGTACAGAGCGAATGCCTCAACGCAGTGCTAAGGGACGCAGAGTGGGCCAGAGTCCATGGCACTACTCCCTTGCCATGCCCATATGCCAAGGGCAGCACAGGGTTGCCCCTGATGCTTCTGCATTGGTCGCCGTTCCCAGGGGGGCATTGTACCCCATTATGCCACTGGAGAAGTGCAAAGAGGCCAGAGCTGGGACCAGATTCCAGTAGGTCTGGAGGAGCCAAGATGTTAAACTGAGGACCTGATCACCTGGGGTCATTAAAAGAGCCATTGCCATTTTTTCCCAGTAATAGGTTCATTAGCTGCTGTATCCTAGCTCAAATTCTACTGGGTAATTATATTCTGCATCCCTAAAACTGCCTCTGGCACTTCACTCAGAAATTGTGGTGTTCTTTGTTTCCTGGCAGTTTGGCAGCATTGCTGTGTGCTGTTAAACAGCTGCTGCGTTCCATTCCAGAGGTGGATGCATTTTAATAATGGGTGAAGTAAATTCCGTATCACTAGGGACCTAACTGGGCTGGGTCACAGTAGCCCAGTGAGCTGATACAAAATAGGAGCCATGATGAAAAGTGTTCCAGAATCTAAATTTTCATTTTAAATAAATTAAGTTTCTGGCCCTTATATTTGCAGAGAGAACCTTGAAAATGCAAACCAAATGTCAACCAATGCAGGAGTGCCTGCCTGCATTTGCAGAGAGCCTGAAACAACAGCTCAGAGGTGCGAATTGCCCTCATTCATTTCTGAGGCCTGTTAACACTGGCGCCTCATTCTGATGGTGAATGTTTTACTGGGAGCAAGGAAGAAGAACAATGATCACATTATGAAGATCCACACAATCTATTGCAAGTGTTGTCCCCATTTTGGTACCACAAGTGGGTGGAGCTTGATTGTAGGTGGAGTGTGAGAGTATCCACTGCTATTCCCTCCTACCCCCAATGCAGTGTGTGTATATTTAGATCATGAAGTGCTTTGGAATGAAAGGAGCAAAAGGGGTGGAAGACAAGATATAATTATCTTCACCTGTTGCACGCCAACCAGGGAAATAAGAGACGGATGACAGGAAACGAGGACTTCAAAAATAGACACCTTTAATGTCAAACGTTCATGGCTCAACGATGCCAATGTAAAAGAAACAGAGAAACTCTTATAGAAGACACCCCATGGGGGACGGTGTGTGAGGGAGAAGTACTTCAGAGGCTCCCTATACTATACCTTTTACTGTGACTTTGATCAGAGGAGCCAGGAAAAAGCAGGACTAGACAAATAAACTAAATATGGCTTGAAACATGAGCCCTAAAAATGAACCTCGTTTTACGGTTTGATAAGCCTTCCCACACACCTTTTTAAAAATTCTTTCATGCAACAATGTTTGCAAATCCTACAAGACTCCCCCAATGACTGTTCTCTTCTGCAAATGCCATGTTTGTCGAATCAAAGCTCCGTGATTCCTCTCACAGTTCAGCAGGACAAGAATTGCAAAGTTGTTTAGCGGATGAATCCCGTTTTTTTTTTTTAAAAAAACATCTTTGTATTTGGAAAATATTTGTTAACAAATCGAACTTCACATCTCTTAAAACCTCAAATATATTAAACATTTAACTTCAGCCTCACAGCAATATTTATGTACATTCCTTAATATTTTACCCAGTCACTGATGCAATCTGCTAGCTTTGGCCTTTGCTGCTTCTGGGGTTTACCACATTACTAACCTTACTCTTGAAGTCAAGCCAGTGTTCTTGGTTGGGTTTTTGTGGGACTATGGGAGACAGAATAACGGATAATGCTTGGGCTAAAAAAGGGAACATTAGATGGATTTTTCTTGATACTGTATTGTTGAAACTCAGCAGTGGTCCAAAGTCTGGGATTTGCTATAGTCAGTCCTAGATTAGTGCCCAAAAGAGAGAAATGGCAATGCTTAGAGGACAATTTTAAAGTGAAACTTCAGAGATTTGACATTTTGCAGACAGATGGCTACAAGTTAGCATTATACCAAGAGTCTAAAAACAATGGGAACACAGCAGAAAATATTTGTTCCTAGCCCAAGTGATTCAAGGAATCTCAAAACTTGAGCAAGACATTCTGGTTACACTCCTGCAGTTTTCTACTTCATTCCATGTGGTTTCTGCAGGGGCTCTCACAAGAATGTCTGAAGCTAGAAACCAACAAGTTTTGCCCCCAACAAGCTTGGAATCCAGGCTGGGGTCAATCATTTCTAACTCTAGCAGGTTCCTGAGCAAGAGGCTGCTACAGCTGTGTTGGAACTGAAGTGCAGGTAGGGTAGAGAAAAAGCAAGAAGGTAATTTGCAGGACCCCTATCTTGTGTGCTACAACCAGTTTGGCAGAAGCTCAGAGGAGCCACACCCTGGGTTTCAGACACGTGATCAGAAAAAAAGAGAGAAAATAGAAGATAAGTCCCTGTATGGTTTTTTTCCCCCATGTGGCCGCAGTTTCCCCACTCTTGTTAACAAATAAAAATAAATCAGAACCCACGATGGGAAAATTCCACTAAGATTCAGGAGCAGAACAAAACTCAACTAATCCGGTCCTCAGCATGTTTCAGAATAGGAAGCATGAGCTGCTATTTCCAGGCCTTTTCTCTAAGACCAGGGCCTTTCGCCGGTTTGGTTCCACCCCCTTGATAGCAGATTCTGGATAGAGCACTGTTTCCTTTCAGCTGATGTCCACCTCACTCCAGGCCGTATGTCACAGTGCAGCTACAGGTTCTTGGCTCAGTGACACTCCTCTTGTAGCCCTCGTACCTGATGGACAAGGAGTGTTAAAAGCACAACTGAATAGCCAGGAGGTTAGAGATGACTATGACAAGGAGGAAGGGTAAAGAGATTAGACGACAGCCCACCCCAGTCTGGAAGATGTGCAGTTTCTCAGCATCTGGGTGGAACATCTTTGCATCCTCCAGAGCACCATGTGCGGCCAGAGTGAAATTGGCATCGCCCGAGGTTACCACATCAAAGACGCACGACTGGAAGTAGACGTCCTCCACCGGCAGCTTCTCCTTGCACAGCAGTCGCGCCGTCTCAGCGGCAATCCCACTGTGGCGACACTCGCTGCGGGAGATGCGCTGGCTGGGCGGGCAGCCGCCAACGCAGAGTTGCAGATCCTGCTCTTCAGTGAAGGCCCGCGCCACCTCCTCGGCTGCCCGGATGGAGAAGGATAGCTGCCGGCCCGCCTGACGCACAGCGATGGTGGTGCCAATGTAGGCAGCCCGGATCTCCACGTGCTGCCCGGGCGTGCGTTCCTGGATGGTCAGGCTGCTCCCCCCCGGCCTCTCGCCACCGTTCACCGAGCCATCCTCAAAGGCAGCCGGCAGGTTGTCTATTTCGGCCTGGTAGACCTTCTGGTCGATGCATTCCTTCATGTTCTTAAATATGATCGTGAGCTGCAGGGCAAAAAAGAAAGCCAGAAGGCTGGATCAGAGGCCTTACAGTCTAGTTCCGGTTAACGGTGGTGGGGAGAGGGGAAAGAGGAAGGGATTGTGACCCTCCTGGATATCTGTCAGGAGATCACACAACCACCCTGCCCTTCCCATATTGATAGATGGGAGGCAGGTCAAGGTACAGAACTACTGGTCCAATATCCAGAGCACTGGACTGAGACTCGGGACTCCTGTGTTCTGTTCCTAGTTCTGCCACTCACCTGCTGCCGGACCTTGGGCAAACTGCTTCCCCTTCCACCCAGTGGCCGTCTGTCTTGGCTGTTGAGATTGTGAGCTCTTTGGGGGACTGGGAAACTCTGTCTGTGCAGCACCCAGCGCAGTAGGGCCCTGCCCTTGGCTGATGTTGTAATAAGAGATCAGGAAGTTACCATATGGCCCATCATCTTTCTTAGGACTCATAGCAGCAGGTCACTGTACCCCCAAAGACAGGGTTTCCACTATACCAGGCTGGACCCAGACCTGGAGCACCTCCTAGAGCAGAGTCTGGAGCCCCTCCCACTGTTCACCTGGCCACCACTGGAAGGATGGACTCTTGAACCCAAGCATCATTCCCGTTCTTAATTGCACGAACCCCCCCCCCCCCCGCCCCACCTTTAGGGCTGCCTACTATGCCCTATGTGGCAAGTAAAAAGTCCTATTAGGAAAGTACTTAATATATTTTTCTTAACTTCTCTGAATGCAATTTAAGCAGCTGGGCATTAAGGAGCAGGGGCCAGCACCATGTGAGCAGCCAGGTGTAGCTGGACAACCAGCAAGTGGTCCATGGACCGCATCTATCCCGCCCCCTGCCCTAGCCCAGCAGCACCTGGAGAGCATTTCTGTCACTGCATAAATGGTTCTTACATTTGATTCTGAGCCTCCATCCCTCTCGCACCGTGAATGCAATGGCAGCCGCCCAAAGCCTGGGGAACCCCCACCAGCCCATCACAGGCTGGGACGTTACCTTGCCGGTGGCAGTCGCGTTGGAACTCTTTGCCACCGGGTAGCTAGTTGCCTGTACAAACAAGTAGTTATTGTCCAGGAGAGGCCAGGAGCCCTCCACTCGGCAGGTGTGGAACTCATCATGGAAGGTGCGGACGTGGGGGTCCCCAAAGGCCGCACAGTGCTGGTAGGTGGGGGGCTGGCCATGCTTGTAGAGGAAGTTCTTCTCGTAGTTGCAGATGTCCAGGGACTCAAAGCCCTGGTGGTTGGGTGCCGGTGCGCGGGGCCGGGGCGGCGAGGTGGGGCCTTCTTTGGAGCAGTTGTGCTGGATCATGAGGTCCTCGATGCCGTGGACGGCAGAGTGGTAGACCAGGTCGCCCCGGCAGGTCCGGGCCGTCTTGCGGGTGCAGTGGGAGTAGGAGCGCAGGGCGTTGCAGTAAGCCGTGTCCTTGTTGGAGCCGCGCAGGTTGAGGGTGGCGGCCACGTAGTCAGCATTGCAGCGCAGGATCTTGCACTGGCAGCAAGCTGGGTGGCGAGACAGAGCGTATGGCATCACGTCTGCTGTCAGTGTTACACCACTCCACCCATTCTGCTGAAAGGTGCTAATGGCTACCATCTAGCAGGCTTTGGAGGCCAGGACAGCCGCAGACCTCGTTAAAGTCAATGGCTGTGCCAAGCACACTCTCTTTGTGTTTCACTGGAAGGAGCAATTAAGCCTGTTTGTAATGACCATGACGAACAGCAGAGGGACACCCCCACCCAAGGCACATGGCAGGTCAGAGCTAAGGGCTTGTCTCCACTTACAGCATCACTGTAGCACTTAGTGAAGACGCTACCTACACCTTGGCGTAGGCACTCCCCCTCCCCAAGAGGTGGTAACTATGTCAATGGGAGAAGTCCTCCCGGAGACGAAGCGCTGTCCGCGCCAGGGGTTAGGTCGTTATAACGACGGCCCTTAGGGTGACACAGTTACACAGACGTAAGTTTGTAGTGTAGACCAAGCCTGAGCCCTGTGGGTCGAGGGATTTTCCTAACTGCAAACGCAGTACAGTAGTTAGGATGGCAGGTGGCCAGCTGTGTACGTTAGCTGCTGCAAGCCAGGAGAAGCAGTTGTGGAGTGACCCTGAGGCTATGTCTACACTAGAAACACCACAACGGCCACCGTAAACCCACCTCTCCAAGAGGTGTTAGTTAGCTTGACAGAAGAATTTCTTCTGAGCTTCTTGGGTACAGGGCTTGCTGGAGGGGCAGACGCAGGGATTTCTGAGCAAGGAAACTGCCTGCTGCTTCTTTCTCCTGTGCTCAAGGAATGAGGACTCTCTCTCTCTCTCTCTCTCCCCCTTTTTTTTTTGTAAATAAACAAGATCACACCAAGAATCTCTCCACTCCCTATCACAGATTTCTCATTCTAATGGAAACAACCCTGAAAGGGCCCAAATCTTGGCTAACTGCTTGGGCTAAAGGGGGCAACAGAGTGTTATAACATTCTGTCCTCCTAGTCCATATTACTACACTGCATTAGAGATCAGTGCATATGCAAGATCTCCCAAAATATGCTGGGCTGGGTCTGGTTGGGGTGGGAGACCACCTAAATAACCACTGGGGTGCTGCAGGACATGGTGCTGGTAATTCAGTAGGGCCACTCTCCCCTGGGTCAGCATTACCTCGGCACAGTGCAAGAGAGGGTACCGTATTCTTCGGCTGGCCACCCGCAATATGGTATCCTCTTGGATCTGGAGCTTCCCTAAAGGCTAAAGCTCACACAAGTGAATGGAAAAGCGGGGGCAGAGGTGCACTGGGCATTGCAAAATCAGCTGGATCTCAAGCATGTCCTGAAAGCAGGGAGGGAGCCACTGGGCAAGGGACTGCAGGAGGGGGGAAGATTCCCAGAGGGGTTGGGAGGAATCCCACACTGGTGAGGGGAAGGAGAAAGACTAAGTGCAAAACCCTGGTCCTACTGAATTTGGGGGCAAAGCTCCCAAGATGACCCAGTGGAACCTTGTCATCGCTGATAACCTCTGCACAAGGGAAATGCTGCCAGGCCATTGCTGTGTTTAATGATGCAAGGACCCATCATGCTCCTGCCTCCCCTTCTTATTCACTGTGGGAACTGCCACCATGCCAGCAGATGCCCACCCCTCTATTTCAGCAATCCCCTGCCTTTGGCAGGTGCATGCTGCTCAGATCCCCACTGGAATCCCTGCTGCTGGCATGCAGCTGACCCCTGGCACCTCTACATGTTCAGCTCCTTACCATGCTTGCAGCAGAGGAGGAGGAAGAGTGCTCTGAGGATGAAGCAGGTGCTTTCCAGTTGCTGTGGGCTCGTACTGCAGGCTGACTTCCCCATTCCAATCCATCCAGAGCCTATGGGGATTAGACACCCCCCGTTTCTTCTTTTCTTTCAGCAGCTCCCCTGGAAGCAAAGCAGAGACAGGGATCTGGGCTAAATGAACTAATATGAGTTGCTGGATGGGATGGCTTGGTGCCCTTAGCTTCACATTTGAAATAGCCAGAATCCCTAGAGCTGCAAGGTTCAAAATCCAGCAGGCTCTGCTACCCTCTTTGTCTTTCCCATGGAGAGAGACACACCTACAAGTTACTTTTTTGCAACTCTTTTAGAAGAGAGCTTAATAACAAGGTCCTGTCTGCTGTGTGTGAACATTAGCGACCCTATGGCATGTGATATGAGATTATCCTTGGTCCCAACTGCCTTCTCCTCCCCATCCTAGTGTTCTATTCACTAATGTTCTCTGATGCCCCACCCCAGAAGTGGCTGCATTTATATAGTTTGAAGTGCATTGGGATCCTTCAGCAGAAACTTGCCACTATCAAAGTGCGTGATACAGTTGTCAAGTTGTATTGAAATTCAGATGTTTTCAAACAGAAATATGGTATCAAAGAGAATCACAGATACTGCATGTATGGCAAGAGAGGGCAGAAATGGGCTGGCTGCTATCTAGCATGCATTGGCTAGGCAGCACTGATGTTAATCTGACGGGACTGGGGCCGAGAGGGGAATTCATTCTCCATAGTCCACTCGGCCCTTGGCCTCTATGCCTAGATTTACTGCACTAGACCTGGGGTGTTGAATTTTGTGGGCTGCTGGAAATTGGATTGAGATCCGCCCAATTCATTTGTGGGTAGGCCACCAAACCAGACAGCAGACAAGACGGGCTTATTAGTGACTTGGGCTAGACTTAATCCCTTGGCTCCCGATCGAAAGGGTACCTGCTCCACTATCAAGCCCCATGAGCCGCTAAGCCCTACTGTTTGCTGTACCTCTTTCTTGCATCCAGAGGACCTGGATCTGCAAACAGCTATTTGCAGCCATCCGCTGCACGAGGTTAGGTACAGCCTGTACCATTTTTTGCTGGCGCACAGAAGAATGCGTTAGTAAAAGCCGTCAGCTGTGACTCCAGCTGGTGAAAAGCTCATTGTGAAAACAGAAGGAATGAAGCACAGAATTGTAGATCGATTTATTTATTTTTTTAAGGCTAGAAGAAACCATTTTGATCAGCTAGTCTGAACTCCTGCATAACCCAGGCCAGAGAACCTCACCCGGTAACTTCTGCATCAAGCCCATCGCTTTTGGTTGAGCTATAAGGCATCTTTTAGAAAGGCATCCAGTCGTGATTTAAAGATCTCAAGTGATGAAGTATCCACCACGTCCCTGGGTACCACTATTCCAATGGCTCAATTGCATGCAGGGATCTATTATATAAGTTTCACTCTGTTCACCTCTACACTAAATTGACTCCACGTACGCAAAAACAAACGAGTTAGTATCCAGAACCAGGGGGACTTTCCAAATTCACAGCGTCTCTGTCTCACACACACGTGGAAAATTAAGGGGAGAATTTCTCTAGAAACAAAGGGATTTTTCCCCTCTCATTTTCCATTCAAATGGAAGCACTGCAGGTTTGCATTGGTCTTACTTAGGAAAGAAGCTGAGTTTTAGTGTCTATTGAGGGTAGTAACCTGAAATGGATTATGCTGGCTGCCAATCCAAAAATCTAGATACAGCAGGTCGCGTTTGTAGTCCTGCATTTAGGTCTTTGAGTCTGACTTCACTGGGATCTCTCTCTCTGATGTAGAGGAACGCACCATGAACACCCCGCTAATGGTCTAACCATGTGTCTCATGCATTGGCCTGGGATAAGGAACACTCTGAATTCCATGGGGGTGGAGGGGATGCACATGGTCTTTTAGCTAACAGCTAGACTCAAAGCTAGCAATTTCTGCACCCTGCTGCTAGATTTAAGGAACAGACTGCAGGGTGCTGACCACTGGTAATCATATCCATGGGACCATCAGGAACTGGGATGTGCAAGTGTACCTGGGGTAGTGACAGGCACAGATACTGCATGTGTAAATAAAGGTTATTTTATTTAAAAGAGAGGTTCACACATTTAATTTTGACTGGCCCAGCTGCCTATGGGAGTTTGATCTCCGCTCCCTTCTGGGAGCAGCTCACGCTGGCAGTATTTGCAAGTTCCTGAAAATGTAATAAACGTTTCTGTGAGGGGAAGAGGATTTTGGAGACAGTAGGGTCACAACTGCTAAATGAAGCATTATGAAGGATGGATCATAGTCCTGGCTAGAACGTTTCCCACCCCCAGCTGGCCGTCCCAGGCATTTGCTGCCAGGAAAAATAAAGTTTGATTAATGGCTGGGGGGGTGGGAGATTGGTTTGAAGCTGGCCCAAGGAAAAAATAAAACAGCAACTCCTTGGCATTCCTTAACAACATACGCTCTGTCTTTCTGGCCACCACCTGTCCTAGAGCAAGGAGTATCCGACACGATTGCAATGGAGAAGGGAGCTGCAGGCCTGGAGCATGTGTATACCCAGGGTTAGATTTCTATAGGCTTATGCATACTGGTTCTGAAATTCTATTCTCGATAGGTTTTTATACCACGCTCATCACTGTAGTATCTGTGCACCTTCCAGAAGTGGAGGAAGCAACATGACTGCACGTCAGTCCCGTGGGGTTTGGTCTCTCGCCCTCCCCACAGAGGGAGAAGCGTGTGCAGATACCCATCGCTATGTGTTTGGATTAGAGACAGCCAGGTCCAAGAAATGCGCCTTGAATGTGGAGCAGGAGAGGAGTGAGGTTTGTGATAGTCTTTGGTTGCTGGGGGAATTCACAGCACAATCTTCAACCATCCCCGGAGAAAGTTCTGTCTCCAGTCCTGGACACCCGTGGACTGATACTAATGCCGATTTCTGGCCATTATGAGGTGCATGCAACTCCCTGTGGAGTCCTCATCACTCCGAGAATAGACAGTGGCTTACATCCATCAATCCCACAACCGTTTTATGTAGAGGCAGGTAGCATTTTCTCTATTTTACAAGTGGGGGTGGGGGTGGGGGAGGGAACACAGGCACAGAGAGAGGTGCATCAAGCCACCTGCAGAGCCAGGAATACAGAGCTTGGTACGCGAACTGCACCCTCTCCTTCACTGCTCATGGAGAGCCACAGGCCACATGCAGATACAAGCACAGCACGTATTCCCCAGACACCACATGGTGGAATCTATCTACGCTGCTCCGCCAATGGGCCTGGCCCCTGAGCGGGAAGGTCGCGGGTGAGAGGGGGGGCGACCTTTAGGGAGTACAATACAGGGTGGCCAGGACCTTTCCCAGCTCTAAGAAAAGCCGACTAGAAGAGTCTGGTGGAATGATCATGCCTCTGATCAGGTGTGAAAACTGAAGGGAAAAGATCCCTGGTCCCTACGCCTGACCTGGTGGTCTCTGTGTGATCACTGGGTTGATCTGCTGCCAGGGGTTAAGATCTGCTTCACTTCCCAGTTTTCCAACTGGGGCTCGTCTATCACCCCTACAAAAGCAGGCACGCTTCTCTTTTAGGCGCACACACGTACACACACACACACACACACAAAAAATACTTTCCTGCCAGGATGAAAGACAGGCAGAGCAGCAATATCCCGAGAGCAGACAGACCCTCTTAGACCAGCAGCACTGGTCTAGCATCCAGACTCGTAAAATGGCTTGGTTCAGACAGAGGGCTCTTATGCGATGGTCCTCTTGGCAGGGCCAGTTCCTTGGGCTGTGAGACATCCCCCTGCCCTGTCCCATTAGAGACCCTAACGCTGTCGCCTCCCTTTTTACCTCTGTCACTCAGGTCGAGGCCTGGGTCCAAAGCAGATGGTTCCTTCTCTTCTGCCTTCCTCGCTCAACTTCCCCCAGCAGCGTCCAGCCTTTTGCATTTGCTTTCTCCAGCTCTTCCTGTTGTAACTGCGCTTGAACTTTGGGGTGTTTGACTAAGCCGATAAACAACCCAGGAGCATCTGCCAGCTCCCTCTGGGTTCGCTGCAGAAGCTAATGATCAACCCAGCGCTCCCCACCAAAAAGTAGCCAACAGCCACATGATCAGCCCACGTGATGGGGCCCAGGTCTTGCCATCACTCCTCCCCCAAGAACCTCCCAGTAAGAAAAGATTCATAGAAGCTGAAGGTCGGAAGATCAGCTGGTGGGACATCCAGCGTATCACACGTCACCCAGGTACCCCACTGTGAAGCCCAACAGGTTGTGTTCGGCTAAAGCATCTCGACATGGAGACTTCCAGAGATGGAGATCTGATCTCAAGACACGTGAAGTGAGACCATCTTGGCAGGAACCAGGGGCCCGTGAGAATCCAACAGAATGCACGTGGCTTGGGTGGAGTCTAGTGGTCAGAGCAAGGGGGGACTAGGAGCCAGGACTCTTGGGTTCTCTTCTCAGATCTGGGAAGGAATTGGGTCTAGTGATTAGAGGACAGCAAGTGAGAGTCTAGACTGCTGGCTTCTATTCCCATGTCTACTACTAATTTGCTATGTGGCTTCATGCTAATCACCTCCACTTCCCCAGCTATAAGAAGGGGATAAGAGACCTCATAGGGCATGTGAAGGTTAGTGTGTCTAGAATGCTTTGAGATCCCCACATGAAAAATGCTAGAAAAAGGGCAAAGATCTGTCCCCTCCAAACATTCTTCTCATCATATCAAGTAGCCAGGCTCAGAGGCCTGTGATCTCATGAAGAATGGAACTCAAGTAGGACTCTGGTAATAAAACGCCAGTAATTTGTATTATGGTAACACCGAGATGCCCCAACCCTGACTGGGGCTCTGCTATGCTGTTTGTGGTGCAAACACACAGTAAGAAGCAGGCCCTGCCATCAAGAGCTGACCATGATCTTCTTCATGGCCTCCATGTTTCCTGGGTAAACGGTTCCATTAATAACCGAGACCTGCACTTTTTGGGGTGGTATGTTACCTTCCCAGGTGTAATTCCCATAAACTGAACGTGAGAGAGAACGTTGCTGAATGCACCTGGTGCGTCTGCTCAAGGCATTACTGGAATTTCACTTTCAACTGCTGAGAGCAATTTCTGATCTGACTCAAACCACTAAAACATCATTGACTTCCATGGCATGACACTGGATTTACGCTGAGATCAGAATCCGCCCCCGTCTCCAGTGAGATTTGCAGAATCTATAAGGACGTGAGAACTCAAGGGCAGTTCATGTGCATGAGGAAGAGGCTGCTCAAACTTGGGATGACCTGGAGGGAGTGTGGTCTAGTAGTTAGAGCATGGGCAGGTGGGGGAAAAAACAAAGACTCTGGTTTCTACTCCTTCCTCTGCCACAATGGTCAAACTGTGAGTTAAAGGCTTAATATTCAGGGGCTACAGAGTCCTAAGCCATGAGTAGGAATGGTCCTCCAACACGCCGAGGTTTTTAAGCCTCCTCATCCAGGTGTGAAGTCCAGCCTCCTCTCTGTCTAGGACCCCCAAGTATTAAACCCTCTGCATCTAGCCAGCCTTTCAAGTAATCCCCTGGCCTCAGTTTCCCTTTCTGTAACCTGGGGATAAAGATACTGATCCAAGTTCCTGGGGGGGGGGTGGGGAAACTTAATTCAGTGTTTATAAGGTGTTTTGAGATCTCTTTCTGAATAGTTCTCCAGGAGAGCCAAAGCTGCTAGCTCCGTTGTTCACGCCACCTTCCTATAATATGCAACACCCAAGGTGCCCAGAGCGGAATCGCGGTAGCAAGGCAACACCTGCATGCTGCACTTGCCTCACGAAGCTGCCCAGCGCGTGAACCATCAGAGAGAAGCCAGTGGCCGTCTTGTCCCCACTGCAACATTTGCAGAGAAAACAGCTGGTTAATGTGTAGCTAGAGAGCTCCAGGCTGGTCCAGCTGTAAACGTACTGGAAGGCCTGGAGGAAGAGGAGGAGATGGGGAGCGGGAGCTGAAATCTGTCTCTCCCACCCCACCCCACCCAGCACTGGTGGAGGTTCAAGTTGGTGTTAGGGATGAGGGGCAGCCAGCTAGCTACACATGTCTATCCACATCCCACCTGTGGACATCTCACCCACCTTTACCTACCTGCCCATTGGATGGAAGGTTTCCATGGCTTCACAGGTGACGTGAGGAATCTGAGGTGAACAGGTGCTCAGATGCCGCTGCCATGAAGCCGTACACAGAGCCGTCTGAATGGCTTTAGAAACTCCCATCCTGTGCACAGTGTAAACGGGGCGCCTCCACCCCATTGCAGTAGGTAATAAAGAGTCACTCTTTCCTTTTAGAGTAACAGCCGTGTTAGTCTGTATTCGCAAAAAGAAAAGGAGTACTTGTGGCAAAGCAAAACATGACAGGGCGGTAACAGAAAGAGTTTTACGTGTATTCTGCTGATTTTAAAACGTTGCTTTCTTCAGCTGCGTTTTCTCTTTTCGTAGCTCCGCTGTGAAACCAGATAAACTTTTACATGCATTCCTGCTGGGGCCCTGGGCATGTGCCCAGTTTCTCCGTGCCTCAAGATGTCACTGGCACCTAGATTGTCCATTTGGGCCAGGTCTACCCCAGACTCCCCCAGTTCCAGGGCTCTGATACACACCCTACACGCTCACCCAAGGCCCCAGGAGATCAGCAGCCTTCACTACATTTCATTCTCTTGACTCTTCTTTATAAGTCGCAGGAGAGACCAGCTTCACTTTCTCATCACACCTGTATCCCTGCCTTGCTAAAGCCAGGCAGCCTTTGCTGGTGCATGGGCTCTGGCTTAGAGCACTGGGGCTGGGGACCAGATGCACAAAGAAGGCTGGCCCTGCAGCTGCCTTCCCCGCACAAAGTGCCCCTGGCCAAAGGCTCTGCTGGTCTACATGCCAATCTGATTCCTCTTCCAGAAAATCACAAAACTCTAACCATCCCCACAGCCCGCGTGCGCCCAAGCTTCCCCTTGCTCCCCACCCCCCGCGATATGTTCCCTCCCCTCCCACCTGAGCACAGACCTCCCCCACGAATCCACTGCACCCCCATTTGTCCCCGGTCCCTAGCGCAGACCCTGTCTCTCCCCACCCACATCCACTGCATCTCCGTACCACTTGCCCCTTCCTTTTCCGCCATATCACAGAGGCTCCCTAACCCCACCCCATCACCATTCCCGTACACATGCCCCTTCCTCCACCACCCTAACACGGACCCTTCCTCCCCTCAGCCAGCCTTGCCTGCCCCACAGAGCAGACCCCTTCCCTGCCTCCACCAGCCTCACTGATACCCTGGGCTTGCTTTGAGAATGGATGGGGAAGAAGCAGCACCGAACTCTCCAGGACCATCTGAGCTCTCAGCTCAGCCTAGGAAGACCTGGGTATAATACAGCGCCCCTCTCCTCCCCAAGCACCCTGCTCCCAGCCAGTGTCAGTACCACACATGGACAGAGCACGTTCTCTGTGAGACCAACAGGAGAGAGGAGATTTCCTATCAGGATGACTTGATGGCTGTTCCCTCTCTCCCTCCCTTTGGAGAAAACCCAAACATGCCCTGGACCAGCTGCCGCACGCTCCTGCTCTGACCCAGACTGCTTTGGGCAAACCCCATGACCTCTGTGCCCTTCCCTCCTCCCCCCCTCCAATGATATTTCCCTAGCTCACAGGACCAAGGGTTTAATTAGCGAGGGTTAATAGCAAAACAGCCACGGAGTGGCCCTCCATGCAAGTCTGCTTTTTGAAGACCAGCCCAGTGTTCTTACCAGCCAAATCTTTAATCCAGGCACCAGCAAGAAGACTCCAGCCAGGCGGCCTGTGCCATCCACCTGGAGAGTGCCCTGGGTCAGCAGCACTCGTTCTCAGTCCCCGACGCGTGCTTCCCCGAGGGTACGTTCCAGGGGACAGGCTCAGGAGAAGACACCGTCTCTGGCAGCGAAAGAGGCCATGCTGCTTCCATGGACTGCACCACGGGCCCAGGATTCTTGATGTCTCTCCACCCCCCCTCGTTGCCACTTTCACGCAGCAACTCCCCCCCCCCCCGCCCCTCCCGTTTGCAAGACACGCAGAGCAGGGGACAGGCGTTGAAATAGATCGGACTAAATTTAGACCGACTACAACCCAGCCAAGAAAAACAAGCACATGGTGCGGAGAGAGGAGCCCCAGACATAGTTGCTAGCTCCCAATGGGAGCCAGGCAGCGCGCTAGCAAGGCATGCAAGCTACCAAGCCTTGCAGGGATTCACCACTCTGCTTGCTAGTGAGACAGTCTAGCAGGCCACGTGTGCAAATATCTGCATGAGCACATGGACGTTTCGTGGCAAGGGTTAAAATTTGACATTCCCCCCTTCCTCCCACCCTGGGCAATGCCATGAATCTGCCACACTCACCCTTCCCCCCAACTGGGGAGAGACAAGAGCTGGGCTGTACTTATACGATAACAGAAATGTAGGGCTGGAAGGACCCGCCGAGAAGTCAAGTCCAGTCCCCTGCACAGAGGCAGGACCAAGCGAACCTAGGTAATCCGTGCGTTAGTCCAACCGGTTCTGAAAAACCTCTAGTAAGGGGGATTCCACAGCCTCCCAACCGTGGTCCAGCGGAGCTCCGATTTTTTGGCCTTTGGAGTGCAACCCAATGCAATCATAGTATAATAATAATTAAAATAATAACTCTTCTAAATGATTTTTCATCCATAGATGCTCTTTACAAATAAGGGTCAATAGCATTAGCCTCATTTTACTGGTGGGGAAACTGAGGCACAGGTAGGCAAAGTGACTTGCAAAAGGTCACCCAGCAGGGAAGTGGAAAAGAACCCAGGGCTGCTGAATCCTAGTCCAGTGGTCTATCTACTAGACCCCAAGGGATGTATATGGAGGGACTGACCAGCATATGGGTGGGCTGGTGAAAGGCACTTATTTACGATAGGTAAGGCTGGAGGCTAGCGATAGAACTGGCTGGAAATTTGTCCTTCATTTTTTGACCCCAAAAATGTTGTTTTCATAGAAATCAAACCTTTAGAAAAATGTGACTTCAACCAAATTCCGTTTAGACTAAATAAATAAATGAAACAAGGTGTTTTGATCATCTCAAAATTTCCTACTTGGACTATTTCGGAAGGAACATTCTGATTTGCCCTTTCAGAATGGAATGAATTAGGGTTTTCATATACACGTGAAGAATAACTTTTAAAAAAGGTCAACAGCAGAACGGAACATTTATATCACCCTGAAATGACACTTTTTCAGATTTTTGTTTTTGCAGGAAATTAAAAACAACAACACAATGTTTTCATACTGCTTCAGAATGGAAGAAATTTCCAAATAACAGAATTTCCCTTAAAATCCAGGTCCTGCCCAGCGCTCACCAGTTAGAGGCAGTGTTATCTGGTGCATTGGCTCTCAGCCTTTCCAGGAGTCTGATTTATCTTGCGTACCCCCAAGTTCCACCTCACTTTAAAAAAGACTTGCTTACAAAATCAGACATAAAAATACACAAGCGTCACAGCACACTAGTACTGCAAAATTGCAGACTCTCTCATTTTTACCATATCATTATAAAATAAATGAATCGGAATATAAATATTGTATTTACATTTCAGTGTATAGTATAGAGAGCAGTACAAACAAGTCATTGTCTGTATGAAATTTTAGTTTGTACCGACTTCGCTAGTGCTTTTTATGTAGCCTGTTGTAAAACGAGGCAAAGATCTAGATGAGTTGACATACCCCCTGGAAGACCTCTGTGTGCCCCCTGAGGTACGCATACCCCTGGTTGAGAACCACAGATCTAGTGGATGGAATTCTCAGCTAGAACGAAGTAGAACTTGGGTCTACTCCAAACTCTGCCGTTAACTTGCTCTGTGAAAATGGAGAAGGCCCTTCCCTTCTGTTCCCCTTCTCACCCTTTGCCCGTCTTAGCTATTTAGACTGCAAGTTCTTCTGAGCGGGGGCTGTCTCCTTTGGCACGCTGGGTGCTGCACACACATGATGGGGCTCTGATCTCAACTGGGGGCCTCTAGAGACTACGGTAATACAAATAAGTAGTGAATGGACCTTATCTGGCGTAGGCTGGGAAGTTTTACAGATGTTGATCCATGTGAAGTTTTGTATGTAGGTTTTAGACATTTTGTGCATGGCCTATGCCTGTGCTAGCCCCTTAATGAACCAAAACAAGACTGGTGATTAGTGGGCATTACAGTATCATTAATAAGGGTTTCTCACTATTATTTTCCCTTAAAGGAGAAGAGCTAGAGATTCCATTACATCCACAAGGGAATATGCTACTGCCAATCTATTTACATGGAAGGTGGCCAGACACTCCGGTGATGGGCAGCCATACAAAACCCTAAGATAGCTAGCTTGCCTGGGGTAAACACCACATCCCAGGGCTGTGGAGAGAAGAGGGAAAAATCTGTGACTGACTTCCCCATTTAATCAAAGAGACTTATAAGCAAAGAGAGGCAATGCTGCTGGCCAAACACAAACTCCAAATAGGTGGAACTTTGCTAGAAAACTTTGTTTTCTCCCCTTGCACCAGTTCTACATCCAGGCAGACAGAGTGCATCCTGCAAGAGCACAAGCAGAGAATCAGGCCCGTCTCGTAGGGCAATGCTGTGTCCCAAATGTGTAACTTGAAATGGGCGTGAAAAGACCTAGTAGAACCTAAGTCATCTTCTTTCACGAAAGGTGCTTAGGTACCTTGCAGACTAACACGGCTACCCCCTGATACTAGGTACCTTGCTGTTTGCTACAATATGGTGCTTTCCAGTGGCACAGAGATTTGCTCCTAGGAAATATCTGCGGATGAGCCATTTCAGGCACAGAGAAAGGGGACGAATTCCATCCATTGCAAGGAAACCATCCCAGTTCTCCCGATAACAAGGCTGCATGACTTTGACAGGGTCCGCTGCATCACTGATTCAGATCATTAGCCCATCTGCTCCAGTCTCCTGTCTTGGCCAGTGCCCAAAGAGGAAGGAGAGGCAAAAAAAGCACCTTACGCAGTTGAGATCTCTGGGTTGTAACTCGAGCCAAGCCAACAATTTGAGGAAAGATGGTTCTTTATAAACAACAACCACCCAAAAAAACCCTCACCAAATCTCCCATATTTGCAGCATTTAAAATGGTTAGAACACAGCATTACTAACTTTCATGATTTAATCTCATGATACCTGGTGAGGTAAGGTTTTGCTTAAAGTCCCAGCTCCTGCAGTCAAGTCATTATCGGGGAATCTCTCTTTTTTTTTTTTTAAATGAAAGCTAACTTTCTAGCCCTTGTGCTTGCAGAGGCAAGTTGGAAAAGTGATCACCTAAAGGCTCCAAAACCAAATAAACTTCCTCCACGTTTCTTACTTAAAACCAAACAAACAAACATGATTTTTCAGGGCCTGATGCATGACTTTCAAATGGTTGGGGGTGAGCAACACAAGGGAACGAGCTATTAGACCCCATATACTGCCCCATGCTTGCAGGCAGCATGAATTTACAGTTCTGATGTTAAACCCAGCATGTCTGGAGTGCAGACAGATTTAAGGCCACAGCAATAGAACAGAGCAAGACAGATTGGTAACTGCTGCATTTGTGCAAAGGGGCTGGCTTTGCAAAGATCATGCACCAAACTGCTGATGGATCCCAGCTTCTAAGCACCTTTTCAAGCTGATTCAGAGCAGAATTGCTTTTTGACTGCTAAATGCAAAGCAATTTATACTGTGGCACAAATTCCCTTCAATGCATTTTCATTTGAACCCTAACCAAATACCTGAGGCTGGCAGGGCAGGACTTCAAGGAGGAAGCAAAGCATGTGAAAAGAGAGAAAGAGATCCCACACTTTTAATTCCTCCCAATAGGAGCTGCACTGTTAAATAACTTAGTACCATAATTCACCCAAAAGGGGCTCAGCTTAAATATGATGCTGGGGAGGGGTGGAGAAGCTAAATAGTATAATACAGAACAGACTAGCTTACCGTAAACTCTGTGTAGCAGCCGTGTTAGTCTGTATTCGCAAAAAGAAAAGGAGGACTTGTGGCACCTTAGAGACTAACCAATTTATTAGAGCATAAGCTTTCGTGAGCTGTAGCTCACGAAAGCTTATGCTCTAATAAATTGGTTAGTCTCTAAGGTGCCACAAGTCCTCCTTTTCTTTTTGCGTAAACTCTGTAGTAGTGCAGCTCTGTGGTGACCCATTTTCTCTTTTCAAGCCGGGCAATGCTCAGAAAAATGCCTTTGGCTCCATGCTCAGCAGCTCTGATCCCTTTTCTAATGGCAGCTGTCCAAGCCCATTAGCTTGCAGGGCCAGTGCAACTGTTAGCGGAACGAGCTTAAGTCTATTCTCCATTGCTCACCAACACACCCATCTGCTAAGATCCAGTGGCAGACCCTTTATTGCTGGAGATGGCTCTAGGAAGCTAAGGACACAGCTTGGGGTGCCGAATCCCAGTGGAGTTTGCATTCTCAGCTGTTAGAAAATGAAGGGAAAAGACTTTTGATTCCTAGGCGGTCCTGGACCTGACTCCTGGCTTTTTCTCGAGCTCTAGCGAGGGTGGCATCCGCAAAGCGTGGCTGTGTCATAAGCTTTCTCAATACCCAGACATTTTACAGCAGTCCCCGTGCTTAGCATCGGTATTTGCATTGCGGTAGCATGTAGAGGCCCCAGCGGGGATCAGGGCCCCATTGTGCTAGGCGCTGTGCAGACACAGCCCCTCGATCTGAAATGCTTACACTCTAACTCAACACGACAGCTGAAGGATCATTATTTCCATTCTGCAGATGGGGAAACTGAGGCACGGGGGTGGGGGAGAGTGATTTGTCAAATATGACAGAGGGAGGTGGGACAGAACCAAGAACTGAGCCCCACTGTGGCACCAACTCACAGAACTCTGTCCCCATTGCCCCGTCCCTTCAAACAACCTGACTAGCACTGCAAGACCCTTATCTGCACTTCCTGTTACCTGGAGTATCCTCCCCTCTACCTGCCCCCTCATTGGCTCTTCAGCTACAAACATCTCTCAGCTTCCTTGTTTGTGAGCCTTTTAGTTTCTTCTTTCCCCCTAAGCTATTTCTTATGTGACTGTTTTAGTTCACCCCCAGCAACATAGAGGGCAGGGTACAGCTTGCATTGCATCTCTGGGTTGCAGTTCTTTCCCCTCCTAACCCCGCCTAGCTGTGACTTGGGCTGCCCGGTATTTGCTCCATCTGTTGATTTCAGCTTCCCTGCCATGAGCTCCAAGCCATGCCAATGTCCAGATGTCCTGGGTGGGAATCGGTTACACAGAGGGTGGGAGGGGTGCAGGCGGAAATTCTCCTGGGAACAGCCCATGGTACTATATGGGCTGCTCAGGGTCGGCGCCTCAAGCAGAGTCTTTCGCAGGCCTTGATCAGTGGAAGGTGTTTGGTGCAGGAAGGAACCCGTAGGCCATCTCTTTAACCCTTTAACTGCTGCTCAAGGTACCAAATATGCTCGGGCAATAAATACATCTGCTGTGCTGCCCGATGCACCAGGCGCAGACAGGTCAGCCTACACTGGCTCCCCTACCCAACCTCCCAGAAACCCCATTGATTTCAATGTCAGAATGGCAGCAAAGCAGGTGGCCCTTCTAGGAGAAGAGCGGGGACCAGCAGGGAAAAGGTGAAACAAGAGAAGGGTGTTTTTAAAAAGTCTGCCCCAGAGCCTAGGTTCGAAAAGGTCCACGGCATTGCAACCTAGCTTGGGCAAGTAGAGGGAGGACAGAGATCATCAGGTAGCTAACATCCACACAAAGGTCCAGTTCTCTACAGCCATGTATACCTTTACACCAGCCCCAGGGTATATATAACTCACTGGTGAGTGTGTTGCAGGTCCTCCTCGGTGCCTGATGCACAGAGGAGACGAGTCTGTGACAGCCCCATTTACAGAACCTTGACTCCAGTCGAGCAGATGCTTAAAGCTCCGGCCGTCCCTGCTGCCTTCTGATGCGACAGTGTTCCACCCCGACTTTGCAAGGGTGGGAATGGGAGGAGGAGGCTGCCTTCACTTTCTCATGCAACCCTGCCCCTCCCAGCATGGACGCAAAGCAAGCTCCCCGGCCAGGAGAAAGTAGGGCAGCACGGCTAGTTTTTCTACAGTGCTAGGTGTGGCTTGGGGTGCTGCTCTTCCACCAGCAGCTGTGCCCAGGCACAGAATATGCCCCGTCCCATGCAACAGGACTTGGCATGATGCTGGAACCAACTGGCAGCTCACGGCTTCCTTCCTGAGTCAGCCGGGGTGAGTTCCTGTGGCTAGTCTGTGTAGGTACAGTATCAAAGAGGTACCACCCCCTCTAGCGTGGATGTAGTTATATCATACAAAGGTGCTTATAGCTAGTCCCATATGGGAAGGGGAATAAGGTATTCCGGTAAAAGGCACCTTTACCCCCAGATAACTGCCTCCACCCTAGGGTTGGCAGGCGTGCTGGAACATGTTTATAGTGAGGGTGCTGAGAGCCAGTGAACCGAACTGTAAACTCTGTATAGGGTGGAAACCACTTCAAGCCAGGGGATGCGGCAGCCCCCTCAGTTCCAGTGCCCACGACTGGGAAATAATCACACGCCCAACTGACATATATTTCATAGAGTTAAGGCCAGAAGGGACCTTTGGATCATCTGGCCTGACCTCCTGTGTATCACCAACTACTCAGTTTCATCCAGGTACCCCTACGTCGAGCAGATGACTTTTGTCAGACAAAAGCATCTCAGTGCCTGTGACTCTAGATTGTTGTATGCCACTGGCAGACAACGCCCCAGGGCCCTGCAAGTGGCAAGGAATTGACTAGGTGAGAGAATCCCTGCAGGTGAATCATGCCCCATGTTGCAAAGGAAAGTGGAACCTGCTCCTCCCACCCCGCCGCCTGGCCTCCTGGCCAATTTGCTGGGGAGGAAAATGCCTTCATGACTCCAAATCTGGCAACCAGGATCGCCTGAACAAGTGGAGTTGCAGCAGATTTGCCCAGCTGCAAGATGGATATGCGTGTTCAGCCTGGAAGGCCGGGAATTGCTCCTGGGCCAGTAGTAAGCACTTGGAAGAAGACAGTCATGTGTGCTCCTTCAGCGAACCTCCCCCCACACCCACACCCAGCCAGGGCTTATTTTGTAATGAAAGAGGTGCCAGGGCTCAAGCCATTTTTTTACATTCATAACGGATTCAGCCAGAGACGGGATGAAAGTCTCCTGGGGCCCCAGTGCTGGAACCGTGGGCTCACCCTACTCTCTCTGTCTGTGGCCCCACTCCATTCCACCCTTTCCCCCACAGCCTGCCCCCGTTCTGCCCACAGCCCCGCTTCTTCCCCCTACGCCCTCACCCCCACTCTCTCCTTTCAGCACCCCGGCTGTGGCCCCGAGACCGGAGAAGCTCCGTTTCCAAAACAGCCACAGCGGGGGCAGATTTTCCAGGCCCCCCAGACTGGCTGGGGCCCCTGAACACGGGCCCCCTTGGCCCATGCGGTAAGGCACTGGATGCAGCAAGCCCAGAGGTGGGGGCTATGAACTGCCAAGCCTAGAGGTGCTGGGTCTCAACCCTGGCAAGCCCCAGCACAAATCAGCACTGCCCTCAGCCACACAGGCACTCAAATTGTTTGGAGGTTCAGACGCGTTCAGAGACTGATCTGAAGGATGCGGAGTTCACGCAGCTGGGCTGCAGGTCACAGTGAGAACCCAGGGTGAGTTCTGCTTCCATTCACTGGCTTGCAAGTATTAGGAGGAAGGTTGCTGCCTCGCATCTGGTGCTGGACAGAGAGTGGGAAGGGCCGCAGCAGCCAGGAAAACGATGGGGGGGGAGGGGAAGGGAAGGGAGAAATGGAGGAAAAGGGGATCCAGAGACCCCCCTGCAAGGTTCATTTTGGGTTCCAAGCAAAGATCAGGGCTACAGTGAAAGCGGGTACTATGGACTGAGGTGCATCAGCCAAGTTGGAGGAGGAAGCCAGGTGGTGAGTTGCAATGAAAGATCTTTGCAGGAGACCATGAGTATAACAGCAGGGCTGTGTCTGGGGGAGGACCCCCCAGAACTGGAACAGTAGCAAACCAGGGCCAGGATGCATTGACAGAGCTGCGGAGGCCGCAGGAAAGTTTGCCTGGAGCTTGTTTGAGCTGTAGGCGTTAGCCCCTGATATTTACAAGCACTGAATTCACCCACAAAACAGAAAGATCCAATCTTACAAGGAATCACCGCTCTGACTTACCTTGGCAAACTTCACACCCACTAGCTACAGGGTCCTTCGGCCAATCCTCCGGCACGCTTCTTGTACCAACTTCCCGAATATTCCTGAGATTTCATCTGCCAGCCAGAAACGGAGGGTGGGGTGGAAGGAATCAAGCGTGTTAACACCCAGGACTGGATACGGTGGGAGAAGAAAACAGCTGAACTCTCTCACAACCAAATCCCGCCCTGAAAGCCAGGGGAGAAGGTTCTAAGCTGACACTTTAAAAATAGCCACTCGTATTTTTGATCCTGAAAGCAGGATTCTGACGGGAGGAGGAGGGCAGAGCGGGGAATCCACCAGCAGAGGATTTTCTAATTGGACTCACTTCCTTATCAGAGTCTATAGCCAAAGCAATCTCTGGTGATATCCAAGAGATCCAATCCGGACCAATACTCATAAGAGACGCTGCAAACTCCTGACCGTGTTGGAATCCCCCTCACTCAGTTCTCAGTGTGACATGCTCTGGGGCTGAGTTTATGCTGCTCTGAAGAATGGTTTTTAAATAGCTCCCTGCCCTCCCCCAGCTTTGGAACATCATCCAGGTCTGGAGCCGCTTGCTGATCCCAGGTTGCTGCGAAGAATTCAGGCAGAATCCCCTTGTAAATAGCTCCAGTTACTTGTTTCCGCACAGGAATGGGAAGAATCAAGATGCATTTCAAAAGGAGAGGTCTCAATCTGCTGTCTCTCTCCCTGCTTTACCCAAGGGTTGGCCTGAAACAAATCAATGAAGTTGAAGCCCACTCTCAGCTCATCTGCCAGGCTGAAACCTCAGGTCCTGGTGCTTCCCACAGGACACAACCTTTCCTACCCCTTATATGAGCTCAGATCCTTTTTTCCCCATGCTTCTCCAAAGCCTTAGGAAAGCTGGAGTCACTCCCATCCCATGTCTGGGGAGAGGAGTTCTTGAGAACATCCAAAGGACAAAGCTCTCTCTCCCTCTTTTTCCTTAGGTCCCTCCAGGCACGGGGAGAGGCTGAATAGAAAGGAGAAAGGTCCGAGGGCGTATGGATGGGAGGCCCAAACTCCCCCTGTACTTTTCCTGTGAGCCTCTCCAGAATGTGGGCAGCAGATCTGAGAAGAACTGGAGTCCTCTTCATTGCATTGCTGGGGAAAGCAAAGCAGGAAGCCCCAGTCAGATGTTAATTCATCTGTCCCGCTCCCCTCCCCACCTCTTAGCAGAGGGTGGGTGCAGATTTTCACAGAAAGGCTTCAGGCCACCGCACAGATAAATCAACAGACAGAAGCACCTGCTCCTAGACTAGCAACTGCGTATGGGAGGCGCTCAGCCCAGCCCTGGGCTGCACCATGTGTTTAAAACGTGAACTGGGGCTGGAGAGGGGGGAACCAGAGAAGGGAGGGTGCAGGGAAATGGAGGCGGGGGGGGAAGGTTGTCTAAAAAAAGATAGAAACAGATGTAGCTGGAGCCAAGCTGCCTCTGATCTGCCCCGTCTCCTGGGGAGCTGACAGTCGGTGATGCTCAGTGGGTGGAAAGCAGGGTAATGCCACAGAAACCAGCGGGGCTCTGTGGATACACCGGTTGAGGATCTGGCCCTCAGCTCTGCGGGGCTCTTCTCTGCCTGAGCTTGGAATGCTTTGCTGCTATCGCTCTTCTTCTCCATGAGCTCTCGAAATCAGACCTCCCCTCGTCTTCTCTTCCCCCTGAGCATCGGTCCTGGTAGCTCCAGAGCCCGAGACCCGGGGGCTAGATCATGAGGTGCAGAATTCTCGTTTGCTACCACAAGGGCATCGGGCCTGAACTCCCGGGGCCTGGGGCGCTGCAGCCGTCCATGGTGCACAGCCGTGTGAAACGAGGGTCAAATGGCTGCTGCACCACCGCTTTGCACCCATGCGACTGGCTACATGGCAAGAGAGAATCGGGCCCCCGATCTGGAGTCTGAAACCCCATGACCGCTGCCTCATATCCTACATCTGTCTTTGCAGGGAGGCGTGGCCCAGAGGGCTGAGCTCAGGGCTGGGACTCAGGAGACCTGGGTTCTGGCCTGTCTTTGCTGGATGACCTGGGGTGAAGCTCTGTGCCTCAGTTTCCCCGTGTGCCCAATGGGGATAGCGATGCTGCCCTCCTTTGTAAAGTGCTTGGCCAAGCTCCTGAAGAGAAGAGTTGGGCATCACTAGCTGTGTGGCCAAGCGGGTAGGCCGCTGGGTCAGCACTCGGGAGATCTTGGGTCTATCCCTGGCTCTGATATGCCATATCACTTTCCTGTTCTCCTTTCTCCAGGTTATTCATGCGGTAAGCCTCTTAGCATGCATACGTGCAGCTCGGCACAGCAGGGCTTGGCCTGTAATAAGAAGTAATAACCCGATTGTCTAGCGGTGAAGGTTCAGAACAATGCCGCGATCGCCGAGGTAGGACAGTTTTCTCAACCTCTCCTGACCATCACCCCTCCCCAGGCACAGGAGACAAGAATGCGGAGATGGAAAAGACCTAGTGGGGTCTTGGTGTCCCCCCGGGTGGGGTCTGTCCCCCAGGGCTCTCCCTCAGTGGCACCTGGGACTTTTTATTCTACTTCAAGTGGAAAGGGAGGGGAGAAGAAAGCTTTATTCGAGGAGCAAACCGTAGGGCTGCTGTGCTTGTGGTATCTGGGCTTGATTTGCCCTTTGGTCTCCCCGCTGCCCTGCTCCCCGGTCTCACTCTCACATCCCCCCTCCCTTTTCATAATCAGCCAGGCAGATGGCAGTGAGATGCCATGCGCAGTCCTGGCGCTGGGTCCAGCTGCCGTCCCTCAGCATGCCAGTGCTGACTGGTCAGAAAGCCCGACCCATGGGCCCTTGCGGGGGGACACTTTGGGGTTCGTTACCCTCGTTACCGTGCTGGGGCCTGAGTTCGAAAGATGGAACCAACTCCCCGAAGGGGCTGTTCGCCAGGGCCCTGGCCCTCGGGCTTCAAATAAGGAAGCCAAGTGAGCACACTGGATGCTTTTTTAAACCCTTCGGCTACTAATCCGCCCCTCCACATGCTGCTCTGCCATTGTCAATAGGCTGTAGGGAGGGTCCTGGGACATCCAGCAGCTACGCAGGTGACTTCTACCTGGACGTGCCTGGGCCATTGATCAGCACAGGAAGTGGCAGAGAAGTGCGTTGCGCTCTCCCCTCCCAGGAATCAGAGCAGAGGATTCTGGGATGTCGATGAGACTAACCGCACTCTTTTGCTCTTTTCTTGTGCCTTTCATCAAAGGATCTCAGCCCCGTGTCACCTCCCCTGGCCACTGAATTGTCTCTTCCAGCCACCCAAAGAGCTACCATGGCTCTCCTGGATCTCAAGTATGTCTAACAGGGGCTAGATAATAGTGCTGTGATTTAGCTGGTGCTCAGGAACTGATGAGATGACAACGCTGATCATTATTGTTAATGTATTAGAGGGTGCTTGGAGCTACTCGTGCTCAGAGAAAGAAACGGCCCCTTCTCCAAAAGGCTCACAAGCGAAATCTGACATGCACCGAACAGTCTGAGGTGCAACTAGACACAGAGCTGAACTAGAAA
The DNA here is from genome assembly GCF_965140295.1 of Lepidochelys olivacea. Classification (NCBI taxonomy): domain Eukaryota; kingdom Metazoa; phylum Chordata; order Testudines; family Cheloniidae; genus Lepidochelys; species Lepidochelys olivacea. Next base: position 6,123,881 of record NC_140434.1, read on the forward strand.
CCTCAACCCTGATCCAAAGTCTGTGGCCCATCCTCATGGAAATTCAGACACGTGATGGGATACGCAGGCAGAGGGTCCAGCCGAACTTGAGTGGCGGGTCCTGTTCACAACCCAGCAGAGTCCGGTGTGATGACAGCGCTGCCCATCTTGCTGACCCTATCAGCTCCTTGTGCTCCCCTGTCTGTCTGTCTCCACCTGTTGCCTCTCAAGTTCTATTTGGATTCTTGGCTTTCTGGGGCAGGGGCAGGCTATATTTGTCCAGCACCTAGCACGATCCCTGCTCCGTGCCTGGGGCTCATAGACCTGACTGCATACGATTGATAACTCATTTTGACAAGAAAGCGGCTTCTTTACGGAGCTGGGATGTTGAACATGCAGCTTTGCATGATGGGGAAAAAAAACCTTGAATTCTTCTTTCCACAAATATTTGAATAGTGATTTTCTTCTGATTTCTTTTTTCTTTTCTACATGTTTGAACTGCGGGGAATAAGAACACATGTCTTTTCCTTTCTGTCTCACTCTCTGGGGCCAGATTTCAGAGAGAACTCAAGGCTCAATTTCCAAATGCCCAGTGCCCACAACTGGCACTAGATTTTCTATCTAATGGTAACAATTTGGTCCCCCTTACCACAGCATCTGAGCATGGCATGCACACACGGTAATTATCTTCACAGTCTGCCAGTAAGGCAAGGCCATGCTGTCAGCCCCATTTTACAGATGGAAAACTGAGGCACAGGGAGACTAAATGACTTGCCCAAGGTCACACAGGGAGTCTGACAGAGCAGGGAATTGAACACAGGTTTCTGAAGGTGTAGGCTAGCCCCCTAACCACTAGCCCATAACTGCCACTCTCTTGCCAACTAGCTCAGCTCCCTTTAGGCACTTCACTAAGGGCCATCTTTTTCAAGCGCACTCAGCACCTCCCTGTGGGACAATGCTGAGCAGATTTTGCAAAGTTCTTTGCATCTCTGAAATGCTGACCCCATCTCAGTGTGAACTCCAGCCGGGCCACTTTGCAGAACTGCCTTTTCCTGCTGCCTTCCGCGTGGCTTTGCCCCCCCTCCCCTGAATTCTGTGCAGAGCTTCTGAGTCAGATGAAGCCCAGCCCTCCATGCGATTTCCCCCCGAAAGCAGAAATAATCCCCCAGGCTCAGACCAAAGTTGATCTCCTGCCTTGCTTGAAATTCGGCTCAGGGTGTTCCTGAAATCAATCCCAGGCCTGTTCGTAACTCTGCCGCCTTTAGCTGGGAGGGCTGTGTACCTGGCACAGCGGTTGGGTTTGCAAGGAAAAGTACGATCCAGGGAAAGCGGCGCTCCTGGTGAGGATGTGCAGCGCCGACAGAAGGAGGGTAGCATGGACACGAAAACATAATATAGCTTGACTTAATTTTGTACTCCGTAGACATGCCTTGATTCTTGGGACCAAGAAGTAGGGTGAGCAAGCCAAGAGGCCTGTGCAGTGTGTGCAGAACTCCACTGGGGGGCAGCAACGTCTAAAAAGTGGGGCGGGTTGCTCCGTTTGGCTTCTAAAGACTTTGGAAAAACCCTAGTTTCGCCATTTGTCCCCACATGCCAGAAACAGTCCTGGGGGATCTTTCCATGGGCTGCTGCACCTTAACTGCCTGGGGTGCCATTCTGCGAGGACTATTTCTTCCCTGATCACTCAACGGAGCTGTGCCTATAAGCTGGGGAGATGGAGGGTGCCGGGGAAGTGGGACAGGCCAGCCCCATACTGCGGAGGCCTGGCCGTTCTGGGAGAAGGTGTGCCAGTCTCTACCTAACCACACTCACCGGCTTGGTGGAAAGAAGCCAGCCCCGATCCTCCAAGGTACTTAGGTGCTTTACTCCAAAGGGAGTTAGATGCCTAAAATACTATCCAGGATCTGGACCCAGGACTTCATGCGCACAAGACTTTGTGCCCGATTTTTCTGGAGCAGCTGGGTTTTGAAACTCTGGCTATTCTGTTTCTGTGTCTAAAAGCCAAACCCCTCTGAAAATTCAGCCCAGGGATCTGAGGTTTTCCATACAGGTGTTATATAATCAGAGGTGGGAGTGCACACCTGCTCTAGCTACTCTCCTTCAGTCTCTCCATGCATAGCAGTGGACGCTGCACTGATGCATCTGTGCCTCAATTTCCCTTCCCTGTTTGTGTATTTAGCTTGCAAGCTCTTCGGGTCAGGCACTCTCTCTCACTATGTGTGTATGCAGTGCCCAGCGCCATGGTGCCCTGAGCTTAGGCCTACTGGGTGTTACCATTTTAATAATAATCGTCAAACTAGCCATGGATTTCACAATCTAAACCCATATGTATGTCCCTGGCTAGCCCCATACTCAAAGTTTGCTGGAACCACCTGGTCCTCTGCAGACACTCCCCTTCCCAGCATCCGCTCTTCTATAAGGGAGGGGAAGCATCTAAGAGGTTTCTCCTCCTGATTGATTGGCAGGTCTCATTCCCAGACCTTTTTGCACAGAACCCTCGTTACAGATCAGACCCGCCTCATTTGGCCTTTGGGCCACGCAGTGAATTAAGACAAAGCCACCAGGCTGCAATTAGAGATAAGGAACTGTTGATAATTATCCAGAGAGAAGAGGAGAAGGATTCAAACTTGGGCACGGAATGGGAGAGAGTAGGCGGGAGTGGACAGTTTGCCCGAGACATGGAAATTTGCATGAAAATGCACCGAGCTGAATGAGGTTCCATTAATATCAGAATCTCAATGACTCGAATGTCATCTCCCATTATCAGAGGGGGTTTTATTTGAATTATCTCTTTAATTTTTTTAATTTCAGTTTGATTGATTTTCTCTCGCATTCAGGCCGATCGGCGCATACACAGACTGACAGTGCCGATGTGGCCTCTCTTATAACCCCGTGCAGGGAGAGGAAGGAGGATGTGATTGAATAAGAACGAAACTCCCGGGACTGATTCTCTGCTATCCTGCCCCCTTCGCACTATTGTTCGCACTAGTGCAAAGTGGCATGCATTGGGCTAATGGTGGTGTTTCACAATCACTCTGCACTGTTGTGAGCAACGGCACTAGGGGCAGAGTGACAGAAAATGGACCCCAATGTGCATTTTGCTCATAATAGTTATTTTGGCTGATCTAGGAGATAGAGCATTAGACTGGGACTCAGGAGACATGGGTGCTAATCCTGGATGTATTTCTGGCTTGCTGGGTATCCTTGGGCAAGTTATTTCCTCTCTCGCTCTGTGCCTCGGTTTCCCCATCAGTAAAATGGGGATAATGAAGCTGACCTCCTTTGTCACAAGTTTTAAATTCTACTGATCAAAAGTGCTATGTAAGAGCTAGGGACTGTCGTTAAGTAAGATCAGCAGTGTTGGAAACTCTCTCAATTTTTACCATGAGCCTTCTCATTGTTGTTTGTTTTTTCTTAAAGCCCCGGTGGCTCAGATCAAAAGACTGCATGAAAACCTCAACTTATTTTTTTTTTAAAGTTTGTAACCTTGAGGACTGCCAAGAAAAGCTTGAAAATGTGACCTGAGTGTGACCCCAAAGGCTCAGAAATTAGAAGGCAAATAAAAATAACCAAATATTATTTATTTAAAAAAAGACCTCGGGATTTTTAAGTCAGTCTCGTGATTTCTGGATGCTTGGGGTTGGTTATGCTGGACCAGAACTAGGCCCACGATGCATTGCTCCCCTGCAGAATACCTCACTGTCATTGTAACAGTCCTCTCTGCTCACAGGACCACATTAAAATGCACCTAAATGCTTCATCGACAGGCACGTGAGAAATCAGATCCAAAGAAAAGAGTCTCAAGACCCTTTTAAACCTTCTCACCAAGAGAGGGCAAGGCTTGTGTTGTGGGCAGTTATGTTTCTTCTACTACATTGTCCTAAATAAACTGGAATCAACACAGACCAGCCCCTAAAATTAGGGGTTATCTGGAAATTCACAGTCCCACCTGTCCCGAAACAGAGGCCTTGTTTGGTGCTGGTTCAGAAGCCTTGGAGGAGGCAAGCAGGAGTTCTTCATCTAGCAGCTTATCCTTGGATCAGAATCCAAGCCCATGCAGGGTTCTCTCTCTCTCTCTCTTTCTATCCCCATTGAGAAAGACTAAAGAGGGATGGAAAATGCAGGTTTCTGGAGAATCTTGGTTGCTCCCGCTTTGACGAGAAAGAAAGATTTGAAACCAATAAATAAATGAAAGGTCCCCACCCAGCATGATCAGACATTAAGTCACCCACCCAACATCATCAGACAAACTTGCCAGATTTCCTGGGGCCAGATTTTCCAGGGTTCAACTCCCATTTGAGCACCTAAATAAGAGCCAGATTCTCAAATCCGGCTCTTCAGATGTTTAAGTAGGAGCTCAACTACTTTTAGCACCTGTCCCCCTTGCCAGTTTTCTGAACCCCGGGCAGCAACCCAAGCCTGGGCAGCTACACGGTTATTTTTAGCCCCATGAGTGAGCCCTGCAAGCCTTAGTCGGTTGACCTGGGCTCTGAGACTTGCTGCTGTTGGTCTTTTTTTGCTGTGTAGATGTAGCGATACTCCGCTGATGGGGGCTCGAGAAAACCCATGCACAGCCCGACCTTTATATTTTACAAATAAAATGAAGGGACCTAATATATTAGTTCCGATTCAGATCTCTGTTTGCACCAGTGTAAGGCCAGAGCCAATCCACTGGAGATTAATTGAGCTGCTGCCAAGTTACACAGGCGGACGTAACAGCAAACAGAATCCGGCCCATTGTGTAGAGCTTTTATTGGGAAGCCGTTTGTAGGAAAGTTGCTGTACGCAAAAATAAGAGCCCTGGTTAGGGTGACCAGACAGCAAGTGTTAAAAAATCAGGACGGGGGTCGGGGGCAATAGGTGCCTATATAAGAAAAAGCCCCCAAAATCGGGACTGTCCCTATAAAATCGGGACATCTGGTCACCCTAGCACTGGTTATCAAAGTGGACCCGGCGCCTTGCAAACCTGAAATCAGCACTCTCTGTGGCATACGCAAGGAGTTTTGAAAGAAATCTTCGACTGCTTTCAGCAAAATGATCCATTTTCGCACAGGGAAGTCCAGGGTTGGGGGGAGAATGGCAATTTTTTCCCTACAGGCATTGAGCTGCCTCTGCGATCTGCCAAAGGGTGTGTGGGTGGGGGAGGATTCCTCCAAACCCTTGAGCTCTCCTGGGGTCCCGTTAGCTCTTGTAGGGGGGGAAACTTCCCCTTGTTCAAAATGTTAACAGAACAGGAGGTGGGGAAGTGAACCCCAACCCTTGAGTCTAGTGGCTTCGCCCCAGGCAAGGTTGACTGCAGAAATGCTTGGGCTATTTAAAAAAAATTCATGGGAGGGAGGGGAGATACCACACACAGACACACACACAGACACACATACACCCCCCCCACACACAGATACACACACACACCCTTTCACCCCCCCCACACAGACACCACCCCCCCACAGACACACCCCCGCCACACAGACACCCCCCCCCACACACACAGACACACACACCCCACACTCCTCCCCCCACACAGACACACCCACACACAGACACACTCACGCCCAGACACCCCCCCACCCCCCACACACAGACACACACACAGACACACATACACCCCCCCACACACAGATACACACACACACCCTTCCACCCCCCCACAGACACCCCCCCCACAGACACACCCACACACCCACACCCCGCCACACAGACACCCCCCCCACACAGACACACACACCCCACACTCCTCCCCCCACACAGACACACCCACACACCCACACCCCCGCCACACAGACACACCCCCCCACACACAGACACACACACCCCACACTCCTCCCCCCACACAGACACACCCACACACAGACACACTCACGCCCAGACACCCCCCCACCCCCCACAGACACACAGACACAAACACACACCCCACACACATACACACACACATACCCCACACACAGACGACTAGGGAACGCTGTACACCCTGAGAAATTCTGAAATCAGCCTCTGTACATTTGTTTGAATTGTGGTTAAGTGACACTGGAATCTTCCATGTTTTCCTGGCCAAGTTGACAGAGATGGGCGAATATTTGGCCTTGGAGCTTACAGGAAATTAGTGTTCTCAGTGTCACCTGGTTAACAAAACAATGTGAGACTTTGGGAAACAGATTCCTGTTACATTTTTGAGAGAGAGAGAGAGTGTGTGTGTGTGTACAGATCTAAAAATGTAGGCCACAATCTTGCAAATCCACAAGCTGGTGGTTAAGTCCCATTAATTTTAGTGCGGTTACCCACATGTTGAAAGCTAAGCAGGTGCATAAGCATTTGCAGGATGAGGGCCACAGAGAGACATATTGGTCTGTAATATTCTTTACTGCATGCTTTTAAAATGGTAATGCCATCCACCAGATCATTTTGGGAGGTGGAGGTTTGGTCCAAGCAGCTGTGAGAATGAACGATCTTTTTGAGTTCGCCGTAGGCAATAAGCTGTATTAAAGTATTGCACTAACAGAAGCAGAAATTTGACAAGCTAAGGGAGAAGCTGGAGCACTGTACAGGATTTGGGAATAAAGATCTGTCCTGTGAATCCATTTCACTGTAACTGGAATTGCAACGTGCACTAAAATCGCCAAAGACATTTCAATCCTCTTCCCTCCCGGCGGCATTTCACTGGCTCTGAGTTCACAGGGAGCAGATAGGAGTAAATATGAATCAGGTCTATGCCACCAGGAATGCAGCAAAGGAGTGAATTCAATCAGATTAGAGGGTTGTTAGTTTTTTTTTTTTTTTCCACAATGCCATTCAAGGCCTGGAAAGGCAGTCCCTGTCCCCTTGAACCAGTCCATCTCTGAAGCACTGCTATGCAAATTGGTCATTCCTTTTGCAAGCTACATTAAGACTTCGGTAAGCAGCAACTGCAGGGGTAAGACACTTGCTTTGGGGTTGTCGGGCTATTTTAAGAGAGAGAAAAAATTGCTTAGTTTCTTTCTTTGGCTACACAAGAATCAGGACAGAGCAGAATGATCTTGATTTTATCTTCTTGGGGTTTTTGTTTAATCAAAAAAGGGTTTGCGGGGAAAGTGTTTCTTTTCTGCCTCTGAATATTTCCAACTCGAATTTAGTCAATGTCTAGCTAATATTTAACTTGGGGCTACAAATGCATTTGTTCCAAACCCACATTGCATAGTGTTTAGAGCTATAGGGAAACCAAAGCTTTGTACACCCTCAAGGCTCTGCTACTGTAGTTCCCAAATGAAGCTGGCTTCTGGGGATATGGATATGGCATACAGATGTATAACACTGTTTCTTATACTTTCCAAAATAAATCAAACGACAGCATCCTGAGAGATAGGGAGCAGCGATGCCGGCTAGCTAAGCAGCAAATTGAATTCACACACACTGAATTATAAATATGGCGGGGTGGGGAACGGTGCAAATTACATGATCGGCTTTTGAAAGACACATTTATCAGTTAACAAATCACTCTCTCACAATAGACCTCTTGCAACAATGGGAAGAGTCTGTATCATTCCTGTATTACCATGGTTTCTTTTTGTTGCTGCCACTTTCTGGCTGCCTAGCAAACTTTTTAATTGGTGTACTTGGAAGAAATTCTCATCTGCTGTTTTCTGGCTTGTTTTTGTTTCAGTAAAAGCATATGCGACAAACAGATTTTAAAAAAAAGCAGGCAATATTCTTTTTTGCACACAAAAAAACCTCATTCTTCAGTTCTCATGCTATCAGTTGCTTCTTTGGTCCAACCATGTGTTAGGACTGCAAAGAGTTAATATGCAAATGATCAGATAGATACACGTCCATCAAATATACATCCCTTCGTGGTGATGGATTTTTTTAAATTTAATGGGCCTGTCAATCACATCACGTTCCTGGGACCTTTAGGCTGCAAACTCTTGCAGAACTCTTTCTTTGTATGCCAAATTCTGTCTCTCAGGTTTTGCTGGAGTCTTTAAAGCCAGCTCTGAACATAAGAGCTATCCATAGGCAGGTTAAAAAGAAATATACTCCGCAAATGAAATTTACAAGCAAAGAGTATCATGTCTGGGGACAAATCAGGCTCATTGTTTGTTTTCATGTGTTTATAATTTCATTTTTATGGATACATTTGTGAAACTCTTGTACCCAGAGGAGAAAATTTTATTTTAGATGGGTCTAATCTGGAACTCTGGAGGGGGCTTCTCTTTGTTGACATCCCCTGTTTTAAACATGATGGCAAATAAGAAAAACAAACTAAAAAGAGCGAATGAGAGAGAACACCCAACTGTGAGTGGGATGAAATCTGACCCAAGGATTCTAAAAAGCAGAAGGGCACCGATATAAATGGGAGATGTTCGGCTAAGAGGGAAATTTTGTAGGCCCTTTCATGAAAAAGATGTACATGTCAATAAGCAACAGGCAACACTGTGAAGGAAAGGATGCTGGAATGCTGCTTAGCATATTCCAGGAGGCCATGGATTTCGCCGCTTTTTAAAAGACTGGTGGCAGGGAGAGAGGTGGAAATACCACCTATCTTGAGTTAAACAAACACGGATGTCACTATTACAGCATCATGAAAAGGGACCTTGAAGTGACCTGTGCAAAGGTTTATTTGAGTGCAGTACGGCACTTTATGCCCTTGCAGTGAAAGTGCAATCAGGCAGTGTAAGCCCATGCAATGGGATATTTAAGTGCAATAGTATGAAGGATATAGGACATGTACAATGGATATGAAGTTTGCAAAATCCAGCATGCCCTTTCACCTGGGGAATGATTGTTTTTAATGGGTGAGTAAACAAGACATGTCCCGATGGTAAAAGGGCCGGTGAGCAGCTCTGCGCCTGGAATGATCATTTTTCATGGCAGTGTTGCAAGGCTGCTCTGTTCATTCAGTGCATGATATGCCCCGGTCCTGCAAAAGCTTATCCGTGTGATTAATTTCACACATAGGAGTGTTCTGTTGACTAAAACAGGGCCACTCCCATGTGTCGGTCTTTCAGGATCGTGGCCTCACATATATGGTGATGGCTCTGCAGAAAACCTACAGACATCACCATGTGCGTGTGATGATCCTGAAAACACTAACATCCAGCTAAGGATCCATGCTGAGCTGTACTCATGTGAGAAAGCTACTCCCAGTTTGTAGTGTTGAGCCCTAAACTTATCTTTACACCTTCATTCGCTGGGATACTCTGGGATTTTCATTTTTTCCTGCACTGTTCAATTGTACACCTTACCCCGTCGCTGTTTTCAAGGGTCTGCTTTAGACACAATTGCATTTTGGTTTTCCAAAAGAAGCGTATTTTTCAGGCTAGAAGAGACAACGCAGCGCATCTGTATCACAGGGCAGATGCATTACAAAGTGATCAAACAGAGCTACAACATCCTAGGATGGAAAAGTCCTACTTCCTTCAGAAACACTTACATAAAAATGTGAATATTTCCTTTTACAGTAATGTATCTTTAATGCAACTAAATATACTTGGGAAATATCACTCATGCAACTGATCCCAAAATTGCATCAAATGTACTTCTTTTGTTACAATTTTCTTCCAGAATGGAATGTCAGCTTTCTGTAATATGCGGCATACCCTAATCACTCTTTTGTACAGAACTCTGCAAAGGTACTTAGCATGAAAGATGCTAAGCAAAATAAATGATATTGAACCATGTAGCATCTTTATCAGGGGTGAATGCTTTTCTTTTCAGCTGCTAAAAGGCTTTAATATACAAAAGCTGCTCAAAGAAAAGTGATCTCTTAAAATAAGCAAAAACAAATAAGGTGGGTTAATTTCGGATTCTTTTTTTTTTTTCTGGGAGAGATTCTAATGCAATCAGTTTGTCAAGATGATGCTTGATAATGTAATTCTGCATATATTGTCCTGTGACTGAGGGAAACAAATCCCATTAGAAAAATGGAATGGATACAAAACAATTTAAGGCAGAATGGAAAATATTGCCCACGGTGTAGTAATAAAAAACAACACCTTTGTTTGCAAAGAGATGAACTGATTCTTGCTTAAAACTAGAGTGGGTCAGATCTAAATGTCCTTGATGCTTGAAAAGTTTGAATGTGAGACAGAACTTTGCAGCGGGGGCTCCTGGCTACTTAACATAATTGTGAAATCCATTCAAAACGGAAATAATGGTTTGATTCCTGAATTCCCATGGTAAGAGGGTAGGGGCCTGTTAATTCTCCAAAGTGTCTTTCTAGTCCCCCAAGAATTTGTTAGAAAATGAATCATTTTGTTTCTGAAATCCATATATACTCTGGCTCCTTGCACCCTTTGATGAGGTGTGCCTTTAGCTATCATTTAATGGTTTTTAACTTATTCTCCTTACTGTATGCACCGGTACTGGACATGTACATCTCAGTGGTACCTGACTGCGCCTCATTTCAGTCCTAAAAGTATTTAGACTCCATGCCCGTTAATTACCTCCTCACTTTTATCACTGAAATCACCAGCCACGAAACTGAGGTAACAGAATCAAACCCCACACCTAACCCTCTTTGACACAAAACCTTTGGGCACAGAAAATTGTCCTGGTTACAGAGATGTGGTGCTGTGAGAAACGGACTCGAAAGGTGTTTTCTGCCAGGGTCACCTTTAGACGCTTTCGGATGTCTCCGAGAACTTTACTGCTGGTGTTGCCCGGCAGCAACTGCCAGCTAGCGAGTGCAATTTGTAAGGCATGGTCATTTAATCTAGTGACTGAAGGCAAAATTGGTGCATTTTTAAGGGTAGCTAGATAGTAAATGTGATCCCTTTAACATGTCAGTCTCTTGATCAAATATGAACCCATCTACTTCCCTTCAATCTGCTTTTTGGCCATTTAGGGCCTGATTCACTTTGAACCCCCTTTACAGCACTCGGGCAGCATAACAGGGACTTAAACGAAACCTGTTTTAAGGCCCTTTTGCACTGCCCCAGCACTCAAAGGAGCATCAGCAGAACTAAGAATCTGGCCCTGCGTTTGTGTTTTCTCTGGGCTGGTTAAATCCGGTTCATTTAAAGGGGCCTGATCACCAATTCCAGATCACATTGCCCGGCCTCCTGTGTGGTCATTTACGCCAGGTGTAAGCCGATTTGATAGCGTTTTACACTGCCCCTGCTTTGCACTGGCGTAAATGACTGCACACAAAGTATGGGGCAAATGGAGAACAAGACCCATAAAGTACAATTTAAATACAAATCCTTCAGCTTTGTTAAAAGACATGCTAAATACCCCAGGCGCATAAGGGCTTTCCATGGTGTGGAGAATAGAGCTGATTTATTATGTAGGGAATTATCCGGCCTCAATTGCTTTATTTTTTAAATCCTACTTAATAGTTATTTATGTGCAAGTGTCTTTTATGCGCTTTTCCAAGCAAGCTGCATGTACATCCAGCGCTGAAGAACCTGGTACTTTTGCCTTCGATAAAGAGCTGAAGTTGCTACAACATGGGCAGAAAATACTTTGACAATTGCAAATAGAGAGAGAGAGTTTTTGGGGCCATCCAAGGTAATTGCAAATAAAGGGTGACCGCTGTATAAAAATACCCACTCTGCAGGAAAAATGCAAGCTGTAAAACGTGCTGTGGCAATTGTGATCACTGCACGAAATATATACTAGAGGGAAAATACAGCATTTAAAACCTTCGGTAACAATTAAACATGGTTCTTTGTGCTGTGTTTTAAAATCCACTTCTCAGTGTTCAGCCTTTGTTCCTTTTTAAAAAATAAATGCAGCAAACAGAGTATGTTTTAAAAAAATCAGTATGTCCATTTTTTATGATTGCTTTATTTTGGTTTGTTTCGTAACATTGTAGAAAAGATCCTTAGGATAAAAAGATTTCTCCTCTCTGGCATGAGAGGTGTGAAACGGCATGCAGATGAGAATCATTTAGCATTGTGCAAAGCATTTTAAAATACAAATTAATGTAGTCAAGACGGACGCAATATTGCTGGTTGATGTTTCCTTTCTAAATTGCTTACTCGTTTCTTCTTTTTCCTGCTCAGTGCTTGCTGGGTATGAAGAGCGTGAAGAACTATACAGGCTAAAAAGGAGAAAGGTTAACAATTCAGCAAGGTAGTTTTTAACATAATTTTTTACAAACACATAATTTTGGTAAGGTTAGAGAGACTGCGGCATGCAAAGTCCCTATGATATCAAAGGGAGAAAACGGTTTTTAGGGGGGTGAAGGGAACATTAAGATTTGTATTCAGGACTAAATTAAGTTGTTTTAGTATGCAAATAAAATTGCTCATCGGGAAACCTAAGTTCCTGACGACACAAACTATCCTGGTCAAAGAGAATTCTCCTTGTTTTGTTTATTCTGTACCTGTGCAGCTGAATTCCCCAAAGACACGGTTAACTTGAAATCTCATCAATTTCCAAAAATGAGTTAAAAGCACTGTCATGTCCCGCACCTGCCCCTGAAGCCCTGTGTCAAAGTTTGAGGTTTTATGATCACATTTTCCTATTTTTAATTTTTTTCCTCTCTCCCACATTGCTGTGTAAAAAAAAAACAACAACAACAAAAAAACACAACCCAACTTCCTAACTGAGGATTCAGGGGAAAAGACAAAACGGACAGAGTGCTACCAAATGCACAAATTAAACAAACAAACAAAAATAACATTTGTTCTCCAATACCTTTTATCTTAAGGGTTACTTTAACAACATCAAGTTAATAATATTCAGACAGAAGTGTAGTTTTTTAAGTTGATTGTGTCCCTTAGTCATAATTCCCTCTTCTACTAAAAAGCAGCTTTTCATTTTAGGAATGCAAAGTCCTTTATAAACACTGATCAAATCTTTCTAACCCACCTTAGTGAAGCGGGGATTATTTATTGTCCTTATTGTACAGAGGTATGTAGTAGCCAGCCTGCAAGCCGGTCTCTGTGCTCAGATCCTCTGGTGACTTTTATTTAATGTTATATTTTTAAAAATAATATAAATAAAAAACGGATTTAGCACTCTGATTTATAGCAAGGTGTAAGGATTTGCTGAATCAGTTTAAATTAGAACCAGAGAAGGAGGTTTCGTAATGGTATTTAGTTTAATGTTAGCTCAAGGCTGAAGGAATTCTAATTCTAAACAACAATTGTTTAAACATTTCCCACAGGACATTGTATCTAGATATAGATCTGGGATACAGAGATACAGAGAGATATAGATATATAAAATCCAGATGAGTATATCTACAATGGAGAGACAAACTTGCATAAGCAATTGAAACATCAGGTTTTGCGCCTGTGCATCCAGACCTAAGACTTAGACAGTTATACCAGCGAATAAATAAGGGGGATTAAGAGAATTTCCTTCTCTGTGTTGTTTAAAAAAACCCCTTTGCTGACTTCAAATCTTCCTGATTGTTGTTAGTGGTGCCTATATAATGAGGATTAACTGATCATACTCTGTAAAATCTCACTTTCTATAGAGTCCACCTTGCTTAGGCAGGTGTTTCATCTACTTGATGTATAGAGGTTGTATTAAATAACTTACTCTAAAGGGAAATTAAATCTATCTGGCTAGGTATTTCTAGTGCACCATTGCTGTGGTACCTAGGCAACCAATAATTAAATTATACATCTAATCTAACTATCTATTTAATATGTAGATAGATGCATAGGTATACACACACTTGAGACTGTTCTTATCTATCTATCTATCTATCTATCTATCTATCTATCTATCTATCTATCTATCTATCTATCTATCTATCTATCTATCTATCTATCTATAAAGATGCTAAGCAAAATAGTTTGCTTAGGATTCCTGCATCCCATGCCTCACTCTCTAGCAGGAATATCTGATGGTCAGCAGTCATTTTAAGACAGCAAAGTGTGAGAATATGGCAAATGGTGTTTCACTGACCATCTTGTCTAATTTTGTTTCTTTACTATTTTGTAAGGTCCTTTTCAAATATCCGTTTCTAGCACACACTCTGATACAACAGTTGGTAAAAAAACCCAACCAATCCTTCTTGAGTTTAAGCCTGGCATTTAACCAGTTTGTGCCTATTTTCCAGAAGTTATTATTCATATTTATACCACGCACAAAAAGTTTACTAGGGGCTTGATCTAACTTCTGATGAAGTCAATGAAAAGACTGCCATTTGATTTAAATAGGCACTGGATTGGACCTACATAACATGTGAAGCTATTGCCATCTTCCCTGCTCAGATCATTTATAATTTAGTTAACTTGTTAAAAATAAATAAAATATACTAGGTAATTTTGCAGTGGTGGTAGAGCCAGTTTGATGTTTGTGGTTGGGGAGAATTTTGTAGAAAAATTAATCTTTTGCCCCAGTTGTCAACGATTGGATTTTTTAAAATGACCTGATTTTGCAGTTTGCTAAAACTAAAAATGGAATTGTTTGTTTGCAACATGAGCTGCAAACACTATTTAAAAATGGGTGTGCAGATGCCGAATGTTTTGCTCAAATAAATGTTGCAAATTGTGAATAACATCACATTTGAGTTGTCAAAAAATAGACATGAGGAAGAACTAGGTGTTGCCATATAAAAAGTTACAGCAACCATTTATCTGTAACATGTGTATCGTCCTTGTAACTAGTGCTTAATTTTTGCTGGGGCTTGCCAGAGCTGGGCCCTGGGGGCTCCTCTAGGCTGGGCAGTTCAGAGCCCCGGCACCTCTGGGTTGCCGCGCCAGTTATGAAAGTAGAAAAATGGCTTGTGCCCCAGCACCTCTTTGACTACAGATTAAGCAGTGATTGTAACCAATGCTGCCCTACCTGTCCTGTGTTTTCTCTCCTTGTGTGCTGTATATTAAAACCTCTCTTTTACCATGCACATATGAAAATAATTTACATCATCAACAGCTCTGTTGATCTTAAAAAACAAAATAGCCACTAAAGGCTGCATGTTGTGTTTTATGAACTGCAAGTGCAAAAACTTGCATTTTAGTATCTAAATTATTGATGCAATAATAAAGTAATTGCTAAGCGTGTCGGCTTTTTGCGTACTTTGGAAGCTGCCACTGAATTTGGGTCTGTGTTCTAACATGGCCATCATGTCGGCTCCTGTTCCTAAATACGCTCCTTTCAATATTGTCCAAACCCAGAAGTCAACAATGCAGATTCTCCTTCACTGACTTAAAAAAAGAAAATTAATAGAGGAGAATCCTGCTCTTTCAACGCATTAGCCTGGGCAATCGTGTTTCTCAAAAGGCGCAGTTTGGTTAGGTAACAACGCTTGATCAAGCTTCCAAAAGTGCCATTTTACATGACAACCCATCATTTCAAAAGCACAGAATTGGTGTGCGATCCCGTGAGTATGTCAAAGTGAAAACTTTCACAGTGTCTTCCTAAGAAGTGTGGGCTCGTAGGTGGATTATCACAGGTGGGATTTCTTTCAGTTTTAGAACTACTCCTGAGAAACAAATTAATTGCTAGACCATCAAAACCAAACACATAATAATTGAAATCTACAGGCAGCTGTCTCTTCTTTGGATTCTTTTCCTCGACAATTTAAAAAAAAAACAACAGCCCCAATATGACAGCTTTAAAAAAACCCCACCGAGATCACCTGGAAATCTTTGCAAAACGTTCGACACAGAAATAAACCTCCTCTCTCCTCTCCCTGTCTATTCTCTGCTCTTCCCCCCCCCCCCAATAACTGGGGGCATTTGCATGACAGCAAATCTTTTGTTTCTTAAAGAGTCGCATTTGCTACCGATGCCTCTTTCCCTCCTGATGTCAGAAATCTCCGGTGGTGACATCTTGTGCTCATCTCCACAGCAAGTAGTTAGGCTCTGATTAAAAAAGGAAAAGCAAAAAGCAAGGAATAAAAAGCAAGGATGAGCTCTGCTTAGGGAATAGATAATAAAGATCCTGTCTTCTTGCAAACATACCTATCCGATATGCCCTCCACGATGGAAGCAGTCTGTTTTTCAATAGGATGGGCTTTACGTAAATGTATATTTTTTATCCCTTGGAGCACTGGGGCAGTGCTCCCAAAATGACTTCAGATTAAACTTCCTGACCTTTGCCCTGCCTTCCCAGCAGCGCTTCCGTCTGAGGATCTCAAAGCCCTTTGCAAATATTAATGAAGTTTTGCAATGCAAGAATGATTATTCTCTCCTTTGACAGGCAGGGAAACTGAGGCACAGAGCAGCGCCATGATTTCCCAGGGCTTACACGTAAAGAGCTGGGAACAGGATCCTGACTGGAATAGACGTCCTGGCTCTCATTCCTCCTGCGCTGCAGTTGCTCGGACGGGGCGCAACCACCCTGCACTGTGATCAGCCCCCTTTGGGTTCATCTGGCCGGTGTGATGGACTTGGAATGGGGAATAATCTGAGTATTTCCCCTTGCTCCATGGACCTGGCCTAGGGCCAGCTTCTGGAAGGAGCTAAGCACCTTCAGCTGTCCATGTGGATCAGGGAAGGCATGAAGAGCCCACCTGTGTGTCTTCCCAGTGCCCAGCTGGGCACCAAGATTGGGGACATAAGGGGCGAAGAGGGTGCAGGGACAGGGGTGGGGAAACAGCTGGTGCCACTTCACTGTGTTGTTATTAGTGCCTGGGTTTGTTTTGTGGTTACACGAGCTTTTCCATGGGGGCCTTATGCATAAATACTGCTAATAACCTCTGGCTCGCCTGTAGTGCTTTTCATCAGGAGACACCAACGCTTTTTGAAAAGGCAGGTCAGTATCACTAGCCTTAATTTACAGATGGGGAAACTGAGGCACGAGCGGGGGGGGGGGCATGACCAGCAGGCCAGTGGCAGAGTCGGGAATGGAACCCAGGTCTGGCCCTCTATTCACTACGCCATGCTGCCTCAGGAAGTCATCGCTGGGGGGTGGATGGACGGTGAGATCTCAGCCGCTGGTGGCTTTTCCAGCCTTTCAATGGCAAAGAGCTTGGTTCTCCTGGTGTTTCTGGCCTATTCTTGGCTCTCCTGCCAAAGGGGAACCAACTGAAATCACCCAGGGCCTGATTTCTCCCTGATTTACCCTAGGCCCCTTTACGCCACTCTGCCAATGCATCATCCATTTCACAGCACCCGAGACACTGAGAAAGGCCCTGAGCCTGGATTGAATCCTGAACCCCAGAGCCAGAATCCATCACCCTGATCTCATTTGCCAGCAGCTCACTCCTCTGGGAGCTCGTCTGCACCTCAAACACTCCAGGGGCACAGCTGCCCCACGGAAGTGCTTCTGTGTAGACACCACCTCAGCCACCGGCGTAGATAAGCCACCTCCCTAGAGAATTCGTCCATCTACCTAGCATTGTCTAAGCCAGGGGTTAGGTTGGTATAGAGCCGTGGATTTTTCATGCCCCTGAGAGACCTAGCTGTGCCGAGCACCAGGCCTGGGAGGAGAGGAAGAGCTGGCTTGAAATTCCCTAAAAGCGTCAGAGCTACACAGCATCCTAGTAAGTCACTTTTCTCCCCCCACTCCTGAGTGCTGAGACCAGAAATGAACTGGGGACGTCAGTTGCAGTTAAAGCCCCTCCCTGGTCAAGGGGAGGAAGAAAAAAAGAAGCCCCCCCACGCACCAGGCTTTTCTGCTGCGCCATGTGAACGAACTAACTTTGTTTTCCACCAGGCCTTTCCCTTAATACCCTCGCCCCTCCCCCGCGCTTTTGCTGGCGTTTGAGAGTAAGTGAGGCGTGAGAGAGCTTTTGGAATAATGAGGTGTAATTAGCCCTGGCAGCTTTTATCTTCCAAACTCTCCCCCCCACCCTCTCTTCAATTAGATTGAAATAAAAAAAAAAGGCGAGAAAGAACCGGCAGAAAGTTTGCATGCCGCCCGCATGGCCCTTGGTGCATTCCTGGTGGGGAAGCCAGAGCCGTCCTCCGAGGCCTGAAACCTGGCACTAACGTAGTAGCACTTTGCATCAGTAGCTCTCCACGCTCAGAGCAGGGGCGGATCAGCAACTAAGTCTTCAGGGACCGGGCTTCTATTCCCACGGACCATAGACAAGTCACTGCCCGGCTCTGTGCCTCAGTTTCCCTCCCCTTCCTGAGAGCTCAGGGATTGTCTCTTGCTCTGAGTCCATTCAGCACCTGGCACGATGGGTCCCCGGTCTGGGCCTCCGCAGCCAGGCCTCCCAATTGACGGACGAGTGCTGCCGGACCACAAGCAATGACTGCGGCCTGTTGCACAAAGCAGAACCAGCTCGTACCTTGTGCTCTCCCCATCCACTTGTGGTAGCCATCTGTTGTCCCTTCCCGCAGCTGCGGATGGTAAACTCAAACTCGGGAGTGTCTGTACAGTGCCTGGCACAATGGGGCCCTGAGCCTTGCTGGGGCCGATAGGTGCTACAGTCATTCAGATAATGATACTAATAGAGCTTTGAGTTCTCTGGAAGAGCTTGGAGCTCTGCAGATGAGAGATGCTGCGGAGGTGGGAAGCTTTATTCATTATTATTATTTTATTAATAATCTGAATGGAAAGGCTGGCGGATTCAGGAGAGAGTTCACAGGTACAATATGGACGGGAAGCGGTGAA
This sequence comes from Lepidochelys olivacea, assembly GCF_965140295.1. Lineage (NCBI taxonomy): Eukaryota > Metazoa > Chordata > Testudines > Cheloniidae > Lepidochelys > Lepidochelys olivacea. The sequence continues at coordinate 6,142,298 of NC_140434.1, forward strand.
GAGGCAGCTCGTGCCTGTCAATCCGCAGGGCCACTTCCAAGGTAGGAAAAGGGGCACAGGAAACGCGGTTAACCCGACCCTCCACCTGCGTCCCTCCATGGACTCCAGTGGATGATCGTCAGCTGACGAACTGGCCGATCATCTTCAGGAGAGCCGTGCTGATTTACACCACCTGCGGATCTGGCCCTACGTTATCCAAACACATGGCTGGATGGCCAGGAGCCTGGGCATGAGTCTTGGCCAGCTGGCTGACAAGGAGGAGGGTAGAAAACACCCTCTGGTCCCAGAAATATTTTTTTCGGCCCCTCTGCCTGAAGTTGCCACCTCCCCAAAATCTCTTGAGGTTTTTGCTAGGCAAGGGAGCGTTGCCACCAGGGCAGCGGGTGGCTTCTCTCACTGGCCTAGTTCTCGAGGGAAGAATTTCAAGCCAAAGGACCGCCTAGCCCTGGGGAGGGCAGGTAAAATAAGTGCTCCCTGCCCTCCCCAGACTTGATCCCCGCTCTCCGCCTTCTGGCCTGCCAAGTGAAATAAAATAAGTTGTTGTAAGCACATGCGTGGCTGTCCTGACCCCTTTCTATTCCCGACTGCCCTCTGATCTTTCTTACCCGTGACCCTGCTCTTCAGCCTGACAGCCTGATGGATGGTCAGGGCCCGGTGATTTATGATGGCCTTTAATATTTGGAAAAACAGACAAGACCAACGGCGGGGGAGAAAGGAGGCTGCCGAGGGGACAGGGCTGGGTGGATTTTCAAGGGAAGGGAGGGTGGGGGATTTGTCAACCTTTTAGGCTGGTGGGGGGAGGGGAATAAAGTGCTCCGTCTGTCCTGAGTGATTTATGTGCAATTGCTGCGATTAAATTGGCCTTAGCTAATGATAACTAACTAGTCAGGGGCTGACCTTTCTGTGACAATGGAAAGGGGCCAGGAGGCCGGCTATGTCTGTGTGTGTCTCCCTCCCTCCCTCTAAACTGGGGGAATTTATTTAGCTAAGACACTGCTCATTCCCCCCCCGCCCCCCCCCCGGTTTGAAATTTCCATCGTCTTGGGGGAAGAAATGGTCCAGCTGCTTCCTGGGATTAGGCTCAACCTGGAGGCCGGTTTTCCATGGAGCAGGAGTCGGCAGCGGCTCGTTCGGGATTGCTGAGGCCGAACACGCTTTCCATGTCCACAGAGGCTTGCTGAAATCACGAGGCGGGAGGGTCTTGCTGAAAAATAAAGGCTCATTTATTCCAGTGGGTGCTTTGAAAGCTGGATCTGAAGGGCTGGCCCACGCCGCTTCCCGCAGCCCCCATTGGCCTGGAGCGGCGAACCGCGGCCAGTGGGAGCCGCGATCGGCCGAACCTGCGGACGCGGCAGGTAAACAAACCGGCCCGGCCCTCCAGGGGCTTTCCCTGAACAAGCGGTGGACCGGCTTTGAGAACCACTGCTTTACACTACTTGCTATGAGGAGGGTTAGCTCAGTGGTTAGGGTACTTGCCGAAGACTTCAGAGGCCTGGGTTCAATTTCCTGCTTTGGCACAGCCTCGACTTGAGTGAGTTGCTCTGTGCCTTAGTTTCCCCATCTCTGTAACGGGCATAATTGCCCTGTGGGAGTTGTGAGGATAGACAAGTTGCAGATTGTGAGGTACCAGCTGTCACAGTGGTGGGGGCCAGATAAGTACCAGCAGTTGAAAAATCTGCTTCGGGGAGGGATTTAGGTTTTGACTTTTTAGAGTTTATTCATTTGATTTTTTGTTTGTTTGCATTTGGGATGATTTGTTTCAAGATCATTGTTATGTTTATTGGGGGGAGGTTGGATAGAAGGGGATGTCAGAGTATTGTGAGCGTCGTTCTTACAATGGAACAGCCTTTTCAAAGAGGATTCCCAAAGTTTGGATTTTGTTCAAAAGAAATTTTATGAGGACTACACAAGAGGCAAGGCAAACAGTGAATCAGGTGCAGGAAATGTACCCTGGCGTAGCTACATTAGGGGCTGGAATTCCAGTCTAGACCAGACTGTCTGTTACATCCCGGTCCTTCTGATGCTGCGTTTGTCCCTTCCTCGGACATATGTCCATGCATTCCCTGATGCAATGAGATTTCCATAATCTTTCCTCCAGATCGTTCACAATGATGGCATTTCAAATGTGGTAATTAGTGGAGCTGGTCAGAAAATGTTTATCAAAAGAGGTTTCCGCTGGGAAAAGCTGTCTCTTAGTCAAACCAACCTTTTCGCAAAATTGCGTCAGTTTCGAAGAAATATCGTTTTGAAAAGAGTTGGGGGAAAAGCTCAAAAATGTCAAAATGGGATCTGTTGTTTCAAAATCGGCTTGCTTTTGTATAAAAAAATGTGTTTTTGAAAAGATTAAAATTGAGATGAAATGTTTCCAGTTTATCAAACCGAAAGGTTTTGATGGACCCACATTTTTTTGCAAAAAAAATTCAAAATTTTAGTTTTTCGTCCCAATTCGGGATAAAAACAAATTAAAAATTGACATTTTTGTGGGGACAGAAAATCTGGTTTCCAACCAGCTCTAGTAATTAGCAACATCAAAGAAAGCAACCTGAACTCCCTGCCTTGCGTGCTACCTAAGAATTGAGCAGTGGAAGGGGATGGAGTGGAGGGAAAGGTGCAGAAAGACCACAAAGTGGTCAGAGTACAGAGTCAACAGGAACCTGGTGTCGGTGAGAAATCCCATGTCAGGATTTCTTTTGCCTTCCCGTTTGGTCATTTGCGAAACTAAATCACTTGAGCAAAGTCTAAGAGAATGTGTGCACAACGGGCCTATGGCAGTGCAGTGACATGCAGTGCCAGATTGTCGATGCTTTCTCTGTCAGCATTGACGTAGCTAATCCACATCTCTGAAAGGCAGGAGTTCGAATCCTTCCATCCCCCTAGCCGCATCTACCAGGGGCATTAGGTCGGCTGAACTGAGCTGCTCAGGGCACACTTTTCACAGCCCAGAATGACTTACCTGGATCAGCCTAAGATTTAGATCTAGACCAGGCCTAATTCTGTTTGCAAAGAGGCGACTCGCTTAGCCCCAGTGAAACCTTCAAAGCCCAGGAGGATGGTTTGTTCCTGAATCTCTCAGCCTCTCCTTTGCTGCATTGAGAATATCAGCTACTGTCCTTTTTTCCCTAGGCAAGCTGTGGCGTGAAGCGAGCGCCGTTACAGCAGCAGGAATGGATACTTTCCCAGAGAAGACACTGGGCGCCTGAAGAAAGATGGCCTTGTTGTAAAGATACGGCACTGGGATTCCAGAGTTGCGGGCTCAGTTCCCTGCTCTGCTACTGCCTCCGGTATGACCTTGGGCAAGTCCCTTAGGTTGTGGACGTGTCCCTTATTATGTGTCCATGCTCTGTGGTCCCGATCCTGGTTATAGAAGGAGGATTAATTGCAGAGTATGCAGCTTATTCTGATGGAGACCACCCCGCCTCCCGGGTTTTATTCTAAGAACAGATAGGGAGGGGAGTTCTGATCTGCTAAGAACCGCCCGGATCTTTCACCCAGAATTTACAGCAATCCCTGAAATAGCCTTGAAATGAGAAAAACACCTTTAGGGACCTCAGAGACTTTGGGTGAAAACTTGGCTCCACTGAAGTAAATGGGAACTTTGCCAGTGACTTCAGCAAAGCCTGGACTTCACCCTTTTGTCTTCTTACTTGGCAGGTCACTGCTGTGCTTATCCATCGCTTTGGGAATTAGAGCACTGGACTGGGACTCCTGGGTTCTGTTCAGGGCTTTAACAACTCGTTGTGCGGCTGTGGGTGAATCACTCTGCCACCCCGTGCCTCAGTTTCCCCACTTATAGATTAGAGTTGACTCCTATCTATTAGCATTGCTAAAGCCTGGAGGACGACTTGGATGCTGTTGCAGAAGCATCCCTGCTGGGAGTAACCACTAGCACTGACCATTTGGATTCTAACTGGGCACAAGAACCTGCTCCAGTTTCTCTAATCATTATTTTGCATTTCTTGGGCTTTCCCTGGGATGATTCCAAAAGCTGAGACATACAACCCCCTGGGAGATAGGGAAGGGTTAGCCCCCTCTTACGGAGAGGGACAATGGAAGTGCAGAGAGGGGAAGGGACTCACCCAAAGTCCCACAGCAATTTCATGGCAGAGTCAGGAACAGCATCCAGCGGTCCTGGCCTAGAACCCACTGCTCTAGCCATCAGCACAGACTCCCTGCTGCAGCCAGAGGTCGAACCCAGGAGTCCTGAGCCCCAGTCTGTTCTTCCAACCACTAAGAACACCCGCTTGCCTCGACTCAGAACTCCTGATGCCCTTGTTCTAACCACTAGCCCTCACTCCCTTACCAGAGCTGGAAAAAGAACCCAGGAATCCTGACTTCCACGTCTCCTGCTCTGCTTACCAGGCTGCAAGCCCCTTCTTCTTGAACTGCGTTTGCAATCCAGCTTTTGATTACCTCCCTCCTTATTCCTTGCGTTATGGCAAAAGGTGCCAATGGCCTTGCACAATATCAGTCCCTGATGGACAAGCAGCCTGGGTGAAACTCTCTGTAGATAGAGTTGACGGTGCCATTCAGTGACTGTCCCCAGAGAGGCTTGCATGGGTTAAAGCACTCTCCGTTGAATGAGATCTACATTTGATTCCCTGCTCTACACCTGACTCTCTGTGTGGCCTTGGGCCTGCGGCCCGAGTCGCTGGATGTGACCCCTCCCTGTACATGCTTTAAATAAACTACCGGCACTAAGCAAACACCTGTCTCCGTGTCGCTGATTTCGGCTCTAAACAGGAGCTGGACCTGCCAGGCTGTGGATTCTGCGGTTGCTCAGCAATGGGGCAATACTCATTTAGGCTGCACTGATGGGGTGTGATTGCAGCACATGTGGACGTACCCGACCTAGCTTTGATCTTGCTAGCTCGGGCACTGGAGCGGTGAAGCCACAACGCCAGGGACTGCAGCACGGGCTCGTTGCTCCGGCAGAAACCCATCCAGGACCCTGGGTACTGTGGTGTACTGCAAATTACAAGCTCTCCCTTTACGTTTGTAAGGGGCTTCCTGGTCCTGCTCGCAGGCTGTGGGGCTCTGTAGGGAAGCGAGTGACCTGGGTCTAGCTGCAGTCAGTCTGCAGCCTGCAGTCAAGTGGGGTGAATTGTGCCTCTGTGTGTTTAAGCAGCAGCCTCCTTGGTCTCACTCCGCTATGGGGATTTTGTGTGTGTTAAAGTTCTGGATTCTAGGAATTAAAGCAGTATTACGTTGCAGCCTTCCAGAGCTTTGCATTGGCTTCTGTGGGGCCAGGATTTCCAGAAAAAGTATATTATGTGTGTATCTAACTTCTCGGTGTATGCCATGAACAGAATAGGTATGAAATTTCCACCCAAAACTTCCCCCCAGCTCTACCAGAGACCCAACAAGTGGGAGGAATGTGCCGAGGGGGCTCGCTAGCTAAGTTAGCATCTCTCTGCCCCTGACATCTTGACGCGAGCATAATAGCCAGGCTGAAGGGCTGATTTCATGGAGATTAACCTCTCGCGTTGCGCTCGGGCTGCCTTGGTGCCTGGCCCTGGTTCATGAGTGTATGAAAGGCGGATTACAGATATATTAGCCTATCTGTCTTTTTATTCATGGGGGTTTATCATACGGAGGAGAGTGTTTGATGGCAGCCAAAACAGAGGAAGAGGAGGGTCTTTCCAAGCCCATCTGACTCCAAACATAAGAGGAGACGCAGGGTTATTGTTTTTTTTTTTTAAAGGAGATGCATTTTGCCGTTGATGGGAAATGCGTGCCGAGACCGCCCCGAGGCATGGAATCCTGCGTCTAGCCGCAGAGCGGATACAGCGGGGCTAGCTTCGTCCACATCCACACTGCCCTACAAATGGGTCCCAACTTGGGCCCGGAATCAGTGGTGCAATTCGGGTGACCAAATGTCCCGATTTTATAGGGACAGTCCTGCTATTTGGGGCTTTGTCTAATATAGGTGCCTATCACCTCCCACCCCTGTCCCGATTTTTCACACTTGCTGTCTGGTCACCCTTGGTGCAATTCTGCACTTACTCAGAGTTGCATAGGCCGGAGAGCCAGGGGGCCACGGCCCAACCGCTTGTAAACAGCGGCCTTGGACTAAAGCAGTGAATGTCACTCCAGCTGCCAGTTGCGATGCCACTGAAGTCTGGCCTGTCCACCCCTCTGTCCAGGCGGAGGGGCCATTGGGCCCCATGGTGTTGCAAGCTGGTGCACGGGGAAGTCTGTTCCGGTACGGCAGAGCGTAGGGAAGTCTGCTGAGAACTCAACTCCCGGCAGCACCGTCTCAGTCTCTGTGAGGGTAAGAGAGGGGAGACTCCCCGACTGAGGGAGACCTGGCGTCTCTGGAAGGCGAGGGTAAATGGGAGCGGAATAGGGTCCCAGCTGGTGGGGGTGGGGAGGGACTTGAATTTGCCCCTTTTCTCCCCTCTATCCCCCCAAGAAATATATGAACTGATTCCACTGCCTGGAATGATCCCCCCTCTAGGGGTAAGAAGGGAGTTTAGTTCCCATCTGACGTGGGAATCTTTTAGGGTGCCGTTCTGCACCCCTTGCTAGTAGTAGTGATGGCAGGCCTTCAGCGAGCCAGAGAGACATCCCTTTCCGAGCACAGCAAGGAGAGAGCTGCAAAGGGGGCCTGGCCAAAGCCACTCCTCCACTGGGATTTTAGCCGAGCGTGAAGCCGCACCAGTGCCCTAGTATAGACACAACTGACTTGCCCTGGGTTGCGAATCCTGCTGCACTGGGGCCAATCACGTCTGCGCTAATGCAGCAGTGCTGGGGGCTAAGATCCCATGGTCCGCAGGGCTTGGGAGAAAGGTGCGGCCCCCGGTCCACTCATTCCAACCACCCCTTTAAAAACGACCCGGAAAAAAATGACCATCTCTCTCCTAACACACCTACACACACACACACACACACACGAGCTTGCCTGGTGCTTTAGACATGTCCAGCGTTAGCAAAACCCAGGGGCCACAGCTGGTAAGTTGCAAGTGGAACCGGGTCCCTTTGCTGAGGCGGGCATCGCGAGATGGGACAGGGAAGGCCTAGATTTTCAGCCCCGCTCGGCTGGGGAGGTGTTTCCGCAGAGCTGGTGACTTTCTCCCGAAAGCCTGGCTGGAGCTTCCCAGAGGGGGGCGGGGGTGTTGAGTGGGGTGGTGCGGGCAGGCGTGGGGACGCCCCAGCTCCCTGCGCCGCTTGTCACGAACTGAGCCTTGAAAAGGTTAAAGCGGGGCCCGAGCGAGAGAGAACGTGCGAGCGAAAACGCTGAACAGGGCCGTTTTAATTACATTCCATTAAACCTCCCTTTCGGGGCTGCGTTTCTCGACCATGGGCTGCACATTCTCATGGTAATTATGGGACATCTGTATAGAGGCTCCTTTCTCATCAAAGATGGCTCTCATCAAAGACGCTCCTGGGAAACCCTTCACCTTTGACCCCCGGGGTCACCGCCGAAACAGTGGCTCTATAGTTCGTGCTACTGTAAAGCTGTAGTATCCTTTTTCCTTCTCCAACCTGACCCGGTCTTGGGACTTTAATGCAATCCATGTTTGGGCGGGGGGGGAAGCTTGTCGTTCGTGTCAGCTTGGGGAGGGCGGGGGGGGGGTGGAGGATGGTGCAGAGAAAAGGGGGCCTTTCTTTTCCTCCCCAGCATCAACAGTTTCCTTTTAATGCCCCCCCGCCCAGTCCTCCTTCGTGCTCGCCCCCCCACTTGAAGCGTGGGTATGGGCGAGTTAATATGTCTCTTAACTCGCCAGCGACCAGCGCAGGTTGACAGGGAAGGCAGATCAAAGCGGAAAGACAAGTGGTTTTAATTAGATTGACTGGAGCGGTGGGTTTCCTCATTCACGCTGGGGAAGGGGAGGGCGCGTGAATCCCCCCTCTCACCGCCCCCCTCTTTGCAGCGTTGAAATCAGCTCCATCCAGGGAACTCACGTCCACCCCATGACCCCCTCAGTGTTCTCAGAACGACCCTTCATGGGATGAATCCGCAACGGGGGGGATCTGGGATCAGTAACGCCTCTGATGGGGAACACCTGGGGCATGAGTGGTGCTCTAAATATCATGAGTCAGCCGCCCCTCCCCCACTCCCAAAAAATCACATAAAAATCTGGGTTCTTTCCGATTTCAGAGCTTCTAGGGGGCCACTTTCCCCAGCTTTTCTCTGCAGCCACAGGGGCGAGAAATAGCTCTTTTTGGGAGAAGGGGGGGTTAACCCAAAGCCAAGATTTTCCCATAATCACAAGACTCCAGGAGCTGGGGATTCAAACATCAAATATTGAGAGTCTTGCAATAACATCGTGAGAGTTGGTAGCACTGAGGAAGGCCTTGGGGGGAAGGTTCCTCACCTGCCACTCTCAGAGGTAGCGAACTATCCATCCTGTCTTTTCTCTATCTGCCCATCTCTTTGATCTCTGTCCATCTATCCTCTCTTACCAATCTGTCTCTCTTGCATCTCTACAGTGTCCATTCCCTAGAATCTAGGTGCTCGTACCCAACTGGGATTGGTCCAAAGAGCCAGCCAAAGTACGCACTAACTATGCCCAATTTGCTCCAACCGCTTCCAGCATGTCAGTAGCTATGAATGGCTCTCCCTGCGGTCCAGAGAAGGAGTGTCACCTAGTGGATAAAGCACTGACCTGGCATTTAGGAGACCTGGGTTCTTGGCCTGGCTCTGCTGCTGGAGGACTGTGAGCATGTCATGGCTCTCTTGTGCGCCTCAGTTTCCCCATATATAAAATGAGGATAATGGTACTGCTTTCCTTTGTAAAGCACGTTGAAAGCTAGGGCTGGAAAGCATTCTGTGAGAGCTGGTTGGGTTCACATCCTGACTGTCAGGTGCTTGTCTATAATAATATAAATAATGAGGCTTGGAAGGATCAGCTTTTTATCGGTAGACGTTGATTTCACTGCACACACACAAACCAACAACAAAAATATTTCCTTCAATAATAATCGAAATATACACATAGATAAAGTAAGAAAACCTCTGCTTGAGAATTTATTAGCGTCAAAATCCAGTGATTCAGACTTTTGAATTAGGCTGGTTACAAATGGCCTCACGAATGAATAGTAAAAACAGGTACAATCTGTTGATTTCAGGATATTTACTTTGTATATTTTGACATGCGACATTGATCGTTTGTGTTAACGGGGTATAAAGCTTTTAACTTTTTCATTCTCAGTGTCTACTGTCATTAAATAATTGTCTGACACCCCCTCACCCCCTCCGCCCCCCCCGCTCCCGTAATTTTCCACAACTGTGAACATTTAAATAGGTAAAAATGGGAAAAATATGCTCCCAACCCGAATTTCACACAATGGTGAGGTTTAAATGGCTGCAAATCAAAAAAACAGAGATCAGAAAGAAACCAATATCAGCTGTTGAAATTATAAAAATATCAAAATTGAATTTTGCCATGCCTATATATGACCCAAGGTCCCCTCTTTCTGTTCATGTCCCCCTCGATGACTCAATGCACCTCCTCTCACATTCACTCCCATGCCACCTCCGTTCCCCTGGCACAATCACGCCTTAGTGGGACGGTGGGAATATTCCATTTCCAGAGCTGCGAATAACACCCAAAGGGTTGCAAGCCATAATGGAGAGGGGGATGCAGCAGCAGACTGGTGGCTCAACCCTATTGTGACACATGTCGAGGTAAGGGCAGTCAGGTCCCTAGAGGAGCTGAGGTGGGGAAGCTCCTGCCACCCAGCTGGGGGCTGAGTAGATATGAATAGGTTGTCCAGGAGAACAAGGCCCATGGAAGTCAATTTACCAACCAACTGAGGTGGGGGCAAGGGCAGGAAACAACCCATGGGAGCAGTTCTGCGTCTCTAGAAAGCCCCAGGAGCAGATCTCTTTTTGCACTGCAGCCTCACCCCTGACCATGCATAGGGCCAAGGGACCGGCCGTGGGGATAGACCTAGGCACGACCTACTCCTGCGTGGGGGTGCGCCAGCACGGGAAGGTGGAGATCATCGCCAACGACCAAGGCAACCGGACCACGCCCAGCTACGTGGCTTTCACTGACACGGAGTGCCTGGTGGGGGACCCCGCCAAGAGCCAGGCGGCCTTCAACCCCCAGAACACCGTCTTTGATGCCAAGCGGCTGATCGGCCGGATGGTTGAGGACCACATGGTTCAGCTGGACATGACACACTGGCCCTTTCAGGTGGTGAGCGATGCCGGGAAGCTCAAGGTGCAGGTGTCCTTCAAGGGGAAGGAGAAGGCCTTCTACCCTGAGGAGATCTCTGCCATAGTGCTCGCCAAGATGAAGCAGACGGCTGAGGCCTACCTAGGCTGCCCCATCACCCAGGCTGTCATCACAGTGCCAGCCTATTTCAATGACTCCCAGCGCCGAGCCACCATAGATGCTGGGACGATCGCTGGCCTCCACGTCCTGAAGATCCTCAATGAGCCCACGGCAGCGGCCATTGCCTACGGCCTGGAGGCCAGCCGCGACGGGGAAGGGAAACGCAACATCCTCATCTTTGACCTGGGCGGTGGCACCTTTGACGTGTCCATCCTCAGGGTGGACGATGGCATCTTCGAGGTGAAGGCCACGGCGGGGGACACCCACCTGGGGGGGGAGGATTTCGACAACCGGCTGGTGGATCACTTGGTGCGGGAGTTCAGGAGGAAACACAAGGAGGACCTCAGCCAGGACAAGAAAGCCATGCAGAGGCTAAGGGCGGCTTGCGAGAAGGCCAAGCGGACGCTCTCCTCTGGCACTGCTGCTGCCATCTCCATCGACTCCCTGTACAAGGGGGTGGATTTCCACACCATCGTTACCCGGGCCCGCTTGGAGGACCTGTGCTCCGACCTCTTCCAGGCCACCTTAAAGCCCTTAGGGAAGGCACTGCGGGACGCCAACATGAACAAGGATCAGATCCATGACATCGTGCTGGTGGGAGGCTCAACCCGCATCCCCAAGGTCCAGACACTGCTGCAGGAGTTCTTCAGTGGGCGGGAACTGAGCAAGAACATCAACCCAGATGAGGCCGTGGCCTACGGGGCAGCAGTGCAGGCGGCCATCTTGACAGGCAACAGGTCCCAGGGGCTGCAGAACGTGCTCCTCCTGGATGTGACCCCGCTGTCCCTGGGGATTGACACAGTAGGAGGGGTGATGGCCATCGTGGTCAAACGCAATTCTCCGGTCCCGACCCAGGAAAGCATGGAATTCACCACGGCGGAAGATGACCAAGAGACGGTTGTGTTTGAGGTCTACGAAGGGGAGAGACCCATGAGCAGAAACAACCACCTGCTGGGTACCTTCATCCTAAGTGGCCTTCCCCCAGCGCGGCGCGGAGAGCCCGTCATCCAGGTCAGCTTCTCCATCGACGCCAACAACATCCTGACCGTGTCGGCGAGGGACACGGATACCGGCAACACCAGCCAGCTCACCATCACCGACACCAGGGGCCGGCTAGACAGAGAGGAGGTGGAGCGGATGGTGCGGGAGGCCGAGGAGCACAGGGCACAAGACGAGGCGCAGCAGGAGAAGATCGCAGCCATGAACTCCTTGGAGTCGTGCGCGCTCCACCTGAAGAGGGCTGCGGAGGGAGGCCAGGCCCTTGATGGTCGGGCCAAGAAGAGGGTGTTGGAGCTGTGTGAGGCGGCCACCTCCTGGCTGGAGGGCAACCAGCTGGCGGAGAAGGAGGCATACGAGGAGCGGCGGAGAGAGCTGGAGGAGGCATGGGACTCGGTCTTCTCCGACCTCAGCCAGGCTCGGGGGCTGGAAGGGGAGGCCAGAGACGAAGAAGATGGGGAGGAGGCTGCTGTCGCCCAGCACGGCGAGGAAGCGGGTTGAATATGGACGGCCCTGCACTGTCCCTAAAGGACACATTAAAAAAAACCAAGGGACCCGAATCGTTTTGCCTCCTTTGTGTGTCTATTTAGCAAAGCAAGAGATGGCTGCACAGAGCTTTCGGCCCCCAGGACGCCCCCCCCCCCCCGTGCCTAAATCAATGACTGGCACCCCGAATCATTTCGCCTTCCCCCTGTACAACCGATAGGTCAGTATCATCACCCCCATTTTACAGATAGGGAAAACTGAGGCACAGGGAGATGTGACTTGCCCAAGGCCACCCAGCAGTGAGTGGCAGCGATAGGAATAGAACCAAGGCATCCTGACTTCCAGTCCCCTGCTCTAACCACTAAACCCCACTCCCTCAAAGAGCTAGGAAGTTCGGACTCCCAGTCCCTAAACCATCAGACCATTTACCCCCTCCTCCCCTTTTGATCCAGCTTCTTTGACACAGACTCTCTACGGCAATGTGTACCATGCAGCACTTCTGGCTGTTAACAGGCCTGGCAGGTGTCGGAGCTGAGAAAAGGAGACAGGAAATCAAACCTCCCGCTGCAAGGCCTGGGCTGTTTGCCTGAGGTGGGGCTGTCAGTTGGGAAGGAAAGTCTCCTGGCTGGGATGTGGGTGGTCAGGCCTAGTGGTTAGAGCAGGATTCAGCGGTCAGGAACATTCGTCTGCCTGAAGACTGAACTAGGTAGTCTCAGGTTCAGCTGCAGGCCCTTGTCCCTAAAGGGCTACTTCTAGGGTCCTCTCTCCGGACTGCTCAGCCCACACCCGTGATCCTCTGTCCCCAAAGAGCCACTCCCAGCTCCATTTATCGCTAAGTTGGGCTGAGGATTGTGTGTCTCTTCGAATAAGCAAAAGCCACTTAATCCCTTTCCCCAGGAGGGTCACCACCTGCTAAGAGGGTGGGGGTGGGGTGGAGAGGGGTTTGCAGGATGATGACTGATAACAGAGATGTGTTTTATCCAGGAAAAAAATCTGACCAAAATGGACATTTCTGCACCCAAATCCTCGAAAAAGAAGTTTGGATGAAATTTTCATCCTGCTCTTTCCTTTTCTTTCCGTCTGATGATTGTTTAATATCTATGTCATGATAGCCCCTCCATGCCCCTGTCCCAGGACCATGAGCCCATTGGGCCAGGAGCTGTATAAACACGGAAGAAAGCGCTGATCCCTGCCCCTGAGGAGCAAACAATCAAAGGCTGGGTCTACACTCCCGCCTCTCCGGGCTCAGTTCTGCTGGGCAGGCCTGCGATCCTTGACTTACTTTGTTATGCCAGCAGAAGCTGCTGGTGTAGACGCAGTTAGACCAGCAATGTCGCACTTCGGCCAGCATGGCTGAGTTCCTTCGGGTGTGGTGGATCAAACTCTGCCTTGCCGGGGATGGGCGGCATCCGCACTCGGAGCGCGTTGCTGGTCTCACGTGCCGGTCAAGCACTCTTAGGGCAGATGCAGCCTGAGGTGAAGAGGACGGGGAATGGGTGACGGGGGATGGATCACTTGATGATCGCCTCTTCTGTTCATTCCCTCTGGGGCACCTGGCACTGGCCGCTGTCAGAAGACAGGACACTGGTCTAGATGGACCTTTGGTCTGACCCAGTAGGGCCGTTCTTATGTTCTTATGACAGGTGGTAGGTGGAGACAGACAACTGGGGCTGTGCCAGGAAACGAGGAGAGACATAAATGGCCTGGAGATTTTTCTAGGAGTGAGATGTTCCTTCTCTCTGTCCCCAGCTCTGTCCACTCTATCCCCACCACCTGGCTGCACCCCCGCTTCCCAGGGCCTCCTGGGGGGGGCAAGTGGGGCAATTTGCCCGAGGCCCTGGGCCCCGCAGGGGCTTCCATGAGAGTTTTCGGTGGCACTTCAGAGGCGGGGGTCCTTCTGCTCCATATCTTCAGCAAAGTACACCAAAGACCCGGAGCGGAAGGACCCCCGCTGCCGAAGACCCCAGGCGCCCTGAATCGTCTGGGCAGCCCTGCCCCCTTCCCCCATACCCACAGCCGTTCAGCGTGACCCTGCTTTCTCTCTGCTTCTTCAGCCCAGAGATCAGGGGAACCCCCCGCTACATTGGGGCCCTTTTGCACACGACACACTCCCCGGCCCTCCGCTCCCTTTTCTTACTGCTGTCAGCTGCCGCCCGCAGCGAGATAAAGCCCCCACAATAGGGACCTGCACTCAGTAGACGCCTGCTCCTGTGGGGACAAAAGAGGAGACAGCTGCCTTTCAGCAGGTATTGAGTGTTGGGGGGGGAGTCGGAGAGCAGCCTAGCAGGGATGTCAGGGAGTGCTGGGCAGGGCGAAGTGGTGAATCCCAAGGTCACCCCAGGGTCGCCCGGTCGTCCAGAAGGGTCGATGTACGGACCGCCTGGGCTCGTGCGTCTTGTTTGCTTTTGCTGAGATCTCTGGGACACGAAGGGGTGCGATGCTCCCAGTGCTGGGCGCCACAGGGCCATATTACAAACAACGAACTGGTCTCCCAGCCCTATCCCTGCACTCTCAGGCCTGTGGGCCATTTCTGAGGGAGCCCAGTCATGTTAAAACATGGGCAACCCTATGCTGCCCCTGTCAAAATCCCCCAGGGTGGGGTCTGAGGTTCTCCTCTCCTAAGCCGTCACGCAGTGCCATTTAAATGGCTGCCGTGTTCCACCCCAGGGGTGGCTGCCTTTCCACAGGGAGTTGTGATCCTTCCCTTTCTCCGGGCGAAATTCACTCTTGTGCACAGAGGCTGAGGCCCCTTCGGCCTGTTGGGGGGCGTTTTGCTCAAGCTGCTCATGGAAAAGAGGGAGGCAGGATCGGGCCCCTCCTCTCTGCCGAGGCAGCCGCCACTTTCCGCTAAGTGGCCAACGATTATTCATCCCGTCCCTCCCCGCATGGCCGTAACCTTTAATCACAATGAAGTCATTTGATTTCCATGCACTGTAATCCTGCGCCGATCGGACGGGAATTAATGGCCACTTACGGGAATGGAAGGGGTTTGGAAGTTAGCGTTGCAGGGTTCTCTCCCCCCACCCCCCAGAAGATGGATGGCATTTGGATTGCTCATCAGGAGACAGCTGGACCCGTCATGGGGCTAAAAACTCCTCTTCTGGCTTCATATTCCTTTTGTCACCTTGAGGTTCCTGAGGCAGCGGCCTGGCTGATTTCAAAGCACTTTGTCTTGTATATAGACTTGGCAGAATTAGATTTTTATTTAATCCTTCCAACAGATAACACTGATGTTTATTTTAGGCCTTTTTCTCGATTTTGATCCATTTGCGTGGTCACAGTGGCATGGCATTTTTAAGCATCCCCCCAACTTTTTATCGATTACATTTTCACAGCTGCAGGAAATTCTGGGCTGTAATTATTTAACAACAGCCTCTCATACGTTTTCAAGCAGCCGTTTTCTTACTTTGCTGATCTGTAAATTTCTGGGCAATAGTTTTTCCTTGGGCGTGTGGGGTGTTTGCGGTGAAATTGACATTCACAGACATCTATCGATACATATCGAATCCTTCCAAGCCTTGGGAAGCAGCTCGGCCTGGCCTTTCAATTTATCCCTGAGGAAACTGAGGCTGCAAGCTCCTGAGGGGGCAGACCCCTTTGTTTTCTTCTATCTTTGTACAGCACCCCGGCCCCTTGAGGTCCTGGTCAGTCCATGCATGGGACTCCTAGATACTATACAATAAGTTATGAAGCGACTTGCCCTAGGGCACACAGGGAGCCAGCGGCAGAGCCAGGAATAGCCCCCAAGAAGTTTCAGTGTCTTCAGGCAATTTTTAAAATAGCCCCTAATGTTCAGTCCCAGGTTGAGGGCCCCTACCCCATAGTAACTGAGCACTGCCCACAGTCGCCTCACAGCACCCCTGCGAGGCAGGGCAGGGCTGGGCTGGTATCTGTTTAATGGGGCAGGAACACGGAACGGCTACGGGACCCACCCAACGAGTGTCTGGAAGAGCATAGAAGTGAATCCAGGTCTCCTGAGTCCCAACCATCGGGAGTGGCGCCCACGGGTGCTGGAGGCACCCACGGTAAATAACCCCACAGCTCCCTGAGAATCCGCCTCCTCCCTCCGCTCCTGGACTGGTGTTGAAGCTGACGGTTTCAGCAGAGCCTTTGATGCTCAGCACCGTGGTGCACCTGCTGGGTGACCCCAGGCTCTGGACAAGGGTGTTGAACTGGCAGGAGAAGAGGGGATTTAATCGGGGGGAATGTAAAGAAAAGGGACAGGGCTTTCCTGTCCCGCGGGGCCTTTGACAGAGGCCAGCCCCTCGGAGCGGGAAGGGAAGGCCTGGAGCACTGAAGCATGCTGTTGACTCAACAGGGAATTAAGCTTATTATGAATCCAAAAGGGAATCGGAGCTGCTGGATGGGAGGGGGCATCAGGGAACCGGGATTT
The DNA here is from genome assembly GCF_965140295.1 of Lepidochelys olivacea. Lineage (NCBI taxonomy): Eukaryota > Metazoa > Chordata > Testudines > Cheloniidae > Lepidochelys > Lepidochelys olivacea. The sequence goes on from NC_140434.1 coordinate 6,158,459, forward strand.
TCCTTTTCTAACTCCGTAGTTCTTTCCCATCGGCTCCATTCGTTTGGCTTTCACTGAACACATTTGTATTTGCCTTCAGATCGTGAGGCTGGAAATAAAGGCCCCTGAAATCCCAGAGGGGTAGAAACCTCTAGGGGTGGGCTGGGGAGACATCCCAACCTCTCCGCACTGTCAGGCACAGGCTGGCGTAAATTGGCTGGATTCCCCAGCTTTACATTTGTATCCTCCATAGCAGTGCGGTTGGAACAAATGTTGCCATCAGAGAATTTCCCAGAAAAGGGAAACTCCGGTTCCCACCCAGCTCTGCTCCGGAGTCACTGAAGGGCATTAGAAGCTCCAAAAACAATGAGGAGTCCTTGTGGCACCTTAGAGACTAACAAATTTATTTGGGCGTAAGCTTTCATGGGCTAAAATCCACTTCATCAGATGCATGGAGTGAAAAATACACTAAGCAGTATATATATTACAGCACATGAAAAGATGGGAGTTACCTTACTAAGTGGGGGGTCAGTGCTAACAAGGCCAATTCAATTAAGGTGGAAGTGGCCTATTCTCAACAGTTGACAAGAAGGGGTGAATATCAACAGAGGGAAAATTACTTTTGTAGTGCTAACGAGCCCAATGCAATCAAGGTGGATGTCACCCATTTCCAACAGTTGACAAGAAGGTGTGAGTAAGAGCAGAGGGAAAATTACTTTTGTAGTGACCCAGCCACTCCCAGTCTTTATTCAGGCCTAATTTGATGGTGTCCAGTTTGCAAATTAATTCCAGTTCTGCACTTTCTCATTGAAGTCTATTTTTGAAGTTTTTGTTGTTGCAGAATTGCCACTTTTAAGTCTGTTATTGAGTGTCCAAGGAGATTGAAGCATGTTACGCTTCCCTTTCAGTCCTTCCTTGCCTGTCTTATGCTTCCTCCCTCCTCTGATTTACCTTCCCCTTCCTCTCTCTGATTCTCTTCCACTTTATTTCCCCCATCACTATCTATCTATCCTTGCTTTCTCTCTCCCACCCTCTCTCTCTCTCTCTCGTCCTTTTCTGTATTCATCCGAAGTTCAGCCTTATTGTAGTTTATGTGGTAAAATGCTGGTGTGTGATTGTTCCCTTTGTACCTCAATCTCCCTCACTGAAGAATCCCGGAGTCTAATTCTCCCCTCTCCAACAGCTTGGCATTGAACTCTTATTATTCTCCCTGTCAATTAGATTTTACCAAGTCTTCATATTTTCAGGAGGCGTTCTCGCTACTTGAATGGAAATACCTACTATACAATTATGCCAGACAGAATAGCATTTTAAAGAACTCCGCCAATGGCACAGCCGATCACAAAAAAAAAATTTTTTTTTGCTGCTAATTTGTAGTCTTCGCATTAGCTCTTCAAGTGTTTTTTTATGCTGGTGATAATTTATAGCTGCAAGACAACAGCTAGTCATATGTGAATAAATAATGCCAAGTTTCTGCTCCACGGATAATGAACAAGCTCACCTTTGCTGGGGAGTTCAGGAAAGAAGATCTTCCTATGTTCTATTTCCCCCTCCCCCGCCAATTCTGGCCTCCAGCCATTCTACGCACTAAGGTCCCTTCTGAAGTTTCTTCCAAGGACCCAAGTTGCAGAATCAGGAAATAGACTGATGCCCAGCCAGGGTTTGATTATCGCAGACAGCATGACCTGGTAGGTAGCCTATGCTGCAGAGAGTCAGGAGACCTGCGTTCCCTTCCCAGCCCCATATGACAAAGCAGGAATTTGCTGTGTTATTTGTACGAAACCGACGCGTGCCTCGGTTTCCCACTGCATTGTAAAAAAACCCACAACCACAGCCAGTTTAAGTCTCCTGCCAAAGCAGCCCAGGGGCCATGCGGCATGGGAGGGCCTGGGTGGAATGAACAGGGGCATTAAACAAGTGGCTGAAACCAACCCCGAATCAACAGAGCATCCAGCAAGGCAGAGAGACACCCAATGACTGAAGCATCCACACCTGACAGTAGAAAACCCCAGGAAGACAGACGAGGAAGGGAGGGAGAGAGCCAGAGCGGGGGTCCCTCACAGGTTGGTTGGCTCATCACGGCACTGGCTTGGCCAGGGTGGATGGTGGTTTAACTTCTGCCTCTGGGTGCTAAGCTAAGAATGGTCAGACTGGAAACTAACAAACCGCTCCCTGGTTTTGCAAAGGCTCCCTGTGTCACGGTAAATATCGCTGAGCGCCTGGGGCCCAGGGCGGGAGGCAGGGTGATCTTGAGGCCCAGCTCTTGGCCTGGGTTGCCGGAGATGAGGGTTTGATTCCCGGCTTTGCGCCACACTCTGTATATGACCATTCCCACTGGGGGAGTGGCTGGATGGATGTGCAAGCTAGCAGCTCAGATGCACCTAAACAAGCCCGGCCGTGTACTGTGTCACATAGACCCAGACGTTTATGTAGCCACAGTCACACACAAATGCACGGCTCTGTCTTCAGAGCCAGGTGAGCTAATGGGAAGAGCACTCGACTTAAAGCTGACGAGAGCTGGGTTCTACTCTCCACTCTGCTGCTGAGTGGCTGTGAGCAACTCACTGTGCCTCGCTGCCTCAGTTTCCCCAAGTGTAAAATGGGGCCAAGGCGCCTGACCTCCTTTGTAAAGTGCGATGAGATCTGCTGATGAAAAGAGCTAGTGATTGGCCTCGTAACACACCCGTGTAGTCATACGCAAATGCAAGCACACGTGTGAAGACACAAGCGTGTGCACACAATCACAGTGAAGCCGTCACACATGCTAATACACAGCTGTGCACCTCAGGACAGCCCGGCTCTGACGAAGAAGCCCAGGGGTTCTGGATGTCCTGCATACAGGGTTTAACCAGGCTCGCTCAGTCAGTGATGGCTGCCATCAGTCAATCTGTGGGGGAAGAAGCAGGAGTGTCTCCTCTTGGTCTCTCTCTCGGATCCAGCACAAAGTGAAGGTCAAGGCGAGGTCATTGATCCATCGATCACCAGGACTGGCTGCCAGGGACTCTTAAGGGAACATGACAGCCCAGAGCTGGCCGTTAACACCTTTCCTGCCGAGGCCTGGCTGAGATGCAGCTGTTGCTCCTCATGGCACCAGCCAGCCCGATAGATGGGTTGGCACCCCAGCTCGGCGCTTGCGTTCCTTCCCCTTGCTGTGTGGGTAAACGCTCCTGGGTGGGCGTCTGGGCCCCACGGTTATGGAGTGAGGGAGGGACTGGGTGGGACCTGAACGGACGAGTGGGGTGGGAACCACAGCCACTGGTGGAATTGTACCCCACGGTTTCTCTGGGTGAGCTGCGTCACTGAGGAGGAGGATGAAGGAGTCGGGCACTGAAGGAAGACAAGAGTCCATCAGGGGAGTGGCCCGGCCCACCTGACCCTAAGGACCAACCCATCTGGATGCTCTAGATGAGGGGAATGTGCCCCACGCATCCTTCTTGAGAGAGGCCAGATGCTCTGGTGGCTCCGATACTCGCTTGGCCCTCGAGAGACCCAGGTCTGGACTCAACCACAGGCTTCCTGGGTGACCTTGGGCAAATCAGTCCCTCTCTCTGTGCCTCAGTTTCTCCAGGTGTAAAATGGAGCTGGTCACCCTTTGTGTATGCAGCCTGTAAACGCTTCAGGAAGGGGACTGTTTGTTCCTCTGTGTCTGCGCGGCACAATGGGCCCCTGCCCGTAACAATAATGTACTTAAATTGCAATGTCTTTGAGGCAGAGGGCTGCCTTTGAACAGCACCTAGTGCAGGCTGATGCATGCCAGGTCTCCAAGGCACTACCATAATACAAATAATAAATGATCATGATCATTTCTTCCTGACCCTCCTCTCCCAAAGCCCCCAGCTCCTGCCCTGAAGCCTGAGGATGGGTCAACCTCACCTCGGTATTTGTTTGCCTGACCTCACAGGTTATGAAGGGCTCTAATAATTTCCAGCCCTGATGTAAAATCCCACAGCAGTGCAGCATGTGTGTGTATGTTAGATATTCCTTCTACCTCCCCCTGTGCATTAAAGCTGGCCTTGTCCTGCCTCACTCCCTTGGGAGAGGACCCGTCTGTTTGTCTAGACGCTGACTCCCATTTGAGGATCTGGACCGATGCCCTTAGCGGAGTGGTATCTGATGGGGGCACAGACGTAGCCCCTGGGAGCGGGAGCTGTTTGCTGGCGGCAGGGCAGATGAGGGTTACAACAATCCCCCGCAGGCCAGCTGGAAGGAGCTGTGTCAGAAGGGGATGGTTTATAGGGCGTGATGAAAGCTTCCGAGGGAGAAAACCAGGGACCCGCTCTCCTCCCTGAGGCTTGACAAGGTCAAAGCGAGGTCGGAGCAAAAAGTTCATCCCCCTCCCTGGGCTGGGGGGGAATGTGCTGTGAGAGGGCATGGTTTCACAGGGGGCCTGTTGCTTTAAGGGCAGTTTGCAAAGGAAGCAGGTTTGAGTCCCTGCCTTGTTTCATTGCATCCAAAGTGACTCTTAGGGGATGGCAGATTTTCCAGCCCAAGAAGCTGCAGCTGGGGCTGAATTACTAAGGGCAGGACAGGGAAGAGAGGAAAGGCAAGAGGAGGGGAGTGAGGGGTCTCCATCCTCTCTGTTATAGCTGGATCCTGGCCATCCGGACCCTCCCCAGCGGATGGGCTGTCCAAGCCATGGTGGACCCTCAGTTAGCCAGACAGCATATCTGAGGCTGCACGGAGCCACCCACAGCATGCGGCGGCACTGGGTGCTCAGCACCTCCAGGAGTCAGCTCTCCCAAGCGGATTGGATCCTCCAGATCCTGCTGGGTTCCCCGCAGCAGCTGTCAAATAGGGCTGGCCCCCGGGGCTGTTCACAGAGCTGCTTTTAGTGATGCACCTGGACAGATCCTAAAGGGGGCAACTTTGCTCCAGCCCTCAGGCCTGCTGGGGCCTTTTCAGACTCAGCCTAGCAAGGGAGGCTGCCCGTTTCTGGGCTGAACATAACCCAGCCAGATCAGGGCAGCCCTGCCGATAGCGCCGGGTGGGTGTCGGGGATGAACCGTCACAAGCGGGTAAGTGTGTTTGGGTGGCGGAGTGGGCATGGTGGTCAAATTGTGAGTGTGTGTGTGTGTGTGGGGGTGATTTTCAAGGAGGGGTCTGTGATGGGGCTCCCCTGTGTCTTCTACAGTCTGGGGGGGGTGAGTGGGAACACATTTGCGAGTGTGCATGGATGGGAATAGTGACCATGTGTGTGAGCGTTTGGAATCAGAGCAATGTCGGGCTGGACGGGACCTCGAGAGGTCCGGTCCATCCCCCCCCCCCCCGTGCTCAGACAGGACCAGGTAAACCTAGCGCCTCCCAGACAGGTGTTTCTCCAGCCTGTTCTTAAAACCCTCCGGTGACGGGGATTCCTCAACCTCCCTTGGAAGCCAGTTCCAGAGCTGAACTCACCTGAGAGTTGGACAGTTTTTCCTAACATCAAACCAAAATCACCCTTGCTGCAGATTGAGCCCATTGCTTCTTGTCCTGCCTTCAGTGGCCAAGGAGAACAACTGATCGTGGTCCTCCCTTAACACGTTGGAAGACTGTCATTAGGTCCTTCCTCAGTCTTCTTTTCTCAAGACTAAACATACCTGGTTTTTTAAACTTCTCCTCATTGGTCAGGTTCTCTAAACCTTTGGTCACTTTTGTTGTTCTCCTCTGATTTGTCCTCATCATTCCTAATGATCTCCTGTCTCTTACACACGACGCTCCTGTCAATACGCCCCAGAATGCTTTTCATCGGTTTTGCAACGGCATCACCTCGTTGACTCTAGTGATCCACTAGAACCCCCAGATCCTTTTTGCCCAGCCAGTTATCCCCCCTTTTTGAAGCTGTGCACTTGATTTTTTCCTTATAGAATCATAGAATATCAGGGTTGGAAAGGGAACTCAGGAGGTCATCTAGTCCAACCCCCTGCTCAAAGCAGGACCAACCCCCAACTAAGTCATCCCAGCCAGGGCTTTGTCAAGCCTGACCTTAAAAATATCTAAGGAAGGAGATTCCACCACCTCCCTAGGTAACGCATTCCAGTGTTTCACCACCCTCCGAGTGAAAAAGTTTTTCCTAATATCCAACCTAAACCGCCCCCACTGCAACTTGAGACCATTACTCCTTGTTCTGTCATCAGCTACCATTGAGAACAGTCTAGATCCATCCTCTTTGGAACCCCCTTTCAGGTAGTTGAAAGCAGCTATCAAATCCCCCCTCATTCTTCTCTTCCGCAGACTAAACCATCCCAGTTCCCTCAGCCTCTCCTCATAAGTCATGTGTCCCAGTCCTCTAATCATTTTTGTTGCCCTCCGATGGACGTTTTCCAATTTTTCCACATCCTTCTTGTAGTGTGGGGCCCAAAACTGGACACCGTACTCCAGATGAGGCCTCCCCAATGTCGAATAGAGGGGAACGATCCCGTCCCTCGATCTGCTGGCAATGCCCCTACGTATACATCCCAAAATGCCATTGGCCTTCTTGGCAACAAGGGCACCCTGCTGACTCATATTCTCATATCAAAGTAGTACTTTGCACTGAGGAAGGAAAGTCTTGGTTGTGAACACATAGGTGTGAGCATGGGAGCGAGCACGAATCGGCATGAGCGCACGAATAAGTGTGAACATGCGGGCATGAGCGTGTGTCTGCGATTATGTTAGCCTGTGGGGGCGGGAGCTCCCAAGTGTGTAGGTGTGTTTGTGGGGGGGGTGTATGTGTCTGTGCACTGTGTGGGGGGGGAGGAATGGGATTCCAACCGGATTCCATTGGGCACTAGGAGTCCTGGAATATCACCGAGGCTGATGCAACGTCCTGCTACTGTGAGCTCGCACGGGGGTCATGGCCTTATGATACCGTGGCACTGCGGCACGACGGGTCTGCATCCTGATGGGATCGTGCTGGCTCTGCGGCGTGGCACGACACCGATGCAAAACCTCATAGTGCAAAGGCTGCTGACTTCGTGACACCTGCCACGTATAGGCCACTCCCGGGGAAACCTCTTGTGACATGATCAGTGGTGGCAGCAGGGGGTGTGTGGGAGGGGGTGTGTACGCACAGGGTTAGACCATGAGGTGCTGCTGACCCTCCAGCCAGTCTGCAGCATATTAACAGTGTGGCCCACAGCTTCCCCACAGAGAGGTGGCAGGGGTGGGTCAGCAGGGCCCCCCTGGAAACCCAAACAGCTCAGCCATCCAGCCCCATAGCGATTCCACTTAGGGAACCTTTTAGGGATGAAATAGGATTTCCTTGCGGGAAGGCGTGGGGTGAGCTTGGAGCCCGCCATGGCAGGGGCCCCATGCTGCCCTATCCTGTTTCTGTTCAGTTTGGGTCTTTAAGATTCTTTGAAACCATTTAAAGAGGCTCCTTAGGGATGGTGAAAGGGGCCTTCATATATCTCACAATGCACAGTATGGGGCTGTACTGCCTTCAGAATAGGGGCAGGGAACGTGCAGTGCTTCCTAGAGTACCCTGTGATTTTCACCTGATCCCAGGTACCAGCAACCCATATCAGGCCTGCTACTTAATGAACTACAGGAGCTAAAAATTCCTGCTCAACACCAGCAGCAAGGCCAGCATCCCAGCTTTCCAACGCTGCCAGGTGGCACCTTCTACCGCAGATGGTTCATGAGAAGTCAGACACCTCATTATACAGACTATGCTCCCACGCTGCATTTGTATAATGATACCACCACCTAGCTCTTACCTAGTGCTTTGCATGAGTCGATCTCAAAGCACTTTACCAAAGAGGTCAGTAATTATTATTTCCATTGTACAGATGGGGAAACTGAGGCACAGGGTCAGTCAGTGACTTGCCCAAGGTCACCCGCCAGCAGAGAAGGGTGTGAGGTCTCGTGAGTCCAGGTCTCGTGAGTCCACATCCAGTGCTCTGCCCACTAGATCACACTGCTCTGAAGACGAACCAACCATCCTACAAACCAGAGAAATATAGCTTTGCAGGAACTGTTTACAAGCAGGTGGCTGCATCTCAGTGCTGGGGGAATGATCTTTGTATAAAAACCAGCTGCCACCTCCCACCCCAGAGGTGACTGCATTGTAGCTTCAGAGGCATTGGTGCTGGAACTAGGTTGTGCAGCCACACCCCTCGTTGAAATGGTTTCCGTCATAGACAGGGGTTTACAGTTTGGTTCATTGGCTCTCAGCACCTCCACTACGCACATTGTTCCAGCCCCTCTTGCTCAGGGACGCAATCCCTATGTAAACACCTGCCACATCCCACCCCAGAGGTGACTACATTTCAGCAAAGCGTTGACTGATCCTGTATCCCAAGGGTTTCTTTGGGATACAAAGCCCTACAGAAATGTGAGAGGGTTTCCAGAATCCCAATATTTCTGACCCCTCTTCTGAGCAGTACAAACATCTACTCCCTTGCTTAAAAACAACAACAAGCAACCCCACACAAACGATTCATCTGCACTCAAGTGCATCTACTTCTGGCCTGGAGCATGACCTGCTCGTTAAAATCCATCCAACCTAGCTGAAGACTAATTGTCAAGCAGTCCAGGTGTCAAGTGGGAGTGCAAATGGAAAGCTTGTTTGCAGAGCTCTCTGGAGAAGGGGTGAGAGGGGGGAGAAGAATCAAATTCCTAATTAAGAAGGAAGTAAAGTCAACAAATCAAAGGAAGTGTTTCAAGGGGAACTGAGGTTCCTCTAGCAGGACCGGCACAGGCGAATGCAGCTAGGTTGATAGGAAGCACCTGTGGGGTGGCAAAGCCAGGCATGCCCCTCTGACTTCCAGCACTTGTCTTTGCTTTGCTACTGTAATAGGACCGAGGAGGCATTTCACGAGGGACGAGGCCCAACGCGGACAATGGTTTTGGTGGAAGGGAATGATGGTCTTTCTGGCTGATGCACTGGAATGGGAGTTGGGATGTCTGGGGTCTGGGCCCAGCTTCGGGTGTGGGAATGGGGGTTAGACTAGTAGCCTGGAAGTCAGGAATCTTGGGTGCTAGAGGGAATGTGGGGCTAGTGGTTAGAGCGGGGAGGGCTGGGAGTCGAGACACCTGGATGCTGCTCTGGACTTGGTGAGGGAGCGTGGTTTAGTGACTGGAGTCAGACTCAGGGGGTATGTTTACACTGCATGCTAAGCCCAGGCTCTGACTCAGGTTTGAGCCCAAACCCTGTTTCGGTCCACACACAAATCAGTCTGACTTGGGTCAACTTGGGTCTTAGCGTCTTAGTAGGGGGTGAGTTAGAGCCCTTGTCCCACTGTGACTCGGGTCCAAGCCCTGTCAGTTTGCAGTGTGGACGCAGCTCAAGCCAAAGACCCAAGTCAGTAGGTCTACGTAGTGCCATTTGGATGTGTTAGCACGGCTGGGAAACAAAGGTCCAGCAATTGTAGCCCAGGTTTACAATGCAGTGTAGACCTCCCCATAGCGTCTAGGGAAAGCAGTCTACTGATCAAAGAAGGGACTAGGGAATCAGGACTTCTGGGTTCTACCACAGATTTGCATGCCTTGGTTTTCCCATCCATAAAATGGGAACAGGAACATGGCCCTATCCCACTGGGGGGTATGTGTGTGTGTGATGAATTCATACAATTAGACAAGCTGGAATTGGACAGGACACCCAAGCTAACAACCCTGACTCAGGCAAAAAAATGCCCTGGGATCTTTAGTGACCTACAAGCAGTTAGCGGCTTGTGTTTATGTCTCCGTCAGTGGTGCAGCCCCATAACTTCATTCTCAGAGGGAAGAGCGCCCTCCCCCCCCGCACCTTACCACCATCACCACTCCCCACAGCCACCAAGAGGTTGCAAAACGCTGGTGGATTGCAGCATATGGCTCCAACCTCTCCCGCTTTCTGTTTTCACTCCCCCTCCCCACCACCACACAACCAGCCAACCGTGCGTCACCGTGAGCGCGTCTTCATTCTGCATCAGCCGTTCTCATGGAAATGATCGCAGGGCCACAACCTCAGGGTGAGGAATTGTGTGCCTGAAAGAGAAACGTAGCAGATGGACTTTGAAGGGGGAACGGTTCCATTTAGCCCTGCATATGTTCAGCAATTAGTCCCAATTGCAGGGGGAATTCAAAAACCCCACAAATTATGTTACAAAGAGGCAGCCACCTCGCTTTGCTTTTCTTTCTCTCTTTCCACAAAGTTATTTTCTGTCTTACGAGCTTTGGATTGGTGCAAAAGTTTCCTCAGCTACAGGGCTTTCTCTTTCGCCATCACCAGGTGCTTTTACAATAGGGAAGGATTTAAGCCTTCTGGCTTCTGTGGCGAGGTGGTGGTTGGTGAGTCAATATTGTTATCCCCATTTTACAGCTGGGTAAACTGAGGCACCGAGACTTGGCCAAGATCAGTGGCAAGGGTGAGGAAGAGAACCCAGGAGTCCTGAGGACTGGCACTTGGATGTAGTGGTGTTAGAAGTATTAGAATTCCTGATTCCATGATTCCATCTCCTGTGCTAACCCATCAAATCACACATCCCTCCCAGCTGCAGGAACAAAACCCAGGGATCTCTGACTCCCACCCTATCCTCTGCTCTAGCCACTGGAAAAGACTTCCATCCTAGAGCTGGAAATGGAACCCAGGAGTCCTGACCTGCTCTAACCAGTAGAGCACACTCCCCTCCCAGAGCTAGGAACATAACCCAGGAATCTTGACTCCCAGTCCTCTGTTCTAGCCCACTAGATCCCCAAAGCTGGATGCAGAACCCGGGTGTCCCAACTCCCAATCCTTTCTTCTAACCAGTACATAGCCCTTCTACCAGGCCTGAAAGTCTTGGTTTTAACCAAGCCCAGTTTAACAGGTTGCTTTCCAGTTTGGTGGGTGGCACTTGGCAAACGTTCCTCCGCTAGAGACGATCTTATGCCAGAAACAGTTGAACAACAAAGTTAATGGAGAGGTGGGAGAGGTCACCCTCTATCTGCATAGTCCCCTCTCCCCCCGCCTTAATGTAGGACATGACATGGTGTAATTTATAAACTGCATTATGGAGTCACTAATCTGCTAATGGAGAAGAGCCTCCCCCGGCTAATCCTTCGCTCACACATTAAGAGAGCTAATACCATCGCAGGTCATAAATATGAGACCCTCCCATCCCATTGCTCTCTGCTTTCCTTAGAAAGCTGGATCCGAAACAGAGCTGGTTTCAAATTTTCCATCAAAGCATTTCCCCCCCCACTGGAAAACGCCATTTTGAGAAAACCTGACATTTTGTGGGGAAGGGGCAAAATCGGATCGCTTTTGACAATTCCTGGTGGAAAATAAGAGTTTTGAAAACATCCTATTTCAACGTTCTCGGAAGGGGGAGTGCAGATTTTTCATTTCCAAACGACTTTTTGTTTCGCAATCGACTTCATAGATATGAGGATCAACGTCAAAAGGAAATATTGGGAATGGATCAAAAAAGCAATGTTTTGATTGAAAAATTTCAAATTTTTGGCTTTTCGCCTCAACTTGGGACCAAAAAAAACCCTTTGAAATCTCAATATTTTTTGGGGGGAGGGAGGAAGAGCCATTTTCCAGCCAGCTCTAAGCCAACCCTAAAAAGGGCCCAATCCTGTGTTGTCTCCTTATGGAAATGCAGCCCAGAAGGTTCAGCCCAGGGGGAGCTGTGGATTCTGAGCAGCAAACAGCCTCCAGTGTAAAGTTAGAGCAGCCACGGGGCTGCTCTAACTTGCATCAGCCTCCCTTTGCCTAAATATGGACCCAGAACAACCCCACACAGTGTGCTGCCCCTTGCACCCACACTAGCATGCCCCCAACGCTAGGGCTATGAAGTGGGGTAGCATTGCGCCATTTACATCAGTCCTACACTGCTCCTACACCAGGGGAATTCTCCCAAGGCCCCTTGCAACTCATTTATAACCTTTAGATAGCACAGGAACATGATGGGATGCCCTTAAAGGGCCAGGATCTTTGACTCAGTTTGGATCAGCACCTGATGTTCAGCTGCCTCTCTGCCCCCCCTCCCACCCCTGTGTTCTTGGATCTACCCGAACGAGAATCCTGCAGGACAAGCCTTTCCTCTGAGATTTTCCCCTTCCAGATCCCAGCAGCTGCAAGGAAGAAAAATGAGGGTAGGGGGAAAAAATTCTCAAGTGACGTCAAACTTTTTCAAACCTCAGGAAAAGTTTTGGGGGCTGGGTGAAGATTTGCCAGCTGGTTCTTTATGTATTTGGCTGCTTTGACCTGGCCTAGTGTTATTTTCAGTGTTGTGGTTGCCTGAAGAGGCCTGAATTGAGATCAACGCTGGGCAGAGTTCTGCACAGACACCCTGGGTATGTCTACACTACAGTGGTCGCACTGCAGCTGGGCCCCTGTCGTAACAGGTGTAGCGTAGTCTAGTGAGCTGTAGGTGCTTCTTACATCAGTGGGAGGAGTTTTTTTCCATCAATGTCATGAATCCACCTCTGCATCTACACTGGGGATTAGGTCGAGCTAACTACATTGCACAGGGCAGGTATTAGCAAGAGCATTGGAAGCAAGATACGAGCAGTCATTTGCTTCCGCTCTACTCAGCACTGATCAGGCTGAGGAGGACTGTGTGTAGTTCTGGGCACCACGCTTCCGGAGAGACGTGGACAAATGGGAGAAAGTCCAGAGAAGAGCAACAAAAAGGATTAAAGGTCTGGAAAACGTGAACTTATGAGGAAAGATTGAAAAAGAATTGGGCTTGTTTAGTATGGAGCAGAGGAGACTGAGAAGGGACGTGACAACAGTCTTCAAGTAAGTAGCGAGTAAGTATTATAAAGAGGAGGGTGATAAATTGTTCTCCTTAACCTCGGAGGACAGGACAAGAAATAACAGGCTTAAATTGCAGCAAGGGAGATTTAGGTTGGACATTAGAAAAAACTTCCTAATTGTCAGGGGGGTTAAGCACTAGAACGAATTAGCTAGGGAGGTTGTGGAATCTGTGTCATTGGAGGCTTTTAGGAACAGGTTAGACAAGCACCTGTCAGCAATGATCTAGATAATACTTAGTCCTGTCTCAATGCAGGGGACTGGACTAGATGACCTCTCAAGGTCTCTTCCAGCCCGGCATTTGATGTAGCTATGTCAGCCTAAGTGTTAGGTGTGGACCAGGCCCTACAGAGAGACAGCCCCAGCCCTGAAGAGCTTGCCATCTAAATAGACAAAGTGTGGGGAAGGGAAACTGAGTCACAGAGTGGCAAAGTAAGCTGCCTGAAGTCACCCAGAAGATCAGCAGCAAAGGTAGAACCCCGATCTCCTGAAGCCTAGTGCAGCACGCTACCCACTGGGCCGGGCTGCCTCTGCTAACAGCACCGAGCAAAACCAGTGAGACTAGTCAGCGGCAAAGCTGGACGCGAGCAGAACAGACACGGCGGGAGACAACAAAGGAAGGGCGAAAAGGCATGCTACCGCCCGCATCTCAAAGGTGGGGAATGGAGGCGCAGACATTTTAAGTGACTCATGTAGAGTGAACCCAGCTGTGTGTGCTCACCGCATGGCCCCTCAAGCTCATCTTTATTCTGTATTAAAACACACCCCAGAGCTGGGATTCCCCCATCCCATGGAACAAGGAAATGAATCAAACAGGCTCTCCCCAGTGATGGGCAGCTCACCTCAAGGTCAGCTCTGCCTCTGGAAGAATCCATTTAGCCTGGGTGTCTCTAAGCACTCACAGCTATCCGCCGTCCCCACTTCCCTAGCAGTGACAAGCCGCTCTTAAACCTGACCCCAATTAAAAGCTGGGGTGACTCAGGTTCCAACCTCCAGCCCTGGCCCATTTGGCTAATGGGAGACTCAGGCTCTTTCTTCTCCTACCTCCCTGGGCATTCAGTCAGGGTGGGGCTGACATGGCTGGTCTCCCCGAGCAGCGGATGATAAATTCTAGTGTAATCTATAAGCCGCCTGGCACGCAGTTGCCAGATTTTGTCTGGTTCTTTAATGTCAGGACTGTAAATTAGCGGCTGGCAAAGAGGTGACCTTGGAGAATCCTCGGCGGGCCGGGTTTTAGTTTAGAATGAGGAGTCGGCCGTTGTTCCCACTCCTGTGATAGCAACAGAAGAGCACGACTACTTAATACTGGCAGTGTAGCTGGGTGGGTAGCATGCTGGCCTGGCCACCAGGAGAGCTGGATTCTAGTCCCATCTCTGCTATTGGGGGATGCTGAGCAAATCACCGCCCCTTTCTGTGCCTCAGTTTCCCCAGCTGTAGCGCAGGGCCGGTGACGCTTGCCTGCTTGGATAACGTGTGCTGGATAAGATGAACTAAGCTGAGTTATTAATGGGCTGGGGAGATCACTGCAGAGTAGCTGCCTGGCTCAGGTGGGGCAAAATCCTGAGATGATTCCTGGCAACAAAGATGGCTCATGCTGGATGCTGTCACTGTGGTCTGAACAGCAGTTATCTCAGGTACTTGTCTGGGCCCCGTTACCACAGTGGCTGAGCACCTCAATATCTTAAATGCCATTATTCTCCCAACCCCTACCCCTGCCGGTGGGGCAGAGCACGGTTATTATCCCCATTGTAGAGATGGGGAAACTGAGGCACAGAGCGGCTAAGTGAGTTGACCAAGGTCTGACCCTCAGGTCGGTATGTCCTAGGCTGGTACCTAACCAGTAGGCTATCCTTCCTCAATGGAGCACCTGCTTTCTGCTCCCAAAGCGTGTGCTCTAGTGGTTAGCTCATTCAGGACTCCTGGGCTGTCTTTTGGTGCCTTGCTTTAGACAGATTTTCCAAAGCCCCGAAAAAACATAGAAGCGGGAGCCCGCTGGGTGGCCGGTGGGCCAGATTCTACTGGCGCTTTTGAGAATCTCCCCTTGGGGATGAACATGGCAGCCTCAGCCTCTCTGCGTCCCATCTGTAAGGTGGGGGAGTCAATAGAGACCCTCCCTTTGGGGCAGTACGCTGGGATCAGCTGGGAAAGGTGCTCAAGGTCATGCTGTTGGCACTGAAAGCAGGCCGGTGCCGCAGGCCTGCATGCTGAAGGCTCCATCAGACGGTCCCTGTAGCGAGCCAAGCGTTAGAGGAACTGACAAGGATTCAGTGGCTGGCACCGGTAGTTACCACAGATTTAGCTGAGCTGGAATGCACCAGACGGCACCTCTGACTCCTCTGACCTCTGCCGGCGGGGGATTTCCTCACTCCCCGTGGCGGCAGGTAAACACCGCGGCTGGCACGGGCTTCAGAGTGCAGCAGAGGAAGGATTGCCTGGCTCGAAGCATCATCCAGATGAATGGGCGAACACCATGGTCTCTGATTAAAGGCCGTCAGGTGCATACTTCCACAGAGACCGGCAATGGAGGGCTCAGGATCAACTGCAGTTATTGTGCGGTGGTTGATATTTTGGGGGAACAGGGATGGTGAGGGGGAGACCTGCCTGGGAAGTTCAGATTGAGGTTAGGATCCAGATCAAGGCTTGGATCCAGATACAGAGCAAGGCTTGGATCCAGGTCCAGATCCAGATCGATACTTGGATCGTAGACTCATAGAATATCTGGTTTGGAAGGGACCTCAGGAGGTCATCTAGTCCAACCCCCTGCTCAAAGCAGGACCAATCCCCAATTTTTGCCCCAGATCCCTAAATGGCCCCCTCAAGGATTGAACTCACAACCCTGGGTTTAGCAGGCCAATGCTCAAACCACTGAGCTATCCCTCCTCTGGTGCCAGGGAGAGCACGGAGGACCAGAGAGGACCAAAAATGTTTTTCACTAGAATTGCAAATCTGTTGAAACCAGACCCCGTTGGTGGGAAAAGGCCAGGTTTGACAAATTTTCCAACATGAAAAAATATTGGAAAAAAAAAAAGGTTTTGGAATCGTCAAAAGGTCCCGTTTTGACATTCTCAAAAGGGAACATTTCGCTTTTCTGGGTCAAACTGACTTTTTGTTTGGAAATTGAACTTAGTTGATAGGAAAAGAAAGATTCAGAAAAGAATCCAAAGTGAAACAAAAGATCTCAGTTGACCCAAACTGGACTCTTTTGGTTGGTTGGTTGGTTGGTTGGCTGGTTGGTGACATTTTTTGAGATTTTGATATCTGTCTTGATTCAGGATGGGAATTTTTTTTGGAAATCTCAAAAATTTTTGCAGGACAGGAAAACCATCCCCCACCCAGCCCTGCTCAGGCCCCAGTAAATACGGGGGGTCGGATTCATCCCCAGTTCCGGCGGCAATCACTACATTGCTCTGTTAGTCGAGTCACTCACACTTTCGACAAGCTGTCCCAACCGTGACTGGAACGCATTTCCCCTCTGTTGCTTCTCTCAGCCCTGGCTCACAAAGAGTTAAGGGTCTTAGCTTTGATACCCTGGCGGTAGAAGAACCTTTCACATAGCATCTAGCTACTGACCGCAAACTTACCCCCAAATTATCGATTGTCTTCCAACACCCCGTGTAGCAACACCCTCACTCGCATTGCAACTGGCTCATTAAGACACAGAATCCCATTATCCAGCCGGTGCTGACACAAAGGAACCTTTGCATGGAGCTTATTCGATTTGTGTGTTATGAGTGTGTGTGTTGCATTGTGTGTCTGTGTGGGGTGCCAGTGGTGGTGTTGTGTGCATAAGTTTGGAGGGCTGTGACGGGTGGGGGAGTTGTGTGTCTGTGTGCGTTGTGAGTGAGTGTGTTGTGCGCACAAGGGAAAGGGGGTGTTGTGGGTGGGAGGGTGCGTGGTGAGTGGATGTGTTGTGTCCATGAGTATGGAGGGCTGTTGTAGGCGAGGGATGTTGTGTGTTGTGTGCACGAGGGTAGAGGGGTGTTGTGGGTGTCTGTGTTGTGAGTGGGTGTGTTGTGTGCATGAGTATGGAGGACTGTTACGGGCAGGGGGTTGTGAGTCTGCGTGTGTTGTGAATGAGGGTTTTGTGGGCATGAGTGTGGAGGGGTATTGTGGGTGGGTATAATGCTTGTTTGTGTGAGTGTGTCATGTCAGTGAATATGGTGTGTATATGAGTGGGAGGTTTTGTGTGTGTACATGTGGAGTATTCGTTGCCCCTGTGAGTCTGTGCTGTGCGTTGGTGTGATGGGTATATGGACTGTCCCATGCCAATCCAGGCAGTGAGGCCCTGCATGAGGTGCAGCTATCATGTGCGAACATCAGGAGTCCATTGACAGTATCCTTGCCAGGACCCTGTATTACACAATCAGAGCTGACTCAATGCTTGCCCTCTCAGTGCCGAATCTGCGCAGAATCTCAGCTGGAGACACAGGGAATTTTATTTTTAAACTCTCTGAAACTTTGTCCAGCCAACACTGGGTCTCTCCTTTTCCTCCCCCAGTGCATCCTTCTCTAAAAAATGCCGTCATTTAGTTTTCCAGTGGGCTGCTTTCCACTTTTGCAGATGGCACTGTTAATTGTCCGCCCAAGCACGCCAGGACTCCCAAAATAAACTAGTAGGCCAGCATTTAAATGGCTGCATGGGCCAGCGATAGAGGTATTAAAGCGGTGATGAAATCCGCCAACAGTGGCCACAGACAGCTAGCCCTGGCTCGTGAAACAGAACATCCCCTTGCTGAGTTGACAAACCTGGAATCCACCAGGTTGCAAGATGCTCCCTCCTGGTCAATTTCTTGTGGGAAGAAGTAATGGGACTTGACAGTTCGTTGCTGATATCAGTGTCTTTACTGATTCCCTTTTGAAAATCTGGATGAGGGGGCCGGGAGAGAAGGGAAGATAACAATCTCATTAGGGAATCTTGCCATTTTCTTTTTTTTTTTTTATACTGACATATAAATTTATTTTTAACAGATTTTACTGACAGGCAATTTTCACTCTCCCCCCACCCCTTAATTCCACTGACAGTAAACTTGCTGACAGATGGAAACCAGTCATCATGGGATGGGATAAATCAGTAAGGACTGGCGAGACGCTGGCTCTGGACAGAACTCTCTAATGTAATCGAACGGTCTAGCTAATCTATCGATCTAGATACTTTTCTGCCCTCCGCCCCATCAGCAAATTGTCGGAGCGACTCTCGAGTATCTAAAATTAGAAGTATCAACGATATGCTTCCTGCATCGCTTTCTTACTTGCCTGGAGGAGCAAAAGCTCCATGGTTTATAGGCTGTTTGTTTATGTTTGCATATGTGAGGGAGTGTTTTGTATGTCTGTGTGCGCGTGAGCTTTGTGAGTGGGAGTGTTGTGGGCGGGTGTGGATGTCTGTGTGGGTGTGTTTTGTGCGTGGAATTGTGGGTGGATATGGATGTCTCTGTGTGTGTTCTGTGAGTGGTAGTGTTGTGGGTGGGTGTGGATGTCTGTGTGTGAGTGTGTTGGGTGGGCGTGGATGTCTGTGTGTATGTGTTTTGTGAGTGGGCATGTTGTGGGTGGGTGTGGGTGTCTGTGTGAGTGGGCTTCCAATGGGGGAGCATTGTGTGTCTATATTGAACCTGTTTTGGGAGGAGGGGGTTGCTGTGGGTCTGCGAGTGTGTTTTGTGAGGGGGTGGGGTGTGTCTGTGTGAATTTATTTTGTAAATGGGTGGGCTGTGCCTTTCTCCAGATGTGTGTGTGTGAATCTGGGTTTGCTGTGTGAGGGAGTAAGCGAAGGGGCACCGTGTGTAGGAATCACTGATGGGAAGCTAACTCAGCCGCTTTAGTGGCAGGGCCCAGGCGAATGTGACACCTGGTCATGATTTGTGTCGTTTGAACCTTGGCGTTTTGCCCAGGATCACAGATTCTGCACCCGGAATCACAGATTCTCACAACTAGAGAAGGCCCCACACCAAACCCCTGAACCTGACTCCTTGCAACTTCAGGGAGTCAAAGCCCTGATCGAAGAGAGATGCCACGCCAGGGTTGGCTGGGAGAGCAGAGTACTGGACTCCATGACCCAGGCAGTCCTTCCCAGTCCTCTGCTCCTATGTAGCTGTGGCTCGGGCTCATCTCTCTGTGCCAAGCTCCTAAATCTTAATTTTGCAGCAAAAGCGGGGCCTCGGTTAATGGTCCCTGCTGGTTTTACAATCTGTTAGATCATCTGGTCTGACCTCCTGGATAACACAGGCCAGAGAAAGTCACCTGATTACCCTGGGCCCCGTGTAGAGCCCAGTATTTGTGTTTGACTAGAGCATCTTCCAGAGAGGTGTCTACTCTGGAATTCATCCACACTTCCGTCCTTTCCGTGTGCTGGCACCGGTAACCCCACTGAGTTATAGAAATCATATAAATGTAGGCCTGGAAGGGACCTTGAGAGATCATCTAGTCCAGTCCTCTGCCCTGAGGCCGGGCTAAGTATTATTTAGACCAGTGGTTCTCAACCAGGGATCTGGGACCCCCGGGCGGGCCGCAAACAGGTGTCAGGGGGGTCCACCACGCAGGGCCAGCATCAGACTCCCTGGGGCCCAGGGTAGAAAGCCGAGGCTCTACTGCATGGGGCTGAAGCCCAGGGCCCTGAGCCCTGCCGCCGGGGGCTAAAGCCAAGGCCTGAGCACTGTACCTTTGTGAGGGCCCCTGTGGCATGGGGCCCCTGGCAATTGCTCTGCTTGCTACCCCCTAACGCCGGCCCTGGCTTTTATATGCAGAAACCCAGCTATTGTGGCACAGGGGGGCTATGGAGTTTTTATAGCAGGGGCGGAGTGGGGGGGTGGGGGTTAGAAAGGAAAAGCTTGAGAACCCCAGATCTAGACCATCCCTGACAGGTGCTTGTCTGTTCTTAAAAACCTCCAGGGGAGAGCCCACAACCTCTTTAGCTAATTTGTTCCAGTGCTTCACCACCCTGACAGTTAGGGAGTTTTTCCTAATGTCCAACCTAACCCTCCCTTGCTGCAATTTAGGCCCATTGCTTCTTGTCCTGTCCTCAGGTGGTTAAGGAGAACAATTTATCGCCCTCCTTTTTATAACAACCTTGGACGTACTTGAAGACCGTTAGCATGTCCCCCATCAGTCTTTTCTCCAGACTGAACAAACCCAGTTTTTTCAATCTGTCCTAGGAGGCCATGGTTTCTGGACCTCTAATCCATTTTGTTGCTCTCCTCCGGACTCTCGCCAATTTGTTCACATGTCTACCAAAGTGTGGTGCCCAGAATTGGACACAGTCCTCCCGTTGAGGCCTTGTCAATGCTGAGGGGAGTGGAAGAATTACTTCTTGATTTATTGGGTCTCAGTCCAATTCCCAATCCACATGGGAATGTGTTGCATCCTGCAGAAGGCACTAGCAGGCACACACTCTAGGCAGGATAGTAATCTCAGGTGTAGGTCAAGACTACCTAGTTGGACTACATATGCCTTTATGCAGGATAGTCTACCACCTTGGATATGGGAGGTGGTGCCTCATGGGCGTTGTTGGTCATGGGCATCATGGGAGATGTAGTTTGGCCCCCAGGGGACATGAGACAACAGAACTACAGTTCCCATGAGGCACTGTAGCCACATTTCCAAACCAAACTATGCAGCTTTTAAGGCATTTTCGGTGTCTGATGAAAAATCAGAATCTCCGTGTACATCTTCGTTTGATGAAAAACCCAATTCCCCATCAAAAAAGCAGTTTCTGTGGAAAAATTCCAATCAGCCCTAATCAGCTTTCATTTTTTTTAAAAATAGGAGTACATTTCTAGCCCTTGCATTTGCAGGGGAAAGCCCAAAAATGGAGCCCCTCAAGGCAACGACACCAGGAGACAAAGATCCCCAAATTACCTTTTTTTTTTTAAAAAAAAATCTCATGATCTTTAAGCCAATCTCATGATTTTGGCAGCAACACTGAATAAAGGCAATGCCAGCTAATCCCCCTCTTTTGGGGAAGGTTCTGCTGAGGCATCTCTGGACACTCACAGACCAAACCGAGCGTAACCTTCATCTAGGTCCTGAACCAGAGCTCAAGGAAGTTTGCAGGTCCCAGATCCACTGAAGCTCCAAAGTTCCATTCATGCATAATCACCTCTGAGGATCTGGTCTGTTGTGACTTGGTTCTCACTGTTTTTTCCACATTCTCTCTCTTGCTGTCCTTCTCTTGTTCCTCCCCCTGATCTAAGGTTCCCATGTCCCTGGCTTTCCAGATTTAGAAACTCCCTCTCACTGCCCCAATATACTCCTGACCCCACATACATGGTGGCTGCTGCCGCTCAAGGAGGACTTTGGCATTTAAATCCCTTCAAAGATCTGAGCCTAGGAGCCGTTCTCTTTATTTCTAGCTAGCTTTTAGGGTTTGGATCAGGCCCTTAGGACTTTGAGGAAATCCCCTGATGTCCTTTGCTTAGCCGCACTCTGCTGTTCTCTCTCCGGGAATTGCTTCACCTGTGATCTTTAGCTCATCAGGGCAAACACTTCCCAGCCCAGGTGCACCTGGAGGTCTCCCCTCTGCCTCTTTGTCTCTCTCTCTCTGCTGAGCCCTGGAAATGCAACAGGTGTGAATGGCAGCCAGCAGCAGTGTTGTCCTCCTCTTGTAGCTGCAGTTTGAGAATGGGATTTCGGCTGAAGATCCAGAGAGCTGGGGCTGTAAAGTTCTGGCTGCCACGGGTCTGGGGGTTTGCTATTGTAGGGTTGCTCATGTGCTGTGCCAGCTCCCAGCAAGGGACAGTCAGTGCAGTCGTCCCAGGAAGCCCAGCCAATGTCCGCTCTCGCTGTTGCAGAGGCAGGTCTAGACAACACCTGCTGCTGCAGATGCCGATGGGGCTAAGTGTAGCCAGGCTTGCGACACCAGTGGCCGTGAATGGAGCAGCTCGGGAGCTTGGAGCATCAGCAGGAAGGGAAGCACCCATGGTGACCTGACCTAGCCAGAGCTGGTAAGTGTGGGGAGGAAAGCCCCATGGCAGGGGGCAGCTGTAAGAGGGGTGGGAATGGCCACGCAGGGGTGGTTCTGCTTTTACCTCTTTCTCTGGGCCCTGCAAAACTTGACTGCAGACCTGGGCTGCACCTAAGGGTTTGTTGTTGTAGCTGGGGCTCCCCCCACGGCATTGTTGTTGTAGGGTTGCTTGTGTGCACTGGGGTGCTGGGCTCTGGATTGTTGCTCCTGAGCGCTGGGGCTGCATGCGCTGGTCGAGCTGCTCATATCGCTTTGCTGTTGTACAGTTTGTGTGGATGCTAAGTTTTCTGACCTAGTTTGTTATTTTAGGGTTGCACATGGGTACAGGGCTCCATGCCCTGGTTCATTATTGTAGGTTTGCTCAGAGATGCTGGGACTGCTCATGTGAGTTTCTTGTTTTACAGTTGCCTGGAGGGGGCTGGGTTTGCTGACCTAGTTCGTTATGGTAGGGTTGCACTTGGGTGCCATGCACTGGTTTGTCATTGTAGCGTCACTCATGAACACTGGAGCTGCTTGTGAGTTCTGACCTTTTCTGTGGCCCACGGCAAATTTCTTCCCTGCCTTGTGCCTCAGTTTCCCCTTCTACCTTTTATCTATCTTACCTGGTTAGCTTTTAAGCTCTTTTGTGGGGGTGGGGGAGTCTCTCTCACTATGTATCTATGTAACAGCTGGCTGTGTGGACCTCTTGGCTTTACGTTAATACAAATACATATGTAGAGAAATGGGAGAGGATTCAGAGATGAGCCAGAAGAATGATTAAAGGATTAGAAAACCTGCCTTAGAATGAGAGACTTCAGGAGTTCAATCTGTTCCACTTACCAAAGAGAAGGTTCAGAGATGGTTTGATCACAGTTATAAGTACGTTCATGAGGAAGAACAGGATAATAATAGCGGGCTCTTCAATCTAGCAGCCAAAAGTCTAACTAGACCGTATGGAAGGTAAAGCTAGAAAAACTCAGACTTGGAAATAAGATGCAAATTTTTAACAGTGAGGGTAGTTGACCATTGAGACAACTTACCCAGGATTGTGCTTGAGTCTCCATCGCTGGAGTTTTTTAATCAAGACTGGATGCGTTTCTACGAGATCTTCTGTAGTGGAACCCTAGCTATTGGACTTGAAGCAGGAATTAATTCAAAAGTTGTGTTCTGCATAAAATCAGACTAGATTCTCATAATGATCCCTCCTGGCCTTAGCCATCTTTGAATCTGTGGGGATAAACATCCCTTGCACCTCCCCAAGCTCCTGTCTCAGTGAGTAACTCAGTCAGCAAAATGATTTCTCTCCCCAATCAGATTTCCTTTTTCCTCTTGACGGCATCCCGTTAAGGTGCGCAAGTGATTCGGATCCCGAAAGACATTGATGGGAAAATGTACAGTGGCAACGTGGCAACGTTATAAGAATTAAATGGTTGCTCTCGATTATGACTGAGTTAAAATAAAAGATACACTAATGGATTTAAAGCTGCCTCAAATTGATGTTGGAAATATTGTCACGTCTGTATTTACTGGATAAAGTGTTGCTTTAAAACCCGCTGAATTCCCAATGTAATGATTAGATAAAACCTTAAGTAACTTGGAATGTTGGAAGGGCTTTTACGGAATTGTGTGGTTTTTTTTTGTGTTCCCCTCTGCTGTAAACAACACGCAGGAGGAACTAGTGATAGAAGGAAGTAAGATGCTCAGGCCACTCACAGAGTGGGGTCAATACATTTCTAAGGCCTCATCTACACTTTTCATCTACACTTGAAAATTAATTTGGCTGTGAATTTTAAAGCACATTAGCTATTCGGGAATAACTCTGTACATAGACTCTCTAATTCTGCAGTAAAAGTGTCTTGAACACGGTTAGCTTAATCCACAGTCAAAGAGTAGCTCCATGGGTAGATGTAACCTACTGGTGATCGTGTATGAGAGAGTCTCCTGTGCTGATCTACGGAAGGTACGAGTTGGTACAGCCCCTTAGCTACAGCGTTCTGGCTCTTTGTGTCAAGCTATAGCAGCTCACACTTCGAGTTTTTCAATACTCGTCCTCCAAGGTACACAGATTTTTCCATTGTTCTAGTTCTTTGTCTCTGAGTTTGAGCTTTACCTCTTTCTCTTGTCCTCCAATCGCTGTAATTTTTTGTCTTCTCCGTGCTAATTTTCAATCGGAATGTTCCGCTTTCTCAGTCTACCAGGTCAGTTATTCTCTGTACAACCTCCTTGCCCAGTGCAGTGAGCTCGATAGCGTCCACAAATCTAAGGTCGTGCACTTCCTGCCACATAACATGACACCTCCCATTTCATCTCTCAATGCTGCAGCCATTGTTGCTTCCGGGACCGAGCTGAACCAATCTGGTGACAGCGTGCGTCTTTGTCTCCCTCCTGCAGGCGTCCTGGGCCATCTTGTCAGCGTCTTCTCCACTCTCCCGGCACTTGCTACCAATATTTTCTATCAGCTTGATCGGGTTTTCGGGAATGCCAGATTGCCTCGCAGCTTGCCACAATTCTTTCTGCCGAATGCTATCAAAAGCCTGTAAAGTGGTCGTAACAGGGTCAGTTATGTTCTGTGCTCTTCTCTGAGACTTGTCTTATTACCAATAAACCTGATCTATTGTCCTTCATCCTCATCTAGATCTGGCCTGTTCCTCTGCAAATCCTGCTTCCACGTATCTCTTCATTCTCCTCTGCAACCTCTCGGGGAATGCTTTCCCCGGCACGCTCAATAAGCTGCGTCCTCTGGAGTCCTTTCCTTATCTCCTTTTTCTAGATCGGTGCTGTCAGTGTTTCCCCCTAGTTCTCTCGGCACTTGCTCTTGTTTCTAAATCTGGTCAAATAGCTTGCGCATCCCCTTTGGCATGCGTTGCCCGCCCGCTTGCAGCAGCTCCGCACATACGTGGTTACTTTCTGGCGCCTTGTTCCTTTTAAAACTTTCGATTGAGAT
This sequence comes from Lepidochelys olivacea, assembly GCF_965140295.1. Lineage (NCBI taxonomy): Eukaryota > Metazoa > Chordata > Testudines > Cheloniidae > Lepidochelys > Lepidochelys olivacea. The sequence goes on from NC_140434.1 coordinate 6,182,996, forward strand.
GTTTATGTCTTCTGCTAAGAAGCCCGGCATTGCCTCTCCCTCATTTGTGGCCGGGAAGCTTCTCTGGAATCGTTTACTCGCCTGTGTTCTGCGCTTTGTACAGCTCTTCAAAATAGTCTTTCCATTTCTTAGTCTTTCTTTTTCATCTTCAATCATTTGCGCGCGCTTGTCTTTCACCGCTGACCTCTCCAGCTCATCTGTGCCATTCAGTTCTATTGTCTTGCCAAGGAACCCCTGTGTTGCATTGTTCTGCTTCTTTACGTTCTCAACTTATCCAGTTGTTTCTGTCTGTCTTCACTTTCTGTTTTATCTCTCTGGTCAGCCTATCGCCCAGCTTGTAGACTTATGTCTTCCTTTTTATTCTCCTTCAGCTTCCACACTCGTCATTCAGCTACAGCACTTATCCACCTTGACAACTTCGCTTTGGCCTTGTTCAGCCTCTCTCATAATCTCTCCTTTTTTTTACACCATTCCCCGTCTCATCAACATTCATTTCTTCTTCCAACAGAGACATGACGTTTTCCCACACGGCTTCTTTGTCTTCTTTGCTGATATCTGGCTCTTTCAGTTTGTCTGTGTCCTAGATATTAGTTATTGGCACTTTTTCTTAATTGCTTTCAGGCTCAACATCATTGATGCTGGCACTAACTTATGAGCTGCACGGCAACACATTTGATTTCCACCCGAGATTCACAAGCATAAAGTCTATTAGGTTAAATCCATGTCCACTTCCTCTGCTGACATAGCGTGTTCGTTATCACCAGGTTGTTGCTTAGGCTGCTAAATTTCTGACTTTCTCCTCTTTCGTTTTCTTCATCTCATCCAGATTTGCCTATTGCTCCAGCCCAGGAATTCCAGCCCAATCCTGCTTTTGCATTAAAATCTTCCACCACTCATTAACACTTCTTGCCTTGAAACATCTCACATTGTTCACTGTATAGAGTTGTAAAATTCATCCATTTCTTCCTTGGGCGCTACTGACATATGCTGTTGTAACTGCACTGGATTTGAATCTGGATTTGAGTCTGGCTCAGACCCACTCTCCACACGAATCCTATGATCCAGGTCCTGAGTGCTTCCACACCTGAATTGGACAGGTTTGTGCGTGTACAGAGGGCGGGGAGTGAAGGGGGTTGAGTTCAAACCTGAATCTGAGCTTGGGTTTACAATGCAGTGTAAATATACCCCCTCTGGCCTGCTGGGTCACCTTGGGCAAGTCACGGCCCCACTCTGTACCTCAGTTTCCCCATCTGTAAAATGGGGATGGTGATACCGACCTTCATTGTAAAGCACTTTGAGGTTGACCAATTAAAAAGCTCTATATAAGAGCTAGGGATTATTACTGGTATTGCAGTATCACATAGAGATCGCAACTGAAATCAGGGCCGCATGCACTGGGCACTAGGTATAGGGTGACCAGATGTCCTGATTGTTATTAGGGGCTTTGCCTTATATATGCAAGTGTACCCCCCCCCCAGAAAAAAACGTGTACTGATCTTTCACCCTAAGTAGATAGGCCCATATAAGGCCTGGTCTTTTATTCAAAGTTGCATTGGTTTAACTTTTATTGTTGCTATTATTATTATTATTTATTCATGTGTACTCCGGTACCACATAGAAACCCTAGTCAGGGCCCAGCACCCATTGTGTTAGGGGCTGTACAGACAAAGAACAAATAATGGCCCCTGCCTGAAAAAATTGACAACCCAAGTATCAGCTTCAAAACTGACTTAGCTAAATGAGTGCCAAGCTCTGTGTAGACACTTGGAATTCAATTTAAAATCAGCTTATATCAATGTATCTGAACTTGATATAGATAGACGTTAATTGGCTCCTTTTTATCCGAAGGCCCCACTTTGGGGCCTGATCCCATTCCCTAATTCTCTACAGGGCTAGGTCACTACGGAAGAGATTCCCCCTCATAAATTACACAACCTTGTGCCTGAGTGAGATGGATAATGCAGCTTTAACACACACTTATTTGTCACCTAAGCAACTGGGGAAATCAAATCAAGGCTTTTTAAGCTCCTTCAAATTGCACACATTTATTATTGTCTCTCTCTCCCCGCTTCCCTTCTCTTCCTTTCTGATGTCCTGAAGATGTGCTAATTACAAGCTCAGGTTAGTCTATTATCATTTGGCACTGCGAGCCGGCTCCATAAAAGCATGACAGCGAACATTAGAACTAAGGGATGCAAAGTTTTGAGTTGACAACACCACGGGGAGAGTTTCGTTGCTTTTAGATGAGGCACGAGGGAGCTGACAATTCAAAATAGCCCCAGGTGGATAGCAAAAGACGGCAATTTTACACTTTTTCTGGACATATTATCGACTATTAAGGGAAAAAAATGTATTTTTATGTGCACTAAAGGGGGGGAGGGACATGTATTTTACTAATAGGTGCTTGAATATTTAAAAGTAGCATTCTTTTTATTTATTTTAATTTCTTTTCTGTTTGGTTCCCCATTTTTGTTTTGAAGGCCATCTCTCCGCTCCACTGTTTGACACTGATTGACAGCTGTACTGATCATTTTAAATGATGCATTCGTTGAAGTAACTTTTTTATTTAATATATATAATAATTATCATAAAGACTCTCTTTATGCACAGCCACCCCTTGATGGAAAGAAAGTTCTGATTTTAAATGGCAGGCACAGATAAATGCAGGCACAGGTAAATACGAAAACAGAAAACTCAGTAATAATGGGAAATTTCAACTATCCCCATATTTCAGAGTAGCAGCCGTGTTAGTCTGTATCCGCAAAAAGAAAAGGAGGACTTGTGGCACCTTAGAGACGAACCAATTTATTTGAGCATGAGCTTTCGTGAGCTACAGCTCACTTCATCAGATCATGAAGTGAGCTGTAGCTCACAAAAGCTTTTGCTCAAATAAATTGGTTTGTCTCTAAGGTGCCACTAGTCCTCCTTTTTATCCCCATGTCACTTCTGGACAGGATGCAGAGATAAAATTTCGAGACACCCTTAATGACTTCTTGGAGCAGCTAGTCCTGGAAACCTCATGGGGAGAGACAATTCTTGATTCAGTCCTAAGTAGTGCACAGAATCTGGTCCAAGAGGTGAATATAGCTGAACCGCTTGGTAACATAATACATTTAAACATCCTTGTAAGGGGCAAAAAATACCAAAGAAACCCACCACTGTAGCATATAACTTTAGAAAGGGGAATGACACAAAAATGAGGAGGCTAGTTAAATGGAAATGAAAAGCAACAGTCACAAGAGTGAAATGCCTGCAAGCTGCATGGAAACTTTTTTAAAAAAATACTATAATAGAGGCTGAAACTATATGTATATCCCAAATAATAAATAAAAACAGTACGAAGACCCCCCCCCCCAAAAAAAAATGCCACCATAGCTAAACAACAGAGTAAAAGAGGCAGTTGGAGACAAAAAGACATCTTCTAAAAATTGGAAGTAAAACCGTACTGAGGAAAATAGAACGGAACGTAAGCTCTGGCAAGTCAAATATAAAAGTATAATTTGGCAGGCCAAAAAAGAATTTGAAAAGCAACTAGCAAAAGACAGAGCAAAAATGTTTAGAAGCACCAGAAGCAGGAAGCCTGTCAAACATTCAGGGGGGCCACAGGACGATCGAGGTGCTAAAGGCACACTCAAGGAAGATAAGGCCATGGCAGAGAAGTTAAATGGATTCTTTACATTGGTCTTCGCTGCTGAGGATGGGAGGGAGATTCCCACACCTGAGCCATTCTTTTTTGTGACAAATCTGAGGAACTGTCCCAGACTGAGGTCAATAGGGGAGGTTTAGGAACAAATTGGTAAATTAATCTGTAATAAGGCACCAGGGCCAGATGGAATTCACCCAGAAGTTCTGAAGGAACTCCAGTGCGAAATTGCAGAACTAACTAACTGTGGTATGTAACCTACCATTGAAATCAGGCTCTGTACCAGATGACTGGAGGATAGCTCTGTAACACCAATTTAAAAAAAGCTCAAGAGGCGATCCTTGCCGTTTCAGACCTGTAAGCCTAACTTCAGTACCAGGCAAATTGGTTAAAACTATAGTAAAGAACAGAAAGATCAGACACACAGATGAACACGATATGTTGGGGAAGAATCAACACGGGCTTTTGTAAAGGGAAATCATGCCTCACCAATCTACTAGAATTCTTTAGGGATGTCAGCAAACATGTGGACAAGGGTAATCTAGTGGTCATAGTGTACTTGAACTTTCAGAAAGCCTTTGACAAGCTTCCTCACCAACGGCTCTTCAGCAAAGTAAGCAGTCATGGGATAAGAGGGAAGGTCCTCTCATGGATCAGTAACTGGTTAAAAGATAGGAAATAAAGGGTAGGAATAAACAGCCAGTTTTTACAGTGGAGAAAGGTAAATAGCGGGGTCCCCCAGGGATCTGTACTGCGATCAGTGGTGTTCAACATGTTCATAAATGATCTGGAAAAAGGGGTAAACAATGAAGTGGCAAAGTTTACAGATGATAGAAAATTACTCAAGGTAGCAAAGTCCAAAGCAGACTGGGAAGAGTTACAAAGGGATCTCACAAAACTGCGTGACTGGGCAACAAAATGGCAGATGAAATTCAGTCTTGATAAATGCTAAGTGAGGCACATGGGAGAATATAATCCCAACTATCCATACAAAATGGTGGGGTCTAATTAGCACTCAAGAAAGAGTCGTTGTGGATAGTTCACTGAAAACATCTGTTCAGTGTGCAGCAGCCGTCAGAAAAGAGAACAGCATGTTGGGAACCATTAGGAAAGGGATAGGTAGGTAATAAGACATAAAATACCATCATGCCTCTCTATAAAGCCATGGTGCGCCCACACCTTGAATACTGCAGGCAGTTCTGGTCATGCCAGCTCAAAAATATATATTAGAACTTGAAAAAACAGAGAAAAGGGCAACAAAAATGATTAGGGGTATGGAACAGCTTCCGTATGCGGCGAGATTAATAAAACTGGGGCTGGTCAGCTTAGAAAAGAGACATCTCTCCCCTTAGTCAACACAGAGATCTATACAGTCATGAACGGTGTGGGGAAAGTGACGAGGGAAGTGTTATTTACCCCTTCACGTAACACAAGAACTAGGGATCACCCAATGAAATTAATAGGCAGTAAATTGAAAACAAAGAGAAGGAAGTACTTCTTCGCACAACACACAGTCAACCTGTGGACAGAGGCGGATTAAGCTTTTGTGGGGTCCTGAGCCAGAGCAAGTGGGGGCCCCTCCCCATCCCTTCCACCTGCAGTTCCACCCGCCCCTCCCGTGCTCCTGCCAGGGAGCGTGGTCGAGGCGCAGGGGCTTCCCCCGCCTGCCTGGCGCTCTGCCAGGGAGCAGGGGAAGCCTCTGTGCCCCGACCCTGCTTCCCGGCAGGAGCACTGGGCGGGTGGGTCCCCCCAATTGACCGGGGCCCCTGGGCACAGGCCCTGTTGGCCCAGTGGCTAATCCACCACTGCCTGTGGAACTCATTATCAGGGGATGTTGCGAAGGCCAAAAGTATAATTGGATTTTAAAAAAAGAATTAGACAAGCTCATTGAGGAAGATCCATCAATGGCTATTAACCAAGATAGGCAGGGCCACAACCCCATGCTCTGGGTGTTTCTAAACCTCTGACTGCCAGAAGCTGGGACTGGACGACAGGGGATGGATCACTTGATAAATTGCCCTGGTCTGGTCATTCCCTTGAAGCATCGGGCACGGACCACTCTCAGAAGGCAGGATGCTGGGCTAGATGGACCATTGGTCTGACCCAATATGGCCGTTCTTATGTCTTATGTTCTTAAATCATTATTGGAACTAGGTAGAAACTTTCTAGCTCTTGATTCTTTGCGTCTGATGCTCATTTACACTAAGGACTCCTCTGCACGGCTCAAAGGGGCCTTTGAGTAGGCGTATATAGCTAGAGAGGTGTAAGAGCCTGAGCATGAAGCCTTTTTCTTTCTTTTCTTCTTTCATGCAGATAGGTTTGATTCTTGAGTGTCATCTCCCCAAGTGCTAACTTTTCTCGTGGCCTTTCCAGATTGTCCTTGAATTAATTCCAGAGGACGCCCTCCTGTTGATGTGTGTAACATATGTAATTCAACTTCCCGAATGTTTGTTTAAAATATTTCCCCTAGACGTTATTTATAGAAGGGTCAAACGAAGCCGCACCAATGTCCTTTGGTTTGAAAAGGCCATTTTTGACTTTTCTCTAATGGGCTCTTAAAAACCTGTAATAAAACATCGCTGCCTTCTGTGTGGCGATTTCCCCCCGCCTGCTCCTCCCAGCCTTTGATTTCTAAGAAGGCTGTGGGTCCTTTCTGCTCGAAACATAGTCTGGGCAGACAGGCTGTGGAGGGGAAGGATGGTCCAGTGGTTATCGCCTACTGGAGACAGTGAGAGCTTGATCTATCCCAAAGCTATCTATACTTCTAAGGCAGGGAGTGCCAGACTGGCTCAGACCTAGGGTCCATCTGACGGAGTGTCCCATCCCCACCATCTGCTTCAGAGGATTGCGCAATAGCCTCTGCAGTGATGGGATAATCTGCACCCAGGGGATGTCTTCCTCCTGACCCCATCAATTCGAGGTTGGCTTTGTGCCCTGAAGCATGAGGGTTTACAGCCTTTGGGGGCTTTTTAAATCCCTGTGATCATACCCCTGGATCGTCCTGTGTGTCCTAACACTGTCCCATCACTCTGGAGTTCAGGCTGCTCAGCATCTTGCTAAATTAGGTCCTAACAGAACAGCCCGAGGCCTATATTGGCCGATAATTGTTTGGTGGGGCGTGGGTGTGTCATCAGTTCCCTGGCTCTCGGTCCAGCCAGTACCTAGTAGCACAGTAGGTCTGAATTACTGCAGAGACGACACTGGTGACACAGCATCCAAGTCCGTGGAACTGGCCACGGGAGCAGCTAGGTCAGACCTTGGCTGAGTCCAGGGGTTGCAGTCGATTGCAGGGTCGAAGCAATCTGTTGGTTTGGTGGAATGCAAATAGGCCTGCATCTGCGGACTTGCATCCTCTGCTGGGCAAAGGTTTTGTACTGAATCCAGCTGCTACGCTTTTCTCTCTTCTCTTCTCTCTGGGTTCTTGTACCGTCCCTCAGCACCACTCTATCTCCACTCCTTCCAGTTGCGCATTAAACAACCGGTCTAACGTTGGCCTTGTGTCGTTCATTCTCTCATCCTCACACCAGCAGGAGAGTTTTGTGTGCGTGGTGGGGTGATTTGTTTTGGTAGGGTCTCCTGTTTTAGAATGCACTGCTGTGTGTTTATATTAGAAAAGGCAGGTCAGAGACGTGCCCTGTGCACTTAGATCAGCCCTCATCCCATGACTTGAGGCTTTTATAGATATGCAGGGTGACCCCAGGACCCCGGGCACGTATGAGACAGGCCGCCGGGTGATCCCAGCAGACAAGATCTCTGAATCTCCCTTGGCTAAAATGGCTTCTCTCTTACTGTTCATCTCCGCTGCATCTCACCCAGACGTCCTCGGGCTTCCTGGCTCAGGACACCTGTGTTCCGGCTGCCCCCCTGGCCGGTGCCCGAATCGTGCTCTGGGGAGGTTTTTTAAGCCTCATTCAAGTGCTCAGGAGACGGAGAGTAACAGATAAACAAACAATTAGGCTATTGTGGCTCCCGGCTGACAACAGGCACGAAGGGTGGAAGATTGCTGCGTTCGGCTTGATTGTTCCCAGTGGAGCCTGCCCCTGGCAGCAGTTGCTGAACAGATGGATAATAAGATGATGAGTTCCTAATGGGTTACGCTTGGTACAGAGAGAAGTGTTTGCAAACCCCACATTGTTCCCCTATTAGGAACCTAAAATGGAGGCCTTGGGCTGTCAGTTTTGCAGCCCCCAGAGGCGATGGATTCAGCCGGAGCTGCGACACCGGCTTGAGGACTCAGCTGCGCTGCTGCAGCGTCTTTGGGAGGGGCAGCGTGGCCTTGTGGTTACAGTGCTAGACAGGGACCTGGGTTCTCGTCTGGGCTGTGCGGTCCCATAGCTCTTGATTTTGTTTAGCAGAGTGAAATGTGCAGGGAAGACAGCATGGTTTAGTGGGTAGGGGACGCGGTGACCTTGGGCAAAGCTCATCACTCCTCTGTGCCTCAGTTTCCCCTCCCACCTTTTGTCTACTTAGCTTGTAAGCTTTTCAGAGCAGGACCTGTCTCTCACTTTCTGTCTGTGCAGTGCCTAGCACAATGGGCCCTGATCTCGGTTGGGCTTTCTAGATGCTATAATATTTCTTTTTGTAGTCCCTGTATCACTGTCCCACTCAATGGGGCTGGCTAATCGGGATCTGTCATCTGCGTAATGGGACACCTGGTCCAAGAGTTGACGACACCACTCATTGTTATATGCTCAGCACTGAACCCTGTAACCAATGCATTGAATGAAAGGTGGTAATTCCTTGGTCCCCAAAACAGCCAGATCTGGGGTTCTGGTTCAGGCCACGCTAAAGAAAAGATCCAGTGATGCAGCTGAGACCCAAACCTCCCCAAGGGTCAGTGGCGTTCAGAGCTATGGGTTTAGTCTGAGTACATCTCAGTGTGAAGCCGGTTCAGTGAAGCATGAGCATGCAGGATTCAGGAATGACACTTACACGCTTGCTTAAAGTTAAGCACGTGCTTAAGTGCTCTCCTACAGCAGCACCTGGAATAAGTCTCACTCCCTGAATCTGCATCACCGGCCCTGTCTCCTTTACATTCTTTCCACCAAGGTAACATGTAACAGTCGCGGTTGGGCTCGATTTCCTGAGACATGTGCCCCATCTCACTAGGTGGGACCATCTGTCTCTGCCGCCGGTGGCTGGCGAACCGACAGCTCGGCTTCCCAAATGCGCAGAGCCCCGGGGCGCTCTAGCAAGAAGAAGAAAACCTGGAATGAGTTCAGCAATCATCAGTTTTAATTATAATGCCAGCTCCACCAAAAAAAAAAAAAAAACTGGTTTTTTTGTTTTGTTTTGTTTTGTTTGTTTCCAAAGAGAAATCCACAATCCACAGCAAAATATCTTTACAAAGGAGAAGGGGGAAATTAAAAACAAAAGGAGATGAGAGGGGGGATATACACTTTCATTTTCAAGGGGAGAACAGAAGAATTTAGGATATAATATAGGTTTATTTTATTTATAAATAGTCCATGCCTCAGGCCTCTCTTATTCCAAGGGGAATGGTAAACTTTACCCCTCCCCTCCCCATCCCACCACACCCACACACGGGCAATGAGATTGCAGGCTCGGCTTTGTGTGTGTCTTACCCTCCCCCCGCTTTTTTGACAACCCTGCTGCCCCCACCAAAAAGGGAGAGAGCAATTTGTCGCGTGATCAAGGCCACTCCGGTAATGAGTCCTCAGTTCTCAGCTGCCGGATACCAAATGCTGATATAGTCAAAGCCCGAGACAGGCTCGTGTGGTCTCAGGTGCCCAGCCATAGGATTCGGTACGTGCAGGCTGCCAGGAAGTGGCAAGTCGTTGGGCATTTGGAAGCAGAGCAAAGTCCCACAGATAGGGTGCAGATTGTCCCTGGTTTGCAGAGTCCCCTCGCAGGCCGGGAGAGGAGGAAGGTCCAGATTTTTTCAGTGCGTACAGGTCAAACAGAAGCAAACGGGTAAAGGTAGCTGCATGATTAAATGTGGTTATGTCAGTGTCACGCTGGTAGAGTAGATCGGGGATAGGAGGGGGGCAAGTGGGAATTCCTGCCCCATTGGAAAGGGAACAGGAAGGGCCTTTTGAGAATCAACCCCTTCAAGAATCAGTTCCACTCCCCTTTTGTTCTCCGGAGTCCAGACGCTGGGCCTCACGCCCCATGCCCCAACGCCATGGGACCGTCAACCCGTCCCGGTGAGTCCTGCCCGTTCCTCCAAAGCAGGGAGGGCTCACAGCGATCCTTCCTGCTCCGGATGGAATCCAGGGGTGCGTCTCCGCTGCCCTGGAAAGCCCAGCTCCTCCTGCCGCCCTCCTCACTGCATGGGGATGTAGGGCCAGTTGAAGCTAGATCCCGACAGCAGCATGTCCCGGATTAAGGTCTCGATGGGCGTCTTGCCCACCAGGCGGACGAAGAACAGCTGCTCGATGACGGGCGCGGAGACGATGCGCAGGGAGGGCATGCGGAGCAGCAGCCTTCCAAAACGGCTGGGCTGGTTGGGGTACTGATTCCGGACGTACTCCTCCAGGGCGCACTGCGACTTCTCCTGGATACTCTCCACGGGGCCCAGATCCGAAAGGCCCACTGCGTCTGCAAGGAGAGCAAGGGAGGAGGCAGGTGAGGGAACATGGCTCTCAGCTGCAGCCTGTACGGGACAGTTCTGCAGGGCAGGGGCAGGGTTAATCTGCGGAACTCCCTGCCACAGGTCACAGTTGGGGCTAATTTAGAATCATAGAATATTGGCTTGGAAGAGACCTCAGGAGGTCATCTAGTCCAACCCCCTGCTCAAAACAGGACCAACCCCAACTAAATCATCCCAGCCAGGGCTTTGTCAAGCCAGGCCTTAAAAACCTCTAAGGATGGAGATTCCACCGCCTCCCTAGGTAACCCATTCCAGTGCTTCACCACCCTCCTAGCGAAATAGTGTTTCCTAATAGCCAACCTAGACCTCCCCAACTGCAATTTGAGACCATTACTCCTCTTCTGTCATCTGCCACCACTGAGAACAGCTGAGCTCCATCCTCTTTGAAACCCCTCTTCAGGTATCAAAACCCCCCTCACTCTTTTCTTCTACAGACTAAATAACCCCAGTTCCCTCAGCCTCTCCTCGTAAGTCATGTGCCCCAGGCCCCTAATAATTTTCGTTGCCCTCCGCTGGACTTTCTCCAATTTGTTCAAATCTCTTCTGTAGTGGGGGGCCCAAACTGGATGCAGATCTCCAGCTGTGGCCTGACCAGTGCCAAATAGAGGGGAATAATCTCTTCCCTCGACCTGCTGGCAATGCTCCTACTAATACTAATAACTTGTAGGACTCCCTGCAACAGCAAAGGTTAACCTGTGGGTCTCCCTAGCACAGTCAATTAACCTGTGGGACTCCCTGGCAATGGGGATCAAATCGATGACCAGAAGCTTGTTAGGCACATTACAGGCTGATCAAACAGACACAGTACCTGCCTCCAAGCAGTTCCCAACCCAGTTATGCACGTGATGTAACAAACAACAGAGAGGGGCTGGATGTGGAGAGACCAGAGAACATGGGAAACTGAGGCACTGATAAGTCAATTGACTGCCACAAGATCTCAGGTGGAACTAGAACCCAGAGAGGCCTGAATCTCAGTCCCCAATTTTAGCTGCACGCTGGTTGTGGTAAATGAACGGGTTTTACAGTTTGTATAATTCCTGAACCAAACTGCTAGCCACCTGGGCTCATTAGTTCCGTGACCTTTGGCCGAGGAAGGCAATTCGCATCAGAGTCTTGTTTAAACTGCAATATGCTACACAATGTCCTGCCAAAAGTCCTGCCCCCCAGCATCAGCTGGACACCAGCGCTAAGGGAAAGGTTCTAAATGAAAACTCTTTGGGGGCTTAAAAATGGCCATTTTTGCAGTAACGAAATCCATGGCTACAGATTCTGGGCTTTTCTTTCTCCGTGGCACAGTTTTACCAAAAGCCAGATTCTTTCATAAAGGAAAATCTTCAGTGATGATTTCAATTGTTAAACGACCCTGGGGAACATCATTTTCCGGGTGAGAAATGGGTCTGTTTCAAACCCGGCCCAACGGAAACAGCGGGCACTTCGGTTTGAGGTTTTCAACTCTCTGTGCTGCGTACGCTAGTTTTCCCTTCCGGCCCTAAAACGTGCGCAGCGTTTTTGTGTGCTGTTCCAAAAACTGCCACGTCCCACCCCAGCAGTGGCTGCATCGTAGCAGCGATTGCCGCAATTTCCTTTCTCGAGACCCTTTGGGATGGAAGGTGCCGATAAACATCTCCATGATCAAAGAGAAGCGAGCTTTCCATTCCTCACCTTTCCAAACCCCTTCGCCCAGTGCAGCCTCATCCTCAATCCCCAGGAGGCTAGATTCGCAAACTCCTCCCTGCCTTGCCCTCTACATCTCCCATTGGCCTATTCTCTCTAGAGCAATGCTCACCCCCAGGCTCCTTCCAAACACATCTCCCCAATCCCAGCCATTCATCCTCAAAGGAGGAGCGGTTCCCCTAGAGCCCAGTGTGCGAGGAGCAGGGTGAAGATTGGTGTTTCCCACCCTGCAATAAAGGATGCCCCCAGCCCAGCTGAGTTTGCTCAATTCACGGCCTGAATTGAGGCAAAGGAGAAGGGGCTCCTTTCACGGCCCTGAATGAGTTCTCGCCATTCAGTCGGGGGCCATAACCACTATTGACAGCTCTGAAAGGGGGCTCGGAGCTAAGACATTCACACCCGCAGCCTTTCAAACGCAGCCCAGCTATTACACAGACATTTAGCCCGGGCTGAAAGAATGGCTCCAACGCTGCTGACAATAGCTGGCTCCTAAAAACGCTCAGCATGCCAACCTTCCTCCAAAGGCCACCAAGGGGCTGGGCGGGTGGGGTGCCTGGGAGGTGCAGTGAGGGAGAGGGGCCGGGCGGTTTGTGCCTCAGTCCGTTGGCTGCCCTAGGGGTGTCTTGCAAAAATCTCCCCAGTGCGGTGGCTTCGTTATTATGGCAGCTCCTAGAGATCCCAGCTGAGATCAGGGCCCTACGGTGCCAGGCACTGCACATCCAGCCTCTGCTCTGCAGAGCTTAAGTCTCAATTGACAAACCCGACCAAATGTTGGAGTGGAAGCAGAGGCATAGGGACCCGTCCCCCAACGCATCCCTCCCCCGTCTGAGATCATGGCCCCATCGTGCCAGGTGCTATACATACACTTAGCAAGAGACGGATCCTACCCCCAAGAACTTGTCATCAAAATTGACCAGACAGACCAAGAGTGGGTGGGGAAACGGAGGCAGGGAGTGGCAAAGTGACTTACCCAAGATCACACAGCAGGTCAGTGGCAGAGCCAGGAATAAAACCTAGGTCTCGTGAGAGCCCTGCCTGACCTTAGCCACTAGTCCACGCTGCCTCCTTCTTACTGGTGTGAGCCACCTCAGGAGCCCTAGCCTAGATGAGTCACCTGCTCAGAGCTGTTGAGCTGTCGCCTGTCTACACTAGAGCGCCCAGCGGCGCTACCGTGGCTGGAGCTGATGTTGGCCAGGGTGGGAAATGTCGGCTCAGTTTCCCTCGTGGCAGGGTAGGGGCTGTTGGGATCTGAGCTGATGACAGGAGAGGGTTAAGAGGAGTTATTTTTACAGTCCAGACTAGCCGGAGAGCCGCAGAGCAAAGGCTCTCACGTCGCACGCTGCCTGGACTCACGGCCCAAGGGAAGTGGCGAAAGCAGCAGGCCAGGCTCCAGGTTACTCATGCCATTTGGCTCTGCGGATGCAGCTTAGTCCTGTTCCGCGTCCCACCCTGCTTCCCCCACAGAGCTCCACTGATGGCCCTTAGTGCAAACAACAGCTCTTGCTATTCCACCCCTAGGACCCCCTCTCCCCACAGTTCTGCCAATGCACCTCACTCCTGACCACACCCCATCCTGCTCTACCAGCCATGATGTTCCCCTTGATGCCCCTCAATTGCAACATGCAGCCCCCTGCTATTCCAGCCCTCGTCCCCCCCACAGCTTGACTGATGTCCCTCAAGCCTGACCCGCTTCCTCTTCTCTTCCAGACCAGGCCCCTCTGACTCTAGCACAGAGACAGCCAGGCCAATGACTGGCAGCAACGGTTTTACAACGGGGCGGGGGGGGGGCAGGAACTTAGCTGTGATCCCCAAGCTTGCTGGCCCGGAGATGTAAAAAAATAAATAAATCTGAGGCTGTTTTTTTATTTCCCTTCCACTTTTCATCCTTTAGGGGAGTCACATTTTCAAGCTTTGCTATGCTCTCACAAGGGCTAGAAACTTTGTGGTTTTGGTAATTGAAAGCCGAGACTTATACATTGTCACATGACTCCAGGAGCTGGGGCTTCAAAAACCAGATGAAATATCAGGAGACTTGCGATAAAACCACAAGAGCTAGCAGCACTGGGGGAAAACTCATTGTGTGTGTGGGGGGGGGGGCGTCCCTGAAAATGAATCCCACACTAGGAATTGCTTGACAGTGAAAATTTATTTGGGAGGAAAGTGGGGATGAGGGAAGCCTGGGAAGTTCCCCTTCTAAAAACCAATCCACGTTCTGGCTCTAAATGGTTAGGGGAATTAACTCGAGTTGAGTAAGACCGGCTGGCTCAGGGGATGGAAAAGGGGGTACATGCAGCCTGGCCCAGATGGGGTCGAGACCAAATGTCACTGGTCAGTGGCCTGGAAACGGAGCTCTCTTCTCGGCTCGTCTGCCAGTCAGGGCTGGCAGCGTGCCAGGGCAGAGGGCAGTGTACGGCTGCTGAGGCCGCTTGCCCTGCTGCACGCTCTGCCTTGACCGGAAAAAGGGGTCGATTCTCTGTGTGCCCTGCATGGTGCTATCTATCAGGCTGGAACTTGGCCCTGGTGTAAGCGGTTGTGCACAGCGTGGGACAAATGGCGAATCGGATCGAGACAGGAGATGGGATCTGTGAAGTGGCACACAGATGGACCACAAAGAGTTGCCCTGGGGCAGCAAAACGCATTGTCACTGAGGTTGGGAGGCAGAGGCCAGTAAAGGCAGTGTGGTCTAGTGGTGAGGGAGGTGGTCTAGAAGACCTGGGTTCTATTGCTGGTTTTGCTGGGTGGCCTTGGGTAAATCATGAGGTTATAAGCTCTTTGGGGCAGGATCTTTTACTAGGCATGGTACAGCACCTAGCACGATGGGGCAGCAAGAGCAGCTGTGGCCTCTGGGTGCTACTGTAATAACTGGCCCCTGGGAGGCTGGCATCAAAGGATGACAGGGCCCCCATGAAGCAAACCTGCCCATATTTCACACTGAGATGAGCCTGATCAATGACATTTGATGCAGGTGCTCCAAAGTCCTCTCTCTAGCTGTCTTCGTATGGCTCCCATGGGGATTGCCCGGGGTCAGGCACGGTGTGATCGCTTGCGTAAGGGGCACACTGGTGGCTATTCCCTGATGGAGGGGCAACCATGCCAGCCCTGAGCTTCAGCTCTCAAGGCTTCGCCATGCCTCTCGCGACAACAGCTGGTTTTCCTTAAACCTCCAGCTCCTGGCATCAGAGGATGATGGGAGAATCTCAGCTTTCATTCTTTCTTCTGCTTTTTAATTATTTTTTTTTTAAGTACCTTTCTCACCCTGCCGGTTGCAGTTAGAAGCTTGAAAACAATGAAGCCCACATTTGCCATTGAAAAAGAAATCACCACGAGGGAGAGGAAAGCGGGGCGGGGGGGGAATGTTCATTTCTGTTTTTTCTTTGCCGGGTTTTTGACTTCCCTGATTCAATGAACCGCCTTAGTGTCACGGTCTGTTTTTAATCAGCTTCGCTTTCTTCTGAACTCGCAAAATGCTGGCATTCTGTCAGGTTTCCAGCACTGCAAGAGAATTGTGTAAAACCCCTCATGGTTTTTTAGCCAATCTTGTAATTTAGGCAGAGGGGATTTGACTCAAGATTTTCAGTGATTCCTACCTGTCAGTAATAGAACAGACCTATAGATCACTAATCCACCCAGTGGATATCATCCCTTCCTGACTAGAATCAGATGGGGGATTTTAACCTTAATTTAGAAGGGCTGATTCTTCACTGGGTTTCTGCTCTAAAACCCCATCCGTAGGTGATCAGGGGTCAATCTATCCGCCGACTCGAATGTCGCAGCTGACTCTTGGAAATGCAGGCCTGAATTGAGTGCAAATGTCTAGACTTTTTTAAGGACATCTGCTCTCAGATTAATTTCCCTGTGTGGTTAGGAATACCAGACTTGCCAGGTCTATTGATCCATTGATCCTGCTTTTTGCCAGACCGGAACAAATGTCTAAGCTCTCCAGTCTGCAGGTCACCTGCCTACCGTGTCCTCAGAGACTTATGATCCAGCCCTCTTCTGCTGGAATAGACCAATAACCCATCCATATTTCTCCATCTACAACCAGTGCTGGAAGACCCAACCTAATTATATGCCTCGCTGTGCAGTTCAGTACAAAGGGAGCGTATGCCAGATTCCACCCTGACCCCAGCTAGCACGTCCATGTGGATTTTCCCGCACCAGAGTGAGCGTGGAAAATCAGAACAAGGAAACGCCCCCGCCCTCTTGCGCTGCTGTGGGTAGTCGTTTTTTCTAACGACTGCTCCTCATTGAACGCCAAGACGCACTCCTGGTTCTCCCACGCAGCACGGCAGTGAAGTCATACCTCTCTGTGCTTGTGACCTCACAACCCCCTGCGCCGGCAACGGCTGATGTCACAAGCCCAGCACAGTGACTTTGCTGCAGGTTCCGCGCGGGGCAAACCTCCGAGTTCAAGGAGAGTCGCCTAGCGAAGAGGAAACCAGAGCTAAGCCCCGGATTCCTGTGTGGATTGAGGCCCCTGAGAAAAGAGTCATCAGTGCAAAGTGAGTGTAAGAGGCTCCTGGATCAGAACGGTAGTGGTCTGCATTCACTGTGCATCAGCCTAAATAACTGCGCAAGATGCAGTGCAACGGAGAATGCCCAAAGTCATGGTATTAGCTATAATCCATCCTATGCTCACAGCGGGGCCAGAAAGAGTTTTCCTGAGCCACGCAAATTTTTGAGATATCAAAAAAAAAAAAAATCGCATACCCTGAATCAGGATGTAAAATCGAAATCTCAAAAATGTTTGCAAACCAAAAGCTTGGGGTGGGGGGGAAATTGGGTCAGGTCAGTTGAAACATTTTCCTTTGATCATTTTGAAATGTTTTATTTCCACGCCAACCTTTTTATTAAAACATTTAAAAACAAACAATTGTTTCGTCTCGGAAAACGGACTCTTTTTGGTTTTGCAAATGTCAGAAATGAAATATTTTGACAATCTCATCGGTTTCTTTCCCTAGTAATTGTTTGAGTTGGGATAGGATGACCAGATGTTCCGTTTTTATAGGAACAGTCCCATTTGGGGGGATTTTTTCTTATATAGGCACCTATTACCCCCACACCCCCGACCCCCGTCCCGTTTTTTCACAGTTGCTATCTGGTCACCCTAAGTTGGGAGGTTCATCGAAACAGACCCCATTCTGATAACAATTTGGGTTTTGATGAATTGCCGTTTTTTTAATCAAATAAATCGTGTGTCTCAAAATTCTGCCTGATGAATGTTAATTAAGGCGAAAACTACCAAGAGCCAGATTTTCAAACAGACTCAGCCACCAGCAGCGTCTATTGAGAATTATAATCCAGTAGTTTCCATAGAGAACAATGCAAGCTACTGGGTGCTCAGCGCAGTCTTGGAAATCTGGCCCCTTTATTGGTGTTTAGGTGCCTCAATGAGAGCTGCTGGATGTTAAATTTTTCTGAAAATCTGGAGGAAGGATTGAGAGAAATGAACTACAGCTGATTTCACTGCTGGATGCAGCTCATGGCCTGATCCATGGAGATGGGGCACTGAACACACAAATCAGGGTTTAACTTTTTTTTTTAATTTTTTTTTTTGCTTTGAAGTTCACCTTTAGAAAGACTGTTAGAACCCCATGTGTCCAAAAATCATAAGTCAGATTCCCCCCACCCCCACCTAACCATGAGATTGGCTTCAAAATAAGATTTTTTTAAAAGAGAATTAATTTGGGTTTCTTTGCATTCACCCTTTGTGCTTTGGTTTTTGTCTTTTGGGGCTTTTTACCCTTTAGAGGTCGTGGTTTCCAAGCTTTTTTTCTGCTACGACAAAAGAAAAGCTGAGAAAGAATAAAGCGAAGAGTCTCACATAGTCACATGAGTCCAGGAGCTGGGGCTTTAAGAAAACTAGCAAAAATTGTGAAACTCGCGATAAAATCAAGAGCGTTGGCAACACCGCACTGTCACTTTAGTTCCAACCTCTGCAAATTAGGCTTGTGTTTTAAAAAGGAGGAGATTTAACAAAACCTGATATTAATGGAAACATTTCATGACTTTTTTTGGTGCAATTCTCTTGTGATCCTGAAAACCCTAAGGAGCACCAGCATTTTGCTCTAGCAGGCAAAAGTGAAACTGACCAAAACAGCAGAACGTGAAACAAACGCGGCCAAACAAGGTGAACGTCACCAGCCAAGTAAAATCCTGACACTGAAAACAGAAATGAACATTTTTTCCACCTTTCCTGCCCCACCCTGTTCTCTCCCTGGAGGTGAAGGGACTCCTCAAAGCCAAAAGGTGACGGATCCCATTGAGAAAATGTCAAACGAGGTGAAAAATTTGTGCTGAAAGCCACAATGAAAGATTTGTCACCAGCCCTAAGGATAGGGAGGAGGCAGCTACAAACGGGAGACAGACCTGCCCCCGTCCCCCAGCACAACGCCCCTGGCATGCACAAGGTGACAGCTTTCAAAGACACAGGTCACCTGCTCTAGCCCCGTCCCTGCCCCTTGCTGCAACTCACCTGGTGCGAACAAGGGGAGGGGCTTGAGACAGGAATCACCAATGGGGGGAGAAATCTGCCCCAGCCCCGCCCCTGAGCCCCGCTCACCTGGTGTGAACAGAGCGATGGCTTTGAGGCAGGAGTACTCCGCCGAGTCGACGTGCAGGGCCTTGAGCTTCTCCACCTGCTCCTGGAAGACCCGGATGTGGTCCATGAAGGCCACCACCCGGTCGGCTGACATGGGCGAGGCGTGGAGGCCGGCGGCCGCCAGCAGCGGGGCCACGTGCAGCGGCATAGAGCACTGGGCGGCATTGAGCACGAAGAGCTCACTCCAGGTCATGCGCAGCAGGGACACCTGGTCGGAGAGCTGGAAGTCGGGGAAGAAGGGGATGTTCTTGGCCCACTCGATGGCGCTGAAGAGCAGGCGGGCGGCCAGCTCGCAGATGTTCTCGATGCCCATGATGTTGGACTGCAGGCACTGGGCCCCGTAGCGGGAGGTTGGATAGGGCTCAGCCCTCAGCAGCAGGGAGATGAAGCCGGTCAGGTAGGAGTGGCCATTGTATGGGTCTCCGTTGTTCAGCAGGTACTGGCCGGGGCTGGTCTGCGTGTGGGCCATGCGTCCCCGTTGCACGGCTGCGGTGGGTGGGAGGGAAGAGAAGAGACGGGATCACCATAGGAACAGCGGCAGGGAAAGCAGGGGGCTAGCAGAGGTGCTCTGGTTCTATCTGTAGCCACCTGGCCTGAGACTCGGATAACTTGGTTCTAATCCCAGTTCTGCCCCTGATCGGAGCCAAATCACTTCCCTTCTCTGGGGACTTGCAAGACACCACGGCTGCAATGATTCCCCGTCAAAGAATTGGGCCTTGTGACTGTCCTGGCCCAGGCAAATTGCTTCTCCGCTCTGTGCCTCTGTTTCCCTCGCCCACCCTTTGACCACCTTGCCTATCTAGATTAGAAGCTCTTTGGGGGCAGAGGCATCTAGCTGGGATTCTGATCTTGGCTGGGGGCCTCTAATCTAATACCAATAAAGAAAGAAAGAATCACTGGGTTGCGGGGGCATTAAGACAGGTTTCAGAGTAACAACCGTGTTAGTCTGTATTCGCACCTTGATTATCATGCACATTGTAGGGAGAGTGGTCACTTTGGATGAGCTTTTACCAGCAGGAGAGTGAGTTTGTGTGTGTGGTTTTTGGAGGGGGGTGAGGGGGTGAGAGAACCTGGATTTGTGCAGGAAATGGCCCACCTTGATTATCATGCACATTGTGAAGAGAGTTGTCACTTTGGATGGGCTATTGCCAGCAGGAGAGTGAGTTTGTGTGTAGGGGGGTGGAGGGTGAGAGAACCTGGATTTGTGCTGGAAATGGCCCAACTTGATGATCACTTTAGATAAGCTATTACCAGCAGGACAGTGGGGTGGGAGGAGGTATTGTTTCATGATCTCTGTGTGTATATAAAGTCTGCTGCAGTTTCCACGGCATGCATCCGATGAAGTGAGCTGTAGCTCACGAAAGCTCATGCTCAAATAAATTGGTTAGTCTCTAAGGTGCCACAAGTCCTCCTTTTCTATTTGGGGGCATTAAATGGGCTTTGAACGAAAGGCGACTGGGGGAGGGGGCCGAGATGCAGATGACACTTAGGGCAGGGCTGGCTGGAAAGTAAGGCCAGGGACTCGGACCTTGGTCTCCCACATCTCAGATGAGCTCCCTCCCCACATGGCTACCTGGGGTGGGTCACTCTCTTGGAATTTTCCGTATTTATTCCCTCCCCCACAAAATAATCAGAAAACAAGCAAAAGAACAGCAAAGTAAAGGGCTGGGCTGGGCTGGGAGGGGAAGGGGGCTGGGAGAGGGAAGGTGAGTGACATCTTGGTTTCCATTTACTAGGGATCAACCAAAGCTTCCTAAAAAGTCAGACTAAATCTTTGCTGCTTTGTCTAAGGTCTCTTTTCTCCAGCATGTTCCCAGCTTTTTAGCTGCGGGGTCGGCCGAGTCTCAGGGCCAAGCTCCTGTCCCTGGAGGCAATGGGCTTTTTCCTCCCTCTGCATTTTCTGATGCAAATCGTTTGGCCGGGAAGTTCCCAACCAGCTCTAGTTTAGGATTCGGGAGTTGTGTTCAGTGAGGAAGCTTGTGAGATTTGGGCCCAAGCTGCCAAGGGCAGGTAATAATGAGGTTGCTGAAACTCTGTATAATCAGAGGCCTGTTCCTACAACCTTCGCAATGTCTCAGGCATTCATGTCGTGAGATTTCAGCGACCTCTGAATCCTCTGTGCCCTAAGGGGTGAGATTTAATCACCCTGGCACAGGTACGACACGTCTTTCTGAAACAGGCCAGGCCACCGATCAAAAGAGAATTAAGTCAGGGAGAAATCAACTCATTAAAAGCAACTAATCAATCAAATGAGTCTAGAGGGAGAAAAGAAAAGAAGGTCACGAAGACGATAAGAACCACAGTGGGGAGGGGGGGAATCTGACTGCTGAGGTGGGTAGATTTATACCTGGTTTAGATGGTGGTAAATTTATAAGGGCTATAAACTCTCCGGCTTCAGGGCGTGAGCTAGCCACTCCCTGATGAGGTCAGGAAGGAACTTCCTCCAGGAGTAGGTTATTCCACCGATGTCCACTAGGGGGTGTCCTCTGAGGCATCTAGCCCCAGATGCTTTCGGAGACAGGATACCAGACCAGAGGGACTCAGGATTCCTGTGTTTAAGGTCTGAGTTTTTTTCAAGAGTGCTGAGCACATACAGTCCCTGCTGAGGCCTCTGGGACCTGCAGGTGCCATTGCCGTAAATGTGGCCGTTGATCTTTATTGCCCAAGCTCTGAGTTCAGGGCACCACCGCAGTCTAGCATTCCCTGCTGCTGCCCCTAGGAAAATGAGAACAGCCGAGTCTGGTCACAGCAGTGTACCTCTGTGGGCTTCCTTGGAGTTGCTCCAGATTGACACCAGCCTGGGGGGAGAGCTGGGTCCAGACTGGCGTGTTAATTAGAAAAGCAAAAAGCAAATCTTGTCTGATTAGGAACACAGGCATTGCCAGACTGCATCAGACCCGAGGTCCATCTAGCCCAGTGGTCTGTCTCCCGCAGTGCCCAGCACCTGCTGCTTTAGAGGAAGGTATAGAACCCTGTAGAAGGCAGAAGTGGGAAAATCTGCCCCCATGAAGGTCTCATTCTGATTCTTAATAGTTAGAGCTTCGTTTGAACCCTGAAGCCTGGGGTTTAATCATTATTATTATTATTATCCTCATCCCTAGCTGTTGTACAGCACTTTTCATCCATAGGTCTCAAAGTGCTTCACAAAGGAGGATCAATAGCATTATTCCCATTTTGCAGATGGGGAAACTGAGGCACAGAGCAAGGCAGTGACTTGCCCACGGTCACCCACCCAGGCCAGTTGCAGAGCTAGGAACAGAACCCAGGGCTGCTGAGGGCCCCGTCTTCCATATACTCAGCCACACTGCCTTCTAGATGGCTTGCTAGCAATAAACATTTAAAACTCAGATTCTCCCCTGCCCTGCACCTTGTGCTGTCCTTGCCCCTGGTGCAAAATGCTACCACACCAGAATGGCAGAGTTTCACATCGGCGTTGCACTAGTGGAAATGACTGCACAAGGTGTAGGGCAAATGGAGAACTAGGCTCCTTCTACAGGAGACAAAAAAAATCTTTTGTTGACTAAGACCTGAGATGATTCAGACTGAAAGAACTTTTAAAATTAAATTTACTTTTCACTATTGATCCTGTTTTATTTTCTGGCATTTCTCCCAGCTCTCACAGGAACATTATACTGTAATGGAGGGGGGTTGGGGGAGAATCTGGCTATGGAACAAACTCCCTGGGGAGATCAGTCAAATCCAGAGGCTGACTGTCTTAGCACTGCCTCTTCACACTTGCAACGCTGACGCCCCATCTACCCCGGAACCCCAACACAGACACCCCATCTACCCCTAATACTGACCCCCAGTCTGTCCCTGAATCTCAATGCAGACACTCCATCTACCCCGAACCAACACAGACACCCTGTCTGCACTCAAACACATACAAACCAAACAAAAATAGGAAATTAATAAAATCTGAAAAAACTCTAACCCCTAAAAGCAGCCTGCCCCAAGTGGAGTTTTGACCCCTAAAAGGGAAAAGTGCCAGGGACTCCATGAAATCCATTAGGGGATTTTGCTCTTGCTATAGATTTTAAATGGAATGTGCCCAGATATTGCGATGATGCGCAGCTGTGTAAAACCCTGAGCTAGACAGAGTGACACTGGTCAATTTAACTTTGTTACGAGTCAGTTTCACCCTCAAATACCCCTGTAGTAGCCCAAGGATCTTGGCTTTGAGATTCCAGCTAGAGCTGTGTATGACAGGTCTTTTGGTTTGCTGGCAGGTCTGAAAAGTTGGGGGGAGAGGAGGGGGAATTGTTTTAGCTTGACACGCACATGACATTTTTCAGCATTTTCAGCAAATCGGAAAAAAATTCTTTTCAGATTGAACAAAATGTTTTGTTTGACTCGAACCAAAATGTTTCCTTTCAATTGCTACCTTTCTAAGAATGGCTTTGCCCTTTTAAGTAAAAATCTGAAAAATGGAAACATTGAGTTACCAAAAGATCAAAAAATGAAACCTTTTGACTCTTTCACCAGAGGAGACAGGCCTTGTAGATGTGGCTTTGAAATCCCACGTGTCACTTAGCAGTTAAGAGAGCCTGCCTGTGCCTCTTAATCGGGCGAGTTTGCCAGGATTCAAAGATTCTAGTAGCCGGAGAGCTGCAGCGTCCACTGTGGCCAGATGTACCATGGTGCGGTCCTTTAAAGGAGGCAGTGTAGGACAGCAGGTAAGGTACCGGCATGGGGCTCAGGAGATCTAGGTTCTAGTCGTGACGGCTGGGTACCCTGGCTGAGTCGCTTCTGAGTCTCCTTCCACCTTTTGTCTCGGTCAGTGGTTCTCCACCTGAGGCCCCCGGGCCGCTTGCGGCCCAATCAGCACAGAGCTGTGGCCCATGTGACCTCCTCAGGGCCATACAGGTAGTATGGGATGCGGCCCACAGTGGTAAATAGGTTGAGAACCACTGGAGTTAGATCATGAGCCCTTTGGGGTCGGGGCTGGCTGGCTCTCCCTGTGTCTGTGCGGCATCTGGCATGACGGGGGCCCTGATCTCAGGGCCTGTAGGAGCTACTTCAGCGATGGTGGCCAATTCCCCGCAGCAATTTGACCATTTACAGCACTAAATGGGAGGTGCGATGCCATGATATTGAGTGGGACAGATGGTTTCATCCTAGGAGAGGCGCAAATGCCCCCTCCCACCCATTCTGGGGTTTGGTTTTAATGGCAGCAGGCTCCACCCATGGGTCAAGTGCAGCTGAGTGGGGCGGGAGGGTAACTTGGGCAAAGAGGTTTGTGAATGAAAAAGTCGTTCCTTGGCAATAGGAAGGTGAAAATATTTGACACTGTGATAACACTTGGCATTTCTATCGCTGCTGCCCTCTAAGGGCCTGAAACCACTGACGTCAATGGGTTTGGGACCCAGTCATAAATAATGTCTGAGTGTTAATCTGTACCATGTCATGGTGATGTATTACCAATAGGGAGACTAAGGCACAGCGGTGGCATGTTCTAATCACGCACATTAGGGACAGCGGTAGGAAGCCCTGCCTCCTAGCGGCCTGCTTTTACCCCCTTCCCTTCCAGGAGCAGGACTAGAACCCACGTGTCTTCGCGCCCACTCTGCTCCCTAGAAAACAGCCTGGGCTCCCTGTTTGCTAGGAAGAAATTCTCCCCTGCCATCTCGAAGCTCTGCAAATCACTGATGATGCTTTCGCTAAGCAGCTAAATCTGTCTTTCGAAACCATATGGGCACAGGTCACAAACCTGCAGCTGAAGACCATTGGTGCAGGAGCGGTTTGCTATAGAGATCCACAGCTGACAAGCTCTTTATAGATGGTCGCTCTCATGAGGCATTCTTGTTGTTATTAGTGTTTCTATAGTTAAAGCTAAAAGTAGAGCTGGATGGGAAAAAGCATAAGAACGGCCAGACTGGGTCAGACCAAAGGTCCATCCTGTCTTCCGACAATGGCCAAAGCCAGGTGCCCCAGAGGGAATGAACAGAATAGGTCATCACCGAGTGATCCATCCCCTGTCACCCATTCCCAGCTTCTGGCAAATGATTTTCCCATCGTGGGAAAATGGCTGAGATTTTGGCATTTTTTCCCATCCTGAATCAGGAGGAAAAGTTGAAATTCCAAAAAATAAAAATTGCTGACTGAAAAAAAAAATCTTTAGATCGGGTCAGTAGAAACATTTTGCTTTGATGATTTAGACGTTTCATTCTGATTTCAACCATCTTTAATTTGTTTTAATTGTGCTATCTTTAGTTTGAATTGGAAAACAAAATGTCATTTCAAACCAGGAAAAAAAAATGAAATTTTTCCTTTGGAAAATGTCAAAGGGTCCTGTTTTGACAAAAAAAAATTCAAGTCAAAAACTTTGTCCAAACCCACCTTTTGCTGCAAAAAGTTTCAGCTTTTCCCAACAAAAAACATATCCTCGAGACCTCAGAAAATTCCCTACCAGCTCGAATGCCTTTTGTGCCTAATTCCTACCCCTTTCCTCTGATAAAACACTCCCTCTCCGTTGGCCAGGAACATGTCCTCCACAGTCCTGGAGTGATTTAATTCAGCTAGACAAGGTGGGTGAGGCACTGTCTCTTATTGGACCAACTTCTGTTGGTGAGAGAGACGAGCTTTCAAGCTTACACGGAGCTCTTCTTCAGGTCTGGGAAAGGTCACCGCTCCATTCAGGGTGGAACAGATTGTTAAGCGTAAGGAGTTAACACGTGCTGCAAGAGACCATTAATTTAGCTAGTCAGAAGCAAATCAGCCAAGCCATTTCTGACATGAGGTGGGGAAGGGGCAGATTTTCAAAAGCTCTCATCACCCGAGAACTGCCTGGCTCTCAGAGAAAGCTCTTGGAAATCTTATCTGGCCACTTTAAGTAGGTGCCTATGGGGAGCTAAGATGTTAGCCAGATTTCCAGATATTAGTCACCTCCCTTAGTGCATGGCTGGAAGGCGCTTGGCCAGTACAGTGAGGTCAGGATTAGAACCCAGAGCAAATGGATGGAGCTTTTTCAAAAAATCAGTCCCCAGTTGTCGGTGTTTTAGCCGTTGGAATTCTGGCCCTGTGGTCCTCACGGGAGAAGAGATTTGATTTATTTTAAACGAGTCTCCTCTACCCTGTTTTCTAAGAGACAGGATCTAATGCAAGCCCCACAACCCTGATCTCTCTTGCTCTGCAGGAGTTCACAGAGAGATTTTTCTCTGCCTCTTACTCAAATAAGTTCTTCCCGCTCCCGCACTGTGAAATCCGGGTTCAAACGAACTCCAACTTGCTAAGCAACAACCCAGCATCTGCTGGTTTGGAGTCTGAGTGACAGGACGTTTGCATGTCTCCCGTGGGCCAAAGGAAAAGCTGTAGATCAGCCCAGAGGCAGCTGGGCCTGGGCTCTGGAGAGGAAGGGTGGACCAGTGCTAGCCAGGAAAGCTGCCTTTGGGTCCCTGCTCTGCTACAGCTTACCTGTGAGACCTTGGGAAAGTCACTTAGTCACTCTAGCAGGATTATAGCACTTCCCTGCCTCACAGAGGGGTTGTGAGGGCAAATGCAGTGTGAAATGCTCAGACACAATGGAGATGGGGGCCAGGTAAGTACCACAGACAGGCTTAAAACAGTAGGAGAATAAACTTTTTGCCCAGCACCTCTGATGAGGATTGGGGCCCCATTGTGTTGGGTGCTGTATAGACAAAGATCCACAGGGAGGAAGGCCAAAAGGGACCACTGTGATCATCTAGTCTGGCTTTCTGCATAGTAGGGGGCCATAGGACTTCCCTGAACTAATTCCTGCTGCAAGTCCAATGGCTGTTCTTGAACCAAATCATGTCTTTTAGGAAAGCACAGATAATAACAACAATGCCTCCTGGCTCTATCATCAGTGGATCTCACAGTGCTTTATAAAGGAGGTCAGAAGCATTGTCCCCATTTTACTGATGGGGAAACTGAGGCACAGAGAGGGGATGTGATTTGCCCATGGCCATCCAGTAGGCCAATGGCAGAGCTCAGTTGGGTCTCCTGCATCCTAGTCCAGTGCACGATGCACAACGCCTCCTTTCCCACCATCTACGTACCCGCTCAAAGACACCGACCAGGTGAAGCTGAAGGGGTGGGGCACGAATTGGCCTCGCTTCGTCAGTGACGCGCTTTTTCGTTTTGTTGAGTAATTGGAGGGAGGGTGGGGAACGGTCCCACTGATCTTTGTTGTTGTTCTCCGGGTCCCAGCTCCCAGAATCGTGGGAGAATCTCAGCTTTCATTATAAACAAGCAAAAAACCCGAATGGTCCGGTCCCTGTGGCTGCAAAGAAAGGGCTGGAAACCTGACCCCTGAAAGGCTCAGAGAAACCAGAAGGCAAACAAAAAGAACCCCAAGGTTGATTGGCTTAAAAAGCATGACATTTTATAAAATAACCTCAGTTTTAGTGGAGCCCTGACTCCTGATTTCTGAACCCTTTGGATCCGCAATACTGAATTAGTGAGAGTGGTCTGTTCGTCCCCTTGTACAGTCCAAGATGGGAGCTCCTAGATGCTACCATAATACACCTAATGGCAATAAAAATCTACAGCCCATAGCACAATGAGGTCCTGGTCCATGACTTGGGGCACCAAGGCAGTACCGTAATGCACCTAATAGCAATAAAAAATGTATGTCGCCTAGCACAATGGGTTTCAGGTTTCTGGTTCCATGCCTAGGGCTGGTAGGTACTACCAGGAGACGATGACATCAGAATCATAGCAGAGCAATGACGCACGCCATAGATTTTTTGGCTCCAGACCCAAAGCTGAAGGGTGTTTTGGATCTGGGGATGCTCTGTGCTTTGCGGTTTCTCTTGCCATAGAGATCCGAGCAGACGGCACCCCATGAGTCCAGCTGCAGCACAGTGGCTAAAACAGCCTGCAATAGCAAACACAGCAGCCTTGTCTGCTGCATGTCGTACTGAATTCTGCTGCCCCGTAGCTAGTTGGGTGGATCTGAGAGTGATAGATTCCTAGGACTGTTGTGATCAGCTAGCCTGAACTCCTGTGTAGCCCAGGCCCGAGAACTTCCCCACAATAATCCCTAGAGCAGAGCGTTTAGAAAACCAGCCGATTTTGATTTCAAAATTGTCAGCGATGGAGACTCTGCCGTGATCCTTGGGACGTTGGGCCAGTGCTTAATGACACTGG
Organism: Lepidochelys olivacea; assembly: GCF_965140295.1. Lineage (NCBI taxonomy): Eukaryota > Metazoa > Chordata > Testudines > Cheloniidae > Lepidochelys > Lepidochelys olivacea. The sequence goes on from NC_140434.1 coordinate 6,210,638, forward strand.
CTGTTAAAAATGTACACCTTATTTCTCGTCTGAATTCATCTCGCTTCAACGTCCAGCCATTGGATCATGACATACCTTTCTCTGCTACGTGGACGAGCCCGTTATTAAATATTTGCCCCTCTTGTATGTACGTACGTACATACAGACGGTAATCCGCTCACCTGCTCTTTCTTAAGAAAATGGATTGAGCCCTTTGAGTCTGTCACTCTAAGGCAGATTTTCTAATGGCTCCTCTTGGCTCCCTCTCCAACTGATCAGCACTCTTCTCGAATGATGCGCACCACAACCGGACGCAGGAGTCCAGCAGCAGTGGGGCTTGCGATAGCTTGATGTGATCAGTTTAATTTGATGGGGCAGCTTCACAGGAAACTGCCTCGCGCCTGGCTGTGGTTGTCATCGCCCGGCCGTGCATTAAACGGTGAAGGAGACATGCATGGAATATACCATTGACCGATCCTGAGCGCACCCCAAACACCTGTTAGCACGACAGGTGCCCTCAGGATCAGGCCATTTGGTCTTAAACACCCCAACTGAAAGGGTGCAAATCTGGGCCTTGTTGTACAGGTAGAACCCTATCCCCCATCTCGTTCAGAGCAGCAGGTTGCTGGAGGGCTGAATACGATGCCCAGATGCAGCTACTGGCCCTATAGCAAAGCAGGGGGGAAGTTTAGCAAAGGATGGCAGAGGGCTGAGACAGTACGTATGCAACCCACTGGGGAGCGTGTATGACAAGCAATGTAGTCTTTGGTTTGGTGGCCAAACCAAAAATTCCAGAAAAAATATTATTTTCCAGTCAATTGGAAACAAAAATTTTCATTTTTTTCCTCACCAAAATTTTGTTTCATTCACTGCTCCTGAACTCACAGGGAGCCGTCCACTTGGATCACCGGGCAAAGAGAAACCACAAGACACGGGATACCCCTCGATCCAAAACACCCTTCGGCTTTGGATCTGCAGCCAAAATTTGCAGCTTGTCATTTCCCTGCTAACTATTTGTTATTTATCATTTTATCTGACCAGAAAAAGAAAAAATTGCATTTTGTTTTCTGGGTTTTTTTTTAAATCCTTGTTTGTTCGTTTAAAATAAATCTAGCTAAATTTCCAAATGAAATGACAGTTTGAAATGAAAAGTCCATTGTAAACAGCCATTTTCTATTTACAGGTTTCAGAGTAACAGCCGTATTAGTCTGTATTCGCAAAAAGAAAAGGAGGACTTGTGGCACCTTAGAGACTAACCAATTTATTTGAGCATGAGCTTTCGTGAGCTACAGCTCACTTCATCGGAGAAAGCTCATGCTCAAATAAATTGGTTAGTCTCTAAGGTGCCACAAGTCCTCCTTTTCTATTTTCTATTTAGTTTTTCCTGGCTGGAACTATTTGCTGAATTCGACCCAGATTTGGAATAGTTTCATTGACCCGAAACTGCATTTTGCAGTGAATAAACTATTTGACTGAAAAATATGGCCCAACTCCTGAATAGATCCTGATCTACTGAGGATCTGAATTCTCACTCCTTGCCGTGGAGTTTTAGCTTGAGCTGCCGCAGCTCCTGGTTTTAGCTGTGTAGAAGGTCCCCAGTTTGATCCCCAGTGCATTGGCCAAGAGGGAAACCATCACACATGCACGCCTGTGAAATGTCCCTATGCAATGGATAGCAGGGCAGGCAGCTATAACAGTGGGTGCATGGCTGTTTTGTGCATCTGCCCTTCTTATTAGCATATGGGAGCAGAGAGACTGGTTCAATGAGCTCAGCCTTGCAAATAAAAATAAAAAAAAAAAAAATCACCCTACCAGCGCAGACACAAGATCTGCTCATCCACCTTCCCACCAGTGATGGAAAAATTAGTGAGACTTTGCTAACTTGTCAAAAAACTAGCTCCTGACCCACCTGCCTCGGTGAGTAGGCGCAGAGAATATTTTGCAAAGCTGGGTTAGCTAATCTATCCTGCCGGAAAGGAACGACTGAAAGGGGTTCCTGGGGACCTGAGAGCCAAAACAGCTGGGATGGGGAAATTCAGCCTCTTTTTCCCCCCCTAAACAACCAGTATCTATTGCCTGCCGTAAGGTTTAACCCGCACTCTAGCGTCGTACAGTCGCTCTCTAGAACAATCTCTGCTAGCACCTTTCCTCCGATGCACCCAAAGCGTCCCCTAAATACAAATGCCGCCTTCCTACACCATTCCACAAGGCAGGGAGCTGTCTACCCATTGCACAAGCAGGTAAACTGAAGCACCGAGAGGAAATAACTTGCAGCCAGTTGCGTAGCATATCTGTGGTAGCACTCAGAATAGAACCCAGGAGTCCTGACTCTAACCACTAGGCTCCAGTCTCCTTCCAGAGCTGGGAACAGAAGCCAGGTGTCCTGACCCCCACTCCCTGCTCTAACAATTAGCTCAGACATCTTCCCTAAGGTTCACATGTGGCTCAGTTTTTCCAAGACCTTGACTGCTATTTAGGCAACTCAGTAAAGGCCAGATTTTCCAAAGAATGCAACATTTGCGGTGCTGGGCTCTCTGGATTATTTTGGTGGCTATATGGGAGCTAAGCTGTTGTGAAGAGCTGGTCCTTAGGTAGCACCTGGCTCTGATGGAGCCCCCATGCAAGAACTGCAAATGTGACATCCCACCATATCGAGCAGGGTTGCTGTAACAAGGACACTTCAATCCTGGGTTGTTTCTTTGGCCAAAACAATTGTTGTGTTTGTTCCGCTGTTCCCCAAAGAACAAACAACACGTTTTACCCCAATCGCGCTGGCCGGGGATGCCTGGACGTGTTGCACCTTTGAGAATATGCGGAGGGTTTCCCTCCCTGACTTATCCACCCGCCAGGCTTATCACAAAACAAATGTTTGTCCTTCTTCCACTGAGCATCAAATAGCCCCAGTCTGGTGGACAAGGGCCAGATCCTCAGCTGGTGTAAATCAGCATGGCTCAAAGGAACTCCATTAAACTAGATGAGACTCTGACCCAGACGTTTTTTTTGCCCTCTGGTCCAGGATCAAATTGATGAAGTTCGCTCATGTCTCGTTTGGAATGCTGTCTGAAAGCCAAGACCTGCTCTGATCTGCCAGGATAAAACCGAGGTGTTTTTCCACTCTCCATTGCTAGGCATATTGGAAAGGTGGGGGTCAATAGATTCTTCCATTTTTTGGTGTATTAATTAAAAGAGCTGTGAGAATAATTGAGAGATTGGTTCACTGGCCATTCTGAAAGGAATTTTGGGTCAAATTGAAAAGTAAATTTCAAAACAAAAAGTCACTTCAAATTGAAACATTTCATTTCAAAAGCATCAAAATGAAACTTTTCGATTTTTTTTTCTTTGTTTTTCGGCCAAAAGAATTGGACAAACGTGAGACGAATTTACGCAACGTTTTGGTCAACCTGCACCTGCATTTTGGAGGGGTTGGGGAAGGTTTCCGCCAGCCCTAGATTTAACAGAAAAGATAGAACCCAGGACTTGGATCACGGAAAACTTTCGAGGCCACCGTCAGCTGACACTGGTTGATTCTCATGCCCACTTTGCTTTGGGGTGTACAGCCGCAGAAGGTGCAGGAGAATCTTGACTCTGTGGATCTGGGATTTGGAGTGCGGGTAATAATGTATTTGTGAAATTCCTAGAGGGAGGTGTTTATGTATGTGTGAAAAGGGGTGGGGGGGAATATGGGACAAAGCCCCTGCTGCTGCTGACAGAGGAACCGATCAGATTGCAATTTATTTAGCAAATGATCATGCAAACCATCAGAAAAATGGGGGTGGGGAAGGGAATTTGTTTCCGTGACTTGGCAGAGATGGTGTTTAGAACTAGGGAGGAGTTTAGAGGGAGCCATTTGACTTTAGCACCCATAGTTTAGATTTTTGTATTCAAAAGAAACTGATTTGGTCGTGCAGCTCTAGGGGCAAGTAAAGGAGATGGGGGATTTTTCTTGCTCTCGGCCAGCCTGCTCCGCATCCCAGCAACAAACGTCCAAACCCAGTAAGGGCCTGAAAAGCTGGAAGCTGGTTTTAGACTGGTGGAAAACACCAAAAAAGTAGCTTTTCTGTTGGGCCCCCGCCCTTGTGCTATCATTACACCAAGCGCTAAGTGGATAGAAAAAGCAACCGGGGCAGAATGGGTGGACCTGGTTTTCACTTACTCAAAAGTGTTGTCTTCATGGGAAAGTTTTTTCAGGATAACCTCAGGTCAGGTCTAGGCTACAGACTTCTTCCAGCATAGCTCTGTCAGTCAGAGAGGTGTGATCCCTGACCAACAGACCTAAGCTGGCACAAGCCGCTGGCGTAGCAATGCTGAGTTTTTACCAGTATCACTTGTTTCGCTCGGACTAAGAGATACTGTTTTGCTGGTCCACACTAGGAGGGCTTTGCCCGTCTAGTATACTCTAGTGTTCCTAGATTAGCCCTGGCCTAAAGCAGATGAGAACTTTTCCTCCAGTATCTGAAGGCCTTGTTTTGGTTTAGTTCACATCCCTTGGGACGGGGGGTTAAACTGAACTGAAAAATCCCACTCTTATACCAGAATATGGGATTATCTGAACACGGAATAGCTAGCCCCATACGAAGCCCTTGTAATATGGACACGATTATACTGGCATACCTCCATAAGGGATGGGGCATAGACCACACTGGTATAAGGCACCTTGGTACTGATCTCCACTAGGGATTGCATTGGAACGATTATACTGGTAGAAAATCACCGCCTAATCGTTTTAGCCCGAGAATGCACACACCGAGGGCACGCCATTGGTGAAAGACGCAGCCTCACAGGCCTGATTTGGACAAGTCTCCCTGAACAACCCATTGGCACTATGCCCTCCTAAGGAGGGCAGAATCAGACCCTTGCATCGTCCAGTGGATTGTGACTCAGCGAGGTCTCGATAAGGGCTCTCATCCCAGTTCTAGCACCAGCGTGCTGCGTGATGCAAGTCAAGTAGTCATGTCCCGTCTCTGTGCCTCAGTTTCCCCTCCACGCCTTTGTTTATCCGGTCTACTTAGCCTGTAAATCCTTTGGAACAAGGATTCTCTTCAACAACACCCAGCGCCATCAGGCCCTGATCTCATGTACAGCCTTCAGGTGCTACCATAACACACGTAATAACAACTCTTCTCCCAATGACCACCCTCCCTCTGAGGATCTCCAAGCCCTTTACAAACACTAACCCCCGTGGGGTTGTCATGGGGAAAACCGAGGCATGGAAAGGAGAATTAACCCATCCACGTTCACAAAGCCAGGAAGCAAAACCTTTTCCCCAGCTCAGTCCTCGGGATTGCGAGGGAACGGACTAACTTGACCGCTTCTGTATTTGAATCCTTTTCAGGTCAAAGCCTAAAGCTCCTGCCGTGAACTACAGCGCAGGCTGAGGGTCCAGCGAGCTGTTGCACCAAATGCTGTGAAGTTAGGTGGAAAAAATAGAAAGGATTTGTTCTTTTTTTATGTACCAAAAATGATATATACACGTCCGAAAACTCTTCCGTAGCAGAGAGCAACTACAATTCATTAGATACTAGTCGCTGAGGCACTGGGGATCTTAGAAATTGGGGAGGATACAGGTTTCATTGGATAGACAAGAGACAGAACTGGAGAGAGAGAGACAAGATGGAATTGGAATTGACTAAAAACAACCAGTGTCTTTCCTTCCGCGGCACTGTAAACGGGTTTTTGCTCTAAGCATGTACAGACCAGTCATGTTGTGCCAGGCACGCTTCCCCATAAAGCCATGAGAGTAATGCAGGAGGGGGAGAGAGGGGCTTTGTTTAATGAAAACGTGAGTGGTTTCTCTACCACCGCTGCCTCAAAAACAAGGGGCCCAATCTCCCAACCCTTACTTCCACGAGCAGTCCTATGCAAATCAATGACGTTGCTCAAGTGAATGAGAGTGGCCTTTGCATTTCAGGGGCCCGAGACCTGTGGTCAATAGCTGTCTTTGCCGCGTGAAAGGATTCCTAGCACTGGGTTTTTCCAACCAGCTAACAGGGCAACAAGGGAAGTTTAGGCACTCAGGGGCCCGATGGTCAGTCAATGTAAATTGTCAATATGTAACACCAGAAAGAGAGGCTGACCGCTGCTGGCATTGAAGTCAATGAAGTGATGACAATATACACCCGCTGAAAATCTGCCCCTCAGTTTAGAAGGCTGCTTCCCCTTGCCAAAGTCTCACTGTCTGGGGATTTCATAGAAGAAGAAGAAGAACGCATACACTGTTATACTATGGCGCAGATCTGCCGCTGGTATCAATTGTGATAGCTGAGTGGAACCATGACAGCTTAGACCAGCTGAAGAGATGCCTAAATCTACTATAAGACCTTGCACCTAAAAGGACCTCACAGACATTAACAAATTAAGCCTAACAACATTCCTGGGAGGTCGGGGACATGCAATACCAGGATATATCAGAGTTCTATGAACCGTCTACCTTCCACGAGTACCAAAGAGTCTCATAATTGATTTGTTTGCAGCTGTAGTAGTAACAGTTTAAAAATCCACCCGTGTCTCAGCAGTAAGGGTAAGCCCAGTTATCAACACGCTGGCTGAGAAAATACATGTCCCATGGAGAGCAATATTTTGTGGACAGTTTCTTCCACACAGGGAAAGAAAAAAAAAAAAAAAGGGCAGATTCTGATCTAAATGACACCGGCCTAAATCAGGAGTTGAGTTCAGCAGTGGATTTACACAAGTAATGCAACTCAGATCAGAATCTAGGCAGAAGCTCTACGTAAGTAGATGGGGAGTGCGGGAGTTCGCTTAGAAAACAAAACATGGCTCTGTGTCTATTGATCAGAAACAAGGAAGGCACCTTTCTCTTTGTCATGAAATACCATGTAAATTTAGGGGGATACAGCAATTAGTAATAGCAGTAATACAAAGAAGAGATATCTAAGAACTGAAAAAGAGGTGATTTCTCTGCCGTGTATTTCCTAGGCCCTGAGGGAATTGTTTCTAATCTTTGGTGATTGCTAGCAAAATACTGGTGACCACCCAAAAAATTGCTGATTTTTTATGCCTAAAATAATTCCTGTTTTATTTAAAAAAAAATCAAATGGCTTTGAAAAAAATCAAAGGGCTACACAGACACTCAAATTTAAAAAATCGAACTTATTTTTAAAATAAATGCCCCCTCTCTCTCCTCCCTAATATTACTCAGCTTTACAGACCAACTTTTCGAAAGAGCTCAGTTCCCATTTCGGAACCTACCTAAACCATCCAGGTTTCCACCAGTGCATCTCAATAGATGCCCGGCACTTCTTAAAATTCTACTCCCTCGATTATTTGTAAGCCAGAGAGAATTGTGACATTCTAATTCACTTTTTTGGGGCAGTGACCTGCCAGTGTCACTAGTTTCTAGTCAATTTCACTTTCAGGCCCTGATGCACAGTGCTGCAAAGGGGAAGCCAGCAAGCCAAGGAAATGGTTGCTTGGTTAAAAAGAAAAAAAAAATTCCTATTCTCTCTGGAATTAAACAAACAAACAAATCAATAAATAAATCACAGAAACATTTCCATTATTTTGGGCCAAATTTGGAAGATTATCGCCGCGGTAGATTATTGCATAAATGCAATGTACCTAGTGAGCATGTAAAATCAGCCAGATACTGTGAGGGCAGATGCTTTAGAAATGCATTTAACAATAACAAACCTTCCTTATGACCCTGGTGGCAAATCCTTTAAACTGGGCGGTTAAACTTCAGTGAGATGGCTAATAGATTGCTAGCCGTTTGCCCACCAAAAGTGACAGAGGTGTTTAAATGGCAAAAGGGGATTTCTCCTAATCGTTATAATAATTAACAAAAGACCTAATCTGCGGGGAACGCAACGTGACCCGTTTCCAATGCCAAGTGCGAGGGGCAGAAAAGCAAAAATTCAGACTATTCTATTGCTGGGAAATGGATTGGGGAATAGAGCTATTGAAAGTTCACTCAATGCCACTATATTCGGAGTGAATTCACCCCAATCAAATAATATTGATGAAACTAAAAAAAAATGAAACGTAACGTTCTGAAAATCAGCACATATACTGGACCATTCCCATACCCTTGTTCAATCTATTTGTTTCCATGTGCCCCTTTTTAAAGTTAAATGACTTTCCAGATGAAGTCATCACTCGCTACCAAACCTTTATGCAAGTCTATTTGTAATTAAATTTCCCTTAAATATTCTTGATCTGAGGAAAAAGGCTGCAATAAGAAACATCCCTTGTAAGATACAATTTGAATTCTATGTTTGGAATTCATTAATACACTCCAGAATTGTTCCGTAGAGCCCAGTTTTTGTAAATTGCATTTAAGGATTTGGATGGAAATTTGATTTTTTGTTTTTTTGAGTGGGGTTTTGTGGGCTTTCTCCAGCTATCATTCCCAGCCTACGATAACTGGCAAAGAATTAAAATATCATTTCTGAACCTACGCTCAATAATTTCAGCTGCATGTGTGTGTTCTGCATAGAAGCAAGGGAATCATTCAAACAACTCCTGAAATCCTTTGAATCAAAAAATTATCCCAAATTTAAATTGGTATGGAACAAATTATATAATGTAGCATTACATAATCAGAAAAAGATAAGTAGATGTATCTTGATAGAGAGATGTCTTTGTTTATGTTCATCTAATAGTTGAAGCTTACTTGACAATGTAAATATTTACCTGGTATAAAATTCCAAGTAAAATGGATATTAAAAAATCAAAAGGAATACAGAGAAGAGAGCTGTTTAAAAATGCTTTTGAATCTCTCAACATAGATGTTTCAAATGTTGAGTAACCACGAAAAAAATTTAGTGTCCGCTCAACCAGAATTGTAGTGATCTAAGCTCACCTTGGGCTATAAAGACATGTTTGTTAATGAACACAGGCCAACAGTTTTCTTATTATGCTACCTAATGCTGTGTAGGGTTATGACAGACGTCATGTTTAGCTCAGCAGTTCAATAAGTTACCTGACTCAGCTTCTCTCTCTATTTACAAAAAAAAAAAGAAAAAGAAAAAAAGACTTTGTCAAATCCTCAGCACATGTTGATTTCAGCCTAGCTGGACTAATTTACACCCAGTGAGAATCTGACCACTGTATGATGCGTGCATTTGGACAGCAGGCATCTTTTTGCATTAGCCCAGGGGTCCCTGCCTAACCACCACTAGAACGTCAATTTTATTTTAAAGAGATGACTTTTAAGGCAGAGGTTTCTGGGTGTGAATATGGCTCCAGACTGCAAGAACTTTTGCCCTGTGAAACTCTCCAACATAGCGTTTTGCCGGGTGCCTAGCACCATGTCACCCAAATGCATTATAAGGGCCTCAGTAAAGGGAATAATAGAGGTAAAACTGTCCCCTTTCTAACTTCCTTTTCTCAAAGCCATGCCCATGATCTGAGAAGCATTAATCGCCAGATTTGACAGAGGGCTTAATAAAGAAATTAACACACACAACTGAAAAGAAAATAAGGAGGGAAGGAAATAGATTGAGCTATCCCAGCTCCCAGCTGGATCAGGGATAAATCATAAGGATTTTATGCTGATGATTTGAATGGTCATTTATGCAGAATAAATTTATTAGCAACTTTCTTGTGTATATATAAGTATATATAAACAAACGAGAGTAGCAAGAGTTGCTAAGATCTGCTACTAGTACCCATTGGAGATATGCAGTAATCATCTCACCAAAAGAAGATTAAATGCCATGAATGCATTATTGCAGCCAAATTACTGGGCATGTTCACAGAAAGGGAGGGGGCAAAGTTTTCAAAGAAAAATCTTACTCTGGAGAGTGGGGAGGGAAGGGATTTGCCTTGATGTTTTCTTAAATATGTCCCATCATGGGAGAGAAACTTTACCACTTTTTCCAACTCATTCCTTAACTGAGAAAATTAAATGTACAAGAGAAGTCTTTAATAGTATGGTTGAAATGCTGATCATTTGTGCAAAGTTCAAAAATAATGTGATTCCTATTTAAGTTGTATGGATTCTTGATTGTTACTAGTTAAAGAAGGTAGTTCGCATTATGAAGGAATTACCATACATACTGAGTATTATTGTTATACGTGTATCTTATACTGAGAGACTCCCATGCTGTCGCATGCTTTCTGCAATCCTACATTTGCGCGAGTGTAACTTAATAAAAAAATTTCTCCAGGGCTTTGAGATCTGATGAAAGATGCTATTTGAATGCTAGGTATGTTGTTGTTTCCGCTCAATATATTTGTGTGAGGAAACCATGCATGTTGCATCACTGCTAAATTCTAGTTTAATTTTAAACCCTGATAATGGTTAATATAAGGATGGTGAATTCAGTGTAATCAGCTTTGGCCCTTTTTTTTTTATTCCTATCACAGACATACAGATGCATTTTTTAAAAAAGAATATTTCTATTCCTACTGGTTTTCACTGCCTACCTAGTTCTAAATAAAATGAATATGGGCACAGTGAAAATTCCTACCTCTGCAGAGAAACTCTCTCTAAATCAAGCCCTATTTAAAAACCCAAGAGAAACTATAAGGTTCACTGGTTCGAAGGATTAATTTCACTGATCAGATAGTCAAGTTAAATATGAATTAGGGTTATTTCCCATGATCCTTTTGTTGTAATCTACAAGCAAAGGGTCTTGGGGAAATTTAGCCTTTTAAGGATTCTGCTTTTCTCTTGCTAAAGAACAATCAACAAATATCCAGGCTTTACTTTCTCAGGCCCAAATGGGGAAGTACAGTAGACAACACTGGGGAATCAGTATGCAGGAATGTTAAGGGGGAGGCTGATGAATTTGGGATTGGCAAAAAGGACAAACCATCTGATTTTGTGTAGATCAGAAATTTCAGCCAAAGGCTGGTGCAATGTTTAATTCAGTTGAATGAAAGTTCCCTGATATTTGCCCTGCAACAGGTATCTGAAGTTTGCCCTTCATTTAAAAAACAAAATAGCTACATGGAACAGGAAGGAAAACCAGTCTGAAATGCAGGGGGGCAGCAAATAAAACAGAGATGAGTTGAGAACTCGTCAAAAGCAATTCTGACACATTTCTAGCCTGTGGGTTTCCACTTTACCAGGATCCCTGTTAAGAAATGGTATCTGGAATTCTCTTGGCACTGGGGAGTATTTAGGATGGGAATGATACTAAGAACATACCAAGTCCCTAAGACGGCAGCGTAGCAACTGTAAACTCGCAGCTAGAGAGGAAGAACCCTGGCTAGGGCTTTGGGGGATAGATAGCAGGGTTGCAAGGAAGGAAGGAAGAGAATACATAGGGAACCACAGGGCTCCTGCAAGGAGGACTGTCAAGTGGAAGGGTGATGCCTGGTACACATGACCCTGTTGCCTTCAGTGAGGGGGAAGCTGATCAGACAGTTCCGCATAGGTGGGCATCCTGTCTAGAGAGCAGAGAAAGGATGGGATAGGAGAGAGTGAGAAAATAGAGGGAAAGAAATAAAAGAGAGATGTCATTAGAGAGGGGAGGGAGAGAGACATTTAGGGAAATAGAAAAGGGGATGGAGAGAGAGGAGGAGGGAATCGGAAGGGAAGAAAGATTTAGAGAAGGAAAAGGAAAGTAGTGAGAAAAGAGAAAGTGGATGAATGAGAAAATGGTAGAGACATAGAAAAGAAAGGCATGAAGACATTCAAGAGTGAGAATGGGGAGAGATAAAAGAAAAAGAATTTAAAAAGAGAGATTTTCTTGCTCTTTTTCATTTCTCTGTCTTCGGAATGAGAGAGAGGAATGACCAGAGAAAGAAAAGCTTTCATTCTTTCTCCCCTTTTGCATTCCTTTTTTCCCCTCTGTCACTCCTCTTCCTGAGAAAGAAAGAAAGAACAGAGAGAGAGGAGAGAGAGATCCAGAGAACACAGAGAGAGAGAGAGAGAGACTAGGGAAGGAACATCGAAAGAAACCAGGGGAAAGAAAGCAAGATAACAGAGAGAGAGAGAAATGAAAGAGAAACACAGAAGGGATGAAAAGAGAGAACAAAAAGAAAGAGAAGAAAGACAGGGAGAAAGGGAGAGCAGAGAGGGGGAAGGGAACTCAGGAAGAGACAGAGAGAAGAGAAGAGAACCCAGAAAGAAAAAGACAGAAAGAGAAGCGAGAGGGAAGAACAGAAAGAAGGAGAAGACGGAGAAAGGGAACCCAGAGGCAGAGAGAAGAGCACACAGAGAGAAAGACAGGGAGGTCAGAGGGACGGAAGGGACCCCAGGAAGAGACAGAGAGGAGGGGACACGGACAGGGAGACCCCGGAGGAAAGGCAAGGCAGCCAGGCGAGGCTGGAGAGCGAAGGAGCGGCGGGGCCAGGGCCGGGCGGGGCCAGGGCCGAGCCGGGCCGGGCCGGGCCGGGCGGGGGGCGCTCACCTTCCCGGCGCATGCCGACCTTGAGGCACTTCTTGAGGCGGCAGAACTGGCACTGGTTGCGGTGATGCTGGTCGATGGGGCACTCCCGGTTGCTGCGGCAGGTGTAGCTGAGGTTGCGGCGCACCGAGCGCTTGAAGAAGCTCTTGCAGCCCTCGCAGGTGAACTGCCCGTAGTGCTTCCCGCTGGACTTGTCCCCGCACACCATGCAGTCCACGCTCGGCGGGGCGCCCCCCTTCTCCCCCGCCTCCGGCGCGCCCGCGGCCACCGCGCCCTTCGGGGGGCCCGGCGGCGGAGGGGCCACGCCGGGCTCCGGAGCGCACGGCAGGCCCGGCGGGGGCTGGGCGCCGGGCGGGCCCCCGGGGATCTCCTCCTGCCAAGGGTTCACGACCATGGCCATACTAGCGGGGGGAGGGGCAGGGGCAGGAGGAGAGGGGGGGGAGAGGAGTCAGGATGGGGGGAAGGAGGAAGGAGCGGTGGAGGAGAGGAGTCGGGACGGGGGGAAGGAGGAAGGAGCGGTGGAGGAGAGGAGTCGGGACGGGGGGAAGGAGGAAGGAGCGGTGGAGGAGAGGAGTCGGGATGGGAGGAAGGAGGAAGGAGCGGTGGAGGAGAGGAGTCGGGATGGGAGGAAGGAGGAAGGAGCGGTGGAGGAGAGGAGTCGGGACGGGGGGAAGGAGGAAGGAGCGGTGGAGGAGAGGAGTCGGGAAGGGGGGATGGAGGAAGGAGCGGTGGAGGAGAGGAGTCGGGACGGGGGGAAGGAGGAAGGAGCGGTGGAGGAGAGGAGTCGGGACGGGGGGAAGGAGGAAGAAGCGGTGGAGGAGAGGAGTCAGGATGGGGGGATGAGGAAGGAGCGGTGGAGGAGAGGACTCGGGACGTGGGGAAGGAGGAAGGAGCGGTGGAGGAGAGGACTCGGGACGGCGGGATGGAGGAAGGAGAGGAGGAGAGGACTCGGGACGGGGGGAAGGAGAGATGGAGGCGAGAACTCGGGATGGGGGGAAGGAGGAAGGGGCGGTAGAGGAGAAGACTCGGGATGAGGGGAGGGAGGAAGGAGCGGTGGAGGAGAGAACTCGGGATGGGGGGAGGGAGGAAGGCGAGATGGAGGAGAGAACTCGGGATGGGGGGAAGGGGAGGTAGAGGAGAGGAGTCGGGATGGGGGGAAGGAGGGAAGGAGAGGTGGAGGAGAGCCGGAGAGTCGGGATCGGGGCGAGGGTAGGAAGAAGGGAAGAGGGAGCAGATAAATCGACGGCGGAGGAGAGAAAGAAAGTTAATCCACCCAGCAAGGAAAGGAATCAATAAGAAGGGGGTGGTATTTTGAAGTCTCTCCCCTATGATCGCAATGGAATTCGTTCAGTTTCTTCGTGGCTCCCAAATTCTCCAGCAACCGAGAGAGAGAGAGACAATCAGCTCCTTTCTAAAAACACCCTCTCTTGCCCCCTTCTGTCCTGGCGTGGGGGACACGGGAGAAGAGAGGTTTGTTTAGATTAAATTCTCTCTCCCTGTTGGGTGTGTATCTAGAATAACAGATAATTAATATTTGCAATGTCGATTTGGTATTTGCAAAGAGCAGAATTATAATCGGGGGGGGGGGAGGGGGGGAGGAAGAAGAGAGCTAAAATGACGAAGCCAGATTCCTGGAGGGTTTTATTGTCATTTCAGCCACTCCAAAAATCCACCGCTCTCGTCTTCCCCACCCCATTAAAACAACCCCAACAAAACTTTGCTGGACGCAGAAACTCCCAAGGGACTTCCGATTCCTTACGGATCTGGTATGGGGCGGGAGGGAAGACAGAGAAAGGGAGAAAAGGGGGAAGAGGGAAAAAAATCCATCAAAATGCTATCAAGCGTTAAGTATTTCACAATAAACTCTCAGCCAATTTGGACCCTGGCTTCTCTTCCAAACCCATCTGAATGACATGCCAGAGGCCGAACACACACCGCGCAGGTTGGCAACAGATCTAAAAAAAAAAAAAAAAGATTCTCCCCAGGTCCCCCTCACGTGCATCCAAATTTAAAAGCGATTAATTCCTAATCAACCCCAGAGAACCCTAATTACAAACACAACCGGTCGCCAAGATCTCAAATAAAACCACACGCCCTCCCCACGCACCGAGGGATCCTGCATACATTGGGAGAGCGGATGGTTCCTCGCTTGTCCTCAGTTAATGCAAACACAGGAATCCAGATAGCCCACCAAATTCGCAGACTAGGCTCGGGTCCGCGCTTTGTTTCTCTAGTCAATTTCACTGCCTCTGATCAGGCGGAAAAGTTGGGCGTAAAAGGGTAAGGGAACAAATAAAAATAACGTACAAAATAAGGCAGCGTTTAAATCATCTTGGGTTTTGCAGAGTTTATCCGTCTCCGATTCTCCCTTCCCTTTATAGGAGGGACTATCCCCGCGTCTCTTTCACACACGCGATTATCTGCCAATACTTCTGTGCAAGTATCGGGGTGTGCGTGTTTTGTTTGGTCTGAATCGGAATATTTCCCTTCGTTTTCCCTTCTCGTTTCGATTTCTAGCCGGCAACCAGACGGGCTTCTTTCTACTTTGCACCCCCCTGGCAATTTTGTTTAAAGTGATTTTATTTTGAAGGGGGATAAAGGTGTACCAAAATATGTAAATCGGAAAAGAAACGCGTCCAGAAGAGGCAAAAGTGGGGTGGGGGGGGGGAAACAATGGGAGCAGAGCTAAATAGAGATCATTTAAAAGAAACGTACTGTACCTTGGGAAAGGCAGTGTCTTTTCTCTTCTGTCTCAGCCTTGGGGGGATGATGCTCTACAGTGTAGCTGCTGGTTTGTGTCTTTTAAAAGCTAGATTATTAATCACACGCACATTTCACAAGATTTTCTCTCCCCCCCCCCCCTTGGTGTGTGTGTGTGTCTGCGTATGACTTGCAGGCTCATAAAAGTCAAGATCTGAAATGAGATGGAGACAGATTCCACCTTTTGAATTTTCCTCTGTCTTCTCTTCCCCCTCCTTGGACAGAAGCAAGGGGGGGGCTTGGGGGGGAAGGTGGGGCTGGGGAAGAAGGGGGGGAAATCGCAACACACACAAACTTTTAAAGTGAAAGAATGGCCCTTTTGCTTGTCAATTCCCCCCCCCCGGCCCCTCCCCCCGAAGATGTTCCCTGGGAGGATCACGTGGCGAGCGGCTGAACTCTGACAGTGGAATTCATTGACAATGTGGCCATGGAGACACGTTCCTTATAAGGCCCAACATTCCAAGTAGGGGAGGGGGCTGGGGATGGAACCAGCCCTTGCAACGCCGCGGAGCCCTCCCTCAATCAACGTTGCAGAGGGCCCTGATTGGTGCAGCCCTCGGGAGGCGGTGGGTGGGCGTGGCTGGCCCTGGTCAATGGGTGTAAAGTCAGCGCGGGGAGCGATTTAAAAGGGCGTGGGGACGCCACTGGCGAGGGTCCCTCTTCCTGCTGTCACTTGGTCCCACTTGCGAGAGGGCAGGGCGGTCTGGCACTTGGTGGGAGAGAAAGTGACACAGTGGTGGCGGCGGCTTGTTGCTGCGGCTTAATGCATGCCCCTGGGGCTAAGTGCCACCTTGCATCGCTCACGTCTCACAGCCTTGCATAAGTCTAATGACTAAACCCTGGCCTGGCTTTGCTCCCTGTTAACGCAGAAGGCTCTGATTTAACCTGGTGAGTGGGATCGGAGAAGTTAGAGCTGGGGGAGACAAGTAGAGGAATGTCCCCCTGCAAAGGCAAGATCTGCAGCATGCCAGTAGATCAGTTATTCGACAGACCGATTAGTGAATGTTTGAAGAGGTAAAGCCCTGGATGTTATGATGATGCTTCCCTAGATACCAGGGTGATATAGGTAGGTAGCTTAGTTCAGGTATTATTAATTCATTATTATTATTTTATATATTCTGTGCGTCAGCACCCTAATGGTGCTACACTTTTTATTTTTTACAGTCAAATAAAATATACAAGATTTCTTCACTGAGTGTACAATCTAGCGCACTGGTTTTCAACCTTTTTTTTTTTCCATTTGCTGGCTGCCTAAAGAATTTCAAATGGAGGTGCAGACACAGAAATCGTAGACATAGTCTGCGGACGGCAGGGGTCTGCAGACCACAGGTCGAAAAACCTCTGTTCTAAGGTTTGGACAACCTTTCGTGGAATCCTTAGACATAAACTGCGGGCCCACGGGGGTCCCTGGACCACAGGTTGAAAATCACTGATCCAGCACAATGCTATTACTATACAAATAATGCAAGTTCCGCCTTAGCTAGAGCAGGGTCGTTTCAAAGATTTAAAAGCTAAAACTCCTGATGCATTTACTTACCTTAATATTTCTAGCATGCACTTATCTATGTTTGTAAAGAGCAGCCTAAATATATAGCCTAATAGAAATTATTTTAATTGTTTTTTAAATAGATTACAAAAATAGTTTAGATAGGGTAGCCATATAACTCCCACTGTTGCAGATTTGGTTGATAATATAATATAATTAATATAAATTTCAATTACTTAACCCTTATATTTTTGTTTATATTTTTAGATTTTTGACAAATTAAATTAAAAGAGAGAACTGAAAAGAACCAAAAAATTAATGTAAGGATGAGATTAAAAAAGCAACCAACTGGTGGGAAAACACATTTCCACAATAATACTCACAGCAGGTAATGCTATATTACTTGAACCATTTGTTAGGTTGATTTAAAACACAGATTTAACACTCAAAACAGAAAGAACAATTGGCAAGATTAAATAGCTGAATGAAAAACAGCTAATGTTTGCACCACGTTTTGAAAAGGTAAAGCGCTATCTAAGTGCTAAATATTTTTAATAAGGAAACGAACTCATATGAATTAATCATAAAGTTCCGAAAAAGGCTGACCACATGCCTAATAATAATAATAATAATAATTAATAATAATAAAGTGACCTATTGTTCAGCTGATGGGAATACATCTGCACAGAGCTGTCAAGACGTGACAATTTGAATGAGTGAAAAAAAAATCCATGTGAGATTTTTAAGTGTCTAATTGAAGCTACACATTACACGCGGGCACACACAGCATCCTTCCTTCTTGAACAATCCTTACAAATGTGCTTTAAAACACATCCAGAAGTCTGGGGGGGGGGTCTCCCCTCCCAGATGAGCTATTGGGAGAAAAAATGGGGGTTTCTTGCCCAGAAAGAAATGTGACTTTGTTAACAGAGTTGTCCCAGGTACCACCTCCAAAATCACATGCTCTCACTACCTAACCTGGCCTACCCATGACCCAGAAAATGAGTGGGGCACGGGGATCGTTATTTTAAAATAAAGATTACTGGGAGAATGATTGACTGTAAGTCGGCCGATTCCTATCTCATCAGCATGCAGCTCCAGCGCTGTGCCGTGAAAGGTAGAACGGAGTGGTGGGGGGGGGGAGGTTGCAAAATTAAAACTCCACAGAAACAGAAGACTAAAAGGAGAGAGTGAAAGAAACTGACGGATTCTCAACCAAACCAGGGAGGACGGCGAAGGCATGGCGGCGACATAAAGCAGCTCGGCTCTTTGTCTGCCAGAGCTGAGAACCTCCTTCCTACAAACTGCCGTGGTGCCTCTCCTTAAATAGAGTTCCTACATTCCAGATCACCCTGTGGCAAAGGAATGAACGAGCAGGGTCGCATCCTGATCCCTTTGCCACAGGTGCTGAATTGGTGCCATTCTCTGTGCGGCCCACTGTCTTGCTTTCAATGGATTTCCCTTCCCTCCCGTAAGAAAAGGGACTGCCATGAATGGTGAATTTAACTGGGGCACATACAGCTAGCTATAGGTAGCAATGCCCTCTTGAGGATATAGTATTGATCATACTCATCTTTTACCTTGTGCCCTCTTTGTTGGAGCTGCTTGTTGTCTCTTGCTTTGTATTGTTATGGCAGGCATCACCAGGTGGTGCTGTTACAAAGAGTCTTTGTCTTAGCATGCGAGCAACATACAGTCTTACAAGAAATGCCCCGTTGTTTTTAGTGTTGTGATGGAAATCTTGGCAGGGGAGCTTTGGCAAGCAGCAAGAGAGTTTGCTCTCTGTCTCTCTTTCTCTCTCTCCCCTAATGTATTTAACTGGGGTTAATTCTTGAGACAGAATTGCTGCCTGGGAGCCTGGAACTGCTAGTTGGACTGAGATTCCTATAAGGGGCTTGCTTTCATGCCATTTGTGACCATCTCTGTTCCAGGACTGGTGTAAATAAAACAAATCACACCAAGAAAATACCCAGATTTTACATCACTAATTTCTCCTCCAGTAAGAAACCAACCTGCCAGGCCCCAACATCTGCTTCCCTTTGATAGAAGGGGGAAAATATTTTAGATCAGAGCAGGGATGGCAAAACTCCCATTGACTTCACTGGGGCAGGATTTCACCCATAGATTTTTAAGGGCAGAAGGGATCATCTAGCTCAGTGATACTCAGACCTCAGTAGTTCAGGAGCTAAATTAGCAACCAACAGTACCCAACAGAGCCACAGGAGTGTGAATTCATTGTTTAATTTACTATAGTACTATATATTCATATTTAGTTGAGAGAGAGAGAGAGAGAGAGAGATTATTCTCACAGCAAAATGACTGACCAAGTATTATTATCAACTACAATTGGTTAATAACATAGTAAATACATTCTGATTGGTTAATGACTTAGACTGGTTAATAATTAAATTACCCAGTGTTTTAATATTGTGTCCTTCAAAGAGCCGCAGGAGACGGATTAAAGAGCAACTTGCGAGCCACCTGCTTCACATACAGGCCATTTCTTGCACCTTGCTTTGCAGCAACTGGTACTTGAGCTAGACTGTCTGATGCAGTTTAATTTGTATAATACTGATACCAGATGCCATGGTGATAGGCACATTAGAGTTTCTTGTTCTTATGGTCCAAAATGCTACAGTCCTCAGTAGTGTTGCCACAGTGTAACTTGTCGTATTATTTGATACACACACCCAGCTGAGACTGTCTTTCTTACCAGATTGCTGTTAGGTTAGCGGAAGAAGATGCAAACAGTTTACACTCTTGTAAGGAGGTATCCACTCTCTGTCACACCTGTTCACTGGATTCTTCCAATTCCACGCCGACCTTCATGAGACATCCCTTCCCTTTCCTGCCTGTCAGCAGAGGCTACCTGCAGGCTCCTCACAGCTCAGGTGTCTTGGATGAACTAGTCAAACCGGCATAGCCTGTGACACTGGGGCTTGGAGAATGCACCTCTGGGCCCTTGATACAGAATGCAACGTGCAGCTCAGAAAACACTGGCTGCAAATCCCTTGTGGAGCAAACCTTTGGTCTGAGGAGCTCAAAGCACTTGCATTAATCGGTGAAGATCCCCACTGCCCTTTGGAGTTTTACAGACTGGAAAACAGGCATAGAAATAAAGTGACTTTCCCAAGGCCGTGCAGCATATGTGAGACCTGGGAATATGCCCTAGGAATTTCAGCTGCCAGCCTCTCGCTCACAGCCCACCCTCCCTCACTAGCGGCAGGAATAGAACCCAAGAGTCCAGTCACTAGACCCATGCTCTGTGCCAGAAACAGGGATAGAACCCAGGAGTCCTGACTCCCTGTCCCTCCGCGAGCTGTAATCATTAGTCCACACTCCCTGACCCATTCGGCATGATATGTTCTTTGTATTTTTCACCCCCACTTGCATGAAAATAGGGTCTTTGTTGCTTGGAGATTCAGCCTCCCTCTGCCTATTCCCCGTCTGAGGTCATAATCCTCTGACATCATTTCTGTCTTCATGGCAACCAAGTGATGCATCAGAGGGGAGGGAGGACTAGCAGGAATGAGTGAAATTCCTAAAGCAATGAAGAAGACACCCTGCTTTCGTGTGTCTGTTAGGAAAAGCGGAGGAAAGACAAACCGTTAAATGGTCTGGTTGTCCACCTTATGCTGTCATTTACACTAGTGCAAAGTGGGTGCAAAATATTATCATCCCTAGACTGCAGTGGTGCAAATTACTACACAAAGGCAATGGAGAGTCAGGTCAAACCTGGGAGCCAATGGAAGCTTTGCTAATCCCAATTGCTCAAAAACCATGAGTTGGGCTCCAAAAAAATCCAGAGATTGGCTTAAAAATCAAGAGATTTTACCAAAATAATAATAAATGTTGGGTTCTTTTTTTTTGCCCTCCCCCGCCCTTTTTAAAATTTAGTAATTGGAGTCATGCTCACTACATGTTTTCTGGCTTCCCTTCACAATTGTGAGTGCTAGAAACTCACTTTAAAAAAAATGATTCCCACGTAATCACATGAATCCGGGAGCTGGGGCTTTAAGAAAAGCACAAAATATTGCAAGGCTTGTGAAAAGATCTTGAGAGTTGGCAGCACTGCAGCAGGATGGATTCTCAAGAGCATCATCCAGAGTTCTCTGTCAGCTCTTTTGACTAGTCTGGCCTTACTGAACTGGAAATGCTGTCACTTTAACTTAGAGCTGGAATGGAGCTCGCTTCTCACCTTACAGTTTTTGACTGTAAATCACCATCTGGGGCTCTAATTTTGGTTGAGCACCAGGATGCAATGCGCTTGTGCTCCCAGGTCACAGGAAATCTAAAGGGCTCCCCTGTTAAACTAGCCACATTCCATGTGGTGGGAAAAGGAACTCTGGTTTTGCAGTCCAGCAAACATATCTATATATCATACACATGTGTCTAAATAGATATATTTAGCTTTGCTCAGGATTGCTTCAATGTCTTGATTGCATCGTTAAGTGGCCGATAATTATACTTGTTGTGTCCATAGTTACCAGAAACTCTTTAAATCAAGACACTGAGAGCCTGATTCATCATTGCCTGGCACCTCGTGTAGTCATCGACACCCATCTGCAGTGAGGGCAAATCAGAAAGGCAGCATTTTACACTTGCCTGGCGCTGGTGTAAATAACTGGGCAAGGGGCAGGACATTGGAGGATCAGGCCCAGGGGACTCAGTAGTGAGGTGTGTAACTCTGAGCTTTGTCTGCACTGCACCAGCATGTACACAGCGCTGATGAAATTCCCAAAGTCTGCCGCAGTTCAGTGTAAAAATGGAAACAATGGATTCTCTATGTGTCTGTGTGGGGTGGGGGTTCTGATTGTTTCAATGGTTTGGTTTGAAATCAAGAGGCAATATCCCCCTGACATGAACTTAGAACAATTAAATTCACAAACTGGTCAATTTCTTTCTTTCTTTCTTTCTTTCTTTCTTTCTTTCTTTCTTTCTTTCTTTCTTTCTTTTTCTTTTTGCTTCTGGTCAGTGTCACTTTCTGACTTTCCTCACATGCTACCAAGATTCTGTTGAGCTTGGATTCCCAGGAAGGCACAAATGCAAGCTATGGTCCCGATCCTGTGATCAGATCTACACCTTCCTTCACTTAAGAGGGGCTGTCTGTATGAATCGAAATGCAGGGTCGGGCTCAGAACTGTTTCCAATCCCATTTTTTCTCTTTTCCAAGAAAATGCCAGGAAACCACTTTCATTCCCATTTGTTTCTTTCAAAACTTAAAAACGAACAAACCTTCCATCTGAGGCTTAATCTTCTCAGGCCAGATCCTCATCTGGTGTGGATCAGCAAGGTTCTCCACTGATGGAGTTACACTGATTTACACGAGCTGAGGATCTGGCCTTGGAGTGCCCCTTTAAGAACATAAGGGACTCGTTCGAACTCAACAGTCAGTGATGTCTTTAAGATACACACACATCTCCAGGATCCTTTTAAGCTATGTGGTTGGTCAAAGGAGACTGTAAATAAGCTGTTTCCTATAATTGCTCATAAAACCGTTCACTTGAAATTTCATTATTCATTCTCTGCAGGGCCAGAGGGCCATCAGCTCCATAAATTTGCTTGGGGTTCCCTTTTAGGAAAAATTCATTACCTTTTACCTCAAGATGGAGTGAAATCCTTGTATTGAGGTCAGAACTTCCAAGGGCCGTTGGCTGATTTATAAAGTCGAGGGGGGAGGGTGGTCTCAGCTTTCAGGGTGATTCACTCCCTCAGGTGTGACTTCAGCTTTGAATTAGGTTGGAGGAGGAGGAACTTACTTGAAGATTTAAAAAACCTGATTTTTCCAGCCAGCCTTTTAACTTCACTTGGTTATTTGTATTTCCCCCAACCCCTCCTTTGTAAGAACAAGATTTTCCAAAGAGCCCCGGGCTACATTTTCAAGTGTCCAGCACCCACAATTGGAGCTAGATATTCCCAAGCGCTAAACACTCCATGAGTTGAAAATCCAGTCACTTATTCTGATGCCTGAGCTCTTTAGAAAATCAAACCCCAATTCTGAGTGCTGATCCTGTTGGTAAATCTGACCTCCTAATGCCTTGATTTAGGACAGTGCTTAAGCATGTACTTAAACCTATCCCTGTTTAGGACAACAGTTAGTAGGCATCCTTCTGTTTCGAGAGACCATGGGTATGCACCCCTGAGAGGTAAAGATTTACTCAGTTGGTTTTATGGCAGCAACGGCCCTGGCTGAAGAGACTCACTCGACAGAGACAGTCTCTGCAGCATCTGTCATATTTAAAGGTGATGTTTCGACCCTTTGGGCTCTGCCTTCTGTGAGCTCTTTTCTCCTCTGCTAAACTGGCCAGCTTCCTCTCGTAACTCCGGAGACCTTTATTAAGCTCTTGGTTCCAAAGGCTGCGCTCAAAATGGGAAATGACTGCCTAGGAAGGAGTACTGCTGAAAAGGAATCTGGGGGTCGTAGTGGACCATAAGCTAAATATGAGTCAACAGGGTAACCCTGTTGCAAAAAAAGCGAACACCGTTCTGGAATGTATTAGCAGGAATGTTGTAAGCAAGAAACGAGAAGTAATTCTTCGCTGTACTCCGCTCTGATTAGGCCTCAGCTGGAGTATTGTGTTCAGTTCTGGGCACCACATTTCAGGAAGGATGCAGACAAATTGGAAAAAGTCCACAGAAGAGCAACAAAAATGATTAAAGGTCTAGAAAACATGACTTGTGAGGGAATATTGAAAAAATTTGGTCTGTTTAGTCTGGAGAAGAGAAGACTGAAAGGGGACATGAGAACAGTTTTCAAGTACATAAAAGGATGTTATGAGGATGGAGAAAAATGGTTCTTCTTAACCTCTGAGGTTAGGACAAGAAGCAATGGGCTTAAATTGCAGCAAGGGAGGTTTAGGTTGGACATTAGGAGAAACTTCCTGTCAGGGTGGTGAAGCACGGGAATAAATTGCCTAGGGAGGTTGTGGAATCTCCGTCATTGGAGATTTTTAAGAGCAGGTTAAACAAACACCTGTCAGGGATGATCTAGATAATACTTAGTCCTGCCATGAGTGCAGAGACTGGACTAGATGACCTCTCACGGTCCCTTCCAGTGCTATGATTCGATGATCTTCCCAGTTGTCCACATCCAGGTCCATTTCTTTGAGATCTCGCTTGCATGCATCCTTGAAATGCAATTGTGGGCATCCTTTGTGTCTTTGTCCAGATGGCAAGTCACCACAGAGGATGTCCTTTTGAATGTGCCCATCACTCATTCGGCACACATGCCCAAGTCTCCGTTTGAGGAGTGTTTGCATGCTGGGTATGCTGGCCTGCTTGCAGTGAAGCAAATGACTTCAATGGGAGGTCAGAACATGCTTAAAGTTCAGCATGCCCTTAAATTTGTCCCAAAGACGGAGACTGTCCGGAATCCTAAATAAGGGCTCTGTTCTCAAAGCTCCCAGCACTTCTCTCTGAGACAGCAATGGGCAGACTTCCTCAAGAACACCGCTCTTTGGAAAACCTCCCCACTTATTTAGGTGCCTAAAAGAGAGATGGGCTCTTGCAAAGCCTGGGCCCAACTGTGGGGGCTGAGCTTGTTCGAAAAATTGGCCTGATATTTTTGGAGCGATTCCTCCCCCGCGCACACATGCAATATAATTTGCCAGGAGGCGAAAAAATGGAACTAAGGATTCCCTTTTCATTAGGGTTAGAGAAGGTAACGCAGAGAGCTCATCCCAGACTGGTTTAAGTCTCCAATCCTGCAAACGCTTGCACGCATAAGGAACTTGATGCACTTCACAAGCAGCCTTGGGGCCTTCTGTTGGACAGCGTCTTTCACTCCCAGGTGTCACAGGGTTAAACAATGCAGAGAGAGAGAAATTAAGAAGCAGGCTCCAGAAACTGTCTGTCAGTGGAGAATCCTGGAGGTAGAGACACACAGGTGGGCAGCTCCAGACAGCAATGGTTGCAGAGGAGAAAGCTCTCATTCCCTCGATGGTGAGATGGTGAAGAAAAATAGTGTTGAATGAGAAGACTAGAAGGTGACAAAGGCTATGTAGTGATAATCCAAGCCAGGGCAACAGGCCCAGTTCCTCAACTGTCTTTAGGCTCCCAACTTCCATGGAACCCGTAGTGAGTCTGTCTGATGATTGTTTGCTCATGCTTTTATAACTGACAAGCACTTATGGGCAGGCTTAACTTCATACACATGAATCCTCCTGTGCAAGTCAACGTGTGTAAAGTTCAATGCGTGTTTGCAGGCTCTGAGCCCAGGTGTCGCATGGAAAGAATATCCGGAGTCCTGGTTTGGTGAATTTGCAATGAGCTGTTGCCATGCAATTAGTAGTATTATGAGCCTAGAGGCTCCAAATGAGACTGAGGACTCCATTGTGCTAGGTGCTGTACAGACATAAAATAATCGTCATCATAATAAATATCTAGCTCTTATAGAGTGATGTCCATTAGTCGATTGCAAAGCAGTCCCTGTCCTGAAAAGTTAACAGTCTAAACAGCCACAACAAAGAAAGAATGGTTATCCCCCTTTAACAGATGGGGAACTTGTAAGTAGTGAGATTAAGTGACTTCCCCATGGTCACACAGCTGGTCAGTGGCAGAGTGGGGACGAGCATGCAGAACTCCTGAGTCTCAGTCCAGTGCACTATAAACACTGCTGCCTCAGTTGGTCCCCTGAATTTTTTAATCAAAAGGAAATGCTTCCTCCTTGCAGGTGGAAATCTGTTATTTTCTCTCTATCACTAAGGCATCTGTCACTATGGTTTTAGGTGCCAAGAATCTCTGTATCTTTACCAAGAAAAGAGGATTTTACATTCTGCCTTCCTAAATTTCCTCCCACAGAATTTTCAAATGGACATGGTATGTTTCACTCTTATCCTAAGCTATTACTGTGCGCTGTTATAATTCTTCAGCGATCCACCCCAGAGGTGGCTGCGTTTCAGCAGCAGGTGAAAAGATCCCATGGCGATGTTGCTGTATGCCATTAAACAGCTGCAACACTCCACCCTGCAGGGGGCTGCATTTCAGCAGCAGGCAAAAGGAATCCAGCACAGCATTGCTGTGTACAGTTATGCAGCTGCTGCGTCCCACCCCAGAGGTGTCTGCACCTCAGCAGCAGGCAAAGGCATCACAGTACAGCATTGCTTTGTGCTGTTAATCAGCTTCTGCTCTTCATTCTAGGGGAGGCTGCGTTTCCATAGTGGGGAAAGAGATCCCTGTATGCCTATGAAGTTAAAGATGCAAGATGTATTTTTGTTTTTTCAATTTTTCAAAGGAATGCATGAGATTTTAGCAGCCGCTCTGCTCACGGATTATACACGCATTTATCAAGAAGCCTGTGTATTTGCCACGGGGGGGGGCACACACTAATCTCTTACCGCTCCCTTGCCAAGCAGAGGGAAAGTGTAGCAGTGTACAGGGTCGCTCCCTTTAAAAAGCAATTGTACCACTAATCTTGATCCATTATTCCTGACAGGGAATCGTCACCGTATCATATCTTAGAGAAACAGAGAACTATTCGCACATCTCAGTCCGATAATGGATGGGGTGAGAAAGCAATTGCAAGGGCTGATAGGCGCGACGTGGGGCAGCCAAATGGGAAAATAAAACCTATGTAGGGCGCGAGGAAGATGGGGCGTTCGCTGCCCACAGAGGCTGTAGCCGAGCTGGGGAGAATAAATATTGCAGGTAGGACAGACGGACGAAGCAGCAGGGATGTGGGACTGGGGGGCTAGTCTGGGGGGGATGGTGCTGGCAGGGTGCTGCTGGTGGATTCGGAAGCAGTCCATCACAGGCATTTGAAATTGCCGTACAATTCATCCCAGTATTTCCTAGGCACTGGTCCCGGTGTCGTCTGAGTAACTAAAGAGTCCATTCTGTCGACAACTGCCTGCACGTGCTTTTCTAGCCCGGTGTCCCAGGTCCCATCCCTGCAGACAGCCCCACCGGGTATTGTTACAAATGAGGCCTGGTCTATGCTTAAAACTTACACCGGCGTAGCTGTGTCAGTCAGGGTCTGAAAAAACCCCACACCCCTATTGACGTAGCATTGCTGACAAACCCCGCAGGGGAAATGCAGGTGCTGTTATTCGGGGAAGTGATGGTCCTATGCCAGCAGACTGTCGATGGAGGCTGTGTCTACACTAGGGGTCTCTGCCAGCATAGAATCTGGAGTGCAAACACAGCCTGATGGTCCAGATGGAGATTTGCACGGGACCAGCTTCTAGGGTGACCAGACAGCAAGTGTGAAAAATCGGGACTTGGGGTTGGGGGCTAATAGGCACCTACAGAAGACAAAGCCCCAAATATCGGGACTGTCCGTATAAAATTGGGACATCAGGTCACCCTACCAGCTTCTCTGGCTGGTGGGAGCATGCAACCTGCCCTTACACCATATGCCTCGTTGTCTCTCCCTAGGGTTAGACCAAAGGTTTCTGAGTGTCACTGTCTGGAGTGTTCCCGGAGCTCAAGCAGTGGCCGTTCATGCTCTTAGCTCTAGAGGGATTGGGTCCAAGCCCGCTAGCTGACCACCACTCCTCTCACAGGGGGGTTCTTTGTTACACTGAGTGGTATGAAAAGTGCATCACTATTTGTATTACCTGAGCCCACTTAGGGGCTGCTGCTCAGATCAGGGGCTTGTCATACTAGAAACTGCCCCACTGAATAGCAAGACAGAGTCCCTGCCTGGAAGCGCTCATGGTCAGAGTAGACAAAGATGGAAAAGAAAATATTATTATTCCCATCTATAGATGGGGAAACTGAGGCATGGAACAATTAAGTTTGTAACACAGCAGGAAGTGAACCCAGGTCTCCACAGCCAAGAGTAGCATCCTAATAATTGACCCCCCTGAAGCAGGCTACTGGGGGGGACAGGTTACTGCGGGAGACAGGCTACTGAACTGGATGGACCTTGGGTCCGATCCAGTCTGACGAGGCCTGTGAAAAATATCACCGAGCTTTGTAAAATGGCAAGAGATCCTTTTCCTCCCCACCCCTCTTTGAAATGAGGGACCCCCCAAATCCCTGGGTTTAAAGCAACCAGCACCTTGTTCTTTATGCACTTGGCGTCGCTTGGTGGTTTTCTACCCGGCCTCCGATAAGATACGCAACCTGTAGCTGGCCCCGGGCTGGCACCCTAGCCGTTGTTACATCCCGCTGACCAGGCAAGCCTGGTACAAAGACTGGCAGATGCTGACGGCAGGGAACGGCACGGTAAGCTAAGAAGGAGCAAGCCTGTCTTCTCTGCAGAGTCCTGCATTGAAATACGGGACAACAGCCGGATCCTTTTATCTGCGGCAGTTCATGGCTGGCATGTCACAGGAGATCACGTGATGTTTCCTTTAGCCACGGCCCCGTTTTGATCCCTGTTTGGGCGACCCGGTCAAAGTGCAGAAGGGGGGAAAATGCATGTAGGTAGCAACAGGGCTGGGGGTGGGGGTGGGGGGTGGTGATCACAGTTATATGCAGGCTCATTTGGATACAGGATTCTTGAGCCCCAGGTTCAGTAGCTCCTCCCCTTCAGATGTGGGTGGGCGCACTCCCGGAACTCAATAGGTGGAGTCAGGATTCTGCTTCACTTCCTGTCCTAAAATCTTGCCTAGCACAGCTGTTCAATCAGGCGGGTATGTCTGCACTGCTTTTGGAGAGGCGACAGCGGCTCGGGGAGGCCTACCTGGGCTAGCTTTAATCTAGCTAGCACGGCTAAAAATAGCAGCGAAGACGGGGCAGCCCGGACCCTGGCATGAGCTCACAGGGTGAGTATGTACCCAGGGTTCAGAGGTGGCTCCGTGGCTATTTTTCGCTGGGGTAGTCCAGGTATGCCTAGCCATGCTGCGGGCATGCCTCCAGTCGCAGCGTAGACGTCCCCTGCCGCATTTGAGCTCAGAGGTGGCTGCATTGCTGTGGTGGGTGAAGTGATCTCTCTGTGCAGGGAAGCACGTGTTCTGCCCGCCTGGACTGTTGTCCGAGTGTAAGCTGGTTGGCCGACTCTCCTAGCCCAGGCATTAAATAACACTCCCAACGGTAACAGAATTTCAGCCTCTTTTCTTTAGGGTTGCATTTTATTTCTCCAAATCAGATCACTAGATAGGTATAGAGACACTGTGATTGGTTGGTTGATTGATTGATTGATTGATTGATTGATTGAGAGATCAACCTCCCTCACTGTATCTGAACTCAGGCTGCCCGTTATAACTGTTGGCAGGCCTGGTTCTGAGTCACATGCTCCCATCACATTACCCCCAAACTCATTCCCATCGCCTAGGGAGGTGGGCTACACCTGGCACAGGTGAGACTGAGCCCCAACTCTCAAAAAGGACCTGCGCACCCGGGGACACTGAGTCTGCAGGCCACCTGGAACAATGGCTCAGAGAGGGGTGGGCCACCATGTTTGTCTTTGTTGGGCTACAGCGTCTCACGCCAGCTGGGGATCGGGTCCAGAAGGGCTGATTGGAATGCACATAACAAGAAAACCAATCATCCTCTTGCGCGGGGCGAGAGAGAACCCCTGCCCCATGGAGCTCACAACCCAAAGAGGCCCAGCAGACACCACATGGGGAGTTGGGGTACCTTGCCCAAGCGGAGGAGTGGCCGAGAAGCAATGTCTCTTGAGTCCCAGTCTAACCTCCTAGCTGCCACGCCATGTGATGTGCTTGAAAAGCTGCCCTCCCCATCTGCTCCTGCCAACCTCATCTGGAGTTGAGGGCTCCCAGCTCTCTCCCAGGATAGGGTCCTCTGTCATTTTTACATCCTGGGCCCTCTGTGTATCCACAGAACGACGAGCTAGCTTCACCCCCCGCTGCTGACATGCTAACATGGGCAGGCCTGCTCACTGCAATGGGTGATACGGAGGCCTGTCTCCCTTGGAGCTGGGCTGGAACCTCCCAAATTCATATCACCCGGGGCCGTCTGATAGGAGCAGCTTACAGCCCCAGACCAACGCGGGCCTAGGGGTGACGGTGTCTGTACACCTGGAACCCGTCCCGTCCTCCCTGATCCTCACTCCAATTCCTCCCCCGCTCTCCACCGCCGCCTGACCGCGGCGCCTTCAGACACAAGACGCTTCCCAGCCTCCTGGTCCCGAACGGGCCTCTAGGGATGGACCCCATCCTCCTCCAGAACCAGCCATAAATAGAAACCCACACACCACATTCCCACCTGAACCGGGCTGTCGGACGCACAGCGTGATGGATGGCGGATTTCGTGCTGTGTTTTTAAAGGCCGGAAGAGCGTTGGTGGGGGGATCGGGGGTGGGGGCAGACCCGGTTTTCAACCGACCGCCCTGGGTGACCCGCAGAATGACCAAGCCCCCGATGGAATGAAAACAATCCCTTGGCTCTCTCCCGATAAAGGGGGCTGGTACATGACAGCAACAACTGCCTCAGCCCTGAGCAATGGAAGACAGGGTTGGTGTCACGTCTGGGTCAGGCCCAGGCAGAAGAATGGGATCCAGCTGTAATTTATGACCTGGGCTGACACCTCAAGTTAACACTTGGCCGGAGCTGAGGGAGGGAAGGAAAGTTTTCAGGGATCCCAAGGAGCCAGCTGAACTCGGAGGGCAGAACTAGTGCAGCGTACACAGGGAGTGGGGGTTAAAGAAACAGGATCGTCTTCAATAGCGCCTGTTTAAGGAGCCCCCCAAAACTAAGATCCAGCCCCCCTAGGAGTTCAGGATGGTTCTGATCTGGGATTGTCGAATCAGCCTGATATAAGGAGCTGCAAGGTTTAGATGGAGGAAACTGAGGCACAGAGAGACGTGGAGTGCCCTGGACATCTGGTGAGTCAGTGGCAGAACTAAGAAAGAAACGCAGATCGCTTCACTGCCGATCCTGTGTCATATCTACTCAACCATGTTCCAATGGTAAAACCCTTTAAAACACACTGTAGCAGTGTCTTAATGAGCGAGGATCGTCACAATCAGAGAGGGTGGGGGACAGTCCAAGGATGCTGCCTGTCCTGGGAACTGGAATGACGGTCCGCCTGGGACAGGAGCTGGTTAGTAAAAAAAAAAAAATCAACCACAAACAGGTTTCTACGCAGTTCAAGTCCCACCTTGGGTCTCTGTTGTCAACCAGGGACCATGCCCGGCCTGGAACCCTAAACAGCCCACAGAGACATCTAGAGGCAGAACAGCATCCTGCACATGATCAGGAAGCCAAGGAGCAGTTTGGACTGGTGGTTTGCCCCATCAGTGGGGCTGTCCCTATGGAAAGGGAGTGGGTGGGATCCATACACCAAAGTTCCCCATGGGACATGGGACAGGAACCCCTCTCTGAGTCTGATTCCTTGGGCTGGCCTGGAAGACCAAGCATTTTGGAGAGAATGGGTGATCCCATACTGGTGGAGCAGGAGGGGAAGGTGATGGAGAAGGT
This sequence comes from Lepidochelys olivacea, assembly GCF_965140295.1. Classification (NCBI taxonomy): domain Eukaryota; kingdom Metazoa; phylum Chordata; order Testudines; family Cheloniidae; genus Lepidochelys; species Lepidochelys olivacea. Next base: position 6,241,507 of record NC_140434.1, read on the forward strand.
GCCCTGGCAGCCAGCTGGCCATGCTGCTCTATTTAGCATACGAGTGTGAGCCCAGCTAGTGCCAGCCTGTCTCCAGGCAGGTGGAAGCCTCGCTCCCAGCTGCAGGGTAGAATTACCCTCTGGGGACGTCCATGTTGCAAAAAAGACGCGTTGAAGGGCATCTCAGAGCCCGAGTCAGCTGACTTGGACTCCTGCTATGGGGAGAAAGGGGCGTGGACCTTTGGGCTCAGGCTGGAGCCCGGACTCTGAGACCCACCCAGACTCTGAGCTTCACTGATGCGGGGTGGGTTTTTTTGCAGTGTAGATATATCCTGTGCGTCTTGGTTCCTCACCTGTGAAATGGGGGGGCGGGGAATGGAAATCTTCGGGTATGTCTACACTGCAAGCATGGGTGATGTAGCACAGGTAGGAGTACCCGTGTGTGCTTTAATCCAGCTAGCACGGGTTCCAGGAGCAATGTAGACGTGGAAGCGCCGGCTAGCAGCCTGTGTGTGTACCCAAGAACCCTGGACTTGTTCTCCGGTGGCCAGCCCGTGCTGCCACGTCTACATTGCTCTTGTAACCTGCGCTAACTAGATTTAAAGCTACCCCCCAGGTACGCCTGCCCCTGCTACAATCACACCTTTTCTTGCAGAGCAGACGGACACCAGGGGGGAGCCACTGTCTCCTGCTCTGGCACAAAGGGGCCCTCATCTCAGCCACTCTCATGCCAATGGTAGTATTTAGTGCTGTCCCTGGGACCCTGATGTTTAGGTAGAGTCAAGCCCTGTTTAGCCTTAACTTCACCCCCACCCTGGTGGCCTCTCCCACTCTAGAGCCATCTGCCAAAGAGGCTGGCGCCCGGAGTAGGGCTGTGACTCAGACTTCCCAGGGCTCGGAGTCCCCGCTGGGCTAACCTTTCCAGACCCCTCTCTGCGGGAGCAGCAGGAGGGAGGGGCTGTTGATCCCAGAAAAGTGCCAAAACAAACAAGAGGCGGAGAGGGGACTCTGGTGGCCGGGGAGCCAGGACGCAAGGTCAGCGCAGGAACAGATCAATCCCGCCCGGTGACGCCGGCCCTGGCAATATTTTTAACCTCATAATTAACTCCCTGGCTGACAAGGAAACAGGAGGGTCGTGTGTCAGCAACGGCTTAGCAAGCGGCGTTCACCCTTTCACGCTGCTGATGTGGTGATGGCGACGAGAAACTGTCCTTTCTCCCAGCCCCGGCCCTCCGGGCTCATTAGCAACAAGCCGTGCGGTGGGCAGGCAGAGTTGCAGGAAAGAGATCTTTGCTCAGCAAGCAGAGAGGCCGGTGTTACGTGCATATAGGCCTGGGATGTTTGCCCAAGAGCAGTCCGGCCACTGGCTTCCATTCCTTACCACCCAACTAGACCCCCACTTCCTGGAGCATTCATACTACACCCCGTGTATCCCCCAGTCCACAGGACCACGGCCGCATCAGACCCCTGCTCAGCTCTGCCATCTGCTTAGGACGCGGAGCACGTGGCCTGGGGGCTAATCCCAGCCTTTCCCGTTTCTCTCTCAGGGTGTGTCTACACTGCAAGCAGGAGGGTCCTGGGTGGGGCTGTACTACGCCATGGAGGGTAGCCCACGCTGCCATGGCTTCGCGGCTATCATCACTCAAGCTAGCTTTGATCTGAATCACACCTTTGAATCACACCTCCTGCTTGTGGCTATGGCACATCCTCACTTATTGCGGTGGCTAGTCCTGGCCTCTTCTCCGCCCTCATGAGGTCTCTCTAAATTCCCGGCCTGGCTACCCCCGTCGTGGAAGGGACTGTTGGCTACCACACAGCTTGAACTGATTGGCTAGTGGAGTGGGCCAGGAACCAGATTTTCCATTTCACAGGATACGCTGCAATTTCGAACTGTTTCCAATTAAGAAATGGAACGGTTCAGGGATTAGGGAGCTAGCCATAGGTTAGAGCTCAGGAAGCAGTTTCTAAGGATAGTTAAGCACTGGACTAGACGTCCTAGGGAGGTTGTGGCATGGGCGGTTTTAAGGACCAAGTTAGACAAACACCTGTTAGGGATGGTCTAGGTATTCTTGGTCCGGCCTCAGCACAAGGAGGCGGAGTAAACATCCTGTTGAGGTTTCTTCCTGTCCATTTCTATGAAAATAACAAAATGTCAGAATTATCCATGACATGCACTTCCAAGAGAAAGTGGGTTTTGGTTCCAATTCTGGCCTTTGAAAACTTTCTAAAATGGGCGGTGGTTTTCTTTGTTTTTTTTTGGTTTTTTTAGAATGGATGAATTTCATTTCAAAGGGAAAATTGAAAGGGTCCTTTCAGGCAAATGTCGAAACAGGAAGGTGGGATGTTATCAAAATGTTTCATTTCGGGGGGGGGAGGGGTGGTTTCAAGATGCAACTTTGCCACCACTGACGCGTTTTCCAACAGTTTCAGTTTCAACAAAAACTGCATTTGCCACTGAAAAAAATGTCAACGAAAAATTTCTGACCAGCCGGGCAGTTTCTCAGATACTCTGGAAAGGGAGTGGGCCATCATCTGCCCAAATTATCCATCTCACCTCACAGCCCCTTTGTGCTATTGGAAACCACTGAGTGGTCTCTAGACCCCTGCCCCTCCCCAGAACAGGTGAAGCCAGAGCCATGCTGAGCGACTGGACTTCAGGGTTAAGTTATTCAGCAACAGGTGGTTTGGTAATTGGCAGAGCTTGGGAAAATTCCCAGGGCCTCTCCCTGACCCCACCCCAGCCCCGTCGCTTAGATTTCTGTGCTGAGGGGACAAGGGAAGAGTGCCTGGCTGCAGCCCATTACCCACAAGGGGACAACAAAGGGTTAAGGATTGAATGAATGACAGGAAAATAGATCCCCAATGTTGGGCAAAACTTGCTGGTGGTGAGATGTGGGATCGACCCACATACAGGCAGGGGTAGGATTTTTAAAACGGATCCCTGTGGACTGGACTGTAGGGAAACTGACTAGAGAGGTCTCAGTCCTCTGTGATGCTGTTATTTCCCTTTTAACTCAATGGGCCCTGACCCCATCTGGCATCAATCAGTGTCACTCCATTGGAGTCACTGGGGGGTCCCCTCTTTCCTGTGCTCCAGACTGGACGCCTTTCCACGGGGGACGGAAGCTCCTGAAGGTTAATCTCCTCCAAGCTAGCAACCACCCCAACGGTGACCCAGCCTGACTGCTGCATGCACGTGTCCTGGGTTCGAGTCACTCCAACTCCCTGCTTCTCCGTTCGGATGGGATTTCTCAGCCCTGCAGCTGCTTCGCCGCCAAGGGTGTGTCTACACTGCAGCTAGGGAGGGCCTCCCAGCCCGAGCAGACAGACGTATGCTAGTGCACTAAATGCAGCCGTGTGGACGCGGGTCCAGACCCAGACCCAAGTACAGGCCTGTGTCACAACCTAAGGTGTGTCTACTCTGTAGTGTGTGTGGATACGGGCTCTGACACACATCCCACAATCCGCACACAAAGCCTTCTGAGACATGCCTGCACCCCGTCTGCCCACGGGCTGGCTGGCTCATCCAGGGGTACAGGTACGAGCCCAGCCAGGTCACTTTGCAGTGAGGACGTAGCTAAAGCTCATGTTTGGATAGTCCTCCAGTGCTGTCCCACAATTCCCGGGGCCTGTGTCTTCTGGCCCTTCTGCTTCCCAATGTCCCATTTGCCTCCCTGAATGCATCGGTTTCACAGCCGCCAGCGTGGGCGATTACTCCTGGTAGCTGCGCGTGCCGGGCTTCCTTGTGGCTCAGTCGCCCCCCCCCACCCCCCCCGGCCCGGCACATGATCCTGTCCTCCCACAGAATAACCCGCCTTGTTGTCAGAAACGAAACAAGGGGCTCCCTTGTCTTCCCCGCTCTCCTCCATTCCCTCCTCCCCCCGGTCCTGGCAAAGGTCGCAACCCCCGGTGCCCTTTGCATGACATGCTCGGTCATGCCTTCTGTGCATTCCACAGCCCTGCATTCCAGCTGCCCCAGGGAGGCAGAGCCCCCACGGCCTGCTCACCTCCCCCCTCGGCTGAGGGGTTTGTTTGTTTTCTCTGAGCTCAGCAACACCTGAAGATACCAGAGAAGGAGAAATACCGGCTCTGCCTCCCACATGGCAGCACATCCCCGCAGCATCAGTGTCCAGCCCCGTGAGCAGCCCTACCCACGCTGCACCAGGCTGCCAGAGCCTGATGGCTAGACAGGCTGTATATAAAAAAAAAACCAGGTAAATTGAGAGGCAGTGTTGCCTAGTGGATAGTGCAATCACTTAGGAATTGGGACATTTGGGTTCCAGTCCCGTCTGTGCTGTGTCACCCAAGCAAGTTGCTTCTCCTCTTCTCCGTGCATCTGTTTCTTCTCCCAGTCTGCAGTGTGCAGGTTCGGGATGGCCTCTCTTCACATAGTTTGTGAGCCATCTAGTGGCACTTGCTGTGTTCTTGGCTTGGAGAAGCGGCCAGAAACCAGCCAGAGCAGCAGTACACATGTAGTTAAGGACCGCTCTGTTCACGTGTGTTTCGTAAGCACCCAATGCGTGGGTGTCTTTGTATTGTTTTGCTTGCATAAAGGGCAAAAGGCACAATGCATTCCTTGTCTGTTTTAGGCTGGCGATGCTCGAAGGAAACCCAAGGAGTTGGTTGCTGAAGGCTCTTTGAAAAGCCACGCATTAGATCACAAGGGACTGTCTCTGACGATGCGTGTGCAGCTCCGAGCGCGATGGGCTGTGGCCTCTCGGAATGACAGGAATAGAAATCAGAAATGATGGATTGCTGTGGATCTGCACGATGCTAGCAGGACACCTTTCCCCAGCCAAGGCTGATTCTCGCTACATACAGGATTGGTGCTCACCAAAAAATAGGAACCACGAGAGATAAGGCGTAGAGCCTTAAATCAGTGGGATAAAGGAGATGGTGAAAGTGAGAGCAGCTTTCAAGAACACTGCACATGCTCTCCAGAATAAGATAAAAAAAAAGCGGGGGTACCACAAGGTTCTGCTCTCTGCCCCACTGGTGTAAATTTGGATTCTGCTCTCAGCCCCAGTAATGTAGTTATTTACATCACTGGGGATGGGGTGTAAACTGAGGCACAAGTGCAGCGCAATGGAGAACCTGTATAATTTGGAGGGCAAGGATAGAGAGAGCAGAAAGAGGCAATGCTGCCAGGAGGAATGAAATAAACGACAGCAGCGTAAAAGGGATGATTGATTTTAGACTGGGTTTGCAGTTGTGGTGTATTGAGGACCACATTGGCATTACAAGCTACTGCTTTAATACCAGGAGGGCTTTGCTGCTTGGCTTGCAGGCTCGAGCGCTCCGTAGCAAAGTGTGAGAGCAGAGTCGGTTTGGAAAGAGCCAGCCTTAAATTAAGATGGGGTGAGATGAGTCTCTCTGTGTTAGAGAGCAGCCTGTTTTCTCTCTCTGTGTTTTGGGGTTCTTGTGTATTATCATTCTGAATTCGAAGAAATAATATTGTGTTATTCATTCCAGCAACAGAATCTATGTTTTTATCCAACTTCTTTGTGTGTACGGCATGAACTTTACAGTAGTGTTGTCCTCTGTCATGATGTTATCACAGGTATTGAGATTTTGAAGGCCCCCAACTGGAATCATGTTATTATGTGAGAATTTCAGCTTTCTTTCTTTTCTTTTCTTTTTTAAGTATATTTCTAGCCCTTGTGGCTGCAGAGACATTAGAAAATGTGACCCATAAAACCTCTAGGAGGTTAAGACAAATATATAGGACCCTACATTTGCTCAATTTTAATGAGTTTTGGGGCAGCTTGTGACAGTTTTGAAAATATCCTGCAATATCCTGGACAAACCTTACTGAATTAAATTAAATCTTGTTGAATTACGTTCATTACCTTTGGAGTCCACTGTATTGATGATTTTGGAACATGTGGGGTTGGCAGATCAAGGCGCTGAGTCCATTTTGTTGTGAGTCGAAGGGTTGTATTCTGGCGGCTGCCAGGCACCTGTGAGAATGTCGAGGGCTCCTGAAGCCTTCATGAATATTAGCCGCCTTGATGGCTTGTAGCACAGAAAGTGTCATTTGCTGCTCATTATTCCCCAATTTTAAAATGGTTCAGTTGTCCAATGAGGGAGCAGAAACAGCGCCATGTGATTTTGGTGACCAATTGCACATCAGGAATGAGCAAATAACGACTAGTCGGGGGAATGCTTTGGGAGCATCTCATAGGTTGAGAAAGATTGATTCAACCCAATCAGAAATACTTATGGATAACAAAATATCCTTTCTTTCTATTTATCTATCTATCTATCTATCTATCTATCCTCATATACCTTATCTCTCTCTCTCTCTCTCTCTCCACCTCAGGGCTGCTCTATTTTACCCTCAGTGCCCATGGTCCCCCATGGGCCCCTAGAAGCAAAGAGTAGCCGCATTAGTACGGCATATTCTGGCCCACCCGACGCCCCTGATCCACCCCTTCTGCTGGTGGGAGCAAGGCGCTTATGCCGGCTCCACTCCAGCTAAGAAGGCATCTGCGTGGGGAGGTCGTTTCTGACCACTTTAAGGCCCCATGGCGCTGCCAGAATGGCCTGGCAGGGCCCAAGTGTGACTGAGAACCGGGGCCAGGATTTTTAAGATTTTTAGTAGGGAAAGTTTGAGCAGCCGTTCTGGGCGGAGAGGTAACCAGGGGGCAGCCTGTTGCAAAGGGTGTGTGAGTACACGCAAATGACTGTGTGTGCATACGAGGTGTGTGTGTGTGTGTATGTGTGTGTGCACACGTAGGGGGGACGTGTGTGCATACAAGTATGTGTGTGTGTGTGTGTGTGTGTACACCCGTGTGTGTGTGTTCATGTTGTGACAAAGTTCCTCCTCTACCTTGGGGGGGGGGTCCTGCGCTTATTGGCGGATTTTGCTCACCTCAGAGATTCAGAGCAGCCCTCAGCTTGGCCACTTTCGTGAACAATCCCCGCAGTCTCTGCTGATCCACCATGTGGGTTGGGGACCAGCTCAGAGACCTTCCCCTCTGGTGGAAGCTCCTGTGTTGGGTCAGGAGTTGGGAGGATTTGGGGGGAACCCGGACCCGTCCGCTACCCCGGGTTCCAGCCCAGGGCCCTGTGGAATGCAGCTGTCGAGAGTGCCTCCTGGAACAGCTGTGTGACAGCGACAACTCCCTGGGCTACTTCCCCTTGGCCTCCTCCCAACACCTTCTTTATCCTCACCACAGGACCTTCCTCCTGGGGTCTGTTAACGCTTGTACCCCTCAGTCCTCCAGCAGCACGCCCTCTCACTCCCAGCTCCTTATGCACACACCTCACTAACTGGAGTGACAGCCTTTTTAAACCAGGTGTCCTGATTAGCCTTAATTAATTCTAGCAGCTTCCCAATTGGCTACAGGGGTCCTAATTAGCCTGCCTGCCTTAATTAGTTCTAGAAAGTTCCTGAGTGCTCCGGAACAGTCTCTGTTATCTTACCCAGGGAAAAGGGACCTGTTTAACCTGGAACTAATGTATCTGCCTTTGACCACTCTCTTGTAGCCATCTGGCCTGACCCTGTCACAACGTGTATGTGTGTGTCTATACAACCATGTGTGTATGTGCATATGCGTGTGAACACAAGTGTGTTGTGTGTACGTATGCATGCATAGGAGTGTATGTGTATACAAGCCTGTGTGCGCACAGAGTATGTTATGTGTGTGCGCATACCTGTGCGTGCAAAGTGTGTTTGTGTGTTTGTGTGTTTGTGCATGTCCTCACATATGTGTATGTGTGTGCACCTGTGATCTCCCATCTGTCTCCCTGGCAATCCTGGCATCACGGGCTGGTGACCTATCCATGACTTTTACTAAAAATACCCCTAACTAAATCTTAGGTGCTGGGTCGGGGGCGCTTCTGGGGACGGTGCTGATCCTGGGGGGGCAGCGCCCAGGTCCAGCTGCCTGGAGTCGCCCGAGCAGTGGCCGGTGTGGCTGGCCCCGGGGCCGCTGCAGCTGCTCCTGTGGCCCCGGGGTCAGCCGCACCAGCCGCTGCAGAAGTCACAGAGGTCCCAGAAAGTCACGGAATCCGTGACCTGTGTGAAAGGCTCGCAGCCTTATTTATCAATCATCCTGGTCAGGCAGTACTACAAAAATCCAGTCAAGCAGGTCAAGCATTAGGGGCCGGCTGGCGGGCGGATTCCTGGCTAATAGCCCGTAGGTGCATTGCAAGGCGTGAGAGGTTGGGACCTGTTTGCTTGACACTCTCTACTCGGAGCAGGGATTGCTTCGCCACGGCCACCTGGCCGATCATCCCCAGGCCCTGGTAATTGCTGCCGGCATGTGCACTGACTGGAAACCTAACCCTCTCATCCCCCAGCCTGCATGAGGCTCAAACCTGCAGACACTAACCCAGATGGGGCTGTGGCGGGAGGGGAGAGCAACAGGGACCGGCCCTTCTCTATCACATCAGTGGTAGGGCACTGGATGGGACTGCAGGAGACCAGGGTTCTAGTCCTAGCTTTGCCATTGGCCTGCTGGATGACCTCTTGCAAGTCACTTCCCTGCCCTGGGCCTCAGTTTCCCTATCCGTACAATGGAGATAATGACAGTGCTCATCTGGGTAAAGTGCTTGGAGATCTGCTGATGAACAGCACTAGATAAGAGCTAGGGATTATTCTTGTCTCCACTTTCAAGGCCCTCCCTGGCCTGTCCCCCCAGCTACCTCTCGTCTCCCACCGAGCCGGCGACGCCAGCCTCCATCGCCCACTTGTTACATTGCCAAAGAAAGCCCCTCTGCGCATTCTCCTGCGCTGCCCCTCACGCGTGGGAGGCACTCCCCATTAACCTCCACCAACCGACAGCACCGTCTTTGCCGCAGAGCCTGCAAATACATTGACAAGGGTTAGCCGGTGTGCCGTGGCCACTGCCCGTCAGTATAATCTCCTAGTTACCTGGCACTTCCCCATCTGTCTCCGCCTCCACTCGCTGTCCTAGTTGTCTGCTCTTTGGGGCACGGTCTGTCACTGCCACTGTACAGCACCTAACACCATGGGCTCCTAGTCCGTGACGAAGGCTCCTAGGTGCGACGGTCATTAATATCGTAAGAAGAATTGACAAACAATTAACGAACGCAGTCTAGGTGAGTCAGTAGGGGGCGCTCTCCCCTCTGAGTCAGTGCTGCCCCAGGGCAGCACAACGGGGCGCTGGATTGCAGGGAGTGGGGTGGGCGGCACTTGCTCCTCTGAGTCACCCCCCCTCCCAAAAACCAAAGTCCTGACAACTTGTGAGATTGCAAAAGATCCCTCGACTGATTTCACAGCAGCACCCCAGAGTCAATGGGACCCAGGGGTGCACGGCCCCTCTGCCAAGTCGGCCCTGGGTGTCTCAAGTTGGTTCTTCCCTCCCCCCCTCCAGCAAAAAAATGGAGACACTCTCTAAAAATCAGAAGCCTCTTTGGAAAAGTTTAGCCTTGAAGGATCAACTGGGGCTTGATCAAATACCTGGCTCCAACCCCCCGCCATGCTCTGGATGCAGTGACGTGGCTCAGGGCAGGCGCTAACTGCTCTCACTACCCCTTGCCCCCAAGTACCACTGATGGGGGGGGCGCTGGAAGATAATCTGCCCATTGCTGGCTTTGGGATCGGGGGCGGGGCAGGGAGAGGATTCAGGGCCAGAGCGCGTCACAGCCCCGCAGTGGCTGTTTGATGGGGATGCAAAAGGGGCGAGGGGGGTTCCTTTAACCCTCACACTTTGCCCCCCTCCCACTCCTCTGGAGACCCTATTCACTGGCGGATCAGCCAGCTAATTTGAGGCGGTGACTAAGTGCCTGACATGATCCCTGCTTGAGAAAGGAACCTGCGTCTCCTCCAGTTGTTTAAGTACTTAATGAACATTTGTAGCCCATATGGCAAGACTATATTAACCCCGCGCAACCCGCCCCCGCCTCAGGAGAGCAAACACTGCTGCCATTCAGCAGCCCCGTGGGCCCCCCCCCGTCCCGCTCCGGGGTCGCCCCGTCCCTGTCGCTTTGATACTTTCTGGCAGGCGAAATGATTTCGGAGGACCGTTTTAGCAGCAGCTTCAGCCCTCTGACCTCTAGCTGTTCTCTCCTCTGCTGGCGGGAGGGGTTTCAAAAGAAGGGGTCAGCGAGTGGTCAGATGGTTCCTAAAAACCAGGCCGGGTTCTCCGGCCCTTGAAGAATTGAGGCAGCGGGGTCGGGAGGGGGAGATGGAAGAGGTGCCAGAAGAGGATTTGGAAGTATAAGAAGGGAATGGGCTTAGCTCAGCATTTGCCTCTCTTTGGAGGGTGTTAGCTGGGACTCGTGAACAAGTAATGGACCAGGGAATTCTGCAGTAATTGCTTCCCCCCGCCCCCAAAGGAGAAAAGCATTGGTCATTACAGGTTAAAGCCCCGGTATTGCATTCCATCCCAAGCCGCTGGGAGATGAAGCACCCGCTCCTATGCAAGGGTGCTTGTCCCAGGCAATGCCGCTCGCCAACGTAACCAACGCTGGCTCTCGCAAGGAACAGACCCCGTCACCGCCCCCTGCCCTGCCGACCCCTGACACTACAACCCGCGACAAGTTAATGCACTTTCCAGAGCTGGGGTCTGTGAGGTCAGACCACAGGGTCATCAGAAGCCCATCTCCCACACACGCTCAAAGCCTGCCCTGGGTGGAGGTGGGGAAGAGACAGGGGGTGGGGAGAGCGACCATCACAGAAGGAGAGAGACCCAAAGGAGATTTAATCAGCAAATGAGGAGCTAGGGCCGGATTTTCAGACAGGCTCAACACCCGCTCTCAGGGGCTGCATTCTCAGAGAAGCCCAGCACTCTTTAGATTCCTGAATAAAGATTTTCCAATGGGCTCAGACACCCCGATGGGCAACATGTTCTGAATTTTCACCTGTGTGCTGAGCGCGTGTGAAAATCCGGGGGTCAATGGGGAAAGGTTTCGTGGCTGGAGCTAGGACAGAGGGGGATTAAATTGTCTAAGTAGCTTTCAACTCAAACCGGCCAACACACATGTACGTGTAGACGGGTATGCACAAAGTCATATGTACACAGGCACCCATGGAGGCAGGCATATGTATGCAAACGTACGCTCACAGATCGGGGCACACACAGCGGCCCATGCGTGCGCACTTTTACCTGTGTGCCCACGCATCATGGGACAGGCACATCTGTGCAAACGTACATGTATGCCCACACGCGTGCACTGCACAAATCTATGCACATGCTCGTACCTGCATATACACCTACCCATGAGCATATGCTCATATACAGAAACTCCCCCCCATGCATACGTGCACGGCTGAGACCACACATCACCCACTGGGGTAAAGGAGCTTCCTGTGCTCTGGGTGCATTTGTTTCTATTTCATTTAGGGCTCTTTGAAGGCACAGCTGTCACTCCTCCCCCAGGATACAAGTCAGCTGTGCAAGGCCACAATACAAGCAGAAAGGGGGAGCGACAGGCCGGCGGAGGAGGAGGAGAGAAATATTTGCTGCTTCCCTGGTTTCCCACCCGCGATGGATCCGGTTTCAGGACACGCATTGGCGAACGCAGACACCCAACTCCCGAGCTGCTTTGCCCCTTGCCGGAGGAGACAGATTTACTGCTCTGGGAAGGAAATGAGATGAGTTTCCCCCCACCAGCCCGGGTACAGTTACCGCCGTCACGGTCACAGCTGTACCTCGGCATCCCCTTGCCCAGCCGCGATGCTTTTCGCGGTGGTACCCCACGGGTGACTGCGCATGACAGCCCCAGTGCACACATGATCCGAGTGGGTTACAGCCCCAGCTAGGGTCCGCCACGTTAATAACACGCTCAGGGCAGTGATGCGTTTACGGCAGAGACAAGCTAACGGGACATTTTGCGGGACGGACTCTCATTTATAGCGGGGAAGGGGCGTTCAAACAGGCATCTACCTCCTCCAGCCCCTATCCTTCCCCTGACGCCTCCAGGATGGCCATGGCTGGGGGGTGGGAGATCGGACAGGGCTCTGCGGTGGTACTGTGCAGTCCCTCCCTCTCTCTCTGGTGCCTGGCGGAGTGGCTCTTGCTCACACGTTCAGCACAGTTGCCAACTTTCACACTGTAAACAAGCACCCTGACTTTCACAATCAGCCAAAAAAACAGGCTAATCCCATTTCAAAACAAGGCCAAAACAAGCCAATCCTTAAGAAGCCCAACACTCTGTGTGACTAGATCCCCCCGGTGTGCAGTCTCGGACTGTGGTGAGCCCGCTGTGCAGCCCGACTCTGTCCCCCCCTTGCCCCTGCTTGCTGGGAGCTGATCAAAAAAAAGAAGCAACAAGCTACAACAAACAACAAGCCAAAAAATCTACAAGCCAAAAACTAGCCAATAAGCCACTCACAAGCCAATAAAGCCAAAACCAAGCCCAACTGCTGCATTTTTGGCGTGTCTGATGCTCAGGGTCTCACTGATCACCGTAGCTGGGATCAGGAAGGAATTTCTCCCAGGTCAGATTAGCAGGGACCTTGAGGGCGGGAGTTTGCCTCCTTTACAGCGTAGGGTGCAAGTTTATCTGGGTGTATCTCACATAATTATTTCCTGGCCACTGCGGGGGCCTCGGTCCCTGGTGCGCCTCGGTCCCTCCTGTTCTCTGCCCATGGCACATAGCGGGCTAGTCTCCTGTGGTCTAATTTCAGTGGTTGGGTTTAGTGTGGAGATGCTGGAGGTCAGAATAAACCATCTCGTGGCCGCAAGCGCCGTGACTCCCTTTTACAGGGTGGGGAGGTGATCCGCAGAGAGGCCACATAGTCAAGGCCACAGAGGGTGTCTGGAGCAGAGCCAGGAATTGAACCCAGATCCCCTGTGTCCCACGTACGGGCTTGCCCCCACCGCAGCACCTAGTGGTTGCATGTCTGTGACATGCACTTTAAGGCAGGGTCAAGGCCAAAGTGGTGTGAAGGGGCCCTAGTGTGAATGAGCGTCAGCCCCACTGTCTCTGGGGAGTAAGGGGACAGTGCTCTCTCCCTCCAGCGAGGGACGTGGGCCAGGACCCTGTGGTGCTAGGGGCTGGACAAACACAAAACCAAGAGACAGCTCAGGTCTTGGCTTCTCTCCTCCTTCCTTGGGCAGGAAGTTAAATGGGAAGGAAACAGAGGCGAGAGAGAGGAGAAAACTGAGGAGGAATGAACTTCGCACAGCTCCAGGGTTCCCTGCAGAGAAGCACCCGAGAGCAGAGATGCTGATCCCAGTTATGTGCAGTGCTCTGGGTTGGGAGGGGGGGCTCATTGGGCTGATCCATGCAGTGGGTTGAGGGAGGGGCTCATTGGGCTGATCCATGCAGTGGGTTGGGAGAGGGGCTCATTGGGCTGATCCAGTGCAGTGGGTTGGGAGAGGGGCTCATTGGGCTGATCCAGTGCAGTGGGTTGGGAGGGGGGACTCATTGGTCCGATCCAGTACAGTGGGTTGGGGGAGGGGCTCATTGGTCTGATCCAGTGCAGTGGGTTGAGGGGCATTCATTGGTCCACTCCAATACAGTGGATGGGTGGGGGGACTCATTGCTATGATCCAATGCAGTGGATTGGGAGAGGTGTTCATGGGTCTGATCCCATGCACTGTGCTGGGGCAGGGGCTCATTAGCCTGATGAAGTGCAGTGGGTTGCAGGGGCTTGTTGGTCCAATTCACTGCAATGCGGGGGGGGGGGCGCTCTTTGGTCTGATACATTGCAATAGATTGGGGGGGGGTGCATTGGTCCAGTCCAGTGCAGTGAGTTGTGTGCAACAGGTTGGGGAGGGCTCAGGGGTCCAACATGGAGCATAGGGTTGAGGGCGGGGGAGGTGAGGCTCAGCGGTTCCATCAGTCACAGCAGGGAGAGAGAGGAGACCTGACTGGCCTGGTCCATGCCCGATCCAGTGCGGGAAGCCCCCTGCCCTGCCAGACACTCCCCGGGGCCCGTTGTTTGCCCACAGGGCAGCCTGGGCGGCTTTCTCCCTAAAGGGCCTTTTAACTCACCCCTTAATCCCAAAGTCACTTAGTAAAAGACCCGGCCCCTGCCCTGCTGGGGCTTTGTGCTCCTAGCCCGTGGCCACGCAGCCCAAACAAGAGCGGGGTGGGACGGGCTCACACGCCGCTGGCTGCTAACACTGGCCCTTAATCCAGGGGAAGAATGGGCCTGTTTGAGGCTGCCTGGACCCCTCCGGGGCTTTGAATGGCAGGTGCAGTAGGGAGCCCGGGCTACAATGCGAGTGTGGAAAAGGCCTGTCCATTTAGGGGCCCGGATGAAAAGGCCCCGTTCCCAGCACAGGTCGAGGGGCTTTCAAAGGTCCTGCTCCCCGCCCCCATCCCCGAGCTGGTCAGCCTGCTGCAAAGGCAGCGGGGCTAGAGGGGGAAGCGGTGCCTGACTTACACACTCAGTGCACCCCCTACCCCTCCCAAGCATGCTTGTGCAGATACCTACGTAGTCACCTCTGCTGTAACCTGCCCAGCCAAGGGCCAACATGTACATGCTGACAAGCATGCCCAGTGCATAGACACGTGCAAATACACAGGCATGTGCAAAGGGCACATTCACACACCTGGCGAGCTCAAGGATGGCCAGGCTGTGTGCACACCCAGGTACACTCGCACACTCGCACATGCCTCTGTACACTTCTGCACACACTCATCCGGTACAGAAGACAGAGGTGGGCACACACCTGTGTGCATATGTGCTCACACACACTCACCCTTTGTGCCAGGACCCGCCAAGTGACACTCATGCACAGACGCTGGCAACCCCACGCGCGCACATCCTCCCTTCCCTCTTCCTTTTCTCATCTTCTGTCACCTTGTCTTGACTCACTTGACCAGAACGTGCCCAGCATCTGCTGACTGCAAGGCTGAGCTCTGGCTGTCAGGTGGACACATTCCTTCATGCAGGGGCTTCCAAGCCAACAGCCGTGAACACTCCCTGGACCCTCCTGCAGGAGGAGGGAGGCCAAAGCCTGCTGATCAGCCCATTCTCCCCTGCCCAACTCCATGGTCAGCCCTCCTGGGGATCATTCACCCCTTGCTGAATGAGGCTGCTCCTGATGCCCACCGGAGTTCACTCTGTGCGGGAAAGACTGAAGAATCCACCCTGCCACCTGCTCAGACCTGGCCTAGGCAATAGCACACTGGCCCTGGAATAGAGTATAGGGAAGGCTCCTGGGCTGGTACCTGATAGGGATGAGCTAGATTGGATCACAGGGAACATCCAACCCTAACCCAGCCGATTCCAGGAGCACGCCCGATTTCCCACTAATCTGTCCACCGTGGCCCAGTGACAGCCGCCTGTTTCTTCCTTGCCTGACAAGGCCCTTTTAGCCACGTGGGGGGGATAGGGGGGAGGGAGGAAACAGGGGAATGGCAGAGAGCAGCAGGCAATGAAAGAGGCCA
Organism: Lepidochelys olivacea; assembly: GCF_965140295.1. NCBI lineage: Eukaryota > Metazoa > Chordata > Testudines > Cheloniidae > Lepidochelys > Lepidochelys olivacea. Next base: position 6,256,804 of record NC_140434.1, read on the forward strand.
GGCATCGCAAGGCTGCCAGCAAGCCAGCAACAGGCACTGCTCTCCCATTTGCTACGGGTCTGCACCTTGTCTCGTCTCTGCTGTGGCATAGCAGGGACTGAACTAGGGATCCCCAAAGCTAAAAGGACAAATGGCCAGAGCGCCCTAGCAGCGGCTGTAAAAGGCTCACTTCAGCTGCCGGTTAGGCCCAGCGTGGGACCTGTAACATGCACTCGAGAGGGCGAGCTGATTAATTCATCACAAATAATGAAGAACAAGGGGAGGGAGAGGGAGCTCCGATGGGACCGGTCCTCGCCCCTCTGGCACACACCTAGTATCAGGCTCATGTTCCTTTCCCCTCCTGCCCCTGGGTCAAGGGACTGACCTGCCCACAAGGCCCTGTGAGATATGCCAGAGGATGCCGACTGCCCTGGACCTGAGCTAGCTCATCATTAAAGGTGATTAGAGTCTTTCGCTGAGAGGCAGGGGAGGGAGGGTGTTGCATGCCTGGTCTTTGCTTCCCATCAATCAGTTCTCCTAGGACTGAGTCCAAAGGGGCCTGGCCAAGAACCATCAGGAGGGCCCGATCCAGGAGGCAGATGGCCTCGTCAATTGCCACCCGGCCTGTGAGTTGTCAAGGGCTGGTGGTGGTGGCGGTTTGGGGTTGGTAGACAGGTGGAGAGCCAGTGTGCGCAGGGAACTCTGTGTTAGGGACGGCTCATTGCAAACGAGCACCCTCCCCGAATCTGGCCCCCATGCACCCGGAGCTGACGGTTCAATGCAGTTTGCATTCGCTTGCCTTGCTCTGAAATGAGCCTGCGAGGCAGAGCTCGGATCCAGATTGCAGGGAAACTGAGCTGTTTGCTTCACCCTCTTATCAAGATCGAGCTGCAGAAGTGGGAGCCGAACTGGAAGTTCCCTGGACTTTGTGGGTCACTGAATCTGGACTGCCTGGGCTCGAGCCTCAGCTGGTGTAAACAGGCACAGCATCATCTTCAGTTACACGTAGGCCCTTTCCCTTTGCGTTCCCGAAAAGTCTAAATTGGCCTGAAGCCCATTGATTTCAATGGGAGCGAGGCGCTTAAATACCTTTGAGGGACGGGACGGTAAATGAGAATCAGGCCCATTGGCTTTGATGCCTTCAGTGGAGCTAGTCGGAACTTTGCAGAAACCCGGCAGATCCTTTAGCAGCAAAAACTAAAATAGCCTTTACTTTCAGATAGATGCATCACCCAGTTTCTCCCTGGAGCAGGGTTGCAAAGCAGCAACGTGTCACCTGGTTCCGATCCATTTAGCTCAACCCTCCCTTGCTCTTAGGTGGGCCCGTGTCCTGCAGAGCACCTCTAAAGCTTGGGCGAGTTGTGACTTGAAGTAAAACGTGTGGGCTATGGCTCCTCCCAGTGGGGAGATGTTAGACTACAGCTCAGACAGGAGAGCAGGACACTGCCACCTCTTAGGAACTCTTTGGCCATCGTCCCTCATGGGTATTTTTTATGCCCGTGCAAAGTGTGTGTAATCTGCTACCAGATCGGAATGGCAGCATTCTTCCCCCAGCATCAGAGGGAGAGCTGTGCCCACCCGCGCATTGTTCAGGTCACTGGCAATTTTCGGAAAATCAGAGGCAAAAAAAAAAGAAAAAAAAAAGAAAGAAAGAAAAGAAAAAAGAAAAGAAATCAAATTTTTTGAAATTTTTCAGTGAATCAGAAAGTTTTTAAAAAAATCATTTGGGGTCAAAGAAAACGTTTCCTCTGACCCAAAATGAAAAATTTCAATTTTGAGCATTTTTAAATGTTTCTGATTGTTTCAAAAATACAATTAAAGGAAAGTTCGAGACAAAAAGTTAAAAAACAAAACAAAAACCACAAGGCTTTGTTCAGAAAACACCAAAATGAAACATTCTGATTTTTTTCAGGATTTTTTTAGCCCCCCCTCCCCGCCCCCCGCATCATAAACAATTCGGCAAAGCTGGCCCTAATGCATGAAATGTTCCGGCGTTGACTAATCTGCATTTTTTGCCCCCCGAAGTTTTATCGGAAAAATGTAACCCAACTCTAGACAGAGGGTGCAATTCATCCTGACACGGTGCCCTGGGGGAGGCTGGGGCCAAGGGGGGGATCACTTGATGATCACCTGTTCTGTTCATTCCCTCTGGGGCACCTGGCGTTGGCCACTGTCGCAGATACTGGGCCAGATGGACCTTTGGTCTGACCCAGTATGGCCGTTCTTATGGGGTCAGCAACCAGGCATGGCTCCATCCTTTCCCCAGGGACACCCAGGGTGCAGGGGGGTGAGCCAGGGCAGCCTGGGGTGGATTGTAGGCCGGCTTTGCTGCCTCACTGGGGTCAGTGGAGCAGGGGGTGCCCTGGGCAGGTTGCCGACAGAACTACAATTCCCAGAGTGCACCTGGGGAATAGGCGGGGGAGAAATGCAGGCGGGCTGGCGAAAGGCCTCCTGGGAGCTGTAGTTCTCGCTCGCTCTCCCGCCCATGTTCTGGAGGGGAGGGAACTACATTTCCCAGGATGCAAAGTCCTGCCCGCAAGTGCCCGGAGGCTGGGGCCGCGGGAAGGTGGCTGGAGGCCTGAGCACGGGAGCGGCTGCGGGTCCCTGCGGAGAAGCCCAGGTAGGGGCAGGCGAGGATGAGCCAAGCCTGGGAGCTGGGGTAGCCCCGCCCCATTACAAGCCCCCCCCTTCCCCCCAGCCCCACCAACCCAGGATCTCCCTACCATGTAGACTCAGGATGATCCCCTCCAGCATGCAAATCACGCCCCCCAGTTGCAAACCCAGGCTCCCTCTCCCTCCAGGCAAACCTGGGATCTCCCCCGCCCTGCATGCAGGCTCCCCTCCTAGGTTCTCCCCCTGCCCTGCATGAAATATCCCCCTGCCCCCCCCCCAAATCCAAATCCCAGGCTGTCGTCATGCTCACCCTTCATGCCCCCCTGCGTTCTCTTGCCCCCTGTGCTCCCCCTCCTGATAGCAGGCTCGGCCCTCCCCATGCACAGCTGCCCCTTATCCTCCAAATCAGCAGGCAGCCGATGCTGTACCAGGGGATGTTGTCTCAGTCTGTTCCTCCCCCCCCGCACTGTGTTGCAGCCTTGGGGCGCTGTCCCCCCCCACCCCCGGATGCTCCCCGCCCGCCTCCTTCGCCAAGCCCTCCCTCGGCCAGCCCCCAGCTTTGGGTACTCGACAGCTGGTCCCACCATGGAGGAGAAGCCAGTGGAGTCGTCCATTCGCACCAAGCTCCTGCAGGCCCTGCAGCCGGTGCACCTGGAGGTGCTCAACGAGAGCTCCATGCACGCTGTGCCCCGGGGCTCCGAGACCCACTTCAAGGTGGTGATCGCCAGCCCGCGCTTCGCCGGCCTGCCCCTGCTCCAGCGCCACCGGCTGGTGAATGAGATCCTCCAGGCGGAACTGGCCGGGCCCGTCCATGCCCTCTCCATCCAAGCCAAGACCCCCCAGCAGTGGGAAGAGAACCAGAGCGTGAGCCAGAGTCCAGGGTGCCTCGGGGGATCCAAGCACGACCCGCAGATGGCAACCAAACTGGGCAGTCAGGGGTGACCCTGAGGGACAGCGGGGGGGCGGGGGGCACGGGACGGGATTGGGTTGTGTTGTGTTGTGTTGTGTTGGCTCACTCCCCAGGGTGACTCTGATGCTCACATTGTGACCACGTCCAGAGCCTTGCAAAGCTGCCTAGTGCTGGAAGTGGGGACATTCACAGGCTGGGCTTGCACCACCAATGCCAAGAGTCCACCAGGGTCAGCCCCAGACTCTGCCTGCCCCTTGCTCTTGGCCGCAGGTTATCGGTTTCTCGGTTGGTCGTGTGAAATATCCCTGGCTCCTCTGCTTTCATGGTAGCAGGAGGGTCGGGCTGGCAGACCGGGCTCCCGACGGGCGCGAACGCATGTGTTCATGGTAGCTGTGTCTGGAAAGCTGGGGGAGATTTGGGAAGCCTTATTTTTAATGGAGACTGGGTGCCCGAAATCTCTCCAGTGGCTTTAAAAAGCTCAGTGCCGTGCATTTAAAGTGCGGGGGTGTGGGGGTCCTTGTGTTGTTAATAAAGCTCTTGACTGAGCAAAGAACGGTTTCACACTGGAAAGCAATGACATCATGTCTCTGGATTTGGTTGACCCAGGTTGAGTTTGCAGCTGCAAAATCTTTATTTCACTCGGGAAACTGCGACATGCTGGTTTGGTTTTTTTTTCCCCGTGCGCATCGTCTGCAGCGACAAGAATTCTGCCGAGCAGACCCTGCCCCTCGTGACCGGGAATGCAGTTTGGGACGGTCATTGGAACACAGTTAATAGTTCTGTGGAGGATGTTGGAGCCAGAATAAACTCTCGCCTCCCCCCTCCTGTCTCCGGGCTGGCCCTGCAAGTCTCGTAGAAGCCCTTTGGCTTGGGCTGGCTCTGCTGGGCTACTGAAATATATGTAAGGCCATGAGAGGGAAGTCGTTTCTGCCATCAGCTATGAACTCTGCATCCACACAGACAGCAGGTGAATAATGGTAATAATTAATCCCTAGCTGGGGTATAGCAGCTGCACAGAGGAAAACAGAAATTAGGGGTTGAAAGAATCTTCATCATTTCTGCTTCGTTTCAATGTTACTTTTCATCATTTCTGCTTTGTTTTGCAATGTGTTCAGCTTGGGGCAATGGAAAATAGACTGGTTGGTTTTGTGACCATGAGAGTGTCCATCCCCCTGCCAGTTGGAGGGTGTCACTTTTGCCCTCTACTTCTCCTGTGCTAGCACAAGGCTGGGATGTTGGGGTTAAAAACAACACAGGGAAACATTCAAAACACTGTTGGGGCCGGAAACTCCCCCACCCCACCCCAGACTTCATAGGGATGTTTGTTTGATCTCAAAGTTATCCTGATCTTGAGTCTTTTTGTTTTGTATTTTTTACACCCTCCCCACTAAAAACTCAGTTTGGAGCTAAAATCCAGGCAGAAAGCAGATCTGTAGCAGCCCAGTTGGGTTTTCCCCATAACTCTTAGGGCAAGGCTTAGCGTAAGCAGGCACGCTGGTGACAAAATGAGCGAGGTCTGGACTGTGTGTTTGCGGTTTGGAATGTTCACTCTTCGTCAATTGGCTCAGATACTTGGCTGGAAAGCTCCCGGACGTTACAGGGCCTGGGAAGTTTTGAAGCTCTCGTTATCTTTCTCCTTTGGGACCATTGGAGGATGTTTTTCTTGGCCGGGTCGCTAGCTGAATCCGATTAGGAAATAAAAATGATTTGTCCATGACTGTGCAACTCTGAAGAACTGGGGAGATTCTGCTCTCAGTCCCACGAGTGGAAACACAGGCGGGGTGAATCATCTTGCATTATATTCCCTGCTGGCCATTGTCATAAGATCTGTCCCGCTCCCCCCAGTTCCGTACACCCCCTGTGTGCAAATGAAAAGGGGCACAAACCCGTTTATTTCCCAGCACCCCTAAAACCCCTAAAACCATCCCCCAGCCCAAACCAGACTCCGAGGCAGCTGGGTTTTTTTTAATCTTTTAATCTTTTTACATTGATTTTTGTGGAATAGCGCTGGAAAAAACGGTCACTGAGCCAGCAGGGGGCACAATGGCCTTTACCAGCCAAACAAACCCGACACACGGCCTTCCCCCTTCCCATTCCCAGCACCTTATATATTTTTAGTTGATTTTTTCCCCAGCATGACATTTAAAATAACTGTCATATCTAATCACTCTGTTTTATACAAAATGGACAAACCAAAGACCACAGCTGAATTATTAGTTTGCTTGATTTTTGGAGGGGAGGGTTTTTTTTTTTGTACATTTTTGTGGTTCTTTACAAACATCTACAAACTACACCACAGCACAGGGTTGCATACGGACAGTACTACGCATGTTCTCTTAGAAAGACCAGCTACACCGAAGAATGGAAAGAGCGAGAGAGACGGGTACGTAGAAAAACAGGATGGGTTGTGCTGTTTGATTGCTTCGGGCTGGCGCAGGTCACGTGGAACCAGCTCTGGATCTGCTTGCTATCAGTGAAAGATCCTTTCTGCACGGGATTAGTTACGAGAGCCCAGGGTGTAAACTGATGGGGGAGGTTTTATTTTGGGGTGTTGGATTTTTTTGGGGGAGGGGAGTTGCTGAATTCAAACCAGCACTGATGCACGTTGTGCGGACCCATTGCACTGGCTCGCACGCTCTTTACTGCCAAAAACAAGTAGTTTGTTGCATCTCGATGCAAAACCCAAGAGGAGATGAGGCAGCTAGCAGGGAAATCCTCCAGGTGGAGGGTGTAGCACTGACCTTGATTAGCGACATCAGGGTAAAACAAACTACCTGTGGCTTCATCCACCAAGACTTCCCCTGGAGATGTGAAACCAGAGCAGTTTTTGCAGCGAAGGCAGCCTGTCCTACAGGGCAGATTGGGTGTCAAAACGCTACCCCATCCGAATGCTCTTTTGCGAGGGGCAATGTAAGACCTAGAATGCTCCCTTGCATGCTCTATGCAGGCAGATCTTCCCCATGGGCGTTTTGCCTTAAAAATCGAGACAGGGCTATGGCAGAGTACATCAGCACTGGATGGTCTCGCCAAAAGATCTGACTCAGCTCAGCCTCAAGTCCTGGAGAATCCTTGACTGAGGGGTTTCTCTGCCCCATGCTTTGCAGGAAGTCAGATGAGACGATCAAATCTAGGATCACTCCGAGTGCTTGGTTTGGAAGGGGTTTCCTGTGCGGCATCCTCCGTGTGAGGGCACTTCCGAAGACTGTGCACACGAAATGCTCGCCACAGCCTGGAGGCCAGAGGATTTGGAGCCTCCCAGCCTGTGGGGAGCATGGTGTAACTGCATGGGGCAGGGGAGGATGCCTTGGCCAACTGCTGGGGCGTTAATCTGGCCTGTACCTGGGCACAGTCATGCACGTTAAGATGTGAGACCGCAGGGCTTTGCAGCGCCCTCTGCGGGGAATTTTGCGATGAATCGTTTTTCGTCACTGCCTGCCGATTTGTCAAAGCTGAAAGGGGGTTGGGTTTGGCAACTCGCCCAACTCGGAACAGGGTGGAGGGAAATGTTTAAACACCATCGAAGCCCTTCACTCGATGCTTTGTAAGCCACACGTTCCCATTTGCCCTGCCTCTTGGGTTGGACATTTCAGCTCATTAAACCGAAAACAAGGTTTGAAAAAGAAAAAGGAAAAAAAGGCCGAGGAGAAAGGACACGGACAGAAAGTAGCACGACAAAAACATTTCAGTTGGCGAATCGCGTCAGGGCTTGGCTGTGTGAATCTCTGCCATTTTGACTTTTCATCCCCACATGAGATGGAGTGGCAAAAACTTTAAACACTCGACCACATTCACGGGGCGGAAGACCGTTTTCCATGCAGCTGAATGTCTGAATCAGTGGACGCCCAAGAATGGCAGGAGAGCCCCTAAACTAAGGGACTGTGGGAGGGAAGAAATGCTGTGTCTGCCCTTGTGACTGATCATTGCTGGGGGCAACAAGCCAGGGGGGGACACGCAGTCCCATCATGGGGCAGACCTCGGGCTGAAAGTCTGGCCTTCCCACTACGGGAACGGACATTGTGACTGCAGCTCTTTGCTTCCCACATGCTTTTATCCTTCTAAGAAGCCCCCTGGGTGCTAGCCCAGCCGCTGGGCGAGGCTGCACCCAAGCAGGGTTAAGGGGTGACGTATGATCATGGGCTTAAATTGCAGCAAGGGAAGTTTAGGTTGGACATTAGGAAAAACTTCCTAGCTGTCTGGGTGGTGAAGCACTGGAATAAATTGCCCAAGGAAGTTGTGGAATCTCTGTCATTGGAGATTTTTGAGAGCAGGTTGGACAAACACCGGTCAGGGATGGTCTAGATAAATACTTAGGCCTGCCATGAGTGCAGGGGACTGGACTAGACGACCTCTCGAGGTCCCTTCCGGTCCCACGATTCTATGATTGTGCTTTTACCCGGTTCAAGCTCGGCTCTCATTATACAGAGCCCCCCCCAAAAAACTGTCTTGTCCCTCTGCCAAGATGCATCAGTCTGGCTGAAGTGAGGATGCTGGTTGGCATGGGGGTGGGGGCGTGTGGTTGAGACTCAGCAGCTGTTTCTTTCCAGGCATTCCCAAAGGCGTATGGGGGGGGGGATTTGGGCTCCAGTGTAAGGGGAAGCCTGGCTGGTTTGGGGTTGGTCTTGTCCCAGGTTGGTGCAGGTACCTTTGTGCTTTTCCCAACAGCTGCTGGTTTTAAGACTTTAGCTGCTCGTTTAAAATATGCTCTGGGAACCCCACGATCCGCTCCGCAGAGGGAAAGAGGGAAATCCAATTGTGGGCTCTGAAAAAACCCACCTTCCCTTCCCCCAAAGCACCTCTTGCAAACCCCTCCACCTGGACCAAACGCCTCCCCTCCCAAACACACCTGTGCTGCCCTAACCCTCCCACTTCCCGTCAGCTGGGACTGCTGCTTCGGTTTAGTTGATTGAGAAGAAATGAACACATTTTAAAAAAAAAAGTCGAAAAATATTTGGCGGTTGGGGGTGTGTGCATCTGACCCGCCGAACGGTGTCATCGAACAGGATGTAAGGGTCAAGTAAGGGTTGCCCTGGGCGATCGGTACATTTCAGAGCTTTCTGTCGGTCCTGTTTGGCCTGTTCTATGTACCCACCCCTTCCCTCCGCCTTTCAAAACACACCATCAGTGACTGGACCAGCGTGGCTCGCATGGAGCAGGCACCAGCAGGGTCCACCAATTGCTGTTCCTCCAAGGGAGGAGCGTGGCTGCTGTTGCAATGAGCTACCTCCCAGAGCACATCTGCTGGAGTTGTCACATTTCCATTGGCATAAGCGAGATCAGACTTCAGGCCTGGGTGATGCAGCTGCTGTTCCTGATACAGGCCTGATGATCAGTTGAGCTAAGGCTCCTTTATGGTGCAAAGGTAACCTCAGTGGAAAGGAGAATCAGGCTCCTAATCTGTATTTTCTGGCTTCCTAGGGGCCCAGTTCTGCCCTGGGTTAGAATCAGAATCATAGAATATCAGGGTTGGAAGGGACCTCAGGAGGTCATCTAGTCCAACCCCCTGCTCAAAGCAGGACCAATCCCCAACTAAATCATCTCAGCCAGGGCTTTGTCAAGCCTGACCTTAAAAACTTCTAAGGAAGGAGATTCTACCACCTCCCTAGGTAAAGCATTCCAGTGTTTCACCACCCTCCTAGTGAAAAAGTTTTTCCTAATATCCAACCTAAACCTCCCCCACTGCAACTTGAGACCATTACTCCTTGTCCTGTCCTCTTCTACCACTGAGAATAGTCTAGAACCATCCTCTCTGGAACCACCTCTCAGGTAGTTGAAAACAGCTATCAAATCCCCACTCATTCTTCTCTTCTGAAGACTAAACAATCCCAGTTCCCTCAGCGTCTCCTCATAAGTCATGTGTTCCAGACCCCTAATCATTTTTGTTGCCCTTCGCTGGACTCTCTCCAATTTATCCACATCCTTCTTGTAGTGTGGGGCCCAAAACTGGACACAGTACTCCAGATGAGGCCTCACCAATGTCAAATAGAGGGGGACGATCATGTCCCTCGATCTGCTCACTATGCCCCTACTTATACATCCCAAAATGCCATTGGCTTTCTTGGCAACAAGGGCACACTGCTGACTCATATCCAGCTTCTCGTCCACTGTCACCCCTAGGTCCTTTTCCGCAGAACTGCTGCCGAGCCATTCGGTCCCTAGTCTGTAGCTGTGCATTAGGTTCTTCCGTCCTAAGTGCAGGACCCTGCACTTATCCTTATTGAACCTCATCAGATTTCTTTTGGCCCAATCCTCCAATTTGTCTAGGTCCCTCTGTATCCTATCCCTGCCCTCCAACGTATCTACCACTCCTCCCAGTTTAGTATCATCCGCAAATTTGCTGAGAGTGCAATCCACACCATCCTCCAGATCATTTATGAAGATATTGAACAAAACCGGCCCCAGGACCGACCCCTGGGGCACTCCACTTGACACCGGCTGCCAACTAGACATGGAGCCATTGATCACTACCCGTTGAGCCCGACAATCTAGCCAGCTTTCTACCCACCTTATAGTGCATTCATCCAGCCCATACTTCTTTAACTTGCTGACAAGAATACTGTGGGAGACCGTGTCAAAAGCTTTGCTAAAGTCAAGAAACAATACATCCACTGCTTTCCCTTCATCCACAGAACCAGTAATCTCATCATAGAAGGCGATTAGATTAGTCAGGCATGACCTTCCCTTGGTGAATCCATGCTGACTGTTCCTGATCACTTTCCTCTCATGTAAGTGCTTCAGGATTGATTCTTTGAGGACCTGCTCCATGATTTTTCCAGGGACTGAGGTGAGGCTGACTGGCCTGTAGTTCCCAGGATCTTCCTTCTTCCCTTTTTTGAAGATTGGCACTACATTAGCCTTTTTCCAGTCATCTGGGACTTCCCCCGTTCGCCACGAGTTTTCAAAGATAATGGCCAATGGCTCTGCAATCACAGCCGCCAAGTCCTTTAGCACTCTCGGATGCAACTCGTCTGGCTCCATGGACTTGTGCACATCCAGCTTTTCTAAATAGTCCCTAACCACCTCTTTCTCCACAGAGGGCTGGCCATCTCTTCCCCATGTTGTGATGCCCAGCGCAGCAGTCTGGGAGCTGACCTTGTTCGTGAAGACAGAGGCAAAAAAAGCATTGAGTACATTAGCTTTTTCCACATCCTCTGTCACTAGGTTGCCTCCCTCATTCATTAAGGGGCCCACACTTTCCTTGGCTTTCTTCTTGTTGCCAACATACCTGAAGAAACCCTTCTTGTTACTCTTGACATCACTCGCTAGCTGCAGCTCCAGGTGCGATTTGGCCCTCCTGATATCATTCCTACATGCCCGAGCAATATTTTTATACTCTTCCCTGGTCATATGTCCAACCTTCCACTTCTTGGAAGCTTCTTTTTTATGTTTAAGATCTGCTAGCATTTCACCGTTAAGCCAAGCTGGTCGCCTGCCATATTTACTATTCTTTCGACACATCGGGATGGTTTGTCCCTGTAACCTCAACAGGGATTCCTTGAAATACAGCCAGCTCTCCTGGACTCCTTTCCCCTTCATGTTAGTCCCCCAGGGGATCCTACCCATCCGTTCCCTGAGGGAGTCGAAGTCTGCTTTCCTGAAGTCCAGGGTCCGTATCCTGCTGCTTACCTTTCTTCCCTGCGTCAGGATCCTGAACTCAACCAACTCATGGTCACTGCCTCCCAGATTCCCATCCACTTTTGCTTCCCCCACTAATTCTACCCGGTTTGTGAGCAGCAGGTCAAGAAAAGCTCCCCCCCTAGTTGGCTCCTCTAGCACTTGCGCCAGGAAATTGTCCCCTACGCTTTCCAAAAACTTCCTGGATTGTCTATGCAGCTTTGCCTTCGGGGGTTAGCTGGGAACGAGGAACTGGGGGTCGGGGCCGAGGGGCAGCGTTAGCGGGGGAGAGGCGGAAGCGGCAGCTCTGGGTGGCAGCAGGGTGCAGGGGAGAATGTGTCCGGAGTCGTGCTTTTTCCTACATCATGTGTGGCTTGCGCTGTGCTCACCCAGGGGTGCTCCCGCTCCTGCTCCCAAACGCCGGCGAGGCGCCCGGCAGGCGGGGGTGTGCACGAGCCATCGCAGCAGGGTTTGTGGGGACGGCAGGGAGTTTCTGTTGACCTCAGAGGACTGGGGTGCTGGTGACTTATAGGGAGCCCAGGGCCAGCAGGCTGACCCTGCAGAAGAGCTGGGGCCAAGCTGGGGAGGGACCTAAGTTTGGTCCAGTTTTGGGTCGGGGGGGGGGAAGGGGAAGTGATCATTTTCAAAATGTTTGTGACATTTATCCCCTCCCCTCCCCTCTTTTCTTTTCAAGCAGCCAATTAACATTTTCCAAAATGATCCCTATTTTAAATCTTTTACGTTTCAAAATAATTTTTTTTAAAAGGGGGCAGGGGTGGGGCTGGCCTTCCCCGGCCTGGGACCAGTTTGCTCCAGTAAGATAAAAATCCCTCTTGCCTAGAACGTCACTCTCCTACTGACCTCTCGTCTTTGGCTCCAGTTTGCAACTAGATTTTTAAACTAAAAGCGTGATACGAGGAGGATTGTTTTTTTTAAAAGGAGACTGGGGGTAATATTTTCATAAGTGCCAAAGTCCCATTTCCAAAAGTGACTTAAACCCTTGGGAGCCTAAATCCTCTTGACTTTCAAAGAGATTTAGGAGACGTTTTGAAAAAAGTGACGAGTAATTTTGGTCCCCGCCCCCCTTATGTTTTGCATACCCAAGTCAAGCCATCTTAACGCGGCTCACCGCGCAGAAGGTGGGCGTGCAACGCTTTGTGCAAATCCGCTCGCTTACCCACGCCCAGCTGTGTGCACAGAACTCAGATGCTCTGACTCATGAGTCTCTTCTGACAATGGGACTTTGGAGCTGAGGGGGTAAAATTTTTAAAAGCAGCTGAGTGACTTAAGAGCCCAAATCCTATTGAAAGGCCATAAAACTCAGGCTCCAAAGTCACATTTGAAAATGATCCCAAGTGACGCAGGTGCTTTTGAAAATCCGGCCAGCGTTCGGTTAGTCTGGTGTAAATTACGGTACAAGACCAGCCACAGCAGCTGTGCTATTCCCTCTGATCGCGGCCGCACGCTTTGGGCCCAGAGTGGTTTGTCTGTACGGTGAGACACGTGTAACCCAGAATAGGAACAAGCTCAGCCCAGGGTCTCGAGTTATATCTTTCTAAAAATCAGTCCCCTTCGTCACTTAGGCAGCTATGAGTCAAGCGCGCCTGCCGATCCGATAGGAGGGAGGCAAACACAGCCTGGTTAGGATAGGGAAACATTGATGATCAACTGGGCCTTGCAGCCCTTCCTCACTGGAGCAGGTTGCATTGGTGGTCCTGATGCTGCAGCCTAGCTGACAAGTTTTCTAATCTCCCATCTACACCAGCCCTTTAAAATGAGCTTGTGTGGGCTACACTCATGCTCCCTTCTGGCTCAGGTTACAGTGTGATCATAATCCAGTCTGGCCCCATTCACAGTGGGGTGGAAAAGCCAACATAGTTGGGACCAGTAGATTGATCTGAGCCTCCTCCTAGGTGGGGCCTTTGTCCTGCTATAGTGCTTGGCCTTTTGGTACCTTTATTAAAGGGACTGGCTACCCAGCAGTCACCTGGTGGTTAGCTGCTAAAATAACATCTATCAACTGTCATGCTTCAGAACTGGAGCTATGATTGCTGCATGGGTCAGGAAGGAAATTCTCAGTCCCATTACATGCAGGTGCTTGATGCACGTCCTTTCTCTGATCCCCCAGCTATCAGCCACCATGGGAGGCCCAGGGGCTGATTCCCTCTTTCCTTTCACCTTGTGCAGCCACTTACTGCAAATCACCACTTTTCTCACTAGGGAGTGGTGCGCACCCACTGCGCAAGTGACAAGATGGGTGTGCAGTGCCACCGCATCAGAGCATTCCTTTTATGCGTTCCTTTTACCCAGCTGTATATGATGATGCAAGGCACGAGGCACTGAAGAATTGGGCCCAGAGGCTCCTGGCCTTGTCTACACCCAGGATAATAACAATACCTAGCTCTTACATAGCAGCTGCACGGGTTTAACGTAAGTTGGTTCTTAAAGTGCTACAAACCCTTGTGTGGATACTGCTGGTTCAGTTTACGTTAACCCTGTTCTCAGTCAGCCGAAGCTAAACCCAAATAAGCCTAGTTTAAACTGAACTGTGTCCACGTAGCATTTTGCACGAGATGAAAAATCACTCTCAAACTGATGCCACCCTCCACCTGGCCAGCAGCCCTGATTCTCCAGGGCAAATCCTTAGCTTGTAATAAAAGATGACACCTTTGTTTAATTAAGCTTTGTTAATGGAAGAAACATTGTGCCCTTTCATGCTGCCAGAGAAGTAGAGGAAGGATAGCTCAGTGGTTAGAGTACTAGCTGGGCTAGGGAGCCTGAGCTAGGTTCAATTCCTACCTCTGCCACAGATTCCCTGTGTGACCATGGGCAAGTCACTTAGTGGATGTCTACATTCCCTGCGGCAGTATGACTGCAGCGTGGATAGACAGGCCCAATCCAGCTAACTGGAGCACTGATAGCAGTGAAGGCTAGAGCACAGTCCGGGGGGGCTGAGTGGGTTTGTACATCCCCTGGTGCTGCAGCTTTATTGCTATTATTTTTCAAGCGAGCCAGATCACAGCTAGGTTGGCTATGTCGACACATGCTGCACTCACTCCTCTGATCACAGGATAGACAGACTCTTTGTCTCTCTGGGCCTCAGTTTCCCTACCTGTAACTTGCTGCACAGTAGGGCTGTGAGCATTAGACATTGTGATGTGCTCAGATAGCCCAGCTAGGTAGCTAAGAGAGACACAAAAAACGCTTCCTTTCAGGTATGCTTGGTCCCAAGCTTGTGCGAGGAGGGGAAACTGAGATCTGGTATAAAATTATAAATAATGAAAAATATACTACTCTTAAATATCTCCTAAAATGTAAAAAAATACAACTCTCGCTTAAAATGATACAGCAGGACGTTTCCCCCCTTGGTGTACACCACGCTTCTCTACGTATCTGAATAGAATTGGCGACCTAGCTCTTGTGTCTAATGCAGACCGAAGTGACCTTAAACTGACAGCCCCCTCCCCACGTGCAGTGTGTTTCCCTGTTTAGCTCTGCAGCGAAGGCAAGATATTTAATTCCCCGTTTTGGAGCTCGGCTGGTATGCATTACACTAAAGAGCCCCAGCAAAACCGACACAGGTGCTGGTCAATTTCATCCCTTGTTTAAAATAAAAATTTTGGCTGTGTGTGTGTCCAGCTGCTATAATTAGATTAATGGGCACCGGGGACCACATGCCATTCAGATCTTTGGATGATGACACAAAGAGACACATCTAGCTATTAAAGCATGGAACCTTCATGGGCCCATTGAGCGATTAACCTACAATGTGACAATTAGTGGGCTTTGCTATGCAAATGGGTTATAAAATACAACCAGAGAACCTGGACATTCCCCCCCCCCCACTTCCTCCAATCAAAGTTGCCCTGAAGTCCAGATTCTGCTCTCTTAGACTGGTATGATGGGGATTTACTCCAAGATTTACCCCAGGGTAACAGAGAGCAGCATAAAGACTTAGCCCAGGGCATTATTATGATGTTTTGAAATTAAGAATTGCACTGTCGCCGTGCAAGGTAGAGATCTGGTTTTAAAAAGCTTATTTCCTTCCACACCACCATTGGAGGTCCTGCTGCTTGTTAGAGTTCAGGGGTGGGGGGTTAGGTTCATTGAAGATCTGGGTTGGAACTCACTCACCATCCGGATTTTAGGCCCTCTAGCACGCACTTAAATATTATTGACCTCAGTGGGTGAATGTGCATAAAACGCTCTCCTGCCATCTGGGCTCAAGCCTCCCTCTTGGGCAAGGCAACAGGCTTGTGTCTCTTCCAGCGCAAGGTCAGAACAGACTCAAGTGCCTCTACCCCCTTGCTGACAGCAGAAAGGACACGGCAGGGATCCTCCCCTCATTGTTTCCAAGCCACAAGATGGGGCAGATGCTGAGACATCCGCCTCAGGTCAGCTGGGGTTTTAAAGAACATTTAAATTCTCAGCTACAACCAGCGCGTGCGCGAAAGGAGCCCCCCCCCCCCCCAAGAAAGCTTCTTAGCCTCCTGGTTCCTGGACAGTGCTGGCTTTATAGCGCAGAGAATTAAAGGGCCAGCATGTGACACCCAGCTGACTCCAAAAAGAAAAGGAGTACTTGTGGCACCTTAGAGACTAACCAATTTATTTGAGCTGACTCCATGACCTTGGAATAAAAACCATACATTGGTCCTAAGGGGAGAAGGAGGCCAGGGTGTGCATCCACTCTGTGCCCATAGATGGCGCTAGATGGCTGCTACAACGAGGTTGCTGTTCTCCACCCAACACCCACAGCTGCTGATCAGTGTGGGGCCTTTGCAACCCACAACAGGGTTTCTTTAAAATAGCCCCCTGTGGCCCCTAACTACCTGGGGGGGTAGGGTTTGGGGGGAGGGGTAGCTCAGTGGTTTGAGTGTTGGCCTGCTAAACCCAGGGTTGTGAGTTCAATCCTTGAGGGGGCCATTTAGGGATCTGGGGCAAAAATTGGGGATTGGTCCTGCTTTGAGCAGGGGGTTGGACTAGATGACCTCCTGAGGTCCCTTCCAACCCTGATATTCTATGATTCTATGATTCTATACCTCTGACCTCACTGCTCCTTCAGCCGAGCAATACCTTCACCCAGTGAGTCCTGGACACACGCGCTGAGCAAAAATCTTCGAGGCATCTTACGCCAAGCCCTGGGCAGCCGCACTGCTCCTCCCGCCCTAGCTCTGCCTTCATCTGCAGCAGGAAAGAGGAAAGCAAGAAAAGCCAGCCAGAGCTGGGGCAAGGGCTCTGGGTGCCTTCGGGGCTTGGCCCGTCTCTAATGAGCAAGGCGCGGTGCTTTGGGTTTTGCAAAAGTAGAGCCCGCTTGCGTGGAGCCATTGCGCCTTAAGTGCTACGTTCTGATCCTCCCCTGGCTTTAGCTGCCCTCAGACTCTGGGGGGTTCCCTCTGGCAACCATCCAAGGTAATAGATTTTCAAGGATCTTACTCTCCCTGTGGCCCTGGTGGTTAAGAGATGCCATTGCTCCATTTTCCCTGGTAGACCTGTCTGAAGGGGTGGAACTGACCTTCCCTTCAATGAGCAGTGCCCCCCCCCCAAAAAAAAACCCCTCTGCTCTGAGCTGGATGCATGGTTTGCAGCCTTGCAAAGCTGTTCCTGAGTAGGAATGAGAAGAGGGACAATTGTCCTGGGGACCCGAGCACAGCGGGCTCCCAAAATGTCTATAGCTGGGGTGAAATCAGAGGAGGCAGACCCCAGTGAACCTGACGTATCAGGGCCCCTTCTCTGGGCAGGCCTGGATGCAAGTTAATTAAATCTGGAGGCGGAGGGTGAATTCATAGGCAAGCGTTCCTGAAAAGGACAGGAGGTGGAGGGGGTGGGGGTGTAGCAAAACACAATCATGGGCCTGCTGAGACATGGGACAGAGCCCTAGGCACTCATGGTCTTTCCTCTCTTTTCCCACATCTACAACCCAACGCCCCTGCTGGGTGACGCTAAATGCACCCCCTCCCCAGGCCAGCTGCATCAGTCGAGGACATGAAAAATCGGCAGCCCTGCGTGCCGTGCGGAAGACTGCATGGGAGGACTGCTTCCATCGACGTTGCTACCGGCGTGCAAGGAGGTGGCATTCTTACATGGATGGGAAAACCCCTTCCGGTGCCAACAGGCTGCATCTGCACCAGGGCTTTCCATTACGTTCCATCAATGGGGTCAATCCACCTCCCTGAGAGGCCGGGGCTAGGTTGATGGAAGAATTCTTCCTAGGAGCAGCTACCTCCGGGGTTAGGTCAACCTAAGTAAGAGACGCAGGGTACGAGATTTTTCCTGGCCCTGAGCGACATAGCTGAGTCGATCTAATTTCTTTTAAGTGTAGCCCAGACCTTGGTGTCGACCATGGAATGGGGGGAGGGCAGAGAGACAGACGGCTACAGAATTAAATACACGAAACGCCTAATCGGAATGAGCAGCAACCCACAGACAAGACAGAGGTTAGCGTCACTCTCAGGCCAGCTGGGCTGCTGGCCTAGCATGGTGGAGCCTTGATCTCATCTTGGGGAATCACAGGTGCTACTATCACACCCCTTCCCACCCCCCCACCCCCAGCCCCAGGTGTGTTTCTGGATGGCCGCTGTGGGGAGGGGCTTGGGGAGAATTAAAAAAAACAACAACAACCACAATCCCTAAGCTTCAAAGTCAAATTTTCTCCCCCCACACAGAAAAAACAACATTTAAAATCTCTGAATAAACAATATTAAAAGAAACCGAGCATTGCTGTCTTGTTCATCTGCAATGGATAACTGGAAGAGGGGAATCTCCTTGGATTAGCATGTTAAATTCGGTCCAGTTACAGAGGGATGTCTGAGCTGATGTGGGTCCAAAGGAGAAAAAAGAATGCTACTTTGCCCTCACATACAGCACCGTTTCTCTAAAGCACTCAACAGAAGGATGCCAGTATCATGATCCCTGTTTTACAGCTGGGGAAACTGAGGCACAGCACATTGGGACAATCCACCCACCAGAGCCAAGGATGGAACCGCTGCTCTGACACAGCTTCTGCCACGCCGATGAGAGCCTAGACCTGCTGCCTGCAAAATGTATGAAGGCCCAATACCACTAGAGCCGACAGGGGTGTATGCCTGCCGTGCCTGGTGTGGCTCGACCAGACATTTGTGACACCAGCGAGACATGATGCAAGGGCACGTGCGGATCAGGATTTCAAATTCAGTTCACGTGACACAGAGGAACCACTTAGCTCTGCCGATTTGCTCCTGCAAACCTGGTTTAGAAGCCTGAAATGGATGCTTTGTTAACACCTGAAATCGATGCTACTTTACATATGACTCAAAGGGCCCCGAAAAAGCAGGGGGGAGGGAAGTAGGGGGGGGGTGTTTGCATTGCTCTCCACACACCACAGGTGCCTGATGAAAAAAATAAATGAGGATTCGGAAAATATTACACAGCCAAGATCCATGAGCACACATTGCACGTACTACTCGTTTACACCCACGTGTGTAAAATTAAATGGATCACGTGTTCACCAGCACACACCCTAGAGCCAGTGCCACAGAGGGGTTCCAGGTTACTGCCCAGTGGCAGGGTGCCTAGACATTAGATGTCCCCTTGAGGAGTTGGCCCTAGCCCCTAGCATCCAGCTCTGATCAGGAGCTAGGTCAATTGGCGCCTGCCCAGTTAATCAGTTCACACTGCCGGGGCTGGACCGTTTCCAGCCTGAATTTAGTGCAAAGAGGTTATTTCCCCCCCTCTCCTTCTCAGTCAAGTTTTATTCCCTCCTCCCCCGACTCCCTCAACGAATGAGCCGATTCTCACACACGTAATGACATCAAAAAAAGAGGGAAGAGGAGCCAGGGGGGGGGGGGGAGCGAAAAAATAAAATAGTCAAAATCAGAAAATCAGACATTTCACAGTGTCTAACAACTCTAATCTCCCTGGAGCGGGGGAGAATCGGGAGGGGCGGGGTACGCCCCACTCACTGCAACACCTGCCCCCGCGTCTCCGGCAGCCTCAACGCTAGCGAACTGCCCACGGCCAGCGCGGTCGAGGCCAGCAAGATTGGCACGGCTTTCGTGATGCCGACGAAGGAGGTGAAGCTGCTGATGCCCAGGACGGCCGCCAGCTTGCAGAGGGCATTGAGGAAGCCGAAGGCTGTCGTCCTGGAGAAGCGGGGAGAGAGGCTGAGGTTAGAGGCGAGCTAAAGGGTTTGGGCGGGGGGAGAAGGCTGGTATGTGCGCGGGGGGGGTTAATGGCCCCTTTCTCCCTAAAAGGTGGAGAACAAGCAGGGTCACAGCAGCAGCCATCCAGAGTAATCTGACTGCATTTCAGCCTCGTGGCCTGGGAACCTAGACCCCTGCATTCTATTCCTGGCTCTGCCACTGATCTACTGCAGGACCTCAGCCAAGTCCCTTCCCCTCGCACCCTTTCGCCATTTCAACTGTGAGCGCTTTGTGGCAAGGCCTGCCTCTCTCTCGATATATGTACAGCACCCGGCACAATGGGGCCCTGAACTCAGCTGGGGCGCAGATGCTACCCATAACAGCCAATGATGGAGAGGGGAAAGGAGTTTTATTTTACACACACACACACTCTCTCTCTCTCTCTCGCTCTCTGTTTAAAGCTCTGCTGTTCGCATGTATTTTTCTATCAGGAAATCAGTCGCCCCAGTGTATTTAACACCGATTACTACAAAGCTCCGGTGTCTGGTGTAAGCTACTGTAAAATGCTTCAACGACAGTCCCTGCGTTCTAACTTTAGCTGCAAACTCTGCAGCCCGCCTCTAGTCAGCACAAGGGCCCAGCTTCCATTCCCCCCGATCTGCTGGGTGTGGGGGCTCCTCCTTCCAGGAGCCCCCAAACCCCCTGCTAAAGCAAAGTCTGGTCCATTTAATGCCTTAATGCCTGGAGCAGCTCCCCAGTCTCTGTACTCAGCCACCTGCCCGCCTCTCCCTTCCTACTGTCTACTTCCAGCCTTCGGCAAGCTGCAGTCAAAGATCCCCTTTTCCTACGGGTCTGCAAAAAGCCGAGCACAAATGGATCAGGCACAAGGGCAGCCCAGACCACCACCTGCCGCCCATGAATCAGTGCCCTTCGCTCTCAGTGACGGGCCCTCCAGGCAGCCAAGGCCCAACCTGGCAGCTCTGGGCATCAGTTGTGCCTGTGCGATTTCTCCCCTGCAATTAGCGGTGTCAGCAGGGGGCAGCTGCAGTGACTCACAGCACCAGGTGAAAGGGATGTGCGTCATGGCTTGGCCTGGAGGTGGCGCCCTTACGCCCCTCTAGTTGACTGCATTGACAATACCTTGTCCATGTTCAGTCTCAAAGCAGCAGCCTCCCTCCCCTCTCCCCGCATGCAAATATTGATGTGCTCCCAGAATCCTTTGTGGGCCTTCCCTAAGCACAAAGGTTTATGGGGAACCCCTGGCATCTCGGGGAGGGGGGCAGAACAAATTGGCAGGCCAGGGAGAGGGGTTGGGAGCCGATTGCAAATGCAGGGGATGCCAGCTGGCAGGCTTATTGGAATTGGCATAAAATCTCCTCAGTGGTCCCATTCTCAGAGTCAAATGCACCCATGCCATCTACAGTCAGTGCCCAATTCACAGAGGAGAAAACTGGGGTACAGCAAGAGGAAGTGACAAGTCTGTGCAGCCAGGCAGAGGCAGAGGTGGGAAGAGGACTCCCCAGGAGTCCTGTGCCCCAGTGCTCTACTCTGCCCAGTAGACACCGCTCCCCACCCAGAGCTGGGACTAGAACTGGCTGAAAAAGAGGGGAAGGGGGCTTCCTTTCTGTGAAAATGTGTCCAGTTTTAAGAATATAAGGACAGCCATACTGGGTCAGACCAAAGGTCCATCTAGCCCAGTGTCCTGTCTTTCAACAGTGGCCAATGCCAGGTGCCCCAGAGGGAATGAACAGAACAGGTAACCACCAAGTGATCCATCCCCTGTCCCCCGTTCCCAGCTTCTGGCAAACAGAGGCTAGGGACACCCTCCCTGCCCATTCTGGCTAATAGCCCTTGATGGACCTGTCCTTCATGAATTTATCTAGTTCTTTTTTGAACCGTTATAGTCTTGGCCTTCACAACATCCTCTGGCAAAGAGCTCCAAAGGTTGACTGTGTGTTGTGTGAAGAAATACTGCCTTTTGTTTGTTTCAAACCTGCTGCCCATTAATGTCCTTGGGTGATCCCCAGTTCTTGTGTTAGGAGAAGGAGTAAATAACACTTCCTGTTCACTTTCTCCACACCCGTCATGATTTTATAGACCTCAATCATATCCCCCCCCCTTAGTCATCTCTTTTCCAAGCTGAAAAGTCTGAATCTTATTAATCAAAATGTGCACTCCCAAAGCAGGGTGAAATGTCAAAACTGTGGAAATTTTCATGGAAACGAGCTTAAGGAAAAATTCCATTTGTTAAAAACTGAAATGGAACTTTTTGGCTTTCCAGCTGCCCTCAGGGAAGGCTCTAGTTAATTTCGTGTGAAATTGACAAGTACCTTCCCATCCCACTGCTGGAGGGGCAAAGAGCCCTGCCACACTGCCTCCCTGTGAACCGCCCTCAGCTCTAGGCATCTGAGAGGGTGACTAGACAGCAAGTGTGGAAAATCAGGAGAAGGGCTGGGGGTAATAGGGCACCTATAGAAGACAAAGCCCCAAATATCAGGACTGTCCCTATGAAATCGGGACATCTGGTCACCCTAGCACCAGAGCATTGCTGCTCATCCCACAGAGCCGGGGTGTGGGGGGAGCCAGGGGAACCCTGGTCTTTGTGTCTCTATCCCCTAGAGCTGACGTTCAACAAAGGTATGGTCAAATCTGTGGCTGATTTGGCTCAAGATTTCACTCTGCCACATTGGCATTTTCCAGCAAAATTAAGTTTAGTGGCTTCTGCTCTAACCACTAAACACTCCTCCTGGGGCTGGGAATAGAACCCAGGAGTCTTGACTCCCAGTCATTCTGCTTTAGCCATTGGGCCACCTTCCCTCCCCCCAACATGCAGGGGCCTTCGAGCCCTAACAAGTATTTATCGTTACTGCATTGTGTCCCCAAAGCTACCAGATTGCGGCGGTGACCCAGGATTCCTCCTTCTCAGCCACCCTGAGGTGGCTTCATGGGACCAGCCCATGTCTGGACTGGGTGTCCCGGGATCAGGACTTGCTCTGCCTTGGGTGGATAACGGAGGCGGGGACTTGTACCTTTTGTCTGAGGGGTAAAGCTCCACCGTCAGCACATCCAAGGCGTTCCAGGAGGCGATGCTGACCCCCCCGAAAAGGCAGAGCAGGGCAATCATGGCTGACTCGCTGTTCCCGAACGACAGGAAGAAGCAGCTGATGCACGACATCACGCTTGAGCCAGCTGCAGCAGGACGAGGAGAGGCGTGTTAGGCACGGGTACAGGCCTCGCTGGAACTGTACCTGGTCAGAGCCAGCATCACCCGCCTGGTGCAAGAGCCTTCTCCTATGCATCAGCCTCCATCGGTCCTGCAAGGCCTCCTGACCATCCCCTCTGCACAACCCAGTGCAAGGCCCTTCTCTTCTGCAGCCTCCCTGCCCTACCCACCATCTCTCACCAGCTTCCTCTTTGCTCCTTCGTTCTGCCGGTGCAAAAACCACTGACTCTGCAATTCTGCCAGGCCCTCTGGCTACAAGAGGCAGCTGGGGCAGCTGGCCCGAATGGTGCAGGGTTGCAAATCCTAGCTGTGCCCCTGCTCTGCATGGAGAAGTTTCCCCTGGGAAAGTTTCAGTGGGAACGGCTGATGCCTATGGACCAAGAGGGTCCAGTTCAAGCATCAGCCAAGGAATAGAGCCAGTTGGGAATTTTTCAACTCAACTTTTTTTTTTTTCGGTAGGAAAATGGATTAATTGAACCTGTTCTTGGGAAAGGGTCAGATCTGATGAATTTCCCATTTCAAACAGTTTGTGGAGCTCTGTCTTTCAGCTTAAAAGGACTTTTCATTTTGAAACAGTGTTTGTTGATGATAAACACCCATATTTTCAGAAGAGAAGAGGTGGAAATAAAAACGAAACATTTTGAAACGATTGAAACATAATGTGTCACTGACCGGCTTCGGAAAGAAAATATTCCGATTTTCAGTGCGGGACAATTTTTAAGATTTCAAATTTTCGTCCCGAATCTGGATGGGGGGGAAATTTTGAAATCTCAAAAATTCTCACGGGCTGGGGAAACCTTTCCTTCCCAGCTCTCCCAAGGAGGCATGCAGCCAGCGTGGGGACTCTGTTAAGGGGTGAGACCCTCTCTAGCCAGCAGGGGGCAGAGGCAACTTCAAGCCACAGGAAAGCTGGATTAAAGGGGCGGGGGTCAATTTTTGCTCCTGCAGCCAGGGTCTACAGGGGGATCAGTGCAGAAGGAACAGACTATCCATACCCCCATGCTGCCACCACCACTCCCCCCGCCAGTTCCCAGGCAGCATCCCCGCCCCTTACCCAGCATCCGGAGGCGCCCGATCTTGTCCATGAGCAGGGCCGAGACAATGTTCCCTGGCAGCACGGCCAGGGTGCCCAGGAAGCTGACAAAGTAGATCATGTAGGCGTTGTTGTCGTCGCTGAAGTCCAGCTGGCAGCCTTCTTTGTTGTGCAGGAAGGTGCTGTTGATGATTTTGGTGTTGATGAATTTGTACTCAAACAGGTCTGTGGAGAGGGAGGAGACGACACTGGGCATGGCCTTGCACTGAGCTACAGAGCGATTGGCAGGCTGTTTGCCCCTCCCACCAAGCACTGGGGGATGCGGGAAGATGGGCTGAGATGCAGCCGCCTCTGAGGTGGCGCGCAGCTGCTATTTAATGACCACACATCAGCATTGCACAGGGATGCTCTCCCAGCTCTGCAATGCAGCCATGCCACCTCTGGGTTGGACCACAGCTGCTGCTTAATGGATGGACCCAGCACTGAAAAGGAAACCACTTCTGATATGCAACATGGCTGCTGTTTAGCGGCCTCACTGCAATGCCGCACACTGACACTCACCCACCACTGAAAAGCAGCCACCTCTGGGACAGAACACGGCTGCTGTTTAGGGACTACACAGCAATGCTTCACAGGGATTGCTCACCCCCTTCTGAAATGCAGCCCCCTCTGAAGTGGAACACAGAGGCTTTTCAATAGCATGCAGCAGTGCTGGGAGTGGAGATAGAAATGCAGGGGAACTGTAAGCCAGCAGGGTGTCATTAATCAAGGGGAACTTGACTGGGACTAACAGTTTTGTGTTTTGCAGACCAGCCCAGGGATTCTTAATCAATATGAACAGCCGGGCGCCTGGGTTTTAATGGCTAGGTCCAACCCACCAGAGGGCAGAATCAGTCAGTGCGACATTGCAATACACGGAGGGTTGGACACAGAAGTCACGAATGGTCATTTGTTCGCACACACAGGGCCAGCCTTGGAGCAGCGTCTGTCCCAGCTGAAGATGGCTTTTTTGGGGCGGGGGGATAAATTTACCAGCTGTTTGCTCCCCCTTCAACAGTGTTTGTTGATGCCTTTCAGAAAATACGTGGGTTAGCAGCTCCAGCTGCCTGATCTCTCGTTGTCTAGGGCTCCCCTCCCAAAGCCCATCAGAGTCTATTCAGTGCTGAGTCACCGCGAAGCAGCTAATTAGCACGGCCCAGAGGATATTGAGCAGCAGCCTCACAGCAAGTGCAGCAATCTCTAGCCCCACAGAGGGCTGGGTGGAGAATTAAGGCCCTAAAACAAAACAGCCCTGGCCCAATCCTTCTCCGCCCTGAACCTTGCCCAGCCATTTCCATCAGTGCAAAATGGTTCCCAGATGCTGCCTGGTAGCATTTTACACCCCCTTTGCATCAGTGTGTGTAAATGGCTGCAGATGGGGCCAGGGCAGTGGAGAATCAGGCCCCCTGTTTGTTCCCCCATCATGTTCATGTCGCTTGCCCTCCCCTTCAAGGGACCCCAAATGTAGCATCTGCACTGGTTAGGCTAGTGAACACAAGGGCTATTAATCCTCATGCTCCATGGCACAAGCTGACCACCAGCTGGCCGGTCAGGAAGGAACCTCCCCTGTGAGGTATACTATTAGCCAGCAAGGTCCAGTGTTGGAGATTTCAGCCTGTCTCCAAGGGCATGTCTACACTTCAAAATACGGTGCGTCCTTAACATGGGTTAACTAACCCACATTAGCTAACTCGGGTTCAAATAGAAGTGAAGACACGGCAACTTGGCTTTTAACTGCACTTCGTGTCTCAAGTTCAGTACCTGGCTGCCCTGTAAACTTGAATTTGAGCTGCTGACCCAAACTGCCAGGGCTGTACTGCTATGTTACCTTGAGTCAGTGAACCCAAGTTCAAAACAGACCTTTACAGTGAAGACATAACCTAAAAGCCAGCGAGTCAATGTGGCCCAGTGGGTCTGGTACTGTCTCAGTGGGTCTCAACCTATTTACCATTGTGGGCCGCATCCTATACTATCTGTATGGCCCTGAGAATGTCACATGGGCCGCAGCTCTGTGCTGATTGGGCCAGGTTGAGAACCACTGGTCTAGATGGCCCATCGACTTGTTACAGGGCAGCAGGAAGTTACCTGTGTTGTAGAAGACAGTGGAGATGAAGGAGCAGTTCTTGAAGAAGGTGTTGCTGGAGGTGATGTCTTCGAAGTAGCACTCCTCAAACAGGGAGTCCTCAAAGGAGACGGATTTCAGCTTGAGGCCGATGAACCTACCAGGGACGAACCCAGGGACTGAGCAAACCAAGAGCGACTGGGATAAAGGGTGTGGGACATGTGGGTCTCCCTCCATCACGGGGGAACAAAAATGTTTTCTGGACCTGCTAAGCCAGACACTGGATGTTTGGCGACCCTTCTGTGCAATGAGTTTGGTGGGTCTCAGTTCAGTCCCTATTGGATGAGTAGCCACAACTGGGAGTTAATTAAGTATTTGCAACTGGCACAGCAGATAACTCAAGGCTTGCATGGACTCTGGGGGTCCGTAAAGGTAGGAGTTGGTGTGTGGTAGGGTGGGGGTTCAAGCTTGCCCTGTTGATGCCCACGTTCTGGATACACAAAGGATCCCAACCTCTAGGGCTGCACTCCTGGTGAGGTTCTGGCTGCATTTCCCTCAGCACCTATTTATTTATGCACCCCCCTCCTCTCGAGCCCAGAGACCTCCTCCCAGCACTGGCTAGGCTCGCTATCCCCCAGTGCAGGCACATGCTGCCCATTCTCTGCAACCACGGGGCCATGTTAGACCCCACCAACCTCCCAGTGTCTTTGCAGGCTCTGCCCAGTATAGGGATGCCTGGTTGTTTTCCGTGAGCACGTCCCCCTGCTCCCCGCCCCAGCACCTCGGCCCATCAAGGGTCAAAGAGGGCTCTGGCTAAGTGCCCTGGGGGTGAGGAGGGACGACCCACTACTCACTTGTCGTTGAAGTATTCACCGTTGCGGTGGATCTGGTTCTCCAGGGTGAAGTTGAAGGTGAAGTGTTCCACCTTCTCGCGGGTGAAAAGCTTGGTGCGGGAGGCATATTCGATGTTCTGTAAATGCTTGATCATGTCTGGGAACCAGACGGTCAAGCCGTAGTAACTATCAGAGAGAGAGAGAGAGAGAGAGAGATCAGTACTGATTGTCTGTAGTGGCTAGGAGCCTGAGTCATGTACTAGGACCCCATTGTGCTAGGAGCTGTACATTGTTATTGCTATTAGGTGCATTATGGTAACACTAGCACCCTAAGTCATGGAGCAGGCGCCCAGTGTGCTTCATGCTGTACACTGCTATTAGGTGCATTATGGTAGCACGAGGACCCTCACTCATGGGACAGGAACCCAGGGTGCTAGGAGCTGTACAAAGAAGGAACAAAACTCAGGCTCTGCCCCAAGGCACTCACAATTAGCGCTGAAAATGGTTTCCTGGGAGATTTTTGAAAAATGTTCCGGTCTCAACTCAGGATGAAAAGATGAAATCTCAATTTTTTTTCACAAACTGAAAAAAAAACCCAAAACCCCTGCAGTTCAGGTCACTCAGACTGCTTCATTTTGATCTTTTGAAATGCTTCATTTCCATTTTGACCTGTTTGTTTTTCTTTTTTAAAAACTTTTTTAAAAAAGTATAAATTAAGTTAAATTTCCAAACGAAAAGTCGTTTCCAACTGGAAACTAAACTTTTGGTTTCAAAAAGGTCAAAACATCCCATTTTGATCCTTCTGAGGGTTTTTTTCCCAGCTGGGCAATTCGTCACCTTGCCCCTTTCCTGCAGAATGATTCGGTTTCCATGAATCTGCAATTTTTTTTTTTCATAAATAGATTTCTCAGAAAAATCCCCAACCAGCTTGACTTACAATCTAAGTATCAGACAAGGGACCCAGGTCTCTCGAGTCCCAGTCCTGGGCTCTGTCTCCAATGTGTGCTGGATCTGGTTCTTAAATCTCAGCTAATAACAGGACAACCTATCCCAGCATGCTGCCCTGACAGCATGCCTCTGCGTGCATCCATTCTCCATGGACCATTCTGTCTTTGGCCTCTGTCCTGAGGCTGCCCACAAGGGGCTGGCTGTGACTGGGGAGCTCCACCCCTAAATCTGGGCTCAAACCCACCAAGCCTTTTCCCCAAACACTTGTTGCTCTCTGCCATCCAAGGCTGGATTTGAACCAGCTGCCTGAAGGCCCCATAGTTGCCCCATAGAATGGGGTGCACCTGGCTCTCCCTGCATTGGGGAATGGCCAGTGGTGGGAGGAGGTCTCTGGGCTCGGTGGGGTGTGCATAAATAAATA
The DNA here is from genome assembly GCF_965140295.1 of Lepidochelys olivacea. Taxonomy (NCBI): domain Eukaryota; kingdom Metazoa; phylum Chordata; order Testudines; family Cheloniidae; genus Lepidochelys; species Lepidochelys olivacea. Next base: position 6,284,593 of record NC_140434.1, read on the forward strand.
GGTGCTGGGTTGTGGGGGCGGAGGGGCGGGCATGCTCATCAAGAGTGCAGCCCTGTAGATTGGGATCTTTTGTGTATCCAGAGCACAGGCACCAGCTGGGCCTGCTTGGCCCCCCGCCCCCTCCACCCACTGACCCCTGAACCAGTCAGATGAGCCCCCCGCTGATTGTAATGTTGGCTTAAAGACAGCAGGAAAATGTACTAACCCCTTCATAGCTGGGGGCCCTTGGGGTGTTCAGAGAAAAAGGGGGGAGGGAAGGGGAGAAAGAAATGGCCTTTCCTGCAGCGATTCTCATGGCAGATTCTCTGCACTGAGCTCCATGCTTCAGCACCAAGGACAGCTACTAGAGTCCAGAGTCTTCCTGAAATCCTTCCCAAGGTGCGGTCAATAACACTGCCGGGAATAGAACCCAGGAGTCCTGACTCCTAGCCCTACACTATAGTCACGGGAGCAAATTCCCTCCCAGACACAGAAGCCAGGAGTCCTGATCCATCTCCAGGCTCCAACTCCAGCCACTGGATCACGCTCCCGCCTTCTGCCAACATATGGGGAGTTAATAGGCTTTCTTCTTAATTTTCAAAAAGAGGATAGATAGATAGATAGATAGATAGATAGATAGATAGATAGATAGATAGATAGATAGAGGGGGTGTATGGGGATGGATAGATAGATAGATAGAGGGGGTGTATGGGGATAGATTAGATAGATGGGGGGGTGTATGGGGATAGATAGATAGATAGATAGATAGATAGATAGATAGATAGATAGATAGATAGATAGATAGATAGATAGAGGGGGTGTATGGGGATAGATAGAGAGATAGATAGACAGACAGACCCTGGACAACCCGATGGACTTCTGTGGGGCTTTACGTGATGTGACCCAGCCATGTAGGCTTTGTGCTGGGATACAAGCCCCCTCTGATACAAGACACCCTGCCCCGGTTGCACGGCCCTGTTGCTGAGGTGGCCGAAAACAGAGAAGCCAGTTAACTACAGCAGCCACAGAGTCAAAGTCTGGCCGCTAAACTCAGTGGGGCTGCTTGGACGTGAATGGCGAATCCCCACGCAACGGGGAAGCCACCGCCTCTCCGCCAGAGACTATTCCACAGCCTAGCAAGTCTCGCGGCTGCAGAAAAGGCTTTTCATTGTTAGCACGGCTTTCCCAGTTTTCCCTGTGCACAGCTCCCTCCTGGGGGAGGCCCGTCCGGCTGTAGGTGGAGCGTAAGAGCTTTGGCAGGGCTCGGGCTGCACCGGGCCTGTGCCGGGAAAGTCAAGGAGTGCGGCAAATAGCCCTTCCACCCCCTCTCCCATTCTGAAACATCCCCCCTCCCCACCCCCCAGCCTCTCTGACAGCAGCTAAACCTAGCATGAAATCCTGTTCTGGGAACAGCAGCTGGCAGGGGAGGAGGAGGGCGGATTCTGTGAGCGAGATGGATCCCACACTGAGCGAATAGCGTCTGGCAAGGAAGCACAGCACTCGAGCCAGGGGTAGGGGGGAAGGCTCAGCAGTGCCCTGGGAGTGGGGGCGACGGGCTGGATGGGAGGCAGGGGGAACGTGGTTGGAGTCTGGACTTGTCAGCTGGGGGCTAGGGAGCACCGCGAGAGTGGCACGGCACCAGGGGGATCCTGGCTTATAGGGAGGGGGTCGGTTCATTTGTTTGAAGCCAACCAGAACGAGGGATGTTTGGAGCCAGAGCTTGCTGTGGGCCCAGGGGATGGGGGAGCTACCATCACACAAAGCCACTGTACATCGCCAAGGAGAATCGGGGCCAGCTGAGCGCCATCCCCCTTTGTTGGCAGCAATAGGGCGGGGAAATGTCTTGGTTTGGGTCAGCACGTGGCGTTCTGGAGGCGGATCTGAACTTTCTGACTGAGAGGAGACTGGAGGGTCATGGTGGGGAGGGTCTCTGACTCCCATCCTCTCTCTTCACCCTGCCCGCCAAGGGGTAGGCAATAGGCAGACGAGCCAAAGCCGGACTGCCAGATGCTTTTGAACAGGCACCAAAATCTTTGTATTTACTCATTACCACCATTATTGTTAATATTTTTGTATAATTTCCTCTGGAATCTGGACCTTGACCAAGAAATTTGGACCTTGACAAAAAATAATCGATTACCCCCCCATGTCTGCACTGGGAGCCTTTATGCTCGCTCATCCAATCGAAGAAAAGATGTGATACCATGTGACCCAACTGACCAGTCGCATCAAAGCGACATGGCCCCCACAGCAAACGCATGGGGACATCCCGCCAGCAGGAATAGGACAGCCTGTGGCCCCGTTTGCAGAGATGCCCAGCGGGTGGATTTCATGGGAGCTGCAAGCACTCAGCACCCAATTCCTTGGCGTGTTGCTCACCGCGAACACGGCCTCAGCAATTATCCAACCATCTCAATAACGGACCCACGCTTGTCCTGTAACACCCTTTAGCAGAGTAGTCCAGAGATCAGTTTGCTAAAGTTAATTGGCAATCAGCTAACTTGAATTAGAACAGGAGCAAGACACTCAATCCTTTGCGCCCGCAAGCAAGACCCTGATTGCACAAGAGGAACGCCACGACAATCACCTCTCTGCCAGCTCCAACTGACAGGACTTTGCAGAGATCAATTACAGAGACACGGTTCCTGATTGGAGTCCTCACCAGCTCCCCGCGGCCTCGGCTGATATTGGCAGCTGAGCTCATTTGTCCCAAAAAAGCCAAGGAGGCAGATTTGTCCTCGCAGGGCCACTGTGCAAATTGGTGGCCTTTGATTCTCCTTATGATGCTGGTAATTGCTCCATGTACATTAAAGTCAATGAAATATTTAATCACAGCGATGACAAGACTGAAATCAAGGGGAGCTAGGCGCCTAAATACTTTTAAGGATCTGGACTCAGATCCCCAGCTGGTGTAAATTGGCCACCGCTCCAGAGGAGTTGCTGAGCCAGAACCCCAGCCAGGGTGGATCGGCCTCATTCCGCTGTGTCCGCACCGATGTACACCAGGTGAGGATCTGGCCCGAGGAGTTTAGGCCCTGAAAATGTTACCTCAGCCTGAGCGGTGCTGGAATCTTCTTCAGCCCCTTCCTCCCCTTGACTATCACAGCTCCTTTCTCAGCCCCCGCCCCAGCTCCCCAGACCCCAGCAAGGACAGAATGCTGCTGCCCCGATCTCAGCCCCCACCCCCCAGCCCAGCTGTCCCCGCCCCGACGCTCACACTCCTCCACCTCCCCGCGTTCAAGGCAGGAGCCAACCCGGATTGAAATGCTCTGTTGGGGTTTTTGCCCCAAGTTTTCGATTTGCCGAAAAGTTAGAAAAGTTTCATTTTCGGTTCTACCCCAAACAGGTCCCTCCCCCCCGACCCCGACACACTTTTTTCGGAACCACCGGAGAACTGAAAAAGCTGTTCTCCTGCTGGCCCTAACCAGAACCGCGGCTGACGCCAGCCCATTGGGCATGACCCGCTGCCGACCACAGCACGGCGCCGACTGGCTGCTGTAGAAGGAGCTCGGGAGAAGGGACGTGCACGGAGGACCTCATGCGAAGCCAGGCAGCATGAGCAGGGGGTGCGTGCCCCCTCTGGATTGCAGAGCTGTCCTCTGACCCTGGGCACCAACCCTACAGCGGGTGGGGCGGGGGTCTGATAAGGCACCAAAGTGGCTCAGGGGAACGTCGATACCCAGCTGCTGGAAAATCCCCATCAACCACATTGTATTAATCCCTTCCCTGGGCACGCCCCATTCCCCTTCCCAGTGGCGACATCTTATGTCCCCCTCCTTCAGGCTGCATGGATTATACTCGCATCCCTCACAAGATCTACACCAGGGCGTGACCATCTCTCCCTAACAGAGACAGTATGTGTAGTGGTTAGAGCAGGGACTTGGGACTCCAGGGTTTTGTTGCCAGCTCTGTGTGGGGAGCGGGGTCTAGGGGTTAGAGTGTGGGAGGGGAGCTGGAAGCCAGGACTCCAGGGTTTTGGTCCCAGCTCTGTGTGGAGTGGAGCCAAGAGGTTAGAGCAGGGTTGGGGCTGGGAGGCAGGACTCCTGGGTTGCGCTCTTGTCTCTACCACTGACACCCTGCCTGACCTTTGGGGAGTCACTTCCCCCTCACTTCCATGCCTCAGTTTCCCTGGCCGTAGCATGGGCATAACAGGATTCCTCCACCTTTTGCAAAGCACTTTGTGGCCTTCGCGCCATGCAAAGGGGAAGCATCACTGAGCCCGGGATAATTTGTGGCTCAGAGGAGACCCTGGCCAATCCCCTCCCCCACTAGGAGCAGAGCCAGGAAGAAACAGACCCAGCAAGTCACACAGAGCAAACAGCACTGGGGCCGAAATCATCTTTCCGGCCCCTCGCCCACCCCTCCCCCTGGGGTCCCCGCGCCCATTGCACCTGAACGACATGGTGAACCACACAGCCATCATCATGAGAGTGACGCGCCGGTACTCAGGAGCAAAGCACTGCAGGAAGTTGCTCCAGACCTGAAGGAGGGAGAGACGGGGCGCGTGAAGGGACCACTCACCGCCACGCCAGCTCTGCTGGGGGATGGGCACAGACGGGGACATGCCCAGCTCCCAGCAGGGGCAGCTGGGGATGGGGGGGCACGATGGAGGAAGAAGACAGAGACGGAGAGAAATACAGCAGCAGATGGGGCGAGCTGATGCATGTGCATTGACAGGGGCCAACAGGGGGGTTGGGATGGGCACAGAGAGGGCTGGGGTGCAGACCCCACCCCCCAGGAATCCCCATTGATTTTGGCAGAGTGGGGGGCGCACTAGGACACTGGTAAGGGACTCCCTACCGCATGAGCCAGGTGCCCAGCCCTTGGAGAACGCTCGGCTGCGGGTTCAAATCCAGCCTGAATCACCCCCTGAGGGGACGGGGACCACATCCAAGTCGCCGTGGAACCAGTGCTCTCGGATCTCTGGGCAGAGGAGCCGAGGGGCAGCGGGGTCATGACACACACCCGGCCCCGCGCTGGGCAAATCCCCTTCACTTTGCAAGGTGTCACTCAGCTTTGACCTCTGACCCCCGAAGAGGGGTGCTGTGAGGTTGCCTGGCACGTCCTGATAAAGCTGGTCATCTTGGGGGAGGGAGGACCCCGCTTCCCCCCAGGGCCCAGCACATAGGGCCAAGTGCCTCACATGGCTCTTGGCCATGCTGGGGGAGTATTCTGGCTGGGTGGAGCCGTCCTCTGGCCTGAATCCAGCCCCGGTGTAGCTCAGATCAGGGGTGGAATTGGCCCCTGAGTTCCTGGGTTTATGACAAGGTCCCGGTCACCCAGGGGCTGGCCCTACCTGCTGCAAGAGGTTCAGGATCCGAACCATCCAGCGCCGGTACCAGGTGCTGGTGTCCAGCTGGATCTCAATCAGCTCGTCCTCCTGCTTAATGGTTTTGATGTGGGTGACCTGTGAGGCGGGAGGGAAGACGAGCACTGCAGGTTACCGGCGGCGTGGGGCAGAATGGGGACATTCCCCTGGCACAGGGTGGGGCCCGACGCCAGGCATGGCAGGATAGGGATAAAGCACAGGCCATGGGAAGCTCAGAGGGCAGAGACGTCAGCCGGTCCGGCCCCTCCAGCATGGGGCCTCGGACCAGCCGAAGACCCATCGCCCCGTGCCAGGGGAACTGGTGCCAGGTTGCACCCCGATCTCTGCCCCTGCTGCCGCAGCAATGCAGACTGGAGAGTCGGGGCCTCACCTCACTGTCCCTGCGGTACTTCTCCTGCCCCCAAACACCCCGTCTCAACCCCCCGCCCCCTCTTCTGCTGCCCCGACAGTCCCCACGTCTCCCCACCCCCCTTTCGCTGGCTCACTGGAAACACTAATCACACCAAATCCAAGCGGAGCACCTCGGGTCTTCTCCCCCACAGCCCCGCTCCTTTCCCTCCACCCCGCACGGCTTTGTGCCTCACATTGGGAATGAATCTCCCCCTCTCACATCCTCCCTTGGTTCCCTCTCACCACCCCGCTCTGCCTTGATGCTGCAGACTCTTCACAGCCCAGCGCCCCCCGCACCTGAGCTGCCATGCCTTGCTTTGCGCCATCTACCGCAGCCGGGCAGCTCCTAGCAGCGGCAAGCACACCTCATCCTAGGGCTCAGATTCTCCCCATTCGAGCCAATCCCGGCCTAGATGTTGGACGCTGGCCCGGCACGTCACTCTCTAGCAACTGGCCCATATAGAGGATAATGGCCTATTACTGCTACCAACTAACGGAGTTACTCCTTTAGCTCAGGGGGTTGGGGTCTGGATCTGTGCTTTGGTGTGGAAGATGCCAGGTTCCAACCCTGCTGAGGGCCCATGGTGCAGGACCTGTTATATTTATGGGGCAATAGAAATAATTTCAAACCAAAATAGTGTTAACAACCTCCACACAGGGGGTGCCTATGCCACCAATGGCCCAATAGAGGCAGCTGGCACCATACTACCCTCACAATCCATGAGTGGGTTTTAGACTCTCAACCCCCCCAAGAGTTAGGGAAATGGCCTAGCGGATAGAGCACTGGGCTGGGACTCAGGAAACTCACGTTCTATTCCCGGCTTGCTGGGTGATTTTGGGCAAGTCGCTTCCCCACTCTGTGCCTCAGTTTCCCCAGCTGTGAAATAGAGATAATGATACTGCTCTGCTGATGGAAAGAGCTAGGGATCATCGTCATTATTTACAGGTGGGGAACCCAGGCTCAGGGAGGGAGCGATTTGTCCAAACTCAGCAGCAGAGCCAGGAATAAAACCCAGGTCTCCTGACTCCCAGCCCATAGCCTACTCACGACACCCTCCTCTGTCACCACCAACAAGCATTTTCCCTTGGCTCGCCCCTCGCTCCTCTAGCCTAAAGGTCTCAGAGCAGCCAAGGGGAGCGACTGAGCGGCGCTTACCGAAAACACCCTCTCGGGGTGGCCCTTGGCTCGCATGTTGGTGTCGTGAACCTGCTTCAGCACCATCCAGGCCTCGTCGTGCTTCCCGTTCTGCAAGACAAAAGCCAAGGCCACTACTGACCCAGCTGCCATGCAGCCGTGCAGGGGGCAGGCACCTGGGCTACTGCAACTCAGCCTTCAAGGGGCACCCCACTGCCTGATGTGTCCTGGCTTGAAGGGAGGTCAGCCATGCAGGAGATGCCCCTAAGAATTAGGGTCACCTAGGCCAGCTGTTCTCAACCAGGGGTCTGAAGCCCCCTGGGGGGCCCCCAAGCAGATTTCAGGGGGTCCGCCAAGCACGGCCGGCATTAGACTCACTACAGCCCGGGTCAGAAAGCTGAAGCTCCCCCAGCTCCGAGCCCTGCCACCTGGGGCCGAAGCCAAAGCCTGAGCAACTTCGCTTCGTGGGGGCCCCCTGTGGCGTGTGGCCCCAGGCCACTGCCCTGCTTGCTACCCCCTAATGCCGGCCCTGGCTTTTATACAGGGGCGCTGGAATAATGTGTACAGTGGGGGTGCTGAGAGCCACTGAACCAAACTGTAAACCCTGGATATAAGGGAAACCACTTCAAGCCAGGGGGTGCAGCTGCACCCCCAGCTCCCCTCGCCCCAGCACCTGCGCTTTTATACGCAGTTGGGGCACAGGGGGGCCGTGGAGTTTTTATAGCATGTTGTGGGGGGTCTCAGAAAGAAAAAGGTAGAGAACCCCTGACCTAGGCACCCCACACCTCGCCACAGTGCTGGCCCACCTCTCAGACCAGGCCCTGAGCCAGATGTCGCCGCCCTCCAGGTATCATGCCCCACCGCTGCAGCCAGAATGGCCCTTCCTTCCCTGCACCCCCCCTCCAGCCCCACCCCACCTGTGCACGGGGGCATCGCCACGAGTCGCCCAAGCAAACAGTATAGCCATGGGACAGCCCCTGCTGCCAGCGGGCTCTAAGCACCATTCCTGCCCCAGGCTGCTAATTTGGTAATAAGTGCTGCGGGACTGACAGGTCCTGGATACAGAAGCCATCTCTCCATCCCCAGAGCTCATATGGAAGCACCAGCTTTCTGCATTGCCCCCATTCGGGGCAAAGGCAGGGGATTCAGTCCTGGGGCACCTGTTCAGGGCTGAGGCTGATGGATTCATTGCTAGGCCCAGGGCTGTGATCCCCAAAGCCCCGTCTCAGATAGTCACATCTGACGGCTGCTCCTGGCCCGTCTCTAGTTTCTACTGCAGGAGGTTGGAGCAGAGCTGGAGGCCAGTTCAGCACCTGGTCCCCATGCTCCAGAGCCAGCCTGTGCCCCCTTTCTGCCTTAGATCTGGCTGCATCCCAGCCCAGGGCCCCAGACACGGACATGCACAGATGAGTCCTTTCTGACTCCCCTCCCCGCCGATCGAGCTGCACAGACTTTACCTCCAGGAAAAAGCGTGGGCTCTCGGGCATGGTGGTGAGAGCGCCGATGGCGAAGACAGAGGGGAAGGCGCAGACCAGGACAAAGACCCTCCAGCTGTGGAACTGGTATGCGGAGCCCATCTGGAAACTCCAGCCTGGGGAACAGGATGGAGGCATAAGAGAAGAGGAGCGAAAAACAGGAGAGGAGGAGCGGGAAGTGGTAGAACTCAAGATAGCTACATCCAAAGCTGATTGCCGAGAGTCACAAAGGGATCTCCTTGAACGGGGTGACTGAGCAACAAAAGAGCAGATGAAATTCAGTGCGGATACATGCAAAATAAAGCACATTGGACAAACTAATCCCAACTATACAAACAAAATGACGGGGTCCAAATTAGCCATTGCCACTCACGGGAGAGATCTTGGAGTCATTGTGGATAGTTCTCTGAAAACCTCCGCTCAATGTGCAGCGGCCGTCAATAAAGTGAACAGAATATTAGGAACCGTCAGGAAAGGGATAGATAATAAGACAGAAACTATCATCGGGCTGCTATATAATTCCATGGTGCGCCCACACCTTGAATACTGCGGGCAGTTCTGGTCACCCCATCTCAAAAAGACAGATTAGAATTGGAAAAGGTGCAGAGAAAGGCAACAAAAACGATTAGGGGAATAGAATGATTTCCATACGAGGAGAGACTATAAAGCCTGGGTCTGTTCAGCATAGAAAAGAGAGGACTAAGGGGGGATATGAGGGAGGTCTATAAAATCATGAATGGGAGAAAGTGACTAGGGAAGTGTTATTTACCCCTTCACCTGACGCAAGAACTAGGGTTCATCAGATGAAATGAATAGGCAGCAGGTTTAAAACCAACATAAGGAAGTGCTACTTCACACAACACACAGTCAACCCGTGGAACTCGTTGCCAGGGCATGTTGTGAAGGCCAAAACCACAGCCAGGTTCAAACAAGAATGAGATCAGTTCCCGGAGGATAAGTCCAGCAATGGCTGTTAGCCACGATGGTCAGGGACCAACCCCATGCTCAGGGTGTCCCTAAACCTCCGATTGCCAGAAGCATCTGGCACTGGCCATCGTCAGAGACAGGACACTGGGCTAGATGGGCCACTGGTCTGGGCCAGTGTGACCATTCTTAAGTTCTTTGGTTCTTAAGTGGAGGAGCATGGGGGGAGATTTCCACCCCGTCAGCAGCAGCTGCATCTTCATCTCCACTCCTGCCCCCTTCCTCCCTCCTCCACCTCCTTAGGGCTTCCCTGCCTACCCCCGTTAAGCAGCAGCACCCCCCCTTCCTGCACAGCGCCCTCGCCAGCATGACCCCGATTCCCCCACCCAAGCCGGCTCCCATCCCGTGGGCGTGGTCAGGAACTGGAAGAGCGTGGGAGGAGGGGAGGAGCTTGGGTCCCAGTGGCTGGCAGGCAGTGACTGACACCCCTGGAGCAGTCCAGACCCTGGTGCTCAGGGGGTTAAATGCCACCCCAGACCGCCTGCTGCCCCAACACGCCCCCTTGGTGAGGGAATTTCTTTCCCAACTCTGTATCTTGCAATCAGTTCAGCCTAGTGCACATAACAAAGCCCCTGGTCCCACGCACAGGAGCCCTGGATGCTGTTAGCATCCACATCCCAGCCTGGGTACGTCTCAGAGTCAGCTTCGGGGCCAGCGCCCCCTAAACACATGCCCTCTGCTCCTGTATGACCAATGTGGCCTGGCCCAGAGCAGGTGCAAGAGGGGAGTTCAGCCTCACCAGATGTCTCTGCTGAGGCTGCCAGCCTGGGCGTGTGAATGGCTGGGATGGCAAAACACAACCCATGCAGACAGCTAGACGGTGACAACTGGTGTGAACCAGAGTGGCAGGGGCTACAGAGCTAAAGCTGGTCCAAAAAATGTGGGGTTTCCCCCCTGGAAAATTTTGATTTTTCAGCAGAAATTTGAATACCAAAAGATTTCGATTCAGAAATGCCACTCTGGTGCCTCATGGGAGCTGTAGTTCGGGTGCCTTGTTCTCTATAGGCCAGGCTGCCTGACTGGACTACCTGTCCCATGATGTACCACAGTCTCCCCCCGACTTGGAAAGGGGAGGTGGTGCATCTTCAGAAGCCCTAGCCATGGTGCATCATGGGAGATGGAGTCTAGGTCAGGAGTCCAGCACATAAAGGAAAATGGGGGACAGGAGGCACCCAAACTACAACTCCCATGATGCACCATGGTGCATTTCTAAATCAAAATGTTTCCACTTTGAGGCACTACAGGATTTTCTGAGGGAAGCAGACACTTCTTGCAAAAAAAAAATCATTTAGTAAAAAAGCAATTTTTTTGGCAGAAAACAGTTTGGATGGAAAATTTTCAGCCATTCCTATCCATTGCCCATTACTACCACCCCCCCGACCCACCCATTCTTTAACACAATCTTTGCTGGAGCAAGAGGGGAGAAACAATGGTGGCTTTCCCAGCACAAGGGGGACGGGAGCACCAGTTGTCCCCCTTTTCTCTTACCATAGTGAGGGATGATGGCCCAAGCCATGGCTGATGCATAGATGCCCCCAATCATCCAGAACATGCAGAGCCAGCTCAGGTGCTCGCCTCGCTTCTCCTGAGCTAGGAACTCCGAGAAGTAGGAGAAGACAATGGGGATTGAGCCCCCGATGCTGGGAAAGGGAGGAAGAAGACATGGATCAGAACAACTTCCAGTAGGAGAGAGCCTGCAAGGGCTGGCGATCCTCATGCTTCAAGGCATAAACTCATTGCCAACTGGGAGAGGGGGGTCAGAAAGGACTCGTCTGCACCCTACTGCGAGGTGCCGAGGTTTTAACACCGTCCTCTGAAGCCAGGAAAGCAGACCTGATGCACCATCAGCCTGATCCAAAATAGCAGCAGGTATTGGAGGATACAAAGTTAGATAGGCAACAGGTGGAGCAGGTCATATACCTGGGCTAGATGAATTATGTGTTTGCTTAGGGCGGAGGGGGGGGGGAAAGAGATCCCAGACTGGAGGGATTCCCCATTACAGGCTCTTGTTCTACATCCATTGCAGAGACACCAGGCTGGCCAGATTCCGGCACTGGGTCTGGACGTTTCATTCCACAGCATTGGTTTTCTCAGCCACGGGGAAGCCTGCTCTTAATTACCTTAATTACCAGCAGATTTCTGCTGGCAGATTCCAGGCGGTGCTCCCCAAGAAGGGGAATTCAGAGGTGCACGCGGCATTAGCATCTCAATTCATTATGGCACCTGCTTTCCTGCCCAGATGTGGGAGCTAGCTTGATCAGCAAAGTGGCAACTTAGTTTATAAACCCATTGGGAGAAGAGAGTTTAGGGTTTAGAGGAGGGGGAAGGGAGACAGGCTTTCTGGGTCCAATTTCTGGACCTGCTACTGATTTCCTGGGTGACCTTGGACAAGTCACTTCAAGTCGCACCTTCCATATCAGTGGCCACCTTTGATCTCCCAGCTAGGCTCCTCCATCACCGTGAGCAGCGGGCATTCAAAGTGGGACCCTAACAGGGGACAGAGCCCCCTGGCTGAGCTGGTAGTTGCTGTGCTAAGATTGTCAGACAAAGGAGAGGGAGTGAGAATCTGGGCAGGATGTCCAAGGTGGAGCAGATGGGAAAGTATTACAGAATTTCCAGGGACATTTCCATTCCAGATCAAACCATTGGTCCATACAGTCTGGTATCCCCACCTCCTACCATCTCAGATCAAACCATTGGTCCACATAGTCTGGTATCCCCACCTCCTACCACCTCAGATCAGACCTTACTGGCATCCCGCCAGCTCCCACCCATTTGACCACTGGTCCATCTCTGCCAGTTTCCCTCCTTCTGCCATAACATTTCCCTCCTTCTGCCATAACATTTCCCTCCTTCTGCCATAACATTTCTGCCATAACAGTTTCCCTCCTTCTGCCTCTGGCCCATCTGCTATGGCCTCCCAACTGCCTCTCAGGTAGCAGCTCTGACTGCAGGTCTACCTAGCTCCCTCTCTTCGGATACCACCACTCACCCAGCACCCCAGACTAGACCATCCAGCTTCTGACCTGGCCCAGAGGAGACCTCAGTGCCTCTAAAAGCTCCAGGAAATGGGTTTTCCACTCCGCCTAAAAACATGGTGCACAGAGACTGGAAATGGCTCAGGATCAGTTTCGATCCACCAGCCATGACGCGGTCAGAGGTGGACCTTCCACTTGGCCCCCTCGGGGACCGGATCCCATCTGAGGGCGTAAACACGCCACCCTCCTGGCAGAGCATCCAGGACGAGCGGGCTGGCTCCTGCCAGGCCTCCCTTACCCCACTCCAGAGAGCAGCCTGCAGAAGAGGAAGGTGCCGTAACCTTGCACGAAAGAGGAGAAGAAGGCGAAGACGCTGTTGACCGAGAGGGAGATGAGGAGGCACTGCTTCCGGCCAATCCGATCCGCCAGGCCGCCCCACAGGAACGCTCCCACCATCATGCCCAGGTAGACGATGAGGCCTGGAGGGACACAGCAAACAGAGTGGCACCTGTCAGCAGTAATGCACAGGCCTAGAGCGCCCCCCACCCATACCCGGGCTGCAGTGCTCCCTCGAGGCTCAGCAGAGCACGTCCAGGCGCTGTGCGGCCGCCAACACCAAGCAGCAGGTGCTGGGGTGGAGCGCGGCAGGTGGGTAGGGCAACAGCTTCTAGGAGGCAGGCAGTGACAACGAGGGGAAGAAGAGTCAGGACTCCTGGGTTCTCAACCCCATGCTCTAAGCATTAGACCCCATGCTTCTCCCAGAGCTGGGGAGAAAACCCAGGAGTCCGGAGGCCCAGCCTCCCTGCTCTAACCACGAGACCCCACTCCCCTCCCAGAGCAGGGGAGAGAACCCAGCAGTCCTGCCACCCATGCTGTGTCTGAACCCCAAACCCAAGGAATTAGGAGCTCATAGGAGATGAAGATCCCTCTTTCCCATAGCAGGCAGCCCATCACTCTTCTGGATGGTGGCTCTGTGTGGTTCCCAGTGCCCCCACCCCCACCCGCCGCTCCAGCAAAGGCTGTGATCTCCCAAGCTGTCCCAGCAACCCGTGGCTAATTTCTTGCTGCACTTCTCTGCCGCTGGGGGATGGGGGCGCGAGGGGAGCCCTGCTCGCTGCCCCGGCTAATGGGACTGGCATGAGGGGCAGCCCTGGGCCACACGGGGCTCCCTCCAACCCACTGTGGGGCACTGAGAGCCAGGCAGTCAGGGGGCTGCTGTAGCTGGGAGCAGGGCAGGGCAGGAGATGGGAAGGGAGGAAAGGGGGAAATGGGGAGCGATGTGCTACGGGGTACAGCTGAGCTGGGGGGGCAGAGCCTGGGGGGAAATAGGGGATGCAGCAGGGACTGTGTCATGCTGCAGAACTGAACAGGGGGGTTGGGCACAAGGGGGCAATGGGGGAGCAGAGGACACAGTGTCACACTTCAGGGCTGAGATGAGTGGGGGGGCGGGGTTGAGTGCAGATGGAGATGGCGGGGAGGTTCCTGTGATGCTGCCAGGCTGAGTTGGGGGGCAGAGCATGGGGCAGATAAGGGTGCCGGGGGGACCATGTCAGGCTGCAGGGCTGAGCTCAGGGGGAGCTTGGAGGGAGCAGGGGGGACAGTGTCACGCTGCAGGGTTGAGTTGGGGGGCAGAGCACACGGGTGCAAGGGGGTGTCCCTGTAATGTTGCAGGGTAGGGGTGAGCACAGGGGAAGACAAGGGCATGGGGGGGGGAGGAGTTGTGTCGCAGTGCGGCTCTGAGCCGCCGAAGTACAGAGGGGAAACGAATCCCTTCACCCCCAGCCTCCGATCCTGACGTGGCAGGGGGGGCGGGGACTCCGAAGCGGCACGTTCACACCCCAGCGACCAGCAGCTGTCGACCTGTGTGATTAGCACGATCCTGATCCCTCATCCCGGGGATTTCACGGCCCATCGGGCAGCTAAAGCCGAGAGGGCTAACTCGGCCCCCGCAGTGGCCTGGGCTTGTCGGCCTAGCCCGGGGGAGAGAAACATCCTCCCACCTCCGCAGGCCAGACCCTCATCGGCGTCATGCCCAGCTCCTCTCCCCGCGAGCGGCCTGAGGCGAGGACGAACCCGCCTCCCCCCACACTGAGTCACTCCTCCTGGCAGCTGGCAGGCTCTCCCGGACCCCCACCGCTGTGCCCTTCACGTCACTTTCAGGAGATGCCGCGGCTGCCCCACAGCAGGGGATCTCGCCTTGCACAGTCAATTCAGGGGACACTGCCCAAGGCGGACACGTGGCAAGCACGGGCGGCTGCTGCTTGCCAGATCGCTGCCCGTGGTGAGCCAGAGCCCAGATTCTCCCTCCAGTGACGTGCCCCTCAGTTCTCCCAGCCTGGAATCACTCACACCCCCACCAGGCAGCTACTCCCAGGATTTAACTTCTAATGAAATTCAAGCAATTTTTTTTACGTTCCCAACCGATGCAGCAGGCCCAGAGGCGCCGGGGCTATGAACTGCCAAGCCTAGAGGCGCCAGCCCTGGCCCAAATTAAGCACTGGCTGCTCCTGTGGAACAAGCCACCTATCAGGTGGCAGGCGGGGCTGAAGGCAACCAGGCGGCACCCAGACAGCGGGCTGAAGGCAACCTACGGAGTCTGCATGGGCTCCTGGGGAGGTCGCTGGCCTGCGTCCTATTCCTGGTCTGCTGCTGACCTGCTGGGTGACTTTCGCCAAGTCAATTCCCCAATGCAAGGACACAAGGGCAAACCCAATTTTCCAGCCACAAAATGCATTCTCCAAGCCCCACGGGACAGTCAGTGTTAATTGTCTTGTATCACGGCAGCGACTGGGAGCCCCAGTGATGGGCCAGGGCCCTATGGTGGGAGGTGCTGTACAAACCCAGAACAAAGAGACAGTCGCTGCCCCCAAAGAGCTTGCACTCTAAGTATAAGCAAGAGACACCAGATGGAGGCAAAACAATGAGGTAACTTTGAGCCTGTGACTATTAGCAATAAATCACTCAAGGTGGTGTAACAACTTTACAATGTCTGAATTCCAGGCTACAGCCATGAAACCATCCCCGAAACATGAAAAAACCAGAGAGCGTCACCAAGGCTGGTGGCAGGCGGGGTCATCAGGACTGGGATGTAGTGGGTTGGGGACTGTATTGGGGAAAGATGGACTCAGAAAGAGACTTAAAGGCCATAGTGGAGAACCAGCTGCAAGATGGTGGTTACAAGAGAAAATGCAATCCTTGGATGGATAATCTGGAGAATACTCAGCAGATGCAGAGACATGTTATCACCATTGTATACGGCATTAGTGAGACCATCAGCCAATACTAGCCCTGGGGAAAATTTTCCATCTGAAATCGTTTCAGGATCAAAAACATCTGCATTTTTTTCGTCAACCAAACATTTTTGTGAATTTGTGTCAAATTCATTGAATTGTTCCAATCAACCCTGCCCCCCAAAAAAATCCCCCCAAATTTTGAAATGTTTCATTTCCACATTTTTGAAGCAAAACTTTTCAATTTTTCAATTCAAAACGGTTTTCCATTTCAAGTTTTACTTCAATTTTAGCTTTTTTAAAAAAAGGTTAAAGAACTCAAAACCCACCCAAAATGAGTTGAATGGATCATTTCATTCGAAAAAATAATCTGAAAAATTTTCATTCTGGGGCAACCTGACACTGTTCCCTGCCCCCTTCCCAAATTTTTCAGTTTCAGACACTGCAGATCAGTTCTTTGCACAGAGCTGCTGGATACTGGGGCCAGTCCTGGTGTCCACACTTCAACAAGGATGTTGATAAATTGGAAAGGGTTTGGAAGAGAGCTACAAGAATGATCTGAGGCCTGGAAAACCTGTTTCACAGCAAGAGTGTCAAGATACTGTAGCTATACTGACCTAATCCCCAATGTAGACACATCTAGGGTGACGGATGAATGCTTCCATCAACCGAGCTACCATTGCTCAAGGAGGTGGTGTTCCTACACCAGTGGAAAAACCCCTTCCATTGCTTCAGGTCTACACTATGGGGTTATGCCAACAGAGCCTGGCACTGTAGCTGTGCCAGGATAGTCCCCATAGTGTAGACACGGCCTGAAGCTAGATAAATGCAGACTAGAAATAAGGTGCAAATTTTTCAACAGTGGGGGGATGAATCCCGGGAACACCACATATAGGGATGTGGGGGATTCTCCATCGCTTGGGTCTTTACATGCATAGACTCCAAGGCCAGAAGGGACCACTGTGATCATCTAGTCTGACCTCCTGGATAAAACCTGCCAGAGAATTGCTCCAAAATAATTCCTAGAGCAGATCTTGTAGAAAAACATCTCATCCGGATTTAAAAATGGCCTGTGATGGAGAATCCACCACAACCCTGGATGAGTTGTTCCAAGGGTTAATTACTCTGCCTGTTAAAAACATTCACCTTATTTCCAGTCTGAATTTGTCTAGCTTTAGCTTCCAGCCATTGGCTCATGTTAGACCTTCCTTTGTCAGACTGAAGAGCCCATTATCAAGTATCAGTATTTGTTCCCCACTTAGGTGCCTATAGACTGTGATCAACTCACCCCTTAACGGTCTCTTTGTTAAGCTAAATAGATTCAGCTCATTGAGCCTATCACTACAAGCCAGGTTTTCTAATCTTTTAAATCACTCTTGTGGCTCTTCTCTGAACCCTCTCTGAGCTACCAACATCCTTCCAGATTGGCCATCTCTTTCTCAGAGACACATTCTAGCTCAACCAGAAGTTATGGGCTCCATGCAGGAATTGCTCGGGGAGGTTCTCCAGGCTGTGCTATTCAGGAGGGCAGACGAGATGATCAGAACGGCCCCTTCTCGCCTGATAATTGACACATTCAACAGAACTGACCCAGTCTGAACTCCCTGACCTTTCCAGAGGAGCTTTCATTTCAAAAGGAAACCCAAAGCTATGGCCCCAACCCGGCAATCGATCCACGCAGGCAGGTCTGAGGATGGGTCTGTCCGGGCTCAAGGATTGGATTGCAGGACCAGTCACCCTTGCAATAGAGTGACAACGGAAAGACTCCTGCAACCCCAGGACTCCCGTTTTACACCAGTGTATTCATGGGGAGAATGAGGCTGCTGCTCTTTGGACCAAACCGGTGTCAGGACGTAGAGCAGGCGCTCTCAATGTCTGCAGACACCAGAGGGATCAGTACTAGCTCGAGCTGTCCACATCCCACATCCCTTCACCCTAATCCTGTTCCTGAGAATCAGTGGGAAACCTGTACAAAGCTTGCCAACTTCAGCACAGGCACCCATGCCCTACCCTAAAGATCACGCCTTAGAACAGCATCTGTGATGTCTTGATCCTTCTCCAGCCCACGCAGCAGCTGGTGGCTCCAGCTGGAAGACTGGGTCCCCAAGGGGACTGCACTGGCCCAGAACGTGAACCCTGTAGGGCAGGCTTAGAGCATGGCCATGACGGGCTGTATTCAGGGAACGCTCACCCCAATGCCTATCCTAGTTGCGTGTATAGGAGGCGCTGGTCTCCAGGCTGGTCAATCCAGCCCTTTCCCCAATGCTGAATCCACTTAAAACACGGAGAAAATTGCCCAACGAGAAATCATAAACCAGCCTTGACGAGGAGACAAAGTCCAGATGGGGTCCTGGGCTGGAAGAACTGGCTTATTGGCGGGGTGGGAAGCCAGCCACCACAGCAAAGTAGTGGAGTGCCGGGAGGCAGAGCGCACGCAGAGGAGAAGCAGCTATTTTTATCCTGCCTTTCATTTCGATTTGAGCTGCAGTCACAGGGCCATGCATCAGCATGATACAAGGTGACAGGCCCCATGGAAGAGCAAAGAGCCACAACGATTTTCTTCTGGACAGATTGTGGGGGATTCAGGGCAGGGGGCATATGGGGCAAGGGGGCATCTGCATTTCCAAATGGAGCCAGGAAGAACCGTATGCCTCCAGCGATTGAGTACAGCTGGCAGGAGCCAAGCAGCTTTGGGACCAGGGAGCCTGATTAATAGTCATGCCCTTCCCACACTTGGGGCAGGGAGGTAAGAGAGCTCCTAAGCCCCCTTATGTCCCCCCCCTCCATATTCTGGGTCATGCAAGCTTCTGTCCAACCCCTGGTGTAAATTACAGGCAGCCTTGGGGCTGCTCTAACTCACATTCTGTTTCCCATAGGAATCAAAAGGATACCCATAATGCTGTGCTCTCTAGCCACACCCCTAATCCACCCCCATGCCAGAGGGCTGGGAACAGGGCAGGTGCAAGGCCCATATGCCAGCTCTGCACCAGCTGGGGAGGCCTCCGCAAGGGGGTGGGATCCTCAGAGGGCTGTTTCCACCCCCTTTGTGCTGCCGGAGTGTGACTAGGGGTATGTCTATGCAGCAGAGGCGTGAGCTTTGATCTAGCTGGCTCGGGTACCAATAGCAGTGAAGCTGCAGAAACACAGGGTACAGCCTAGGCTAGCCATCCGAGCAAGGAGCCAGGGTACTGGAGTGGGCTTGAACCGAAGGCCATGCTGCTGTGGTTGCACAGCTATTGGTACTCAGGCTGGCTAGATGGAAGCTAGCTCAGACCACACCCCATGATTGCAGCACGGACGTACAGTACCCTGAGAATCAGGGCCAGAGACATTAGAGATGGAACGACCTGGCAGAACCTCGAGGCTGGTGCAGGATTGTTCCGTAGGGGCATTTTCCAGCAGATTGTCCAGTCTGCTCCCACCCTCCCACTTATTCCAGCCAGAAACTTTCCTCCACCCAGGCGCCATGCCATTGAACTCAAGGCTGGGGGGGTCACACAAGGAGAGCAGAGATTGCCCTTCCATTCAACCCTAATGGAAAAGGTTGAGCTTGTCTGCTCGGGCTTGGTTTGTTTCCTTCAGGAGCAGCCTTTTGTGCCCATGCTGCAGGGATGTTGATTCGCTGCGAGCTCTCGGCTCTGTGCCCCAGGAGCAAATCTCCCATCTTAGATTGTTAGCCCTTTGCGGTAGGGCTCAGCTCTTTGTTATGTACCTGTACAGTGCCCCGTATGGGGGGGTGTGAAGTGTCCCAGGCCACACCCCATACAGCACCCCACACTATAGGGATCCATGATTGTGGCTCCTAGATGCTACCACAATATAAACAGTAAATAATCAAACGGCTGGCACAGGGGATGGGACATGGGGACTGTCCCCTCTCAGCCACCCCTTTCCTCCAGCAGCAGGATCCAGAGATGGCGCAGCGGGGGGCCTTCTCTCCGCTCCCCATTGCTGCATCCCACTCATGTCCCATCTGGTTCCTCCACCACTGGCCCTGGAGTCTGTCCACCCTACTTGCTGCTTGGAAGCAGCGTATTGCTCCCAGCTGCCAGATCCACCTGGAAGTCTCCAGGCTGATGGGACCCAGCTCCCACTGCAGAATACACACGCCAGCCAGAGCAGGGCTCATGAGGCCCATCTCCCCCTTCATGCCAGGGAAACCCAGCTGCATTGCCCTGCATAGGATTCAAAGTGAACATGACCTGTGCTGATCCTCTACCATATCCTCCAAGAAGCTTGCAATACGGCCACATGTCCCGCCCAGTGTGCAAGGCTCCACCGACTGCCCCCTTGCTTCACAGGTTCCCCCGGGGCTCAGTCCGTAGCAGCCCCCGTGCTCAGCAGGTTGACCTGCCGTGGGATCCCCACGGCCCTGCATGCTGCACTGAGCACTGACATGGGAGGCAAGAAACCCCCACTCTGGTTTCCAACGGCTGCCTGGGGCCGCCTCCACAATGAAGTCCTGGAGGATCCAAACCAGGAGCAGCCAAGGGCTGAATAGGCAGATTCTTCCTTCTCGCCCCCTGGCTCCTCCACCAATTCAGCTCCAAACTCCCGCACATCCTGATTTACTGCTGAGCAGTGCAGGGGCTCCCCTCTCTCCAGCTCCGTTTCCTCTGACCCTTCCATTTAAGCCCGTGGAGCCTTTAAGCGCAAGGCAGCTGTTTAGGGTCCTGGTTCCCCTACTTACACGGGGGCAAAGCCACATGTGACAATAGCGCTCCTGGCACCACCTTGCCCAGGCCATGGTGTCGAAGGGAAGGGCCCCGTGGTCAAGTGGCCCCGTTGGAAGTCTCCCAGCCAGATTCCGATGCCACTTAAGCCTGCTGAGCTCACAACAGCTGCCAAGGGCATGGCCCCAGGTGGGACCCGGGCGCAGAACCAGCCAGCTCTGCAGGGCTCACAAGAGAGATCGCCGGTCTGCAGGTGGCCAGTCCTCCGCGCCCCGTGAGCTGGAAGTAGTAACAAACCCACTGGCTTTATCGGTCATGCTTATGTTTGAATTCAGCACTGGCAAGCACCGCAGCGTGGCATCCCAACACCACTCTGCCCTGCAGCTGGCACGGAGGAGCTCTTCGACACTGACAGAGGTGCCCCCCAAATCCCACCAGAGTTGGGGGCTCAGAAATGGGGGAGAGGGAACAAGCCACTCTTTTTTTTTTATGCACAGCCTCCCTAAAGACAAACACTATGCTGGTCGCCAGTAACAGCCCCCAGCCACCTCAGCTGCGCTTGGGGCTACGGGGTAACCGTTCCTGCAGCATACTGGGGTACAGCAAGTAAAGCGAGGAGCGGAGGGAGACACGCAGGGAAAACGTGAGTTAGAAGCAGAACGGTTTCCAAGCAGTGTGTCTGCGGCTCCCCCCCGGCCCCCCGAGGACATTCAGCCAGAGCTCCAAGATCCCCCAGCGCACGGGCTCTGAGAGCGATGGTGGAAGTGGAGTTGATCTGACCCTTTGCAGAAACAGCTCCCAGCCTCCCCCCCACCATGCTCAGAAGACAGACAGTGTCCTGACCGCGCCCCTGACTCAGACCCTTTCATTGGAGAGGTGGCTGGGGGGGGAGGGGGGGCATGAGAGATGGGCCTTTTCCGGGAAGCCTGAAGGATCAGCGAGGGAGGCAGAGAATAAAGCCAGACTCTCCTGTAATGAGATGTGCAGACCCAGTGCAAAGCTCAGGAAGGAAATGCACAGGCTGCTGCTAAGGGTGCTGGGGGAAAGAGAGGAGCCGATGAGGGAAAATGCCAGTGACTGGCAGCCTCATGGTTACGGGCGGATGGCTTATCAAAGGGGGAGACCCTAAAGCCTAAGGAATTAGTCCTCAGGATGCGCAGACAGCCAGGCATGGGCCAGGACTGGGGCTGTTATCAGAACACGTGTCCTGGGAACCGTGGGCGGCGAGGGAACTGCAGTTATTAGTCCTGGGGTGAGCCAGAGACTGGACTCCTGGGTTCTATTCCCAGCTCTGGGAGGGGAGTGGGACCAAGGAGAGAGGCCCAAGCAAATCGCACTGAATTAGCAGCTAGACATTCCTGGCAACTGCTGCCAGACAGGGTCCTTCCAGAGTTCACGCTGGGCACTGCCAGTGTGAGTTCAGCAAAAGGGCCGGAGTCCTGTGAGGATGGGGAGCACGGGGCAGAGCGAGGAGCTTCCCTGACCAACCACTCTGCAGCCCAGATCCTGTCAGTGCAAGTGACTGTCCCCGTAACACCCTGGGAGGGGCAACGCAAGGGGCCGGGCCGGCCAAACCCTAATGGGAATCAGCCTCCCGCACAGCTGGGCACGGCCTCGTGGTTCCACACAGAGAAAAGCATGTTCCCCCGGCCCCTGGCACGGGCACACACATGCCTCCCCGCACTTATCCCTCCACGTGTGCTCATCCTACACATCCTGCCCATGTGCTCGTCTTGCACACACCCCCATGCACGCGCACTCCTGCCCTGCCCCACGCATGCACGGGGCCAGCAACAGCTCTCCCAGCTGGGGATCTCCAGAGGGGAAGCTGCAGAGGGCCACACCAAGCAGTGACCAAGCAGCTCCTGGGGTCGGGGCCGGGGGAATGGGGTGAAGGCGCTTTGCACACTCAGGCCCGGGACAGGCATGGCCAAGAGTCGGCCCTGCTGTCGTATGGCGACGCCTGCATGCGATGAGTTTGCTGGGGCTCATTCTAGTTCCTAGCAGGACAGAGAGGTCCCCCACTCAGAGCCCTTCGGCAGACGGACTACGCAGATCGGCCGAGGATTGAAAGGGCCATGGAGACTAAGCGCCCCGCAAGTGGGAGATGGGGGGGGCTCCCTCCCCAGTCTCCACGGCTCTTTCAAGGGGGGGTAGCTCCCGCTCGGGACTGTGATGGGCCATGCTCGAGGTGGGAGGGGGAGCGAGCTTTGCCGCAGTGCAGCCTGCTCAAATCGCCACATGCCGGGGGGTGTCGATCCTGTGCTTGCCTCTAGCACAAAACTTGCTTGAAATCCAGGCTGCTCTGGGCCTTCCCCAGGTTCCCAGGCTCCTGCCCTCCCCTCTCTCCCCAATTATAGCAGCCCCACCCCTTCACTTCTCGTCTCCGCAGCCGTTCAGGCAAGATTTTCTCCTGCTTGCTTTCATTTGGATTTAATTCCCACTAAGCTCTTTGCGACAGTGCCGAAGCCTGGAGGGGCTGTCAGTGGTGCAGGGAGATAAGCTGGGGGCCCATTCACATTGGCTAAATTATGCCGGTATTCGAGGACGGCAGGGGAAGGAGGACGACGACACAGGGGGGGAGTCACCGACTGTCACTGCCAGCCGGGAGCTCTTGCCCGCCGCAGCATCCAAAGGGATTTCAGAGCATGAGCCCCCCTAGCTACAAATCCAGCTCCCCACCCCCTATTTCCAGCTCGGTTCTACCAAGCGAGGTGCTTGCCTGAGCCCTTCGCTGTCATTAGCCTCACTATTATCCGGGTGCGAATCCCACCTGGGCTACAGGCCTGTTGGGTGACGCAAGAGGTCTGGTCTACATCCCAGCCACTGAGCAAATCCTACAGGGCATCAGCCTCTTACATGGCCTCTTTGCGCCTCAGTTTCCCCCTCTAGTCTGATTTCCTGTATATCACAGGCCAGGGAGGAGCTCCAAAATAATTCCGAGAGCAGATCTTTTAGGAGAAACAGTAGCACAGCCAGGAATAGAACCCAGGAGTCCTGACTCCCCAAATAACCCTGCTCTCCCCACTAGATCCCATTCCCCTCTCAGACTATAACCCTGCAGTCCTAACTTCCAGATCCAGGCTCTAACTGCAGTTTGACTTTCAAGAGTCCTCCTGACACTCCAGGGAGCAGCACCTCATCTCACCAGCTACTTGCCTGGTCATTGGCCTTGCTCAACTACTGGAGGCAAACAGAACTTAAAAAACAAAAATGAAATGGGGGGCAGCAGCTGACAGGTGCCATGGGTGAGGGCTGCAGCCTTCACAGACCTGGCTACGAATCCTAGCTACCGGCACCAGAAAAGAAAAACAAAAAAAGGGCCATAAAGACTGAAGTCCACTCTCATCCCTCGCAGGACAAGGCTAGGGCATCAGGGTATTGATCTGGGTGCACCTCACAGTCCACCGGGGATTTATCCTACATGGGGTTGGAATGGAAAGACATGGGCTGAGCCGGGGAGTCTGGGGGAAGCCCGGGGCTGGAACAGCAGGGGGCTGCAGGTTGGGATTGAGGGGCACCCAGGCCCCTGACTCTAACCACTAGACCCCACTGCCCTCCCAGAGCGGCGACTAGAACCCAGGCGTCCTGGGGTTCCTGGTCCCTTCCTGCTCTCCCCACTAGACCACTCTCCCTCTCACAGCCCGCCCTCGAAGGAAGCGAGGGGGATGAACCCTTCCCCAGTTATTGAACCTAGACTTAAAGGCACGAGAACTCCCTCGCCCCTGGCTCCCTGGGCTCCAGCCCATGCTCTGCTTCACCAGCTGTAACACTCCGGGGGGGTGGGGGGAGCAGTACTTCATTTAAAGCTCTGCTGTTTCCGGCCGTCACACCAACCCAACAGCGCTCGATCCTTTGGCCAGCACTCTGCCCCTCACTAGGGAGAGGCAGCTACTGACCAGGCCTGTATGGAACAGGATCTCCCACCCCAGGCTGCCCCCTCCCTCCCAAGCCAGGAGCCTTCCTTGTAGCCAGGGCCAGCATAAAGGAATCTGGGAGGCAGCAAAGGACAGCATATCAGGCAGCAGAGCTGCTCGAGAGGAAGGCCGGCCTACTGGTTAGGGCTCCAGCCCTAACCCTCAAGAGGCCCGCATTCAAGTCCCGGCTCTGCCAGTAACTTGCTGCGTGACTTTAAGCAAGTCACTTGCTGCTCTGTGCCTCAGTTTCCCCACCTGTAACTATGGCTCACAGGGGGTTGGGAGGACCAGTCCTTTCATGACTGAGGCACGGATACACTATGGTGGCGAGGGTCAGGCAGAGCCCTGCCCGCACAGGTCCCATTGCTCCTTCAACTACTGTGCTGCAGACAGTTGGCCCTGGGGTTCTGGTCCAAGCTCTAGAAGGGGAGTAGGGGCAAGTGGTTTCCGCAGAGGACTGGGTGTCAGGATTCCTGGCTTCTACTCCCAGCTCCTTCACCAATTTGCTAGGTGACCTAGGGCAAGTCGCCGCCTCAATATCTGCCTCAGTTTCCCCATGTGTAAAGCAGGGATAACGATACAGACCCATCTCCTGGGGAGGCTTATTCTGGAGGGACAGTGCAGCCTTAGTCCCCCAGGGACCTACCCAGAACCCTTCCCTAGGGGGCAAGGGGCTTCCTCTCCTGGCTCCTAGGTTACGGCAGAGCTGCCTGCCGCGTATCCCTGCCTGCCTGCTCTGGGAAGGCAACACCCCATCCCCCAGAGGAGGTGGCGACCAGGGTGCAACTCTGACAGCAGCAAGCGTGGCTGCACTAACCGGGGACGGAGCCCTCTCATCCCTCCAAAGGCACGGACATGGAGGGAGATCTGGGATCTCAGTCTGGGCTGAAGAGAAAATCAATGGCCCAAAAGAGCCGCTAACCACCTCCATACAACCCAAACGCAAAGGCCTGGCCCAGGCAGGGATACTGTCATACCCAGCTCGGGGGGTGGGGGAGGGTGTCCCCTGAAACAGCCTCCTGGGGGGGGCCTCAGGAGCTGCACCCCCTTCCCCCACACAGCTGGGGCATGCCGTCTCTACCCGCTAGGGGACACTGCCTCCAAGGGGAAGCCAGTGCATCCTCCCTGGCCCGTGCCCTCTGGTCTTGGAGCCGGGGGCTGCTAGCCAAGAATCTTGCAGCGGATTCAGCTGTGGACTGAAAGCCCCTCCAGACTCCAATGCTCTAGTTAGCCAGAGATGTGGCAGCAGGACACAGGTAGCCCCCACCCCTCAAGGCTCCCCAGCCACACTGCCAGTGTCAGAGGGTCGAGGTGGGCTGTTGGCTCTGTCTGGGACGTTCACTCCTCAGGCTGCGTGGCAAGGAAGGCCTGTGGGCCACGGAGGAGGCTCTCCCACCTCAGGCAGCAGACACTCTAGGTGGCGGGGGGGGGTGTGCCGGTTCCTCCCAAGCTGGACCAAATCTACAAGTTATCGATATTGGTCCGTCCTCTCCCTCCCCTGCCGCCCCTCACAGCTTCCTTGGGCCTGCGTCTCCCAGCTGCACTGGCCTTTCCCACCAGGCTCCCGTCACGCGGGCACCAACACTGACTCAGCAGGAATCAAAGCCCGCAGGGACACACTCAGGAGAGAGCCAGGTGCCAGACAGCTAGTTCCCGAGACCCTATCTTCATGGCTGTGCAGGGGTTGGGAGGAGAGCTGCTGGCCTTTAGCCACTGGGACGGACAGTCAGGGACACACAACGGACTCAGGACAGAGTGGGCATGTCTCAAAGCCGAGGGAGGGGCTGAGAGTCAGGACTCCTGGGTTCCAATCCCAATTCTGGGAGGAGTGTGAGGTCTACTGATTAGAGCAGCAGCCTGTGGGAGTCAGGACCCCTATGTCCTATTCCCAGCTCTCTAACTGTATGCGAGACCAAAGTCATTTCACTTTGCTGCTTCCCAGGGGAAGGATATTGACCAGCCTTAGGGGATGGATCACGGGGCCTGACCTGCAAGACACTTTGAGATTCTCCTGCAAAGAGGTGACGAGCCGTGACAAACCAAATCCAGGACTACCAAGGACTTGGTGGATTTCAATAAGGCACAGGGCAGATAGAACTCAACCTCTCACCCCAAAAACCAAGTCCCTGCCTCTTTAGAACCCCCGTCCGCTGTTAGCAGTACAGGGGCTATGAGACAGAGCTTGGGAGATCCGATTCCATCTGCCAGAGAGCAGTGGCATGCCTCAGACACACATACATACAGCAGCTCATTAGCTGCTGCAGAAATAACGTGAGCCAAAAATGAAAACCCCCATTGGAGGGGCGGGAGGAGGGTACAATGCACCCACTGGGAAAGCAATTTGTAGGACTCTTGTGGAGAAAGACTACCCTGGGTTCACACAGCACAGCACTCCCCAGTTGCCATGTGCTAGGGGAGAGGCAGAGAAAGCTGCTTGAGCCTCTCCCAGCTTTCCAAGGTGGCCTGCAGCCATGGGCCAAAAGAAAAACACAAATTGCAGACATGCCTGGCTAATCGGGGCCCGGATCCCATTCTGGCCATGCCCTGTGTGCATGGTGGGTTCAACCTGTGCTATTAAACCAACAGGGGTCTGCCTGGGGCTGGGAGCCACTTTTACCACTTTTGCCCCCAACAGCATGGTACAGAGCTGCAGCACACCAGTCGAGAGCCCAGAAGGGAGAATAATCTGAATTCACACTCGGAGCCAGCGTCCTCCCCATTTTGGTGGAAGTGCAACTCGGGGCTTCTGCAAAACCCCATCCGCTATCCCACTGCACACACCAATTGCGCTAATCTCATAGGAGCTTGGGACAGTGAGGGGGCTCTCTGCACACGGAATCCTGAGCCTTGCAGGTGGTCGTGGTGGTGGTGGGCAGACCCAACTGAAAGGCTTTGTAGCCAGGGGGGCTCCCCAAAACATTGGCTTGAACCGGCAATGCACTAACCGTGAGAGTGCTGTGCACTCAAAATGACTTCACACAGCTCTCCACAGCAGAGCACTCCCACGTGCATTTGGGAGCAGGACACCAAGAGGGGTGGGGATGCCAAACTAACTTTCAGTCACGAGGACCCCTCTCCACGCTGAGCCAAAGGGAGTGCCTATATCTCCCTGCCTCCCTTCCCAGCATGCACTGCTTCGGGCCTATAGTGGCTAGGCTCCCTCCGGGAACACGATCCCCCAGAATGCCTCTTTCCCCTTCGAGGGTCAGCATCCCCCCGCCCTCCTGGCATCCCAAGGACTTACCCAGCATGCCTTTGTTGGAGTCTGACAAGCACATGTCCTTCTCGGCACTAGGGAGGACAAAGCCCACCACGAAGACCTCCACGCCATCGGCCATGAGGGCCAGCCCCAGCACAAAGTAGAGCGTCCACTGGAAGCGCCCGTGGCCGCACTCCTGCAGGATGAGCTCATACTGCTGGGCCAGCTCCTCCTTGTCCTTCTTCTTGTCCCCTTCCAAGTCCTCGAAGTCTCTGAACTCGCTCACCACCTGCTGGTTGTCGGCCAGGTGGTCCCCGGCCTTCAGGGACTCATTTCGGGGGATGCCCTGGTACTCGCCCTCGTAGATCTCGTCGTCCTCATCATGCCCTTCGGTGGCATCGCTGGAGGCCCCTTCCTCGTCGTTGGCCGACTCGCCGCGGTAGTAGCCATCCTGGGGCTGGTAATCCTCATCCTCCTCATCCTCCTCGAAGCGGGAGTAGGAGCGCTTGGTGTATTCATCCTGCATGCGATCCACGCCCTTGCCCATCTTCTTGGTGGCATGCTTCTTCACCTCCTTGGCAATGTCCTTTGCCCCTCGGATGAAGGCCGTGCGGTCCCTGAACCCCTCATCCATGGCTCTGCCCTGGCCGACGCCCCACCTTCAGATCTCACAGGCGTGAGGAAGAAGAGGATGGGAACCGCCTTTGATGAGGGGTGGGGGGTGGAGGGCAGGTCTTCCTGGATGAGCACGCAGGGCCCCTCCCCGTCTCCTCAGGCCAGGGGACAGCGGTGGGAATCTTCGGCGGGCAAGGAGGACGCAGCTTTCCAACGGTGGCCAGTCGAGGTCACTGAACTGCGACCCATTCGCTTAATCCAGGCTTGAGACGCCGGAGCAGCCAGGCAGGTCGATTGGGCGATTCTCCCTTGGGTGGCAGTAGATGGAGACGGTCCTGGGAGGGTAACAAACACAGAGGGGGGCGTTATCAGGCAGGAAAGGGCATCCGTGCTCCCTCTCTCAAGAGCCAGTTCCCAGCGGAGAAGGCTGCTGGCTGTACCGCGTGGCTGGGGAACAATTCAATTCAATACCACGTGGCTGGGGAACAATTCAATACCTAGGCCCTAACGTCGAATGAAGGACCTCAAAAACGCAACAGGCAAAATTACAGACAAGGCTTTTCAGTGGTTTGCCAAGCAGGATGCAAGACGTTGGCAGAGGTCCCCTGAAAACCCACATTTGGAAAATGATTAAAATACGCTGACAGGGCAGCTGCTCCGCTGTAGCACTTTGAGGAAGACGCTCTAAGCCGAGGGGCGAGAGCTCTCCTGTTGGCACCACAGTGAGAAGCAGTAGCTAAAAAGCAAGATGACAATGAATAATTGAGGATGACCCAGGCAGAGCGGACGATGATACCAAAACATGAGGCCAATTGCTGAATGGTAAAGAAGGAGGAGGATGCGCTCGTTTGATATTGATGGAATGTCAGTGGTTTACTTTCGAATAACTAACAGGGTGCCTTGCCCAGAGGCTGGAGAGCTTGGGGCTAAACCAACCCTGATTACAAGATGGGGCCCACCTGAGGGGAACCAGGTGGTCCAATATAAAAGGCAGGAGGAAGGGGCAGGGGTGTATCTGGTTGAGAGAGAGAGAAAGGACGAACGAACGAACACACAAACACTAACTTGGAAGCAGGGCCAAAGGGCAAGCTCCAGCCAGAGAGAGCTGGCAGAAGCAGATGGAGCTCATGACTGGGGGCTTCCTTGATGACTGGTTTGGATTATTTTGCAGTTAAGGACTCTGAGGTTTGCATGAACTTTATTTGCCATTAAGTCAGCCTGAGTCAGGGGTGCTGTGAGTCACAACATAGGCCATAGATTTCAGAGTAGCAGCCGTGTTAGTCTGTATCCGCAAAAAGAAAAGGAGTATGATGAGATTACTGGTTCTCTGGATGAAGGGAAAGCAGTGGATGTATTGTTTCTTGACTTTAGCAAAGCTTTTGACACGGTCTCCCACAGTATTCTTGTCAGCAAGTTAAAGAAGTACGGGCTGGATGAATGCACTATAAGGTGGGTAGAAAGCTGGCTAGATTGTCGGGCTCAACGGGTAGTGATCAATGGCTCCATGTCTAGTTGGCAGTCAGTGTCAAGTGGAGTGCCCCAAGGGTCGGTCCTGGGGCCGGTTTTGTTCAATATCTTCATAAATGATCTGGAGGATGGTGTGGATTGCACTCTCAGCAAATTTGCGGATGATACTAAACTAGGAGAAGTGGTAGATACGGTGGCAGGTAGGCATAGGATACAGAGGGACCTAGACAAATTGGAGGATTGGGCCAAAAGAAATCTGATGAGGTTCAATAAGGATAAGTGCAGGGTCCTGCACTTAGGATGGAAGAATCCCATGCACTGCTACAGACTCGGGCCCGAATGGCTAGGCAGCAGTTCTGCGGAAAAGGACCTAGGGGTGACGGTGGACAAGAAGCTAGATATGAGTCAACAGTGTGCCCTTGTTGCCAAGAAGGCCAATGGCATTTTGGGATGTATAAGTAGGGGCATAGCCAGCAGATCGAGGGACGTGATCGTTTCCCTCTATTCGACGTTGGTGAGGCCTCATCTGGAGTACTGTGTCCAGTTTTGGGCCCCACACTACAAGAAGGATGTGGAAAAATTAGAGAGAGTCCAGCGAAGGGTAACAAAAATGATTAGGGGTCTAGAACACATGACTTATGAGGAGACGCTGAGGGAACTGGGATTGTTTAGTCTGCAGAAGAGAAGAATGAGGGGGGATTTGATAGCTGCTTTCAACTACCTGAGAGGTGGTTCCAGAGAGGATGGTCTAGACTATTCTCAGTGGTAGAAGAGGACAGGACAAGGAGTAATGGTCTCAAGTTGCAGTGGGGGAGGTTTAGGTTGGATATTAGGAAAAACTTTTTCACTAGGAGGGTGGTGAAACACTGGAATGCGTTACCTAGGGAGGTGGTAGAATCTCCTTCCTTAGAAGTTTTTAAGGTCAGGCTTGACAAAACTCTGGCTGGGATGATTTAATTGGGGATGGGTCCTGCTTTGAGCAGGGGGTTGGACTAAATGACCTCCTGAGGTCCCTTCTAACCCTGATATTCTATGATTCTATGAGTACTTGTAGCACCTTTAGAGACTAACAAATTTATTTGAGCATAAGCTTTTGTGAGCTACAGCTCACTTCATCGGATGCATGCAGTGGAAAATACAGTAGGGTGATTTTATATACACAGAGAACATGAAACAATGGGTGTTACCATACACACTGTAGTGAGAGTTATCAGGTAAGGTGAGCTATTACCAGCAGGGGAGAAAAAAAACAACACCTTTTGTAGTGATAATCAAGGTGGACCATTTCCAGCAGTTGACAAGGCTATGTGGAGTACTTCTGGGGTCTGCCAGAGGGGGCTAACAAGAGTAAAACCCTTTCAAACACTCCCACGGGCACAATAAACAGCCACACTGCTATAGACAGCATAGACGGGAGGATGGAAAAACAAATCATGAAAACGTGGGTCGATGGAGAACTGGGTATGTGTGATGTTAAATAACGGTGGCTGCAGGAAAGCGAACGACTCTAACGTGGAAATGTAGAAGAACCAAGTGAAAGAGGGCCCAAGTCAGAGAAATACCAGACCGGAAACGGAAGGAATGAGACTGAAGGAAAAGCCTGGAGGCCAGAGAGTGAGACAGCCATCAGGAAGGATAGGAAAGCGTCCCAGAACTTGGGTCCGCACCTGTTCCATTTTCTCTCTCTATTGTCTGGCATAAACATATGATCGGAAACTATAAGTGACAATTGTCTGAAAATGTATAAATAAAGATGAAAATTGATTAAGCCTAAATTAAGTGGACTCATGCCTCAGTTTCCCACCTTACAGAGCCTAACACCATGGGCTCTGTGGTAGATTGAATTTGTGTTAAAATCACAAGCATCATTTGAATTTGCAAGCTAGAGGGCTCAGCCGGGAAGTGTCCAGTCAGAGTCAGCTCTGCAGAGAGCCAGCTTAGAATAAGGTGGGGTGAGTTGTGCTGCTCCACTTTAGGGAGCAGCCTGCTTTGTCTCTCACTGGTTTTGGGTCCCTGGGTGTTACCATTCTGGAGTTTAAGTAATAAAGTCATGTCCCAGGGCAACCTTCCACCAAGAGTATTCATGGTTTTTATCTAACTTTCCTGTGCTTATGTCTAAACATAACAGGGACCCGATCCAGGACTGGTGCTTTAGGTGCTACCATAATACACCTAATAGCAATGAACATGTACAGCGCCTAGCACCATGGGGTCCTGGCCCATGGCTGGGACTCCTAGGTGTTACGGTATTACAGATAAATAACTTTTAAAAGATCCCCATGTTCTCCAAGCCAGGATTCCAAGTCATTAGTAATTTTGGAGGTCCAATTTATGACACCATGGAAGAGACGGATTTTCAGACAGTGCTGAGCCCTGTCCTCTGAAAACAAGGCCCCTCTTAGGTGTCAAGTCTTGCCTGTGTGTTTGGGTGCTCCTTTTGAAAAGCCTGGCTGGTATTTTGCTTTTAACCAGCACCTTCTGTCCATGAAACAGAAGGAGCTTGGCCAATGCTAACTCAGCCCCATTGCTTCGCTATGAAATGGCCTTGGCCTCTAAACCATCTGCTGTGGAAATGCAGACATCCCTGGGGTGGGACACAGGGGCTGTTTAACAGCCGCATAGCACACATTTGAGACAGGAATTGAAGAATGCTATGAGACCACAACTGCAAGTGGAGATGTAGGACAGCAGAATGTAAAAGGCCCTGTCTTCCTGGCCCCAGAAGTCAGCTTCATAAACACTAACATATCACCAGGGCTTTAGCCACCCACAAGAGCTCAGGATCTTGGTCTCCCACTGCATCAAACAGGTGGCCCCTCCAGCTGCACAGTTCCCTAGCACCGTGCTGAGCCACTGACTCCATACCAAAGGGAAGAGCGCCCCTACGGCATCACCAGTGTCACTTCCTATGCCACCAGGGTCCTGCTTGGAGATCTACCATCCAAAGATCAATGTAGCCCAACCATGCTTAGCTTGGAAAAGCCGAGTCATAGCTGGGGATGACCTGTGGCAGCATGGAAATTGATTATTAATATTGTCTATATAAGAATCCCCATATCTAGCTCTGGTCATCCCCAAGCTATCCAGAAACTCTCCCAAGCCAAGTACGGTTCAGATAGGTTGATATTGGGATGAGAGATCTCACTATTTATATATAGTTATTCTCAAAGGTGCCATCAGCTGACAATCACAGACATAGTCCATGGCTGTTCCAAGAACTCCCTTTCAGAATCAATGGAAGGAGCAGTTAAGCCCCTTTATGTAGTCGAGACAGCTACAAACAATGGAAGGACTGCCCAAGGCAGGTCAGAGCTGAGCTTGATGGGCTTGGGAGCAAGGGGGGTGGGGGTGGGGGTGGTATTCCCTAGCTGCAAGTGCAAGGGCTAAGTTATCAGTTTTGAAGGCCTTGTGTGTTGGAGCCAGAGAGGCAGGAGAAGCAGTTGTGAGCATGATCCTGGGAGGAAGCAGAGAGAGAGATGCTTGGGCACATTGCTCGCTGGAGTGGCAGACATGGGAATTTCTGAGCAAGGAAATTGCCTGCTGTTTGTTGCTCCCGGATTCAGGCAACCAGGACTCTGAGGACAATTTTTTTTTTTGTGGTAAATAATCAAGGTTCCCCCCAAACAATATCCCTGGCTCGTATCAATATTTTACAGTGCAATTTCCCTTAAGCAGCCATTCCAGGGCTCAAGAGACAGCGCTTAACAGGGCTGAGCCTTCTAATTAAGGGGGAGGAAACTTTTCAAAGAGCGGTGGTGAAAGTTGGGCTCTTAGATCTCCAGTTAAGTCTCTAAATAAGGGGCCTGATTTTAAGAAGTGCTGAGGACCCAAGAGCCCCCATTTGGCCTCAGATAGGAGCTGCTGGGTGACTCCGTACTTGAAACATCAGGAGACTTATTTAGCAGCTTCAATAAGGATTTAAGGATGGGATTTACAAAACCAGCCAGGGCCCGGATCCCCAAAGGGATTTAGACGCCCCATTCCCATTGATTTCCTTTGAAGATGTGACTTAGTCAGAGACCTGTGATCCTCTCAAGCTCACCCTACCTACTTGTGAGAATCTTGGCCAATACATTTGGGAGATGCTTTGGGACATTCTTCCGAGACAAGCCTCTTGAAGAAGATCCCCTGCATTGGAATAAGAAGTGGATTTCGCAAAAGGACGGTAACATCCCAGCAAGGCACAAAGACCCTATTACACACAAATCACAGACCAATTGGCCATAATAGAGATGCCAACGACTCTGTGCCAGCCGAAGCTAGTGGGAAATAAACCTGCCACTGTATACTTTAATATGCCGATTATAAATGATACGGCAGGCAGACCAGAGAGAGCAAGGCTTAATCATTTCTAGGCTGACCCGAGGACCCTCCTTGCCCAATAGCCATAGGGGAAGGGGATTGGGATAGTTCATGAATGGCCAAGAGGTATATGAGAACCGATTTGCAACACACGCCCCCCAGCTCAGCCCCTGCAGGGAAGCCCTAGCAAGCTGACGCTGGAGCATTGTGAAAAGCCTGCAGGGGGAAATGACCCAGTCACTGTACCTTGACCACGATGGAAATAGTGGGGTCCAGGGACTCCGGACTCCTGGGTTCTATTCTTCTGCCTCACACGCACATGGCAGAGGAGGAATCGTACAGAGGGAGAACCGAGATGAAGAGACATGCCCAGCATCACGCAGGCAGTCGGGGGCAGAACCTTTTCTTGAACCCAGATTTCCCTCCTCTCAAGCCTGCGCGTTTGCCGCCAGGCCGGCCTCACTCCCTGCTGTCCTACGTCGGAGGGAAAACGGCAACAAGGGAGGCCGACGCGCAATTGGGATCAGGGACCTGGCCAGGGCGGGGAGATGAGCCCTGGTGACAGCCCGGAGAGCACCAGATAACACACAGATAACAAGGCTGTCAATGGCTTCTGGGCAAGAGTTCCCGTTTCCTGCTTGTAGACTCCAAGCAGGGGCTTGGCAACTGGCCCCCTGCTCCCTCGCAGCCTCATGCTGGCCCAGGGGCCTAGCGGAGTGGGGCTTGGTGCTGTCCAGGCCAGTCTGGCGAGCCGTCACCTCAGAGCAGGATGTCTACAGGAGTGGGAAAGCTGTGCCACAGGCAGCATCAACAGAGCACCCCATCGAGAAGAGGGGACAGCGGGTGGGGGAAGGACCCGGCTACGGACAGCAGGGATGGCTAATGGGGGAGGAAGGATTCCCTAGCGGGCAGCACGCCGGCCTGAGACTCAGCAGGGCCCCGCTGTTTGACCTTGGCCAAGCCACGTCCCTTCTCCAGGGGGCTGTTTTCCACCCCACCCTGTGACTATTTACACCGCTTGTCACTGGCACCAGACCATGGCGGGCGAGGGAGCAGCAGCTCCTTGATCCCAGCCTGTTTGCCAGGGGACACCTGCAGCGCCCTAAAGGATGCGCAGCCGCCCTCTCTCCTCACCAGGAAGGGGCTGCTGCGGGGAAGCGGGGGGCGGCCAGTTCAGCCCCAGCAGGCCACCAGAGAAAGTCCTGGAGGGCTGCATCCAATTCTGGTCATCGCTGTGTAGAAAGGATGTAGAGAAACTGGGAAGGATCCAGAGGTGAGCGACCAAGGTGGTCCAGGGGCTGGAATGCTAGAGCTGAAGGAGCAAAGGCTGAAGGGACTGGGTATGTTTAGTTTGGAAAAGAGGAGATGAAGGAGGGGGACGTGGTAGCGGTCTTCAAATCCTTGCAGTCCCTACTAACCCTCTGGTACTATGAAAGCTCCCTGCCCAGGGGACCATCTCCCCAAGCCCTGGCCAGCCCACAGCCCGCCCCACACACCTATACTAGCTTGCCAAAAAGCCAGTAACACAGAGAGGGCCTCTCTCTCTGAGACAGGGCCAGTTGAAGAGCCAGGCCAGCCAGAACCAGCCCCTGCCCCCAAACTCCCCTGGGGGCAGAAGCAGCACTCCTGGAGGAACATCTTTCATCCAAGCCGCAAGTGCCCTAGATACTGTTGAGAGAGGGAGAAGGAGAGGGAGAGGGAGGATTATCAGGGGCATTCCAGCAGTACCTGGAGGTCCCCACCACCTGAGACCAGGGCCCTGTTGGGTGCTGCACAGACCTCTCGAGAAGCGCACGCTTCAGGGCTGGAGCCCACTGTTACCTATTCCAGATGAGGGTGAGACCCATGGGCTGGGAGGGTAGATTATCCCACCTCTGCTACTGTGGGATTCTTACCCCTTCCTCTGTCGCCCACTGAGCTAGGTAGACCTGGGGTCGGAGCCAGTCTGGCAGTGCTTGTGTTCCCCAAGGAGTCATGTGCCGCTACCCTGGCAGCATGAATTCACAGCCAAACAGCTCTCCCTAGCAGGGAGCTTCCCCCAGGGCCAGCTGGCATTGCCCTCGGCTCAGTTCTGGTCCGTTCCTCTGCCGGGGGCGGAGGTGGGGGGCAGATCTGGACTCTGCAGTGGGAGAACGGCCCCGCCAGACCCACACACGGGCAGATGGTTGGTGGCAACCATCTTCAAGAGGCAGGACATCTGCAGCTCAGAGCGCTACTCTGGGCGGATGCTGATCTCACTCATGCGGACATGACTGCCGCCACTGATGCTCATGGGGGGATTGTCTTTAGTTCTCCCCACGTGCACCCAGCTGGGCCCGGGTTTGCAGCAGTTCCGGGCATGGCAGGAAGCGCTCAGCGGGGTCGCAGGCCCAGTTGCAGCCTGGCACGGGGCGGAGGCCGGGGGGAGAGAGAGAAGAGGCCGGCCTGGCTTTGTTTCCCAAGCTGAACCTCATTTAAAAGCACATTTCTGGGTATTCATTTCCTATGCTTCTTAAAGGATACTGGGAATCACAGGGGCCTCTCCCTAGCAGCAGAGCCCTGCAATGCTCCTCAGTCCCAACCTGCAGCCCCCTCTAATGTTCCACACCTGGGCTCCCCCCCCCGAATCCCAACCCACAAGCCCTCAGCCAGGCCAGCTCTGGGCCCCCTCCTGCTCCCCAGCTCTGCCGCTGCCCCTCAATCCCAACCTGGAGGCCCATCCACCCACCCACCCAGCTGTGCCAGAGCACCCCAACCCTGCCCTGCAGGGC
Source organism: Lepidochelys olivacea (assembly GCF_965140295.1). Lineage (NCBI taxonomy): Eukaryota > Metazoa > Chordata > Testudines > Cheloniidae > Lepidochelys > Lepidochelys olivacea. The sequence goes on from NC_140434.1 coordinate 6,321,016, forward strand.
CCCGCTCCCTGCCATCCCACCACTTTTCCTAAAGGAAGCTGCCAGTCATGCTATAGGAAACAGAGACATCCACGAGGAGGGGCGTGAAGGCCAACAAACCCATAAGCCGATCCCCAGTTACAAACCCAAGTCTCTAGGAGAAGGATGCCAGAGCAAGAGACCAGCCGGAGCAGAGGAAGCCTGGCATTTTGCCATCGCCGTCTAGCCCCTGGAGCAAACACAGATCACAGACTCACCGGACCCTAACCCAGCTCACGACTTAATGGTGCTTTTGCCACCTTGGAGCCCTTGAGGCCCTGGGCTCACAAGAAGGGCTGCTTGTGGGGGGAGGGATAGCTCAGTGGTTTGAGCATTGGCCTGCTAAACCCAGGGTTGTGAGTTCAATCCTTGAGGGGGCCATTTAGGGATCTGGGGCAAAAAATGGGGATTGGTCCTGCTTTGAGCAGGGGGTTGGACTAGATGACCTCCTGAGGTCCCTTCCAACCCTTGTATTCTATGATTCTATGATTGTCACAGAGCTAATCCGAACCCTGAGGCTGCATTAACCCTTCCACATTGCGCGGCCAGTAGCTGCTTTAGGGGACTTGCCTAGTCCTCCTGGTCAGTGAGTCAGTGGCCTTATGGAAGTGAGGGGGTCCGTGTCCCCCTGAGTGATGCAGCCAGCTTGCAGCATCTCTCAGGTTCCCCAGCACCCAGCTTCCCATGGATTCAGTGGGGCAGCCAGTAAGTTGTCCCTCATGTTGTGTCAAACCTAGAGAGAACAGACCTTCCTGGGCTATCCAAGCCCCTGAGCCATGGGGCAGCTGTGAAGCTGGGAGCCCTGGATCCACAGGCACAGCTCCCTGCCCCTGCCCGGTCCTGTCCCCCATAGAACTCCCTGCCCTCATGACAGAGAAAGTCACCCCACCTTGCCCATCCCCCAGCACATGGTCTGATCACGCCAGCCCCTCCAGCCTGTGGAAGGGGCTGCCCCATAAGGCGCAGTAACATGAGGGCTGGCGGGAGGGCGAGGGGTTTTCTGTCAGAAACATGACAAAATGAACAAGCCCTCGGGACACACCTCCTGCCAGCAGTGACCCGCACGCATAGCAACTGAGCCCAGCTGTCCCATAACACACAGCCTGGCCTGGCACCATTTTGTGGCCACTGCGTGGTTCGCCCACCTGTCCCCTTCTGGTGGGTGCCTGGGCCACAAAGAGCCTGCTACAGCCTTGAGACACTGGAGAGGGGCCTTTGAGCTCAGGCCGGAGTGGCCCGTGCCATTAAATCCAGAGGGCCTGGGTTCAACCCTGCTGCCACTGCGGGCCAGGTATGAGTAAGTTTACGGAGCCACACTGGGCTGATGCCCTGCATCCATTTACACCAGTGCCGAGGGGTGTCTGCCATCGCCAGGTCAGAGCGGCCGTGTTCCCACATCCAGCTTCCACTGGTGCCTGAGGTGCAGGGCAATGGAGGAAACAGTTAAATAAAGGTCCCCATGATACCCTGCTCCCTTCGCTGCTCAGGGATGAAACTGACTGGTCCGGACACAGCAGCTGGGCTGCTGAGGGCTCACCGTCCACTAAGGTTGCCAATTTTGATTGGACATATTCCTGGAGGTTTCATCACAGGACATAGTCCTGGAGGGCTGGCAACCTTACTCCCCAGCTCTCAGCATCTACACCAACTCCACCTTGGGAGACCTGGGTGTGTGGCACCCAGAGACCACGGTGGTGGGCATGGGATACGAACCTAGATAGGATCAGTTCTGCCTAAGCTGCACCCATGCTGACTAACACAGGGAAAAGGACATGGCCATTCCAGGTGCTTCATCCCAACCCCCCCAGTGAGGGGCAGTGCTCTTATGCACAGAGCCCTGCAAATCTGCAGATATCCACAAACCATGTTTGGCATCCACATCCAATCCGCAATTTTGTATCCACGCAGGGCTCTGCTTAGGCAGCCAAAAGCATCCCAGCCCAGCTACTGGCCCTCCTGCCTTTCGCCCTGGTTGGCAATAAAAATTGTCCCTAGCCAAGCAAAAATATAGGCCATTTACCAGGTGGATAAGACAGGCAGTGGGGGAGCGGTGCTGGCAAAGAGCCTTTCCTAGAGGGGTCGCAGCGCCATCTCGTTCTTCTAGCAGAGCACCCTGCCTGGTGACCCAGCCTCGCCCCTGACCTGGGCTCTGAAATGCATCTGGGCACCCACTGCATTGCCAGTCCCAAAAAACCCAGAGCAGGCTGGGAATTTTCCAGTTAATTTTTTGTCGTTGTTGTTGTCAGCAAAATGCCAATTTTTCCAGCAGAAACGTTTCGGTTTGGAAAGGGGCAGCGTGTGTGTGTGTGCGGGGGCGGGGCGGGGCGGGGGGAGTTTCAACCTTTTCTACATGAAAAATTCCCGTTTTCTGGACAAACAGCTTTTTTGTTTTGAAATGAACGCTAAAGCATAGGGGGGTAACAATGGTCAAAACCACAATGAAAATGTAGCAGTTGACCCAAGCCAGATTTTTTTTTTTTTTTTTTGCAAGCTGTCAGTTTGCGCAAGTTTTCAAGATGGACTTTTCATCCTGATTTGGCAAGGGACATTTTTTTCGACCTCTCCAAAAATGTTTGCAGGACGGGAAGACCAGATCCCGCCCTGCTGTGCTGAGACCCCTGCGGAGATGACAGACAGGCCAGTGTGTGGCAGGATACTAATTCACGGTCACTTTCAGGGAGATGTTTCCAGAAAAGGTTGAAGGAGCAATGAATATCGGCAGAATCCAGGCCGGCAGCTAGAGAGAGCGGAGCGTTTGTGCCTCGAATTGCTGGGGGGGCGGGGTGCAGGGCAGGTTGGAAGACGAGCAAATGCCCAGATCTTCACAAGCTTCAGCTCATTCATTGCAAATGATGTTCCCCTTTGGGCAGTGCTGGCAGGTCAGGCTTGTGAGGGACTGCAGAGAACAGAACTAAGCCGGGCTCTTCCCCCAGGTCTCACAGGCAGGCCTGCTTGTTTCCTACAGCTGAGCAGGCTGGTAACTGGATCTGCAGGGCCTGCTGGCAGAGGCTACTGGAAAGCGAGGGGTGCAGAATGCCCCCTACAGAGGGTCGCTAGGCAGGGATGTGTCTGACAGGGAGACGCGTACAAACGGATTTCACCGAGGATCCCCCCTGCAGCCAAGGAAACACTTAGATCACCCCCAGTGACAAAGCTGGGACCAGAGTGATTGCAGGGACTCGGTGGCAGTGGGAGGAGACATGCTACAGAAATGGCCACAGCAGTTCTTTGCCCCATCCAGCCACTTCCCTCTGAGGGGCTCATAACACTTTACAATCACCAACGAATTCAAGCCGCAATGCCCCTTGTGAGGGTGGGGTCACTGTCCACATTTTACAGAAGAGGAAACCGAGGCACAGAAGGGCGTGACTTGCCCAGCATCATGGCAAAGCTAGAGAGACTCCCAGGACTCTGTTCTAACCACTGCCCCACTCTCCTTTCCCTTCAGGGCCTGACCAAACCACTGCCAGAGCAGTGGTCAAACACTCCAGGCCAATACACATGCCTACCTCTTGCTGATGCCAACGGGAGCCAAGCCAGGATGAAGAAACCAGCCTGGGCCACTTGGCATGAACGGGTACAGCTCCACTGGCACGGGATGTGTTTGAAGGTGAGATCTCAGGAGGGAATAGGGAAGATACATTCAGGATACATTTGATAGCTGCTTTCAACTACCTGAAAGGGGGTTCCAAAGAGGATGGCTCTAGACTGTTCTCAATGGTAGCAGATGACAGAACGAGGACTAATGGTCTCAAGTTGCAGTGGGGGAGGTTTAGATTGGATATTAGGAAAAACTTTTTCACTAAGAGGGTGGTGAAACACTGGAATGCGTTACCTAGGGAGGTGGTAGAATCTCCTTCCTTAGAGGTTTTTAAGGTCAGGCTTGACAAAGCCCTGGCTGGGATGATTTAACTGGGAATTGGTCCTGCTTTGAGCAGGGGGTTGGACTAGATGACCTTCTGGGGTCCCTTCCAACCCTGATATTCTATGATTCTATGATTCTAGGAACGCATCCCTCAGCCAGCCAGCCAAGTCTCTCAGCCAGCCAGCCACTTCCCCCAGAAAGACTATTTTTATCTTCGGCAGCACAAACACACCTGAGAACAGTGTGTGTGTGTGAGAGAGAGAGAGATGGGGTGGGAGGAAAGGGGAGAGAAAAAAATGCACGAATAAAAGTGTAAGTCAAGCAGGATGAAACAGACATGGCCATTTATGTACTGTGTGTCAGAGAGTGGGGGGGGGGCATGATTTCAAGTTAAAATTAGCCCTTCTAAAATAATAATGGCTGCACCTCCCGTCACCCCTGGATGTGGGAGCAAGCAGTGCAGCCTGACCACATCACCTATACGTCCAGCCATGCAATCTACTTGCCCACCCTTCCAAGGAGGATGGAGAAACCAAGGGTAACCAAGTTGCAGTGGGGGAGGTTTAGGTTGGATATTAGGGAAAACTTTTTCACTAGGAGGGTGGTGAAACACTGGAAAGTGTTACCTAGGAGGTGGTGGAATCTCCTTCCTTAGATATTTTAAGGTCAGGCTTGACAAAGCCCTGGCTGGGATGATTTAGTTGGGGATTGGTCCTGCTTTGAGCAGGGGGTTGGACTAGATGACCTCCTGAGGTCCCTTCCAACCCTGATATTCTATGATTCTATGTAATTCACTCACCTAAAGGGCAGGGGATGAATTGTTACTTGACCTAGGCCAGTGGGATTTTGCAGAGCAGGGCCAGTGCGTGTGTGGATCAGGCTCCTACAAAGCAGACAGCTGGGATAATGCATCTTCTGAGAGATTGTGTGTGCGTGAGTGTGAGAGAGAAGGCAGGATTTAAATGCAAACTGGGGAGTCAAAAATAGATAGTGCTGACTCTGCATTCTCTGTGTGCGAGCCACAGTCACATCCGTACACATTGTACGTATCCCTGCACACCCCAGGTAGATCACGTTCACACAAACCGACTCGAAAAAGCTATTAAAAATGTAAATCTGCAGAAGAGAAGAATGAGGGGGGATTTGACAGCAGCCTTCAACTACCTGAAGGGGGGTTACAAAGAGGATGGAATTCGGCTGTTCTCAGTGGTGGCAGATGACAGAACAAGGAGCAATGGTCTCAAGATGCAGTGGGGGAGATCTAGGTAGGATATTAGGAGAACTATTTCACTAGGAGGGTGGTGAAGCTCTGGAATGGGTTACCTAGGGAGGTGGTGGAATCTCCATCCTTAGAGGTTTTTAAGGCCCAGCTTGAGAAAGCCTTGGCTAGGATGATTTAGCTGGGGATTGGTCCTGCTTTGAGCAGGGGGTTGGACTAGATGACCTCCTGAGGTTCCTTCCAACCAGGGGCGGCTCTACCAATTTTGCCGCCCCAAGCAGTCGCCGCCGAATTGCCCAAAAGCCGCGGCGGCGGGAAGAGCAGCGGGGCTGCCGCCGAATTGCCGCCCCATTTTGAATGCCGCTCCAAGCACCTGCTTGGAAAGCTGATGCCTGGAGTTAGCCCTGCTTCCAACCCTGATATTCTATGATTCTAAGAGCTGGCAACAGCTCATTTCTGAATGAACGACGCAATGTGCTTTTAACGAACACAAATTACCTCCTACGCCCATTCCCCCTCTCTGAACAACCCCATCCAAGTTCCTTTATGCGGGCTCAAATAATACGAGAAGGGACGAAAGGTGCTAAGTTTTAAATAAACAAATTAGCGTCCTTGAAGAAAACAATGTGACCCGCTTCTTTATGACAAGGTCATTCTCACCCAGCTAACACCATCTCCAGTCTCCTCACCAGTCCCTTTTTTCCTTTCGATATTCACTAAAGCCATGTCAAGGCAGTTATATTTACTGCGACGCAGCTGTACACTTAGGGACTCGACAAGGGAGAAGGGGAAATCTAGATGTAATTAGATCTATCGGAACAAGGTCATAGGCTCTTCTCCTCCCTGGTAGAAATGATGGTTTTTAAAGCCATAATCTAAGCCATAATTCTTAGCAGCTGTGTCAAGGCAGTTTATGAAGGATTGAAGCTGTTTAAACCCAGAGCTAGTTTTGATTTTAAGACAATCTACAAGCAGACATTTCATCGTCAAAGTTGGAATCCCCCAAAATACCCTCCTACGCATATAAATACATTGCTGCTATTTAAAATCTGTACCAAGATTTAAGCTGAGCATCTCAGCAAATAAACACTATCAGCAGTTTCCAGACAAGGTTATTTATTTTTTAACCCATTTCCTTTTGCCATTTCTTTGATCAGAGCTGTTGATCAATACAGTACTTACTCCTGGGTTTAAAAGAGTGGTTTAGTTAAACACACACTTATAAATCCCAAATGTGCCAAAGACGATTTGTTTGGTTGGATTGGAAAGGGTTGGGACTTGAGTTAACAAGTGATTTCGCTTCATTGGGGAAGGCATTCTCTGTTCTTTTAGAGACCTCCTCATAGACCAACAAAAACCATGGCGACAATAGATAATGAGAGTTTTTAAATCTACAGTCCCCAAGGTCATTTTCCAACACATACACTCGCTCCCAAATCCGGTACAGATTTCTTCCCCTGTTCAAGACGCGTGGGTTTCATCGATATAAATAACCATCCCTCCAATGAGATGCCTATCACCCAACCTACCAAAGATCTATCTGCATAGATTCCAAGCTGTAGGATAGCTGGAATAACCGGGGCAAGTGAGATGACCGGACGCTATTAACACTCATACACAAATAAAAAGACAGACAAAACCTAGAGGCAAGGTTTTTCAGGACAAAATGGCCACACCAAAGGGGGAGGGGGGAAAAAACCCAAAAAAACCTTTCTACATCAACAACTATGTATCCAATTATACTAATTAAAGCACCTTGTTTTTACAAAGACATTTGTTTTCCTCCTTACCTGTGGTCTATACTCCGCTCTGCCACAGCCCTCTTTAAGTATCTGTCTCGCGTGATATTATGAAGGATGCTCTGGCAGGGATACAGGAAGGAAATAGCTCATGGGTACCAGAACGAGCATTAGCATCGCAGCCTTCTACACACACACTGAACATTGGGAGAGTCCATTGTAACAGCCCAGGGAAGGGTGGTGGCAGGACCGGCTGCTATAGAAAATGAAACAGAGAAGGAGGAGGGGTTGTCTTTTTTTTTTAATGAACCAGGAAAAAAAAAGAGAATGCCTCCCCCAGCCGGTTACCCATCCATGTGGGAATGTTCTGCAAGATCAGGTTGCCTCCGTCAGGGACGAGATTTCAGTTTAACCTGCTTCACTGAAATGCACTGAAGGAGGTGAGACTGACTGATGGTGTATTATTAGTCAGTTTCATCTGATAGCTGCCCCTGGACAGCTTTGCTGGGAGGAATGGCAGCAGCAGAAAGATACTTTGTGTTTGTGTTTGTTTTTGCTCGGAGATGCTCGCAGTCACCTATCGCAATTTTTCGCCCTCCCTCTTCCCCCCCAACCCATCACAACCGCAGAGACACAGCACGCTGCATTTAAATGTGATTTTTCAAACAGGAATCAGTGGCTTTTTTGTGTGGGGGGGAGGAAAACCAAACAAACCCAAATCCTTGATGTTAGCCATTTGAATTACACATCTCAATACAGCAGAGTTAAACTATCTAGATTCTCTGGCCCCCGTTACTGGGGGTATTCGAGCGGCTCGGTCTTGGAGTTATTTTATCCTCACCACGCTCCAGTGAGGTAGGATGGAGAACTGAGGCACGGAAAGATTAATTGACTTGCCCAAGGTCACTCAGAGAGTCTGTAGTGAAGCAGGGAATTGAAGCCAAGTCTTGTAGATCCTAGGTTAGCATCCTAACTGCGGGATTATCCTTCCTCTGTGCATGAGCTGCACACAGCCACCGCCTAAGGCCTGGCCCACACTAAACATTTTAGACTGACAGAGCTCCATCGCTTTGCGGTGCAAAAAAGGCAACCTGAGCGCTGCAGCTGTGCCAACCTAACCTCTGGGGTAGAGGTGGCTGAGTCAATGGAATAATCCTTCCGTTGACCTTGGTGCCACCGCTGGGGGAGGGGCAGTTCCTACAGAGCTGGAAAAAAAACCTTCAGCCGCTGCAGAATAGTTGACACGATGGGGATCTCTGCCGCTGGAGTTCCCGCTGCGGAGACAAACCCTGAGTAATGCAGGGTGCACAGTGGGCTTGGAAGATCAACTGCGGTCTGCAACAGTGCCACAACCTTCCAACTTCCATGGCATTAGTAGGGCTTACCTTTCAATCAGCCACCAAAGTTTCTTCGTTATGGTGTTTCATTTCCCTTGGAGAGGAGGAAGTGGGTTGGGTTTGGGGGTTTTTTTTTTTGGTTGGTTGGTTTTTTAAGCGGGGGAAAGTTTACAGCAAAGAGTCCAGTGAATGCATCCGATGAAGTGAGCTGTAGCTCACAAAAGCTTATGCTCAAATAAATTGGTTAGTCTCTAAGGTGCCACAAGTACTCCTTTTCTTTTTGCGAATACAGACTAACACGGCTGCTACTCTGAAACCTGAAATAATATTGTAAAAAACCTGTGGTTACAGAGGACTTCACTGTTACTGCCATGATACCGTTCAGGACTTCACAGAAACAGCAAGGATAGAATTCTAATCCTCCTGTGCCAAATGTGTAGGGCCTTGCCACTTGAGCTAAAGGAGAATCACCGTTAGGTGTATGCAGTATAGGGCCAATGACACACAGCTAAGCAGTTCCAATTATGTACAGGGGAGGGCAGTGGTGCAGGCAGTAGCCAGCTCCTTAAATTATCTTATTTGGATCCCAAGCCTCAGGTAACAAAGCATCAGAGGGAGATACACTTTCTTCCAACACTGAACAAGGAACTTTAATAAGTAAAACGGTATCATCCCTGAAGCTCTCCCGTATCTCTTGCTCCGCTCCTGCCTAGAACCTTCCCCAGCCCTCTGTCCAGGCTGACTCCTTTGTACAAGCTTAAAAGAAACAATCTTTACTCAAAACCCAAGAGCCATGAACTCAGAGGATCTTTCTAAGCAGTCACACCTTGTTTAGGTAGATTTATAAAACAGTCATCAAGTTTCCTTCAAATACATATATTGTTTGTATTATGTTAGCACCCAAAGCATGCCCCTCCCACCCACCCACTCCCCAAGATCGGGGTCTCATTGACATAGACAAGAGGGGAAGGGGACTTGCCCAAGGTCACCCAGCTGATCAGTGGCAGCGCTGGGACTAGCATCCAGGTCTGCTGAGCCACTGGGCAGTGTCCTACTCCGTGGGTCACATGCCTTTCCCGCCAAGATAATCAAACAACAAGCAACGGTTAACAACGAACGCCCCGAGCCAATGGCAGACAAAGGACACTTCCGCCGGCCTCTGTACAAACCTTCGCCAACCAAACTCCAACCAACTTCATCCAAAGGGCTGAGCACGGAGTGGGGCCTTTGAATAGCCATACGCATCGGGCCCAATTTTCCATTGCCCTGGCCTGACACAGTTATTCACCTCTGTGCAAAGTGCAACTGCATCAGAATGGGGATGTATCATATAGACTTCCCAAGAGGTGTTTGTTTATTTATTTAAAGTCCTTATCTGTCCCCCATTACCGTGGTATCTGAGCACCTCGCAATCTTTGATGAATTTATCCTTGCCACCCCCCTGTGAGTTACAGCTGTGCTGTTAGCCCCATTGTAAAGATGGGGGAAACTAAGGCACGGAGCGACTAAGTGACTTGCCCAAGGTCATACAGGGAGTCTGTGGCAGAGCAGAGAATTGAACCTAGCTCTCCTCGGTCCAGGCTAGTGCCCTAACCACTATGTCATCCTACCTCTCAAAAACCCAGGACAATGAAGAATCTGACCCTGTGACTTGGGCCATTCCAGAGCAGAGGACACCTTGCCACTACGACTCCAGGGCTGATGGCTTATGTGCTTTGGCCAGCGGAGACCCAACTCACAAAAATATCTCTAGTCTGGACAGCACTAAAGCATGTGCGAGTCTCACTGAAGCCAGGGGGACTTAAGCATATGCTTAAAGTTTAGCACACACTTAAGTGCTTTCCTGAGTCAGGGCCCCTCCCCAGGGTACAAAGCCAGGAGAGACATTGCGTCTGTTCCTGCTGCAAATGCCAGCTCAGCTAGTGCCCTCAGTAGAGAGGCCAAGGAGAATCAGCCACCCAGAGACCAGACTCCCCTCTGGTGCCTGCATTTCGGGGGGGGGAAGGGCACACATGGGGCAGTGCAAGAGGAAGCTTGCAGTGCAGCTAGGCATGAGCTGCAGGGAAAGGCGGGCCCATCAGTCCCCACAGAGGAGGAGTGTGACATCATCCAGGATCTATGCAGGCTGCGAAATCCACCTCTGAAAAAAAAGGCCTTGGTTCTCATGCAGGGCTGAAGCCAGAGACTGACTTCCTGTTGAACTGAACGATCTTCCTGGGAGCCCAGGGAAATGGGGCAGGTGAAACTGACCAGCAAGGTCAGTTCACCGCCTCTGCCCGGCCACTCACATCCACCCTGCTCAGACTGCAGCATCAAGGCCAGTTTGGAGGACTCCTGAACACATGGCTGCAGTCTCAGCAGGTCAACTCTGCAGCGCCTGGCGAATGATTGACAGTTCAACAACTGTCTCTGCAGAGACTCTGCTGCCCGTCAGTGTGACAGCCGTGCAGGTGACATGGCCTCCGGTGAAGCATAATTGTGCAAGCAGGTGGGAAGAGATAGGGTAGACGGCTGGTGCAATGGCTTCCCCAGCCCTGGGTTCAAATCCCAGCTTTGACCACAAGTGAAATGGATTTGAGGAGTCTCAGCTTAAGGCCGCATCGAGACGGGAACCTTTTCTCTGGTATAACCTATGGTTTGAATTTAAACGGACATTGTTACACTGGCATTAACCCACTCGCCCATGTGGGCACACTTAATCCAGTACCAGAAGTTCAGTGGATGTCACCGGGGAAGGGCTGTATAATCTATTGGTATAATTAGGTAACATAGATCAGCCCTTGTCCTTAGGAGAGATTCACCCACAGCACAAAAATGTCCATATAGATTAGCACTGTGCCTCAGTACCGAGACACCATTCGTGCTATACAGCTTGGGGCTTATTTTTGCAGAAGATGGTTGACTTTCATGAGCACTTTCTATAGGCTTCTGTCAGACCATTGATTCAGGGCATCAAGCAAGCCTGCCGGATCTGAGGCAGTGACTTGGCAGATAGCTTTGTTGACAGAAGAGCTCGATAACAGAATGGAAAGCTGCAGCGAGATCTCGAACACGCTGATGACATGGTCTTGTTGGCTCACATTGGTGGGTCGCTGCAGCCAATGGCCCACCTGGTCAGGCAAGAAACAGGATGCATCAGTCTGGTTATTAATCCAGGTAAAAGTAAGTCGCCGGCCTTTACCATGGGAGCTCTAGAGTATAAACAGCTCAGCATTAACCTGTCTGGATGGGACATGGAGCAGGTGACAACAGCCAAATACCTGGGCAATGTCAGAGTGGGAGAGGATGCACAAAGGATGCGGATGTTCGTATAGCACCAGTTGCTGCCCCGTTCTGGGCTATTCATCAGCCTTTGTGGGGACGCCGTGACATCAGGTTTGCTAGGAAGCTGTGGATCTACAGAACCGCAGGTATAGCCGCTCGATGGCACGGCACTGAAACGCGGGTGCTGAGCAAGGCTGAAGAACACCAGGTGGCTGTTTATGATTCTTGCCGTCTTCATCAGCCTCTCCACAGTCAGTGGCAGGACAAGATCTGCAACAAGAACATCCAAAGCTGAACCCAGCAGCTGCCGCTGTAGTTCAGTTTCGGCAGCTTTCTCAGTATTATCAGGATGGAAGACCAAACGCGTTACAAAGCATGTGTGCCCAGGAATGCCGCTACGCAGCTGGAGATCACAGGGACACTAAAAGCTTTGGAGGCATGATAAGATCGCCAGTGACGGACATACATTGACCATCCAGTCAGACCACCTGAAGGACCTAGCTGGAGATCGATCCGGATGGTGTTTGATCTGCAAGAAGGCTACGTCCCTTTGCAATTTGTCTCGATGATGATGATACTTCTATTAGAAAGTTTTCCAAATTACACCAAGCTAGTTATACAGGTTGGTTATGCTGGTGTAACCTTGATGGAAACACTGTTTTAGTTTAGCTTAAACCCCTCCCCAAATATAAACTAAACCAAAAAAAGCCACTCTTACTGGCCTGGCCCACACATAGATTTTGCACCGATGTAAATGTAGGGGTATAATTTTTAGCAATGCAGCCTCTAGTGTGGATGCAGCTACACTGATACAAAGGTGCCTTATACCAGTGTACCTTATTCCCCTTCCATATGGGGATAACCTATACCAGAATAACTCCCTTTATACCAATATAACTGAATTCCACATTAAGGGATTTTACAGCTTCAACTATACTGGTGTAGCTAAGCATTACAACTTCCATGCATGGACAAAGCTTTATACCAGAACAAGAGTGTCCACACGGGGGTTATTCTGGTATCACAATCACTTCATTTCTTGATGCCTTTCCTGGTTATACAGGATCAAAGTGCCCACAATTCTTTGCCACTCCTTCCAGTCCATGGCACTAGTTCACAGGCCATGGAGTTCCAGTCCTTTTCAGACTACTACTGACAGATTCTTTCCATCAGATCCTCAGTCTTGCATGTCCTTTCTCGCTGTCCTCTTCCTCCCGTGTTTTCTTTGCTGGCTGTTCTCATCACACATCCAGTCTATCTCAAACCTGTGCTCTCCAGCCCCAAGTTCATCTTCCCCTGAATTTCTGCCATGGGCTCTGTTTACCTTCTGCTTGCCTGCCTTCTTACTATCTGTATCTTTCTTTCTTCCAGCTCTGTAAGACCAGCCGCTCCCCAACCATGGAGCGGGCAGGTACAAACACATGTGGTACCCACAAACTCCCATTTTAGGGGATACTGAAAAAGCCTTCCTGTGCAGGCAAGACCTTAGACTGAAGAGGTAAGGCAGAGGGACCAGTATCTTTTCCCCTCCTCTTCCACCAGAGAGGTTCACAGCAACGTGAGGAAAAGACCAAATTCTCAGGCTGCAGGAAACCACAGTACATAAGAACGTAAGAACGGCCATACCGGGTCAGACCAAAGGTCCATCCAGCCCAGCATCCTGTCTATTGACAGTGGCCAAGGCCAGGTTCCCCAGAGGGAGTGAACCTAACAGGTAATGATCAAGTGATCTCTCTCCTGCCATCCATATCCACCCTCTGACAAACAGAGTCTAGGGACACCATTCCTTACCCATCCTGGCTAATAGCCCTTAATGGATTTAACCTCCATGAACTTATCCAGTTCTCTTTTAAACCCTGTTATAGTCCTAGCCTTCACAACCTCCTCAGGCAAGGAGTTCCACAGGTTGAATGTGCACTGAGTGAAGAACTTCTTTTTATTTGTTTTAAACCTGCTGCCCATTAATTTCATTTGGTGGCCCCTAGTTCTTATATTATGGGAACCAGTAAATACCTTTTCCTTAGACACTTCCTCCACACCACTCACGATTTTATAGATCTCCATCGTATCCCCCCTTAGTCTCCTCTTTTCCAAGCTGAAAAGTCCTAACCTCTTTAATCACTCCTCATATGGGACCTGTTCCAAAACCCTAATCATTTTAGTTGCCCTTTTCTGAACCTTTTCTAATGCCAGTATATCTTTTTTGAGATGAGCGTACCACATCTGTACGTAGTACTCAAGATGTGGGCATACCATGGATTTATATAAGGGCAATAAGATATTCTCCGTCTTATTCTCTATCCCTTTTTTAATGATTCCTAACATCCCGTTTGCTTTTTTGACTTCTGCTGCACACTGCATGGATGTCTTCAGAGAACTATCCACGATGACTCCAAGATCTTTCTCCTGATTAGTTGTAGTTAAATTAGCCCCCATCATATTGTATGTATAGTTAGGGTTATTTTTTCCAATGTGCATTACTTTACATTTATCCACATTAAATTTCATTTGCCATTTTGTTGCCCAATTACTTAATTTTGTGAGACCTTTCTGAAGTTCTTCACAGTCTGCTTTGGTCTTGACTATCTTGAGCAGTTTAGCATCATCTGCAAACTTTGCCACCTCGCTGTTTACCCCGTTCTCCAGATCATTTATGAATAAGCTGAATAGGAATGATCCTAGGACTGACCCTTGGGGAACACCACTAGTTACCCCTCTCCATTCTGAAAATTTACCATTTATTCAAACCCTTTGTTCCCTGTCTTTTAACCAGTTCTCAATCCATGAAAGGATCTTCCCTCTTATCCCATGACAACTTAATTTACGTAAGAGCCTTTGGTGAGGGACCTTGTCAAAGGCTTTCTGGAAATCTAAGTACACTATATCCACTGGATCCCCCTTGTCCACATGTTTGTTGATCCCCTCAAAGAACTCTAATAGATTAGTAAGACACGATCTCCTTTTACAGAAACCATGTTGACTTTTGCGCAACAATTTATGTTCTTCTATGTGTCTGACAATTTTATTCTTTACTACAGTTTCAACTAATTTGCCCAGTACTCACGTTAGACTTACTGGTCTGTAATTGCCAGGATCACCTCTAGAGCCCTTCTAGAACAACTTCACTTCCACCCAAGGGTCTCCAGATACTGTGTAAACATTCATAAAGCTTCCCAGCCGGTAGAGGAGTATTATCACCATCTTACAGATGGGGAAACAGAGGCAAGGGAGTCACAATTGAGGTGAGTCATCAGAGCTGCCTCATGGCCCAGGACTAGAATAGCAGGGGGTGCTGCAGGTTGTATTTGAAGGGCATCAGCATGTGGAGAGGGGTGGGGGGAAGAACCCCAGGACTTGAATAGCAGGGGAGCTGTGGATTGGAGGCATCGGCAGAGAAGAATTGTGAGTCAGGATTAGGGTGAAATGGCAGTGCTGTGTAGGGGCCCAGGGATAGCGTGGGGGGGCGTCTATGGGTCATGATCAAGGAGCTACAGCAGAATCAGTCTGGGGGAAAGGTTAGAACTGTCAAGTCCTTTAGCCCTGAAGTGTAGGAACTTACATAAAAACAAAGTTCTACAACGCCTAATGGGCGCAGAAACATTTCCATTCAGTTTAAACCTCATGGGATGAAAAACAGAGGAGCTGGTTTCTTCTTAATTAACTTTTCCTCCTGGGTGCCAGAAACACTCAACTATGCTAGCACTGGAGAAGCAGAAAGCGAACCTGACAAGGCCTAGCCCTCTCCTTAAAGCAGGATTAGGCACAAGGGTGGAATGTATGTGCGAAATAAAAAGAAATCACTCCGCACTGGTCTGTTAACGCAAACAGTAAAACTCCCGTCAGACTCACTGAGAGCAGAGTCTGGCCAGCACTGAGCGATGCTGCAAATCCCACCTTAGGGATTAATCAATAACAGACTCCTAGAAAGGGAAGGTTGGAAGGAACCTCACCTCGTTTATGCCCCCGTGCTGAGGCAGGACTCCATAGCTCTTTTCAGGCATAGATATCAAAGCACTTTTACAAAAGAGGTTGGCTTCATTATCCCCGTTTTATGGATGGGGAAACTGAGGCACAGAGAGTAGATGTAACTTGCCCATTGTCACTCAGCAGGCCAGTAACAGAGCCAAGGATAGAACCCAGCTCTCCTGCACCCCAGTCCTGTGCAGTAGCTACCAGGCCAAAGGAAAATACCCAGACAAAACCTGTGGAGTTCTCTGGTACCTTGGGCAAGTGCCTTCATGGGGAGAATATACCAGGTACTACAGGGCCCCTTAATCTAGCGGGGAAAGGCAGAACAAGAAGCAATGGCTGGAAGCTGAAGCCAGACCAATGGAAGTTAGGAAAAAGGTGTCAATTTTTAACAGGGAAGGTGACTAATCAGTGGAACAAACCGCCAAGGGAAGTGGTGGATTTTCCATATTTTGAGGTCTTCAGATCCAGACTGCATTCCTCTCTGGACGACGCTTTAGCCAGACACAGGTTATTAGGCTGAATAGAGGGGTAACCAGGGGAAATTGTCTGACCTGTGTCAGGGCTGGCCTTAAAAATCTATCCCTGTATTACATCTATCAGTCAAGCCACCAGATGAACTTTCACACTAGGCTCCACTGCCCTTTGCTGTTAGGCCCCCATGCCTTTCTCCGTACATCTGTCCTGCCAGCACCTCAGAGCAGGCACCTTTCCCGCCTCACACGTGTCACAGCGATTGATAGAGTCTCTGCCCAGGTCAAACACCGCGCAGAGCGTTAAACCAAATGGTGACAAGTCCGTTCGGTTCTCAGGGCTCTGAATCTGACCTCACTTAGGCAGGGCGGGATAAAGGGACATCCCCACTACTGTCCATTGAATCGGGGGGAAGCTGGTTTAAGCGAGGGGAGAGCCAGACCACGGTGGGTAGGAAGAGGCTGATCACTTAGTTGGGGATTAGTCCTGCTTTGAGCAGGGGGTTGGACTAGATGACCTCCTGAGGTCCCTTCCAACCCTGATATTCTATGATTCTACACCCCTATACTGCAGCCCTGAGTGGTTTCTGGTGGCTTCCCAACCCAGAGAACACTGAGAGCCAATAGTGTTTGTTCTGCCATCGGTATCTGAAATAGCAGCAGCGGGGAAGAGGCCGTGAGGAAAGGCCCACGCCCAGGAAATGGATGTTGGTATAAAGAGATTCTCTCCCTTCAAGTCAGCTCCATTCTATCCCTGACAGATCGAGTGGTCCGATCCACGGATGGGGAGCCAGGAATGCTGGGTTCTGTTCCCGACCGAAAGGGCATGCGGTCGAGTGGTTTGATCCAGCGATGGGGAATTCAGGACACATGGGTCCTATTGCTAGCACTGTCAGAAACCCTCCTTCCCACGCAGCCACCTCCTTACCTGCTCCCTGCGTCCATACACACGGAGAGGTGGCCCACCCCCCAGTGGTGCCAGACAACAAAACAATCCGCGTTGCCAAAAGTTACGCTGGTGAAACGGGCTCTAACTGGGGGGGAAGGCACACTCTGACCAGAGCCAGCTAGTCACGCCTACAGCTTCCCCGATCCTGAGCGCCACGTCAACAAATGGAGCGAAGACCCAGCAAGTCCCCTTCTCCCTTGTCGAGTCCCTAAGTGTACAGCTGCGACGCAGCAAGTCCGCACTCCCGCAGCCCACTTTTAAGATGCAGTTAAGCAGCGGCGAAGGCTATTAAAGACGGAATCACTGCCCCAGCTCATGCCATATGCCGTTTATTACTCATCCTGGGATTCCCCTGAGAAGCTTTTATCATCAGAAACTGCAGCAGCATTTTATTGCTCTTCTATCCGTTATTATTTGTGGCTGTGTAAATACCACGGTCTTGCTGGAGATTAAACAAGGATCTCAGGCCGTCCGTATAGATCTGTTGCCATTCAAGGATGTGGAGATGCTGGAATGGGACTCAGGAGGTTTATTAAAGGTTGTGTCACCTAGGAGCCTCAGTCAAGGATCAAGTGCAATTATGCCGGGCGCTGTACATTTTTATGACTATTAGGAGCATTACAGGAGCACCTACAAGTCCGTCTTGGCTCAAGATCCCACGGCGCTAGGCGCTGTACAAAGAAATGGTCCCTGCCCCAATGAGCAAGCACTCTAAGGAGATCCGGGTTCAATTCCTGGCTCTGCCACAGACCTGCTATGTGGCCTGGGGAAAGTCACTTAGCCCAAGGTTTCAATAAGTGACTGGCCATTTGGGAGAGTCTAACACCAGATGCTTTAAAGGAGCCCTGAGGTCCAGATGCTGGCTCCTCACCACTTCCTGAGCATCAGACCCTTTGAAGGCACCTCACATGGGGCACCCAGGAGATCACTCTGGAACATCTTGGCCTCTCCTGGACTCCCCATCTGTAAAACAGGGATAATAAATCTGCTACTTAGATTTCGAGGGCCGGCTTTTTCCAAATGTGCCAGTGGAAATCAATGGGAGTTAGTAGGAGTCTAAATAGTGTTAAGCTCTGGGGCAGGGACTGTCTCTAGGCAACACAGTGAGGCCTTGATCTCTCTTGGGGCTACCAGAATATACATAATAATGAAAGTTGGATTAAGGGGGAGGGGGGACAGACAGCCCTGAAGGTCCTTGGGGATTCTGAGATCAGGGCCAGGCAGAGCAGCAAGGGGGCTGGCTCCCTACACAGGCTCACTGGGTCAGCCTGCCTCAACCCTGCCCTTGCGGGGATGGGAGGGGATTTCAATCCTTGGCTGACACCTTTGTGGGAAGCCTCAGTAGAGAGCCTCTCCATTAGTTACCAATTGTTCAATGGCCACCGGGAACCAAATTGAGACAGACACACACACACACACACAAACTCATCTCGCACAGGAATTTATTTCCATTGCGGGGGGCGGGGGGGTTGGAGGCAGGAGGGGAAAAAAACATTTCAGCTAGGATCTGTTTGAAAAGAATCATTTTCCACCCATTTTGCCAAGTCTGTTGGTAGCCTTAACAACCACCTCCCTGAGTGGCAGGCTGTGAAATTAAATCCAACTGTACCGTAAATGGCACCAAATTACAGGCTGTAATTGTCCTACTGCCTGGGCCCTTTCAGAGCTTTCATTGTATGGCATTTCGGCTTCTCAGAACTGAAGAATACAAACAGAGGAAGCAGACGCTTTGATGGGCCCCTGCAGAGCAGCCACGGCTGTGAGGAACACGGCTGTTATGGGGGACTGCAGGACTGGTTAAGCACCTGCATTGCAAGGTGATATTAGATATAAGAGATATTAAAGATTAGGGCAGCACAGATCTGATACAGTGAATTATCAAAGATGCCAGGCGGGGGCGGGAATAGGAGAGGATCCATTCTAGGGCTAAGTGACTTTCTCCAGGCCACGCAGAAGGTCTGTGGCAGAGCCTGGAATTGAACCCAGATCTCCTTAGCGTGCTTGCTCTAATGGGACATGGAGACTTTCTAGGCTGCAGATCTAGCCCATGTTTATTGTGACTGAAGTTTATCTCTGGCTCCTGGCTGATGGGCAGTCAGTTGCTGGGATCAAGCTAGCGTGTGAGTAGATCCCTCTCTTCCGGGCTCTGGGGCAGATATAAATCAGGGAAGATGCATCGTCAGAGAGCGCTGCCTTTGGAAGAAAAGCCCATCACGCAGGCAGAGATGTACTGCAGATTGAATTAAAGGGCGGCCAGTTGAGAAATGATACAGGGAAATGTACCATCGAGTCATGGATTCTAAAGCCAGATGGGATCATCTAGTCTGACCTCTGCAGGCCAGAGAATTTCACCCACCTACCCCTGCATGGAACCCAATCACTCATTTTTTGACTCAAGGGTCACTTCCAGAAAGGCAGCCAGCCTGGATCTGAAGCCCTCAAGAGATGGAGAATCTACCGCTTCCTTTGGCAGTTTGATCCAGTGGTTAAAGATTTGTGCCTTATTCCTAATTTGAATTTGTCTGGCTTTAACTTTCAGCCCTTAGTTCTTGTTCTGCCTCTTCCTGATAGATTATATTAGGGAGCCCTTTGGTCCCTGGTATATTCTCCCCAGAGGATAGTTAATTATAATCGGTGCAACCCCTGGAGTGGACATGGTTACACCAATATAGCTTATTCCCCTTCCCAGACAGCAATGAGCTGTGCAAGCATAAGCACTTACTGCTGTATCTGCATCCCCAGGCTGGGTAGGGAATCCTACTGCTTCAACTATACCAGTCCAGTTAAAATACTACAACGTGTTTGTGTACACACAGCCCTTAATAAGAAAAGGAGGACTTGTGGCACCTTAGAGACTAACCAATTTATTAGAGCATAAGCTTTCGTGAGCTACAGCTCACTTCCTCAGATGCATATCGTGGAAACTGCAGCAGGCTTTATATATACACAGAGAATATGAAACAATACCTATTCCCACCCCACTGTCCTGCTGGTAATAGCTTATCTAAAGTGATTTCCAGCACAAATCCAGGTTTTCTCACCCTCCACCCCCCCACACAAATTCACTCTCCTGCTGGTGATAGCCCATCCAAAGTGACAACTCTTTACACAACGTGCATGACAATCAAGCTGGGCTATTTCCTGCATAAATCCAGGTTCTCACATCCCCCCCACCCCCATACACACACAAACTCACTCTCCTGCTGGTAATAGCTCATCCAAACTGACCACTCTTCAAGTTAAAATCCAAGTTAAACCAGAACATCTGGGGGGGGGGGTAGGAAAAAACAAGAGGAAACAGGCTACCTTGCATAATGACTTAGCCACTCCAAGTCTCTATTTAAGCCTAAATTAATAGTATCCAATTTGCAAATGAATTCCAATTCAGCAGTTTCTCGCTGGAGTCTGGATTTGAAGTTTTTTTGTTTTAAGATAGCGACCTTCATGTCTGTGATCGCGTGACCAGAGAGATTGAAGTGTTCTCCGACTGGTTTATGAATGTTACAATTCTTGACATCTGATTTGTGTCCATTTATTCTTTTACGTAGAGACTGTCCAGTTTGACCAATGTACATGGCAGAGGGGCATTGCTGGCACATGATGGCATATATCACATTGGTGGATGTGCAGGTGAACGAGCCTCTGATAGTGTGGCTGATGTTATTAGGCCCTGTGATGGTGTATGTAGGCTTAAATAGAGACTTGGAGTGGCTAAGTCATTATGCAAGGTAGCCTGTTTCCTCTTGTTTTTTCCTACCCCCCCCCCCCCCCCCCAGATATTCTGGTTTAACTTGGATTTTAACTTGAAGAGTGGTCAGTTTGGATGAGCTATTACCAGCAGGAGAGTGAGTTTGTGTGTGTATGGGGGTGGGGGGGATGTGAGAACCTGGATTTATGCAGGAAATAGCCCAGCTTGATTGTCATGCACATTGTGTAAAGAGTTGTCACTTTGGATGGGCTATCACCAGCAGGAGAGTGAATTTGTGTGGGGGGGTGGAGGGTGAGAAAACCTGGATTTGTGCTGGAAATCACTTTAGATAAGCTATTACCAGCAGGACAGTGGGGTGGGAATAGGTATTGTTTCATATTCTCTGTGTATATATAAAGCCTGCTGCAGTTTCCACGATATGCATCTGAGGAAGTGAGCTGTAGCTCACGAAAGCTTATGCTCTAATAAATTGGTTAGTCTCTAAGGTGCCACAAGTCCTCCTTTTCTTTTTGCGAATACAGACTAACACGGCTGCTACTCTGAAACCACACAGCCCTTAATGACACACAACCAAAGCACAGAGGAGAAAAGGCAAGCCGTATAATCACAGTCCCAAGGATCAGTGGTAGATACTCTCTTTCAAAACCCACGCATAGATAGAATCACACTCACCAAGCACCTCTACTCCGTCTCAGCTCAGTGCCTATAAACCTGTGGCTCTGGAGGCCGGGCCATTAGGCCGTGAGCTAGCTCAGGTGTAACTTGATAGCTAGCTCTTCAATGGACACATCTGGTGCTGGATGCAGGTGTATAATTACTTCCCCCCTCGTAGCTCTGCTCTGTTCCTTAAAGGGGGTATGACTGTGAATCGGTTCCTGTTGTCATCCCTGTATTGCAGGGGGGGAAACTGAGGCAGAGAGAGGTGGAGGTTTAGCCCCATCACACAGTGAGTCAGTGGCAAAGCCAGAAATAGATGCAGTCAAGAGTCCTGACCCCCAGTCCCCTCCTCTAACCTTTTAAGCAGCTGTTTTCCTATAGGTCTAGCAAGGCAGCTGCAAAGGGCATCTTACGATCCTCCCAGTGAGGGATGAAAAATAACCAGGCTGAAGTCTGGTCAGCAGCAATTGCAGAACGTGGTCCCCAGAGAGAGGGCAGAGCAGATATTAAGGTGATATGACATGTGATTAAAGCCAAAAGGCTGACTGCGCTGGGTTTGTGGAATAGCCCGCGATGGCATCACAATCCACAGCAACATAAACACCACACTCTTGCAGTCAAGAACTTCATGGTGTCACGTGGGCCCAGCCACTCGATAGGCAGTGTGGGTGAGAGGGTAGTGCACAGGAGGGGGACTCGGGAGAGTTGGGTTCTATTCCTGGCTGTGCCACAGGCCTGCTGGCTGACCGTGGGCAAGTCACTTCATTGCTTTGTGTCTCAGTTTCCCCATCTGCAATCTGGGGATAATGATACTGACCTCCTTTGTAAAGTGCTTTGAGATCTATGGATGTGCAGTGCTAGATAAGAGCTGGAGATATGTTATAAGAAGTATTTCTAAGGTACAGAGTATCCAAGGCTAGACTTTTCAATGGATCCTAAGTATCAAGGTGCCCAACTCCCATTGGCATCCATTGGGAGCTGAGTGCCTAACTCCCTTAACAATAGTCTCTAGTTCTTTTCATCAGCAGCTCTCAAAGACCTGTACAAAGGAGATCGGTAACATCACCCCGTTTTTCCAGCTGGAGAAACTGAGGCAGGCAGCATGGCAGTGGCTTGCCCAAGGTTACCCAGCAGACCAGTGGCAGAGCCCAGAATAGAACCCAGGTCTCCTGAGCCCAGGCCAACTTTCTACCCACTAGGCCCCACTGAGTGAACCACACCATTGCAAAGTACACCCACAGTCCTGCTAAGGAAGGGGCCAAGGGCTCCCACGGGAGCAGATGGGCTCATTGTATGCCGGGTCTGATCCTTCTCCCCTGCCATGAGTGGGTGCAGCCAGATGTTTAGCCCCAGGTGCACTCGATCAAGGCTGCTCCAGCCGTCGCTCCTGCGAGAGGAGCCAGCAGGAAGGTAGCAGTGTTGGGCTGATGCCTCGGCCTCGCTCCTACAAGGCATTTAGGTGCCTAACTCCCATCGAGTTTTAGGAGTTGGGCACCCAAATGCCTATGAGGAGCCAGGCTCTTGTTTCCCACCTGTGGATTTTTATTTTGGGCAGTGACACCTAGTGGCCAGAGGGGCAGGGTTTTAATGATTGCTGTTGAGGTTGAGTTCAGTATCCAGCGAGGCAAACGAACTGAGGCCCCCCACCCCACAGCAGCACAGCAGGCTCTGGCCCAGAGAGACCGAAGAGCCAGGCCCACAGCTACACCCGCGCTGCTGCAATCCTGGTAGCACCGGCAGCGGGATAAACTCGCCCTGCCCTGGGCCTCGCGTGCTGGGCTCCGACAGGAAGGGTTTTATAGCATTCATTTTTGCTTCCAAACTATTAGGGCTGCAACAGTGATTCTGTCAGGACGACCCCCTTCCTCCTAACCCGAAACGTTCCCAGGGCCGCCCCCACCAACCCCTGAGTCACAGCTCCCCAGCTGCTGTAGCGGGTCAGTGCGCTAGCCAGCTGGCCTAGTGGTCAGGCAGTTCTCAACCATCTGCTCATTCTGGAGATGGTCCCACCTCAGTCCCTCCTGGGCGTCCCTTCTTCTCCCCAGGGGTCTGGCATGACAGAGGGGAATGGGAGCAGGGAAAAAGGAACCCAGGCCCTCCCACTCCACGGGGTCCCAACCCAGGGCTCTAAAGGGATGTTGCAGTGTCCGGTCCCCTCCTTGGTCCACCCTAGTTTAAACAGCCTCCTGGGTTGCTTCCTACCGGACTGTGGTTCCTCCGGTTGGGGGCATGCTTAGACTGCCGGGGGGAGACACATCCCATTCTTCGGGGCCTCTTGGGGGTTTCAGCTCACAAAGGTGTGTGGAGGTGAGGGGGAGGATATGGATTTCCACTTTTGAGCCGCTCTTCCCACAGCTCCTAGTGCCCTTTTAAAAGGTCCCTCCACCTGGAGTACGCCCTGCAGCTGCTAAGGGGTGGGGCCTCCCTAGCCCAGTAGTGCCCTATGTCTTGCTCCGGTTAGTGTGGAGTCCGTCAGCCCCCACAAGTCTAAGAGAATTTCCCAGCTTGTCCCTTTGGCTGGATCCCTACCCCTCTGCATCCTTCCACTGACTACCCCTGCTGCATTGCATCAGACACAAACTTCTGGTCTTCCTCTGCAACGCCCTTCACAGCCACTCCCCTAATCATCTCTCATTCACTATGGGAAGGTCAAGTCCTGCCTGTGAGCAGACCACGAGGCAGCCTCCACAGCCTCCTTGTTACACTTCCAAACGAGCACCTCCAGCCTTTCTCCCACTGCCTTTAAACTCCCACAAAGCTACCTCGTTAGCCTCCTTCAAATCCCACCTTACAACTTCCCCTGTGCCTACAAAAAACTGAACAGCGACCAGGCAGCTGGTGTGCTGACTCCCCTGCCTGGCATGCTGGTCAAAATAATCTCCTCCTTTCCTTGTACTTCCCCATCTGTCTGTAATCAGCGGTTGTCTCTTCTCTTACACCTTGTAAGCTCCCTGGGGCAGGGACCATCCTGAATGAATTTATGCAGCGCCTAGTACCAGGGGGCCTGAGCCACTACAGCACAGATAATAAATAACTCCTTGCAAGGGCAGACACTGTTATGGGGAAGCCAGCTGGACTGTCTTCTGCTTTGCGCATCAGCAAAGCCATCAGCTTCCAACTGCAGAATCTTCACACCTCGGGAAGGGTGAGGCGCAGAAGCAATGGGTGGCTTTCCAGAGGAGCAGGCTGCAGCGTTAGCAATTAGGAAAGTCTTTCATGTCTGAAAGGGAGCAACGGGGATTCAGAGAGAATCCAACCTGCTGTAAACTCCAGCTCACTTTTCTGGCTCTAATTGGATCCTAAAGGAGAGGTCAACTTTTTAATAAAACTAATGCTTCCATCTGGATTTTTTACAGCATTATTTGTGTACTAATTAACTCCTAAGAGCCCTATAAACAAACCAGCTTAAAAATAAACAATCAGGAAACCAGAGTAATTTTATCTTGCACTGTCAACGCTACAACCAGCATCTGTACTTCATGCAGGTCTCCCCCAGAACAGGCAGGAGCGAATTATTTTTATCTACAAGGAAACATGATTATAAACCCACAAAAACTGGCAGGAGAACCTGGAAGTACTTGGAGACTTCTTTTTTTGGAACTAACTAGATTTCAAGCTAAGAGGTGCTATCTTTTATTGGATCAATTTCTGTTGGTAAGAGAGACGCTTTCAAGCTCCCACAGAGCCCTTCTTCAAGTCTGGGGTTTCAAGATGACAGCGGCCCTTCAAAGCATCTGGTGAATCAAGGGCCATATCTCTTCCCCATCTTCAAATGGAGACTTTTAAGCCTTTATTCAGTCAGTCTCCACCCTCACCCCTTTCTAGCTGTCAAGGGAGGTGTGAAACTTTCCACACAGCACCTCTGCTTTTATACCTTCCCAATTAACAGCTTCACTTGTGTGATCGCATTGAATTTGTTAGAGGAGCTGGGAAGATTCTAAAGATATAGCTATGCCAGGTTTGCCTAACCAGGCATCATCCATATTTGGGGTCGGGAAGGAATTTTCCTCCAGGGCAGATTGGAAGAGGCCCTGGAGGTTTTTCACCTTCCTCTGTAGCATGGGGCACGGGTCACTTGCTGGAGGATTCTCTGCTCCTTGAAGTCTTTAAACCATGATTTGAGGACTTCAATAGCTCAGACATAGGTGAGAGGTTTTTCGCAGGAGTGGGTGGGTGGGTGAGTGAGATTCTGTGGCCTGCATTGTGCAGGAGGTCGGACTAGATGATCATAATGGTCCCTTCTGACCTTAATATCTATTCAGGGCACAGACCCTACCTGCATCTTCAGGACAGACCTTCTAATTCCTAGCTGGAGACTGGGGAGAGGGCACGACCTCATTGCCAAAAAGATCTCTCAAAGGAGATGAGGTTTAGGGTCAGATGGCAGCACGACTCTGGGATTGTGAGAACTAGATTGTATTCCTAGTTCTGCCCCTGACTGATTGGGACCTTGGGCAAGTCACTGCATAGTTTCGTAGAGCTTAAGGCCAGAATGGACCATTAGATCATTTAGTTTGACCTCCTATAGAATAAGGCTGTTAAATTTCACCCCTTTATCAAGCCCAGGCATCACTTCCAGAAAGGCCTCCAGGCTGGAGCTAAAGATGTCAAGAGACAAGGAAGTCACATCTTCCCTTGGCAGATCGTTCCAGTGGTAAATTGCCCTCCCTGGTGCCTTGTTCCTACTTGGAATTTGTCTGGTTGCAGCCCTTGATTCTCATTCTGACTTTCTCCAGCAGCTGGGGGAGTCTTTTAGTCTCCAGCAGGCACCGATCCACTGAAATTGAGGCACCGTTCATTTTTCTTTTAGATCAGCTAAACCATGCCAGCGCTTTACGTTTCTCACCGTAAGGTGTTTTCTGCAGCCCTGGAATTATGTTTTGGGCCCTTTCTGCCCCCCTTCTCCAACATCTTTTTTTAAAATGTGGACACCAGAACGGGAGGCAGTATTCATCTCACCACTGCCATCTCCAGGGGTGAAATCACCTCCCTACCCCAATTCCCGTGTATGCACCCAAGGATTGCATTAGCCCTTTGTGCCGCAGCCTGGCCCTGAGAGCTCCTGGTGAGTTTCTTCTCCACTAGGACCTCTTGATCCTTCTCACCCTCTAGCTTGTCCACTTACATTGTAAGCTATTTGAGGCAGGGCCTGTCTCTCACTATGCATCAGTGCAGGGCCCAGCACATGCAGCCTTGATCTTGGTTTGGGGCCTCCCCAATCATACAAGCAATAATAAATCCATCCAAAATAAATGTCCCTCTGATCCCTGGTTTACAAAGTCTAATGGAAACAGGGTTAAAAAGAAAAGATAGGAACAGCACCTGCCTCGTTTGCAAAGCAGGCATCAGGCAGGGGATCCGGAAAGTGAAATCGATCAGACACAAGACCATAAACAAGAGGGAAGCTGATTAGTCTATTTCCACTGCACAAGCTGAGTGAAGTGCAAAATGACAGCAGCACAAAGTAAATTAGAGTTCTAATGTCCTAGGTGACAGATCCAGCTGAGTGAGGTAAATCAGAGAAAAGCTCCATCGTTTGGAAGACACATCAATAAACCCACTTGCTTTTATTCCAGTCAGGCCATTATCATCAGGCAAGAGCTCTTATCTTAGTGAGATGCTCGCTGCTAGGACACAAGACATGCGCTGTGTAGGGAGGAGTGAGAAGTGTGTCCCTGGGTATGTTCTGGATTGAAGCACACGCTTAGCTGGGCTTTGAGATTAGAGACTGGAGGCCAACGTAGCAGCAGCGCTGGGGTCTCACTAGCTGAGAATGCCAAAGTGCTCTGCTAAATGGAGCTCTCAGACCCCCTAACGCCACAAATTCACATAGCACATTCCAGCTAGCCGAGTGCTTTACCTAGGGTACAAAGCATCCACCCCACGAACTGACAGAGAATCGTTCCCTGAAGCATATCGACTCAGGTACTCTGTACACTCTAGATTGGAGCAAGGCCAGAATCTTAACCTTCAGCCTAAGGTTCCATGGCTGGTTAGAACGAGAGTTGATCAAAAAATGTAGAAGGAACAGCTTTCCTTTGGAAAAACACCAGAGTTTCGTCTAAATGTTTCAGGGGAACATACTGATTTCAACAGTTTTTTGATGGGAAAAACTGAGTGGGTTTTTTTGGACAGTGTTTTGATTAATTTTGGTTATAAAGTTTTCTACTGCATTAACTTTATCTAGATAATCTGTCTCATTTAACAATATACTGAAATATTTTAATATAAAAGTAAGAAAACAACACACTTCCACCCTAGCAAGACATTTGATGGGACTGAATCAAAATTTCTTGAAATTTTCATTTCATGAGACATTTTGGCTTTTCGTTCCCAATTGGAATGATTTTTTGTTTCAAAATGTCAGAACTCCTCGTGGAATGGAAATTCCAGTTCCCAACCAGCTCTCATTACTACCCTTTCTATCACCCTAAATAATTCCTCTCCTCCTTTGCCTTCGCTTAACCAAGCTGGACTCATTTAAGTGAGAATGCAACCCCACACTCTGGGTGTCCCTAAACCTCCAACTGCCAGAAGCTGGGATTGGAGGACAGGGGATGGATCAGTCGATAAATTGCCCTGTTTGGTTCACACCCTCTGAAGCATTTGGCACTAGCCACTGTCCAAAGACAGGATACTGGGTTAGACGGACCATTGTTGTCAGCCAGCATGGCTGTTCTTACGTTCTTAAGGAAGAGGCAGTGGGCTGGCTGGTTAGGAGATATGTTCGTAGAGCTGTACGTGGTAGCCTAATACTGGCATAGCTTTGAGACGTCTTGGCCAAGAAGCACAGAGGATGCCTGCAGGCATGGCTGCATTATGCCAGTGCTGCCAGCCCTTTACCTTCACGATCAACAGCCCCCCCAAAGGAACAACGATGCAGAAACAGGATTCTAGCACGTAAATAAACGTTTGCGTGAGGATCCAATGATACACGCTGCCGGGATCCAAAGAACACCAGGCCCTATGGACTCCTCAAGATGTGGCGCAGGGGCTGGTAGGCTGTGGAATGCAAAGATAAAAAATCATACCAGCCTCAAAGGGCAATGCCCAAGGTGTTTATTTGAAAACGGCCAACCTCAGTCAGTTCACATAGAAAAAAAATTCATTAAAATCAAGTTATCTTCTCGAAATGATGGAGACAAGAGCAGGGAGAGGAAAATTAAAAGTAACACTGTTAAAGGGAATAGCAGGGTTTTCACAGGGGCAACGAGACACTGACGGCTCCGATCACGCTTCCTGTTCTCAGGAACATTAGTCCAAAAAGAAACCAAAATCCAAGGTAGGAGAGAGAGGAATTTGCAGTAGGAAGGTTCTTCTGCTGGCCGGGTCCTGATGCGGCTGCGTTTATGGAAGGGGTCCCCTCAAAGGCCCACGAGGTGGCACGGGGGGCCTCTGGGCAGGACGAGGCGGCAGAGGGACCCGCTGGTAGCCATAGGGCGGTGGGCGGGGAGGGCCACTGTAACCATGGGGAGGCATCAATGGAGGCGGCCCACGCATGCCGTGGTGGGGCATGGGGCCCGGGTGACCTGCAAGGACAGAGCGTAGCGACATTAAACCCTAGCTGAAGGAAGTAAAGATGGCAGCTCCGATCCAGGGCCCAGCTGCACGAGCCTCTTGCACAAGATTTTTCAGGTACCACAAGCCACAAATTGATTTCGAAGTCAAGAGGCTATTCAGAGCTGGAACTCTTGGCTGGGGCCTCTGGAGGGATGTCGAGCTGGGCACAGCCCTACAGGCATCTCTCGTCCTCGGGGCCCTCCCCACACCTCAAGCAGGAGTCTGGTCTCAGCGAAGTGAACTGGTCAGTGAAATGACGCAGCTCTGGGCAAAGCAACTGCTGTACCAGGATGCCAGTTACCTGAGGCCCTGCCTCCCCACCTGATTCCTTGCAGCAGGGCTCGAGGCAGAAGGGACATGAGCCCCCACCCTCCCACTCCACCAGCAGGATCGGAGAAGAGGCACTTTATCGCTCAATCCCTTCCTAGCTGGGAAGCAGGCAGGGAAACCCTTAGTCGCCCACCTCAGGCGCCTTTCAGCCAAGGATCTCAAAGGAAACATCCCCACTCAACGCCTGGGAAAAGCAGGCAGATGACATGGGACGCGGCCAAGGTCACACAGCAAGGCAGCGGCAGAGCCAGGAATTGAACTCAGGAGTCCTCACTCCCAGGCCCCTGATCCACCCACAGAGCCACGCAGCATCACGAGGCAGAGGAAACTGCTCGCGGTTCCCCCTTCTCAACAGCTCCCAGCCAGAGATCTCACTCCAAGCATAGGGCTGACCTCCAAGGCTGTGACGTAACCAGCCACCATTTCAGACCTCAGTCTTCCTCTTCTCACCACCCATCTGAACTAGCAAATGGATGCCACAGGCCTGGGCTGGTATTAGGCCCTTCACTCCTGATAGTGCCCACTCTCACTCTGGCATATAAACACCCCATCTCACAGGTTCCCACTTACCCATGGGTGACCCGAAATGGGGCCCTCTGGGCGGCATGCCCATCGGGGGTGGTCCGGGGTGGGGCATGCCGTGGGGCGGTCGGGGCGGGGGCTGGCCTCCTGACCCTGGAGGCCCTGGATGATGATGCTGTCCCATCCCGGGTGGTCCGTGATGCACCTGCATGGGCGGCATCCCTAGGGAAAAGCACAAGTCTTTAGATCCCCTCAGACATTCAAAGCAGCTGATTAGAAACTAAGTTCTGCTGAGCCCACTGACCACATGAGCTGCCGGACAGGACTCCAGGATCCCAGCGACCTCGAGGCAACCAGGGCTTGGGGGACGTGACTAGTCCCAATAGCATTTTTACTGGCCACTAGAGCAACTCGAATTCCAGCAGGTGGGAGGATTGTACCAGAGAATTCAAGGCCAGAAAGGCCCATTAGATCACCTAGTCTGACCTTCTGCATAGCCCAGGTCAGAGAATCTCACAGCTAGCCCTGTAGTGAACCAGAGCCTTGTGTTTGGCTAACATATCTCCAGAGAGGCCTCCACTCTGGATTTAGAGACTTCGACAGACAGACAATCCACCACTTCCCTTGGGAGTTTGCTCCAGCAGTTAAACTCCCTGGTAACATCTTATTTCCAGTCTGAACGCATCGGGCTCTAGCTGCCAGCCATTGGTTCCCGGTCTGCCTTTCTCCGCTAATTTAAAGAGCCCTTCAGTGCCAATCTGTGACAAAGTGGGACTATTCTTAATGTTTCCTCTGAATACTGTAGGGATGCCTGAGTTTCCCCTAGGCATTTCCTGAGTCTCTAGGTGGTGGGATAAGGGGGTGTAATTGTTGCAGAGCACAGGGCCAGTGTACATCAAGGGCCAACACTCTGTCCCCTGGCAACTGATGGCCTAGACCCTTCCCCACTGCAAGGTGAGAGCTAAAGGGCTGGAGAAAAAAGGAATCAGGTGACCTCCTGGCCTGGGAAAGGGACAAAGCCCAGATGAGGAGGGGCTGAAGGGCGAGTCAGTTTGGGCTGGCTGGGGACGAGGAGTGAAGGGCAGATGTGGTTGTCTGGCTCACTGCCTCCCAAAATGGACCCGGCTGAGGGGTCCTGTTCTCTGTACCTACAAGCTCTGTTTTAGACCATGTTCCTGTCGTCTAATAAAACTCTGTTTTAGTGGCTGGCTGAGAGTCACGTCTGACTGCGAAGTTTGGGGGCAGGGCCCTCTGGCTTCCCCAGGACCCCGCCTGGGCGGACTCACCGTGGGAAGCGCACGGAGGGTCAGAGGACGCTGAATGCTCCGAGGTCAGACCCAGGAAGGTGGAAGCCATGTGAGCTGTTTGCCCTGCAGACAGTCTGCTCCCAGAGAGGAGACTTCCCCAGGGTCCTGCCTGGCTTCGTAGGAGCAGTTCCAGAGCATCACCCGGGGACGCCGTGACACAACCAAGAAACTTGGTGTTGTTAATCATGCACGTGATCTAAGGTGCCACCCGCAGCCTTCAGCGTGGCACAGACAGGAGAGTGAGAAACAGCTACCAGCTGCATTTCCCAGGCTCACTTTTAAGAAGAGCCAGCACGGCCAATGGATTTGAAATTTTCCCTTGGCAAGCTGTAGTGGCATGACCCAGTTACGCCACTGACAACTTAAAAGGGGGAAAAGGTGGGGACAGGCACCAGGCACTGGAGTAAAGAGACAAAGGAAGAGGGGAAAGAGATTCTTTTAAAAAAAAAAAAAAAACACCACAGATTCTTCTCTTTTCCCCTTTAACAGAAATCCAGGTGCCCGAACACACCTCCGCAGGCCAGGCACCGAATGTGATGGGCCTTTCACTGCTGTATGTAACCGTCTACTTTAAAGCACTGAAAGCCAGCGTGTAATAGGAGACCACAGCCATCTGTCACTAACACAGCCAAATCTGCAATTATACAAAGCCTCCTAATCAGACATAAGGGAGAGAGGTGACTTCCTAACAGACAGAGCTGGGTTCACAGTTTAGAGCGGGGGTGGGCAAACTTTTTGGCCCAAGGGCCACATCGGGGTTGCAAAACTATATGGAGGGCCAGGTAGGGAAGGCTGTGACTCCCCAAACAGCCTTGCCCCCGCCCCCTATCTTCCCCATCCCACTTCCCGCCCCCCTCAGAATCCCTGACCCTTCCAACCTCCCTCCCCCCACTCCTTGTCTCCTGACTGCCCCCGCCCATAACTGCCCCCCGGGACCCCATCCCCTATCCAACCCCTACTTCTCCCTGTCCCCTGACTGCCCCAACCTCTATCCACAGCCCCAACTCCTGACAGGCCCCCTGGGACTCCCATGCCTATCCAACCCCTGTTCCCCATCCCCTGACTGCCCCCCACGGAACTCCCGACCCATCCAACCGCCCCCTGCTCCCTGTCCCGACTGCAGCCCCGGAACCCCTCGCTTCCCACCCCTTTACCATGCCGGAGCCAGCCACGCTGCCCGGCAAGAGCGGTGGGTCAGAGCGCGGACGGCGCAGTGTGCTCAGCCTGCAGGGAGGACGTCAGCGGGGGAGGGGCCGGGGCCTAGCCTCCCCGGCCGGGAGCTCAGGGGCTAGGCCGGACGTGGCCCGCGGGCCGTAGTTTGCCCACCTCTGGTTTAGAGCAGGGAGGATTAAAAAAATCATGATTTTAAAAAGATTTCTGTTTAAAATCAGAGGGTTTTTTTAGCTTGCATGTTGCTAGTTCTTTGATTCCCTCCCATTTTATAGTCTTATATTGGTAAAGGGAAAGTTCTGTATTTGTTCCTTTACCAGAATTTCAGATTTGACATGGAGAGTCGTTTGCCTGCTAAGAAGCTTCACACTTCAATCTTCATCTATGCTGCAGAAGACAAGTCCAGAGCCTCATTCACACTCTTATTGCAAGAACGCCACAAACTCTCACGCAAGATTGATAAATAAATAGCCCACGCTGGGTCTGCAACCCCTGCCACCTTCCCATACACTGAACTTCCCAAAATCGGAAAAAGCTGAAAGGCTTTGACCAGGCTGCACTCCCCCATCTGGGGCTTATGCTCCTAAATCTTGTAGGTGCTTTACAAAACTCCCACCCAAAGGTGCTTAAATACGGGCTTAAGGAGCCTAACATCAGGCTCTTTCTGAATATTTTGGAATGGGCAAATAAAAAAAGTTACAGTCACTTTGGATGGGTCTCCACTAGATAGGCTACAGGTGGGCTGCTGCAGTGTAGACGCTACGGCGATGGAAGGGGTTCACACCCTGAGAGCCGTAGCTAAGCCGGTGTAGACAGTGCTAGGTGGACAGAAGAATTCTTCCGCCAACCAAGCTCCCGCCTCTCGGGGATGTGGATTTACTACAGCGGCAGGAGATCGCCATCCGTCTCCGTAGTTCGTAGTGAGCCACTGCAGCCTTTCTAGTGCAGACATACCCTTAAAAACCTCACACCGCCATAGCTCTGTTGGTCATAGTGGGGAAAAGCCACCCCCCCCAGTGGCACAGCTATGCAGACACAGCCCTAGTGTAGATGCAGCTGTGTCCATAGGAGAGGCGTCCTGTTGGCTTAACTAACCTCACGCAGGGGCTGGACCACCACCTCCCGCCAGAAAAGCTTCTGTCGGCATGTGCTGCCGTCTACACTAGCGGCTATGCCGGCATAGGCTCTGCAGCACAGAAACAGCCATGCTCACTTTTCAGTCCGAACACCGAAGCGGTTTTGTTCTGAAGTGACACAGATTTTATGCCACTCCAGGTTTTTTTTAAAAAGCTAAAAATATCATTTTAGCCCCCATCCTGCAAACACCTGAGCACGTGCAGAACTTTAAAACTATTCCAGGGAGGAAAGGTACGCAGCTGCTTAAGCGCTTGCAGGACCGGAGCCTGAATTTTTAATGTTTGGGGGCTGCGGGGAGGGTGTTTTGTAAGATTCGCCCTTCGCAAGAACGGCATAAAAAAATAGCATTTATAATTCAGGCCACAGATTTGAATGTAAAGTTGCAACTGCATACCTTTTCAGATTAAATTTACAAAGCCTCAACTTGATTTAAGTCAATAAATTAAATCTCTCTCTCTCTCTCGTGATTTAAAAACAACGATCCATGATAAAACACCTTGGTTTAAATCACTTCACCCTGGTTTAGACGTCCGTTTGGTCCGCACTCTAGAAAAGGCATTCAGAAGAGCAGATCGCAGAGAAAGCCTGAAAATCCCCAGCTCTTTCCTTGCATTTAATCAGTAAATCTCAAAGCACTCTGCAAAACTCAGCCAATTTTACAGGTAGGGAAACTGAGGCACAGAGAGGGGCCGTGACTTGCCCAACATCACCCACCAGGCCAGGAATAGAACCCCCGGGTTTCCCAAGTCCAGTCCAGTTCTCTGTGCACTAGGCCACACCGACTCTCTGATACCTACCTGGATGATGCATCCCCCCAGGTGGGAAAGGATGTGGGTGAGGAGGGTGCCCTCCACTGGGAGTGCCCCCTGAAGGAGGACCCGGGGCACCTGCTCCTGGTGGCATGGGTGGAGGCGGCATGGCAGGAGGCATTCCTGGGGGCATTGCTCCAGGTGGCGGCACTGGTGGGGGAAACGATCCTGGGGGTGGAATGCCTGAAAAGAAAGATGAGTCAGTGAGAAAAAACTTGACCACCTGGGTTAGCATCAACAAACCACAGAGAGGAGTCAGAATGAACTGGCCTCGGCAGCAGCCACATGGCCACCTGCTAGTGCGAGCAAGTGCCAGCGAGCCCTGCCTGCTGCTGGAGAGCCTGCATCACCCGTAGCATCTCGCCTGCTACGTTATAGCCCATGCGGTCTCTGCCAAACCAGGAGTGCCACAGATCGTCCGAAGGCCTCAATGATTTCAGCCAGCACACACAGCCAGTAATCTTCTACAGAGCATCTCACCCAATGGTCTCAATATAACCCCGCAGTGCCCTGAGTTGAGGGTCATACCCCCACTTTACAGAGACAAAAGTGCGGCACAGGGATTAAGCAACTTGCCTGAACTCACACAGCCAGTCAGTGGCAGACAGGAACAGGACCAGGGAGTCCTGACTCCATTCCCCAGGTTCTAGATGACTGAGGTCACGCCAGCTACCTGCAGACCTCTTGGGTAGGTCTGAGAGCAGAACACATGGCCGACTGCTCTGGGGACTAATGGCCAACTTTACCCCTGAGCGTGGTGGGGAAAACTGCAAGCAGTTTGCAAGCACCCGAAGGAACCAGGGTTCACGATGGAGCAGCAGAGTTTTCAGCCACGCAGTTCAGCTCTGAATCCAGGCTTCAGCCATGATCCAGATCAGAGCGCCCTCTAGTGAGTCATCCACACCGCTCTCGGCAGCCCAGCACCCCCTAGCAATGCACTACGGCACTGGTTCAAGCACCAACTAGAGCAGGGGTGGGAAACTTCTTAGCCCAAGGGCCATATCTGGGAATGGAAATTGTATGGCAGGCCATGAATGCTCACAAAATTGGGGGTTGGGGTGTGGGAGGTGAGGGCTCCGGCTGGGGATGCGTGCTCTGGATGAGGGGCTGGGGGCGCAGGCGGGTACTCTGGGCTGGGACTAAGGGGTTTGGAGGGCCGGAGGGGGACCATGACTGGGGCATGGGGCTGGGGCGCGGGAGGGAATCAGGGGTACAGGTTCTGGGTGGCACTTACCTCAAGCAACTCCCAGAAGCAGCGGCATGTCCCCCCTCTGGCTCCTATGTGGAGACACGACCAGGCGGCTCTGCGCGCTGCCCTGTCCACAGGCGCCGCCCCACAGCTCCCATTGGCCACAATCCCTGGCCAATGGGAGATGTGGGGGCAGCACTTGGGGCAAGGGCAGTGTACGGAACCCCCTGGCTGCCCCTACACATAGAAGCTGGAGGGGGGACATACTGCTGCTTCCGGGAGCCGCATGGAGCGGGGCAAGCCCAGGACCCCACTCCCCGGCAGGAGCTCGAGGGCTGGATTAAAACGTCTGGAGGGTCAGATGCGGCCCCTGGGCCGCTGTTTGCCCACCCCTGAACTAGAGGGAAGAGTGCCCCTTAGTGAGTCACCGCACCACTCTCTGCGGCACAGCACCCCCTAGCAATGCTCCGCAGCCATGTCATACCTGAAGGGTCCCTCTAGCCTATGGAAACTTGCAGCCAGAGTTCCCCGCAAGCACAAAAAGCACCACACAGCATGTGCTCACCTGGAGGGTTGACGCCTGGCCCCAAGGACGTGACGACAGGAGTTGGCACCGATGGAGGAGGAGGGGCGTCTGCAAAAAGCTGATGGGGCCGGTCTGCCTGAGAGAGGGGGTTCTGGGCAGCCAGCAGCCGCTCCGCGGCAGAGCCGTGCCGCTCGCCTTTGGAATCCTTCTTGAAGGCATAAGAGACGGTGATAGGACGGTTGCACAGGTACTGTCCGTTCATGGCCTCAATGGCGGCGTCGGAGGCGTCGAAGCTGGCGAAGTTGATGAAGGCGTAGCCCTTGGAGTTCCCCGTGTCAGGGTCCCGCATGATCTTGGGGGTCTGCAGGATGACCCCGAAGGCGCTGAAGGTGTCGTACAGCAGTTTCTCGTCGATCTCCGGGTCCAGGTTACCGATGAAGATGTTGGCGCCCACGTCCAGGTTCTTGTTGTGGGCCGAGGCCTTGTTCACGCGGATCGGCTTCCCATACAGCTTGATCATGTTCATGATTTTAATGGCGTAGTCAGCATCTTCCTCGCTGAGGAATTCCACGAACCCATAACCTGCAACACGTACCCCAGCAGAGCCCTTTATAGCCAGATACACTCCATAATCTCTCTATGTCACCCACACCATCCCCCTGGTTGATCTCAAGGCTCCATCATTTCTCCACTGTTGATGCAATAATCTTCTCCTCTGCAGCTCTCCTGAAATAATCTCTCTCCTCCTTGCTTATCCAGAACTGGCTGGAACAACTGAGGAGGCTAACTGCCCCCCTACAGATAGGAGAACTCTCACTGCATCATCTAGCATCCAGAACCACCTCATTCTATGTCTCCACCTTCTCCACTCCATCTCATTTCAAACTGTCTTCCTCCCTCATCTGCAGCTATTGATTTCTCTCCCACTCTGCTTCTAAAGCCTGGTCTAGACACAAAATTAGACCAGTCTAAAGGTGCGATTTCAAACCTGATTTATTTAAATTGGTGCAGTTTTGCATGTGGACACGCTCATCAAGTTGAACCTGGCTTATCAATTTAGCTTGCACCTGTAATTCACAGCTGCAAGCTAACCTAGATTTAAACAGCTATGAGTATCCAAAGAGAAATCTGTACCAGTTTCACTAAGATCTGACCTACACTTCAGAAGTTTTCCAGCATTGCTATGTTGGTTATGAGTGTGAAATAATCACACCCCTAAATGGCATAGCTGTGTCAACAGAGGCCCACGTGTAAATGCAGTTATACCAACAAGTCAGTCCTTTTGCTGCTACAGCTTATACAGTATAAGCTATAAGAAAAGGAGTACTTAGAGACTAACCAATTTATCTGAGCATAAGCTTTCGTGAGCTACAGCTCACTTCATCGGATGCATTCAGTGCTATAGCTCACGAAAGCTTATGCTCAAATAAACTGGTTAGTCTCTAAGGTGTCACAAGTACTCCTGTTCTTTTTGTGAATACGGACGAACATGGCTGCTACTCTGAAACCTGTCAGTATAAGCTATAGAACTCTTTTACTGGTATACACTGTCTCCCCCTTGGGAACGTTTGCCAGTATAGCTGCCCGGGCCCGGCCCGGCCTTGTGTGGACAAGGCCTAAGTCTCAATTGGTTTTAAAAGTAACGGTGCATCTTGGTGCAGAGACAAGCTTTTACTCTTTAAAGTAACAAGTGGGGTGAGACAATGTACAGAATGAGATGTGGTAGGTATTTCATCTTAGAACAAATGGCAACATACACACAAAGTAAACTGAAACCCAGGAGAATTACTTCGATTATAAAACCTATGGGGAAGGGCCTGTCTGGTCAGTGTTTGTACAGACCTGGCACCATGGTGTTCTGATCCACAACTGGGGCTCCTCCACGCTGCCACAACACGGCTAATTGTCTCAGTTCTGTCTGAACGTTTTACACAGACTATTGCTACAAGTGACATGTAAAATGACTAGAAATGGGATTTTTAATCCTTTCCATACAGGGAGAAGATACATATGTCTGCCGGCAAAATAACGTATCCACAGGGCACTCGTTCAGAGACATGTCTTTGAAGGGACCGGTCAATATCTCACCTTGATGTTGACCAGTGACTCGATCTTTGGGCATGTGGGTATTGACCACTGGTCCTGCCTGCAGAAAGAGCTCCCATAACAGCGGCTCGCTGACCTTCTCATCCAGGCCACCGACATAAACTGTAGCATCTTGAGGGGGGGAGAGGAGATGGTGATTGGTTATGTTGATCTGAAGAGCAATCTCTTGAACATTTCAGATGAGTTAAGAACTCTCCCTCAAACAGACCAGCTCTGGATCCCCATGGGTTTGAGCTCGAGTCCATGAAGTCAAAGCAAAACTTTCCTCGACTTAAACAGCTCAAGACTGGACCCTTAATGAAACATACGTCTCTGGAGTAAGTACATTGACATCTAATAAACCAATGTTAAATGATTAAGAACATTGTTTACAGTGAAGACGTGCTCCAAAGAGGTGATAATCCCTAACTCTTATCTAGCACTTTCCTTCAGTAGCTTTCACAGTGCTTTACATTATATAGACGGGGAAACTGAGTCACTGAGAAGGCAAGCCCAAGGTCAACCAACAGAGCCAAGAATAGAACCCCAGGTGTTCCGAGGGCCAGCCCAGGGCTCTAGCCACCAGGCTGCGCTGCCTCCCCTTGTACTACAAGGAAGTGACTCCCCTTAAACCACACATTTGTACCGTGTCACCCTCACACCATATCTGATGATGTCGCAGTCAGTTGTCCCCCACTCATTGCCAAGGCAACACAAAGTGGATACTTCAGATCAAACTGGTGTAGAACCCCTGGCTGACCACTGCCGTCCGCAGCCCAAGCCCTGAAACATGAACATCAGTTACCCCGCTGAATGCTGGTTCCTATTTTGAACTAGGAAATCTGTTATTTTATTGCATTTCCAACCAAGTCTGCTGCTGTCTATACCAAACACCAGAGCAGTCCCTGGCGATATGAGGCCTCTGTGCTGCCGAAGGGCTTTCCACACAAAGCACTGCGCACCTCTTCTTAGACTAACCCTCACGAGCTCCCGATAGAGAATCGCTGTTATGACACCTATTGTATGGAGGAAACTGAGGCAGAAAGAGGGGAAACAATTTGCCCAGGGCTGCAGTGTGCGCCAGTAACAGAGCCAGGAACAGAACCCAGGAGTCCTGAGTGCCAGTCCTGCACCCTGACAGCCTTCCCTTTATGGGTCCCACAGCTCCCCCCAGACGCCCAAAATGAATTGACTGAAATCAGATGCACAGCAAGGAGACTGAATCTAGCCCCGCCGTCCCAGCTTTTGGGGGGAGGCTCGGGCCCCCCAATCTAGGCCCCTACTGCAACTCCCACCACCATCTTTTGGGGGGGGGGAAAGGCTCGGGGGCCCCCAAGCTGGGACCCAGCCCGGCCCCCCCCGGCTTTTGGGGGGAGACTCAGGACCCCCAAGCTGGGACCCAGCCCCGCCCCCCCCTCAGCTTTTGGGGGGAGGCTCAGGACCCCCAAGCTGGGACCCAGCCCCGCCCCCCCCTCAGCTTTTGGGGGGAGGCTCAGGACCCCCAAGCTGGGACCCAGCCCCGCCCCCCCTCAGCTTTTGTGGGGAGGCTCAGGACCCCCAAGCTGGGACCCAGCCCCGCCCTCAGCTTTTGGGGGGAGGCTCAGGACCCCCAAGCTGGGACCCAGCCCCGCCCCCCCCTCAGCTTTTGGGGGGAGGCTCAGGACCCCCAAGCTGGGACCCAGCCCCGCCCCCCCCTCAGCTTTTGGGGGGAGGCTCAGGACCCCCAAGCTGGGACCCAGCCCCGCCCCCCCCTCAGCTTTTGGGGGGAGGCTCAGGACCCCCAAGCTAGGACCCAGCCCCGCCCCCAGCTTTTGGGGGGAGGCTCAGGTCCCCCAAGCTAGGACCCAGCCCCCCGGCTAGAGGGGAATCGGGCCCCAGCCCCTCGTGAGCGGGGACAAGGGGGTTCGAAGCCGCCGCCATTTACCCTGGTTCCTCTCGGAGATGGGCCCTGCCGCCATCTCGAACGCGCTCCCGCCTCCCCTCGGCCAGGCGGGCGACCTCCGACTTCCGCCCTTTCACACCCCCCCCCACTTCCGGCCACCGCGGCTGAAAAGGGGCGGTGCAGGCAGCGGCCATCTTGGGTGAGACCGGAAGTGGCCGTGCATGGAAGGAGCCATGGCGGCTAAGGGCGGAAGTCGACTTAGACGCACGCGTAGCCATGTTGCCTATGGGCGGAAGTGACTATCTTAGGCCCTATTTCCCCCCATGTGTAATTCATCCCCTCTCTGGGCCCCCAGGGGTTCAGAGCTTGTTCCCCTTTGATCTCACACCTTTGTGGTGACATATCATGACATAAACTCCCCCTAGCAAATCCACAGGCTCCTGTACCCAGTGCGGTGGATGCCCCCTCCCTGCAGGGCACCCCCATTGCTGGGTGGGGGATGAGCGGCTGCTTGACAGGGATCCCTGTTCCCCTTGGAGGCACAGAGTTGCTCAGTCTATGGTCAGTGGTGCTGGGGGGGGGGGGAAGAGAGGGGAAGAAGAGACAAGGACAGTTGTTTGGGCCTCTGAGGACCCCTGTTCCCCAACCGGAGAGACGAGAATAAAATTAAAAACCCAGCAAGAGGGGGTTTCATCCCCCTCGGACCGGGGTTAGAGAGAAAGACACCTAGGCCCCCATAATTGATGCCAGAAGCTCTGATATTAGGGGGACAAGCAGCGGGCAGAGTCAGCTACTCCATGATGCTTTATTGTCCTGCTGAACCTAACGGGGGCCCTCACTGCCCTTTCTGCACCTTTATTATGGAGCAAGTCCTTAGTCCTCTAGGGTGTCCAGCCTCATAGGGGAAGGATCTTCGTGCTCTTTGCAAAGCACTAATGGGAAACCTACATATGGGGGAAGTGAAGTATCTTACACAAAGTCATTGGCAGAGGTACAAATAGGCCCTAGCTCTCCTGCCTCGCAGGTCAGCATCCTGGCACCTGAACGATCCTGCTCCCAGTTTACAGCCAAGTGAGAGAGAGCCCTGAACATGGACTCACGAAACCTGGGTTCTATTCCTGGTTCTCCCATGAGCTTGTTATGTGACCTTAAGCAAGTCACTGCCCCACTGTGCCTCAGTGTTCCCCCATCTGTAAAATAGGGATAGTGGTACTGACCACCTTTGTAAAATGCTTTGAGATCCACTGCTACGAAACATCATATAAGCACTAGCTTTTATATGAGAAGAAAACTCCTAGGTTCATACATTTTAAAAGCACAAGGACCCGTTAGGATAATCTAGTCTGGCCTCCTGCAGAACACAGGCTAGAGAATGTCACCCCATGATTCCAGCATCTAGCCCCCTGCCAACTGTTAGTTTAACTAGAGCATACCATTCAACTCACAGTCAGCCACTCTGCATTTAAAAATACTGCACTTTAATGAGTTCTTAAATAGAAATGTCACTACAAAAATATACAGAATGGAAAAAAAATGCCCTTATTTGGATTTCCACTTAACTCATGCCTCATGTCACAGGGAATGTGTGATCTGCACAGAGTTACCCTAATATTCTGGTCTCCAAAATACTTCTATGTACGTGCTATTAGCACTAAGGATTTAAAAAAAAAAAAAAAAAGAAAAAGAAAAAAAAAGAAAAAAAAACACCACACCACCACAAGTAGTAACCAGCAGGAAAAGGAATCACAAAGGAGTCTTCCAAGGGAAGTACAGGCCCTCGCGGTCTTGAACCCTTGCACGTAAAAAGAAATGAGGCTGTTCTGGAGGAAGTACTTTGTTCATACTCATCAGCCGACAGTCCTGGTTCTTCTCCCAGCCCTAAAGCTCTAGGACTCTTACACCAACAATTCCACACTTCCGCAGAGAACAGTACCAATTTCCTAAGCTAAGATCACAGCTGGACTCGACCCTCTGCTGTGACACCGGCAGCATGGGTCAGTCTATCCTGCAATCCTAGGTGTGATTACTGTGCAGGTATGTCTACCCACGCTAGCGTTATCTGCACTAAGATGGCTCAAAATTACCAAGCAGATGCATTGCTAGCCTGCGCCACCACCCATGCTTACCCAGGGTCCCCCATAAAGCCCCCACCGAAACCAGTGCCATCACATCTACACGGCTACTCTTAGCCATGCCAGCATGTCTACCCAGGCTGCAATGCTTCCTTGGACTGCAGGGTAGCCCTACCCCCCAGACTGTTCTAATCCACCCTGGAATTTGGCGGCTTCCAATGCCGCTGTGTGGGGGTGTGAAAGAAACACACACACACACACACACAAAAATGTATCGTCCAGTTTTGTCTAATACTTTAGCTTATACAATAACCCATTTCCTGTGGGTTACTAATGTTATAACCAGAGCTTTTTTTTTTTTTAATAAAAAATATAAATTTTGTAACAAAAAAACAAACATCTAATATCATCCTGAGAGATTATATTACAAATGCCAATAAAAATAATCTTTGTTATTCCTCATTGGTGTTAGACAGATATACAAAGTAGGCACTCAAATCTCAGGGAGGAAAAGAAGTAGATACAGGAACTGTGCAAACCCCAGTGTCCATAAACACTGACAATAAGCAGCATGTTGCCATATGGGTATGGCAGTCATGCATCTGTAGGTACCTGAAAGACGCAGCAAGTCTCCCATCAAAGGGTTTCCTCCATCTCCCTCACAAGGGCCTGAATCCAATGTCCATTGGGGCCAATGGAAAGACGCCTGTTGATTCTAATGCCCAAGCATGGCTGGTGAAATGGACTAACTGGATGCAACTTCTGCAGAGTGAGGCGGGAGAAGACTGGGTTCCACATCCTGCTCCCCCCTCGGAGATGAAAGTCTCAGCCCAAGAAGGCTGGCTAAAAAGTGGAAGGAGTGGTGGGTGACAGGGTTGGGATTCAGGCCTCTGAAAAGCTGGAGCTCAGATAGCAAGTGCGGTTCCCTGAAATGCATGGCCC
Source organism: Lepidochelys olivacea (assembly GCF_965140295.1). Lineage (NCBI taxonomy): Eukaryota > Metazoa > Chordata > Testudines > Cheloniidae > Lepidochelys > Lepidochelys olivacea. The sequence goes on from NC_140434.1 coordinate 6,363,746, forward strand.
ATGATCCGGAGCATTCACTTTTCAATTAGGATTTAACATACAAAAGCAACATCATCTCTGGCTTAAGGCCAGAAGCAGCCCATGACTGGGATGGATGGTTACTTCCCTGCCAAGCTCAAGACAGATTCCAGTGGGATCACCCTGGAAACTGAAGGCCTCCAGGCCGGGTACAGTCCAAGTAAACTGCCCCCGCCCACCCCCATACATGGAGCCTCAGCCCTGGGTTATAAGGAACACTGGGAAAGGTGAGAACAAGGCCCATTCACACTCCACTGCATGTATCAAGGTGGGAGCCGCAGAGCAGGAAAGGTGATGGAAGTTGGGGGGACACGGATGCTCGTTTAATGGGGACTTGGCTGCGACCCACCAATCCCCTCCTCAGAGACATCAGGTGGTAACCTGACCTAGGTCTGCCATGATGGCCTCTAGGAAAGGCTCCCACCCCTGCGCCGTCCTCCCCTAAGCTTGTGCTGGAAACGCGCTGTAGGAGAAACTACTGAGCATGGAATTGCCATTGTTCGAGGGTGGTAACGAAGGACCGAGGCTCCCAGGACCACACTTGGGACAGACACACACACACACAAAACCAAGAGAGGGCAGTTACCAGCTGCCCCTGCCAGCGCAACTGCAGCTTACATGCTGCCCAGACGATTGGCAGAGACACAGCTGGGTACATGGTTCAGCCCAGAGTCCCAACACTCCGGATCCTGACATTCCCACCCTCTGGGGACTCTCCACTCGAGACCTGAACTCCGAGGCTTAGAAAGCAAGTTTGGGAGGTAGCACAGGAAGTACCTGTCGCTGGGACACGCCCACCCCCTCAAAGACCCGCCCCAGCACGTTGCTAGCACGAGAGCTCCAAGTGCATCCGACTCACGGGCTCCGCAAGGCAGCTTTGGGAGACACAGTCCCTTTCGGACCAGAGGCCGGGTCTACATTACACACGCCGCTCTAACTACGTCGCTCAGGGGGGTGGATTTTTTTACACCCCTGAGCAACGTCGTGAGACCGACCTTAACCCGCCCCGTGGCTGCTGGGACAGCTCTCTCCTGTCGGCTTAGAACATCTTCACCAGAAGCGCTACAGCGGGCCGCCGATGCGAGTTTGGAGCGTAGCCCTGCCCGGAGACGGGAGCTCGTGCGGGCTCCCTGTGATCTACTGAGGATGGGGCTCTCCTGCTCCTGCTTCTCCCCACCCCCCCCTTCTGAAAGATTCAATCCCTTTTCCCCTCTCCATCCGCTTCAAAAGCCTCGTTTGAAAGGTTTGCTTGGGAAATCCAGGCAGGGGGGTTAAGAGCTTCGTCGAGCTGCAACTCAGGGCTGCGTACCAGACTGGCAGTGCTGGAGACTGGAGGCCAGTGATAATCCAGAGGATGGGTACAGCATGGGCAGCGGCAGGTTAACCCTCTCCTACCCTCCCACCCACGTGCCGCCCCTCTGGGGGAGGTACGTTACAGCATCAATACCCAGTTGGAGGAGCGTGAATGAGCCAGTCTCATCAGCTGAGTAAGCCACCCTGCGGGAGCGGGGAAAGTAAAGGGGCATGAAATATCAGACAACGGAGAGAGACGCAACTCAGCTCGAGCAGCAGCAAAGCAGTTGGACCCAGTACACTGGAGGCTGCCCTGAACCCTGCGTTAACAGAATCCGATGCTGTAGGTTTTGCCAAGTGGCGCTGGAAAACAGTGGAGGTGTTTGGTTCCCACCAAGATCCCACCATCCGAATCCCGGGCAAATGCCCAGCGTGACTGGGTGGGGTTTCGCCAGATGACTCAGGGCCAGGTGGGAGCCCTGGGATCGGGCCTGATTTTGAGGAGGTAGCACTTGGGAGGAGCCAGGGTTATCTGGGCACCTATCACCCTGAGCTGTGGGGGTGGGAGCAAGCCCTTTAGATTAACAGGGTTACCCGGTTCCCTTTCCGGCAGCCACAGAAGGACAGGCAGCTCCCAGCGTCAGGAGGGACAGCAGTGCCCAAATTCTGTTGAAGCCGTTCCTACAACTCCAAGTCTCCCCGTTTGTCCACTGGCCCAGCAGACAGATCCAGTTCTGCCCAGGGCACTCTCCCATCTCCAGCATGGCAGCAGGGACGCCGTCCAGTCTTCACGGCGTTTCGCCTTCAGGGGGATGGCGAGAGGGGGCTCCGCGTGCCCCCGGTGCCCCCGGCTGGGGCTCTCTGCTGCCATGGCGAGTCACCCAAGTGGGTCCTCTCGCTTGTCAGTGGCCCAGCCGCTCTCGAAGCAGGTCCAGCTCCTCTGCAAGTTCAGTGAGAGTGGAGGCAAAGAGGCCGCGCTGATGGGGAGAGTCAGAGACAGACAGTAAGGGCGGTTCAGGGATGGCTGAGTCTACACTGTGCCTAGCTTTGGGGGTGCTCCCAAGCTGCACTCCCTGGGGCTGGCGACCAGGCAAGTGAGAGACTCAGCACCCCAGCTAGACTCGGGTATAGCGCAAGGGCTTGGGGGACACAATGGCTGAGTCAGCCCCAGCTGGAACAACCTGGGCAGGTAACGCGCCTCTGCTCATGGCCCTCCGTCCTGTCGCAGTCTGGGTGCCCGGTGCAGATCCACCAATACCCTCCTATCCTGACCTGCAACAGACCCTGCTATCCCAGGCCTGCGGTCCCCCCAATACACTCAGCTCAGCCGATGCCCCTCCAGCTGTTCGAGCCCTGGGCCTTTCCCACACAGACTAAAAAATATATATATTTTTTTAAAAAACACAAATCACCAGAGCAGCCAGGCCTGGCAGCTGCCGGGGATTTTGAGGCCTCTGTCTCAGGTGGATTGAGATCATTAGCAAGATCTAAGCCATGCCAGTGGCCAAACCAGAGCCATGTTCCTCTGCCCCCCAGAGAGCCGTGCTACGTTCTTCCTCTAACTCCGATGTCCAGGAAATGTTTCGATGCCCTCAGGCAGGCCGGGCAGGGAAAGGGAGCACCTCAGCGTGTGGCAGGGCCTCTGGAGGCTCAACCGGGGAACTCTGTTTCTAATCACAATCCTTTTAAGGAAGCCAAAAGTGACAGGGCATCATATGTATGGGTCCCTCTTTCCAGATGTTTCCCATGCAGGGCTCTTTGCAGGGAAACTGCAGCCAGGTCAGCTGCAGCCTCCCTGGATTTAAAAGCCTGGGCCCAGCTCTGTTCGGCAGGGACCCTCTCTATTATCTGTTTGTACAGCGCCTAGAACAATGGGGCTCCGCTCTCGAGGTGCTACTGTAACAAAAATGAATATGGGAATCAGGAGTCCTGGGTTCTCTTGTAACTGACTCGCCGTGCCACCTTCACTTTGCCTCAGTTTACCCCTCTGCACAAGAGGGTATTAATACTGGACTTCCTACAGAGGATACACAGAGTATCTTCATTACCATCCTCAGTCCATCCCCGCACCCAGATTCGACAGAGAGGTAATTTGCTACTAATCTACAGGTTTCACCTGGCACCCTTCACTATAGATTCTGACCCCATGGAACCACTAATGGATTTATCCTCACAACCCCCTGGGAAGCAGGGCAGGATTATTCCCATTTTATACAGAGGAACGGAGGCACAAAAACTAGATGACTTGCCCAAGGTGACCTATAGAGTCAGTGGCGGAGCCAGGAACAGAACCCAGGTCTCCTGACTCCCAGGCCAGTGCTCTATCTGCTAGGCTATGCTGCTCCACCCAATAGCAACAGGAGGCACAAGGCATCTGCGGTAGAGCAGGGAAGTGGCTCCTAGGTCCCAGCTCAGAGCCTTAACCCCAAAGCCACTCTGTCTGCTAATGTCCCTGGTGCTGGCGTTACCTGAACTTCCTGGCTCCCCCGCAGGTAACACCTTCTCCAGAGCTGGATCAGGGGGCCCACAGAGGCAGGAAGTAGCAGCCCCTCAGTCTGCAGGGGGCAGCCGCTGGGTTTGCTCCTCAAGGACCGGTCCTGTTCACTGAGGCTCTCCAAGGACTGAGCCCACCGCCAGCCCTTTCTGGAAAGCGAGCCATTCTTCCAGGGAAAGAGGTGGGTCTGCGGTGAGAGGCCCCCCTTGACAAACAGGTACACGGCCCCGTTCCCAGACAAGGCAGCTTCCAGCTGGAGAGAGAGAGAGAGACAGAGAGGGGGGGGGGATGGTGGGGGGACGGAAATCCAGTACAGTAACACTCAGCACGTTTTCTCCCTCCCCCCCAGGTTTTGGTGCTTCAGCCGGGAGCAGGATACTTTACTGAACCCTGCCTAGGAGAGAGTGTGGACTAGGGGTTAGAGGGGAGGACTGGGCTTCAGGACTCCTGGGTTCTGTTGCCAGCTCCACTAGTGACACAGAAAAAGTAAACTGAGGCTCAGAAAGGCCTCGCAGCCATCAAGAAAACCCAGCTGCCCTGACCCCTACAGCCCCATGGCATGACTGCCAGACAACACACTCCCTGCCCCCACATCGCTCCTACTACCCCACCCAGTGTTTGGAGCCCAGCGCACTCACCTTGTCGCCCCCTAGTGGGGCAGAGTTGCCATTTGGAACGCTGCTGCTGCCCCTGGCATAGGCGGGATTTCTGAACTGTGCCCTCTGCTGGGTGGTGTAGCGCAGCGCCCAGTCCCAGATGGTGGGCAAGTAGGGGCCCCCCGTCTCCTTCACCAGGCGGCCACCCTTCTGCAGGATCTCCAGGGGAAGGGGTTCCCGCCAGCCGTTGACGGGCGCGTAGATCTGGTTGGAGGCACGGTGCTGGGAGATGGAGAGAGTGAGAGAGGTGTCTCCGCGAGGAACAGCGAATGCACATCCCTATCCCTTTGCCCCCCTGGCCCTGAGAGAGGCTGCACTCCGTACCCCACTGAGGCTGGACCAGGAGCGGGCCCTTTAAGGGGAACGTTATGCATTGAGGATCTCAGAGCGTCACAGAGGTGGAAGAGAATCATGAGCCCCACCCTGTTCTATGGATGGGGAAACTGAGGCACAAAGAAGCAAGTTGACTCGCCTTAGGTCAGGCAGTGAGCCAGGAATAGAAGAACCCAGGAGTCTGGTCTCCCAGTCTCCTGCTCTGTTAGGAGCTGGGAATAAAACCCAGGAGTCCTGTTCTCCAGCTGCCTGTTCTAGGCCATGCCTCACTCTCCCAGCAGAGAAGAGAACCCAGGAGTCCTCACTCCCAGGCCTTGCATTAACCCCAGTACCGGATTTCCCCCTTCTCCGCCCACGGTAGGATAGCGCCTGGGGCAATGACCGCAGAGCAGCCGAGTGTTTCACTGTAGCTGGGAGGCTCCATGCTGGACCCACCTGATTTCTGCGATCTCTCTCCCACTGGCAGTTAAACAGGAAGGTGCTGAAGAAGGGTATGTAGCTGCTGTCGTGGAGGGCCACCAGGTATGTCTCTGTGAACTCAAAGGATGCTGGGAACTGCTGGAGCAGCTGCCACACGCAGTCCAGGAAAAGCAGAAACACCGGAGACTATAAGAGAGGGGGGAGGAAAAAAAACACCACAGAACTCCCTGAGGACACAGCAAAAATGCAGCCAACTCTGGGGCGCAACAGAACCGCTCCCGAAACAACCTGCAGCAACACTGCATAGCAATCGCTCTCCCACCACTGAAAAGCAGCTGACTCTGGGGTGGAAAGTGGCAGCTGCGGACCATCCGTGCAGCAATGCTGTGGAGATTTACCCAGAAAGGAAATACCGTCAAACTGCTCGCAGCAATGCTGCGATTGACCGGGGCAGCTTGAACAACCTGCCCTGGGGATCAGAGCTCAGGCCCTGCCCCCACACAGGAGCAAACGATCTGTGCTCCTTCTCTGGTGCCTATCTCCATAGCATCTGGGCGCCTCGCCATCTCCAGTGCATTTATTCCCCCCAGCTCCCCGGGAAGCAGAGCAGGGCCATTATCCCGTTGGACAGATGACGAACTGTGGTAGAGAGGGAGCCAACGGCAGAGCGGGGAATTGGACCAAGGAATCCGGAGCATATCCAGGCTAGCACGGAAGCACCAGACCATCTTTCCTCTCTAACTTATTACTCCCCTGCCCCCTTTGCAGCATCTCAGCCGACTTCTGCATGGCACAGGCCAGAGATCGTCGCCCAACGACTCCTCCACCAAGCCCATTAGCTTTCGGTGGAGCTAGAGCATGTCTTTCAGCAAGAGGCCAAACAATCCCGATTCAAAGGCTCCGAACAGCCGCTCCCATGGCTAATTGCCCGCACTGTAATCCAGCACAGGCCGGTACCAGTGTCATTCACAGGCTGCCCAGCAGAGGTCCCCACCAGCGCAGTGGATCCTGAGCCAAGGACAAGCGTCCTAGCAAGTATCCAGCTGGACAAAGCCTAGAGGGGTTGCTTGGGTTTGGTTCAGACTCCGGAGCTACTGCCGATCCCCACCCAGCCATCTCCGCACCTTCCCAACTGCGGCCCCCACAGCCAGTTGCTCCCACCTTGCCTCTCCCCTCACCCAGCCCCCTGATCCCAGCCCCACCATAACAGATGCTGACATGACTGGCAGCAGAGGGGAGCCCAGGGCCCCAAGTGCCCTGGCTGGGAGCAGGGCAGACGCTGGGAACGACTGGATCACAGCTGCTTTCTGAGTCTGGCATCCCACCGGCCCACGGGGGAGGAGGGAAGGCAACCGTCAGTCCAAGAAACCCTCTCAGTTTTGCATGGCCATCAAGCCACGCTCCCGGCCAGCTGCGCTCGGAGCCAAAAGGCAGAGCCCACGTGCTGGGAGACATTCGACACAGTGGTGCCACGGGGGCCGGACTGGTAGAACTCCCATCGCTCTCAAGCATGCCCCCCTCTGGCCAACACAGCCAGGCATCAAGCCGGAGCCGCGGGTGCTCAGAGACTCACCTCCTCGCGGTCGTTGTCCCGGAGGAGATTGAGGCGCTGGAGGAAGGGGTGCCCTGCCACCACCCATTCCTTCTGCAGCAGGCTCTGGAATCCAGACTGGGTGCGGGCGTGGGGATCTGACAGGATCTGGACAAGGGAGGCCAGCAGGCAGTTCAGATCCCGGTCGTCTGACTCTGTGAGGCGGAAGGGTACAGAGAGTGAGGGACCCGGCAAGAGGAGCATCACGGCTCCACTGTCCAGAGACCTCTCTGCTGCAGCTGCCAATGCAGAGGCTGATCGGCAGTAGCTCTTGTGATGTCCCGCAAGGATCTGGCCTGGGACCCACTCAATGACCCTCCATCAGTCCCCGATTCCCAGAGTCAGCCAGCCTGCCCACTGGCCAGCATGGAGCCTGTGACCCAGGCACCCCTTGGTGCCAACAGGCAGAGGGCACAGGGGTTGCATAGGGTTTCCCAGGGATCAGATATATGCACAATAGTTCACCCAGGGGTGACATGTGAGGTCTCTACCAAGAGCCAGTAGCCCACTAGTCTTTACAGTAATTGCAAACTGGATGGATGGATGGATAATATTTAGGGCATGAGGGGCCTGAAAATTATGTTCTTAAAGTCTTGGACTTAAGGCAGGTCACCAGGAGGTAACGGACACCTCTCCCCCTGCCTGGCAGTTTGGCTATTGTGTATTGTATGCCTCACATCGGAGACCTATTTACATATTGAGCCAGTGAGGAAATGAGAAACTGTGAAATCTATAGGAAACAAACAGTGGAGGGAGGTTTCAGAGCAACAGCTGGGTTAGTCTGTATTCCCAAAAAGAAAAGGAGGACTTGTGGCACCTTAGAGACTAACCAATTTATTTGAGCATAAGCTTGTGCTAAGCTTATGCTCAAATAAATTGGTTAGTCTCTAAGGTGCCACAAGTACTCCTTTTCTTTTTAGTGGAGGGAGGGGAGGTGTCCTGCTCTGAATACAGACAGAGGGTGGGGCTGGCATATCTTGGGGAGCAAAGAAACAGCATTGAGACCTTCACCTAGAAGCCAAGCTGGACCCTGGCTGTAAAGTCCTGCAAGGATTTGGGGTGAGCGTTGCTCTAGGAGACAGGAGAGGACTGTTAATTCGGCGGAGCTCGAGAAGGCCTGCTGTGAGGTGTAACCATTCCTTTCCCACACTGCCACTTGCTGCTCCTTGCATCTCTGGGCTTGGCCATGTAAACCTAGCCTCGGTTTCACTAGAAGTAGACCTAAGTGCTGGCGAGTGGTGATGTGAGCAGGAACTGGGAAGTTGGGGTGTCCTGCTTCTTTGGGAGCAGCGAGTCGGTGAATGCTGCCAGTGGCCAGTGCACCGGGGCTGGACCCTCCACGGAGATGGGCCAATCGCTAGCCTACAGAGCGACAGCAGGGCCCACATGACCTAGAGCGGAGTGCTTGCATTGCCCGTGGGGTCGGGGAGCCAACCCCCGGCAGGCACAGACAAGCCTGCCTCACACAAAGGACAGGTAGTAGCCAGGTGCCTCACAGATCTGGGAAGCGTCACAGAGCCTGTACCGAGGAGCTCACTGCAGCAGCTTATTCCCCTGCTGGGCTCACCCCACCCCTGGCCCTGCCTCAGGGCGGCCAGCCTGTGCTTGGGCCGGAGGAGGGAGCGACATACTCTACCTTGCAGGATGATGGAGCGGGACCTCTCCACCAGCAGGGCGGCCACCTCGCTCGCTTTCCTCACGCAAGCCCTGCAAGGAGAGGGGGTCACTACTGAAAACGAAGACCCTGCAGCCAATGGGAAGCAAAGGACCCCCTAACCCCCCCAGCACCATCTGAAATTCATCCAGCCAGGCACGGTCCTGCCAGTCACTCCCCCCAGAGAGCTCCACCCCCCACGCTGGGGCAGCCCCCAACAGAGGGATGGTGGTTACCCAGTCCCACCCAGATGTTCTGTAGGGCCTGTGCCCCTGGAGTTAAGGCGTCAGCGTATGGGGCGGCTCTCACCTGATGTGGTCCAGCCAGCGTGTCCCCTCCAGGGCAGAGAGCCACTTCTCATCGGCCACAGAGGAGTCTGAAAGGAAGCCACGCCGAAGAACCCCAGTTACTACTTTGGCTGTGGAGAGGTTTATCCAGCCTCCAGCTGCGTAGCGCCAGGTTATCATTACTGGGTTTTAATCCTCACCACCCCCTTGGCAGGGAGCGAATGATTATCCCTGGTCAGAGAGAGGAAATGAGGCACAGAGGAGGTAAAGTGACTTGACCCAGATCGGACAGTCTGTGGCCGAGATGGGAACAGAACTCAGGTCTCCTCAGTCCCAGCCTAGAGTCTTGAACATCCTTCCTTTGGGCTGCCTTTTCTGTGGCAGGTCAGGAATTGTCCCGGAGAGGAGACAAGGAAGGAAGAGACCCTCGAGTCCCACAGAGCAGGACTGTGCTCTGGCTTTAGCCAGGCCTGTTTTACGGAGCCCTGGCTTCCTTGCATCAAACAGCCAGCTGCTTGCAGGAGGAGAGAGACGGCCTCGGGGTTACAGTATCGGCCTCGGCCTCAGATCTTGGTTCTGACAGACACCCTCAGGCAAATCATGTAATTCCCTGGGCCTCACTTCCCCCCTGTAAGGCAGGGATAATACCTCCCTGGGGGATTGGGAGGATATAACCCACGGCACGAGACACTCTGACAATGATGGAGCCAGACAAGCACCAAGAGCAAGAGAGGAGAAACTGGAAATCCAGCACAGGTGCATCAGATACAAAATAGTGATAACGGTCCCTTGATTCCCAAGTGGGATCCAATCCAGAATAACCCAGGTCCTCCCCGCTGAAGAGCTGGTTAGTTACTGTCTGGGATTCCGCAGGTGTCGGCTCAGGCGAGCGACTGCTATTGAGAAGTGATCTCAGTGCCGGGGCTGAGGCCGGGTCTCACCAGGAAGGCAGAGGGCCCGAAGCTTGAGGTAAGAGAGCTGGATCTCTGCAGGGCTGGGCAGGTCAGCGGCTGTCTCCACTATCACGCACTGGGCGTGGCCAGCGAGCATCAGCGCTTCCACGGACCTGCAGAGAGACGCAGCCGCACCGGGGAGGTGGAATCACTGCTTTGGTCTGGGCTATGGGGCCCTGCAGCACAGCACCCCTACCATGATGCGAGGGCACTGGGGTCAGCACTGGCGATGAGGGGACAGCACCCACCCAGCTCCCTACAGCACAGCGCCCCCTAGTGCTGCACTGGGGCATTGGGGTCAGCGCGGGCTATGAGGGGACAGTGCCCCCTAGTGCCACACTGGGGCATTGAGGTCAGCACCAGCTACGAGGGGACAGCACCCACCCAGCTCCCTGCAGCACAGCGCCCCCTAGTGCCACTCTGGGGCCAGCACTGACTGTAAGGGAGAGTGCCCCCAATTGAGCCACACCCCCCTGACTCCCTAGAGCAGCTGGGTTTTCCTGGGGAGTCTTCCACCCCCAGCCTGGCCCTATTTAGCTCCCCCGAGCTCCCAGACTGGGGCAGCACAGCCCTATTCCCATGTCCTCGAGGCTCGTACCTCACGTCTTCCCTCTCGGGGTCCGAGTCGGCGTGAAAGCCAGCGGCTCTCAGCAGGTCGCTGCCTCCCGGGTGATGCCAGCACAGCCTCTGGGGAGACACAGGGGAACAGAACGAAATGATACTCCACTGGCTGCAGGCTCTCCGCAGCACACGCCAGGGCCCTGAGCTCTGGGGCCTGGTCTCCTGCCTTCCTCCTCTCCCCCCAGCTCCAGGGACCTGCCTCCCCCTAACTGGCTCTGGGATACACCCCCACCCAACCAGCTGGTGGAGACCCTCCCTCCTCAGCCTTCCCTCCCCTGCTGGTTTAGGAGCAGTGTAGTCCCCATTTGATGGCAGGCCAGCTTCACAGGGCACCGGCCGCAGGGAAACACAGCCTACCGTGCGGGGTGGGGGGGGGTCCTCACACCTTATTCCACCCTGCTGGCCCAATGCCCCCCTGCCTCAATAAGAGCCCCACCCTCCCACGGCACCCCCCGGTGGTTGCCCCATCCCCAGAACCTGGTGAGGCAGGGGAGGTCGTTAGGAACTGCCCTCCTCTCCCCAAGGTGGCAGCTCGCAGCCTGCTCCCGGGGCAGGAGACACTCACCGGGATGCGCCTCGCGTTGAAATGGCCAAAGGCCCTCTTGAGCTCGTTGTCCAGGAGCCTGCTGGGGACCCAGAGGTACTTGGGGAGGCTGCGGGAGGAAGCGGAGTCGGAGGGGAACCGGCTCAGAGCAAGCGCAGAGGGCTGCTGGCCCGCCTCGCCCCAAGCCTCTTCAGGAGCTGCACACAAACACTACAACCAGAGTGGGATGCGGGACCCTCGAGGCCTCTCCCACTCCACTACTCCGGCACCTGCCTCCTTCCCACAGCTCCCCTTTGAGCACTCTCAGACCTTGATAGGAAACACCTGCCTGATCCCCACCAGGTCTGATAATCAGACAGGGCTGGATGGCCCCTGGCTCTTAAAGGAGGCAGATCTCCCTGTTACAAGGCCATTCCCAAATCCTGCCGCCCCCACAACTCACAAGACTCCCCCGGATCCATCCCACATTAACATGCACAGACAGAGAAGAGAACTCAGGGTCTGCTGGCCCACAGCATCCCTCCCACGTGTGCTAGAAGAGAGCTCCCACCAGCTCTCCCCAGACAGGCCTTCCACCTACAGCTCTCGGGAATTTGACAGCCAAAGGATTTTTCCCTAGAAAGCGTCAGTTTGTCGAAACCTGGAGGTTTCCCACGCCAAAGGTGATTAGTTTTGGCTCATTTTGTGAATCAAAATCATTCAGGGAAAAATCCCAAAGCTGTCGAAACGTTTCATTTTGATATTTGCGAGATGAGGAATTCCAGTTTTCCGGGTCAAATCCCCTTTTGGTTTAGAAACTTGAGTGAATGAGAGTAAAACAAAAATGTAAAAGGGTCGAAATCAGAAGGAAGCTACAAGTTTTTCCAGTTCAAGGAAACGTCTGAGATTTTGACTTCTTGCCCCCAACCACCACCCACTTCGGGATCGAAACGTGGTTCGAAATCATGAACATTTTCACTGTGCTTCCCTAGCCACTCGAGGAAGCCACATGCCCATGGAGGTTACGCTCGATCCGGGAGGGGGCCATCAATATGGACCTGGGACTGTAGCCGAGGGCTGAACACCATACCCACTGTAGAAAGGGGGTCTGAGGGAGATTCGCGGCAGAGGGCATTCCCACAGTTTAGGGAGTCCCAATTACTGGAGGGTACCCGGAGGGGCTGTGACCAGGGGAGCTGGAATGGGGGGCAGGGGCCAGGCCCCTCCCACTTCTTAACCAGCCGTGAAGGCAAGTGACAGGGGAGCGGTGGAGAGGAGCGAGCGTGGGGCGGGATCTTGAGGGAGGGGGCGGGACAAGGGCGGGGGACAAACTTAAGGCACCTGCGCCCCCCCCCCCCCACACACACACTTTTAGGGCACTTCCGCCACTCCTGGCTGTAACATGCTCCCATGCTGTGGGCTGGGGTTAGGGCGAGGATCTAACTCACCCCCCGATCCCCCCTACACCGGAGCGGGGGGACCGGCAGCTGGGCCACGCTTTACCTGGTGGCCATGTCGAAGCGCTCATTGACCGGGCTGACCCTCCAGCCAGCAGCCCCGAGCCGCCTCAGCTCCTTCTCCCAGTCGCAGGGACTCTCGAAGAGCAGCGTCGGGGGGGGGGACGACTCCTCCGTGCTCGGCCAGGCGTTCTCTGAAGCCGCACAGGAGGGATGGCTGTCAGGGATGAGCGGGGCAGCGCCTCGTGGGTCCAGCCACCCCAGGGACGGGCCCCTCAAGCTGCCAGGGCCTGGGGGCAGGGCTACACGCCAAGCGGAGATGCCACTTACCCATGTTCCTGATAGCAGTGCCGTCGTACCACATCCCCGCACTTCTGCTGCTGCTCTCCTGAGCCTGCACAATGGCCAGCGTCACCTGGAAAACAGCGGCGTCTGGGGCTGTGGGCAGGGTTTGGGGGCCCACAGGAGGGCAGAGGGTACGCTGCCAGGCTGGGGATCCAGGCAGGCCCCCCAGCAGGGCAGCGCTTGCAACACTGACCCATGGAGGTTTGTAGCCCAGGACAAATAGCCCGCGCAAGTCCCTGCGGCTGCAGGCCCATCGCTGAGCCAGACAGCTGAACAGAAGAGTCGTGACGGGACCCCGGCCAACCCCGCTGGAGCAGAACCCCTCCCCCCCCCAAGCTTTGCCGCTCGGGGCTTCTCTCCTGGGCAGGGCGCGACAGGCCGGGTTTTCAAAGCTGCCGAGCTGACAACCCTCAGTGAAGTCACTGGGAGCTGGAAGCGCTCAGCCCCTCTGAAGAGCAGGCTCTTCGCTGCTGGAGGGTCCCAGCTAAGGCAGAGACAAGAGCTGGGGACGCTGGGTGTTTCGGGGCATCAAAGGATCGCTAGAGAGGGGGCGGGAAGGGAAGGGTGGGGTTTGCCTTGCCTTGCATGGAGATCTGAGCCCCGTGGGAGGTAGATTCCTGAGGAAAGGGACCTCGGGAAAGAGGGAAGAAACCGAACCATCTTGCTCCAGGTCACATAGGCGGGATCTGCCCTGCAGCTGGGCGGTGCCGCTCCCGGCCCAGGGAGACAGACTCGTAAGCGTGCTGAAAACAGCAGTGCGGACGCTGTGGCCCAGGCTAGTAGCCTGAGTCCAAGCCCGCCCAGTCCCCGGCTCTGAGCTGCCCTCCGGCTGCAAACGCCCTCGCTGCTGTCTTTAGCACGCGAGCTCAGACGGGGCTGGCATGAGTCTGCCTACCCGCCCTGAGCAGCATGGACATCCCTGCCCGGAGTCAGCAGCAGAGCCCAGAATAGGACATTGCCTTCCCCCAAACCACATCATCCCACTCACCTCCTGGAGCTAGGAATTGAACCCAGGATTCCTGGCTTCTTGTCCCCTGTGTTAATCCACTAGACCCCACAAGAGGGGTAAAACAACCCACTTGGGGATCTCATCCTCCCACCCAGGCGACACACAGAGCAACCCCTGGTGTGACAAGCCCGCAAATCCCAAGCAGGTCCAGCTCAGAGCCAGTCCACTGGAGGTGCCCATCAGTATCCAAGGGTCCCGAAGCCCCAAGCCGCTGGGCCCTGGAAATCACCGGCCGGAGAGGCGGGTGCCCCTGTCTGCAATGGCAGATGCTCACCTGAAAGGCCTGGTACTCCAAGCTGCTGTCGCGGAAGCCAAAACGCAGCACCCGGAAGTCCCGGCAGTAGAGCACCAGCTCCTCTGGGATGAACTTGAGGGTGGAGCTGGCCGTCAGCACCTTGGCCTTGGTGAAGCTGTTCACTGCAGAGGAAGCCAGGCAGAGGAGGGGGGCTTGGACCCAGGAGGCCAGGCAGCAACCAGAGTCTTGGGGCAGCTGGGAAGGCTCGACCTCCAGCATGGGGGGGGGACTGGGGCAGGATAGGCCCCCAAGCCAGCTGCATGGAGATCGCGCCTGGTGTGGGGGGTAGCTGGCAGCGGCCGATCAGGATTGCCCTGGTGACCGGGAAGCCCAGGGGGAGAGCACACGGAGGGACCACGGCTCGCTCCGAGTATGGCCCTGCCAACTACGGCAAGGGCAAGTTTTCCAGTGCCACCACCCCCCCGCCAAGGTGCCATGGCCCCAGCCCTGCCTGTGGGTAAGGGGGCAGTTGGGTCGCCATGGCCTAGCCTTGGCCTCGGCCTCTCTGCCACTGGGACAGCCCATGAGGGGATCACAGCGCCAGCCACGGGGATGGATGCTGGGATGGAGGCTGAGAGACGCCAAACTCATCACAGCGGTGGAGGAGATGCGGCTTGATGGGGTGGAATGTAATGGTGGCCTCTCCTGCCCCCCTTTACCTGCCACCAGCCTCCCGATGCAGGGCAGGGCCACGTCGTGCTCACTGTGCAGGCAAGTGGAACAGCGAGGGGCCTACGGTGGGAAAGGAGCAGCCCTTAGAGATCAGGCCCATTCCCCCTCCTGCGGCATGGGGAAGGAACATCCCCACACCCCGACCCCACTCGCAGAACCTGGCACAGGGGGTCCACCCCCACACCACAGCCAGGGGGCTCCGACGGGCCAGGAGGATGGTGTCCACTAGAGAGCATCAGGGCTGCAATTCAGGTGGCTGAGGGCTACGAGGCTCCCGCCCGGGCGCCCGCATTGCCCCGGCGTCCCGGCTCCCGCCCGGGCCTCCTCCAACTCACCCCCACCGTGTCACCTGGGGCCGGCTCCGGCACAAAGGCGACTCTCAGGTTGGTGCAGTACAGTGTGCCCAGGATGGATCCTTGGCCATCCCTGGAGCGGACGATCTTCCTCACGCGAGCTGCCTCTTCCAGGACGTGTTCCCCTGAAGGGCGGGGAAGAGGTCAGGGTGAGCTGGGAGAACGCTGTGGTTTGGAATGACTCGTGAAACCAGCTCCCCAGGGCGCCGGAAAGGAGGGGGTAAAGGCAGGAGCCCAGGGCTAGCTGGGGAGTGACGCAGAGCCAGGCAAGAGACTGGGTTAGGGGCGTGCAATGCCACAGGAGGGAAAAGCACACCGAGGGGCCAGATCCTTCCCTGGCGTAAACTGATGGAGCTCTATGGGCTGCAATGGAACCAGGTGGATTTACCCCAGCGGGATCTAGGTCCGAAGGCCTGATCCTCAGGGGGCTGCAGCTGGAGTGGCTGGGGCCGCCGATCAGGCAGCAAATTGTACCTGCAGAGCTGTGGGGAAGGGGGTTTGCCCCACAGAATGCCTGCACTGGGAACAATGGAGGCCGTGCTCAGAATAGTGGGCCCTCGGCTAGGGGGTTTCACAACGGAGGGGGGACTGTTTTCTCTTGACCAAGGATCCTTTTCAATAGTCCAACAGCCCCTGGCATGTGGGGATGGGGGGGGGCACACAGAGCCCCCAGCATGGGGCGGGGAATGGGGAGGGCACACAGAGCCCCCAGTGGGAGGTTGCAGCAAGTCCCTGGAATAGCAGGGGGATGGGATGGTCCACATCAGGAGCGTTGGGGGAGGAGGGGAAATGAAGGGACGCAAGCAGCCCCTGGTGTTCACAGTGAACTCCGTCTGCAGAAGCTGTGACCTGTGTGACCCTCTAGTACAAACAGAGCCCAGGAGTCCTGACTCCCATTTTCCTGCTTTAACTACTAGACCTCACTCCCATCCCAGAGCTGGGAGCAGAACCCAGGTGTCCCAGCGCCCGGTCCCCTGCTATACCCACCAGACCTCACCGTCTCCCCATCAATGTCAACAAGTGCGGGCATCACAGAGCAGCTGGGCAGCCAGCCCCTGCTAAAGAGCCTCGCTAGAAAAGCCAAACAATGGACCTGCTCCAGCTTGAGTTCCCTCAGCCCAGGCAGCGTGGCCCGTGGAACGGGGGCCCTGCCGCTCATGCTGGGCATGAAAGGGAACTGCCCGGGTAACAGGTGCCTTTGGAGCGGTTGTTCTTTGCTAGTCACGAATTCAGCAAAGCATCTGCTCCGGCTACTGCCTGCAGCGTGTCATCCTAGCCAGGAAATGCCTTCTGACAGCTGCTGCCCAGAGCCCCAATTTAACCCTTCATGCCTCTAATACAGAGCAAAAGTGAAAGGCTCTTAAGGAGGAAGGGGTTCAGGATTGGGCTCAGCTTAATGATTTTAATAAAAGTACCAAAGCTCCATAGTATCCGAGCACTCATCCTTCAATATATTAGCCCTCACGCACACCCCCCAGGAGGCAGGGCAGTGCTGTTATCCCGACTGTCCAGGTGGGAAACTGAGGCACAGGGAGACCAAAGGCCTTGCCCAAAGTCATACAGGACATCTGCGGCACAGCAGTGATTTGAACCCAGTTCTTGGTTAGTGTCCAAGCCCCTGGACCATCCTTCTTCTCTACTCTCCAATCATTATACTCCAGGAGTCCTGCCTCCCTCTCAGAGCCAGGGAGGGAACCCAGGTGTCCTGGCACGCCCCCCCTGCCCCGCCCCCCCGGGGGAGCCTGGGCCGACAGCAGATGTGAAGTGGCTGTGGCCAGGGAAGGAAGGGCTCCTCTGCCTGCCAGGCACAGGTGAGCTGCGTGTGGCTAGAGTCTGTGGGCCTGGACTTCAGGTCTCATCTGCTCTGGTCTAGGTTCACTTGGCCCTGCCACAGCGCAGGGGGCTTGTCACGGGCCCTTCCAGCCCGACATTTCTGTCATTCTGAGCCTTGGGGGGGAGGGGGGAGAGAGAAGAGACACCTCATCACAGTCCCCCCCTACCCCGGGCGCTCACAGGTCACCAGCATGTCACATGCACAGGCGAGTGGGGAGCCCAGCTGTGTCCTCCTCTGTGCAGCTAAGGAACAGGGAAGAGACACCATGGCTGCTGGTCCCGTCCAGTGCTCGGCAGCAGTGTGGTCTAATGGCTACTCACCGAGATACGACTCAGGACACCTGGGTTCTATACCCAGCTCTGCTGCGTGACCTGGTGCAAGTTGCTGCCCTACTCTGTGCCTCAGTTTCCCCACCTGTCAAATGGGGATTGTGCTACTTAGCTCCTTTGTGATGCACTTTGAGATCTGCAGCTGGAAAGTGCTAGATTAGAGCTAGGGATTATTATTAGAACCATAGTGAAAGCCCCAAGGAAACCCAACCGGGGGGTCAAAACACGAGCCACCCACTCCCCCGTAGCCAGCGGGGATACCTGGGATACACGGGAAAGCCTGGCAGTTTCTGTTTCTCTGGCCGTTCATGTCAGAGGACTTTGGACCTCTCAGCTGTAAAGAAAGAGAACAGGTCGCTGTTAGCTGGATTTAACCCTTTCCTCACTGTGGGCTAATGCACAGACATTGGAGAACCAGATGGCAACTTTCACGGTCTCTGGGGCAGAGGCTGTCTCTTTAGCCTATGTCCATATAATGGGGCCCTAACTAGGGCGCTGCAAGGCAAGTAATATTTAACCCGATCCGCTAGTTAATTATTTCTTCCCCTTCGCAGTCCTGACTTCTGACCCCATCCCCTCCCACAGCAGGAGGCTCAGCCAGTCACAAGGATCTGAGTGGCCAGCCTCCGGGATTCTATGGGGTACACTTCTTAAAGCCTTAACTCCTGTCGCCTTGGGCATCTCGGCTTTTATTTCTTGAAGGAAAGGAAGTTTCCTGGCCTTGCGGTTGCGAGAAAAAGAGCTACAAAACACAACCTCTAAAGAGTTTGAAAACAAACAAGGAACCAAACATTTAAAATCTTCTGATTTTTAAGCCAATCTCATGATTATTTTGGGACAGGGCTTGTGGGGTTTTTTGGGGAATGCTTGGGATTAGCCACACTGGGGTCTACAGCAATGGCTCTTACCTGGAAACTCAGCCCCCCTCCATTTACAATAATACGGCAGGATGGTGATGGCATGCATGAGAGATAGTGCGGTCTAGTGGATAGTACAGTGGACTGGGGCCCAGGAGAGCTGGGGGTCTATTTCCTGCTTGGCCACTAACCTGTTGGGTGACCTTGGGCAAGTCACTTCCCCTCCCTGTGCCCCAGATCATGAGTGGCTGTTTAGTGGTGGTGGTTGTTTAGATGGGCCCAGGCAATAATATTTTGAAAATCTGATGCTTTTGGGGGAGGGCTGGCGTGAGCACAGGACTAGGACCCAGGATTCCTGGGTTCTAATCCCATCTCCAACCCTGACTCCCTTCTGGGGCCTTGGGTACATCACTTTGCCTTTCCAGTTCAGTTTACCAATGGGGAAACACAATGAGTTTTAAATGATTTTGCCCAAAGTCACACAACAACTTAGTGGCAGAGCTGGGAATAGATCCACAGACCCTATTAAACCACACTTCTCTCACAGAGCTGGGAATAGAACCCAGGAGCCCTGGCACCATCACTGACCATTTTAAAATCAGGGTGGGAGGGTTTTCCCCTAAAAGATCTGGCTGAGGAATTCTTCTGGGCAAGTACTCTGGCCGGTGTTACAGGAGGCCAGACTAGATGGTTACAGTGGTCCGTCCCTTCTGAAATCTACGATTCTCAGCTAGCCACATGGCTATGCTGGCTTGGCTACTCCCCAACTCTTGGGCAAGCCAAAGTCTCCTGACTACTAGGGTCAACTAAGGGGAGGGGGCTAATGCCAGCTGAGGGCGCAGGGTAAGATCTGAGTGCCACGCTACCAGGGAACAGCTACACAGAGGAAAGATTAGCCGGAACATAACTGCCTGAAACCTAAACCACAACCAAAGGTTATCTGGCATTTTTGTTAAGCAGAGAGAGCAAACAAAGTGGAATTGCCACAGCATACCTTCCTCTGCCTGATCAGATAGTGAGCCGGAAACCTCCTTGCAGCTGTAAACAACCTTAAGGGCCCAGAACACTGCAAGTCAAAGTCACTGCAAATGTGAAACGTTTACCACTCTCAGTCCCAGGGATCTTAGAGCTGGTGAAAGGGACAAGACAGACGGCCCTTGGGACCTTAGCAATCTCAGACGAAGTTTGGTGGGCACACAGACACACTCCCACCCAACTCAGCCCTATCCTGGAGAGATCCCCGGTAGGGCAGAGAGGGGAGTTTCGTCTCCATGGCCCATTGGTAGCTTGCAAAGCCAGATGGGCCCATTGTGATCATCTTGTCTGACCTCACTTCTGAGGCTGCCAGAAAGAGGAGCCAGTAAGTGCCAACTGGCATTTTCATGGCCTGGCCACCTGGCTGCTAGGAACCAGCCTGAGGCAGACAGATCTGCTGCATCCCACTCTATTAGTGCCTGCAGCCCCATACACAGAATGGGGACATGCAGCTTGTTCCCAGAACCTCTTTGCATAATTCAGTTTTTTAAAGTAATTTTTTTACAGGTGTGCAAAATTACGTGGCTCAGACAATGTGTGTGTATGTGTGTGGGGGGGGGTGTCAGGCAATAATTGTTTAATGACACCAGAGGCTGAGATCCCAAAAGTTAAAGCTCTCTCCTGCTTTGGTTTTTTTTTTAAATCTGACTTTTTAACAACATTATTTCAGTGTCCTTGGACCAGATCCCACCCTCCCCCTTCGCTGTTGTGTGGCGACTACCAACCTCCACCCCTGACGTGGCTGCATTTCTCCAGTGCTGCAGCCTGCATGTTATTATGTAGACTACAATAGTAAAGGTGTTTTATACCAGCATAGCTTATTCGGCTACATTTACAGAGACACCTTTATAGAATAACTGCGTCCTTACTAGGGATTGCACTGCATTATTTATAGCCATTGCAAAGAGCTCTGGCTAAAGTTAAGAATTAGATAAGTTCATGGAGGCTAGGTCCGGCAATAGCTATTAGCCAAGATGGTGAGGGAAGACACTGGGCTAGATGGACCCTTGGCCTGACCCAGCATGGCAGATTTTACATAAAATGCTACAAAAACTGTGTGTAAGAACAGCTGGTTAGTGACACCACCAAGCATATGGGAGGCTCAGTGCCCCGCCAGCCCCCAGCTATGCCATGACAGCAGGGTAAGACATCCCCCAAGCACGGACCAAAATGTTAGGGGTCAGCAAGATATTCATTCCATGAGAGGTTTTCCCTGGGGTGGGGAGATCAGCTGGCAGCAAACTGCTAAATTTCGTAACCAGGAGGGCTAATGGAAGAGAGTCTAAAGAGGAGTGGCAAAAGACTTATTTAGAGCACTGAGCAACAGGTGGGAGGAAGCAGGGCCCCATGGTTAGGAAGTTTAGCTCCTAGGGTTCAATTTCCTACGGTGCCACAGACTTGGGCAAGTCACTTGGCCTCTCTGTGCCTCAATTTCCCCATTGGGATAACCGTCCTGCCTTACAGGGGGCTGTGAGGATAAATCCACTAAAGACCATGATGTGCTGCTCAGTACCGTGATGATAGATCCTAGAGCTTTATTGAGACAGGGAACAGTCTTGTCCTAACTGACAGGTACCAGTACAGAGTTCATACTCCCTAGCTCAGTCCAGAGCATTACCTACTAAGCCACTCTACCCCCACACTGGCCTCTCTAATCTAATGCATCCGATGAAGCGAGCTGTAGCTCACAAAAGCTTATGCTCAAATAAATTTGTTCATCTCTAAGGTGCCACAAATCCTCATTTTCTTTTTGCGAATACAGACTAACACAGCTGCTACTCTGAAACCTCTCTAATCTCCGTGATTTTACCCAGCTGTTTGCACAGAAATGTTCTAACCAAGATCAGGGCCCCGCTTTAGAAAGCGATTTTCTCCACCCTTGAAATCATAGCAATGATCACCCCTCCTTATGGTCTCATTATTTCCCCCTGCTCCCCCATGTGTCTCTCTCCACCTGCGGTCGCCTGCCTTCTACTCAGATGGTCACCTCTTTGGGGCAGGGCAGGGGCTGTCTGTGTGGCCAGTGTATGTCCAGCGCCTAGCACGGAAGAGGGTCCTGGGCCAGGGCTCCTAGGCTCCATGTAACAACAAACGAGGCTTGTCTGAGTCTTTAAAGACTCGCTGTCTCTACTGCCAGGGCGCGCTTGGCCCCTGCGTAGCATATTTCTGCTCGGCGGTGGAAAACAATCGTCTCATTCTGCAAGGAATGCAGAGAGCCGCGCAGCCAAGGCCAGCCAGCTTTCCCTGCAAAGAAACCCTCAGCCCGCTGACCCGCTCCAGCCCCAGGGAAGCCCTGCGCAAACTCCGGGCGTGCTGGAGGTTTGGGGGGGGGTCACCCCGTTTGCAAGAGCAAGGACAAAGCCCCTTGGACAACAACCAGTCGCCTGGTTACCAGCCCCAGTGGACAGCGCAAAACCTGGTCCCAGAAAGAAGGCGCGGGGCGGGGGGGCCCTGCCCAGGCTCCGAAGCGCAGGACAGAACGTACCGTGCAAACAGCCCTGCTCCCAATTACCGCTGCCGAGCTCGGGGCTCGCTGGCCAGCGGCGGCGTTTGGCGTCGGAAAGACCCGAGCCCGGCCAGCCAGGCGCATGGGGAGCGGGGGCTGCTGGCTGGAAAACCCGGAGCTGGGCTGCTGTGGGCCAGGAGCACGAACCCCCCCTTCCCCCGCAGCCCCGGGGGCTTGACAGAGCCGCGCACCCTCCAGCCCCCCACTGCAATTTTAACACCCAGGCTACACAACAACAACAACAAAAAGGGGGGGGGGAGACAAACAATGCCATGCCCCCCCCCAAACATCACTTTTGCTTCCAACAGCCAGCACCCTGGCTGGAGACACCCCCCCCCCCACAGTCCCCACGACCCAGGCAGGGTGAGGAAGCCAGCCCCGGAGACTCAGCCTATAAACTTATTCCCCCCCACCCCCATAGGTGCTGGAAGGGGGGGGGCACCAGCACCCCTCGGCTCGAAGGGGTTTTTCCTTCCAGCCTGGAGGGTTTTTCCAGTTTGGTTCAGTGGCGCTCAGCACCCGCATCGTGCACATTGTTGCAGGACCCCCCCCCCAGTATTTCAACACCCCCCCCCCCCCCGGCTTTCCACTTACCGGAGGGCCCTGCGCGTCCTGCTGGATTGTAAGGGAGTTTTTGGAGCCCGATAACATTGTCAAGTCTCTTCGTGCCCCATAAACACAAACCCAGCGGGGAGGAGACGTGGGGGGGGGGATGAACCCCCCCAGCAGGGAACGGGGAGCAAGGGGCGAGTCCCAGCCCCGGCGGAGAAGGCAGGGGCGCTCAGTCCATGGCGGGGAAGGTGCCCGGCTCAGCCCCCGGGTTCCTGGGTCTCCGCCGCTGCTCAGCCCCGCGGCGGGGGCGGGGTCCCGGTCCCGGGGCGGGGGCCCTGCGTGGCGAGCCGGCGGGGAAGAAACTCGCCCCCCAGGCGGGGCAGGAGGCAGCCCCAGGTGGGAGGATGCAGCGGCGGGGCGGGGCTCGCTCGTGACCCCTTCTAAGGTGCGGGGGGGGGGGCCCGGCACCGCTCAGCCGTGGGTCCCCCCTCGCCTGGGGAAACTGACCCGCTGGGTCCCGGGAAGAGGCTGAAACCTGCCGCAGCCTTAAAGGAGCCCGGGCCCTTTTCTGGGCGCTGCCCCCCCCCCGTTCCCTCTCCCCTCCGCCAGCCGCATTTTAATTGGCCAAAGCCGCGGGGCAAGGGGCGGAGCAGGGGGCTGGGAGCCAGGACTCCTGGGTTCTATCCCCAGCTCTGGGGAGGGAGGGTGGTCGAGGGGTGAGAGCTGGGGAGGGGGTCAGGAGTCCCCAGTCTATTCCCAGCTCAGGCCAGTGAGCCTGATCTAGCAGTTAAATAGGAGAGCTGGGAATCCGGGCTCCTGGAAGGGAGTGTGGGCTACTGGTTAGAGCAAGGGCCTAGGGGGTCAGGACTCCTGGGTTCTATTTGTATTTTGACTGCTGGCTCGCTCTGCGAGCTTGGGCAAGTCATTAACCTCCCCCTATTGCCAGGCGAAAGCACTTAAAAAAATTATCAGGCCTCAAACAATTGTGAGACTGCCTTAAAAATTAGGAGGGTTTTTTTAATAACATTTTCATTTGTCTTCTGGGCTCCAAGCATTCGGGGTCACAGTCAGGTCACAGTTTCAAGCTTTTCTGTATGACCCCAACAGCTAGAAAGCTGAGGCTCTCATATAATCACATGACTCATGGAGTAGGGGCTTTAATGAAAACACCAAATACAGTGAGTGTTGGCGACCCTCCGCAGCAGTGAACGTTTACCAAGCACTCTAAGAGCCCTAGCTGAGAAGTGCTCAAGGAGGGCAAAGTACAGTGATCTAGAGGGTGTTGCCGATACCAGATACCTCCTGCATCACTTAGAGCTCCCTACAGTGGTTTCCTCATCTCCCACCCCTTGGGCCTTTGTCCCCACCTTGTATCCCACCTTTGAACCACAGCAGCTGTTGGGGTGAGGTTGGAAGCAGGCTGGTGGAAAGGCCAAACCAAGAGGGGGATAGGAAGTGAAGAGGAAGGTGCTGGCTTTGGGGGCACTGCAGATCAGCACCCCTGAAATATTGAAGGGCCCAGCTACCTCGAGGGCTGTAGCAGAACGTGAATAAACCAAACCCTTTGCGGGTGAGTCCCTGCTGCTGGAGGAGTGCTGCTTCTGTTGGGGTAATGCTGGTTCTCGAACCACAAATGGCTCATAGAGGGGAAGGATGGTCCAGTGGTTAGGACCCTGCCCCAGGGACCTGAGATGAATTCCCAGCTCAGCTGCAGCCACCCTGGGGCAAGCCCCTTCTCGGCATCTCAGTTCCTCCCCTATTATGCCGCTATCAGCCCCAGGATGAAAATTGATTTGCGACTGCAAGGTGCTGAGACACTGCAGCGCCCAGGACTGGAGAAGTACTCGGGGTTCGTCTTCCCTGGGCTATTAGCTCATGCTATAACGCTTACGTTGCCCCTAACCTGCCTCCTGTCCCCACATGCACAAATCTCTAGCTTGAGTTAAGTGGGGCTCTAAGCTAGGGCTGCAGCTAGCTGGCATGGCACTCATGGGTGCAATGAAGATGAACCTTCTTAGGCTGCATGGCTCCCAAGCCGTCCGTCTCCAGCGCTTCCCCTCTGGGGGAGCGGAGTTTTGAACTCACAGGTGAGCAGGTCCCCGGAGGAGCAGGTTAGAACCAAGCTGAACAGCTGAGCCATCGACATCCTCTCTCTGTGCCTTCGCTTCTCCTCCTACTCCGTAGTATGTCTGGTCTATTTAGATTGGACGTTCTTTGGGGCAGGGACGGTCTGTCATTCTGTGACACGCAGCGCCTGGCCCAGCAAGTCCTGATCTCAGCTTGGGCGTGTAGGCGCCAGCATAATACACAATATCCGGTGTAACGTCACTGGTATCATTATTATCCATACTGCCGTATCACCTAGGTGCTCCAGGTGTGAATCAGGACCCATAGGCATTAGGCGCTGAACCAACATAGAACAGAAAGCCAGGCCCTGCCCCGAGGGGTTTACGCTCTACAATCGAAACTCAGCCACTGTCTCATCTCCAGTTTATTGCCGGACAGCTGGTCCCTGGTGCTGTGGTTCAGGGCCCGAAGGTGAGGAGCCTGTATCCTCCGCCCAGCAGAAAGCATCACTCACTCATTTCTGAAACGCTACGACGTAGCTGGGCAAACGTCCCTGAGAACCCCCAGGCAGCTGCTCAGCACCGCAAAGGAGCAGAGAGTAACAGCAGGGGCTTAAATCCTTGAGAAAGAAAACTACGGTGCAAGCTTCAGGGCCCACGTGTTCCTGGGATGGGAGGGAGACATTGGGCTCTCCCAGGGCCTGGCACTTCAGGCTTATTTTAAACTATGGTTGGAGGATTTTGGCCATTTTCATCATGAATTTTCCTTCAGGTCAGGGGCAGAGTAAGGATAGAACCCAGGACTCCCTACCCACTGGGCCACATGGCCACCACAACTCTAAATCCAGCTCACTCCTAAGCACTTCCAGCTGGCTAGCAGCTGCCCCCTGCAACACTCAGTCCTGGGGGGAGCTGGGCCTGCCCACGCAACAAGCAGAACTAATGGTTGAACCTACGGGAGCAGCAGACGCTTGGCACTCAACAAATTGACTGGCCGCTCCCTCCGGGCAGGGCTTGCATAGGAGATCAGCCTAGCAAGAAGCAAGAGAGCAGGAGAGGCAAGGTGAGATGAAATGCAGGCTAGCAGCTCATGGGAGCACAGTCACTGTATCAGATAATGCCCTGATGGTTTTTGTTCATGCTCATGCAATATAGATCAGCCGGCTCCAGCGTGCCATCCCAGGGGAAATCGAGCATGCCGGGAAATTACATTGTAAACCGAAAGGCAGGCTCCCCGTCTCACGTGCATCTCCCCGTCTCAGTACCGAACCCAAAGGCCCGTCATGGTACCAGAGCGCCACCGGGCAGAAGGAGACACCCCCTCCCAACTGAGACAAAGCCAAAGGGCCTGACATCCCATAATAATTAACATCCCCTGGGACGAATGGGGAGAGTGAGGATGCAAACCCTGGTGTCCTGGCCAAATGTCAAATCAGCTCATCTCATATGTTCCTGTCATTCCTTGTCTGTTCCATCTCTCTCCCCTACCCTGGTGGTCTGGTCTCTCCGGGGCAGGAGCCATCTCCTACTCTGTGATTGTGCAGCGCCAGCACAAGGGGGCCGTGTTTTTGATTGCGGCCTAGGCACTACCTTAATGAACATGACTAATAATGGATAGCCCGGTCACAGTGAGCTCTGGACCTGGTCCCATGGTGACTGCATTCCAGGGCTAGGTAAGACAGGAGCTTGCATTCTAGCTTGTTAAGCTGGTAACTCTGGCAGACGCTCCTCTGGAAAAGTGCAATAAAACCGGGTCACGACTGCCCCTGGGCAATTCACTAGGTACTCAGGGCCTCCCTTTTGCCCTTGCTCTACCCCCAGCTCCACTCCTGCTGGCTACAGCATTACAGCCCCACAGCAACGCCGTCGATAAAGTATCATGCCTAGACCAGCAGCTGGAGAGATCTTGGAGCAATAGCTCAGGTGTGAACAATCCTCTTTTATCTGAATGCAACACTGACTTTGAAGCCTAGCAGTGGTTCTAATGTTCACATTAGCTATTTCATTCTCTAATCCAACACAGAGCGAGGTCATTTCCAGTGTCTGCTTGTGCTCACTTCAGGAGCTATTGGCCTGAAAACTAGAAGGCCATACACCAGATTTGCTAACGGAGGAGATGCCATGCACCAAAGCAGCACTGGCCTTGTGATGCTGCAAAGCCCTGGGAGCAGATAAGCCCAGCTTATTTGCACAGGCTCCAGGGTGTGAACAAGCACAGTAGCTCCGCTGGGGTGTTTGGTTCTGGTGCCACGGAGCAGCTGTGGTTCAAAGCCCCACTGTAGACGCACGGCCCTGGGCTCCCCCGGCTATTTTGTTACCCCAGTTCTGGCTGTCTTTAGCCCAGGTGGGCTCATGCCCTTTCTATCACACTGCCCCTGCAGCAGTCACTTCCCCCAGGATCATTTAGCTGGTTAGTGCACAGAGAGATACTCCCAAGACTATTGTAAGTGAGTACGGATGGATGGACAGCAGTGGACTATGCCAATTCAAGCCCCCGCCCCCCAAGGCTGGGTCCATGATGTCTGTAAATAGAGAAGTTCTGGAGCTTAGTTCATTAGCCAAGAAGGGGAGAGAGTACAATGATAAAGATTTTGATCTTGTTTTCCATTAAGACTCATGCATCGAGTACGGCATGGCTAGCAATGAACAGAGCAGAAGCCATCACAGGTTATTGAGCTCAGTAAAGAGCTAACCGAGTGAAATTCTCTGGCCTAAGAGATCACATGGTCCCTGCTGGCCTTAACTGCGATGAAGCTCTGTGAGATGAGCATTTGTATCCAGTTAGAGGGTTCAAGCGACTTGCCCATGTCCACAGAGCAAGGCAGTGCACAGTCAAGACTAGACCCCATGGTTCCCGGCACCTACCCCTGCCGCTCATGCCACAGACCTTGACCCCTACCTGATGAGACCTCTTTTGAACGTAGCACTCTGTTGCTGTTACAATTCCGGCCATCTGTGCCTGTACGGATTTTACTCTTCTTCCCAAAGAGCCTCCTGCATTCTTTATCAGCCCTTGTCTTGATGGATGAAAAGGAGCTGCTCACCAAGCTGAAAATTACCGGTAGCCTAAGTACAAGGGGTCATGACTTGATCACACTTATAATGTGCAAACAGAATAAAGTCCAGAGCAGTAATATTATATATACGTATAGACACTTGGTGCTTTAAAAGGGACAATTTCACAATGCTGAAAAGAATTATGAGCCAGATCTGCTGGGAGGAAGAATTTAATCAGAAAACTGTTACTGATCCCAGGGAATTGTTCAAGATGACTTTTAGATGCCCAAAAAGCCACAATTGAGGACAATGGCCATATTGGTTAAAAACAAACAAACAAACAATTTAGAGGGAAGTAAAGCCAACTATAAAAATAATATTTAACAAATAGAAGAAAGGGGAAGTGGATAGTATTGAATATAAATCAGAAGCTAGGAAGTGTAGAAGATTGTTTCCCTTATCAAAGGGATACAAGGAGAAATCTATGGCCAGCAGAGTTAAGGACAACGAGCAGTAGTTTCTAAAGTATAGTAGGGACAAAAATAATTCTGACAATGATATCGGTCCATTACTAGATGGAAATGATAGGATTGTCAGTAATAATGCAGGAAAGGCAAATATTTCTGTTCTGTATTAGGGGGGAAAAGACAGTCACATCACATGATGTTGCTAACACTCTTTCCATTCCACTAGTATTGCAGGAGGATGTCAAACTGCAGCTACTAAAGTTAGCATGAAGAAGGGTTTAGCCAACTCCACCGGGCTCTCAACCTGAGCTCCCAGGGCTTTCAAAGCTACTGCCTAGCCCAGTCCATCTGTTTATTATTTCCCTACTAGATGCACTCTCCCGCTTTGCTCCATCTTGTATATTTAAAAAATAAATACAAAACTTAAAACAGAAACTAAAGAAAATTTCCAGCCACAAAAATGTCCCTCAGGGTGAGGTGAGGGCGGGGCAGAGTAAAGGGTAAAATAAGTTTCAGACTCGAGTTTATTTAGCTCTGCCTTTTGGAAAGGAAAATACCCACATTGTTTTCCCAGCTTACACAAATATTGTCTGCTCCAATTCTAGACAGGCAAGCCCCTGTGAAGAAGCCAGGCAGTCACTTGCCATATGCAACATCTGCTGCAAATCAGCGTTCGACCGTAAATTCTAACGGCACAGAGGGGTTTGTTCCCATAGAGAGAGAAACTCCCCCAGCCCTGGGCCTGCATTCTCTTGAAAGAAACTTAGCTCCAAACAAAAACCCCACGAGGAGCTTCTGTTCTTTTATGTTCCCCTGTTGTTGCAATGCTGGCCCCAGCAGGGAACATTTTAGATGCTGCCCAATTATGGTCTGAAACCGATTATTACGGCCACAGCGCATGGGTGAGAGCTAACAGGAGATGACGCTTCAAAGGCCGTGCAGTGTGCGCGTGTGGGGGAGCAGTCTGGTTAAGGGGGAGAGTGGGAGTGACACACGATGTAGGACATAAGACAAAGGCCTAAGACACAAAGGAAGGGGTTGATTCAGCAATGGGGCCGCATGCATTCCAGGCCATGAGAGCTCTGTTCACGGAGGGTCAGCAAGCAGCCTGTGGGTTAAAAACAGCTCCAGATGTCCTAACGCACAAGTGGCAGGCACTCTTGTTTATTATGGTAGCGCTTCGATGCTCCAACAGAGATCAGGGCCCCGCCGTGCTAGGCGCTGCACGTTTACCAACTAAGAGACCATCCTTCAAGGCAGAGTTCCTAAGCTACACTGGCAGCATAGCTGTGCTGTCTACAGGGCTGCCGGCTGTGAGCGAGAGGAAAGCACTTCTAGGCCTCAGCTAGGAACCTTATTTTTGCTCGGTTACGGCAACACAACTGCAATGTCACTTGCCCCAGAGGCCAGCCCAGTGACGGTGTAGCATTCTAGATGGGTTGCAGCAGGTTATAGCAACAGAGTAAACACAGAGCTATAAATAGCAGCGGGCGTGGTCAGCAGGTGAGTTTCCCCAATGAACAAGGTACCAAAGGCAGGCGCTGCTGTGCTATAAAAATCACAGTGAAACTCCAGTTCGAATTCTATTTTGCTCTTCCGTAATGTGGCACAGCTGGGGCTCTCGAAGCACTTGGGAGGTGACAAGGGCAATTACGAGCGACACCAAGCTACTGAGGGCTGGTCTGCACTTAAAAGTGAGGTGGGCCCGGCTACGCTGCACGGGGGTGTGAAAAATCCACGCTCGAGCCCTGGCACGAGGCTGACCTAAATTTTAGGCATAGATGCAGGTAGGTGGGTGGGTGGCAGAATGCTTCCATCAACCTCTCTACTCTCACACGAGAAGGCGATATTCCCACAACGCTGGGGGGGAACCCCTTCCGCCGCTGCATCTACACTAGGGGGCTATGGCATAGTGCCATTGTATAGTCCTGTAGCTATTGTGGCTAGAGTCTCTGTAGCCTAGACCTGGCCTCAGATATTACAAGGATGAAGGCCAGGTATAGACAGATTTTTAGGCCCACAAGGGACCATTAGATCATCTAGTCTGGCCTCCTGCATAGCACGGGCCAGAGAATCCCTCCATTATCTCTGTATGGAACTCAATATCTTGTATTAGGCTCAAGCATCTTCCAGAGAGGGAGCCAGTCTGGATCTGAAGCCATCAAGAGCTTGAGAATCCCCCATCTGCCCTTGACACTTTGTTCCGCTGGTTAATGCCCTCACTGGTAAACATGGGTGCCTGGGCTCTTATTTGAATTTGTCTGGCTTTAACTTCAACTTCCAGCCACTGGTGCTTGTTCTGCTTTTTTCTGCTAGATTCAAGAGCCCTTTAGTTCCTGGTATATTCTAACCCTACTAGAGCAGGGGCAGAGAAGGGCAACTAGGATGATCTGGGGAATGGAAAACCTGCCTTATGAGAGGAGACTCAAAGAGCTTGGCTTCTTTAGCCTGACCAAAAGAAGGCTATGGGGAGATCTGATTACTGTCTATAAATACATCAGAGGGATAAATACTAGGGAGGGAGGGGAGTTAAGTTAAGACCAATGTGGACACAGGAACAAATGGAGATAAAACTGGCCATCAGCAAGTTCGGGCTTGAAATTAGACAAAGGTTTCTAACCATGGGAGGAGTGAAGTCCTGGAACAGCCTTCCAAGGGGAGCAGGGTGCAGGGGGAAAAAAACATAACTGGTTTCAAAACTGAGCTGGATAAGTTTATGGCGGGGATGGTAGGAGGAGACTGCTTACAATGGCATGTAACTGATCTGCGACTGCCCGCAGCAACTATCTTCAGTGGCTGGTGATGGGACGCTAGCTGGGGAGGGCTCCGAGTTACTGCAGAGAATTAATTCCCAAGCGTCTGGCTGGTGGGTCTTGCCCGCATGCTCAGGGTCTAACTGATGGCCAGATTTGGGGTTGGGAAGGAATTTCCCCCAAGTCATATTGGCAGAGCCTTTGGGATTTTTTTTTTCTGCCTTCCTCTGCAGCATGGGGCATGGGTCACTTGCAGGTTTGAACTAGTGTAACTGGTGGCTTCTCTATAATTTGACGTCTTTAAACCATGATTTGAGGACTTCAGTAACTCAGCCAGAGGCTAGGGGTCCATTACAGGAGTGGGTGGGTGAGTGAGTATCTGTAGCCTGCCATGTGCAGGAGGTCAGATTAAATTATCACGATGGTCCCTTCGGGCCTTAAAGTCTATGAGTCTTATACACTAATCAAGTCAACTCTTGATCTTTTTGATACACAGTAGTGATACTCAGGCCTCAGGAGCCAAATTAGTGATCAACAGTACCCAACAGAGCCACAGGAGTATGAATTCATTGTTTCATTTACTATCCATTCATATTGAAACAGTATGAGGAGAAATATTTAGTGTGTATATATATAAATTCTCACTGTAAGAGGACTGACCACATTTTCTCAACTACAATCAATCAGTTAACACAGTAAAAGCAGCCTGATTAGTTAATAATTAAACCACACAGTGTTTTAATATCACGTGCTGCAAAGAGCCGCACTCAAGAGCCGCTTCCGGCTATTGAGCCCGGGTTGGAGTATCTCATTGATACACAGAGTCAGGTACCACACCGTCATGCTGAGAAAGCACTGGGAGAAGAGCCCCAGGTGGAACACACACTATAAATCTGACTACCCAAAGCACAAGGATCGTTAACAGCCCCACTATCCCAACGCCCCTCCCCTACAACACTGCTCTAATCGATGGCAAGGTACCTTCGATGTAAGCACAGGAACAGCTTGTACCATTTAAACTGCAGGTCCATGTCGTATGTAGGATGAGTGCTGGCAACCTGAGCTGTTCGACACGTATTTTGCTTCCTCAACCTCCCCAAAGCGACCTTGGAGCCTTCCACCAACAACCCAGGGAGATTCATCCGCAGGAGTCACGCCTGGCAAATTTCCTTCACCTGGCTTCATTTTATTGGCTGATCGGACATCTCAAGCACCCAGAAACAAGCACGGGGGATGTGGAAGGAGGTCCAGAGGAGATGGGCAAACACGAGGGTTCAGAGCACACAGGACCCTGGAATTTTCTTGTGGCGGTTCTGCTCAGGGGAAAGAGACAGGAGCTGGGGGGCTAAGAGAGATGCTACTTGCACTCTGGAAGTTAAAGACCTAGGGGAATTTATTACCATAGCGCCTAGAGGCTCCAACTGAGACTGGTACTAGGGGCTGTGCAGACAACATGATGGATGAAAGACTTACAGTTTAAACAGACAAGGGAAAAGATGGGAGGGGAAACAGGCATGGAGCTAGGAAGTAACTTTGCCCCGCTTGGGCAGAGCAGGGATTAGAACCCCCGTCCCCTGAACTAGGTCTCTTAAACTAAGAGCCGCCATCAGCTCAAAGCATCTGGCACTCAGACGCTATTTTGTTTTTGGAACCCAGCAAAAGCTTTTTTTTTTCCTGCTAAGCGAGGCCAGCTCAGGCGTTCTCTGGTCAGTTATGGCAGCAATGAGAACTAAAGCCTAGTCTACACTTAAAAACATAGCTCAAGGTCCTAAAAATCCCCAGGCCTCTGGGCCACGGCTCGGCCCACATAACACCGAGTGTAAACACAGTTAGGCTGATGGGAGAAAGCTTCCGGCAACCTGGCTACTGGCACCTGGGGGTGGCGGGGAGTACCTAGAGGAACAAAAAAACCCATCCATCGTTGTAGGATGTGTCTGCACTATGGGGGGCGGGTATAGGGCCATAGCCGCACCCTAGTGTAGACAAGCCCCATGCCATTGCGTGCACAGCTATGAAGAGGTTACTTCAAGCGAGAGGTGAGTGGAACACAGGCCCTGATCCCGCATGTCCTGGGCTGCCCCTCTCCGCCTCAGCTTCCTTTGCCGAATCAAAAAGGTACATTTCAGCCACTTCGGAGAGAGACTAGCCCAGGGAAATCCCAGGCCTGGCTTCAGTGAAGGGGGCTAGTCTGCAAGACACCATCTGTTGGAAATTGCAGGAAGCTTCGGTACAGACAGTTCTCAGGCATGGCTCCCACCCAGCACAGCGAAGCCGGCTGCCAAGAACCAGGGTGGAAAAAAGCTGACTGCAGGCAAAGTCATTTCAGCTGATGGGGAACGGCTCCCGGGGTGTGTGTGCGTGTGGTGGTGGTGGTGGGGGGGATCCCGTCCCCTTCAACTGCTGGAAGGCGTTGGGGAATCATAGCAGCCTCTCGCTCCTAATGAAGATGGAAGAAAAGGAGGAAACCATTCAGCTGGAAGCGGAGAGGGTTAGAAAGGTTTTGCAGCGCGCCCCATGGAGCTGAATGTTAAAAGCAGGGCCTATTATGGCCAGCGGATCAAAGGAGCTGGGGCGTTCAAGGGAGAAAGGTTGCGTCAAAAACATTCGTCCAAACCAACCGTGCGATGAAAAGAACTCGAAAGGGATTAACCATTTGAAGACTAAAATACTTAGCAACACACTCGTCCCACAGCCTGGGAACAAAACCCCGGAGTCCCAAGTCCCGTCCCCAGGTCTACCCATTTCCTTCCCTGAGTCAGGAATAGAACCCAGGAGCCACTCTGCTCTAACCATTAGACCACACACTTCCCCCCCACCCCGATTCAGGAATAGAAACCCCAGATCCCTGATGCCTTGTGTCCTGCTCCAGCTACTACACAACACACTCACCTCCCCAAGACAGAAAGAGAACCCAGGAGTCCTGACAGCTTGTATACTGCTCTAACCACTAGCCCGCACTCCCAGGAAAGCATTTCCAGTTTGAAAAAAAAGAGGGGGGGGGGCTACAGCACTAGGCAGCCTGAGCACAGAGGGAATGGTAGGAATGCAGCAGGCATTTCTCTGTACCCCTGCTCCGATGTGGCTTGCTCGAGGGACAGTCTAGACGGCCCACTGTTCCAGCACCGGACCGCAGATCAGGCATCAGTCACCACCAAAGCAGCCTTTTAGAGCATCACCAAATTGCTATCGCAGATCACAACAGTGAAGGCCTGGCGCTGAAATGCAGCAGGCCTGGGGAGTCGAGGTGAAACTGTAACGGCTAGCAGAGAGGCTGGCCCCTTGGGCTGCAGCTCTCTCAGGAGGATGAAGGCAAATAGGTTGCTCTGGTCATACTCCTTCACCAGCTGCTTGCAGGGGCATGGAGCAAGAGCTAAATTCTGGTTTAGTCAAGGACCCTTCCCTCAGGGTCTCGGATTGCTAGGTTCAGAGCTCCTGGTTCTTCTCTCCCCCTGTCCTGCAAAAGGGACCATAGGCTGCTGGTACCTGTCAACCTGCAGGGGCAGGAAGGATATTTGCTTTTATGTCCGTGACGAGGGAAATCTCTCCCTTTCCACTCCAGGAACGTCAGGGGATCCCTCCTTTGCAAAACACCTTTAAAAGCTTTTGGAAAATCCCATTGACTTGATGGGATTAATGCCACTGAATTGTTTTAACCTTGCAAGTGGCATCATCAACACACATTCTGCTGCAGGATGCTGGCAGAACACGAGGGGCACCAGGCCCAAACCAGGAACTGAAGTACTGAGAGAGGAAGGACGACAAGACACTGGACCAGCTCTCAAAAAACCCTGGGTTCAGTGTGGGCTCTGCCACACATTCCTCCCACAACCTTGGTCACGTCACATCAAGTCTCAATACCTCAGCTGCCCATCTGTAATATGGGTATAACCCCTCCTTTCTCTTCCCCCTTTGGCTTGTCTGTTTAGATCGGGAACTCTTCGATGCAGAGACTGCCTCACACTAGGGGGTTGACGTCACTGCAGAGCTAGGGGTTACTCCTAACCCCACGCCTGTCCACACACCAAACCCTCTCACCCAAGTTTGATTGTGCTTTCAACCCAGGCCAACGGGCACAGGTGGGGCTACAGGCGAGTCCCCCAGTGTCTTGCCAGTCCCGCCCCTCCCCAGTGGGCCCAAGAGGAGAGAAATTCTCCCACAATTCACTGGGAGAGACTCAGCGTCACACGCTTGTTTGAGCGCTATGAATCAAGGGGTTGTGGCCCGGAAGCCCTAGCGACACACACTGGGAAAGCGCAGCGCTAGTGAGGACGGGGTGACTCCACCGGGGCAGGGCAGTGCGGCTGCTCACACGCATGCTAGCTCTGCGGGGAAGATGTACCCTGTACGTCTGGACGCCAGCCAGCACCATGGGGAGGGCCAGGTGCTACTGGAATAGCATTAGAACTAGTGTTTTAATTACCCTAGTTTATTCTTTCCCCTTCCCCTTTTAGGTCAATCATGTGCAGGTTTTTTAAAAGTTAAGATTCTTGCACTTAAACCTCTCCCAGTTATTCGTTCCGGGCTGTGAAATCTGCCTTATTGACTTGTTTTGGGTCCTGCCTATGGGATTCCCTGTTCAAAATTCAAGCTTTACTTCTGAAATGCCACCTAATACTCTAATGTATCTGGACACAAGCCTCTGCCGGCCCTGGCCAGTCAGTGCAGCTTTTCACCGCTACCCGTGTTTTCAACGAGAATCGGAACAAAGGCAAAAAGTTGAAGACCAGCCCCTCTGGGATCAGCCAGCAAACTAGCTGTGAAAGTTCACCCAAAGACCCTGCTAAACTTCATCCTTCAAACTTCATGATCAGTAAAAATCCCATAGATAAGAGTCAATGGAGCGTGAACTCAGCCCTGAATTGGAACTCAAGGTTGATATGTTGGATCATATTAAAGAAGTTCTGAATTAAAATCACAAATGAGTTT
The DNA here is from genome assembly GCF_965140295.1 of Lepidochelys olivacea. NCBI lineage: Eukaryota > Metazoa > Chordata > Testudines > Cheloniidae > Lepidochelys > Lepidochelys olivacea. Next base: position 6,399,042 of record NC_140434.1, read on the forward strand.
GATTCCCCAGAGTTTAAATTCCAGGGTATTACTAATTAAGAGGTCTCTTGGTTTTTGGTGCTGTTTCTCTCCCTCTATGTGTGAAACTTGCAAGCTGTTAATTGCGTTAGTGCATTCTAAGACAGAGTCTGTTCTCAAAGCAATTCACAGAGACAGAGAGAGAGAGAGACTCAAAGCAATACTCTAACAACAGAAACAGCACCCAGAGACTCCCCGCCCTTTTGTTGTATTAACAATTGTGATTAAAATAGAGATAGAGGACGTATGTGGATGGATGCTTGGTGTGGATAATAACTGAATGATCAGGGAGGTGCCAGCCTAAGAATCCAGTGTTCATCAGCTGAAGAAGGCGTCAAGTGGAAATAACCAGAGGACCCCCCACCCCACCCCACCGCCCCCGGAGGGCAGACTGGAATCCACCCAACAGCCTCAAGAATGGGAGAACCAAAGAACAAGATAACATCTAGCAGCACGGAGCCATCAGGAATGTGCCATCTGCTGATTGATTCAGCAACAGCATGATGAAGCAATTCCCACAGACTGGCATAGGAAGAAATTCCTATAAAAATGGACTCTAGAAAGTGAGAACTTTGGGGTCTGATTCTGCAAACCAACTTCCAGGAGCATCAGGTGAGCATCTGACAAGGCCCTGCTCCCGCCTCGTGTCCAGTCCACCTGGCCAGTGGCTTGGCATGAGCAACTCTAATGCTGGTAACTATGATAACAACCTTGCAGAACCTGTGTGTGTGTATGAATGAATGTGTGAATAAATATGAGATTGAATGTAATGTTATAGCTATAACTAACTGCTTACTAGGATTCTTTCTGTATTCACAATAAATGTGGTATTTTGCCTTTTTCCCTTTAATAAGATCCTGCTGGTTTTTAATTTATTGGTACAACACAGACCAGCTGTAGATTTAAGTCTAGGCCAACAGCGACCAGAAGGGATGCAGTTAGGAGAGATTTTTCCCCTGTAAAAAAAAAAATCAGCAATGCGGGGGGAATTTCTGGAGATGTTTGTTCTTTCGCACAGGGAGGTGCATTTAGTACCATTAACTCAACAAAAGGTTCTTTCCTGTAGTCAAAGACGGGTAATGGCGTTTAGAGCTCAAGCAGCCAACCGCTTTGCAGAAATTGGGTGCATTGGACCCCAGATTGGTAACGCAAACGGCTTTATTCACCTACCACGAATGTGTCTGCCAGCACAAGACTGAGGCAGATTGAAGCAGAAAGGCCTGGTAGACACCGTTTTTGTCCCAGGATAACTATGTGGGTTAGGTGGTGATTAATTTCACCGATACAGTTATAATGGTACAACTTCACGTGTGGATACAGTTACACTGGCATACAAGCGCCTTATAGCCAGATAAGTTATTTCCCTTCCCATATGGAAATAAGCTACACTGGTATAAACCCCTTTATACTGATCTGACTGCATCCAAATGAAGGTGGTCGCACTGCTTTAACTGTACCAGTCTAGACCACTGGGACACTAAGTGTTTAGACAAGACCTTACCGCTGGTAGATTGCAAATGGGGAAGTATCTCAGTGATCTTGTTCTTTATGAGCCAAACAGCTGGAACAGAAGACCTCTTGCTTGCAACAGCAAGCTGTCCTTTGCATTTAGGCAGTCAAATGTCAAGCCCCATTGTACAGACAAGTCACAATTACTCCTCAAGCCCAGCAAGGCATCTGTAGGTTTAAATGCCCAGAGCAGCGGTCTGGGAGCCAGCTCCCTTGAGTCCCAGATGCTGCTCTGGCCACTAGCCCATACCACCCCACCCCTGAGATTTGCAGAGGGACATTTTGTAAGTGCACCAACGCATCTGATGCTAAGTTACTGCGACTTTTCAGCTGGCCGAGCCAGGCCCACAGCCAGGGTGATCCATCAGAACATACAAACATCACTGCACGTATCACAGCGTGAAGAAGCCGGTCAACAGCATTCAGAGTGCAGGGGTCAGTCTAAACTCGAGTAGCAAAATGGCAGTCAAGGCACACAGAGAAAGGAAATTGTATCTGGTCATCTCTGGCTTTGGTAGAGGAGCCATGGCCAGATGGCGTGAAGACAGAATGCAAGCTAGGACAATGAAGGAACAGGTGGAAGGTTTAAGATAGTTTCTCCCTTATCCTAGCTTGCTTTTAGTGTGAAGGTTTTTCCACCAGTATCGACTGCATATATTCCTTTTATTTAGGCTTGTGCTCCCAGATGCTTTGGTATGAGTTTTGACTCTGTTCAAGCATTCAAGCAGCAGGAGATCATTAAAGCCAGGGCAGGGGACTGAAGCAAAGACCCGTTTAAAAAAAAAACCAAAACAAAAAGGAAATTGACAGTCCAATGACTTATGCCAACTATGAAATCTCCAGTCAATTCCAGCCATTCCACTTTTTGTTGAGGGAGAACTTGGATGCTGTCTGAACTTAGCTAAGAATCTGGCACCTTGCGAAAGAGGAATTTCCTCCAGGGTTATAAAGCCAAAGCATTCTTTTCAATCATTTCTACACAAGCTGGAGAAACCCAGCCCTCTCTCACAAGGGTTCAATGCCACGAGTGCAATATGAAGACCACCGTGGGGGCTTATTCTGCACTTCAGGCTGGAATCTAAGGGAAATTCCCATACCACCACTAATTGGGCTGTAATATTTTAGTCTCTGCTAAGTTATCGGTCTCTGTGCCAGGGTAACGCAGCATGGGTTAGTGGCAGGAGGTCAGATTAGATGACCCAGTGGCCAATTCTGGCCTTAAATTCTATAACTCTCAGACCAATTCAGAGAGCGCACAGAGGTACAGGGCGCCGAAGAGCATGTACCAAAAGGCCTGTTTCTGCTCTTATTAAAGTCAGTGGTGAGACTCCCATTGGCTTCAACAGGAGCATGGAATTGCCATACTGCAATGGTTTTCAACGGGGCATGGACACAGCCCTGGGGGGGACACAACACTGCGGGTACGAGGCAGGTACACAACTCATCTAGATATTTGCCTGGTTTTATCACAGGCTACATAAAAAAGATGAACAAAGCCAGTACAAACTAAAATTTCATACAGACTTGTTTATGCTGCTCTATAGGCTATCCCCTGAAACGTAAGTACAGTATTTATATGCCAATCGATTTATTTTATAATGATACGGTAAAAATGAGAAGGTCAGCACTTTTTCAGTACTAGTGTGCTGTGACGCTTGTGTATTTTTAGGTCTGATTTTGTAAGCAAGTTGTTTTTAAGTGAGGTGAAACTTGGGGTACACAAGACAAATCAGACTCCTGAAAGGGGGACAGGAGTGTGGAAAGGTTGAGAGCCACTGCCACGCTACAATAGTCCACTATGGTAGCACCTAGAGGCCCCGACTGAGATCAGGGCCCCGTTGTGCCAGGCGCTGCCCAGACCCACAGATTTTGCCCCCAAAGAACTTAACTAGACAAATAGCTGAAGGGTGGGATACAGATAAAGGATGGGAGGACACAAAGGCAGAGAAGGGGGATGACTCATCCAAGGTCACTCAGCTGGAGAGAGGCAGAACCAGGAATAGAACTCGTGTCCTGCTTCTCAAACCCAGTGCCCTAACCACTAGACCGCACAACATCTAGTCCAGTGTCTGAGTAGCCAACACCAACTGCTTCAGAGGAAGCTGTAAAACACCTGCAGAAGGCATTTATAGGATAACTTACCCACAAGGAAAGCTTCTTCCTAGCCCCCAATAGATAGCCACTGGCATATGCTCTGACACATGAGGGTTTATTATCCCTTCCAAATATACCCCTACCAGTATATTTACTGTTGTCAATCTGGATATTCTTGTTAGTCATATAAACGTCCAGTCCCGTTTTAAATCCGGTGAAGCTCTTGGCTTCACTGATATCTTGTGGCAAGGAGTTCCACAGTTCCAATGAACTGCACTGAGTAGAAAACTGGAATGTCACTGTTCGGAGTATTGTATCCTAAATTCAGATGCTGAAGTTCAAATGGATTTTACAGTAAGTGTTAAACCCAGATCAGCACAGTGCAAAGTGTAATGAACAAACAAGACAGTATTTATACATGAACACACAACAGATGCTGAATCTCTTTTACAGGGCCTGAATTTCTACAGCTATAATGGTATTATTGTGCGGAGGGTGTTGTTTTTTTAGGCTTACTCAGTTCACAGCTATGGAAAGAAACCATGCTGCGTTCCATAAAATTAATATCATCCAGTCCTCAGAAAAAGGGATCAATTCAGAAGATTATTTTTGCACCAGAGGGTGGGGAGACAGGAAGTGAAGTGATGATAAAAAAATGGTTTGTGCCGTTTGCGATCCTCTCAGCTGTGCTCAAATGTTTGCGTGCGGCCACTAGAAGCAGCTGAAATGCTTGATTTCCATATCACTTTAGCATGTTCCTATTGGGGGAGAATTCACACACACAAGACGCCTAAGTATGTTTCAACCTCTCCACTTTCAGGCTTGGAAAATCACGGCCACTCAGCCGCTATAGCGGCCATGCTGTCCTTTCCCGTGCCTGCCCAGAGAGAATCAGTAGCATGGTTTGGGGAGGGTGCACACCAATGTTTGACAGCTGTTTCAGTTTGACACACAGCACGGGCTGGGACTTTTGCCCGTCAAGTCAAGCTAGATGGAGTGTAATTATGGGAAGCAAGGATACCCAGCAATAATCCAGATCCACTATTTGCGGGACTTCCAGCTTTTGGAGGTGAAGTAGAATCCAGAGAGAGAAGAGACCATGGAGCTGAGGATGTTTAGTTATGGTCAGATTGAGCTGAAACAACTATGATGCTGTCATGAATACTCACTCTAAGCAGCACAGGGGAGAGTGGCTGGAAATGCACAGAACAGTCAAGGAGACGTTGGGCTGGATGGAAAAAAAAAACAAACAACTTTGTGGGCCTCTAGGAGTTTAGTCAGAAGCCAATAATAGCAAGGAGTTCTTGATCATCACACTGTGCTCTGGTTGGGTCAGGGAACCAGGACCTCTCTCTGGCCACCTGTGTGACCACCACACGAGCGCGTGAGGGCTTCGGAAGAAGTAGCCAACCAGAAGGACAGAGCGGTTAACATGAAGCTCTGACACCACAAAGCGAGAGGATGCAGCTTTGATACATGGCAGGTTTCTGGGGGAGAGACCCATGGCGGAGTCTCTCAGAGCCTGGGTCAACTGAAAAGCGGTGTAGATATTCCTGCTTGGGCTGGAACCCACGGCCTGAGACCCCCTCCCCTCCACACCCTTGCTGGATCTCAGAGCCCAGTTTCCAGCAGGAGTGGGACATCTACACTGCTATTTTTAGTCAGCTGGTCTGGGCTCTGAGGCTTGCTGCCACAGGTTTTGATCTGATTTTTTGCAGCATAGATGTATGCTGGGATGCTTAGGAAGTTTGCTTTTGTGTCTGCAAGAGGTCGAGGCCAATCCCTCTCCAGTCTTAAAGATGGGTGAGAAAGTGACCAGTGAGAATAAAAAAAAGTCTAGGGATAAACATCATGGGATAATCCCAAAGTGCTAATCCAGGATGAGTGTTTAAGGGAACAATGGAAAGTGGTGGCTCATTTGATACATCAACTAGAAAGCCAACATACTTTATTCTTTTACTAAACTATTAAGTCATAGAATGTAAAACCAATACCAGGTATGGAGGCAAAACAGGAAGTTAGGAAACACTGGCAAATAACGAGAGGTGTGCTGCTAAGCAAATGCATCTAAGCATGCTCCATGCAGGCAACATCAGCATCTGAAAAAAAGTGGGAGGATTTGGGCAGGAAATCTTGGCATTCCATGAAGACCTTCCATTATTCATGCTCTGTGTTTTTAATTTAACCCAGCCAACAGTGGGCACAATTCTGACTCAGTAGCAGATTCCAGCACAATTGTCGACAATCCTCGACAAAGAATAATAAAAACTAAAATAAGATAAAGTGTGGATTTTCCAAACAGTCATCTGAAAGCATTTGCAAAAGAAACTCATGGTAAACCCAAGGCCATTTCCCCTGGTTACTTCTTACGGGCCTGACTCAAAGCCCATTACATTGAGCAGAAATCAACTGATTTCAGTGGACTTTGGAACACACAGGACAGAGCCAAAGGAATTAATTTTGCACCCAAGTCAACAAAGCACTTAAGCATTATTTAAAGTTAAGATGCACTTAAGTGATTTTTTTTGACTCAGGGCCTTAAATCTTTCTCTCATCACTAAAGCCATCCCTAGATCTTCGACACTATTTTTTAAAAAAATGGACTCCTTTCCCAGATTTATATGGTTTACTTTTCTGAATTCCTCTCAGTTGGGATGGAGAAGTCCGTTTCACCTTCTTGTTCTTGTTGGCGCCTGCGCTGCTGTGGTTAAGCTTCTAACATGTCAGGGGACAGTTTACATTCAAAACCCCTTTTAATTCAAACACCTGCACAGAAGTATTTATGTAGTGGCAATTGGAAGCCTTTCCCCTCGCTTGTTTTTAGCAGAAAAAACGATTTGTTACCCAAATAAAGGGAAACCGGAAGTTTAGCACAATCCTATATAGCACTGTCCGCTAGTCCAAAATGTGAGGCTACATTACATACTTACAAAGAGCCAGCAACTGAAGTGAAGAAAATGTGCCACACTGCTTTTGTACCCAGACTGGTTAAGGTGGAAGTTTGAAAAGGTGCCAAGGGGAAGTGCAAGGACCTGATACACATCTAAATCCATGTTCACAGACGTTAGTGCCACGAACGGACATTCAGGAGAAAGAAAAGGAGTACTTGTGGTACCTTAGAGACTAACCTTGGAGACTCTAAGGTGCCACAAGTACTCCTTTTCTTTTTGCGAATAGAGACTAATACGGCTGTTTCTCTGAAACCATTCAGGAGAAAATTGCTCTGGGCAAAATTTGTACTCTGGGCACTACACTTTAGGAAAGATGTGGACAAACCGGAGAGAGTCTAAAGCAGAACAAAGATGACAAAAGGATTAGAAAAGGTGACCTCTGAAGAAAAGTTTTAAGACTGGCTCTGTTTAGTCTTGAAGACAGACAACTAAGGGGAGATTCGAAAACAGTCTTCAAATACATTAAGGGCTGTTATGAAGAGGACAGTGATGAATTGTTCTTGTCCTGCCTTCAGTAGACATGGAGAAGTAATGGGCTTAATCTGCAGCAAGGGAGATTCAGGTTAGATATTAGGAAAAACTTTCTAACTCTAAGGGTAGTTAAGCTCTAAATAGGCCTCCAAGGGAGACTGAGAAAACCACATCATTGGAGATTTGTAACAAATTGGACGCATACCTGTTAGGGATGGCCTAAGTTTACTTGTTCCTGCCTCACCGTGGGGGGGGGGGGGGGAACACACGCTGGACTTGGCGACCTTGCAAGGTCCCTTCCTGGCCTTCATTTCTCTGATTCTAATATCTACTTAAGAGAATTCACTATAATTCCAGCATGAAAAATTTTGGTTGGAGCTATTGTGGCTAGTTCTCTGAACCCATCTGCTCAATGTGCAGCAACAGTCAAAAAAGCGAATGTTCGGAACCATTAGGAAAGGGATAGATAACCGGACAGGAAAAATCATAATGCCACTACATAATTCTGTGGTGTACACACACCTTGAATACTGTGTGCAGTTCTGGTCACCCAATTCTTTTTTGAGATGGTAACAGGTACAGAGAAGGGCAACAAAAATGATTATGGGGATGGAACAGCTTCCACAGGAGAGATTAAGAAGACCGACTGTTCAGCATAGAAAGGAGATGGCTGAGGGGGGACATGATAGAAGTCTATAAAATCATGAACGGTGTGGGGAAAGTGACTAGGGAAGTGTTATTTACCCTTTCATGTAACACAAGAGCTATGAATCACCCAATGAGATTAATAGGCAGCAGGTTTAAAACAAACAGAAGGAAGTACTACTTCACACAGTCAACCTGTGGAATTCGTTGCAGGGGGATGTTGTGAAGACCAAAAGTGTAACTTGGTTCCAAAAAGAATTAGATAAATGTATTGAGGACAGGTCCATCAATGGCTATTAGCCAAGATGGTCAGAGATTCAACTCCATTCTCCGGGTGTCCCTAAACCTCTGACTGCCAGAAGCTGGGAGTGTATGACAGGGGATGGATCACTTGATAATTGCCCTGTTCCGTTCATTCTCTCTGGTTGCTGTCGGAAGACAATATAGTGAGCTTGATGGATCACGGCTTTCCTTATGTTCTTATGCATGAGGTTGACAGCCCTCCACACTGTCAGCTTTTTGGGTCAGGAGGACCATCTTTTTTGTTCTGTTCGTAGAGTGCCAAGCACAACTAGGGCTCTCCTGCAATACCAATAAATAATCACACACAGGCCGGTTGGTTTGTGTAGCTGCAAAGTTGCATCCCTGAGATCTGGTTTTAGCAATCCAAGAAAGAAGCAGACAAAACAGCCACAGCTGCTTCTCAGCGGTTATTAGTTGAACTTTTCTTTTTATTGGTCAGTGAAATCTATGGTAGCATAAATGAAAGTATACCATGTAATAAGACTGATTACAAAGCGCCATCTAGTGTTCATTACAGCAGTGCATTTAAACTAGAGTAAAAAGTTGCCAACCCAATATTTAAATTAAATTAAAAAAAAGTTTATCAATAAGCAATTGAAGAATTAATTCAGGTCACTTCTTTTATGACTAATGAAAACCAGGCTATGTGCTAAACCTTTCTATGGAGATTCTCCGGGCCTGCTAGTCACATCCATGGCTCTAAAAACTGGTCTTTAAAATCAAATGATGCCGCAGATCTTGTAGAATTAAAGTCTAGCCGGTGAAATACTAGAACGACATATCCTACGGTGCCTTCCCTGCAACAGAGCTGGAGTGTAAAACAAAGGTGTAGGGCAGTTGAAATGCTCTTTAAATGGTTCATTAAATATTTTAACCTATAAAAAAGCCGCTAGTGTCTCTCAGGAGCCAGGGCAGTGCAGAATAAGAGGCTGCCCGGAGCTATCCAGGTCCCAACGGCAAGCAACGTTTCTTCCAACTGCACCCCTAAGTGCACTTGTTTTAAGACCAAATCAAATGGCATCCTCCCCTTTTTCCATCTCTTATGCAAGTCCTCCAGGAGCCTGTTCTGCCTCTGGTGCGTGCGCATCGTCCCCACTAGTCTCCGTGGGAATCCTGCCAGGCCAGCAGACACAGAAAAGCCCCCTCCTGTTTGGTTCTTGGAAGAGTGGAGCGTTTGGTGCTTGTTTTAAAACAAAGGTGCTTTGGAGTCCACACTGCTGCTCTTCCTTCCTCCCGCCCTCCCAACCCACTCCCATCCCCTTTAAAAAAAATAAAGTACCGTAAAATACTCAGCCCCACCACAGGAAGATTAATGCTGTGTGGGCAATCGATTCAGTATGTTTATGCAAAGGAAAACTGACGGTTAATACTGTCTTTCAATAAATATAAAATGTATATTTAATCATCCCTTTTTTAAAGACACACACACACACACAAAACACTTTCACTATAAGGAAACATAAATGACCTGAAAAAATCCTAGCAGCTCTACAGAAATTCAATAGATACCTCTCTAGTCAATTCATTATGACATATTAAGGCGGGAAAGCTTTGGAATCAGTTATGCTCAGGGTAATAGTTGAAACTCTGTAGTTTATAGAAAAAATACTCTTCAAATTTTTTTTTTTATTGGAAACTTAACTTTGTTTGAAGTTCAAATTTTTCTTTTTTGATTAAAAAAGCTATGAACTATACCTAAACTGCAATAAAAAAAATGGCAGACAAGCAAATGCCAGAAACTGACCGCAAGGGTAAGAAACCTCTGTCTAATAACGGACGACACACAAGCAGCAGCGCCTGCGGTCAGGGCCCCATCCTGCAGTCTCAGCTCCCAAGGTAGTTAAGGGGAACTCTTCTTGTGCAAAAATTGCAGAGCTGGGTTTAATGGGAGAACAAATGTTTGAGGAAACTTGCCCTTTACCTGCTAAACTTCCACTATCTCTTTGCCAAACTACTGAGCAATCAGATCCTGGCATATGAGAGTCTGACTTTGTGTGTTTCTCTTTCACGCTTTCAGACTCCTATCCACTATGTACAGGTTTACATTCACACCACAGTACAGCAAGCTGGGTTCAAACAGTCTTCGGAGAGAGAGGACAATACAGTCAAACTTCATTAATAAGAATATACTGTCAGTGAATGCTGCCACTGGAGAATTAAAGCACCCAGCTAAGCTGTTTTTAAAGAGCAGTGAATCTTTGTAGCAAAAACTCAAGAGATTTCAAATTAATTCCTTTTAGAAGAGTGAATTGATTCAGTGTTTGTAACTCGCATCTTCCTAGCTAGTCTATTATTTTTAATTAGTATTGCGTGTGTGGATGTCAGCTTACAAAATAAGTGAAGCTGCCCTGAAACCGGTTGGTTAATTTCAATTTACTCTGTACAGCTAAGATTTTCTGAAGCAACTAGTGGTTTTGGATCTCAAGTCTTGGGGGCCCAACTTCAGATACCTTAGAGGGGTCTGACTGAGAACGTGCTTCTGAGAACGAGGCCTTGGCTGGGTGCCCAAAAATCACTCGGCACTTCTGAAAAACCTTGGCTTACATCACCCTCATGAAGCATGCTGCAGACTCATTTACCTGACAGCAGGGAGAACAGACATTGTTCCTTCATCAGTTTGGTCTGGATGGAACAATGCTGATAACATACAGGAATCAGCCCAGAACGGGAGACGGATACCCTTATAGAAAAGGAAATAAGACCGAAGGCTGATGTTTTATCAGCATAGCAAATGTGGAGCTGCTGTTTTGGTTCCTGGGAAAGAAAAACGCAGCCAGGAAACACAATGAGAATATAACACTCAAACTAAACACCTGGGGCATTATTCTGTTACACTCAGGCTTGGATCTACCACTCTGGCAGTGTAAAGTGGTATCTGTCAATTATAGTTACCCTACTTGTGGGGCCCTTTATACTGCCACAGCTGTGTACAGGGGCTTCTGATTGTCTAAACACAAAGCAGTACCAGTTTAATTAAAGGTGTGATTTAAAATCAATTTAGTGAAGCCAGTGGAAGAGGCCGAGTGGACACTCATGTCACTAGTCACCTGGCTTCTAGCTTCAGTCAATTAGAAAGAAGTTTAAGCTAAACAGAAATAAGGCATTCCAGCCAAAATAATATCCACAGGGGGTTAGTACCATTTTAAATAAAGCCTTATCTATGCAAGAAAGTTACACTGCTTTAACAAATCAGTTAAGTTACGCCAGTGCAAACTCCTGTGTGGACACTTCTTTTGGTTTAAGAGCAGCTTCTTTTGGTTTAGCATAAGCTGATTCCTAATGGGAAAAGAGTCCGTCCATTTTAAAGCACACCTTTAGTTAAATTGGTACAACTTTTCCCTGTAGACAAGGCATCATTTAAAAACACACTTACATTAAACTGGTGCAACTTGCATGTTCAGACACAACCTGGGTGTAAAAGAGAATAAGGCCCGAAGGTCATTTTCCAGTATAAGTATACTTTCACCTTCTTTGCTGATCCTTCCCTCCCCCAAGTTAAGGACAATGGGCAGACTTAAAATGGAAAATTGCATAGTTATGCCTTCTTAAATCAAAAAGGGAACGTTGTAAAGCTTTTAATTTATCATTACAATTCAAATTTTATTTCAAATGTTCATCCCTGCTCTGTACAAGACTGGAATGAGGACAGCTCCAGTTTGGGCTCTATCTTTAGAAATGTCTGTGCAAACACTGCAGTGCCAAAGTTCTGCCCGCCCGCAAAATAACATGTGGACATAAAGGTCCCGTCCACGCTAATGCTGCAGGGGACTCAGGGAGGGTAGGGAGGGAAAGTTGTGGACCACGTAATAAAAGTGTGTTTAAAATTATGTAATAGCTATGCTGTACTTATTACAGTTCCTTTAGCCCTGTTATCAAAAAAATATCTATTACCCATTGTTCAAATGTCAGCTATGGCTCAACAAAACAGAGCCAAATTAACGCTATTCAGCACAACAGAGGTAGTATGGAAATAACTTGCTCAAGTAGAAAAATCAAGTTAGAGAGAAAGTGTGCGTGTGTGTAAAAATAGCAGCAAACTGGTATAGATTTAGCTTCCAGTGCTGCAGGGTGCTTGATACATCCTTTCCACTTCTACTTCTCCACACTGATGGTTATTGCTGGGTGGAGACATCGACTTCATTTTCACATTGATTCTTACTAAGTAGGTTTGACTGTATCCCTAACAGAATCATTTTGCACAGTACTTCTTTAAGAAAATGCAAACACTCGGTATTGCAGCCCTCCCACCCCCACAAAAAGTTTAAAAATAAAATTTAAAAAATATAGTCAAGCCCATCTAAAGGGTAGAGTCCTGAGCCTGCTGCTAAGAGGCACGCTCAGAAGACATAGGATGGAGATGGATCTGGAGGTGAGGGCCCCCTTCAGAGCCACTACACTGAAACCATCCAGTTCCAACTTTAAATTCTTTTCAGTACCAGCAAAGAATAAAAACAATGTTAAAATCTCTTCTTAAAAAGGTCCACGATATTTAAACTAAAATTGCTGGGCTGTTTTGCTAACTCCTCTGAAAAGCTATTTTAAATTAGTTTAAGTTGGAATCCAACTAAAAGGACACAGTCACAGTATTCTCCACATGCCTTCACTTAAAGCTTTGGTCTTGTTGATTTGATCATTTTAAGAACCTGGTGTCTTATTCCCTGCTTCACCATGTGCTCTGACCCAAGCATGCCGCCTCCAGGGGCTTGCTAATCTTAGTCACCCTTTGCCAGAAGAAAGCTGTGATAGCATCCCCCTCTCTCCTGGAAGGAAAGGTTTGTTCCCCCCGCTCCATTTAAATGGACCACCACTAGAACACTGGAGTGGGATCACATTTGTTACCCCAGCCAGCCGTCCCCACCCTCCTATGAAGAGGGAGAGAGGAGCATGGAAAATTATTATTGCATTCCCCATACTTCATGGGTCCAGATGGCAGCGCTAGCCAGACTCTTCAGAACCTGTGTATTAGTGCTTCTCGTTCCCTCTCTTTGCGTTTTAGCTCCTCTTTGTAACAGCAGGAGCAGAAATTCCCAGTTTCCGGATGCCCGTAAAAACTGCAGGTCGGCTGCTTGCATTTGGTCTGCTGAACGTTATAAAGTATTCGGCTTTTGCTTTTGTCCCCGCATGCTCCCTTCTGCAAGCTGTCCTGCTCTAGGGGGTCCCTGCAGCCGTTGCTGTGGGGGGCCATGCAGGCAGGGCCGTCGCACTCGACGGGGTAATTTGGGGGTATATCCATCTCTGTTGGGGAGAGCCGTCCCAGGTGGGAAGGGCTAGTTTGGTACGGATGAGGCCGCCCCTGAGTGCAATGTCTGGGTAAGGTAGCATAGGGAGGAAGGCTGCTGCAGGACCCACCTGCTACCTGCCTCCTGGTATCTTGATAGCTGGGGGGATGTGCGCCTTCTACACAGTTGACCACAGCGGGCCGGGGAATGGTAAAGACCCCCGAGTAGCTGGAAGGAAAAGCTGTCATTTTAGCTCCTATAACATGCTCCGACGTCTGGCTGCTATAACTAGGAGGCAACTGGGGGTAGGATGGATTCAGTAGCACATCCTCGCTTTTGTGAAGATTAGCCTCCGGTTCCAGCTTCTTGGCGGCAGTACCGCCGTTTGCAAAGGCCTTCTTCTCTACCTCCTTTTGCTTCTGCTCAGCCAAGAAGCGCTCCTCGGCATCAGAAAGGTACCTCTGGATCATCTCTTCCTGGTACTGGTGCCGGTTGCTGGTCTTGAGGTGGCCAGCGAAGATAAACTTCCGCTCACCCTGCATGGCTGCTCGCAGGATGCTTAGGCTAAGTTTCACGTCGTTGCTGTATTTATAGGGATCCGACTGCTTCTCGGTGCTCACTTGGCCTGGGCAGGTCTTCTCAGCAGAGGCCGACAAATCCCCTTGGGAAGTTTCTTCTTTGCTGCCTTTCCTCGCCTTTAAGGATCCTTTCTTCTTCTTCTCCAAGGTTTCCCCCTGCCCATTGCTCACTCCTCCTTTGACAGTTTTACTGTGCATCAAGCCACCCATGTTCTTTTTTAGCTTACTTCCCAAAGTCTTGCCAAAGCTGCCCAGCTTATTAGCAACCGAGTCGGCCCGTTTCTTCTCTTTCTCCTTGTCTTTGTCCTTCTCTCGGTCTCTCTTCGGCTTCTCTTTCTCCTTGTCCTTGCTGCTCTTACTGCCACTGTTGCTGGCGGTGCTACTGCAGACAGATTCCTTGTCCGACTCCCCGGATTCCGCAGCTGAGCGGGCATCATCTCCGGCGGAAGCAGTAGGGGATTCTGGCTGGGCTAGAGGGGCCTAAGGAGAAAGAAAGCAGCCATCAGAGAAAGTCAATTAGTTCAGCAGTTGCAGTCTTCTGGCCAAATTCTGAGTGGATGCAGCACACAGGTGCTCACTAGAAAGGCCTGAACATGCACGAGGGGGAGCCTTTTCCACACCAATGCTGGCTCTCCCAAAAGCCGCGGACAGGCTACTCCGTGACAGGAGCTGCAGAGGAACACGCTGAGCCACAAGGCTGCACTTATATCACTGTGTACTCCATAGCACGCCCCCACTCGGTTAAAATACATCCCTAAAATTACATTGACGCAGACGCATCAACTTAGTGCAAGATTTAAATGGGGGAAAGCAAGACCTTAACCAGGGATGTGCTCTACTAGGGCGACCTATCCCCTTCTGGCCAGCTACAAAAGCTATTCTGGATGCATTCTGGAAACAGCCCTTATAAGGTCACCACGAAGGACAAATGCAGGAATGTATGTAGCCCACCTAATAAAACAACCCAGGAGCATAGTGGGGTGGTTCTTTATAGTGTGTTTGTATGGGATACAGGAGCAGCCGTTTGGATTCTGGAAGTAGTAACCACCACAATAAAATGGTAGCTATTGCTCAAGCTCAGAGCTGCAGCCCATTTCACTAGGGGGCACTATACCCCCATAGTTCACTAATGTAATTTACTTGTCATGACCTGGGGCACATCATGGCAGGCGAGGATTTAGAGAGGATATAGGTTCACAAGTATTGTGGACAATCTAGGGGGGGGACAGGAATGGTGGGGGGGACAGAAGGAGAACTGTTACTTTTAAATGCAGTCATTTGAGCTTTTTCCTTACACATCATACCTTGGCAGCACCTTGTTCTTGGAAATGATCCAAGCTTGAAATTTAACAATTCACACGGAATTTGGAGGAGTCATTCCAGGTCCTGAATTATACCAACCCCACAACTTCCTTTAAAAATATATATATATATATATATTTATGAACCTGGAAGAGTCTAAGCCATGTTTTCACTGTTAATGCAGCTACCATGACTTGGCGATATGACAGCATAGGGATTTCGGGAGCATGCTGAAGTATTCAGAACCCTACATATGACCCCTTAAGGTTTAAGGCCCTGAAGTTATAGCTGATCATCTTAATATCTTGATTCACTTTCTGGTGGCTGTAAAGCAAGTGTCCAGACCCCGCAGCGTACAGAACATCCCAGGTGGTGTAGTGCAGTAAGTTGAACTGGCGGCTCTGTGTATTTTGAGCTTTAACATTTAATGTAAACTGTTACTAAAGTGTGCACAGAATCTAAGAGGTACATCTGAATGGCATTTCTCTGCTCTTTCTGATCAAATCAATGACATCCAGGCCTTCTAATGGCAGGTTAAAGAAATGTACAAGAATGAAAGCAAAAGTCCACCCCCCGTCTAGTCCTCTGTGGGAAGGAAGGATCACTGTGTTCAAAGGAATAAAATATTTCCTGTTTCTTTACCTGCATTTCACACGGCAAGGTGATCCACTTAACATTCATGTAACTGTGCAGCAAATGTAGTTTTGCTTCCAATGATAATGTCACACTAAAAAAAAAAAAAAAATGATATGAAACAAAGTACCGGTAGATCCAGGATCTTTTTAGTAACTGCGGTTCTATTTTCCATACATGGAGATTTAATTACACTTTAATTGCCTTTTTCTTCTATTAAAAATTGCTTGCTAATTTTTATAATGTAATAACTGGATCAAAAGATACCTTGGAGTGATACCTGGACTTTTTTATATGGATTTCCTCCTTATACGACTAGCATTTATGTAAAAAGTTAATGGGACAAATCAGCTTCATTTAAGCCCCATATTCAGGATTTGTGTAAAAGGAATTTCTGAAAAACACTTCTGTTCACACTAGTGTTGTAAAAGTTATTTCACTTAAGTTTTTAAATTCAGATTCTTCTGCAGGTCCGGAAACTTGGACGAAACAAGTGCATGAGAACCAGAAAGGAAAACTGACCACACACTAAAAACTTTACTTTTATCAGCAGTTTTATCAACGAAACAAGGCAGCAATTTTCTCATCTCTTTAAAGATAAATGTATCTTTAGAAATCATTTACATTTTTCTGATTTTACATAAACAAATTCTACATATTCTTTTCATAAAAGAAAATAGTTGAATATTGGCCACAATGATCTCAGTTAACTGAAGCTGAAAAAATGAAGTGGTCACATACATTTGCTGCATATGGATTTCTATCTTGTCAGTGTCCCTTTAAGAGGTAGCAGCAATACAAGAGAAAACAGAGCATCATCCAGCATCCTAACTCAACCTTAGTAGCACGCAGACATATCATGGCTCTGTTCCTGCCTACACAGAAAGGGGAGTTATGCTGTTCTTTGGCATACCAGGAGATAAATTCCTATGAAATTAACAAACCACCTAAGAGATCCTGAGGAAGCAGGGATTAGGTTACAGCAAACATGCACATGCAAAGTCAAAGAACAAATACATCATGCCTTCAATTATTCAGGAGAGCTCTATCTTTTAACTGGCTGAAGTTTATGAGACTGTAACATGTAAGACACTTGACCACACTTAAAGGGTCTTAAAGAGCAAAGGTTAGTTAATTTTGTCCAGTAGAGGGCCCTTTAAAAATAAACCCATTTGAAGTTCTGGAACTGAATAAAATAAGGCTTATTTAACCCTGTGCAAGAATAGACAAAAGACTGAGCTGTAGAAAGTTAACTAGTGCCATTGAGTTTTCTGTAAGCTTCCAAGGGCCTCAATAAGATTTAGTAGCAGAAACGGTTTTGTACTGTAATTATGTAAAATTAAATGACTGCATGTGAAATGTGGCCAAATTCAAAAATATTTCTCTGTATTAATTTGGCATACAGGATTATTTTTGTAATAATGTTAAAAGGCCAGTCATTTGTACATGGATGTGCACTTATTCCTGAAGCAGGTATCACAGAAAAAAATCTAAATACAGCTGGTTGGGAAATAAGCGTTTTCCTCCACAAAAATATGACTGATTTAATCAAAAGCCATTTTTTCACAAAAATGTCTATTTGGTCAAAAAGCAACTGGCCCTTGAAAATACACTGCTAAAAAGTTTTCTACCTGCTCTAGACTGATAACTTTAGAGAGGTTACTTGTTCCATATAATATAGTACATACATAAACCTGCACCTACCTTAAGTACTTTGATCTTAAATACTTCTGCCCATACAGTCCTACGGCCTTACAATAATTGACAGCATTTGAAAAAAAGGGCTACTACATCTCTATTGATGATTTTCACACACCAAGCACAAGTTTGAAACAAGATGCTAATAATTAAAATTTAAGTTATTAGCTAGGGGATACTAAGCGACAGAGCAGCTGGAATCAGGGAGTTTAACTTCCAGCTGAGAACTCACCTTGCTAGTTTGACATTATCAGTGTCATCTCTGTCCCACTCCCATTCTTTCCCAGGATCCACAGCAAAGTGCACGGGAAGCAGTTTGTGTTCAGAGTCAGTCAGAGGGATCACTGCTGCAATGGAAAGAGGAATAACACAGCTTGTGTAGGGCCTGGGCAACAAGGTGGAAGTGGACAGAGGTAATGGGGAGCGGAAATGGCAAATCACAGTTTACTATTTCTACAGGGCATCATTTTCTTTGGAAAGTGAATAGAGTGTTAGTGAAAAGCTCTGGAGGGTGAAGCCAAATGTTTATCTACAGAGTAGGTACAGCATGGGCAAATTAAGCTTCCTTCATATCACTAAGCGCTCCAGTTGTCGAAACCCTATCCTGGGAGCGTCACCCTTAGCAGTCAGAGTGATTCACAGTCTCTCTGGCTCAGCCTTTGACTTACACTACTGAGGAGGGTGTCAATTTTGAGGGTGGCTTGTGTAATGCCAAAACATGCCCACAGTCTGGGACCTGCAGCGTCTCTTAGACTGGCAGCCTTATTGCTCATAACTTAAAGTCACCAGTCTTGTTCTATAAATAGAGATTCTGTTTTTCAGGGTTTATAATTTAATTTGGGGATGGTGGGGGTGTGTTTTAAGCAATTTTTGAGTTCTATATGTAGATGTCTAAAAATTATTTTTTCCCCAGGGCTCTCTTTGTATATACTGTACTGAGTAATCTGTTTGCAGCATTCCTTAGTGTGCTTTAACATAGTACTGCTTCAAACAGTACCCCACTAAAAACACACGAGGGAACCTTTAACGCGCACCAGCAGGGTCTACATGGACCAATTAACACGCAATACAGTAGTGCTCTTTAGAAATCACCCCCACCCCATAGTCCACATGACTGTTCCATGAAGACAAGCCTTTTGACACACCCAACCATTTCCGGAGTTTTTCTTGTGTCTACTGGATTAAAAAAGACTTTTTTTGTATTGGGGGCATTAATTGGTGAAAACCAAAAATCAGAAGCCCTATAAGGTACCTTGATCTTTTATGGGTTCCTTCTGCTCCATGGATACTAGTGCAGAAAAATGGGCTTGATCATACGCCAGTACCAAAGGAGAGCGATGACATTTGTTGGCTGGAACCTCCAGGGGCAGATAGATGCCTCCGAACGGTATAGGAGCAAATGCTGAAAAGAATGTATAGTGCGTTATTTTTCAGAATAGGTTATTAAGAACCATTTGTATTGAAACCTCTGACAGCCTGAGCCAGCTTGTTTTACCTTAGGTCTGTCCTATCTAAATTATTTTATTGGGGAAGAGGTAACAGATACCACCACATTAGAAAGGATAAAAAACAATCAGAGGTGCACAGTTGCGGAATTAAATCTATCTACACACCCTTCTTTTCTTCTCCACAAATACCCAAAACTTACACACACAAGATCAGTAATTGATTCATCTTTTCTGACAGGAAATGAAAAAGTCTGCTAGTGGAAAATTATGTTCATGGGGAGTGGAATTTCCCTTCTGCACATGAGTACATGGGGGCAAATTTGGAAAAAAACATCACGTACATGCTGTCTCAATGCCTTCGAGACCTCATATTATAAGGTGTTCAGTGGTATGCCTTAGAGCTTCCATCGGAACCAAGCTGGTTCAGTGCAGCTGCTCTGCATAAACCAGAGCCAGTGCAATGCATCTTTTCTCCCTGTCAATTTAGAGGCAAAAAAAGCCCCTGTGGAACCGAGTGAAGGGCGGAAGGAAGCATTCCACTAAACTGCACCACATACATTTGAATAAATAAAAGCAGCCTGGCAGTGGAGCGAAGGGGACTGCAGACCTGTGGGACTTACCTTCTCCTCCAGAGTCTCGCAGCATAGTGTCTGCCACTACTACAATAGGCCTCTTCAGCACATGGGCAAGAACAAAGACGTGGAACTCCTCCAGGCTCTCGTACACTGGCTCTTCAGAGCTGTCAACACTTTGGAAATAATGGAGAAATGTGATCAGCCCTTCACCTCTTGCACCTTTAAATTACTTGCTTTACAAACAGACTCTGAACAAAGTTTATATAAAGCATCCGCACAGCTCATATTAATATCAGATCAGAAACAGGTGCAAGCAGGGACTAAACAGATTTGAATTTTGGGCCCGTATGGATCCCAATCCAAACAACGTGACAATGAGTCATCTCCAAAAATACTAAGATGTTGCACTTTTAAAGGTCTTTCACCCTAAGGATCTCAAAAGGTGGCTATTATTCCTATTTTTCAGATGGGAAATGGAGGCAGCCAATCCCTAAACCAGTTAGGGGGCTGTAGTGTTGATGAACTTCCCTGCCACATGGAGCATCAACCTCAGCCGGTGCTGCAGTGCTCTTCTGAAGCACCAGTGTTCTACTGCAGAAGAAAGCTGGGACAAGGTTAGACAAACACGAGTTGTGAGCCAACAAGATCCCGCTAAAGTAGAGACACTCATCCTTAAATGTTGTCCAATGCGAAGAGAAAGTGTGCTCCAACATCAGAACATAACAAGGATTTCATGGTAGCCTTTGTAGAGACATTAATCTTAGGAACACAAATACATAGAAGATTAAATTTTTTTCCTCTTTGTTAAACTTGGTGTGTGGCTATTTTTACTTTAGCCTCTGTCATCTGGCTGAGAGGTTAGACGATAAATGAGAATTGCAAACACTAGAGGGCATCAACTAATTCATCTGGGCCTTACTCATGAGTGAGGGTTAATATTTAAGGTTTAGGGCTCACCTACATAAACAACTCGTTCACGGCAAGCTGGGGCGCGAATCTACCTGCACTAGCCTGCCGCAGGCTGTCTGTGGAGACCCTGCTGATGTGCATTAACGCACCGTGGATTCATACTCCAGCTTGCTGCAACCTAAATGTTTGTACAGACAAGCCCCTCGCTAGTATTTGTGAGTACGTTTTAATGAGACAAAACACTGGCTAGAACCAGAGTACACAGAGAGGTACTGCTGGCAGTAGCAATGAAGAGGTTCCCCGTCATGGATCATTGTGATCGGCCCTCCGTATACACAACATAAAGAGATGACGCCTTGCCCCAAAAGTTCACCGTTTAAGTAGGGCTGCGCCTACAGCACCTTCTGGTCCCAGTCCTGAGCTCCCCACAAGCAATTACTGCAAGTCACGCACCAATGACGTCCAGTGAGTTTTACGAGACCACTAAACTATTTTGGTTTTTGAACTGAGGGCATCTCAGGGGGAAAGAAAGAAGGGGGGAAAAAAATAAAAAAAGGACTACTGAATTATCTGACTGGGCCGCCAAACCCCTGTGGCATCTGGCATCTTTACACAGGTGTCTTCTACCTACCCTCCACAGGTGCCACCGTTTGTACCATAATGCATGCGGGGCTCACTGGATGCAAGCTTGATTAGCTCATTCCATTCCTTTTGCCACTCCTCTTCTGTGTAAACAAGGCCAGACTAAACAAAACACAAAAAACCCACACAGAATAAGGGTTTACCAATTCGCTGAAGCAAGCTGCTTTAATTTGCCCCAGCATCAATTTCCTCTACAGAATTTTGCAAAAGCTGCCAATATATTTCATGCAAAAGAGCATACAGTGATATGATCTGGACATCTACCAAGTAACCAGAACACACAATAATAGGGTTAGATTCAGAATCTACCACTCATGTGAAAGATAAATACATTTCTGATGCACTGGAAATATGAACAAATATTTAAAGCTGGAGAATTGGACTACAACTTAAATATCCCAATATTACACTGAAGTCATCTTGATTCTAAGCGTTACAGATTGCATAACCTATTGAGAGACAGTAGCAGGAAATTATAACTGGATTAGCAGACATCCAGGTTTTGCTTTAGAAAGAAGTTTATCTTCCCTTCCTACCGAACAAGCCAGCAGCAAAGTGTCCAGAAAGATCCCACATAAGGGCAGATTTTCAGCTGTTAGTGATTCTTCGAGGTGTTCCAATCAAACTGAGTTTACATTTTCAATCCCACTTTCATTTTAGTCTGCACACACTACTTTAGTGCTTTCATTTATTCATTTCATTTCAGTTATGAGCACAGATTGGTCTCACATGATGTACTGCACGATTCTGAAATATCTATATTACAGCGGTACCCAGGGGTCTTTCAGAATAGATTGGTGCCCTAGTGGGCTGAGCACTACCAAAAAAAACCACATATGAAAGCGCAATCCTTGCCCTGAAAAGCTGATAATCCAAAAAGATTATTGGCGAGTGGCATTACACAGGTGCCACCTTTACTATGTTTTCATTAGCTGTGGTCTTCAGAATCATATCATTCAGTAAATTATATTTTGGGAATAAGGAATCTTCAACCTGCTCTCTTGGCTGAAGCTGGTAGGTTGCTATGTTAACGCCCAACATGCCCACAAAAAGAGTGACAATTTAAGGTAAAAAGAACCAGAAACCATCACAATGCCCTAAAAGAACAAAAACAAAAAAAAGTCAGACTGATTTTGAAGTTAGACTACACAAGACATTATGCCAAATTTACTAAATCAGATTTCAGAAATCCAATTTCCCAGGACTGGAATGCGGGACTGCATGGGAGCCTGGTGTACTCATACCTCTCTGCCATCTTGTGCTCCAGAATCTGAGCTTCAGTTTTAGAAAATTAAATCACTAGACTTATGAAATCATTCAAAATGTGAACCAAGAGTAACCAGTGCAGCAGTGTCTGCCCCTGCTGGTCTCAGGGAGGTGTTAACTCAGAAGTTTAATGATGATATAATTTAATCATCAACATTAAGTATTTCAGTTGAACTGAGCATCTACAACGTACATCTCATTACAGTGAGCTTATTTTGAGGAGGAGGGGGGAGCTTGCACCACTAATCTTTTTCAATCCAAACCCCAACTTACAAGTCAACAGTTCAACTGCACCTTTAATATTTCAAACTGGACACTCCACTTCCACTGAAATGAAGTCATTCCACTCAGAGATACCAACGCTATTTTAGTGTCTTACTCTACACCCAAAGAATGTTTGTGCTTGTTGGATAACATGCTTCCCCAATTCAACCAGGGCTTTTACTCATGAACAGAAGAACTGGTGGCAGAGATCACCTGAACTCTGGAATGCCAGTCAGTCACCAGGTGAACAATCAGACAGATTTTCCAAACAAAGGGACTAGCACAAGCCTGCCTTTCATAACACTAAAGGTCATTAAAGCACAGGATAATTGTGCTTTATTTGCAGGCTACAGCTGGAGACAGCACTCAGATGCCACAGACTGATGAGGTGCTGAAATCTGCGCTTTTAACATTAATGATGAAAAGTCAATTTGGTTTTTTAAATATTCAGTTTTAACAAGGATGGTTCTCTCTTTCTAAACTGGGAAATATTAATCTAAAGTCTCTTATTTATGAATTATGTTTTTAAGAAAGATCAAACAGCCCTAAGGAAAACTTACTGTGTTCTTTAGACCCTACACGCAATGGTATTCTATCTAGCTACTCAAAGACATCTGGTAACTTTCCATCCTGACAAACATATGTCCTTGCTTTCTGGGGCTAGTGTCACAACTGTAATGGTCTTTTAATGTGGTGAGTGTGAATTTCCTTTTTTGGTGGTAAAGTCCACACAGCGCTCAGACTGAGAAGTGTCTCTCCGATCTTATCACAAGAGAAGCCTACACAGGGTATGATGCATTTCTTTTCTCTGAAAGAACTGTTTTGTTGGTAGTGACAGGATGCAATCCCTAATGTAGGCACAGTAGGAATGGCTGCAGCAAAATCATAATGTAACAATACGGGAAAGTATGAGCTTTCGGTCACGTTGTATTATCCCATTTACACTGGCTCTCACTTGGGAGCCTAACACATCAATATTGCAAACACAGCTACACGTCAACAGAACATCCTTACCATAGGAAAATAATTTCTTCAAAAGTTTCACAACTGTACTTCAAATGGATGGCTACTTCCCTTCGGAGTGAGCCAATTCATTGTACATTATGGGTTTGCCCCAAATTTACGTTAACATTTTTTAAAAAGCTCAGCTTTTACCAGAAGAGGAAGCAGGTCCCAGAGCCAACTAGAATTATGCCTGGACATGCCTCCTCGAGTCACAACTAAGAGCTCAGTCTTCGTTCCTTCGCCTCCTACCTCCTTGTTCTGCTGTGTTTGCTGCCACCGCCACCTCCGCTGGAGCGCTTCCCTTTCCACACCTTTATCCATTAAGGTGTAAAGTGATTTGCGCAGCATGAGATCTCGATCGTGGAAACCCCACATACCTACGTGGAGGGAAGGGAGCGGGGGAGAAAAAGAAAAGCATTAATAGCCGCTGGCCTTTCTCCAGCCTCCGCCTTCTGAAGATGTGTCACACTAAAGCCTTACCACAGCCCTGTGAAGTAGGGAAGTGCGTAGAACCTGAGAGTTATGAACACCTCGGGACTGGAGGTTGTTCGTAACGCTGAACAAAACATTACGGTGGTTCTTTCAAAAGTTCGCAACTGAACGTTGGCTGAATACAGCTCTGAAACTTTACTATGCAGAAGAAAAATGCTGCTTTTAACTATCTTAACTTAAATGAAACTAGCACAGAAACAGTTTCCTTACCTTGTCAAATATTTTTTCAAATTTTCGTTTTAGTGATTTACATTTAACATAGTACTGTACTTGCTTTTTTTCTTTTTTTGTTTTGTTTTTTGGGGTGTCTGCTGCTGCCTGATTGCGTATTTCTGGCTCCAAAGGAGGTGTGTGGTTGACCAGTCAGTTCGTAACTCTGGTGTTCGTAACACTGAGGTTCTACTGTATCCCCATGTTACAGATGGGGAAACCAAGGCAGGCAGATAAAGTGACTTGCCTAAGGACATTGAGAGTTAGTGACAAAGTTAGGAATGGAACCCAGGAATCCTGACCCCAAGCCCCTAGCTTATCCACAAGACAACAGCTGAATAGCATTTTTCTGTAGCAAAGAAATGTGGAAGTTCGAGATAAAGTTGACACTTTTAATTTAAAATTCCAAAAAACCCATCAATGGTAGTAAAGTATCGTGTCCATAAATTACTTGAAATCAATCAGGGGGCCAGGATAACATTTGCATGAGGCAGGCTGGCTTCACTACTTATGAACGGCACCAGTCCCATGTAGGAAATACTTAACTTCTGTTGACTTAACCTCAGAATATTATACCAACACTGAGAAGATTAGATCACTGGGGACTAAAAGTTGGGCTTCTAAAATGGTCCCAGACCAGGAGGCAGCATCCCTATACTAAATGTGTGAGGGGAAAGAACGGGTGGCTCTGCTACTTTAAATTCCCTTTGCAGATATGAGTAAGCTTTGCCAAAGGGAAGGGTAGAGACAAATATCATTTTCAAGCTTCTGATATCTTAGGTGTTTATCTGGCCACCATCACAGGAGAATCCGAGCACCTCACAATCTTTAATGTCTTTATCCTCACAGCATTCTTGATATTAGCTTCACCTTGCAGATGGGCAACTGAGGCACTGTGAGACTACATGAGCTGCCCAGGGCCACACAGGAAGTCTGGGGCAGAGGACTTGAACTTGGATCTCCAAAGGTCCAGCCTAGGTCCCCATACCACTAGACTACCCTTTTCTCTCTGAATAAAATGGATTAAAAACCCGAGGATAAGCTATCCTAAAGCAGAAGAGGGTCCTGTTTATCTCAAGCAGCTCCCAGAAACAGCGGCATGTCCCCTGTCCAGGTCCTATGTGGAGGCATGGCCAGGTAGCTCTGAGCACTGCCCTGTCCGCAGGTGCCGCCTCTGCAGCTCCCATTGGCTGGAGTTCCTGGCCAATGGGAGCTGCGGGGGGGAGGTGCTTGGGGAAGGGGCAGCATGTGGAGTCCCTTGGCTGCTCCTACATGTAGGAGCTGGGGGGGGGGGGGGAACATGCCACTGCTTCTGGGAGCCGCACGGAGCTGGCCAAACCCCCAACCCTGCTCCCCAGCTGGAGCTCCAGGGCCAGATTAAAATGTCTGGAGGGCTGGATGTGGCACCCGAGCCACAGTTTGCCCACCCCTGTTCTAAACAGTGTTAAGGATATTCATTTACTACCAAAAAAACACTTTCATAGTTGGAGAACATATCTACCCTTCACACATTTCGTCTAGAAATCCATGTCTAAAAATAGAGACATTGGGGTGGGGGAACCAGAGGTTTTAAAATAATGGGACTAGGACAAAGTGGGGAAATGCTACATGCTTCACTTAAAAAAAACCCAACCCAGAAATAATCCTTCTCAAGTAGGGATGTGGGCACTATATGAACTTTTTACTCCCTTCTGCTCTTAGTTCAGTCTTTCATGGAAACACCAGTTCAGCTGCATCTCTTTCATGGAAACTTCCCCACAGCTGCATATCTACCTCATTACTCTGAGGATACAAATCCTTCACCTGAAGCGGGGGGAGGGGGCACCATTAAAAGTGAAAGACAGGCTTAGTCCTTTCAGGCTGATGCAAGCTAACACTGTTGAGGAAAGAATAAAGCTCTTTTAGGGATGGGTTCAGAAAAAGGCAGACAGATGCACAAACCAGAATTCACTGCCCCATCCTAGGTTATTCTGGACTATGTAGGTTTTCAAGAAGGGAATAACACACACACTTACATAGGGCCTTTCAAACTTTAGTTCTTGTCACCTTTCTGTGAAGCAGATGGAAAATGGAAGCACAGAGAGGTGAAGGGATGTGCCAAAAGCTACAAATCTAGGATTATAAGTCAAGTTCCTGACTAACTCCTGTACTTAGATCATCTCCCTCTCTAAAATGTAACAAGTTTTATTTCCCTTCCTTAATGACCCTCCCTTTATTTCCTTTATAACATACTATGCTATTAAGGGAGGAGGTAAAAATCAAGTGAGTGGTTAGAAGTTGTGCCTGCAAAACTTCTCTGGATCTGTTGATACTCAAGTGTCAAAAACTGATCAGTCACAACTGTTATTCATTTCACCATGAATTTTTTTGAGGTCTTACCGAGGGAGGCAGCATGAAGCAGGCAGTTCCCGTCGCCTGTCGTCGCCAAAGGAAGTAGCCTTTGGCAGCTGGGATCAACATTAGCCCACCAGTTCAGGCGACCTGTGGAAATATTGCAGAGTCCCCCACTGTAAGCTCATACTTGACACAGGAAGAGCAATCGTTGTCTTTGCCTGTTCAAAGGCGAAAGGTGGAACGGATTGTATCTTGGCCTGTCTCCGAGCACCCGGCAAACAGGAATAAGCAGTTATGTATCTACTTGCCAGTGGGGAAGGGAGAGGGGAACAAACATATTTCATTGCATTTTCTGACAGATGACCCTCCCCCCCAATTTGTTTTTCAGCAGAGAACAAATCTCTCCGAAGAAAAAAATAAGGAAGGAACTCAAAGTAACAAGTAAACACACTTACTGTAGTAGCTGAACAAATAAGGCAAAGCGCTACTATGGCTCAGTTGATAACAATCCATCTGAGCCAGAAGGATGTGGAACTCAAGTTATGCCTAAATAGATCGAGGTGGCCCATATTGCCGGCTGTGTCGGCTTTTGAATTAGACATTAGTATTCTCTCTGGCTGGGTCTGATGAGGGCCCTTGTGGAAGTTAAAGATCCCTATAGCACTTTAAACAAAAATAGCAATTGGAGTCTCCAGTATCAGAGACAAACGTCCCTGGCCACTCTGGAAAGCCAAGCCTTACCATCTGTAAACATATGAAAGATGTAAAAAGGAAGGAATAAGAGTTGCTGTAAGCGATAAGTACATTAGGCTACACTGACAGGGGATAATAGGAGAGAGTACAGGGATGGTGGGGTTTATCATCTTTTCTGGAAGGTGAATGCACAACCAACTACAGTCTACTAACATGCACGCCAAGCAAATCCATTCTGCAAGATACTCAAAACACCTACAGTGTCTTTCATCAGATGTCAAGGTTCTTTACAAGCTTTAATACAATACATTAAAATCACACAACACCCATTTGAGGTAGATTACTAGATCGGCCCCATTTTACAGCTGAGGACATAGGCAGAGAGGGTGAAGTGACTTATTCGAGGTCACATGAACTAAGGGGCAGAGCTGGAAACAGAATCCGGAAGGCCTGGCTCCCAGTCCTGCGCTTTAGCCTTTAGCGATTTTTCTGCCGATCTTCAACTGCAAAATGCTATTTTTAGTTTCTCCTGGTGGTTTCATCATTCATATCTTAAGCATGCAGACATATACTGTACAATGTTCTTTTTGTCTGCTCACCAGTTGAGGAACAGTGCTTGGGAAAATTCACATATCACACCAACTAAGCAGCTTTGAAAGTGATTTTAGCAATCAATATACAAACTGTCAGATTAGTGCTTTTGACAGTTTAAAAACTGGGAATCCAAGCTCTCAGGTAGTATAAAGCATTTGAATCACTGCAAATCAAGATATGGCCTCTCGGATCATCTGAAAACCAAACTGACTTTGAAAAATTAATATTAAGAATTGTGGTCATGTGTAGCGTAACTGGAAGAAGTTGAATCTTTGATTCTATGAAGAAAACAAAATTAGTTTACAGTAGTATCCAGCAGAGACAAACCTACAGAAATGTTCCAAGCCACCTTTAAGCAGGATTCAGCTTTAAACCATGTCCTCTAAACGTGTTCCCCAGCTCCCAATGACCACTGTTAACTTCTCCACAATAGACCAACTGAATGTCAATCTGCAGGCAATAGGCTAGCATGCCTCTATTCATACTCCAAATAAGTTGAATCAGCATGTGAACCCGTCTTTAGAAAAACTGGGTCTCTTCCCAGCATTACAATTTAGCTTTCTAGTCTATAGAGTCAGTGAAGAATCTCTGCTAGATATTAGACACAGACAGCACTTAAAAGTTAGGAACACATT
Organism: Lepidochelys olivacea; assembly: GCF_965140295.1. Taxonomy (NCBI): domain Eukaryota; kingdom Metazoa; phylum Chordata; order Testudines; family Cheloniidae; genus Lepidochelys; species Lepidochelys olivacea. The sequence goes on from NC_140434.1 coordinate 6,427,530, forward strand.
TCTTGCATGCATCCAATTAAGTGAGCTGTAGCTCACGAAAGCTTATGCTCAAATAAATTTGTTAGTCTAAGGTGCCACAAGTACTCCTTTTCTTTTTACATTTCTTGTGATTTCTCTTTGCAGTCTCACCAACAGATGCAGAAGAACTACATTAAGGAAGTTTTAACACCACAAAGGGATAAACAGAGAAAGCACAAAATGGAGTGCAAACTGCAATCTGATGCCAGAAATTTCTTTTCCTGGGACTAGAAAAGGAGTCCACGCTAGATGAAAATGGTTTAGTACACAACCTCTCAAGACAATGGCTCCACTCAGAAAAACAGGCTATTTTCAGTCAATATAGCTTCTGGCACAGCAAAGTCACAACCCTTCGCCAGGTGGAATGGTGCCAGAAGAGTAAATTGAGAAACAAAACAGCTTCTGACAAAAGCTAAACAAAATTTAACACCACTGTAGTGACTCTTAAGCCTTTTGTCCACTTCACATGTTTTCCTGGGAATTTGTTCTCCTTTCAGCCACTAAACTTTAATGTGTACAAGGAAGTTAACTTTCCTGGATTTTAACTGTAACTCTGGTTAGTGTCTGAATAGATTGTGCAGTCTCAGGCCTGGGCTACATATAAAATGTAGATCAACATAGCTACACTGCTCAGAGGTATGAAAAACTGCACACCCTTGAGAGCCATACCTATGCAGACCTAGCCTCCAGTGTAGATGAAAGAATGCTTCCATTGACCTAGCTACTGCTGCTCGGGGAGGTGGATTACCTACAGTGACAGTAAAACCCCTTCTGTTGCTGTAGTAAGGGTCTACACTACAGCATTACAGCAAGCATAGTTTCAGCGCCATAGTTCTGCTTCTGTAGTGCCCATAGTGTAGACGTGGCCTCTCGCACTGCAACATCAGTTTAAAGTCAGAGGACACATTTTAGAGAGGCATTTTCTATTAGCATGTCTTGATTACAGGCTGCAATGTACCTCCAAAGGGACGTATGAGTAGCAATTTGTACTTTTTCCCACATGCACCAAGTTATGCAAAAGCGGGCACCTCAACTCCATTCCCTTAAAACATTCAGAAACAGGTTTTGGAAATGTTATGCCTTTTCCAAGGTGATGAAAAGGCCAAGATACCTGCTAAAAGACTTGAAAACAAGATATCCACACAATTCGAGAAGTCTATCTTAAGAAGCTTTGTGCACAGCGCTAACCCAAAAGCAGGCCAGTTCTCTCTGAAACCTTAGCTTCAGAGATACAATTACACTACAAGTGGCTTTGGGTAGCAAGTCAAATGAATATGAGCACAGAGAAGTACAGCTAACAATAACCCAGGAATAGTTTATTTTGTACTTCCAGTGAAAATCCCAGTTTGCTCTTCTTTTCCAGCCTCAGAGCTATTACCCTGCCTTACCATGGTCTAGAGATGGATTTCAGGTAATAGGTAGTTGAACACTGTGGCAGACTTAAGTGCAGGGAGAGAGTAACCACAGGAACCTAAAAAGTGCCATCACTCAAACCACCTGTCACCAGAATTGCAGTAGCTAGTGGCTTTAGAGCAGGGGTGGGCAAACTTTTTGACCCAAGGGCCACAGCGGGGTTGCGAAACTGTATGGAGGGCGGGTAGGGAAGGCTGTGCCTCCCCAAACAGCCTGGCCCCCACCCCTGTCCGCCCCCATGCTCTAGGTGTCCCTAAACTTTTGACAGCCAGAAGCTGAAATGGGATGACAAAAGATCATCAATGATTGTCCTGTTCTGTTCATTACCTCTGAAGCATCTAGCCCTGGCGACTGCCAGAAGACAGGATTGTGGGCTAGATGGACCATTGGTCTGACCCATTCTTATGGTCTTACTGTATTACAGTAGCACTTACAGGCTCCAGCTGAGATCAGGGCCCTCTTGTCCTAAGTGTGATATATACACATTGTAAGAGTCCCTATCCCAAAACTAAATAGACCAGGTAAAGCAGGAATGGGCAAACTACGGCCCAGGGGCCGCATCTGGCCCTCCAGACGCTTTAATCCAGCCCTCAAGCTCCCACCGGGGAGTGGGGGTCTGGGGCTTGTCCTGATCCGTGCGGCTTCTGGAAGCAGCAGCATGCCCCCCTCTGGCTCCTATGCGTAGGGGCAGCCAGGGGGCTCCACATACTGCCCCTGCCCCAAGCGCTGCCAATGGGAGCTGCAGGGGTGGCGCCTGTGGATAGGGCAGCGTGCAGAGCTGCTTGACTGTGCCTCTGCATAGGAGCCAGAGGGGGGACATGCCGCTGCTTCTGGGAGCTGCTTGAGGTAAGCACTGCCTAGAGCCTACCCCCCTCCCATGCCCCAATCCTGATCCTGATCCCCCTCCTGCCCTCCAAACCCCTCAATCCTAGCCTGGAGCACCCTCCTGCACCCCCAACTCTCCAAGCACCCACACCCCCAGGCGGAGCCTGCATCCCCTCCCGTACCCCAACCCCCAATTTTTTGAGTATTCATGGCCCACCATATAATTTCCATACCCGGATGTGGCCCTCGGGCCACAAAGTTGGCCCACCCCTAAGATAAAGAAAGGGTGGGGCGGAAAGACAGACATTGCCACTCCCAATTTCTCTGAGCCACAGAGAAATCAAGGGAGCGCTCATGGTCCACAGAATCTGTAGCGGCGCCAGAAACTGAATGCAGCACTCCAGTCCCACTTCCTTAGCCACAAGACCATCCTTCCTCTGTAACTAGAGCACACAGTAACACCACGAGTTACTTGTCCTTTCGCGTATCGATTTAACATCAAACACCCACCACCACACCGCTCATGTACTGTTGAGCACAGGTTTTCCTCCTACTAAATCACTGAGCACTGGGTGTGTTGGGTGGAATCAAAATGCAAAGTAGGTTAAGAGAGCAAAGAAATGAATAAAGGGGACAGCTTGGAAAGTGCAATTAAGAGAACTGGTGTCTATACTGAGCTGAGTTCTTTTAAATATTAATCATAGCTTCTGCTTTTTCATAGTTCTTGATTATATATTAAATAGATTAGTTAACTCACCCACTGATTCTCCTAATGAAAACTAAGAAAGCCCACACAAAACGGATTTGACAGTCTGAACATTTTTACCTTTGAAAGTTGACAGCTATGATGAGAGCCTATTCCAATGTACTGATGCATTTACAATTAGCTCTCTCCTTGAGCACAGGGCTTTTTCTGCCTTTCAGAAAGTTATGTGAATTTAAGGCTCATATAAGGTGCTGAGTGACAGCCCCAGAGACACAAGTCCTGTATCTATAGAAAATGTAGAGTAGCGGCAATGGTGTAGTACAAACTTCACCCGCAACTTGACCAATGTGGCTTAACCCTGGAGGAACCATCTCTATAGGGTTAATTCCATGTCAGGGCTCATTCAATCATTGGCCTCTCCACTGAGAATGCCAACAGAGGGTCCAATTAGCACAAAAGGCGGTCGGGGATGGAGGGGTGGGGTTTGCAGCGTGGGCACCTGATCAGCAAAAACCTGGAGAGGCTATTATATATTACAAATTCCTTGAGTGATCCAATCCCCAGAGAGCCATTAGAAACCCTTTGGAACAGTATTGAACTAGCAATGAATCTGACTTAACTGTGAACCTACCTCCAGTAACAGCCAGTTTAGTCAACAACATACTAGCCAGAATATTTGCAGAACCTCTGAAAGCCGAAAATGCATGATACGTAGTGCTTTGGGGGATGGCTTGGAGAAACATGTATGCATTTTTTGTATATTAAACCTAAGCAAAAGGTAACATCCTGATAGAAAGTGACCTTTATTAAGGCCAGTGGAAGTCTTGTATTGATTTCTCTTATCACCCGTTAACAAATGGGAGGTTTCTATTCTGAGCATACAGCATCTGGTTTGCCATTCACTCACTGACTTCATCAGTAGGGTAAATTGCATTCAATGACAGGACATGCTTAGTTCTAAAAATCATACAGCAATTTCTAATAGTCTGCCTACAGATGGCAATTCACAGCTGTATTACCGTAACTTATAAATAGAAGAAAGCAGTTCTCCTCTTGCCAATATGCGGTGGGGCTTTTTAAAAAAGCTACTCAGCATTGCTCAACTGATCTCTAGGGAGGACTGATGGTCATGTGATTAAGGCACAAGTCTGGAAGACAGAAGATCTGGAGCTTATTCCCTGCTTTTCCAGTTTTCTATGCGACCTTGAGCAAGTAACTTCACCTCCAGCTGCAAAGGAAGGAAAATACTTCCTTACCTCCGAGGTGTGTACTAAGACTCAGTACATTAGCATTATGAAGCACTTCAGGATGCTCAGTAGGAAGAATATTAAAGGGCCTGATCTCAGGCCTGGTCTACATTAGGAAATTAGGTCAGTATAACTACATCGCTCATGGGTGTGAAAATCCACACGCCCTGAACAACGCAGTTAAACCAACCTTACTCCCCTAGGGTAGACAGTGCTGTCGATGGGCAAGTTCTCCTGTTGACCTAGCTTTTGCCTCTCGGAGAGGTGGATTACCTACACCAGAGGTCCCCAAACTGTGGGGTGCACCCCTGTGGGGGGGGCATGGAGGAAAATACAGGGGGACACAACGGGCCCAGGCCAGCCCCCATGGGCTCAGGGAGGGAGCACCACCCAGCCCCGCCACCAGCCTCAATTCCTGTCCCTGTGCCTGGCCCCATCCCCAGCCTTGCTGGGGTTCTGCACCTGGCCAGGGCCCAACTGCTGGGTCCCACCACAGCCTGGCTGTGGCTCCATTCCCGGCCCCGCTCCGACCCCCAGCCTCAGCCCCTGGCTGCGGCTCCATTCCCGGCCCCAGACCTACCCTCAGCTGCAACCCCCTTATCCTGTCTGCATCCCCTCCCCTGCCAGAGCCATGGTGCTGCTCCCGCCCCTGGTGAAGTGGAAAGGAGAGGACAGGGTTGGGGTGCATGACCCTCCAAAGTTTGGGGATCACTGACCTACACCACTGGGAGAACCCCTCCCGTTAGCATTGGTAGTGTCTTCATTACCGTGCTGCATTGTTTTAAATCTAGACAAGCCCTCAGTTACAATAAGGCCTGTTTTCACTACTCTGGCAGCGTAACGAAGCTTTAAAGTGGTGTAAATTACACTGCCCTTTTACACAACCAGTAGAGCAAAGGGTCCTTTATGTAACTGAGAATTAGACCTTAAGCTTATGTCATCCACTAAGGATACTGCCCACTAAAACCTCATAATAAAGGAATTAATTTAAAATCTGAGAATGAAACTCAAATGTTGCTCTGAACTAAGCTTGGAACATTTAACATTTTGTTTACTATACAGGATATTTCTATATTAAAAGAAATACCTACAGTATTTAAATAAAATAAATACAGAATGTAGTTGCATTTCACCTTCAAAGCACTTTCTAGACATCTATTAATTCAATCCATCACCCCTCCAATCTGATAGGTATTGTCCTATTACAGTCAAGGATCTGCTCCAGCTCTATTGAAGTCAATGGGAATCTTTCTACTACCTATAACCATAGTAATTCAGGAAAGAATCCATGAGTTCTCACTCTCAGGTCATTGGTCTCACCATTAGATATGCAACATGTGCTCTAGGGTATAAAAGACCTGTAAAATCATTTGAATAAAATATATTTGAGTTACCCAGTTACATCTTGAAATAAAATCCTCTTCAATCATTTGTGTGTCAACACACTTTCCATATTAAAAAATGCATCTCTCAGATCCACCTAGATATGACCCCAGGCTAGGATACATGAAATTTATTCACATTAGAAAAGATGGCTTCACTACTGCTAAATGGCAAAGCCACAAGTAACAATATCACTCCTATAAAGTGTCAATTTCCAAAACCACAGAATATTTATTACAGAGACACTCAAGCAGATTAGGTCTAAAATTTGACTTACCCTAAAATTTATGTTACCTACTGAGGAAAAAGTCTTATTTAGACATGTGTATTGGTGGTGCAGGCAAAAAATGATGAGATTGAGTGCAGAGATTTAAAAAAAAAAAAATTCACACAGGAAGTGGGTGTTGGAACCAGATTAGAATTTGGAAGACCTTATCTTCAAGTCTTCTGCTCAGACCAGGACTCCTTTTAAAGAGAGGAGGATTTTGAAGAAATCTCAAGTTTATTAGCTTGATTCACCCAGGTTGTAAGCAGCTCCTAAAACAGACTTCACGAGTCCCCTCTCCTACTTTAATCAAGGTTTACGACACCCCAATCCAAATGCTTTTATTAAAGCCGTACAATATCTGAATTAAGCATCCACCACTGTGAGATATAGACTCTGCCCTGTGCGCACACATAAAACATGTCTACACTGCCTGTGGTGATTATATTCAACATAAATTTTCTGGCTGCAGGAATGTGGAGATCAACGTCCATCATGCTGACCAATACTGTCTCATTGTTTCCTTATACTCGGTCTATTTGTATGCACCTGTTGTCTCTCGTTATCTTAGATTATGAGCTCCTGAGGGCATGGACTGTCTTTGTTCTGTATATGTAGAGCACCTAGCACAATGGGGTCCTGGTCCACAACTAAGGCTCCTAGGTGCTTCAATAATACAAAATAAATAAATAATACAATACATGCTGGTTTATACATTTCATGCTTCCACCCTCTAGAAAGCAGCTCTTCTTGCACTACTTATGCATCAGTTTCATGTGCATTTTCAGGTTGCTGCACTAAGGTAGTTACCATGCATCTTTTTTCAAATCGTGCATTTCAAAATGTATTGACGGTCATCTGTTGTCATCTGCTATTGTATATATTGGGTAAAAACCTCTCCCGCCTTTCTCACATCAATAACTGAAGAAATAGTACACAGCAGAAATGAAATCTTAGGTGAGGGAGAAGTAGGGAGTACTGCTATGTAACTGTGATGGGGCATCCACCCCACACTGGCCTGTAAGGGTTTAATGAGCCCTAGGGAGGCTGTGCAAAAAGCAGCCAATAGGAGGCAAGGCTGTGCAGAGCAGCCAATCAGGGCCATATAAGAAGAGCTGCAGGGCAGGGCAGAGCAGAATCAGTAACTGCCTGGAGCTCAAGGAGGGAAAATCAGGCTCCTAAAAGAGGAACCGGCACCCTGGACAGAGCAGAGCAAGGACCGGGGAACCTAGAGAGAGCTCCTGGCTGGCTGCTAAGACTGGCACGCCAAGGCCGAGGTAAGGGTGAAAAGGTGCTGGGGCCACAGGAAAATGGCCCAGGGAAATGTACTGTGAGGTTGGAGGGAACACAAAGTGGCTGACACCTAGAGGGTCCCTGGGCCAGGACCTGGAGTAGTGGATGGGTCCATGTTCCCCCCCCCATGGGGTGGCTGGACAGCTGGACTGCAGTACTGGCCCCCCAGGAAGGGCGGAGCACAGATTGTGGCATGGCCAGAGGGCTGTGTCATGAAGAGGATGCTGCGGTCTTTGGAGTGACGTGGGTCCAGTAGCAGACATGACGGCAGGTGAGACACCACTGAGAACGGGCATACCTTTGGAGCTAATCCCCAAGACGACCAGCAGGAGCCCCATCACAGTAATATTTAGAAACAACACGAACAGATCACGTACATACAGTGCCTACGCATAAAAACGAAGTAGCTTTAAGCCTGTTCTATAGACTTCTCTCTCAACTCTATGGTTTGTTTTCATGCTAGAGAGAGGATCAAACAACTTTATCCTTTGTAGATACGGAGTGCATGTTCCGTTCTTTACAGCCAGAAGCTTGTAAACCAGAGCATTCCAGTTGGCATTGGCACAAAATTGCTACCGCTGCACCAAATTAGTGTCAAGAACAAAAAAAAAAAAAAAATATCAGGGAAACACTTACCAGCCTGTTCCAATGCTACCAGCATAGACTGCTCAATGAGATCTCGCTCAATGAAACTGCGAAAGTCCTCTGTGTACACGGTGAGATCGGGTAACTGGAAAGTGCAAATGGGCATCTCCAGCAGATGTTCACTGCTACCATTGCTGGAGACGTGGGAGCGGGCCAAAGAGACAATGGTGGAGCTAGCATGGGAAATGCCCCGAGACAGACGTTTCTCTGAAGGAAGAAGAGAAGAAACATTAAGATGTGAAGATAAGGCCTATGCATATTTCCTGGCCCACTTTCCCTCGAAGTAAAAACATTTTACATAGTCTTCAACTAGTATTTTAGTTTTGTGGCAAGCATCTGAATTGCCCTAGCATATAGAACTGACAAGTACTTCTAATTCCAAAAGGGAAGGAAGGAAAGCAAAACTGGGTTGTGGAGAAGGACCATAACCTACTTGTAAACCACAGGTCTCTTGACTCTGTCCTTAGTTCTGCTCCCATCTCTGCCCCTACCTCAGCATGTGACCCTGGACAAGTCATTTCATTTCTCTGTCTCAATTTCCACATCCAACACTGAAGTTAAAGCCTTCATCCACCAGGAATTAAGGCTTTATTCATGAAAGTGCTTTGAGATCTTCAGATGGAAAGTGCAACGAAAGTGCAAAGAAACTGCAATGAAGTGATTCTCAGACCCTTCAAACTGCCAGGACTGTACAGAGCCTATCAGTTAACAGCAGCCTGGACTAGTGGTTCCAGCTTGAAGATTAAAAGGAAGAGGCAACAATGCTCTGCTCTGGATTCGGCACTCAGCTTGTTATCAAATAACCACTTGAAGACTGACTAGGCCCAGTTTCCACATTTCACTTCCACAAAGGCATAGCCAATGGAAGTGGGGTGCAAATATGGCTTTGCCACCACCTTTTGCAACCTGTGAATTCTGGGCTGCTACAGGTACTGAAACAGCCTCAGACACAAGCTGGAATGGCCCCTGGTTGCTCAAATGCTCTGACTTTCAGTATCTCACCCTCGGCTGCTTACAGACACCAGTGCAGCCCTGAATCCAGGGGTGCAGCACTCCCCAGCAAGCACCCTGTGCTGAGGCTTCTAAGGAGTAACTTAGGATCACTTCTAGTGGCCCTACAATGCGCGTCTGCCTCAGGTGAGTTTTCCCCTAGCTAGATTCCATCCCCTATATTGCCAAAGCAGGGGAAAGAATATGTCCAACTGTGTTTTAGAAAGGATTTCATTCTCCTTTGACACATGACAGTGTGAATATGATCCAGCTGAAAGTCATCTAGAAACGTTGCTTTACCTTGAACAATGTCATCTTGCCGCTGGAGCGGTGGCCGCACCGGTCGAGCAGCTTCTTTTTCCAAGGATTTAAAGTTGCGCCCTTCGTTGAAGGAATGCGGCAGGTTCCCAGCATGCACTTGCCTCAGCTGTTCAAAGTCACTTAGTGCTGCATTCACATCCCAGTTTTTACCTAGTTTGGAAAGTATAACGAAAACTCAGCATTAGAGAAAGAGAGTTAAACCATTTTTGGAACATGCGCCCCTGAGGAATGCCTTAAATGCAAGTTATCAACTTGTTATCAAAACACTGACTCTAACCTGGAAATAAACCAAGACGACCATGTGATGGAAACAGACGTCAAGCCTGAAATTCAATAGTATGCATTGTATATGCTTAGGAGTAGAAGATGGAACAGGGGAAAGCCTCTAACAGTTTAGTATTTACGTTAATTTCACACTTTGAAAGATGCCTATTTTGTCTGTAAAGTTGCATTGATCTTCAGATTTCTTTCACATTCAACAAGCACTTTCTATGCAGACCAATTTGTCAGCTGATTGAGGTCATACTTAATATTGTTTTGTAAGCCTCTTCTACTGTATTTCAGAAATTTATTACAATGTAAGCCCCATTTGCTCTCCAATAAAGCTAATAGCACAGAGCTTTCCATTCGATATTCACATTACTGTAGGGCAACACAAGGATCAAATAGTCATACATGGTCAAATTCAGTTCTTTTAAAAATTGACAATTTATTTGGAATTTAAGGTTCTGATCATTCATGTCAGGGAGAGGAAAAGATTTCTCCCCAGAGGAGACAAAACCAAAGTATGAAAGCATGAGAGTTGCCAGCCACACTAGTTAGCTGGGACATTTTATAGAAGAATCAGATGTGCTACTAACTGAATGAGAGACAATGTCGCTCAACAGCAACTTCAGTGGGATTGACAGCATCTTTAATGTCAGTCCTCTTAATTTTAATACTATCCACCAATCTGAAAGGATCCCAGATAAGATTTATCAATATAAAATTAAACCATGTAAATCTTTCAGCATGCAATAAACTGACCTTTTAGAAACAATTGTCATTTTAGATATAGAAAAAACAGATACCACCAAGTGGGTTATGATGTGTGTTGAACCTGCAATACTGAGGATTTATTAACCTACCCAGAATCTTAATACATTGTTCATTTACTGCTTTAAAAGAAAGCCAACATATGCAGTACATTCTCTACAAGAATACTTAAATTGCTGATTGTCCATGATCTATTATAAGCCAAATCAAAACAAGTGTCACAATATCTAATTTCCCAAGGCAAATATGTTTCTGGAGGGTTTAAACTTCTTCTGAGAGAGATATAAATTGATAATGTTTAGTGACTGACTGCACAGCAACCTGCTTGGTAAATGATCACTTTTTTGAGCCAAGCTTTTATTTAAAAGCATCAGCATCAGGAATTTACTGACCCATTAAATCAAAATTTAATTTGCAATCACAAGTCAAAATCTGCCTCACTCGCAAACATACAAACCCAACAATTTCTACTGTTACATTGCTCGAACTTCTGAGTTCTAGAAGCAATACACATCTGTGAATACTCAACTATTACTACAACTTCTGAATTTCTATATTAGCCAAACAATTCACCAAATGTTTTTTCCCCTATTTTCACAAAGACGACATTAAGTTTATATGGAAGGATCCCATGTGGTGCCAGTTGTGAGGATTCTTAAGTATTCACAGATTTATAGTGATGTTCTGTTTCCTAAAAGCAAAATCAATAGCTAGAGCTAGTGTATTTTATTTTTTTAAGTGGACTCAGCATTGAACAACTTCATTATTCTAGATGGAGACAGATACAGTGAAACTGCTGCCCAAACAAAGTTTTCACCAGATTTATTTATGAGATGCGGCTGTTGGTCAAACTTCATTTATATTTAAAACAAGTGAATAAACTGTGAAGTCAGCTAAACTAATATTAACTCACACAGTAATTCCCCTGAATAAAAACCCAAATATGCGAGAGCCTAGGGGCTTGTTTTGGGCTTCAAATAGAAGCTGCAGGAACTCGGCACCTTTAAATCAGGCCTTGCACGCATGCCCTGAAGATGAAACTCTAGCTATGTCAGACTTAGGCCTTGTCTACACTACCCGCCGGATCGGCGGGCAGCTATCGATCCAGCGGGGGTCTATTTATCGCGTCTAGTATATCGACCGCTAAGCACTCTCCCATCAACTCCGGTACTCCACCAGAATGAGAAACGCAAGCGGAGTCGACAGGAGAGCGTCAGCTGTCGATTTACCTCAGTGAAGACACCACGGTAAGTACATCGACTTCAGCTATGCTATTCACGTAGCTGAAGTTATGTATCTTAGATTGACCCCGTGCGGTAGCGTAGACAAGCCCTTAAGGAAAAAGGCAGAGTAAAGGGCCCTGTCCACAGACATACATTTGTAGGGATTGAGACAGACAAGGTAGGGAAGGGTGCTTTTTGACCAACTTCTGCTGGTGGAAAGGACAAGCTTTCAAGCATCACAGAGCTCTTCTTCATATCTGGGGAAGGTAACCAGAGTGTCCAAGCTAAATACAAGTTGGGATAGATAAAGCATAAGGGGATTCACACATGAAGGAGATCACTTCAAAAAAAAAAAAAAAAGTCCCAATTTATATTTAGCTTTGATACTCTGGTTACCATACTCACACCTGAAAAAGAGCTCTGTGAAATTCAAAGCTTGTCCCTTCTGCCAACGGAAGTTGGTCTAATAAATTACCTCACCTACTGTGTGTCTTTAATATCCTTGGACCAACACAGCTACAACAACACTACAAACAAATATGTAGGTATTGTCAACCCAAGTCTTCCAGCCAATGATAGCTGTTAGGTTAAAATACAAAGAGGAAGTTTGATATACATATAAACAAAGACTATAAAGGATTTTATAGATCAACACTAAACAGCTTAAAAACTAAGAATAGCAACCACTATATTGTTTATTGTAGAGTATCCTCTTACAAAAAAAAGTCAGTTATCCTTAAATCACTGAGACTGCCTGAAATAATGGTTCAAATTTTCTATCTGAATCAGACTGATACCCACTGAAAATATTATGAAAAAAAATAGTCATGAGTGTTTTCACTCAAAGCCTCATCTGCAGTTAGCAGCAACTACATAGGTTACCAGCATTCTTCAATATTGAGTAATTATTTCCTAAAACTTGGAAATATCTAAGTTTAAAAAAAAGCAAAATTTAGAATTTAACCTGTAGGAGATAAGCGTGCTCATTTCTGTTACTACAATAATTCTGTTACCCTAGTACTGCACGAACAATTTTATATTCTGCTGCTACAAACTGCATTTCTCCTTTCTAAATAAAAGCCTACATGAGGCCTGATAAAATTTAGTTCAGCTACACAAGTGCCTGTTAACCACACCCAGATATGATCAACTGCTCACATTTTACTTTAATTAGTTCAAGAACTAAAAAGTTGTCCAAATATACTGAAAAAAATCCAGGACAAAAATTCACACCAACCCTATATTCCATATGCCCACAATTGTAAGAAACTTCACATATGTAATACATCACTAACATACAAACTGCTCAAATTGATGAGAGCAGATACGCTAACTTAATAGATCCTATACAAGAAACATATATTATCTTCAGAGTGTCTTATAAATTCCCAAACTATTTGGAAGAGACAGTCATGCCACTAGTCTTTCAAACTGTAGCAGTCCCTAGATTAGCAGTAAGGTCTTAGATTTGACCTCATCACAACACTGCCATTTTTAATCTACCACCACTAATATCAGATATTTATATAAATAAACTCTTACTATAAACATATTAGTAAAGTAAATTTAGAGTGATAAGATGAGTGATGTAATATCTTTTATTGGACCAATTACCTCACACACCTTGTCTAATATCCTGGGCCTGACACAGCTACAACACCACAAAGCAATTTTGGTAGACATGTAAATACATACCGTAGACACTAAATTTTGCATGCAGTTATTTTGTAGATAAGGGTGCTCCACTGGGCACTAATCTTTAAATATTCTGTTATAACTGAATATACATTTCTGTGAATGACAATGCAGTATTTAAGTAGAGCATAAAGTAAACTCTCATTGAAAAGCGAGTGTGGTTTAGGTAGCTCAGACCCATATGGTTTTTGAAAGCAAATGGCAACATGAATTAATCAGATTTCACACACACACATCCTGCATTGACATCTGAATAACCAGACTGAAAATAAAGGGGTATTCCAGAGGCTAGAACTTCAGCGGAGACAAAAAGGAAATTCACCATGGACAACTGAGATCTGTCAACTATTTCTGCAGAATATTTGGTTTCTGGAGGCCACAAAATCTAACAAGTGCACATTCTAACTGGAAGACAAAGCCTGGATGATCTTTCCAAATGACGTATTTTCCAGATTCTTTATTTTTGTATTGAAATCCTTACACCTGAAACTTAACACCAGGTCTTGCCAAGCAAAGCCATTTACACTTAACAGCATTAGTAAAGTTAGACTCTAATCAAAACTACAAAGCAGGTATAAAAAACTGTAACTGTGTGTAGGAAAGGTAATCAAGATACAGGATAACGTGTAATCAGAGTCAGACAGCTTGAAATTCATATGTTCAGCTCTGTATAGCTGACACAAGCATATGGCTCTTTATACACAAAAGGGGCCACATTGCATACTTTCACCCTTCTTAAATTGTCAAGGTTTTGGATAACTTAACTTTATAAAATATTCCTGTTCCAAAAACCATACGAATCCCCCCACCCCACAAATCAGCCTAGCTGCCTTGCCCCACCTCTCAAACATTGATTGGCAAATGCAGTTAAAAGAGATCTTCTATTAACAGACTACATACTGCATAACATCTCACGCTAAGATATCTCCTTTCCTATTCATCCACACAGCTACAACTCTCACCACCTCACATCTCGATTACTGCAACATCCTTTTCCTTGGTCTTGACAAATGCAATCTTGTCCCCATCATATCCACTCAGAATGCTGCTGCCAGGATAATTTCCCTACCCGCAGCTTTAACTAGGTCATTCTTCTCTTTGCATCCCTCCACTGGCTCCCTCTTCTCCAACATATCAAACAATCTACCTCTTTGCACTTGCAAGGCCCTTCACAGCCTATTCCCAACCCTACTTTTCTCTCATTCAGGATCAAAAAGTCAACTCCGGTCTGTCATCAGCCTCCATCACTTGCTTGTTATATATTCGAACAGGCAACCTCATGCTTTCTTCCATGTTACTCCTCACACTTGTGAGGAGTGCCTCAAACATCCACAAAACAAATTCATTTTCCTTCAAAAACCCATCTCAAAACTCTCCTTTACTGCCAGGCCAACAGAAAGATTGGACAACATTTAGATGGATTGTGTGCTGAGACCACAGTCTATCATGCTGACCCACATGGTCTTATTGCTTCCCTGAACCTTCCCGTTGGTCTCTCTGTACCCCTTTGTTATCTCATCTTATACTCAGATGGTAAACTCGGACTACTTTTGTTCTGTGTTTGTACAGTGCCTAGCAACTCTGATTCTGGGCCATGACTGAGGCTCCTAGGCACTATGATAATGCAAATAAAAAAAATATAAGACTGCAGTTCTGCTAGTGAATTATGAAAATTAATTAAGATTACAGCTGTCAAAATAACTAACTACACAAGTATTGGAGTGGGAGAGAAAAATTATAAAATACCTCTCCATCTCAAGCTAAAGCATTTCCCCTGAAAGACAACATTCAAAATCCTTAAAATGAAACACTAACTTAAATTAGAAACCAGAAGATATATAAACACCACAAAACCCACACTCGACAGACTTCCTTCTCGACAGTATTACCATCTGTAAACACAAAGTGAAATCCTGGCTCCAGTAAAGTAAATGGGAACTTTGCCCATCACCCAAAGTAATTGAAGAGCAAAAGCTCTCTATATGAATATGAGCCAATCCTCAGCCCTCAAGGGGCATTATCAAGGGGGAAAACGGAAGCTAAGAGGTGAAGGAATTTGGATCTACACTGACAACTTTAGGGCCTGTACCTCATTACTGTTGTAGATCCAAACTGGTAGTAACCGCAGAGAAACTAGTGCAAGTTGGATGTAGATGTTCTTGAAATGTTGGCTAGTTTTTCTCTAAGTGGGCTACATGACAGCAGTAAAAATATCGGCAGCTGGTCCCATCTTCGTTAGCACTAGTAGTAAACCGACAGCATGTCCCATTAAAGAACAAAAAAACAGTTGCATGCTAGCATCTTAATTTGATTAGAACATTAAAAAACCCACACTGAAGTACTATCTACCCAAAACTGGAATTGTTAAAATATCTATAGTTAAGATTGACAGAGATTGGGAGAAGACTTGCTCATTTTCCCCCTCAGTACTCTGCCACCAGGTTGAAAGTGTTTATAAATATTAGATGGGAGACTGGACTGAAGTGTGATGTCATTTTAAACAGCAAAAATTATAAACACAGTTAGTTATTTTCATAACAAAGATAAACGATTAACCTACACCAGTGGCTCTCAACCTTTCCAGACTACTGTTTCCCTTTCAGGAGTTGGATTTGTCTTTTGTACCCCAAGTTTCACCTCACTTAAAAACCACTTGCTTACAAAATCAGACAAACATACCAAAAAAAGTGTCACAGCACACTATTACTGAAAAATTGCTTACTTTCTCATTTGTACCATATAATTATAAAATAAATCCACTGGAATATAAATACTGTGATAAACAACTTGTTGTCTGTATGAAATTTTAGTTTGTAGTGAGTTTGTTAGTGCTTTTTTTTTATGTAGCCTGTTGTAAATCTAGGCAAATCTCTAGATGAGTTTATGTACCCATGGAAGACCTCTGCACACCTGCAGGGGTTTGCGTATCCCTGGTTAAGAACCACTGACCTATGCTCCTATGGAAAAAAAAAATTGTATGCTATCAGAACTGCTATGTAGGCAAGAGCTAATATTCATACACTGATCAGAAATGTAGAATTAATTTAATGAGAAATAACGATTCCAAATTAGATTTTACAATTCAGATTGTATTTGCTTTGGGATCTGTATGTCTAAAGCACAACACATCCCCAGGGTTGTGTACAGTTTTGAAAGCTGCAATTTTTATGATAAAAGCTGTCTGCCTACTAAATGCATGGAAGATTAAATAATCAGAGATTATACAAATGCAGTGAATTTGTCTCAAGTCTTAATCCAAGATCAAGGTTATGGCAAAGTAATAGCAGAAAAAGTTTACAAGTGAGTAGTTCAGAGGCAAAAGGGGCACATGTGAAATTCACACCTCTACAACATAATCACTCACAAAATTCTGAAATAGCCATATGGTAGAGTACACTAAAGGCTCTTTTCCCAGTACAAGTTGTTCAAGCTTTAGAAAACACCTCTGATCAAACACCAATTTTTGTTAGCCCTTGAGAGGATTGCTTATGGTGTGCATCACGCGAGAATAAAAAGGCATATTCCAACACTATACTTCCGTTTTACGCATTCTATCCCTAGCAGCCAGCTGAGGTTTGTTACTGCATTGACATGGAACATGAGATCAAGCCAAGATTTCACTAATCGAGCTACAAAGGTCATCTTAATACGGGCAGTACCACCCCCACTAAACAGCCTACCTACCCCTCTCGATCGACTCCTTTTTCTATCATCTATACCAACACAAAACCTACTGAAGAACTAACTGTTCCTACCCCATCACTCACGCTTTACCTTCAAGTAGGTCTCTGGCCAGTCCTGGCTCTGCCCCCGTTGAGCGAACAAAATCCGACAAGACGACATCCATATCCAGGGTCATGTGATCATGAATTCCTTGCAGGCAGTTGGAAACAGCTGGGACATAGATCAAAGCTTAGTCTTCAATCTAAGAATGAAATGTACACAGCTCATGTTACAAAGTATAAAATAATTAGCCTGGCAATGCAGGCTATGAGCAAACTGGGAAGTATCCAATAGCAGATGGTTCATTCTCATCTTTTAAAAACTAATTTTGTTTCAGGATTAGAGGTGGCTGCTTGCCTGATTATTCACTAATTGATAGAGCATATGAATTATGTTGCTATTCTTGTTTCCTGGAACAGAACCCTAATTGTTTCAATACACCTAAATTATGTGACAGGAACTGTGATGGCTTGTGATACCAGAACTTTTTAACTAAACTTAAATGAGACGTTATGCAAAACCAGAAACACAGCGTGAGGCAAAGAATATTCAGTGTACAGAGAAGTAGCTTTACTAATTAAAGGAATACAAAAGCTGACTAACTTAAGAAAAGCCATTCCTTTAGTCAGCAGGACTTATTTCAAAACAGTAGACAAGTAGTCAGCAAAATAAATTAGTTTATCTAGAGAATTCGCAGGATCTCTCGATATCTGTACTGAAACCAGTACATCCTTGACCTCTCATCTAGAGACATTCCTCTTCAAAGCATGTTTGTAATTCACAAGAAAAAAAAAGAGAGAACTGATTTTTATTAGTAGATGCAGTCTGTACAAAACAAACTACTTTTCAGGTTAAAAAATTATCCTTCCTTTGGACTAGAATAGTTGACCAATCAAACTTTGTACTAGGCAGAAACCACTTCAGCATGCACTTGCTTTAAAAACAACCAACCGCTAATAAAGCTATGAAATAGCTGGTGAACAGCTTTATTTACAAAACTTTCCATTCAGATTTTGCAGTTATAAAACCCGCCAAGTCCACCTTGTAAAGATAATGATGATGGACTTCAGCTTGGTGGAAATATGAATCAGCTTAGCAGCCTTTGCAATTTTCTATGTAAGATCTCCTTCTACCCATAAAGTCACTACTCTCCTCAGTGAAAGGCCTCTGGAAAGAGGTGTATTGAAAAAGATCCTTCCAATGGCTAAATCTCTTCCTAGGAATCTAACAAGCCAGTCCTAAAAATTTAAGTCCAGACACAAGATTTATGTAATCTAAATGTAAACAGTTCCAAAGAGTTGGAGAGATATGCAAGGTGTGTGCTCCTACTTAGGCATAGCAAATCTGGATTTGCTATGTTCCTCTAGGCCAGAAATCAATGCATGCATCCACAGAAGTTTGGACCAAGCAAATATCCTGGAGAGATTAAGCAGCACTGTAGCTAAGGGGCTATTTTCAAAGCTCTATTTTCAGGGCATATAAACAGTTTGAAAAATTCATTCTAAACTGAAACTTCCTATGCAAATCGGGGCGGGGGGGAGAATGTGTGTGTAAGGTTGATTAAGATATTTCCAGTATCCTACCAAGACAGACTAACCCATTTACCCTACCAAATGTCAAAAATTTCTAGGCCTATGAAAGATGAGAAAAACTGCAAAATGGCATAAAGATCTCAAACTCTAAAGTAAGCAAACAAGCAAGCATTATATTTGAATTTTCTGTTTATCAGCTTAATGTAATTGTTTGTGTTTGCTAATCACTATGGAAAAGCCATAATATTTTTTTATCACTTATGCAATTTCTGGACTGTCCTCATTTGTAGGCTATAGAAACATTAGAACATGCAAGTATAAAGCAAGTTTTTTGCTGGCAATACGTGGGGACCATTGCTGTGGTTATGGTAATCAGGTATAGAAACGTCTCTACATTCTAGCTCTGGGTCACACACTCATCCTTTACATGCTACCTAACCTCTGACAGATGCTATATTCAGTGTTTACACAGCTTTTAGAGGAGAGCTTGTATATTGTTGGAACCAAAGATAATCTCATATTTCCTTTTGACGGTTTCAGCAATTTTTAAAAAAGTTACATAGCAAAGCACTGACCTTTGAAATGTAGAAAAAAGAAGCAAAACCAGCCTACACCCATTCACCCAGAGCATTTACAGTTGCTTCGAAAACTGCCTCATGCAAACGAATGTCAGTATCTCAGAGGTGAAACTGACGGAAAACTTCAGTTCTGAAGACACAGCAATGAACTTTAAGCAGACTAATTGCCAGGGTTCAAATGAAGAAACATCCACACCCTCATTAGTTTTCGGGTTGTGTTTTTATGCAGCACATCTGCTTGTGGTTTCACCATCACTGTGGCTGTTACAGCAAGGGCAAGCTGGAGTGGCACCATGCAGCCTAGAGGGCGCTATCTCATAATCCAGACAAAACGAGACCAAGGTCTCAAAACTCTGTTTAGGATAAGAGAGTGCTTTCTACTCACCGCAGCAATGCCCAATATTTTTACAACAAATACCTCAAAGACCTGAAGCACAAGCACACACATGCTAGCCTTAAAAGCAATAGCTCATACAGAGATTAAGGTCAGAAGGGACTGCTGTAGTCAGCTAGTCTGACAGCCCGTTTAGCGCAGGTCATAGAATTTCACCCCGTAATTACTACATCCAGCCTGATGACTTGTAGTTGAGCTACAGCACATCACTAAATCAAGCCTGGATGTCTGTCTTAATGATAAAAAGAAAAGGAGGACTTGTGGCACCTTAGAGACTAACCAATTTATTTGAGCATGAGCTTTCGTGAGCTACAGCTCACTTCATCAAGTGAACTGTAGCTCACGAAAGCTCATGCTCAAATAAATTGGTTAGTCTCTAAGGTGCCACAAGTACTCCTTTTCTTTTTATCATTAAGACAGACTAACACAGCTGTTACTCTGAAACCTGTCTTAATGATGTCAATTGATGGAGAACCTACCATATCACTGAGTGAATTGTTTCAGCAGTTAAATTACCCTTACAATTAAAAATGCGCACTCTGATTTGAATTTGACTAGCTTCAACTTCCAGTCATTGACCGTATTTGTTTAACTGCAAAATTATCGGATTGCTTCACAAGTATTAATATATTCATCCTCAACACCTCCTGTGAGGCAGAGAACTACCCCCCCCCCTTTTCCACCCTTTCCCCCCCAATTTAACAGATAGACAACCAAAGCACAGAGATTTGGTGGCTGATTCAAGGTGACACTGGAAGCTTGTGGCAGATCTAGAATCTCCTGATTCCCAGCCAGTGTCTCAGAACACAAGAACTACTACCGCTTCATCTACACATATTGTCTAAATCAGATTAGCTCCACTGAGGAATGTAAGCCATGGGTAGAGTTTCCTGCTTGCTGTAAAAGCAACAAACACTAATGCAAAAAAAAAGTGTTAGGACTGGTTTTAACATGTACAACATTTACAATGCTTTCAGGTTGCACCAGTGTACGCTAAATCCTTTCTAAAAAAAAAAAGAACAGGAGTACTTGTGGCACCTTAGAGACTAACAAATTTATTTGAGCACAAGCTTTTGTGAGCTACAGCACTGAATGCATCCGATGAAGTGAGCTGTAGCTCACGAAACCTTATGCTCAAATAAAATTTGTTAGTCTCTAAGGTGCCACAAGTCCTCCTTTTCTTTTTGCAGATACAGACTAACACGACTGCTACTCTAAATCCTTTCTGTACTCCCTGGAAGCTCATCCACAGAATCAGAAATGCTTCAAAGGGAACATTTTGTTTTAAATCTCTTCCCTTCAAAAATCTAGTTTTTACCTAACACACTTCACTAGAAATCCACATGGGAATGAGTCAGCATAACATTGAGATTCTGTTTAAAAAATTCTAAATGTCCTTAAAACAAAAAAAATACTTTTCCCTATGTATGCAGTTTTACTTACCACACTGAATTTGTCCTGCATAATAAAAGTTAGCTTCACTTTGAAGAACCATGAGCACAATGCTGAAGTAGTGACCACAACCAAAACACCGAAGTGGGTTAAATGCAAACATTTCACTATTGTTTGGGTTTTTTTAAAATTCAAGATAAACTTATTTTCATCATGTGTTAAATGTTTTACAAGGCCCATCTTTTGAAAAACTATCCAATCTCTTCCCTCCCTCCCACTCCCATTAGTGTTTCTCTGTTGGATTGATATGACTAACACTGTAAACAGGATCAGAAAAGCTTCAGATAAATCAGTATTTGAGACCTGTTCTATTATTGGCTTCAGATTTGGCTATACCTCAAATATTATCGTAATTCACTTTCTGAACCCAAATTTGCCTTGAGTGAGATAGGACACCATCACTTCTGTCTAAAGTGAGCCAACACTGAAGTTAAACCAGACAGTCACGGAGGTTAACCTCTAGCACGTCAAGTTCCTCACTAATTGCTAAGCGATTGTTTCCAGCACTGTGTAAACTCTAAAGTGTCTCTCTCTCACCAACAGAAATTGGTCCAAGATATTGCCTTACCCACCTTGTCTCTTAAATATCCTGGGATCAACATGGTTACAACACCGCATGCAGAGATCAATATCAGTCTCATTCACTCATTGAGAGATAGTGCTACCTCTTGCAATGAAAAAAGAAAAACATCTTTCTGATCACCCACAAATATAAGAGGAGGAATTACTGACAAACAACGATTACCCACACACTCAGATTAAATGGAACTGTTGGAGGCTTTCCTACAGCCAAAACATTCACACCTAAAGAAGCTGTTTCTCTTAATAAGCCATTATGGGACACCATGCTTTTCGTGTCTTTCCTTGATTTTTCACCTTTTACAATGAATACGTAGTTTATTCTGCTTATTCTATAGAAAGCAGACCTCTTGGGGTACCTAGTTACTACACAGGTCAACCTCATTTAAGGACTGGCGTACATACAAACAGCAGCCGTTTAAAATCAGATTAAAATCTAGGGCAAACCTTTATGTGGTCACCCCCTCCCCTCCCACTTGCAGGGTTAATCAGCGCCAGAATTCATCCTTGTCAAGATTTCCAAAAATCTAAAACTGGTTAGATCTGTTTAGCTTGCACCTATAATTTACTAATACAAGCTAAACTCACATAAACCAGGTTTAAATCCAATTAGGAGGATCCACAGAGCCTTTTGAACTAAGTTAACGGAATGGATTTAGAAAAAAATAATCACACCTTTAATTAAGCCAGTGCGCAAGTTGAATTTAGACAAGGGCCTAAACCACAACTCCCAGCTGCGCTGTAACTAGGTCCCCCAACACAGTAGCTTTTTGTATTGTGGTTGGGACCAATGTGCCTTTTACAATGAAACAGCTGTACCGGACTGTATAAATGCAGCAATGCTCAGATGCATTTACCACCATTTGTACTGTTGATACAAGTAGTCACACACACACACACACCCCCGCCCCCCCACTTGCAGGTCTTTCAAGGTTAATCAGCTCCAGAATTCATCCTTGTCAAGATTTCCAATGCAGTGAAAATTTCAGATGCAGCAGAAGATTTGAGAATAAAGCACAGGAAACACAGCATCAGACCTCTTCAGCATGCTGAGCTACATCAGCCGAGACAATTTAAAAAGCAAAAAAAAAAAGCAAGTTGTTAGCTTCTGAATGGCCAGAAGGATAAGCTTACATTGTAAGAGAAATAATAAAATTAAGTGAGGCTTTGTTTTTTCTTCCTGTCAAATGCAGGATAGGTAAAAAAAAACAAACAAAAATCCTCTTATGGACACGAATGAATAGTACTGGTAAAGTGATGAATATAGCTTCCTTGATCTCCAGACAAGCATATTCAATACTTCAGAAAGATGAACAAATGGTGCTGCCATATACGTGAAGGGTGCTCAGTAAATATTAAGGGGCTGGGGAATACTTCCTCTGGTTTCTGCCACCTGTAATAGGAGTGCGTCTTCAAAACCAACACTAAATGCAGCAGCTGAACATAAACATCCTCCCTCAAAGTTCTTTATAGAACCTATTTTCCTTCTCCAGGTGACATGTCAAGTTCTCTGAAGACCCAATGGCCTAGCAGTTTGCACCTAAAGGCAAAGGCATTTTCTCCAAGGCTTCTTTACACCACTCTGGCAGCGTAAATGGGCCTTAAAGTGAGGGCATGTCTACACTATGGAGACTATGCGGCCATGTGTTGGCACAGCCCTATAGCATAGATTCAGCCTACATCAACAGGAGTTGGTCAGTATAGGAACGTCGCCTTTCCAAATGAAAGGTTTCAGAGTAACAGCCGTGTTCGTCTGTATTCGCAAAAAGAAAAGGAGGACTTGTGGCACCTTAGAGACTAACCAATTTATTTGAGCATGAGCTTTCGTGAGCTACAGCTCACTTCATCGGATGCATGCCGTGGAAACTGCAGCAGACTTTATTTATGCACAGAGAATATGAAACAATACCTCCTCCCACCCCACTGTCCTGCTGGTAATAGCTTATCTAAAGTGATCATCAGGTGGGCCATTTCCAGCACAAATCCAGGTTTTCTCACCCTCCACCTCCCCACACAAATTCACTCTCCTGCTGGTGATAGCCCATCCAAAGTGACAACTCTGGATTTGTGCAGGAAATGGCCCAACTTTATTATCATGCACATTGTGTAAAGAGTTGTCACTTTGGATGGGCTATCACCAGCAGGAGAGTGAATTTGTGTGGGGGGGTGGAGGGTGAGAAAACCTGGATTTGTGCTGGAAATGGCCCACCTGATGATCACTTTAGATAAGCTATTACCAGCAGGACAGTGGGGTGGGAGGAGGTATTGTTTCATATTCTCTGTGCATAAATAAAGTCTGCTGCAGTTTCCACGGCATGCATCCGATGAAGTGAGCTGTAGCTCACGAAAGCTCATGCTCAAATAAATTGGTTAGTCTCTAAGGTGCCACAAGTACTCCTTTTCTTTTTCCAAATGAAGTTAGCTATGTCAACGGAAGCCCTCTTTCATCAACGTAGATATGTCTCGACCGGGGCTTTTGGTGCTGTGCTACATTGGTATTTTTCTTCCATAGCCCGGGCCAAAATACCTATGCGGATATATTTTTCAGTTTAGACCAAGTCTTAGATTAATTATACATATAGAGACAGATTCTAAGGCCAGAAGAAACCACTGATCTTTTATTCTGTCCTACAGCCTGTGTTATACAGGAGGTCAAACATCCCTGAAATAATTCCTGTTCAAACTATACCATCTCGCTCTTAAAAAAATCCAATCTTGATTTAAAAGATTCCAGTGATTGAGAATTCATCACAATACTTCGGGCTTATCTGTACACAAACCTGCATCAGTTTAATTAAATTGGTTTAAGTAAACAAGTGCAAACCCCTGTGTGGACAATCATTTCAGTGTAAAAGCTCGTCTATACACAGAAATTGTATTGTTAACTACACTTGTAAACAGTACAACCTCCCCTTCTCCCCCTGGGGCGGATGCAGAGCCTTCTATCAGTATAGCTTTTCCTGTGCAGGAAAAGGAATAAAGCTAAACCAGTGTAACAGCTTCTATACTAGATGAGCTGGTATAACTATTTGGGTAAAAAACATTCACATCCCTATGCAAAATATTTGTACTAGCACAAAAACTGGGTAAAAGAGTAGCTTGTTTGGTTTAACGTAAATGTGTTTCCAACCAACTTCAGCGAAACCGAAGAAAACCAGTTTTAGGCCACATCTACACTGAGCTTACAGCAGCAGCCCCGCTGTACCAATGCAGATCGCTCGTGTAGCCGCTCTACGCCGATAGGAGACAGCTCTCCTGTAGACATAATACAAACACGCCACAAGCAGCAGTAGCTATGTCGAACGGAGAAGCTCTCCCGCCAGCATAGCATTGTGCACGCTACCACTTATGCCCGCGAAACTTATATTGCTCAGGAGGTGTTTTTTCCACACTCCCTGTAAGTTTTGCCAATGTAAGTGGCAGTGTGTGTAGACATGGCCTTCCTCTAGCTCAGGGATCGGCAACCTTTGGCACACAGCCAATCAGGGAAATCCGCTGGCAGGCCAGGACTGTTTGTTTACCTGCAACGTTCACAGGTTCGGCAGATCGCAGCTCACACTGGCTGCGAACCGTTCCAGGCCAATGGAGGCTGCGGGAAGTGGCATGGGCCGAGGGATTTGCTGGCCACTTCTTTCCGCAGCCCCCATTGGCCTGGAACAGCAATCCGCATTGGCGATCGGCCGAATGTGCGGACCCTGCAGGTAATCAAACCATCCCAGCCCACCAGCGGATTTCCCTGATGGGCCACGTGCCAAAGGTTGCCGATCCCTGCTCTAGCTTATAAGAGTGTCCACATAGACATTTACATCAGTTTAGCTATACTAATTTTAAATTCACACTTTAGGGCCATGTTTTACACTACCCGCCGATTTGGCAGGTCGTGATCCATCTATCGGGGATCAATTTATCACATCGAGTGTAGACGCAATAAATCAATCCCCAATCGCTCTGCCGTTGACTCCGGAACTCCACCACAGCGAGAGGCGGAAGCGGAGTCGACAGGGGAGCGGCGGCCACCAATCACATGCAGCGAGGACGCGAAGTAAGTGATTCTAAGTCGATCTAAGATACACAACTTCTACTTCAGCTACGAGAATAATGTAGCTGATGTATCTTAGATCAATCCCCCCCAGTGTAGACCAGGCCTAAGTTATACCAGTGTAACTCTGTGTAGATAAAGCCTTACACCACTTTAACAATGCCAGAGCTGTGTAAAGGGGTATTAACGTAACTGAGAATCAAATCAATAGTCTTTAGTACCCAAGGCATAATTGGTTTCCCTGGATGCTATGACCCAAGCACATAAACTACAGAAAAATTTACGAATCGTAAGAAAACAAGCTGTGTAAAAATTAGGGTGAAATTTAAAAAGCACTTAAGTCACTTAGAAGCAGGGTCCCATTGGAGTCATTGGGATACGCAATCAAATTACAAAGGCACTTTTCAAAATTCCACTTTAAATTTTGTATTTATTCTTACAACGTATTAGTTTGCTTTATTTAGTCTGTTTTATGCACACAGGGATTAAAGCATACTGGGTTTCTAACTGGCTTTTTTTTTTAGTTTCTTTGATATTACAACAGGTTATAATTAGTCACATTTAGGATTTCTGATTTGCAAAACTCACTGTATAATAGACATTCAATTGTTATAAGTTATCCCTCTGAATTCTACAAATACTCAACATATTTAATAATTGAGAAAAAATATTTTTCTGTTTGGCTACTTAGAATTTGAAGCCTTTCGGGACGAGACCATTATAGGTTTGTAAACTAGAGTGCTGTGTGTGTGAAAAAACGTGTTTCCAGTTTTGTGCAAAACAAAAATAATTTGAAAACACAGTTCTCAAATTCTCCCTTAGTGGGATCCGCTGTCTTAGTCACTGTCTTAAAGGCCTGAGTTGCTAAGATTCCTAACTGATCAAATAGTTAAAATAGATAAAATTTAGGCAGAAACAAGTGTCCTAACGATTTGGCCAGGTTTTTTTCCCAACAGAATTTTTTTCTTCTCGTGAACGTTCTCCAAGCTCTATATTCTTTTGGGAGATATGAAACTATCCCATTGATGCTTCTCTTGAATAGGTTTCTCTCTACTCATTTAATTTCACTGTTGAGCTTTCTAGGAGTAAGCAATTTATTTAAACATCAGGGGGAAGCATGTTGGCTTTCCAAATTATATTTGCAGACAGCCATAAAAGGCAGTTCCTTAGCACATTTTATTTTCCGAACCAGGGATGTTAGTTATTTTGAAACATTTTGAAATGATTCCCACCAACGTAAAGGTTTAGCCTCGGAAGATTTAAGCCCGTGTCTGTATTACGGACAGCAATGACAACGCAGTTGCTGTAGCACTGTAACAGATGCTTTCTCCAGCGACGGAAGAGGTTTTTCCCCATTCCTGTAGGTAATTCACTGCTCCAAGCAGCTGCAGCTAGGCTGACAGAAGAATTTTTCCATTGATCTAGCTACGTCTACACCTGAAATCAGGTTGGCAGAGCTCTGGGGTGTGAGTTTTTCACAACACTGAGTGCTGTAGCTATGTCAGCCGAACTTTTAAATGTAGACGAGGCCTAGGTTTGGTTTACAAAGAGACCAGAATCAGTGAAGCTTCATAACTGATTACCCTAGGTATATTAAACAAGTATTTCACAGAATTTAAAAATGGGCATCAAGTATATACACCAGGTGAGAATTCCCTACAATAACCCTCCTTGCTGTGAAAAGAGCCAGCGGTTCCCTCCCAACAATTCTTTGCCTAGGAGCAAAAGGCTCTTATCCACTCCTTTTGGTATGGATATTAAACGCTGTGCCCAAAGAATCCAGGATGAACACTCAGATAAAATAACCCAAACTGTCAAACACAATGCTCCCTGGGGGGCACCTGCTTTGTAAACAGATTTCTGGGACCAAAGCCATCAAACATTACAAATCATATCTATTTCACCCCTAGGCTAGATACCTGTGGGTTTCTTGGCACAGACTTGGTAGTAGTGCCAGATATTTTCATGTTTAAAGTTGGCCAGTCTATCTAAAAACAGGAGGGGCAACTACTTCATGAAGTAGTTGGGATACTTAATTCATTGATATTTACAACTCCTTGAAATCCTCATTTGGAAGGATGTATAAGAATGGTGCATTATTGATTTTCCCCTAGTGGGGGAGCCCTTTACATAGAGGTTGAAAATTTTAATTCTAAACTGGACCTCACAGGAAGTGTTTACCTTCCATCTGGAAACTTGCATGGAATAAAGACTTCGTCAGATCACCTTAGAAGTAAAGAGCTGCATCGCGAAGTCAGTGTGAAAATACTTCCTATGGTTTGAAAGGCACAATAAATATAAGCTTTCCAGACTGCTTTAAATGTATAGCTATGTGTCTATTACTTATCCTCAGATACAGTTTTCTGAAATTTTAGATAATATGCTTTTTGTGGCAGAAAGTCTTCCAGAAACTCTGTACAGTTTCAGCACAGTTTGGGTGCAACTGTCACATAAATACCATAACCAGACCTTCAGATTTGCAAGAACTGTAAATCCAAGTGATAGTATGCTATTTCTCAATGAAAAGCCATGGTATATTGGTTTTGGGAGATCTTAGCATACATGACATTAAAATCTATACAAGTTAATGTTTCTACAGTTATCTCCCCTCCCTCCTATCCAGCTCCACCTAAATCAGCCTTTCATTTGTAGCCAATTTAGGAAGCACTTTGCATTCCAGACAAGCAACTTACAGAGATCATTCTAGCAATTAAATTAAATGAGCCATTGGGCCTTCAGTTCATAAACGTTATGGGCTATTATAGTCTCCTCTACTTTAGCCCTCTAGTCTCTATTCTCATTTTCAGCCATTACAAGCCCAGTTCTTTCCTTCTAAAGCAACCCCGCTCAAATTTGCTCTGCTCCCCTTCCAGTCTTCGGGTACATCCCCCCTAGAAACACTGCAGCTGTACTGCTGTAGCATGGACACTTATGGCAGCGATGAAATGACTTCTTCTGTCGTTACAAAAAGAAGGACGACGACTTGTGGCACCTTAGACTCTCAAATTTATTTGAGCATAAGCTTTCGTGAGCGACAGCTCACTTCATAAGTGAAGCTTATGCTCAAATAAATTTGTGAAAAGAAAAGGAGGACTTGTGGCACCTTAGAGACTAACCAATTTATTGGTTAAAGTGGTGAGTCTCTAAGGTGCCACAAGTCCTCCTTTTCTCTTTGCGCATACAGACTAACACGGCTGCTCCTCTGAATTCTGTCACTACAGTAAATCCTGCGAGAGGCTGTGCTACCTTGACAGGAGAATTCTTCCACCAACCTAGCAATGTCTACACTGGGGCTCAGATTGGCATAAGTACATTGGACAGGGAGGGAATTTTTATTTTTTTTTTAAAACAGCCTTGAGCTATGTACTTTAAGCCAACCTAACTCTACTGTAGACCAGCCCTTGTTCTCCACATGGGATCCTGTCACAACTGTATTAAAATACAAGAGCTAGCAGCCTTGCTGCCATCCTACTTTTGTGACTGTTCTCACATGCACTCCAGTTGACCTATTGCTTGTCAATGGCACGACACTGAGATCTATGTTCCGTGAACTCGGTCCGATACATTTCTGTGTTAGGCACATTAAAACCGAGGTATAACCTTACGTAATGAAAACAGGAAAAATAGTTTATCAGGACATTGAAATTGCAGTAAATTACAACTCTAATGGAATACAGAGACCATAGTAATGCTCACTGATTGGTTTCAGAGTAACAGCCGTGTTAGTCTGTATTCACAAAAAGAAAAGGAGTACTTGTGGCACCTTAGAGACTAACCAATTTATTTGAGCATAAGCTTTCGTGAACTACAGCTCACTTCATCGGATGCATACTGTGGAAAGTGTAGAAGATCTTTTAAACACAAAGCATGAAAAAATACCTCTCCCCACCCCACTCTCCTGCTGGTAATAGCTTATCTAAAGTGACCACTCTCCTTACAATGTGTATGATAATCAAGGTGGGCCATTTCCAGCACAAATGAGAGTGGGTGGGTGTGTGTGTTGGGGGGTGGGGGGGAAGAGGGGAAGAAAACCTGGATTTGTACTGGAAATGGCCCAACTTGATCATCATACACATTGTAAGGAGAGTGATAACTTTAGATAAGCTATTGCCAGCAGGAGAGTGGGGTGGGGGGATGTATTTTTTCATGCTTTGTGTATAGAAGATCTTCTACGCTTTCCACAGTATGCATCTGATGAAGTGAGCTGTAGCTCACGAAAGCTTATGTTCAAATAAATTGGTTAGTCTCTAAGGTGCCACAAGTACTCCTTTTCTTTTTGCTCACTGATTGGTTACTATTGAGATCACATCTTTACAGCTTGCAACTTTTAAGCCACTTTATTTTCTTGACATTTTCGCTATTATCCACCTTTTATGCCAACAATAACCACCCCACTAGATCAGACATTTCATGGTAAATTATTGACTTGTTTGACAAAAAGGACCATAGCGGAGGACCATAGAACCCACCATAACCACTTACCAGGAAGTGCCCTCCCACTAGAATAATACATTCACGGAAGCAACTTTAAACCCTACTTCCTCTTGGTCAAACACTTCAAAACAGTAATAGTTTATTTGTCTGGACATTTCCCCTCCTCCAACTTTTAAGTCTTGCTTGAATTTATGATCTTATAGACTCAAATCCTACTGTATACAATCCCACAATTTGGTATAACAAGTCTCACTAAAATTCAGTTTCAGAACCTGGCACTGGCAGGTACATCTTGCAATTATGATATTCACACAAAAGTTCCATACATGCTCACTCTAATTCTCTTGTTTTACTGTTGTGTCTTCCTCTATTCTGTTTCAGGCAGCCCCTGGAGCAGTCTCCCCTTGTCCCCAAACACACTATCTTCCCCCTCCTTCAAATCTCTCCTAGCAATCCCCCATAATCAATAAGCCCATCACAATATCTTTTTTCAACCGCTGTCCTGTGCTCTTCTGCTTTATCTACTTAGATTACCAGATCTTCAGGGCACAGAAGATTTTACTTTTGTAAAATACTGTAAGTTAAGTATTTCCTCAACACAGCTTTCATACATATTTTCCTAAAATGCTGCCTAATTTCAAAATACAACAGGTCCTTCCAAGTCTAAGATACCAGTTCAGTATGTATTAAATTCCAGCCTTCAAAATCAAAGGGGAAAACCATGAAAAAAAGATTTAATGCAATGAAGTTTGATTAAAAAGGTAATCCCCAGAGTCAAAAGAGGAGCTGTTTTAACAAAAAACAAGAAAAACAAACCTCCCACAGATGTGGCAGCAGCAATGCCACTAGCATCTCAACAACTGGAGACTTAGAGATGTAAACACCCCCCCAGCCTTATTTTAGACTATTGAGAAAGATGTCAATATTTTCCTCGAATGGAGCATGACTACTCATTTTAAAACCACAATGTCCAAGACTGTTAGGAATTCTCAAAGTTCAACGCCTCTTCTGCTGTGATGCAGACTCTGAAATATGCATGCAAAAAACAAGAGAAATGATCAGTGTAGAGTCAGGCTGATAAAATTTCTTGCGCTTCTTGATTAAGAAAATCCCTCTTTGAGACAAACACTGGCAAAAACGTCCAAGTCGATAGCAGACAAACACCAAATAGCAAGAAACAGAAGGATCCACTATAACTTAAACTTAATCTAATTTTCAGACATGCCAAACAAATTAGGGCACTATAAAGACATCAAATCAGCTTCAGAACTTTGCTAAATATTGAAGTAACTTGTAAGGGAATGCCCAATGCTGCTAGTTCACAGAATTACTTTTTTCTGGTAATATATATAAATAAATCTTAGATAAGCACTGCTCACCTTGACAAGATGACAACAACGCTGCTTACAAAAATCTAATTTTGTTTCAAGCAGTTTAAGCGGAAATACTATTTATTAGCACCATTGAGCATTTGTTTCTGAAAGGCATGTTAGGATGAGTATAGAGGTGCGCTTTTACATCTCTGCAGATGAGAAGTGTATGCAAAACAAAGTATTCAGCTCCTGTCAGGACCTCAAGCTTCAGTAGCACATTACAATGAAAATCAATTTGTAAGCTAATGTATTTTTACCACCAGCCTCTTTATCTTGACTGGTTTCAGAGTGAGAGGTTTCAGTGAAGTGAGCTGTAGCTCACGAAAGCTTATGCTCAAATAAATTGGTTAGTCTCTAAGGTGCCACAAGTCCTCCTGTTCTTTTTGGTTTCAAAGTGGTAGCCGTGTTAGTATGGATCAGCAAAAAGAATGGAGGAGTCCTTGTGGCACCTTAGAGACTAAAATTTATTTGGGCATAAGCTTTCGTGGGCTAAAGCCCACTTCATCAGATGCATGCAGTGGAAAATACAGTAGAGCTTGAAACTTCCTATTGTATTTTCCACTGCATGCATCTGATGAAGTGGGCTTTAGCCCACGAAAGCTTATGCCCAAATAAATTTGTTAGTCTCTAAGGTCCACAAGGACTTCTCATTCTTTTTATCTTGACTGTCTACCACATGGACACCTATTATAAGCATATTAACATGACAGCTCATTGCAGTAAGTTCAACTGGCTAGTTCTTCAAGGCAGCCTATTGAGCAGATGAAGTATCTCAGGACACCTCTATGAAATCTGTATGTTTTCACTAACAGGTTTTTTAAAAGCTAGAACTAAATTATGACTTAATTTTATCACTCTTCCTATTCACTACAAAAGGGCAGTAAGTCCATTCAGCCCCAGTTTGGTCTCCACTACCCAAAGCTGCTGTTAAGCTTACTAAAGTCTGGTTAAAAGAAAAGGAGTACTTGTGGCACCTTAGAGACTAACCAATTTATTTGAGCATGAGCTTTCGTGAGCTACAGCTCACTTCATCGGATCACAGGAGGGATTGCTTTTTATGCTCTCTCATAACTTTGCTTGTTCATAATCAGACATAAGGCGTAAGGTTGCTTAGCACTGCCTTGTGCCCTTCTAGAAGGTGAAGGATCGATAAACTTTACTGTAAGCCTCTGAAAACCCCAAAACATACATTTAACCATCCCCACCCCAAACACACACTGCACCCCCAAATAAGCTCAGAGGTGCAAAGTGGCTCATTCATCTCCATGAGATGTTCTCAGCAGAATGAGAGCTCCACATGGAGATGTATATAGCCTGAAACAACAGCTCTAAGAGATGTAAACTGTACCATTCATCTCAATGGGAGTTCTCCCTCCCCTTCTGAATTCAGGGGTATGTGCCTGTGGCATCCACTTAGCCATTGTATCTACACTCTACCACATTACGGATTACAGGGGTGTGAACACAGAGTGCACCAAAATGTTGCACTCCAACAGCCCTTTGTGGATGCTGCTGTTGCAAACTAAAGGTACCTAGTTTGTGTTAACACAGTCCACATTTTGCAGATAGAGTGCAACATTTTGGCACGCTGTACAATTTGCACCCCTGTAGTCTAAACCGGTGGTTCTCAGCCAGGGACCCCAGACCCCCTCAGTGGCCACAAGCAGGTGTCAGGGGCTGCGCCAAGCAAGGCTTGCATTAGACTTGGTGGGGCCCAGGGTAGAAAGCCAAAGCCCCACTGCATGGGGCTGAAGCCTGAGCAACTTAGCTTCGCAGGGCCCCAGGTAATGGCCCTGTTTGCTACCCCCTAATGCTGGTCCTGACTTTTATATGGAAAAAAAAACCACACACACAGTTGTTGTGGCACACGTGGACCGTGGACTTTTTATAGCATGGGGGGGGGGGTGCTCAGAAAGGTTGAGAACCCCTGGTCTGAACTGCAGTGCAGGTAGACAAGCCCAACAGTCTCATCTCCCCTCAATACTGCATGACTGTGGCATGCACTGAGCATGCCTGTTCTCAGCTCCCCAGTCCAATCTCAGCACTGCATCCCTGTGTCAGGCACCAAACAGCCCTGTTCTTACCTCCCTGCAGACTCAGACTGTGGTGCCTGGTGCTGCAGAGTTCAGCGAACCCCTCCTGGCACAGTTTCATCCTGTCAAGGACTCTTGGGTACGTCTCTCATCTCATTTTCAGTATGGCAGCCTAGCACCAGGCCACTGTACCAGGCTTCATATCCCAGACAGTACCACCCATGAAATTCTCCCAAGGGGAGGCTCAGACAGCTAGATAGCATCGGGGATATGCTTATAGGCTGCTGACCCTCCTCAAAATTGCACTTACAGCTGACACTGTTAAGCTAAGGTGCTCAGGCTCTTGTACAGTAATACCTTGACATATTTCTGAATTGGTCCTTCATTCCACTGAACAGCTGAGCCCAGAGGCAGTACAGCAATATGAGTTTTACAAGGGTCAAAGATTAACTGTTTTTCCTAGCTCTGCCCCAAGAAATGTTAGAAGAACTGAAAATTCTAAAAGCCAGATCATTTTTAGGTGTAGCTATATCTTGAGAAACCTCTTGACCAAATGTCCCCAAACTTGCTCCACTAACCCTATTCCAGGCCTCAGCGAGGCATACCAATTCTCAAAACAATCAAAGAATGCATGTGGAGTTTATAGCACTCAAACATCTGCTCTTAATGTTGGAGCATGGCTCAACCTTGACTATGATGCAGGATAGGTGACCCCAATAATATATCCTTGCCTACACAGATCTTCATGTGTTTTACAGACATCAGTTAGTTATCCTAATAGAACGAAAATACCCACCTCATAGGGATGTCATGATGACTACTTAGCATTTTACAGACATTAGCTAAGCTATAAAAAGGCTAATTAACTTCACTATTAGGACACATTGGTAAGTATTTGCTGTCTTATTTTGCAGAGGAGAAACTGAGAACACAAGGGAACTCTCACAGCGCGAGAGCATGAGGTACAGTCAAGAACAAACCTCAATTTCAGTACCTTGGTCAAACCTCTGGACAACATTCCATGATGCATTTTTCAAAAGCAAAGTCAACTCAAGAAAAAAGTTGGGAAAACAGAAGTCCTATTATCTTAGTACACACAGTGTCATAAATATAAAGGGAAGAGTAAACCCCTTTGAAATCCCTCCTGGCCAGGGGAAAGCTCCTCTCACCTGTAAAGGGTTAAGATGCTAAAGGTAACCTCGCTGGCACCTGACCAAAATGACCAATGAGGAGACAAGATACTTTCAAAAGCTGGGAGGAGGGAGAGAAACAAAGGGTCTGTGTCTGTCTGTATGCTGCGCTTGCCAGGGACAGAACAGGAATGGAGTCTTAGAACTTTTAGTAAGTAATCTAGCTAGGTATGTGTTAGATTATGATTTCTTTAAATGGCTGAGAAAAGAATTGTGCTGAATAGAATAACTATTTCTGTCTGTGTATCTTTTTTGTAACTTAAGGTTTTGCCTAGAGGGGTTCTCTATGTTTTTGAATCTAATTACCCTGTAAGATATCTACCATCCTGATTTTACAGGGGGGATTTCTTTATTTCTATTTACTTCTATTTTTTATTAAAAGTCTTCTTGTAAAACACTGAATGCTTTTTCATTGTTCTCAGATCCAAGGGTTTGGGTCTGTGGTCACCTATGCAAATTGGTGAGGCTTTTTATCCAACTTTTCCCAGGAAAGGGGGAGTGCAAGTGTTGGGAGGATTGTTCATTGTTCTTAAGATCCAAGGGTCTGGGTCTGTAGTCACCTAGGCAAATTGGTGAGGCTTTTTACCAAACCTTGTCCAGGAAGTGGGGTGCAAGGTTTTGGGAAGTATTTTGGGGGGAAGGACGCGTCCAAACAGCTCTTCCCCAGTAACCAGTATTAGTTTGGTGGTGGTAGCGGCCATTCCAAGGATAACGGGGGTAATATTTTGTACCTTGGGGAAGTTTTGACCTAAGCTGGTAAAGATAAGCTTAGGAGGTTTTTCATGCAGGTCCCCACATCTGTACCCTAGAGTTCAGAGTGGGGGAGGAACCTTGACACACAGGAATTGGTTTTATTCAATATTCAACTTCTACTGCAAAATATGAAACAAAGAATATATTTACAAGAACACACACACAAGCTTGATCTTATTACAGTTGATACTGAATTATAGTAGCAAATCACCTTTACAGAGGGTCTTCTCAACTTTTATCACATCCTGTTTAAGCAGTTTATGACTTGGATTGTATCAGGGTGAGACTTGAATATTTAGCCAGACTTAAATCTACAGTTTAAGTTAGTCAATTGGGGGGGGGGGGGGGAGAAATCCAGTCCTGATAAGTGTTCGACCCCTCCAAAGACCAGGCGCAAAGTGCATCAGTTCAATTTCAATCGCTTTTCTCTGCTCCTCTAAGGGTATGTCTACACTGCAAAGTTGTCAACAAAACTTTTGTCTTTCATAGGTACTTTAAAAAGCCCCCCCAGTGAAAGACAAAAGTTTTGCGGACACAAGTGGCAGGGTGATTGCGACTTTGTTGGCAGGAGCGCTCTCCTGCGGACAAAGTGAACGCCACTCGTGGGGCTAGAAGTATTTAGTCGGCAAAAGAGCCGACAGAGTGCCGACAAAGAGTGTTTACACATGCTGACTTAGTGACAAGGCTGTGTCAAAAAAGCTGCATGGTGTAGACAAGCCCTAACTAAAATCTCCGTGGGTGTTCAAAAAAGAATTATCTGGACACAATTCTACTCTTAGTGTATTAGGTTTAAAGAATTCTGCCCCACAATGAAGTTAAAGAATTATTATTGGCATTGAAAGAAAAAAAATGAAATACTTCTAAAATGTAACCACCACAGGGTCAACAAGAATGAGGAAAAGAGTAGAATAAATGTTATTAGTACATCCTGCACTTATCCTGTTGCACATAGGTATTTCAGCACATGGCATATAATTAATTATATATCATAGAACTACACGTTGAGGGTTCCAGTCTGATTCATGGATCACTCCTTTGTATTTTGATAGAAAATGATTGGATCTTTGGTTACTGGATTTTTAACTTGGCTTGTCCTACTCTGTACATATTGTCATACTGCAAGAGTGATATTCAGGCACCAATAACCTCCTTTTGAGGAAACCAGTTTCTCCAGAGTCATACATCATTTTTTAAATAAATTGCAGTGCACTAAATAAAAGGGAGGGACAGGATGGCAGCGATGCTGAATGAATGAATCAGGCCTGGTCTCGGATTAATCTCTGGAGGTGTGTGGTCAAATCCAGATTCCCTTTAGGAATTCAGTTTGTGACATTTGAAATGGTTGATTTTTTCTCCCCTAGATGAGAGTATATTTTAAATCAGTCATTAAAAGGTCAGCACTTTCCTCTGATACTGGCTTGTAGCTGACCACCTTGTGCTGTGCTCCAGGCAGATCTCTCACAAAGCAGAGATTAGCAAACTGAGTGAGGACTGCTGTACATTGGGAATTTACATCAGTGTAGCTACATCTCTCTCAGGGGTGTGAAAAATCCACACCTCTGAGACATGTAGCTATACTGACCTAACCCCTGGCGTAGACAGTGCAAGGTCAATGGAAGCATTCTTCCGTCAACTTAGCTATGCACAGGTGATCCATCTCTCCAAGCGGCATAGCTAGGTCGACAGAAGAATTCTTCCATTGATCTTGCACTGCTTCGGTGTGAAAAACACTGCATCGGCACAGGTGCAGTGCTTAGATGAGAACACTCCTATGCCAATGGAGAGAACCACCATGCAAAGTTTTGTGCCGTTAAAACACCCCAGAAACACCTGCATTTGAGCAGTGGGTAAAGTCACCCCTATTTATAATTTACAAAGCGTTACACACACATAAAAAGTTATAACCAAGCCATTTTTATTGGTCAGGAGCGAAGTATATCTGGTATTTTACCCAAGTCTCTAATGAACACATTGCTAAATTCAGAATAGTTCTGTGGTCTCTTATGGGTCTCTGGAGAGATCAAGCCCCCAATATAGTATTTTGCATAAACCTATATGAGTTACACTACAGAACTTTTCTGCCAACAATGACAGAGTCCTTATGTCCACAGCCTACAATACTGGAGTCATTTGCCTTGTCAATACCACTCGTCAAATTAAAAAAGCTCTATACCAAACTTTGTTTTTAAAGACTGTTCCCAGGTTTGCATTTGGCACTGAATCAGATCAGTGTGCCAGATCCTATATTGGTTGTACACAAATATGAAAGCAAAACATTACAGATTCTCAAATTGGCAACTGCACTTTCAACACCACTGATAAGAGACTCTTGCATTACAATTCTTTAAGAATTTTAATAATTCGGCTCCTATAAGTAGTCGACCTTCAGAAAACTGGGCAATCTTATCAAGGCCAGTAGGATAGCATCCAATCTTGATTCTGGCACAACCCTAGTAGACTGAACAGGGAAAAAAAGGTTTGGTATTTATTTTTGCCCAACCTTAAATAACTACTCCTGAAAAGACTGAGTGCACACATGGACACGTTTTGTTTAAGGTTTCTCAAGGTTTAGGTTTCAAGAAAGAACATTTGTAAAGGATGCTAAAGGATTCTGAGCCTGTACACTGACTATGCAATTTTTGGGTCAAATCCAGCAGCCCCGCGGAAGTCAAAGAGACTGCTCATGCAGGTAAGTGTTGCAGGATCAGGCTCTTAAAAATGCCCAAGAAAGCATTTTTGTCTTAAAAGAACTATGAAATTCATAGGATGTGCACACCTATTTCTTTACAGTACTTGATGTCAATTTCCTATTAACTCATGATCACACAGGTGACTTGTTTATACAACACCCAACACCACATTAGGGATCTTTGCAGTTACAGCCCAAGAAATATATTTCATTTGCGAAAGAATTTAAAGTTGTTTATCTGACTTTGCCTTTTATTTTTAAAGGTGATTTTACTTTAACAGCAGCCAAACCTGATGTCTATCCTAACTTCAAGTACATTCAAATGTTTCTTGTGCTGTTTAAAATAAAAATATGTACATTGAAATTGGGATGGGTCTGTGCAGTTCCCAGCCCAGTTACAGAAGCCTGTTTTTAACAGGACTTGGGTGTGTCAAATGTCAGAAATACTATGTCATAAGATGGTCTGGGCTGTGAGGTAGAACGGAAGAATTTCATGCAGATGGACTTAACATTAGTAAACGTACACCAGGGGATAGTGGGGCAGGAAGCAGATTAAGTGGGTCCTAATCCATCTCCAGTGCCTAGGATTCCAATTTTTTTAATTACTAGTGCATTCTCTAACCTCACTGTGACAGGGTCCTCTGCCCGCTCCTCTTCCTGGGGCCCGCTGACTGCCCCAATAAAGCTCAGAGAGGCTTCCGGTTATGCAGCACCCCTGGCTTTATTTACACACACAGTTCTCCCACCACCAGTGTTGAGCTATTTACAAGGCTTACAGGGTTAGTTCCCTCTTTGGCTAGCAGTCATCCTGCAGCCAGGAAACTGCCCGTTCTCCTGGCAGCCCCCCTTCATACTGGCTCCCAGCCCTCAAACTGCTGGCTTGTCAGGCCCACAGGTGGAGTCAATCCCCAGGCCAGGCATCATGCCTGTTACACCAGCCCCAATCTATTTCTCTTGATTGGAGCTGGCTGAGTAGGGGCTAATTAGGTGTTTTTTCAGCAGCACCCTGCTACGCTCACATAATATAGGATTTTTTTAAATATGGGGAACAGTTAGGCACAAAACCTATACCACGACATTTAAGTCATGATACCACTCTAATGCTAGCAACTTCAAAGCTAAGAGTAACATTTAAGTTTATCTCTTGCATTTTTACCCCTTCTTTTCCTTCACCCCAAATTGTGTGCGCACTATTTAACAAATGATCACTACTTAAACATAGGGTTTGCAGTCAAATTAAACTGTGGTTCAAAATGTTATTACACAGAAGCATTGGGAAAACAATATTAAGATTACACTGTGAACTATGAGCCACATGTAGCTCTGATGTATAATAAACCTGGTCCTTACATGAATAATACTCCTTGCTTAGCCACCACACCCACAGAAACCGAATGCCATAAGTACTAAGTCACATTAAGAACATCCATATTCATCACTACTAAGTTTAATTCCCTCATTCTTCTAAGCAATGAAGCAATAGATATGTAACTGCACAGAAAAGGAGACATCGCCTTTAGCTGTAACCATACCCCAATGGAACCCTTTAAGTGAGGAGCTGGGCCAACCTATCAGGACAACACAGACAGGTCTAGTAGCTGCTAATCGCTGAACTGAAGGTGAAAAACAATTTGTATGAATCAGATACATTCAGAAAGCAGACAGCATTCAGTATTAACCATAGGGTTCCTCTCTGGACTCATACAGTAGGCAGTGCAAGAGACAAGCCCACAGGACTGCCAAATTGGGTTGAATTGTATTTCAACTTTTAGTATGAACAAGGCTATATTGATAAGGTCAAGTATTTAAGTGTTCAAAATCTTTACACTGTTCACACAAAGCTTAAGCGCCCAAGACAATTACAGAAGTTAACCCACTTTTGCAGCCCCCAGCAAAAGTCAACCATGTTGCAAGGACAGTTATAAATGTAGTAGTGTCCCTGGATGGTTAAAAACAAAGACACAGTTGAGTCATGCAGTACATACAAGACTGAACTACTGCAAAACTGTAGCATAGCATATTGTAATCAGGCAATGTCTATACTAGACAAGTTAGGAGGGTTTGCCAGTACAGCTATGCTAATGTGAATGTTGACACGAGTTATGCCAATATAAAAAACGTGTTTGACAGCACACTGTGTCTACGTGATGACTTTTGCCAGTACAGAAGTGTCCTAAAAATATCACACCCCTAATCAAAATTATACTAGCAAAAGTTTTTAATGAAGATCTGGCCATAGACAAGTTTAAAAAACCCAAAACAAAAAAAAAAAAATCAAAAATCTTGATCATCCTCCTTTGGAGTCCAAGAGAGGAAAAAGCCGTTAATAGTTTGTATGAGGAACTTGCTGTCCTTAGAACAATCCCACCTTCAAACCAAACAAACTATTCACAAGTATAGGCAACCCTTTAATCAGTAAAAAGAAAAGGAGTACTTGTGGCACCTTAGAGACTAACCAATTTATTTGAGCATGAGCTTTCGTGAGCTACAGCTCACTTCATCGGATGCATACCGTGGAAACTGCCAATAATCAGTGTGTTATATATGAAGCTCATATGCCATTCACTAATGTTTAGAGCCAGGTTTTCAGAAAGGATTGAATAGCATTCATAAAAATACAGCCCCAAATATAAATCGAGGCTGATCTGTCTGTGTCTTTCTGAGCTAGTCTGCTTTTTCTGATCATTTATGAGACGTGTCCCATGCCAGCCAAACTTTCTGAAAAAAGGACTTATTTTCCAAACCATAAAGATATGCAACAGAATTACAGTGTTAGGCACACACAGTACTTGCTGTTACCATAATAGTGGTACCTTGCAATTGTTTATGTAGCAAAATAAGATTTAAAAATGCTGATACTAATTAGCATGCTACAATCAAAAACATATATACATATACAGAGCCATAATTTTGCATGGCAGTTTACAGAGACTAGAGTCATGGTCCCTGCCCCAAAGATCTCAGTCTAAATGATACAAACATTCAATATGAGAACAGACAAAAAGAAAGAGAAAGGGAAAAGAATAAAAATGCAATTGATGAAGTATGTTTATTCACTTACTGTAAATTAAGCACATTAGATACATTCTTAAAGTCACTTGGGTCTTCCAGAGCATGATGAACCAAGTATCACATTTTACCAAGCATCTTACCAGGACACAAGTAAAATCCACCGTATCAAACTGCTCATGCCTGCACCCAATACACTAGTTCTAGGATTGAGAACTTGACAGTTTTCACATGATCAAATATACACTTTAAAAACGTAAAGAAAATGAAGTGAGAAGAACAGCTGCTTTGTTAGAACTTTAAATTTTACTGGAAAGTAGTAGTTTATGGTTTCATAAGGGCCACTGCCAAAATCAAGCATTAATATTGATCTTAAATGCAACCCTATGTTGTACATTTTAGCTAAATCCAGAAAAATATCTCCAAAGAAATACATTAGGAACATGAAACTTAAAACTTGTAGACCCCTTCCCCCGCTTTACTGTGTGATCTTCTTGTGTGGGAGGAAGCACAGACTAGTGGATAGACCATTGGGCTGGGAGCCAGGACTTCAGGGCTGTAGTCCCATTTCTGTTATGAACTCACTGCTTGTCTTCTGTGCCTCAATATCCCCCCCCCCCCAACCATAAAACTTGGATGAGAGCCTTTTAAACAGGCGTACTGTGAAGCTTAAATGTTTGCAAAGTGCTTGGAGATCCTCAGATGACATGACAGAAGATTAACTTTTTAAAAATAAACAAACTGTGAGCTATAACACACACCTACAAGAACAAGACCTACAATTTGGGACAGCTTTGGAGGCTGACCAAGTTGAAAGTGCCCAACATCATTTTTTAATAAATATTGAAACATTTTTAATTCTGAAATAGGACTTGTGTCACCCATACCACTACCCTATTAGGAAGGCCCTGAACACGAGACAACACAACATGCCATCGGGACTCCATTTCATCAGTTAAAGAGCAAAGATGTATCTGGATTCAAGCCCTGTGCAACATTTTCTTCCTCCCTTATCACCATGTACAGTTACACGGAAGTAATCACCCCAAAGAGGTGTATTGTGAAACCCCACATGGCCTCCCTAGACTTGCACTGAAAACCTGCCTGAATGGAATATTCAGGATAAAACCCTTAGGCTAGGCAGGACAGAATGCTGTGCGCTAAGCAGCCCAACACCTGTACTGACCAAACCCTGCTCCTTATCAAAATAGCTGTTCACAAAGCAAACTACACAACTGCCCTTCATCCAGACACATGAGATCCAAGTCTTTCAGGGTGGTTTCTAACTTTTGCCACATTTGGCTTTTGGACATCTCTCTTCCTTCCCAAGCACATTGCTGATCAGACATATGCAACACTGGTTGGGTGTCTAATATACTCTCAAATAGCCAACGCACACCAAAGCCAGACTAGTAACACAATACAGAGACTGCAGATACAAACACAATGAGCCTGATGTGACCCAACACTTTATTATATTTGCTAAGTGCTGGCTATGTGCTTAGCATTGTATAAAAGACAAGATACAAATAATTCCTGATTATTGGGCAGCCTTGAGGAAGGATACCTATTTTCCTCCCATTGACAAATACCCATCAGTTCAGATAGCCCAAGTGAAGACCTGTCCCAGTCTGAGACATCCAAAAAGCCAAAGTGTATTAAATTTCAACTTGAATGACTATTGTTTGTCATGAGGTGAGCTACTGCAGGATAGCAAATTGTATTCTCCCCCCAGGTGGGGTTTTCAGACACAGGAGGCAAGACATTTTTAACTGAATATCCTGGGTCCAAAATCTACATGCACATTACAAAAAGCAGCTGCTAAGCCAAAATAGCAACAATGCTAAAAGTAAGTAGTTTCAAAACATTTTGAAACAGAAGTGCCCCCCCGCCCCCCGTTTCTAAATTAAGGAAGTTTTAACTTTTGTAAAAACAGCAACTACGCTTTTTATAAGTGGCATCTTCCTAATTAATTGTATTTTTGTGCTAGAATTAAAATATGACCTAACCACTTTCAGCATTAAGGCTGATAGCATAAGGCGCTTCAGACCAAGTGGGTTTGAAAGAGTCTAGAGGTTAAACCTCAAAGTATGAAAAGCGAAGAGGTCTCGGCACAAAAAGGAGGCTGTCTGAATAACTCCGCAAAAAGAAAAGGAGTACTTGTGGCACCTTAGAAACTAACCAATTTATTTGAGCATAAGCTTTTGTGAGCTACAGCTCACTTCATGCATCCGAAAAACTATGAAAAAAATTTTAAAAAATACTTTACACTTCCAAATACAGCTTAAACAATGTATGCTCTCATTACATTTCTAAGCATGGGTAAGTACAGACTCACACAAGTTCTTACAGTGCCAGAGCCAGTTAGCTTCAAAGGCGCCAAACAACATGTGAATGATCCCTATGCAACTGTAACTGTTTCTTAGCCACACAGTTACATTACAGATCATTACAGTAATTAGAATACATAATGAATCAAGTTAGAATCTTTCCTCCACTTCAGCCAAGTACACAGCCCTTATCTAATATAAACACAAGCAGTTTTCTTACCTTATCTAATATAAACACA
This sequence comes from Lepidochelys olivacea, assembly GCF_965140295.1. Classification (NCBI taxonomy): domain Eukaryota; kingdom Metazoa; phylum Chordata; order Testudines; family Cheloniidae; genus Lepidochelys; species Lepidochelys olivacea. The sequence goes on from NC_140434.1 coordinate 6,470,936, forward strand.
AGCAGTTTTCTTATTGGCTATCTGCACAGATAGAAAGCTTGAGAAAACTGCACCTGCATAAAAGTCAGGGGTTAGGCTGGAAATACTTAGTGGCCTGATTTTCAAAACTACTGAGCCATCGCAGTTCTCACTGACCTCCCATAGGAGCTGAGCGCACTCAGCACCTCTGAAAATAAAGCCATAAGAGATTTAACTACACTGTCAGGCACTGACTCTTACATATACTATCTTTGATTCAGTAAACTTCTTGACAGTATAGATAGGTCTTTGGTTTTCATACAGCTTACCGGACATCTTAAAGAGTAACTTATGGTCAACCTGTTTAAAGAAACTTTTACAGCTGCTACACTTGAGGAAAACAACATCTAGGCAAAGGTATTTATTTGCCCGATATTCAGCATCTTTTTTTCCAATATTGACCAAAAAGACAGAAATGCAATTTTAGACAATGCCATTTTAGACTGCAAAAGCATCATGTCAGGAAGCAAAGATTAGATATTGCTTTATATATGGTTCTGGCACTGGGATGCCCAGAACTTTAAGTGGTCTCATCAGAAAAATAGCAAACTCTGGAGAAGAATAACAAAAATTAAGGAGCGGGAGAGACCAAATCCTGAGGAAAGTTTACAGAGCTAAATATAACTCACTCATATCTGCAAACAGTTATATTAAGTTTGGAGGAATTTCACATGCATAAAACACAAATGGTGAAATCCTGACTCAATTTATTTCAACGAAGTTAGGATTTCATCCACTGGTGGGAAAGCAGTTTAGGAGGATGGATATAATTACAAATAAATAGGCTGAAGTTAAACAAATGAAAGTTAATTCTGAGTATCTGGAAGTGCATTAGACTATGAAGCAACCTCCCAAAGCAAGAGAACTGGACAATGCATCAGAAAACGTATTACAGGGAATCAATCCCATGTTAATTAGGGGATGAGCTAGATGGGACCTAAAAGGTCCTCAACCCTAATTTCTATAATTGACTCCTTGTGCTTGTATAACTCTCCCCACCACGCAGTATAGTGTTTCCTGTTGCTCAATCCTGCAATGAAGTTATAATACTGTTTTTTGCAGCACCACAGTCTGGTGCTATGGCAATGATGGGGAAACTGTAAATAGAGTCTATGACTTCATGGCAGGATCAACCAGAAGACTGGAAGAAAGGGAACAAGCCCTTAAAGATGTGCATGCATAACCGGTTTCTTCCTTGGATTTACCTTTAAAATATATCCATTTAAATACACTACCAGCTGAATTCACCCACTTCTTTAGTACGTAAAAACTGATAGATATTTTAAAAAATTATTCAAATCTGGCATTCTGCAAAGGAAGATACAAAAGGTAACAGCTGTTCCAGCTGCCACACAACTACTTTGCCAGGACATCTTATTTTTCATTAGCAACACACTCCTCTTCCACCATCACATATCTCCTGAGCAAAGACTGCCATTCTTGCTAACCTGTGGTAGCATTTGGTTATTAGGACACAGGAGCTCATCAAACAAAAGCAAAAGGAAAGGTTTCACTCATACACCGTAACACTCAGGAATGCTTAAGTATTATTCCCATTTTACAGACAGGTAAGCTAATCATAAATTGTCACAGCAACTCAGTGGCAGACATCAGATAGAACCCAGGAGTCCTGTGTCCCTAGTGTAATCACTAGACAACACTGCCTCCTGAAACCATACAGAATACCTGTCCTGTTATTGCATTCCTTACATAGTGACTCCCACTATCGAACATCAATGCGAGGACTGTTTCCTGTAAGCATGGGTTTGTCCAAGCTGCTCAACAGTTGAAGTCCGTGAGTCATGAGCCTTCTCACCCACAGTGAAAGCACACAGAATCTACTGTTCTGCAGTGAGGTAACCTTCAATTATCAAGGCAAGAAGCTCCCTTTCCTCATCAGATTAGGACTTGTAAACTCAGGTCTTGTTTTTAAACCTGTGTCATTGCCTCACTACGCTCACTTCAAGGCAATTAATTTCTTCTCGCCCATATACTCACGCACACAAAGCGCATGCTGCACAGCAAAATAAAGCCTTGCTTCCCAACATTTATCAGCAGGATGCATCTCTATCTTGTATTTGGCACCATTAAAAATAGCAGGCACGTGACAGACAATAGCCTTCTAAAAAAACTAAATCCTTAGTGCGACCAGGCAGGATGATAGCATAGTCCATTTTGATTTATATCAGAAAGTAGCATTTACATACAAAGATGGCATTTGCAAGCCACGTAGATTTCTAGTTTGTTAATATTAATCCTATTTGGTCCACATCAGAGTATCCTAACCAGATTTAAATGATTAATTATTACTCCCTTGCAAGTGAAAACATTTTAATAACCTAATGATGAGGCAAGTGGCCAGAAGGAACCAGTGACATCACTGTCCCGCTTGTTTATCATTAAAAAGCAACCCTCAAACCTGCAAGTTCTGCAGTACTTCCTCTCACTGTTGCCCTTATCCTCATTCCCCCACCTGCATTTTATCTTAGATATGAGCTCCTTGGGGCAGGATCTATAAGTTCAATGGGTGCCTAGCACAATGGAGAACCATCGTGCCCTGTGGGTGCCACTGTAATTCAAAAGTAGTTTTTATTATTCATGACAAATACCAAATGAGAAATGAACAACGCTCTTGGACTTCCAATAGTGACTTTATCCCCTCTCGATCTTTTCCTTATTAATATAATTGTGCAAAAATATTTATATTTCATTTCTATAGGGCCATAAAACAAAATGACATCTTGGTTGACTTGGCAGCCACCTGCAGAAAATAAAAGTTGATCATTCTGTTCAAGAATCTAAATCTGCAAGGTGCTTAAGAAGCCCCAATTTCCACTGACCACCATGGGAACTGAGATTGCTCAGCACCACTCAAGGTCAGATCCTTAGTGCTCTTTATTAAACTACTTTGGCCCTGATCCTGCAATAAGTTTTGCACAGGTAGACCCCTCTGCCTGCACAGGGCCCCGCTGACCTCACTATGAGTCTGTCAAAGCAGAGCTCTTTGCAAGACCAGGGTCCTAGTCAAGCTCAAGTTAGAAATCACTGGCTGAGCAGCAAGACTTCAGACACAGACGTTTATGAAGCTATTGACTTCCATTAGGATTACCACATGCACTAGCATTTCTGGCAGGACAAAATATTATAGTAGAATCTTAGGCTCTTTCAGAGCATGCCCCAATTAAGAAATATTTTACAGAGTGCAAACATGAAGATTTGATTTTTTTTTAAAAAGGTTCTCTTGGGTAGTATTTGGGAGGAAACCCATTAATTAAGTTTGCTAGAAGTCTGCTCCCAGTTTATCTAGGTCATCTAATATATCTTTATGAAAAATACAGACGTTCAAGTGCATACTTTTCTACTTCTGGCCTTAACATAGGTAACATATCCCTGGGGTCATTATTAAAGTTCTCAGGGCAGGAACCTCACCTGCATCTTTGTTTGTGAAAGGCTTAGTATACTGAGGGTGCCAATAATTACTGATGTATCATAAGAGTTAGAAACTTGAATGAAGTCCATCTCCCTGCCAGGGCAGTGCAAAGTCCTCAGTTGACGGCATGTCTGACTAACTCTTCACTACACTGGAACTAGAAAAGATCAAGAGATAAAAAGGACTGAAAGTAAATGACACTTTACAATATGAGTAAACACTAGGAGTAAACACCAATTTTCCTTTTGAATTCAAGAGAAGAACCAATGATGCAGATATAGGTGAATGCATGATCATTCACCTATAACCCTGTGGATGCATGGTAAGGTGCAGCAGACAGGGCTGGATTTGATAGTATAATACAGCTTCTCCATCTTTAACTGCTGTGAGCCACTGAGGGTAGCCAGTCTAAAAATACACAAGAGTAGTAGACACACAGGGCTAGGAGTCCCCATTATATTCACCCCTATCCACTGTTAACCTATTAATTACAGACACAGGAAATCTAACAGCTTTACTTAGTCATCAGCATCTCCTAAAGTTTCTGTTTGCATTGCAACTTCAAGTTAACAGGTGTGTGTCCCAGGCTGTACATCTTGTGTGCATTTCCACACACACAGGGCTTCACCAAATACTAATATTAACTTAGCACTTGTATAGCACTCTCAAAACAAGAGGGCAGCTCATCACCCTTTCGTACCAAGACTGAAAGGATACTGTATTAGAAAAACAAAACAACCCTCTGAGGATACAGTAACAGCACTTAAGATAAAGCTGTTTCAAAGCTAATGACATTGTGACCAGTGTAGCCTAAGGAAGATGTTACCCAACTTCAACCTCATTTATCAGAGCTGACTAGCCTAAGAGAGAAAGTTTAGTGAGACCAATTAAACAAATTAAACCTTGCATCCAGGCTTCAGACACATGGGTCCCTAACTACTTATCACAGAAGAGAGTGAGTCCACAAAACAAACACTGCCTGCAGCTGTTCTTCCAGCAAAGTCACCCTTAGTGTATTTAAAAATAATAAGAGTCAAGGAGAGAACACAGAAAGATAAAACTTGAGAAGGGGAAAATCATCAGCCAGATAGGGGCGGAGGGGAGGGAGAGTTGGTCCCTGCCTGGCACTGAAGCAGTGGAGGAAAGAGGAAAGAGGGAGGAAGCTGTAATGAGAGGGGAGAGATGCGAGGAGGAAAGGGAGAGTTAGAGCAGAGTGAGTGAGGGCGACGAGGGACCTTTCTTAGGGCTGCGTAATCAGCTGGCCTGCTTGTGGGCACCATGGGATACAGCTGGGCGTGATGGGGCAGGGGCGGAGGTGGGGGCTATCGGGGAATAAGGCTGCAGGGGAAGGGAACAGAGATAAGGGGGGGGAGTGCTATGGAGAAGCAGGGAGCCAGGGCTGGGGGTCCTGGAATGAGGGGGAAGATGGAGGAGGAGGGAATCCTGGAAGGGGCTGAGGCTGGAGGCTTGTGCAAAGGGGGTGGGGGGAGAGACGACGAGGCAGGAGGTCATGGGGGCAGAGCTAAGGATGAGAACCAGCGGGGGAGCTAGGGAGGGGCTGAGTCAGGGATCTGGGAGGGGCTGATGGAAGTCTGGGGGGCCTTATGCATAAGTCTCGGAGAGAGACAGGGCTCGGCAGGGGACCCAGAAGGGTGGGGACTGGAGAGGGGGCTCGGCTGGGGTGGGTAGGGGGGTAGTGCTATGGGGAAGGAGCGGGCTCAGCATGGGGGACCTGGAGGGGCCATTGAGGGGAGGCTCGGCAGGGGACCCCAAGGGGGGAGGGGCTCGGCGGGAGTGCTATGGTGAAGGAGTGGGCTCAGCAGGGGGGACACAGAGGGTGGGGCGTTATGGGGAAGGAGGAGGCTCAGCGGGGGGGACCTGGAGAGACCATTGAGAGAGGCTCGGCAGGGGACCCGGAGGGGGGGGGCTCAGCAGTGGGGGGGTGCTATGGGGAAGAAGGGGGCTCAGCGGGGGGACCCGGAGGGGGGCTCAGCAGTGGGGGGGCGCTATGGGGAAGAAGGGGGCTCGGGGGGACCCGGAGGGGGGCTCGGCAGTGGGGGGGCGCTATGGGGAAGAAGGGGGCTCAGCGGGGGGACCCGGAGGGGGGGCTCAGCAGTGGGGGGGCACTATGGGGAAGGAGGGGGCTCGGCGGGGGGGACCCGGAGAGGGGCTCGGCAGTGGGGGGCGCTATGGGGAAGGGGGGGCTCGGCAGTGGGGACCCGGAGAGGGGGGCTCGGCAGTGGGGGGCGCTATGGGGAAGGGGGGGCTCGGCGGGGGGACCCGGAGAGGGGGGCTCGGCAGTGGGGGGCGCTATAGGGAAGGGGGGGCTCGGCGGGGGGGACCCGGAGAGGGGCTCGGCAGTGGGGACCGCTATGGGGAAGGGGGGGGCTCGGCGGGGGGGACCCGGAGGGGGGGCTCGGCAGTGGGGACCCGGAGGGGGGGGCTCGGCAGTGGGGGGCGCTATGGGGAAGGGGGGGCTCGGCGGGGGGGACCCGGAGAGGGGCTCGGCAGTGGGGGGCGCTATGGGGAAGGGGGGGCTCGGCAGTGGGGGGCGCTATGGGGAAGGGGGGGCTCGGCGGGGGGGACCCGGAGAGGGGCTCGGCAGTGGGGGGAGCTATGGGGAAGGGGGGGGCTCGGCGGGGGGGACCCGGAGGGGCCACTGAGGGGGGCTCGGCAGGGAACTCGGGGGGGGGGGGGAGTTACCCTTGGCCGGCTCCATCCCCGCGCTCAGGGTCCCCGGCCGGCGCTGAGGGGTCCCCGCCCGGGGGCGGGTGCGTGGCGGAGGCCGCTGCGGGACCCTCTCGCTGCGCCGCCGCCTCCTTCTCGCCGCTCGCTCGCTCGCTCGCTCTCCTCTAGGGGAGGAGGGGTGTGCGCCGCTCCCAACCCTCCGCCCGCCGGGTTTCCGCCCGGACGTCTTTCCCGGGGACACGGGACACTCGGGCCCCGCCCACCTCCGGCCCGGGGCCAATCGCAGCGCGGCGCCGCCACCCGCCACGCTGCGCCTGCGCGGCCCTTGGAGACGGGCGGGGCCGGAGGGCGGGGCCTTGGCGAGGCGGGGCCGCGCGCGAGGCGCCGGTAGCCGCTGCCCTGGCGCGCGAGAGCTGGCGCCGCCAGCAGCCCCCACCCGCGTGCACCGCCTCGTGCGGCGCTTCCCCCCGTGCAGTCACCCTGCACCCTCGCCACGTGCCAACGTGCACCCGGCTTCATGGCAACCCTCCCCCGTGCAGCTCCTCCCTGCAGCATCCCCGAGACAACACCCATGACAACGCTGTTCAGTGCAACACAGCCGGAGGCTGGGGTCTATTGCAGGCGGGGGTGGGTAAGGTTCTTTGGCCTGCCGTGCACAGGAGGGCAAACTGTCCGATCATGGTGGTCCCTTGTGGCCTTAAAGTCTGAGCGTGCAAAAAGCCTTGCCGTATAATACACCCCCCCCACCCCCCAGAACATCCTAGTGCAGCAATTGCCAGGAGTATCTCTCTCCCCGTTCTCTCCCCCCCGCCGACAGAAACCCTTCTCCTGTCCTTTACAATCTGCTTGTTAGATCAGCCCCCTCGCTCAAGCTGACAAGGCCAAAAAGTATTTATTTCCAAGGTTGCTAATTTGAGATTTCGTTACAAGTCTCATGATCTTTGGTGTTCTCAGAGCCCCAGCTTCTGGGGTGAGAATCCCAGCTTTCATAAAAAAAACAAACAAACCAGTAAGTTTTTTGCCTTTATGGTTCTAGAGAAATGCTGGAAAATATGATCCCAACTGTCACCTAAAAGTTCAGAAACCACAAAGCAAAGGGAAAGACCCAAAAGTATTAATTTGAAAAATAATTTTAACAGTAATGCTTATTTTTAAGCCAATTTCATAGTGGGGGGGAGCTGATTCATGAATTTTGAATGGTTGGGGTTTGTATAGAGACTGCATTTCTGGGGGAAAAAACTCACTGAAACAGTAGAAATGAACAAATCAAAGTGAGGGGTCTTTCTTTGCGTAAGATATGGGAATAATGATGTCTAGGAGTTGTGAGGAAGACGCAGACAGATGCAAAATGGTAGTGAATTTTACATCCTAGCACATGTGCAGCAAAGACCTGATCATTTGCCCCATGACTCTAGATTCTAGGCGGAGGGGTTACCTGAATATTTCAATTTTAGTTGAGCAAATACATCTTTTTTTAAAATTTAACCCCGCTTCCCCCCCCCCCAAATGATTTCCACTGTTTCACTAACTCATTAATTACTCTGTGGATTTTGCTCCAGTGTATTGCCTCTAGGTTGAGATCAAGCATGGAACATTTCAGCCCAAAGGGAGAATTTGAGAATGTAATTGAGAAGCCGGATGCTCATGTGGTTACAATGCTGGGCTGGAACTCAGAAAATCTGGGTTCTGACTTTGCCAAGAGCATCTCTCTGTGTGACTTCGGGGGAGTCACTTCATTTCTCAGTTCCCCATCGGTAAAAAGGGGATAACACTTCATTTGCCTATTTAGATTTCAAGCCCTTTGTGGCAGGGATGTCTCTTGTTATGTGACTGTGCGGCACCTACCACAACAGGGCCCTGATGTTGGTTGCAGCTTCTAGGTAACAGCAGGCAATTGCTACTCTTGAGAGTTTGTTACTTGATGGTGCCTCTGTCTGGTGCACAAACAACACAGCACTATCCTGAAGCCCCCACCCACTACAAAGAAGTTCCTCAGTGCAACCCTGCCCACAGCAGCTATGTGGTGAGTTAGTGTGCCGCAAGCCAGGGTGCGAATGTACAGGGCCGTGCACTAACTCACTGTGTGGTCACTTACCATCACTCCAGGACTTTCACTGCACTGTAGCAGTGTCCACATGGTGAGTTCGTGAGCAGCAAAGTGGGGCGCTGTAGATTGAGGTCCTGGCTTGCTGTACACTAACTCACCACGTGGATGAGCCCTGAGTAAGGGCTGCGTAATGGTCACTGTGGTGCTGACGTACCGCAGTGCAGGGAGAACGATCCATGTGGCAGGAGGCTCTTGCACCAGCAGCAGTGAAAATGCAGGGGAGGGGCTGGATTGAGCAGGGAAAGTGATCGGTGGCCCAATCCTGCTCCTCTTGAAATCACTGGGATTTTTGCTATGGATTTCATTGGGGGCAAGAGCAGGACCTTAGGGCCAACCCATTGCAAAGCTAGTGAAAGTATCCAAGGCCCGGGGGAATGTAGTTGCTCTTAAGTGTGATATTGTATTATATGGACTAATGGCCTCATCCTGAGATCCTTCCTCTGGCAAGCAGTCTCACTGAAGTCAATAAGATTTGAAGGAACTCAGCACCTGGCAGGATCAGACCCTTAAGCAGGACCTTCCGAAAGGTCATTGACTCATACCCAGTGTCTCTCACTCTGTCCTCTCTCCAGCCTGGAATCCTTTTAACCACTGGGGTGGGGGGGGGGGGAAAGAGGGGGAGGGGGAATGCCTAAGCCTTTGCCATGAAATCATAAAAGCTCCTTCTTCCTCCCTCTCTGCAACAGTTTTGGCCTGGGTGCCCCAGGAAGTCTGGGGCGTAGAAGATGAGGGAGCAGAGGGAACAATGCTCTGTGGGCTGCCCTGCCGCTCAGACCCTGAAAGGAAAGGGACGGCGTGTACCGTATGGGCTAAGAGGCACCAAGTGCTTTGCATTCCCCCGGCCGTAGGCTGCCAGCGCTCACAGGCGAGGCATGCTGAAAATGCACCGCGTCAGCTGCCATTCATTTTATTTTTAAAGGCAGGGAGGATGCATCCTCACAAAGCAGAGCAGAGGTTCCCATAGCCACACTGCATGGGATTCTGCTACAGGCCCAGAGTAACTCTAGCGGCCCCTGGATTTGCACAAGTGCGACTGAGGTCAGGATCTGTCCTGCAGGGATGGGGAGTTATTCAGGGCTGAGAGGACCCTGCTAACCCTTTCCCAGACTTTCACGTAAGAAGGAGACTTCACTGCAACGCATGTGTAATAGGCCCACGTTTTCCCCAAGCTCTGGTGAGCGAGGGATGAGGCTGCGCTGAGCGACTGGCCTACAGCGACACATCAAAGTTTAAAATCAAACCAAAGCACTGAGGGCTACACTAGCCCAGAACCCATCACAGCAGGTCAGCAGGGGTGTAATCAATACATCATGTGCTAGCTGCGGTTATTCTGCATGCCAGTGGCAGGCACTAACAGACACCAGGGTCTAGTGGTTAGAGCAGGATGCAGGGAAGCTGATTCTCCATTGTCCTGCACATTGGGCGGTCCTTTACCTCCACGCAAAACGTTACCGTTCCCCTTGGCTAGCACTCTGTATGCACTTTGCTCTGCCATAAATAACTCCCCAAGGAGCAAGGGACTGGGAATCAGGACTAGTGTGAATTTTTTTTCGTGGATTGAAAGCCACTTCAGATTGAAAATTGTCAAGCAGCAGAATCAGCTGTCAATCCAGAGACATGCCTCTCTGCACTGGGGTCACTGCTAATAGCAAACAGGGCAGGGAATAGCGTTTGTAGCCACGGGACTGTCCTTCCAGCACCTCCATTTATCTGATACTCTTTTTTTCTAGCCTCCGCTTCCCTAGAGCACCCACTCCCTGCTAACCAGGCTCTTTTCTGGGCAGGGGATGTCTCATTTTGGGTCCCTAATAATTGAGGCGACCCACATTGCTGAATGCTTTAGTTTTTGTTGGTTAGAATAACTTCTTAAAATCTCCAAAACATTTCTATTCCCAGCATTGTTTATAACCAAACCTATGTGCTAGGGTGCCCATAACAATCCCAGTACAGCTACGGAGCCTGGGTCACCCTGGCACTTTGTGCTCTGACTGAGCATGACCCTAGCACTGGCTGGGTTTCTGACTGGTTTGATCAGACCCAAGGGAGACCACAGCAAGGCTTCACACCACCCCCTGCAGGCATCTGGTGGATGTGGCACTGGGTTGGGACTCGGGAGGGAGATTTGGTTTCTGTTCCTGGCTCCGACCTGTTGTGACTATAGGCAAGTCCCTTTCCCTCTATGTGTGTCTGTTCCCATCCGCAGAGGCAGAGGGTAGGCGGGGAAAGGGGAAGGGACAAGCACTTACTATGGAGATGTGCAGTGCACAGTGATCATAGCTGGGGCCTCTAGAATCCAGGCATTACAGTAGCACAAGTGATTTGCCACGACTGATTCTCCAGGTGTTGGTTTTATTTGCTTTGGTGAGCGTGTTTGGTGCGGGTGGAGTTAGTTCTTATTTCTAGCCCCTCCATCAGCCAACAGTAATCAACATATCATTTGCATTAAGGGGCAATGTTGCGTCATGCTGAAGAGTTCCACCCCAGAAATGGCTGCATTTCAGTAGATGCCCGGGTGTGTCATCCCACGCTCTGGGGCCGGACAGCATCGCTGTAATTTATTTTTTACAACTCCCCCTAGGGAACGCCAGTCGGCTTTCAGCTGCAGACCTTCAGCTCCAAAGCACAGATCCCTCCCCCTGGGGCTAGAGGACGAGCAGTAGTAACAGGTTATCTTCTGGGCAAGATGAAGCCAAGCCTTGTACTTGAAACCTGAATTTAACACTACCACCTGCACCTCCCTTTTCTTCCTCTCTTTCCTAGCACCATAGTGGGGAATAGCACCTTGGCTTCTGGCTGTAATAACGTCTAGCTCTTATATCGTGATTTTTATCCAAAGCATGTTACAAAAGAAAGTCAGTATCATCCCCCCTCTTTTACACATGGGGAAACGGAGGCACAAAGCGACCTCCCTATAGTCACGCAGGAGGTGAGCGGCAGAGTGAAGAATCAAACGCAGTTATCTTGACTCCTAGATGAGCCCCGTAGCCACTGGGCCTCACCGTTATGCCAGTGTCAACGTTCCAGTCCAGTCATATTGCTGTAGAAAGCCAAAACGAAGCCGCCAGACTTGTATTGCTCAAGGGGCTGGAAAGCCAGGATACAGAGGTCACCTAGTCCAATCCAGCTCAGGTCAGTAGTGACGAGAGGCTGGAACCATCTCAGGGATGCTTTGATGGGTTTCAGTTTCTATGGGCCAAAGAGCCAGCCCCCAAGGTACAGATCAGCTCCCTTGCCAGCCGCTTGACTGAGGACTGAATAGACCCTTCATAACTTTAATAAAGGGGGAAAGCTGTCTTTCAGACAGAGAGCTCTATCCAGCACAGTTCCATTTTCTATTACATGAGGGTATGTCTACACTGCAAGGTAGACTCAGACTCAGGTTTGAGCCCAACCCCACTCCCATGCCCACACAAATCTGTCTGACTCCGGTCAGCAAGCGCTCAGGACCCAGGTCTTAGGACCCACCCGGGTAGGGGAGTCCAAACCTCACTGAGACTGTGATTCAAGTCCTGTCGTTTTGCAGCGGGGAAACGGTTCAAGCCACAATGCCCAATCAGAAGCTCTGTGTGGACGTGTTAGCATATAAACCCAGATTTACAATGCAGCGTAGGTGCTGACGCTCAAAAATACCAAGTCCTCACGTGCAGGTTCTCCTGGACCTAGCTTTGCCATGCAGCGTTGAGGTAGCCTTAGGTGCCCACTCCTGGACTGGAGCCCCATTGCATTGGGCACCATACACCCATTCAGTGCCCATGAGGCTTCTGGAGCTGAGCCTTCCACCCAGAGCCCGGTTTGGGCCCTTTGCTTAGGGCTTTAGCTTTATTTCTTCTCCATAGAACTCACACAGCACATCAGCTGCCCCTTCCCCCAATCCGGGGTCTTCTGCAGAGGCCTGGCTATTCCTAGTTTCCACTGGACAGGCTGCCTGAAAGTTACCTGCTCTAGGCTCCCACTAGCATCAACCTGCTTGCTATCCCTCTCCCGCACTTCCCCTATGGGCTGCCTGTCACTGGCTCCCCAGACTGAGCCCCTTGCAGGCTTTTCTAATCACCTGATCCCTAGTTGATCAGCCCCAGCTGTGAGATAGCTGAGCCCTCACACCTGTGGTTGGATGCAACTTCCCTTAAAGGGCCAGCCATGCTGTGACATCCTGCCCCCAAAGAACGTAGACCCTGAGCCTCAAAGATGTTTAGGTTCCTACCGTCCACTGAAGTCGATGTGAATTAGGTCCCGAACTACCTTTGAGGATCTAGGCTTTACAGTCCAGGGACCTGACTGTACAGGCTGCACAGGCTGATCCCTGCTCCCGTGTGCAGTCTCACGGAAGCCACAGAATTGCCTATTGGCCCTGCCCAACACGCGTGCAAAACGCCATGATTTTGGCTAAAAGCGTTTCCACCCCCACTTTGCCTTGCTGCAAAGGCCCACAAGGCCCACCAGCTTTGCCCATTATGCCGCCTTTGCAGGATGGGGGGGTGAAGCTTTGCTTCTTAGCTTTGTGCCATATATTTCCGGTTTCTATCAACCCTCCCCTCTCAGTCCCCCTCGGTTTCAAGCCCACTAACATGTTACCCTCCGTGAGTTTATAAGGAGCCCCATTGTATGCAGAGAGGGGCCCCCTTCTCCAATCCAAGGCTGCTCTTCTAATCAGAGGAGCTGTTGCTCTCAGGCCTGTTTCAGCGGCAACCATCCACGGCAGTCGAGGCAGGATGGGGCTCGTCATGTGGACAGCTCAGCTGACCCAGGGAATGAATCGCGGCTTTTGTTCTTGTCCAGCAGCCTGGTGTTGTTTATGTCGGACACAAAAGGATTGTTTATCGTGTTGGAGGCATAGAAAGGTCCAGCAAAGAAAGGAAAGGCTGTGCCCTCAAGGCTGGCCCCTGTGAGGCCGGGTTCGATTTTCACTGCGGTGTTTAAGCAAAGGGCAGATCTTCCCAAGTGACAGTGATTTTATAGAAATCAACAGAATTTCAGATGGTCCCAGCTCCCCATCACTAGTGCGTTTTGTGTGATTTTCCTTTCTCAGAGCTTGCAGGTTTTGCTTCTTTCCAGCAGCCTGGAGCGCACAGATCAACGCGAGAGGCTCAGAGTGTAAGAAAAAATAAAAAGTCTGCTTGTCCCTTTTCTGCCAGTTCTTATTTAAGGCCCTCTGATTGCATAGCCCGGGAGAAATTATTTTGTCAATGAACTCACCTCCGCCAACACCACAGCGGGAGCAGAGAAAAAGGGCATCCTCCCAGTTCAGATAAAATCGGCTTACATTTCCACAGCCCCTTTCATTCCAAAGAGATTGACAAACTTAAAGGGGCCACGCAGAGGGACGTCTCCACTCTGCCGCTGAAATGCAGCCACTTCTGGGCTGAAACACAGCAGCTGTTGTGACGGCACACACATCATCATCATCATCAATCACTCCCTGATTCTCACTGATGGCAAGGTCATTTTACACACGGGGAACAAGCCCACCCTAGCTTAGCGTGTTGGGTCAGGTAGAATCACAAGAGGTGAGACAGCACCAGGCCAAGTGACACAGTGAATATGAGAGACCTTGAATTGGTTCCAGGAGGAGACACACACACAGAGATGCACACACTGCAGCTAAGCTTCCTCCATTTGTTTCCCAACACCATGTGTCTCACTCTGGCACGATCTAGCGTGATGGAGCTGCAGGTCAATATTCAGCCATATGTGGCAGGTGAAGTCAAGCTGCTGCTAATGCAGCTCTCTCCAATATATGACACAGCAGGGCTGTCAGCACAAGCATGGGAACCCTGCAGGAACCAGCTTTATGCTGAACGTTCACTCGGCCAGCACAGTTTTCACCTTGTCACTATCCCTGTTAGCTGATGCTTTATGGGACTCTGGTTTTGTAGCACTGCCCGCCCCAGTCTCTGTATCACCAACCAAGCTTTAATAATAGCTATTGAGAAACAAGGGCAAATTCATACTCGGCTTTGCTGGCCTGCACCTTGCACAGTCATTTGCACTGGTGTAAAGTGAGTGAAAGATGCTGCCCATTCTGACCTGGTAGCATTTAGATCTATTTTTCCCTGGTGTAAATGATTGTGCAACATGCAAGGGAACAGAGAATCAGGCCCTTCGGTGACTCGAATGTGCGTCTGGCTAGATGCAAACAGTGTAAAGAGCTTCAGGATTTGAACAGCTGAGTGCAACACTGTTCCCAAGAAACATAGCTCTTTCAGATGGGCTGACCCAAACTGCTAACCCCAATCCACTTGAATTTGGGGTGACCTTGCAAACAGGCCCCTCTGTGGCTTCTCCCAGGCTGCCTCTCAAGCTCAAAAGGAGATTCCCATAGACACCCACAAAGTCACCTCCTTCAAATCCCTCCTTAAAACTCTCCTTTTCCATGATGCCTACAAAAAACTTTACAACAGTTAGACTGCTTGTATGCTGAAACTACAGCCCACCATGCTGGCCAATACTGTCTCATCGCTTCCTTGTGCTTCCCTGTCTGTTTCTAGCCACCTGTTGTCTCTTGTCTTCTCCTTAGACTGTAAGCTGTTTGGGACAGAGAGCATCTTTGTTCACCGAGCACTCTGGGGACCTGGTCCCTGTCTGGGGCTCCTAAACGCTACTCCAGTGCAAACAACACCTAGCCCTTTTCGTCTATCGATTTAAAAACACTTTGAACAGGAGGTCAGTATTATTGTCCCCATTTTACAGATGGGGAAACTGAGGCACAGAGAGGAGAAAGTGACTTGCCCAAAGTCACCCAGCAGCAGAGCCAGAACTAGAACCCAGGTCTCCATCTACTGCTCTATCCACTACACACTGCCTCCTATAACACAGAGTAATAATGACATGCGCACCCAGGAGCCAACTTTGCAGCTCCCCTCATGTCTAGCTCTAATAATCAGACTGCTGAGAGTTCGAAGACTAAGCTCAGGAAGCAAAGCTGTGAGCTGCATCCCCCGGCAGCCGTGCACGTATTTCACCTACCTATGTGCATCTCATCAGTGCTGCTGCTCCAATCCAGTGAATTTACACTTCGGGGTGTCGCCTTCAATTTCGTCTGGAGCTCTGCAACTTTGTGGTTCTGTCACTGCAATTCAAGCCCTTCGGTGACGTAGCCTCGTCTTGGGATTCGGGTAGACGTCTAGCAATCACAATCATTCCCGTCAGAGGATACTCTGGCAGTACTGAGGCCAACCTGGAAGCAGAATGGTTCCTAAAATACATCTTCGCACCTTTGGTGGCTCGGCAGAAAAGGGGCCTGTTTGTAAATTTCAAGAGCCAGGGAACGATTTTTTGGAATCCAGAACTAACAGGAGACGCCAGGTGAATTGGGCTGCCTGAGCAAGCTGGGATGGCAGAGGAACAAAAGCTCAGGCACTGCAGTCCAATGTGCGGGAGGCAATATTCTCACAATATTCAATGCACAGCGCCTCCAAGGAGGTATTTTCTGTTGGTTCCCCTTTCCAAAATGTGTTCGCATCAATTCTGGGGCTGGAAACAGATGACAAACCTGGTGACTGATTTCCACTGTTTCACCAAAGAAGCAGTGAGAGGGTGCAGTGGGAGCCAGTGAGGGCAGGGCAGCACAGTAACCTGGCGTGTTGCAGTCCTGGGGTCTAGTCCTGGTTCTGCTACTAACCTGCTGCGTGACTTTGGGAAAGTCACTTCCCCTCTCCCACCCTTTGTCCACTTACAGTGGAAGTTTCATCGGGGCAGAGACTGTCTGTGCAGCGCCCAGCACAGGGAGGACCCGACCTTGCTTGGGGCCTCTAGGTGGCGGTGTTACGGAAATATTAGTAATAATAACAAGGCATAACAATACTGTATTTACCAGACCAGCCTGTAACGTGTGCTACCCGCATCTCCCATAATGAGAATTCAGCGAAGCAAATCAATGCCCTAATCAGTTGAGACCAGTCTCTGACCACTGCATACATCATCCCACTATAAACCTCTCCCTCCCACTCAGCGTAGTGCTCTGCAAGGCTGCTGAGAGAGGCATAAAGAGGGGACAACTGTACCGGGCCTCCCCCACCCCAACATCTGTGTAAATAAAGTGAAATGGGAGGGGTTGGGGTGCTAGTAAACATGGTGTACCGGGCCCCAAATTTCTCTTGATGGGCCTGGCCCACTGCTCCCTGCTGCTGCTTGCAGAAGTGTCACATTACAACAACCTCAAGTAGCAAGTCCCCTTCTTGGTGCAGTAGCGGGACCTTCTCATTTGCCAGCCCAGTAGAGGCACCAATGGCAGGCGGGCTGGTGAGCAGGGCTAGACACCGTCACGCGCACAACCCTGGTGCAGTTGTGGGAGCGCCCGCTGTTGCTGCCACCAGAGATGGGAAATTGTAACCAAAAAAAAGGGGCGTGTTGTTGCAGCCCAAAGGGTGACACTCATGAAGCACTAAACTCTCCAGGCCTGACGCTCAGTCACCCGTGGGCCCCTTTCTGCTCTGGCAGAATAAAGGGGCCTTGAAGTGAAAAGAGCCTTTTGAGGATCCCCCTGTGAGGGTGTGCAGTTAATGTAAAGGCCTTGCTTCCAGCCCCCAGCAAAAGGCTGGGTCACGGACATGGCCAGAGAACACTATACTATGACTGTTCTCTGCTTCCAGGGGGCCACGGGGTGCAAAGCATAAGTTAGTGCAGCCTCAAGGCTACCTTACACCAGGGGCCTCCCAGAGTACATGGAGTGCAAATGTGTCTTAAAACCACCTTCACTCCCCCCACCCTGCCATCCCGGTCCCAGTGTCAAAATAGAGTAACTAAGACCAGGCCCTCCAGGTCAGCCCCTCCCTCCGTGGACTTGAAACCAAGGTTGCGGGAAAGGGACAGCACAAATGAGGATCCATGCCTGTCTCCCTACACTCCACCTAGGCAGGGAGCTGCCTTGAAAAATTATTGATATCAGGAAGCACAATGCTGTCTCTGATGAAAGGCACTGGAGTTCCTTAAGAGCTTGCATCAGTCACTTCTTACCACACAACACGATGCCATCAGTCGTGCCAGGCCAAATTCTGACCTGACGTAAGTCAGCACAACTCCATCGTCTTCAACAGTTTCGCTTACTAACACCAGCTCTGAATGGGCTGCTCCTTTCCTGCCGAGATTCTTTATGGATTTTTGTATTCAGATGAAAGCTTTTTTGGAGCTTCCTGGTTGGAAACATCTCAGTAGCCACCAGATCACAATACTTTTCACTTCTAAAGGGCCTTTCATCTGAGGATCTCACGCACTTTACAAATGTTAATGGATTAACCCTCTCAATGCTGCCTAAGTACATTTTATTAAATCAATTTTACAGATGCAGGGGGAGGAACCTGCAGCACAGCAAGGTTAAGTGATTTACCCAAGTTTACACAGTAGGTCAGTGGCACGGCTGGGAAGAGAACCCAGGCGTCCTGATTTCCAGTGCCTTATTCTAAGCTCTAAAAATTGGAAGAGTACAACCCTGATTCTCCAAATTCCACGTAGCCAGAACCAGAGGCTGGTTGTGTCCCTTGGGTTTGCATAGTCTGAGCATCACTCATGTGAAAATGAATGGTACAGTAATCTCTGTAAGAGGAGCGCAGCATATGACATCGAGTCTCAATCAAGAGGCAAAGAACTGGATATACTGGGGCTTAGAGGCTAAATGTGCCGGTGTGCTGAAAAACATTATTATTATTTGTATTATGGTAACACAGGAGTCCCAGTCACGGACCAGGACCCACAGTGCTAGGTGCTGTACAAAATACAGAACAAAAAGACTATCCTTACCCCCAAAGAGCTTACAATCTAAGTAAAAGATGAGAAACAACAGGTGGATACTGACAGATCGGGGATTACAGCAAAAGAATTAGATGATATTGGTTAGCATGACAGGCAGCGGTCTCAGCCCACCAGCTGTCCAACTGGTGTCAAGTTTTTTGCAGGCATCACAGCAAAGGAGAATTTGAGGGAGGACAATGAGGTGGTTTTG
This sequence comes from Lepidochelys olivacea, assembly GCF_965140295.1. Classification (NCBI taxonomy): domain Eukaryota; kingdom Metazoa; phylum Chordata; order Testudines; family Cheloniidae; genus Lepidochelys; species Lepidochelys olivacea. The sequence continues at coordinate 6,489,113 of NC_140434.1, forward strand.
TGGCCGACCACAGGGACTTTGCTCCCCTGCTTCTCCCAAGCAGGGCACAAAGTACAGAAATGCTGCCTGAAGAACAGAGTGACTGCAGTTGGAAAAGAAGGTTTCAACCCCTTTGGAGAGTCGAACTAAATGAAGGAGCCAAGCAGCTGGTTCTAAAAGCAATGCTCCATCTTCACTTGTCTCCAGCCCTTTGGGGTGAGATTGGACCCTTCATCCGGTTAGTTTTAACTGGATTGTCCTCACAGATCAAGAGAGAAAGATGGGAAATGCCCGGGTGTGGCTGCCCTGGCAAATGCCAGATTACAGTTCTCCAAGGTGGTTATGCCACCTTGGGGGAAGCCTGGGGTGGTTTTGCCAGAGCAGGAGCATCCTGGCATATGATCTTTTCTTTGCAAACCCCCCTAAAGGAGAAGCGAATGTTAGACAACAGCGGATCTATTTGGATAAATCTTGCTCACCTGTGAACTGTTAAGTTTAACTGGGCTACAGCTGGTGCTGTTTGTTTCAGTTTTAATGCCTTGGAAGCAAAAAAATGAAGAACACACAAGAACAGTATGTTCTTTGAACTAAAACACCAAGTTTGCATTTATTTGGGTATACTGGACCTACCGTCTTTGTCTGCTATAAGCTACAGCTAGACAAAAAGAGAAGGTGTGTGTGTGCATGAAGTTAATAACTTTTTGGGTCAGATCCACAGCTGATGTAAATCAGCATAGCTCTATGGACATCCATTGGTTTACTCCAGTTGAGAATCTAGTCTCTTGTTTGTCTGTCTGCATATGGACTTTCCCCTTTGGGTCACTGCAGGTCTCAGGGAATTAAGGACATAAAATTGAGAATCCCCAGTGTTCATATATGGTACATTACATAGTGGCCTTGAATATTATAACAGCAGGTTAAAAAGTTTGCCTGGATGAATTCAGGGGGTGGGTAATGGGATGTGGAGCCTCTCGTCTCCATGTCGCCAGTTCAACTACAACCCAGGTTGGTATTTACTAAAAGTTGTTCCCATCTGATGTGAAACAAGTTGTAGGTTTCAGTTAATTTCCGAGAGGGCTATATCCGTGTCCTTAAGAGGAGGTCTTTGTGGCTTTGCAGCTGATTCAGGAGATTAAGTAATAGCACAGTTCCAATTAGCAGACTATCTGGGACCTTAGCCACTTTCTGGGACTTTAGGTCAGCTACACAATCTGGTTAAATTCCCATCTACACTAAACATTGTAACTGGGCCAGGGGGTAACGCTATTATTTTTTAGTAGTTCTGCAGCACTGTAGATCTCTATGTATGGCACTAATTAAAGCAGATGACAATGGAATCCCTGCTCCAAATTGTCTGCAATCTATATTGAAAATAATATGGGGTGGAGAAGGAAGTGCAGGAGGCCCCAACAAGATGGTCACTTCAGAGACTAATGAATGCCGCTCGAGGGTAACTACGTCTGTTTCATCTATAAGAGATATAAATGTAGTTCATAAGGCTCCTTGAAGAAATGGGGTTTGAAATGGACTCGAATGAGGAGTGAGTTATAAGGGATAATCTGACTCAGTTGTCATTGTAGTGTAGATACAGTAGAAGCAAGGCAAATACAGATTGGTCAGTATGCGTAAAATGTTTTTTGCTTATACTGTAGGATTCAGTATTTCAAGTGACCTAGGGGATTTAGAATGCCCCATTCCTATTAATATTAATGAGAACTGAGGCCCAGATCCTCAAAGGTATTTAGGCTCTTAACTTCCATTGAAATCAACTGCAGGTAGGTGCCTACATAGCTTTGTGGATCTGGCCCTGAATATCCAAATCTGAACCTAGCCTTCCCGCTGTTACCCCCGCTATTTTTTATTGCAGTCAAGCTTTTTAGCTCGATTCTCCCAGTTACTAAGACGCTATGTAAACAGGCTCTGCTCCATAACAATATTCCATGGCTCCACAGGCAATAAAGACTCAAAGCTCAGGTTCCATGGAACAGGCCCAGCATAGAGATTTCCAGCTTCCTTTGGAGCACCAGGGATTGCCTATTGGCAGAAGTACTGTACTGGTGGCCCAGTGGTCTGTCCCAGGGCGTGGTGTTTCTGTCCTTACCTCCTTCACAAGAGGCTGACACCAAGGCAAACAGGAACCTTTATGGATGTTAAGGGAGATTAAGCTGCAGGTCCTGAGTCAATGCTATGACTAGTGGGAGATCACATGGATATGTTAGGGGACATTAGTATAAGAACAGCACAATGAAGAGGATAAGGGATTTGAGTAAAATGGGATAAAGACACAGGAACAGATGGTCTGTGTGCCAACATACTAACCTAGGTGAGGGAAGACATTTGTTAAGCTAGGACTGCTATTGTCTGTGCTTTGGATAGAAAATATTTCAGTGGAGGCAAAATGATCACAGCAAAGCACCGGGGTTGGGACCATGAAGCCTTTTCAGCTTGAATTAGAATCGAGCAGTTAATACTGGACTGATTTGTGAAGAAGACAATGAGAAGTGACTTGATGATAAGGACCTTAGCTAACCGGAAGGCACTTGGGTTAGTGAAAGCTTTTCTTGCCTTAAAACTTACTTGACTTTTTCCAAACAGCTCATGGAGTGGGTAATTAACTTGATACAATTGACATATCTATGTGGCTTCCAAAAGGCATTTGATAACATTCTGGATAGAAAAAGACCTTTTGTTTGTTTGTTTTTCCTCTCTGTAAAAGAGGAAGCAAGAATTAGATTATGAAAAAAATAATGAAGTGATGCAGCCCATTCCAGATAATGAAGTATGCACATTTTCCAAATGACCAGCAGGAAACCATAAAACGCACTTTACTGTAGGTCTGTTCAATAAATGCAGACTATCCCCAAGGCAGTTGAATACAGATATTCATATTTACTGATGACATGTAACTGGGTAGAAAAAAAAACATGCGTACTCATGGTACGACGAATGGATTTACTAGATCAGAAAATGAGAGGCTTAAAGGGCAGATGACATCTAATACATCATATCAAGACAAATCATATTATGGCTTTATGGACCAGCAGCTCTCCAAAGATGGGGTTTGATCTAAGTCCCATTGTAGTGAACAGGAGTCTAGCCACTGACATTAATGGGAGTTGGATCAGCCTTGTGATGAGGAGCTCAGTAGAGAAATAAGTATGATCGGATGGTAATTGCACTACCTGAAAACTGGGTTCAAATCCTTGCTTTGCCACAGACTTCCTGTGTGACCTTGGACAAATCACTTAGCTACTGTGTCTCGGTTCCCCATCTGGAAACGGGGATAATAGTAATCGTTCTCTCCCCTGGGTGCTGTGAGGATAAACACATTAATGATTGAGAGGTGACAGACACTACACCACTGGGGGCCATGTAATAATATCTAGCACTTTTCATCAGTGGTCCTCGAAGCAATTTACAAAGGAAGTCAATATCATTATTCCCATTTTACAGATGGAGAAACTGAGGGATCCAGCAGCAGAGCCAGGATTAGAACCTATGTCTCCTGAGTCCCAGTCCAGTGCTCTATCCCATCAGAGTACCTTAGACAGATAGCTAAGGAAAATGAACCCATTAAATATACTAGAAAGTTTCCTAGTAAATATTCTAGACAACCAGAGGAAGGAGAAATATCACAAAGAAGGGGACATAGAGACATTACTGTCGATAAGCACCTACTGTATGTATCAGTGTTCCATGAGCTATAGCTCCATTCCATTAGCAGCTCTTTGAACAAGTTGTTACTTTTGCTGGTGATCTGTTACATCCACTGTAGCTTATTACCCCCCCACCCCCCGTAGTGATATCACAGGAAAATAATTTTGTTTGTGCACTGAAAATATTAATTTACAGGACCAGATCCAGGCCTGGTGCGAGTGGAACTCCAGAGCTATATCTTGTTACACCAAAGACGAATTTGGCCCATGATGTCAAACTAAGAAGTACAAGAGATGAAATATATTTTCTGATGACATGCAGAGACCTGCATATTTAGAATGTGGTTAGTCTCCCATGACACACACAGACAGGCAGTAATGAGATCCAAGGAAACATTTCCAACATGCATTTCTCATCATAAGACTCTGCTGCTTTTAAAAATTATTCTATCATTCACAGAGATGAAACTCACCCCATTTCACTCCTAACATATAGCAGTCTGACAACAGGGTTAACATGCTGGGTGTGGCATGATTACACACACATCTGATCCTGCAATCCTTTCATATGCCGTGCTGTCATTGCTTTCAACAGAAGCTTTGCACATGACACAATGACAGAATGTATGGAAGGATTATCTTCTGTGTCTCACTGCAGTTCTGGTACTTCCCACCCGCAGGCATGGGAGCTTGATAACTGAAATGTTGTACGTTTGCTAACCAGTTCATCATGCAGATGTGATATTAGCAGAAAACAGACACTCATGTCAGAACAACTGAGACAGCTGGTTCAAGTGGGCACATCCAATTTTTTTTCTAACAGTGAATCCCAGTGTTTATGACATCTCAAGTGGCAACATATAAACATAACATGGAAAGTTATTCCGTAACTGTGTTTTTGTTTTGTGCAGAATGGTTTCTTGTCCTCCCAGATATAGTTTGCAGTACTACCTCTTGCCTTTAATCAGAAACCTATAAACGACTTCCCAAACAAGCCAACTGGAGCAGTTATATATGAATGTCACAAGTAAAGGTATGACTAAAATCTATGGTGTAAATTTTATAGCTGCAGGAAGCTATTTGATACAGGTCAAGTAAGTTACTCAAAGAAAATAAATGTCATGTAAAGAATGACTTTGTGGAGTCTCAGTCTTATCAGGAGAAACCACCCCCAAGCCAATCCCTTAGGCTTTGCTGTGTCAGTATCTGGAAACTTGTTGCTGTGAATGGTTGGCATAGAAATCTGTAACCTAATGAGATGGACCAGCTATAAAAACTGGACCAGGATTATATGCTAAGGTACAGCTAGTGGAAGGCGATTATCTTAAGTGAGAATTTAATAAAGTTATTTGAAGAAAATAACAGTAAATCCCCTTATCCATGCAGAATCTGCCTCTGTCATCCTTCCTTTCAAAATGAGTAAAGGTAAATCTATTTATTCTTAAATAACAAGGGCCTGATTCTGATCAGTTTATTCACATTGAATAGCATTTTACTGCACCAGTAATCTCATTGATTTTACTGGGATTGGAGAGGGTGCCATTCAAAATAAAGGTATAAAATCTGGCTCTAAGAAATCCTTTTGTCATCAGAATGTTTTAAAAGTAACCGAACTAAAATAAAGCATCAGTGGGATTAGAATAGGTTTTTATTTTTAATATATATATATTTGAATAATTTGTTCAGTAAGAGTTAAATGTGAAACAATGTCAAACATGTTGTCCGGCAGCCAGACATATTAAAGTGAAATTGCTCTTCTACCATTCAGACTCATCCTGTGAAGAGAAGGCAAGATGGTTATCATTTCTTCGAAATACAAAACAGTTGCTGGAAATGTCTTTTCTAAAAATAACAGATTAACTTCCTATAAGGGTACATGAAAATTTTCACTCTGCATGTTTAATAAAAGAACCATCTGAGCTATTTTTAACTTGGACCACTTCATTTCTGGTAGCAGTGGAAAGTTTTTATCATATTCTTTATTAACTAATTTGGAAAATCAGTAGATCAGAATAAACCAATTCCAGTTAATAAAACATGGTTAGTTTCTATGCCGTGGAAGTCTAAGCAGGACTTTGGTTTATCACAAAAGCTAGATAATGTTTTTGTTGATTCTTCCTCAAAGCAATAATGGCATTAAGATATCGGTCTTCTACAGTTAGAAAAATGCCACAGTGGAAAAGTATTTAAGGAAAACCCAGGGCCTGATCTTGGAATTCTTTTCTAGAAATCTTTAGTGACTACAGTAGGTCTGTTGGCTTCAATGGGACTACTTGCGAGAGCGACTATGGGTTGCAGCACTGACCCTACCAAAGCAGCCTTGAAGTTCTGGAGATTTCAGTTCAAATTCCAGTTAAGGTAACAAAGGAATTAATTTTGTGGTCTCACTCTAGTTCCCATATGTCCACAAAAAGAAAAGGAGTACTTGTGGCACCTTAGAGACTAACAAGTTTATCTGAGCATAAGCTTATGCTCAAACAAATTTATTAGTCTCTAAGGTGCCACAAGTCCTCCTTTTCTTTTTGCGGATACAGACTAACACGGCTGCTACTCTGAAACGTATGTCCACAGATATTACTGATATTTGGCCTGACTGATGCTATCTGAACAGCACAGGCTCAGGACTACTTTGAAGGTCAGGAGCGAGGGGCATTGACAAAACTCTGTAAGAGGAAGTTTGCGTGGCACCTGCCTACAGTCTGCTGGATTCAAGTGAGGTAAAGCCAAGAGATCTTGATTACCTTTGCCAAGGGCTCTTCAACTATGCAGCTGGGTTTAGAAGAAAAAAACAAATTAAACAAGATATCAATATCTCCAGCATGAGATCTACGCCACCTTTTTATTCAACTACTAAACTAGTTAATTGAACTACTATGCCACTCCTTTCAAAACACAATTATTGCTACCGTATCTTACATTTTTCAGTAAGACTCTAATCTATAATCAATACGACTATGTATTTGTATTGCACCAAAAGAGTGCTAGATACTTTAAAATATTTTTATTTGTACTGCAGTAGCCTGGAGGAGCCCCAGCGCCACATTTACTAAGTGCTGTACACCACAGAAAACAAAAAGGCATTCCCTGACCAAAGAGCTTTCAGGACACATAAAAAGACACAATCATGCCACTGTTGATTTTATAAGCTAGGCTCAAGGCTCAGGCCACAATTTACAACTAATTTGGGGTGTCTCCATTTTTGAGTGTCTGATTTTAAACATGTAGGGTGAAATCCTGGCTTCACTGAAGTGAATGGGAGCTTTGCCAGTGATTTCAGCAAAGCCAAGGTTTCGCCGTTAGTCTTGATTTTCAGAGGTGCTGAACACCTGCAGCTCCTGTTGCTTTCAAGTGGAGTTATGGATGCTTAGCACCTCTGAAAAACTGGCCCTAGGTGTCTCAAGTTGGGCATCCAAAAATACAAAGAAGCAGCCAAATCCTTTGATACCAATGAAGTGGTTACATAAGAACAGCCATACTGGGTCAGGCTAATGGTCCACTGAGCCCAGGATCTTGCTTCTGACAGTGGCAAGTGTCAGATGCTTCAGAGGGATTGGACAGAACAGGGCAATTACTGAGTGATCCATCCCATGTCGTCCAGCCCCAGATTAAGATACTTTAACAGCAAAAACTTGAACTTGAGTGTTTGGGTGTATTTCACAGCCTTTAAATGTGAAATTAAGTAAAAACCTATGTACAATGAGCTTATGTAAAGAAACAAAGTACTTTGCTAACACCTGAAGTGCAATGGTTTTAAGAAATATCAGTTTCATCATATGGTACCTTGACCTATCATCACCAGTCTGAGTTGCAACAGTCCTGTGTTGCAAAAACAAACAAAAGGAGATTAATTACATGTCTTTTGCATCCTTCTTTAGTAAGATATTAGTTTTAAGATCAGAAAATCAAATCTACTTTAAGCTTTTAAAATTCACTTTGGCAAATCCAACACAATACAAGCCGGTGAATGAACAAAAAGACATTTCTTATTCTTTCAAGGATGATTACAAAGATGAATTTCTAAAGAGTAGACAACATACTTGGCTTATTTAGTCAAAAGTAACATCGCTGACATCATTACAAAAGCATTTCCACAGAAACAGAACAAATAATTAAATAAGTGCTTTCCTGACATTATCAAAGCATTTTAAACCAAAACAGGCCCAGAAAACAACAAAATGCAATTAAACCCTAATTTAAGACCTGATTTTACAATCTGGTGCTATGATGAGTAGTACTTTATGCCATGTGCCGTCCCATTGACTCCTAGAGTAAGGGAGTATGAGTGGCAAAAATCGGTCCTTAGAAAATACCTTCTTATGGAAAAAGCTTAGATCTTTTAAAAACATACAAAACAGTACAGTATAAAGATCTCTAAGTGTGTGTAGCTTCTTGGCCTACAATAGTTCTTACAGGAATATATCCGAGAGCTCATAAATCAGCAAAGTGAAATAAAACACAATCACACCTGTGCTTAAAAAGGCAACAAATAAATATTTTACAAGATGAAGATAAGGAGAATTGCTTAATTGGAGCTGAAAGGCAGGATTTATCCATTCAAAATTATACTATAAATAGTGACATTATAGTGGAGGTGCACTGGATTGACTATGTTTAACCTCTTTTCTTAGCTCTCTCATGCTAGGAATAGCTTCTAATCCCAAATGCTATTCTCACTGAGATTAACAGGACCAAGAGCTGTTCTCTGTTCTTCAACATTAACGAATCAGAGCTGATATTCTTTAAAAGTAGTATTAGCTTCTTTCCTGTAAAAACAGAAACCTTTCTGGTACTCCAAACCAAGGGCTACAACAGTCTGATTTGCCAGGCGCTAACGTCCATGTTTAGTTCTGAGTAACAGAGACACTTGGTTCTTAGACAGTTATAAAGGCCTGTAATACAGAAGTTACAATGCTGAACACGCCACTTCCCCATACAAAACAATCTGATCACTCAGGTTTGATACAAACCACTTTGGTGACAGTTTGAAGCCAAAGCCACTTCCAGGGGTTAGAAGGAAAATATCTCTGCAGCTGTTTGAATGCACCACTCTCAAATTAGGGGCAGAAGGAACAGAGAAGTTGGAGGAGGTGAGAAAGGGAAGCACAGAAAAGAAGAGAGTGAGAAAGCTTTTAAAACATACGAATTATAAAAAAACAAACAACAGGTGGCTTAGAAAAACAAAGTTGTAATGCTATCTTTCTTATGGTTTGTGTTCTGACCAGGAACCACTGAACAGATGAGATGCAATAGGTAGCATAGGACAAAAAAGGCATCCTTGAATACTAGAAACTGACAAAGGAAAGAAATAAGTGGACCAGTCAATACAATAGTCCCTTGCCACCTATAAAAACTGGACTTAGGCCCAGAACCTCAAAAGGTATTTAGGCACCTAATTCCCATTGATTTTAAAGTACAAGTTTCTGTCTGATAGGGATTTACTCATTTACATCATGTCTGATGGCCAAAAGGAAATGTCATAGCTTTTTGAAACAACACTAGAATGCTCCCAGAAATCTGCTTTTTAACAACACTGAAGAGAGACGCTGAAAGGGATTTCAGGATGTCTCTACTCTACTCTACTCAAAATATATTTGGATTTCTTCCACTCTGTTCCTTGAGAGATTCCTCCTATGACATGGTAACCTCCTATGACATGGTAACCAATCTTGTGTATGTGCTGGCTGCCTGACAGATACAATGGGCCAGTTCCAGCGGTGGCGAGTTTTCCTTTGTTCCACACGTCTCAAGGCCCATCCTCCTCACACTAGGTTTAATGTTCGCTTTGGGTTTCAAGATAAGTCTCTGCTTACTGCCTCTTATGAAGAACCTTTATGCACAAGCTGAAATACTCATTAGGCATGACGTCCCAGTAACTGGTTATACAAGATATCTGAGCAAATTGATAAGCCCCCTCCAACTGTGGAGTCCTATTTATTACCTGTATCCTCAGCACAGGAAATACCTAACTAGAATGGCATTTGGGCTTGGGTCGCATCTATAGCTGCTCCTACATTTACACTCTTGAAGAATTAATTAGGAAAGTAGCAGGTGACAACCCTCATTGCCAAATGCTTAGAGAAGGGTGCCAGCCAATGCCTTTGCCACTTGACACCCAGGGTGTGTGCTCAATGGTTACTCCCACTCCCTTCACTGATTCACATTCATTTTAAGGCCAAATGTAGCTGCAAATAACTCCACTGAGACCAAGCATAGCTATAGCAATTAGATAAAGCAAGTAACAAAAGCTAGGGATGCTTCCAAACACACTCCTTAAATAAGATCCATAGAGAAGAACAGAAATGATACCAATAGTTAGAAAAACTGAGGTCCTGAGCAACTGTGGTCATTTATTTCTTTATCACACATTTAGCAAAGCACCCACCCCTGCTTACAAAAATGAAGAGCTATCTCTGTCTGTCATAGCGACAAAGAGTCCTGTGGCATCTTATGAATCCAACGAAGTGGGTATTCACCCACGAAAGCTTATGCTCCAATACGTCTGTTAGTCTATAAGGTGCCACAGGACTCTTTGCCACTTTTACAGATCCAGACTAACATGGCTACCCCTCTGATACTTGTCTGTCATAGGTACTTACATGACCCCCAACTGAGTGCCACAAAGTCTTTAATGCAATATCCTTGCAATTTTCCTGTGAGGCAGGGAAGTGCTATTAACTCCATTTTACAGATGGGGAATTGAAGCACAGAGACATTAAGTGACTTGCCCAAGGTCACATAATGAGTCTGTTGCAGAGCAGGGAATTTAACTCCAGTCACCTAAGTCCTAAGTATTTGCAGGTATGAACCCTGCCAAAACCTGAATCTGCGTTGACAGGGAATTTTGTAAGTGCAAGTCAAATGTCCAGACCACTAAACCATCCCCATTTATTTAATAACGGTCCCTCAGATCAATGCAACTGAGATATTTGCAATGTAGATCTTATTCTGGATGTAAATTTTCTTTTGCACATCTATGGGGAGGCAAAAAGGTTGGATGCTGATAATCACCAGATAATTCACTAGATGTCTTAGTGACAAATTAACAATAAAGACATGTATATAGCCATTTTCATCAGAGGATCTCAAAGCACTTTAGAAAAGTGGCTTAGTATTATTATTCCTATTTTGTAGATAGGAAAAATGAGACATGAGAAAGTTAAGTGGTTTGACCTGTGTCACGCAGTGAGTGGGGCGCAGAGTCAGGGAGAGAAATAAGAACTCCTGAATCCCAGTGCCAGGTTCTAATTTATAGACCACTCTCATACGGAGAACTGGTTGTACACTTAGAAACATTTTTAGCAAGATGCACAGAAATTTAGCTATGCAACTTTCAAACAGTAAAAGCAGCTGGAAGCCTGGACTCACAACGCACCACACTGAAATTTCATGCCTTAAGGGATCTAAAGACTACAGTTGGCTGCAGAATCCTTCACAATTTATTGCTATTTCAATGCACACACAGATTTAGGGACCCATATACCACAGCTATGTATAAAGGACTCTGAGACTGGCTAATCCTGCCCAAACATTTCCAAAAGACTCTGTCTAGCAGATCTTCTCATTATATTTACCAACTTGAAATTCACCTTTTCTTATTATTCCCTCCTATAGATCTTCATTAAACCAAGTGCAAGGGGAGATGAAAATGACACACCCTTCTCTTTCATAAGGGATTTACCCAAAGGGAGGGGCATGGTAGTGACACTGCTTGTGGTACTTACTAGTTTTAAATCCCACTAGGAGTTACTCACCAATCCTCCCAAAAGCTGCTAAGGGGATGCCCTGGCGAGCATCATCCACTCTATGGGCAATGCTGGCCCTTTACAGCATCCCTCCAGTGGATGGAAGGCTGTGGCCACTTAATTCAACACGGAAACCATCCCAGTAGTGTAAGTACCACAAAAACACAACATTTAAATTAGTTTATATCTAATGAAGTGCAATCTAATGAATTAATAGAGAGAACAGCTGTTACCTTTTCTCCGATCCAAGAGCGCCCTCTGTCTGAGTACTGTAGAAGTTCAAATGCAAGTACAATCATTTCAAAAAGCCATTGATCATTCAGGATTAGCCCTTTAAACTGCAGCTTTTGGGTATTTATAATATTCAAAACCCCAGACTGTTTATGTTTAACTTGCTATTTGCCCTCAGCTCCTACAAATTTATTGCTAAATGTAGGTACTTCAAAATTAAAATGTGTAGTTAAATAATGTTGAAGTGGAATTGCAACTTTCTTTGAAAGAGTTCCTTTTAAGACACAAAATGCATTTTACAGCCTACATCTGAACATTTTAAAGCCAAAGACAAAAGGTTCAACTGTGACTATCAATTTGGGGTGCTGGTCTTGAGACAGCACAGACCTGACCTGCAGTGATGCTCATCACCCAGCACATTGAATGAAGTCCATGGGAGTTGTGAGTGCTCAGCACCTCTGCAAATCAGACAGTCTATTTTCAGAAAGTTCACCTGAGAGTTATTCAGGTCAAACTCCACAGTCTGCGGAGTGATGACATCCTGGTATTATCTCATGTTATCATTTCCTTTCAAACGGTAGCTAGTAAATGCCACCAGTTCCATTGCTCACCTCACATGTTTGGTCGATTCCCTCGGTGCTCTCTTATCTGTTAAACATACAAATGTATTATGGTCTCTCTACCGTTAGAATTTCCTGATTAAGGCTTGATTTCTCAGCCTTAACACCGCACTCAAGTAATTTGCTTTGTGATGTATTTTAAATTAGCATGCTGCTGTTCATGCTCTAATATTGGATCAATGTTTTCAGTACAAACCAGTGAAAATTATGGCAGGATATAAGATAGCTGAGGTACACACTACAGTAGCCTTGTAACAAACAAATAAACATGACAGCCAGACAGAGGAAAGTACTTTTATAACTATCTTAAATGTTCTTTGAGATCTCTAAAAATAACATACCTGAGCCATTCAAAAGCTCTGACTCTTCATACTAAAGGAGAGACAGTTCATTTCAGTCAATCAGAAAAAGTCAGGCATTTTTGTGAAAAAATCCACTTTGGGACATAACCAGAAGTACTGCATTCCTAAATGCATCACTAGCATCTGTTTCCCTGATGCAGGCAGAGAAAGTAAAACAAAGATTTATAATTGCTTTCTTTCTTTGCTTCATTTTGGGATTCATAATTTTTCTGTCTCTGATAGTCTTATATTCCCTCTAAACAAATGGAATGAACTCCAATCATTGGAATAGTTAATGTCCCTGGGCTTCTTTTCTTTGGTCTGACTATTTTTATATCACACTAGCTGACAGCACAACAACATCCTCAAGAGGGGTAATCCCATCAACGACCTCCCCCGAACTGTTAGTAATACAGATATACTCACCCAGAAATTGGTGACATTTAAGTAATTAGATATCTCACCAGAAAGCCTCTCAATCTCACTTTGAAAACAAAGCAAAATGCAAGTAGATGTGTCACTCACCAGAACTATTTTAATTTATAAAATTAACTTACATCAGTTTATTGGAATCATAGCAGCTAGAAGTTGGGAAGATTTATTTATCTAACTGAAATTCGTTCACCCCTGTGCAGCAGAATTACAAGTCCATTTAAGTTTCATACTAAGGGCTTAAATGGGCTATAGAACTTTAGCTGGCTCATCTGTACTGGGGGAATTTAATCTATCATCTCACCCCAGCCAATGCAGAGATGTTCCCTGTGGCCCTAATTTATCAGAGCACTTAAGTACATTCTTAATTTTAAGCATGTGCTTAAGTCCCAATTAAGTCAGATGGGCTTATGTTCTCCAATGGTTTCTCATGTCTAGTTTTCAGTGACTTAAACAATGGCCTTAGTTGTTCCACAGTATACCAGAACTCATTGTTGAGAGGTTTTCATAGAATCATAGAATATCAGGGTTGGAAGGGACCTCACGAGGTCATCTAGTCCAACCCCACGCTCCAAGCAGGACCAATCCCCAATTAAATCATCCCAGCCAGGGCTTTGTCAAGCCTGACCTTAAAAACTTCTAAGGAAGGAGATTCCACCACCTCCCTAGGTAACTCATTCCAGTGTTTCACCACCCTCCTAGTGAAAAAGTTTTTCCTAATATCCAACCTAAATCTCCGCCACTGCAACTTGAGACCATTACTCCTCGTTCTGTCATCTGCTACCACTGAGAACAGTCTAGAGCCATCCTCTTTGGAACCCCCTTTCAGGAAGTTGAAAGCAGCTATCAAATCCCCCCTCATTCTTCTCTTCTGACGACTAAACATCCCCAGTTCCCTCAGCCTCTCCTCATAAGTCATGTGTTCCAGTCCCCTAATCATTTTTGTTGCCCTCCGCTGGACTCTTTCCCATTTTTCCACATCCTTCTTGTAGTGTGGGGCCCAAAACTGGACACAGTACTCCAGATGAGGCCTCACCAATGTCGAATAGAGGGGAACGATCACGTTCCTTGATCTGCTGGCAATGCCCCTACTTATACATCCCAAAATGCCATTGGTCTTCTTGGCAACAAGGGCATACTGTTGATTCAGATCCAGCTTCTCGTCCACTGTCACCCCTAGGTCCTTTTCTGCAGAACTGCTGCTGAGCCATTTGGTCCCTAGTCTGTAGCGGTGCATGGGATTCTTCCGTCCTAGGTGCAGGACTCTGCACTTGTCCTTGTTGAACCTCATCAGATTTCTTTTGGCCCAATCCTCCAATTTGTCTAGGTCCCTCTGTATCCTATCCCTACCCTCCAGCGTTTCTACCTCTCCTCCCAGTTTAGTGTCATCTGCAAACTTGTTGAGGGTGCAATCCACACCATCCTCCAGATCATTTATGAAGATATTAAACAAAACCGGCCCCAGGACCGACCCTTGGGGACTCCACTTGATACCGGCTGCCAACTAGACATGGAGCCATTGATCCATGTTTTCCCGCTATTCACCCTAAATTTGCATTTGTTTAATTTCATCCCATGTAGGAAAAAGGAAAACAAGCAAAAACTGTGGTTCAAGGAGAACTCAGATGGAAAACAGGCACAAAAGTGAGCCGATTTTTCTAAATGAACTCTGACAGGAATGAATCCACCTTTTGCAAAATTTGGAAGTGCTATGGAAAGCAAATACATTTTAGCACCGTTGTGGACCATTTTAAACCCTCTGTAAGAAAATACTAGTGCATCAACCTTACTTTTCATATTCTTCTTTCTTTAATGCCCAATCTAAGAAGAGAAGGGAGAAAAAAGGAGTCATTAATTTTTCCACCCAAAAAAAAAAAGGTGAAGTTCTGTTTACCAAACTCCATACAAGTCCCCATTACTTTCCAACATTAAAAGATCCATGCAAATTTTCCCACAGATAATTTCTTTTTTGTGGACGTTTTTGTCTTTCACAAAGTCTGTTTACAAACAATTTAGGGCCCTGATCTTGTAAAATGTGGTGTGAAACATGTTTTCTATGTGGTTCAATGCAGGTGCAGTCCTCTGTCTACATGCTACATGTTGCAGCATTGGGGTCTAAGACAGCCATACATTGCCCATGGATTTCTATGCAAAGTTCTATTGACTTAAAGGTGAAATGTGGGTGCTCAGCACCTCTGAAGCTCAGGACACATATTAGATGCTAAATTTAAGTAATCTAAGTTTAAACATTTTGGCCAGAATATATACCTTAGAGTCTAACTCATTTTATCAGTGGTTAATTTTACAATACATATCCAATTTCTTCATTTTCATCATTTTTCTACCATAATATTGCATCTAAACCTTTTCAAACCCACACATTTAATCTTCAATTCTGTTTCTAATATCTATAATGATCCAGCTGGGAAACTTCTAGGTTCTTTTTAGATTATGTACCTTTAGTTTTATAACGCAGCCTTGAGTTCTAATGAAAACGAAACAGAATGAAAATGGGATTAGGCACAAATATAGAAACATTAACATTGAAATCTCTGTATATTGAAAAAACAGAATTAGCTAAAGTGATTTCTGTAATTATTCCCTGAGCAACTGCAGAGAGCTGTCATACATTTAACCACCTAAAAATTGAAATACATTATGTAAAATATATACCGCATTTTTTAGCTTCCTATTTTCTGTCCTCAAAGCATCAATTTCTTGGACCTAAGAAAGAAAAATAAATATATCAATCATTGTGTTGGGAAAATTTTACCATCTGTGTCACCTTTGTAGATCTTGAAATTAATGTCAGCTTTTTCAGGTCTTATTACAATATACTTGTCAAATTTTAGAACACCTGTAATACTGTTTTTAATTCTATATGTTAGGTATATGCTGTAAACAACTTTAAGAAAGTTAACTCGTTTACTGATACTGAATAAATATGATAATCACATTAGGCTAATAAATATTGTAATCACACAGGCTCTGATCCTGCGATGTGACTTCATTGGTGCTCCATGCAAGAGCAGGATTCTACACAGAGAGTATATTCCAGGAACAGGGCCATTGTTTTAAAAGTATAATGTAATTTAGCAGAATGTTACTACCCAGATGGATCGCAAAAATGAAGCCAGTGAAAGATATAATGACTATTGTGAGGTTTACTCCTTCCTCAATGTCACACACACAGTCAAGCCATGTTACCAACAAATCCAGATTTCATAGAGTTTATGACCAGAACGGACTATTGGATCATCTTGTCCGACCGACTGTGTACCATGGGCCATTCAATTTCACCCAGCTACCCCTCTGTTGAGCCCAATAACTTGAGTTAGACTAAATAGTTGTGTGCCACAGTTGGAGAACAGGAGAGACCCAGGTCAGGGGCGATGGAATGAAGGGAAGTAGGGGGGACTAGCACCCCTGCAATGGAAATATTGTGGGAGCTCCACCCCTGTGTAAACTTGCATGCATCTGGGGCAGAGGGGGAGAGGTGGATCCAGGGGGCTGGAGCTGTCGCTGCAGGATCCGGGATCAGGCTAGGGAGCAGGGAATGGGAATCAGAGAAGCTGGAACACGCTTGGGAGAAGTTTGCAACCCCTGGAACCCACCTTCCCAGCCAAGAGCTGGCTGCCTAAGTCTCAATACCTCCCCTCACTCCCCCTCCTATCCCTTGACCTCATTCACAGAGAACTTCTGACCCCCCTGATTCCCAACTAAGGTGCCCTTGTCTGATTTAGTTGGTTGTTCAAACTATACACTGGGATTTTAAGACTGTTACAATCTGTCTCACTCTGGAGATACTACTGGATTCTCCTCTACTATCTGCTCCCTGTGCGTCTAAGTGGAATATGCCATGTTTACAGAAGGAAAGTGGGGAAGGAGACTTTTCTGGCTTGAGCACTTTCATTGCGCTCAGCAGAGGGGGAGATTGATAGCTCAGTGGTTTGAGCATTGGCCTGCTAAACTCGGGGTTCTGAGTTCAATCCTTGAAGGGGCCATTTGGGATCTGGGGCAAAAATTGGGGATTGGTCCTGCTTTGAGCAGGGGGTTGGACTAGATACCTCCTGAGGTCCCTTCCAACCCTGGTATTCTATAATTGTGTCCCTTCACATGTAGAAGAATTACTTTCCTGTTGGTTCTGATTGTTTATGTTGCATTATCTGGTGAATAGAGGAATCATTTTTAGCAAAAGGCGGCCTTGCCTACACACAAAGGTTATACTGCTTTATTATTTGTATTTGTTATTAATTACAGTATTATTATTACTATTATTATTATTATTATTATTATTTTAACAGTTATACCATATGGGAAGGGGAATAAGCTATAGAAATATAAGGCACCTTTATACTAGTAAAAGAGCATTCACACTAGTGATTGTACAATATAACTATATTAGTAAAAAAATAACACCACGAATAGACATAGTTATACCAATCTGAAAACAGTGTGTAGACCAGACCTCACAGAGTCTGAGCTACATACACGAACCTCAGTTTTCACAGACTGAACATTAATAATGTATATGTAAATGTCTTCAGGAACCTTTTGTTTGTTTGTTTGTTTGTTATGTATTACTTACAGACTGACTGCTGTCTAAAAAGGAACAGATTTCATGGACAAGTCTCTTTCTCTGATCCTTATTTTTCCTACAAAATACAGGAATTTTAGACTATAGTCACATTTTTAAATGTACTTTGATGAACATTAAGTGTAAATCAAACAGAATAAAAAGTGAACTAGAAGTACAAAGGCACGGCATATGAAAGAGCTCAGCTTCTCAGAAAAGGTACTTACAAGATTTGCAAATAGGTTTCATTTTTCACCAGCACCTGCTCACCATTTTCTGTATGAAACATGCACACATTATATTATTACACTTTAATGAACACAATAGCTCTTTTCCAAAACTGTCATCATCAGGAATAAAAATAGCAGCAGAATAAGTGTCACACAGACCCACGGCTTTAAAGCAAAAACTATATAGGGCTCAATCCTGCAAGTTGTTCAACGCAGGTTGACCCCTGCACCCTAACATTCACTTCAGTGGGGCGCCATGTGGGAACAGAGATCTGTCCATGTGGCTCAATTTCCAGGAGCAGGGCCACAGTCTGCAGGAAGACAATGTTAAGTCCTAGCAGTACAATGAACTGCTTGTTTTAAACTTGTCTTTCAACTGACCTGGAGACTTATGTAGCCAAGGGCCTGAGTTCAGATTTCACTCACACTGATGTATCCCCAATTATTTAAATGCAATCGTTCCTAATGTACAACAATGTGAGTGAATGGAGAATCAGGTCTAAGGCTTCTTAAGCGCTTGATCCTTTGGGATGTTGAATACCTCTTCTGAGACTGCCTTCAGTGGGAGTTGAGGATGCTCAGCACCTTGCGGAATTGGACCCTAAATTCTCATCCGTAGTTGCTTGTTGACTAATATTATGTTGGAAATAAATTACTGATTGGAAAGGTTGACCTGATTATTTTGTCATTCCTGAAGAGTGATTTTAACAACTATCATTTTGGCCTGGCGCCTTGCCGTTTGAGACACCTTACATAAATAGATCCAAGGATTCGAACTTACCCTGTTTTTCAAGTAATGGCATTTTGAGAGTGGAACCTGAAATCAGAAACAGAGATGAGTTTAGGCTACAATCTACAGTTATTCCTTCCTTGTAGGGATGCTACAATTTTTAACCTTCATACCCTATCAGGTCCGTTTCTAAGAGCTAAGTAAAACAAAATCCATAGATCAGCTTTGGTGTGGGATGTACAAACCCTCCTGGACCCTTGGATAAGTACTTGTGGGGGTAGTCCATAGCTTCACTTTCCAGGAGCTGAGCTAACTAGATGAGCTAGATGACCAGAACTCCTCATGAACTTGGGGGGTGGGGTGCTAAAGGGAGAACCCCAATTCCCCACCCTGGTCTTCATCCTGGAATTTGGAGTGGAGGAGGCTGTAAGACAAGCTCACCCCATCTTTCTTTACCTCCCTGTAATTTGTGGGGTGGCAACAGGAGGATCTCACATGAATTCCTCCCATGTAATGGGTGGGGATGAAACATCCCCAATCTCCCCCTTAACCACACTCAGAGATTTGGGAGGGGCATAGCAAAACCTTCACAGCCCCCCCTCTTATTCGTAACCAGGAATCTGGGGAGTGGCTTAAGCAAAACCCCACTGCACCCCAATAATTTGAGGGGTTATAATGAGACTCCTTCACAACCCCCACTTTAGTTATCTCCTAAGGGGTTATAGTGAAACCCCCATAGCTGCCCCACACGCCCCAGGAATTTCAGGGGCTCCCCATATCCCCCCATTCACCCCCATGAATTTGGGAGGCACTGACAGCTCCCCCATTCACCCAGGAATTTGGGGGCTACAGTGAAACCCCCACGCCCCCATGCACCCCTGGAATTTGGGGGCTCCCCAGAGCTTCCCCTGGAATTTGGGGGCTCCCCATACACCCCCATGCACCCCAGGGACTTGGGGGCTTCCCAAAGCTCCCTCATTCACCCCAGGGATTTGGGGGGGGCATAGTGAAAATCCCCATATCCACCCCCCCCCAGGCCTGTCTCTCCCCGCCCTACGCCCCGCACCCACCCGGCCCAGGCGGCGGAGCCTCGCTCTGCAACGGCCGCTCCGCGCTCGAGGCGCCGCTTCCAACGGCCCGGGCTGGAACTGGGGGGAGGGCGAGGCCGCGGGGGGGCTTGGCACTGAGGAGGGGGGACTGGCACGGGGGGCAGGAGAAGCGGGGGGGCAGGAGCAGCCTATGGGGGGCTTGGCACTGGGGGGCTACAGGAGAGGCAGCGGGATTGCACGGGGGGGGGCAGGAGCAGCCTGGGGGGGCTTGGCACTGGGGGGCAGGAGCAGCAGGGGGATTGCACGGGGGGGGCAGGAGCAGCCTGGGGGGGCTTGGCACTGGGGGGCAGGAGCAGCAGGGGGATTGCACGGGGGGGGGGCAGGAGCAGCCTGGGGGGGGGGCTTGGCACTGGGGAGGGGGGATTGGCACGGGGTGCAGGAGAAGCAGGGGGGCAGGAGCAGCCTATGAGGGGGCTTGGCACTGGGGGGCTACAGGAGCGGTGGGGGATTGCATGGGGGGGCAGGAGCAGCCTATGGGGGGCTTTGCATTGGGGAGGGGGATTGGCACAGGGTGCAGGAGAAGCAGGGGGGCAGGAGCAGCCTATGAGGGGGCTTGGCACTGCGGGGCAGGAGCAGCAGGGAGGATTGGCACGGGCGGCAGGAGCAGCCTATGGGGGGCTTGGCACTGGGGTGTGTGCTCAAGAGCAGCAGGGGGGATTGGCATGGGGGCAGGAGCAGTCAGGGCTTGGCCGTGGGGAGCAGGAGCAGCAGGGGGGATTGGCATGGGGGGGCAGGAGCAGTCGGGGGGATTGGCACTGGAGAGCAGGGGCAGCAGGAGGGATTGGCATGGGGACAGGAGCAGTTGGGGGGCTTGGCCCTGGGGGGGCTGCAGGAGCAGCAGGGAGGATTGGCACGGGGGGGGCAGGAGCAGCATATGGGGGAGGTTTACTCTCCTTCCTCAGTGTGAGTCAACGGAAGTTCAAGGTTGTTGCTCAACCCTTATACAACCCCCTTTGGCCCAAGCACCTAGTCAATATTTGGGACTTTGGCAGGTTTCTTCTGTTAAGAGGAGAAATTAGGAGTCAGATATTTCTTTGGTGCTATCCTGTTTATTTACAAAGAATGTACACAAAGTCCTGTTTCCCTAAACACAATAGAAACAAACAATAGCAATTTGCTCAGAAATGTAGGTCTGCCTTTCTATTGAGTACTGTGTCCAAAAGAACCTCTGTCTCTTGGCTTTGTCCCAGGGCCACACTCATCACATCTTCTCTTGCCCAGTGTTTGCAATCTTTCCCCAGGAAACACATAGAGCTTAGCTTCTGTCATCCTAGCCATCCAGCCCATTGTCTTGAGCTGTGGCTTCCTACCATTTTCCAACTATCACTCTCCAAAGGGGCATTTAATTGCTCCTTCCATTTGGCCTGAAAGAAGGGTGGTTAGCAGACCCATCAGCTTTAATGAGGTCTGCAGTTGTCCATAGATCAAAGAGCCACGCAGCAGTCAGCATAACACACCTCTTTTTTTCTCTCCAGGTATTAGGCATGCCGTTGTTTTCTCGCAGGTTGACCGTCAAAATTGTGCAGCTTCTCAGGGCTCAGACTAGAGCTTTTTAGGCCAAAAATAATAGAATTAAGGGTTGTGGGAGAATTGTCATTCGGGATTCTGTGCAACTGTTTGTCTTGTAGTTCAATGACTGCAACAGCCTCTGCGCTGTTTGTCTGGAAGCCTAAATAAAGTTTAGATTCTGATGATCTTCAGGGCCAAAAGGGACAAAACCCCCTCTAAGCTACCATAATGATGCCAGGTGTCAAGTGGTGATAATACCATTGAGGGTGATTTGCTGCATCTCAAGGAATCATGCAGCAAAATGCTTCATTGCAAGAGCGTGCTCCTTTAAACACTGTTCCCAAGTCAAGCCCCAGTGTAGTATCCCCCTTCCACATGAGAAAGACTTGACAGCTCCACAGTGTAAAGTACATTGAAAACACACCCACGCTGCAGGAAATTGAATGCATTTGTGCTGAGGCTGCTGGGAGTTGTAGTTGCAACCCCTTCCTACAAAAGAGGATGGGTGTTGCTTGGCAGTACATTCCTCCTCCTTGTGAACTACAATTCCCAGTGCTGCAATAGGAGGAAACAAGGAAGGAAGCAGCTAGCTGCACAGGAGAAAGGAGGAGTTGGTTACTCAGTGCCTAGCCTAGTATTACCCACTGCAGAAGGGGCAGGGAGGGGGAAAGCAATCGCTTGCGAAAATGAATGTAGTCTTTGCAGTGAAGCAATATGTGTCCAAGATGATTGAAGACAGCGGGCCTGGGATGAAGGTCCTCCTGATGGATAAAGAAACGGTGAGCTAAGCCACTATGGCTTCTATATTTACAATGGCATCTCCTTTGTCTCTGTCATTTTGTCTTTCATGAGCTGCTGGGGTAACATTGGCTTCTACCCTGACCACAGGTTGGAGTCTTCCTCTTGTGATGGTGTGGATCTACAGGAAGATAAAGATCTCTTTGCTACCTTAGTGCATGCCCTGCCAGGGAGAAGAGGGAGTTTATGGCTTCCTAGACCCTCCTCCTTTCCTCATCTTGGCTCTAATAATTCGCAAACTTGATGTCCCTTCCTAAGCAGTTAGCTCCTGGGGGAATACCCTGCCAGTGCCAGGCTAGGGAGCAGGCTGTAAGCAGTTCTGCTCTGCTTCCTTAGTGGGACGAGGAGCAGGTTGGAGAATGGGGGTATCAAGGATTTGTGTGAGGTGGCTGCTCTCAAGCACCAATAAAGCTTCTGCCAGACCTGCTCCATGAACACTGCTGAGGCCATGCTTTGCAATGTTAGCCCAGTGTACCGACAGCTGCTGCACACGTGCATATTGACATAAAATTGCAATGAACTATCCAGGGAAAATGAGGTACAAGAGGTGAAATAATCTATCCAGGGTCACACAGCAAATCAGCGGCAGAGCCAGGGGGAACTGAACCCAGGAATCCTGACTCCCAGTCCTGTGCACTAACCAATAGTCAACGGTATCTTGTCTCGGTATCTCATGAGCCTGCCCCAGCAAGCTGACATAACTTGGTTTCTCCTTCATTCTCCCTGCAGACCAGTATCGTGAGCATGGTGTATACACAGTCAGAAATCCTTCAGAAGGAAGTTTACCTCTTTGAGCGTATCGATTCTTTGAACAGAGAGACTATGAAACACTTGAAAGCAATCTGTTTTTTGCGACCGACAAAGGTAAGATACTTTTGTAAAAGCAGCTGCTGTTTGCATTGGTATTTGCTCTGCCCAGGTCCTACATACAAGTTGAGCAGATGATGCTGCTATCTAAGGCTCTGATCCTGGAAATACTTTCCCACGTGCTTAGCTTTATGCTTCTGAGCAGTCCTAATGAATTCATCAGGATGTCTGATGTGTATAAAATTTAAGCACAAGGTTGTGTTTCACGATCAATGCCTTAGTTTGATAGCTGTACAGACTTTACCTTGTCCGCTTTCCTGGAGTGAGTAATTTAAAAAAAAACAAAACAAAAAAACCTCACCCCTTTAACCCTTCCCTTCTCCCCCCAACCCCTACATTGGCCCCATTATACAGTGTGGGAGAGTTGATGTTATACCTGGGCTGGTAAATTTCCTGGTAGTCTTTGCAAAGATGAAAATTCTTTCATTCATGAAATTAATTAGATAATGAAAGCCACCAACAATTCCCTGTAACTTCTTACCAAGCATACTCAGCCTTTTGCCTACGTTGAAGGAACAAACCCTGCTCCGATTTGGAGTAGTTTTGCTAACTCAAAGCGTTCAAACATCAATCATGAGATTTTAAAAAATAATACATTTTAGGTCTTTTATTTTCCATCTGATTTTAGAACCTTTAAGGTTCATGCTTTCAAGCTATTCTCTTCAACAACAAGGGGTTAGAAACGTACTCTTTCCTTCTTTTCTTTAAATTGACAACTGAATTTTCATGTAGTCACATGACTCCAGGAGCTGGGGCTTTAAGAAAAATGCAAAATCATGAGAGGTGGCATCATGTGGGAGCAGTAGTACTGTGAAACACAGAATTCTGTGGGACACAACCCACCATGCAAAATGGCACATTTATTTAGTCTATAATACTCGCTATAATACGTGTCTGTAATGCTCACTGTAGTAGCTGGGGGTCTGTCTGCTGAACTTGCAGGATGGGTTCAATGATCCTGTAGGCCTTTCCCATGTCTAATTCCCAGAGGGAGAGAGACATCTGCCTCATGGCTTAATATTTCTTTTTTATTAATACTGCTTAGCACAAATGTAGGTCACAATACTGAAAAGAGCCCAGCTAGGCCCCAAATAAATGGCCAGATTTTCAGATGAGCTCAGCAGTCAGGTGCACGTTGTGGGCTGAATTCTTGAAAATCTGTTCTTAACTGTGTCCCTGGAGGCTACTGAGCATTCAGGAGAACCTGGCCCTGCTTTAAGTGCCTAAATGGGAGCTGAGCCCTCTTGAAAATTTGGTTTCAGTTGTGGCGCTGAGCACGTGGAAATCTGGCTGTGAGTTCCTTTGAAAGTCAGGTCGATAGACAAGCCTCAAAGGGCAGGTCCTGGAGAGTCTGTACCTCCTGAGGGAGGTCAGAGGATTGGAGCCACGAGCTCTGATGCATGGCCACTGTGGAGGATATGAACCTAGCAGCCAAGTCAGCTGCATCCAGGGCTGCTTGTGGGGAGGTCCTTCCTGTAGATTTTCCCTCTCCTACGAGTGAGGAGAATTCCAGTCTGGCCTCTTGCTCGAACGAGTCCTTAAACATTGAGAAGAGCTGGTTTTTCAAACTTTTTTGGTCTGAAAATGCCAATTAGTCAGAACCAAAACCTTTAGCAGTGAAGGGCCAGTTTTGATGAATTCTCTTACTCGCAATTTTTTTGGAAAATAAGTTTAGAAATTGTTGAAACATTTAGTTTTGACTAGTTTCAATAAAAAATCCCAGTTTGAAATGCCTACATTTAAAAAAAAAAAAAATTAAGCTAATTATAGTTTGCAAGTCCACTTCAGTTGCCCCAAATTGAATTTTGTCCCCCCTGGAATTTCAGTTTGGGAAGATTCTCAGAATTTTGGCTTTCGTCCTGATTTGGGAGGGGAAAAATTCTCAATATCTTGAAACTAGTCAAAGGACAGGCCAACCGTTTTCCACCCGGCTCCGGTATTGAGCGCTCCCAGAAGGGTGGTGCTGCAAAACCCCAGCCTCCAGTAATTTTAGCAAGAGCATAGTGATTTGCAGCATCAGATCCAGAGTGCTGCCAGCTTAGAAGCATTAATTAGTCTAATCACCTATTGCATAATTATTGGGACCTTTTCTGATTCTTCTCCATCTGGGTTTCCCTTTTATCAAGGAGAATGTGGAATACCTCATTCAGGAGCTGCGGAGGCCCAAGTACAACATCTATTATATTTGTAAGTATGTCCTGGTTCATCAACTATTTCAGACATTCTAGGCAGACTCTGATATGATGCAAATATTTTCTTCTAAACCTGAAGCATTCTTAAAGTCCTTGTTTCTGTTCTTATTCAGGCCTTCCCAAGGTGAGACTGAGGATCAGAAGGCTGCTGATCTATATAGGGATTATACGGGGTTAGCGTATTTTCCCCCAAAATTTACAGGAATAAGCTATGCTAGTATAAGCACCAGTGGCCACACTAGGGGGTTGTACCGCTTTAACTATACTGTTAAAGCATTACATAGACACAAGCCCTTAGATGTTGTTTCCCCTTCTATGTGCCACTAGCCTTGAGTTTTTGCAATATGTCCCTCCTCTGCCCCCTCCAAGTAACCTCATGCCGAGCTGCTCCTCCTTCCAGGCTGTACTTCAAGCTCATCAAAGGCACTTAAAAATGCATTGTCCTTCAAAGTTCTTTCATCCAAGGATCTCAAAGCAATTGGGCAGTGGGTCGCTCTCCAGTGGGAGGACTGAGGCACAGAAAGGTGAATCAGCTTTCACGCGAGAAGCAAGTGTCATGTTCAGAAACAGCATCCAGGGGTTGTGATTCCTAGTATCACGATCTTACAACCAGATCTCGCTCTCAGCTGCCCACATCAGCAATACTCAATGTGAACGCTAACACCACTTGGCGGTACATTCCACAATACGCAATAACACTTCACACTTCTAGGGCTTTACATCTTCGCAACACTCTGCAGACATGAATTAAACCTCCCACTGGGGGTAAAGTAGGCCATTCCCATCCCTATATTACAGGTGGGGAAACTGAGGTAGAAAGGCTGAGAGAGTGACATTATTTCGCTTTGGATCTGAGCCAGAGCCAAGGTTAGAATGTAGTGGAATGTATTGGTCCATGGGTGCCTAGAACAACTAGACTGAACCTTTCACTGACTGCTGGCCCAGCCTGGTGTTTCTCTAGTATTGTGTTCATGCTGTGTAATTCTGGAACTTCAGTGATCTAGTCGCACATAGTATTGGGTTTAAATTCAGTCCTGTAAAAAAACAGGTTCCCAACCCTTTTTCTTTCTGCCTTGAGATTCATGGGAATGGGCTCAACCAGCCACTAGGTGTCATTGTTGATCTGTATGAACACGATGCCAGAGAAGAAACGCTTGTCTTGATTTTGTGGGGGGGGGGGGGGGGGGGGGAAAGTACAGTTAAAAGTGGTGGTGGCTCCATACAGATTAGAAATAAATGAACACAGTGGTGCCTAGATGCCCCAGCTGAGATCAAGGCCACGTTGTGCTGTGTGCTATACAAACGCATTGCAAAAGACGCTGTTATTGATATAAGAAAAGGAGGACTTGTGGCACCTTAGAGACTAACCAATTTATTTGAGCATAAGCTTTTGTGAACTACAGCTCACTTCATCGGATGCATACTGTGGAAAGTATAGAAGATCTTTTTATACACACAAACCATGAAAAAATGGGTGATTATCACTACAAAAGGTTTTCTCTTCCCCCCCTCACCCCACTCTCCTGCTGGTAATAGCTTATATAAAGTGATCACTCTCCTTACAATGTGTATGATAATCAAGGTGGGCCACTTCCAGCACAAATCCAGGGTTTAACAAGAATGTCTTGGGGAGGTAAAAACAAGGGGAAATAAGTTACCTTGCATAATAACTTAGCCACTCCCAGTCTCTATTCAAGCCTAAGTTAATTGTATCCAATTTGCAAATGAATTCCAATTCAGCAGTCTCTCGCTGGAGTCTGGATTTGAAGTTTTTCTGTTGTAATATCGCAACTTTCATGTCTGTAATCACGTGACCAGAGAGATTGAGTGTTCTCCGACTGGTTTATGAATGTTATAATTCTTGACATCTGATTTGTGTCCATTTATTCTTTTACATAGAGACTGTCCAGTTTGACAAATGTACATGGCAGAGGGGCATTGCTGGCACATGATGGCGGATGTGCAGGTGAACGAGCCTCTGATCGTCTGGCTGATGTTATTAGGCCCTGTGATGGTGTCCCCTGAATAGATATGTAGGCACAGTTAGCAACGGGCTTTGTTGCAAGGATAGGTTCCTGGGTTAGTGGTTCTGTTGTGTGGTATGTGGTTGCTGGTGAGTATTTGCTTCAAGTTGGGGGGCTCTCTGTAGGCAAGGACTGGCCTGTCCCCCAGGATTTGTGAGAGTGATGGGTCATCCTTCAGGATAAGTTGTAGGTCCTTGATAATGCATTGGAGGGGTTTTAGTTGGGGGCTGAAGGTGACAGCTAGTGGCGTTCTGTTATTTTCTTTGTTGGGCTTGTCCTGTAGTAGGTGACTTCTGGGAACTCTTCTGGCTCTATCAATCTGTTTCTTTACTTCTGCAGGTGGGTATTGTAGTTGTAAGAAAGCTTGACAGAGATCTTGTAGGTGTTTGTCTCTGTCTGAGGGGTTGGAGCAAATGCGGTTGTATCGCAGAGCTTGGCTGTAGACGATGGATCGTGTGGTGTGGTCAGGGTGAAAGCTGGAGGCATGCAGGTAGGAATAGCGGTCAGTAGGTTTCCGGTATAGGGTGGTGTTTATGTGACCATTGTTTATTAGCACTGTAGTGTCCAGGAAGTGGATCTCTTGTGTGGACTGGACCAGGCTGAGGTTGATGGTGGGATGGAAATTGTTGAAATCATGGTGGAATTCCTCAAGGGTTTCTTTTCCATGGGTCCAGATGATGAAGATGTCATCAATATAGCGCAAGTAGAGTAGGGGCGTTAGGGGACGAGAGCTGAGGAAGCGTTGTTCTAAGTCAGCCATAAAAATGTTGGCATATTGTGGGGCCATGCGGGTACCCATAGCAGTGCCGCTGATCTGAAGGTATACATTGTCCCCAAATGTGAAATAGTTATGGGTAAGGACAAAGTCACAAAGTTCAGCCACCAGGTTAGCCGTGACATTATCGGGGATAGTGTTCTTGACGGCTTGTAGTCCATCTTTGTGTGGAATGTTGGTGTAGAGGGCTTCTACATCCAAGTGGCCAGGAGGGTGTTATCAGGAAGATCACCGATGGATTATAGTTTCCTCAAGAAGTCAGTGGTGTCTTGAAGGTAGCTGGGAGAGCTGGTAGCGTAGGGCCTGAGGAGGGAGTCTACATAGCCAGACAATCCTGCTGTCAGGGTGCCAATGCCTGAGATGATGGGGCGCCCAGGATTTCCAGGTTTATGGATCTTGGGTAGTAGATAGAATATCCCAGGTCGGGGTTCCAGGGGTGTGTCAGTGCGGATTTGATCTTGTGCTTTTTCAGGGAGTTTCTTGAGCAAATGCTTTAGTTTCTTTTGGTAACTCTCAGTGGGATCAGAGGGCAATGGCTTGTAGAAAGTGGTGTTGGAGAGCTGCCGAGCAGCCTCTTGTTCATATTCCGACCTATTCATGATGACAACAGCACCTCCCTTGTCAGCCTTTTTGATTATGATGTCAGTTGTTTCTGAGGCTGTGGATGGCGTTGTGTTCTGCACGGCTGAGGTTATGGGGCAAGTGATGCTGCTTTTCTACAATTTCAGCCCGTGCACGTCGGCGGAAGCACTCTATGTAGAAGTCCAGTCTGAAACCTGTTATTGAGCACATCATGGGCTTGGTGCTGCTGCTGTAGTTCCAAGTACCCTATTGGGCACCCATTAGATCGGGAGCAACATAAAGGGGAAACCTCCTGTGCCACCGTCCATGCTGGACCCTCTGTGTCTAAACGCAGGAAAGCTTCAGTCTCTAGGGCCATGAGCCCAGCGCCCTGAATCATCACGTGACATTAATGGGGGGGGAAATATCTAGACTGTGTATTAATAATCATAATGAATGCAGACTGAGGGTCAAATGCATCCCTGCTATGATTCGACCTCTACACTTTTCAACTGAAAGACTCTTGATTACTTTTTCTTCAGCAAGTCCTTTCGCGTATTACGCATTAACTTCGGACCCCAGCCGTTGCTGACCCGCTGTGTCTCCTTTCAGATTTCAGTAATGTGATCAGTAAGAGTGATGTAAAGTCACTGGCTGAGGCTGACGAGCAGGAAGTTGTGGCAGAAGTTCAGGTGCGTGTAATATTATCTAATATTTTACATGACTCTTTCCGTCCCGAAGTACTCTTGGAGTTGATCAACAGGCTACATATACTTGTCACTGCAGCCACCTCTGGGGAATAACCTCTGCAGCCATTGAACAGTATGCGCACAACAACACTATGCAGCAATTTAGGACTAGAAGAATGGATACACTGTCTAAAAATAATCTGCCCTGAGCTGCCAGAGCTCCTGCTTCCAAGCTCCTCTGCCAGAGCAGGGTTGGTATGTGTCTCCCATAGTGGTGACTGGCAGGCATACATGCAAAAGGTGGAGTAAAAGCCATATGTCAGGAACAGACTGGAAATGCCAGCAGAGATAGGAACTCTGAGAGTTGTGGGGGGAGGAGTGGGGATCGCTGGGAGTCATTGGGGCTGTGAATCACTTACGACTTTAAGGACGTGTCCCTATGTTCGTATGGTTGGACTGAATAGCTGGTGTTTGAAACATTTGCTTGCATAAGAGGTGTAAGTGTTGGTGTGACGTTAACTGTATTGACTTGTGTTTCTTGGCAGGAGTTCTACGGAGATTACATTGCCGTGAATCCACATGTGTTTTCCCTCAACCTCCTGGGCTGCTGCCAGGTATGGAAAAGGCTAACCCTCCTCTAGGGTCTCATTTTGGCTCATAGCTGGGATTGAAGGACACCAGAACATGGTCATAACTATCTGAACATGCTGGCCAGTTGCCCAGCTGGGAAGCTAGGCTGTTATAACTTGCAACCCTTGCTGTGGAGCTGATCGCTTTGTCAATAAATGAAAGGCCATGGATTGGAAGTGCTATGTGAATTGTCCTCCCACTTAGTGTTAAATGGACTCCCTGAAGGGCGGAGATGGGGTAGTTTAAGCCTGAATTGCTGTACCGACTCAGTGGACTTCAAACCCCACAGCTGTCAAGCCAACACCTTAACCTCTCAAGTGTCATGGTGTTTGTCTTCCATGCAGCCACCTGGACGGTTTCAATAAGAAACATTCCATAAGACAAAGACCAAGCAGTAAGAATGAGAGAAGATGCACACAGGGCTATTTAGAAACCTCCTAGATCATCTCCTGGAGGAGGCAAGGAACCTGAAAAAGAGAGGAGTCAATTAAGAAAATACTAAGGTCCTCATGCTTATTAAACCTCACACTTCAGGGTATAAGCCAGTAGAGATCAGGTTGATTCCTAATGTGGGTTTCTTGTGCCTTCCTCTAAATAAGCTGGTGCTGGCCACTGTCCGAGACAGGACACTGGGCTAGATGGACCTTCGGTCTGATCCAGTCTGGCAATTCCTATGTGCCTCTAGCAGTCCTCACTCAGGAAGAACTCCCATTGAAATCGACAGAGGTGTACATGAGTAAAGATAGCAGGGTTGAGGCCTGTGTGACACCATTGAAATAAAATACTTCAGAAGATCCAAATTAGTTAATCCTAAATACTTTTTTTTTTTTGCTGTGTCCAGTAAATATTGAAGAGTGCTACTGCTCTGCTTTCGAAAGTAGGCTCTGGACACTAACTGAGGGGGACTGTGTGTGTGTGTGTGTATATATATATATATATATATATATATATACGACTAGATAGTTTTGAAAAGCATCCACTAATTTGTGTTGTGTTGTCATGTTTTGGACACTCAATTTGAGACCCCTTCATCCTGAACTCAGAGGTATCAGCACTTTTGGCTTCCTTTGATTTCAGTTTGGATTGCTCAGGACTTCTGAAAATCTGGCCTCAGGCTGAGCAACCCAAAAACCATGACACCCCAAATTAGCAGCTGCTTTGGCAAATGGTGACTGTATTCCCTCTTTCCTGACACAGTTGCCAGGAATCACAAGCCAGTGGTCTTTTTTTTTTTTTTTTGCTAGCAGCTGTGCTCATCTAAAGGATGATCCCTCTCCAGTTGAAGATACTGGTAAAACTCCCACTGACTTCAATGACGGCAGATTCAAGGCCTCTTTTGATCTTACAGTATCGTTAAAAACTGCTCTTTCTTCCTCGGCACTGTGCTAGCTTTAAGCGTATGTTTCGTTCAGCATTTGGGGGAAATCTCACCGGTGTTTTTTCAGTAGTAAAGGAGCTTGTTTCAAGGGCCATGGCCAGTAGTTCAGAGCGAAAGCTAGGATTTGCTAGGCAAGGCAAATTTTGACATAACCAAAATGTCTTATGCATGTTTTTGTGTTTGTTTTTTAAAGTTGAGAAGCCATTTTAAAAAAACAAAGTATAAATATCCCCTGTGATGTGAAGAAGCCAAATGCCCCAGCTGTTGTGCTGGGCTTCAAGAATCTCCAAAGGGAAAATTTGCTCAGCTTGAGTTTCTCCCTCCAGGGCCGAGGGGGATGAACAAAGTAGACGAAGGCCCTGATCCTGCAAACGCTTAATGCGTGAGCTTAACTTGGCTTCCGTGAAGAGTCCCGTAAGTGGGACCTCATACTTGGCCTGAGAACTAGTTTTGTGGGATCAGGGCCTAGATTGTTAATACTCTCTGGGTTGTCATCATCTGTGCTGTGCTTCTCAAAGCAGATGAAGAATCATAGAAATGTAAGGTTGGAAAGGACTTTGAGGTCATCTGGTCTCCTTCCCTTCCCCCCGCTCCCCTGAAGCTGAGGCAGGACCAATGTAACTAAAGAAAATACTTTATTCTGACAGTGCCCTTAACTTAACTGGCATTGTGGAGGCCTACAATTTGCCTTAGTTGAGGTGAATGCACAAACTTTCTCCTCTATTGCTGTTCCTTTTTCTTCTGTATTAGGCTTGGGGAGCCTCCATTTCTCTCTCAAGTTAACCAGAATAGGGGTACAGGGCAGTACTGGAGGTTCTTTATGGGAGTATTCTTCATTTTCAGGGTCGCAGCTGGGATCTGGCCCAGCTGTCCAGAACAGCCCAAGGGCTGACTGCTTTGCTTCTGTCTCTGAAGAAGTGCCCCATGATTCGTTACCAGCTCTCCTCTGATCCTGCAAAGAGACTCGCTGAATGTGTCAAGGTATGGAATTGCCCTGCACTGATCCTGGCAATCTACTTGTACTTCCTGTCACAAATCTGCAGCGTTTAAGAGGAGAAAAATATTCTTTTGAGAGCTGTTCTTCTTTGAGATTCCTGGCTGTGCCACTGATCTGTTGCATGATGTTGGGCAGGTCGCTTCCCTTTTCGGTGCCTCGGTTTCCCCATCTGTGGAACTGGCAGAGTGCTTGTTCCCTAACTCTTGGGGTTGTTGTGGAGATTAACAAATAGATTCTTGTCAAGCTTTTTGACAACGCTGGCAAAATTCCGTTAACAGTGCTTACTTAGAACAGCACACTCTCTCTTGCACTCTCTATTTGCTTCTCACTCCCTAGCACCCAGGCTGCAGGGAATTCTTCTGCAGTTAGGACAGACTGACTTATCTGGCTTTCTGCCCCTCCAGCAAGTGATTACTAAAGAATACGAGCTGTTTGATTTCCGGCGCACTGAAGTTCCTCCATTACTGCTTATTCTGGACCGCTCCGATGATGCCATCACCCCACTTCTGAACCAGGTGACAGTAGCTCTTGCTCAGCTGGAAGGGATGGGAGAGGATAGGAAGGTGGGATGCTGACGTGCCCATGGCTCTCTGGCACTAGCTCAGGGTCCTGGGGTTTGGGTTCACTGCACTCAAGGGAAAGATTTCAAATAAAGCACGGTTCCCTCCTTAAAAAATTCTCACCATCTCTGGCCTAGTTTTCAGCGTCACCAGATCCTGCTGGCTTCAGTGGCAGATCCAGGTGGCTTCCTGAAACTCCAGCCATTTGTGTATTGTAAAACATGCTTTAAATGCAGGGCCTAAACGTCTTAGCTGTGTCCCTCTTAACGGATTATTTGTAGCATGTGCTTGGCAGCACATCTATCAAATGACCTTGCATCAGCGGGTTCTCCCTGCTGCGTTATGGATGAGCGCTAGCATGGTGGGTGGTGGTTTTTTGAGCAGCACCGTGGACGTGCTGCAGACTTCGGCATTGAACAGCCCGTTATTTGTCTCCTTTGATTTCTTCGGGATGTGTTCGGGCACCAGTCGGCCTGATAGTTGGGTAATGGCTGTCTCTGCAGAAGTGCTGTTTCACAGGGCAGCCAGGGCATCTGTATTGATGGTGGGACACGCTGCTTGGAGCTGAAACACCTCCTCCGTTTTCATCCAGTACTTTTTCTCCTTCTGGCTGGGAGAATTTTCTCAGCTGACTGGATGGTTCAGTTCTTTGGGAAAGGAGCTTCTGTGCTGGATTTAAATCAGTGCCCATGCAGGGCACAGGTCAGTGGGGGCAGTAAACCCTTAGCCTCTTCGGCCTGCATGAAATGAGTTCATTGAGTCTCAGTCCAGTTCAACGGGCCAGTGCCCCAGCCACAAAAGCCACCATCACAGCTGGCAGTGAACTTCAGCAGAGAGGCCGAGGACTGAGCAGGCCATGGAGACTGACCTCCCCTTTTACCGGTAAGGCCCCATCTATGCTGCAGACACAACTGTGTCAGGAGACCTGGTTACAGTATGGCTACTCCTTGGCCCACTCCTGCTGTACCAGTTTGTAGTGTAGATGGGACTCTATCACCTAAAGCCTGGGACATGCACTAGTTATGGAATGGGGGAGTAACCTGGTCCCCTGATGCAGTTGTGTTTTAGTGTAGCTGTATTCTAAAGAAGGTTTCTCTAGACACATTCCTGTGCTCGTTGAGCACGTAGACAGTTTCCCGCCCCCCCCCCCCCCCCCAGTAGATGCTAAATGTGCCTGTGGGGTGACTTCATCTACTCAGATCAAAAGGTAGGGAAGAATTTCTCTACTGGCTCGTTGACCAGAGTGATCTGGCAGTGTCAGAAGCCTATGCTTTAAAGTCCTGGCTTGTAGGGCTAAGGACTGCAGGCAGGATAGGTCCCAGGAGAACAGAGACTTCTTCAGCCCCAGTGCAGAGATTCAGATGAGAGTAAATGGGGTGGCGAACATGTCAACGCTTTGATCAGCTGGCAAACTTCCCTTCCGATAACATTAGGCTTCTTGGGCTAAATATATAACGCACTGATCTCCAAAACCACACATTCTTCCTCCTGCATAAGAAGCAGAGGAGCAAGCAGGAAACAGTACAGCCTATAACAGCAGCGTCTCTGCAGCCAAAAATACACTCCCGTTCATGGGCAGAGAAGGGGGAGATGACGGCAGCAAGTAAATGGGTTTTAACAGGAATATTAATCCCCACTGCTCCAGTATCACGTCTTCGTGTCTTTACTTTTCAGTACATTGGTTGCTTTTGAATACAAATACAACAAGCTGTCTGGAGCCATGACTGTGTTCCTGGCTGTCGGTACGGTGGGGCCCTGATCCTGGATTGGGGTCCCAAGGTGCTAACTTATTAGCAATAATAAATGTGATATCTGTTACAAGATGCTGGCCATCAGCCTGAGGAGTTTCCATTTTACAAGGTGTAAGGAATCGGGGAATATTGTCAGTTTTGTTTTAAAAAAACCTTGGTCTTGATTTTCATTTACACTAAGGTCTCTGGCAGTGCAGGGGTGCTTTAAAGTAGGTGCAACCATAATTCACTTTAAGGATCCCCTTTGGGTCCGACTACTTGCGCATGGCCGCTCATATAGACGTTCCATGCTAGCTCTACTCTTGCTAGCTCGCTAAAAATAGCAGTGAGAGTGCCGTGGGACAGGCCTCAGCATGGGCTGCAGCAGCCGGCCTCCCACACCGCAGTGTCCTCACTGAAATGTTTAGCAAGCTGGCTAGAGCGCAGCTAGAACAGGTACACAAGTGAACGGTCCTGCTCCCAGCTGCCATGTCGGTGTGCCCTTATATGCCAGAGTGGTGTAAAGGGGCCTTACTGTAAATACGAATTAGGCCCATTATATTTCAGTCTTGATTTACATTGGTTGTGATTTAAGTCAAACGTTTGTCTCTTCTTTCCTCCTCCCACCCCCTCCACCCTTCTTAGTGGACGTACCAGGCCATGGTCCATGAGCTGCTGGGGATTAACAACAACCGAATTGACCTCTCTCGAGTACCCGGCATCAGCAAGGATCTCAGGGAGGTGGTTCTGTCTGCTGAGAATGACGAGTTTTATGCCAACGTAGGTAGCTGGGTACTGTGATGGAGCAGGAGAGCTCTCAGGCAGTCTAAATTGGGGGCTGGGTTCTATTCCTGATTTTGCCACTGAGTCGCTATGTGACCTTGGGCAGAATCTGTCTCTGCTCTGTGCCTCAGTTTCCCCCCCAACAGTGTCCCAGGTGGGCTTTAGTGCCCATTCATACTGCCTAAATGAAACCATTTTGTACCCCACAGCTCGTTTGCATACTCCCATGCTGCACTCTGAGGGTGAGCAATAGACCCTCCTAAAGCTTTGGGAGCTGGGGGCGGTGATTTCCAAAGGGACCAGCTCTCCTGGGAGCCGCCTTCGCTCCCATCCCCCTGTGTTTGTTGTCCACAGAACATGTACCTGAACTTTGCAGAGATTGGGAGCAATATCAAGAACCTAATGGAGGATTTCCAGCGGAGGAAACCGAAGGAGCAGCAGAAGCTGGAGTCCATAGCTGACATGAAGGTAAAGAGGACGTATGAGATTGACCAGGCACCTTAGAAACAATCCACTGCAGGACATTGCAGATCACCAGCATTTACTACATCCCTGCTTCGTGCCCTGATCCTGGTGACTCAGTCTCCTGTGGCATGTAGGCTCCTTGGGAGTGGAAGCCGTCTTTTTGGGCTGTGTTTGTACAGCCCTCACACAGCAGGGTCCTGGTCAGGGACTAGGGCAACACAAATAACTACCACACCTGCACCCTCCTCCCTGTCTCAATAAAATCCTCTTCAGCACAGCCACTCACCTCCAATGCGCCATGCAACAGGGGCCATGGTTCAAGAATTGAAGTAGCAGCCACACCTGGGTGGATTTCCACTAGGAAACCCTCTGGGTGCCAAGAGAGTGAGCCACTGAGAGCAGCTACTCCCTGTAAAGATTCCTTCAAGCTGCAGAGCTCCCCCTGCAGGGGACACCATGCAGAGGTTCTCTGGGGAGACCGGGAGTACCCGCCCTGCAGCACTGATCTCACTCGGGCCGGTGTACATCAGGAGCAACTCCACTGAAGCCAGTGGAAATGCACTGATGAAAACCCAGTGCAAGTCTTGGTCACTATGTTCTGCTTGCCATTTTCAAGAGGTTTGAGTTTCAATTTCCCCATTGCAGGCATTTGTGGAGAACTACCCGCAGTTCAAGAAGATGTCGGGCACGGTATCGAAGCACGTGACTGTGGTGGGGGAGCTCTCCCGGCTGGCCAGTGAGCGGAACCTGCTGGAGGTGTCGGAGGTCGAGCAGGAACTGGCCTGCCAGAATGACCACTCCGGTGCTCACCAGGTAACCCAAAGCCCAGAAGCCAAACCTCCTTTATCCGTTTCCAGCTGGGTTGATCCTGCAGCCCTTCTGCTTGTGGAACTAGTGCTAACGTCAGTGGGAGTTGTGCACATGGAGCCTACAGGGCTGGGACCTCGGATGGCAGAACTAGCTTCTCCACAGTCATCCATGTAATTCAGACAGGTATGAATCTTGAGTAATGATAACTAACACAAATGGTTGTCACAGTTTACAAGCCACAATCAGCTGAACATGCTCTGTTGCTATATTTGGGGAGCGTCTGAATAATGCCTGAAGAGTAGGACCCTGGAATACAACTGTCCTTAGCCTGTGCGTTCATCATATGCAGCCCCCATCTCATGGCAAGCTGCCACTGCAGCCAGCAGTTGGATGAAATTTGAGCATCCCTCTATGGTGGGACCTTTGGTGCTTACAGAAGCTCATGGGGTGCTTTGCTGGGGGACTTGGGTTGATTTTGCTAGAGCTCCAACTATTTCTATTGCCCTCTGTGGCAGCTATGCCCAAGCGTCCTTATCGGGCATGTATATTTTTGGAGTGGGAGTCCCACATCAGATTTACTAGGCTAGAGGCAAGAATGGCGAGAGGCAATCCCTGAGGGTAGCTTCTGAGCTCCTTTTGAGCCAAGTGCGAAGACTGACTTAGCTCTTGTGTGAGCTAGGGCATGTATAATTTGCTGTGTTCCCATAAAGCAGGTGGTGAGAGAACTGTCAGTTGCCTTGACTTAAAATTAGTCATCTGATGAATGCCCCATGCATACAGTTTGGGTTTGGGTTTCCAAAGCCACAAGGAAATGACTTAAGACCGAAAAAAAATCAAGCGTCTTTTCATTAACAAATTGGAGAATTGGTCTGAAATTCAGTAAAGACAAGTGCAAAATACTACACTGGGGGGCGGGGAGAAAATCAAACGCTCAGCTACAAATGGGGAATATCTGGCTAGTTGGCAGTATCGCTGAAAAGGACCTGGGGATTATAGTGCATCACAAATTGAATATAAGTCCAAAATGTGACGCTGTTGTGGAAAAGGCTAATATTCCGGGGTGTGTTAGAGGGAGTGTTGTATGTAAGCTGCGGGAGGTCATTGTCCCACTTTGCTTGGCACTGGCGAAGTCTCAGCTGGAGTCCTGTGTCCAGTTCTGGGTGCCACAGTGTAAAAGGGATGTGGACAAACTGGAGAGAGTCCAGAGGAGAGCAGCAGAAATGGTAAAAGGTTTAGAAAAGTTGATCTCTGAAGAAGGATTAAAAAAAACTAGACATGTTTAGTCTTGAGAAGACTGAGGGAGACCTGATAACAGTCCTTACCCTATTCGAAGATTTATGAAGAAGACGGTGATCAATTATTCCCTATGTCCACTGAAGAGAGGACAAGAAGTAGTGGGCTTAATCTGCAACAAGGGAGAGTTCGGTTAGGAATTGAGATTATATGAGGAAAAATCTCCAAAGCTAGTTCAGCCCAGGAACAGGCTTCCAAGGGAGGTCGTGGAATCCCCATCACTGCAGGTTTTAACGAACAGGTTTGACCAACCCCTGTCAGGGCTGGTCTTGGTTTACTCGGTCCTGCCTCAGCACATGGGGCTGGACTAGATGACCTCTTGAGGTTCCTTCCAGCCGTACGTCACTATGATTAACATTAACACGCGCACAAATCCCAAGCACTTGTATTCCTGTTAGATGTTGTGAAATCCCAATTCCTCTTATTTGTATCTGAAACCAACCTAAATGGAGCAAAACTATATTGCGAGTGTCTCTGCCGCTCTTCCTTGTACACACAGTACTGGTAACATAGCATTAACAAACATCATCACTTGTGGCTGTTGCTGAAAGAACGAAACGGCCTTAGAGCTTTGAAACTGAAAAGAATCAACAATCTAAAACATGAAATCCAACTGTGCTCTGACTGTTTGGGAGAAGCCCTTGCCTCTGAGCCCTGCCCTTATTTTGGGTTTGATTTTTTTTTTTTTTTTTTTAAACCGTATGGAGCTGCTTAAATAAAGGATTTCTTTGGCAAAAGGCTCAGAAAACCTTGAAAAGGGACTTCTGTTTGACAGCTGAGTGTGGAGACTGATGCTCTGACCCCTTGATGGCTCATATAATTCCATGACCTGCCCCAGAATCTGACAGTACGTCAATAATGATGCATTGAGGCTGTTGACTAAACAATGCTGCTGGGTTGTTTTTGTTTTTTTCCCCCGAGGGTGACTGTGTTATGACACAAAGAATGCAGCCACAGACTCCATATTTATCATTTTTAAAATGCTGCTGATCTATGTACTGAAAATGACTTTCAAAAAGAGATTCCACTAAAATGAAAGCTATATAGTGTAATAAATGCTGTCACACAGTAGGAAAGTATTGCGTTAACTATCAGCATTTGCACAGAATTTGAAATGCATGTCTTTCTAATCTGTGTTGCTCAGTGCTCCAAGAGGGTGGCTATAGGAAATTAGTTGTCCAAATAGTCTAATCTGTAGGCCAGACCCTCAGATGTGCACCTACAGAGCCCAATATAGCCATGTTGGCCGGTGTAAACCAGCATCATAAGGTTGAAGTCTATGCAGCTATGCAGATTTATGCCAGCTGTGAACCTCGTCGATTTGTGTTCATTTGCTATGTTCTGATAAGGATGTACTAATGTGGAGTCTTAGCCATAAAAGGGACTTGCTAAAACACTCCCTTGGAGTCCCTGGCTTATGCTGTCTCATGGAGCAAATGTGATCTAGAAACTGTCTATAAATCAGTGTTTGAATTCTCATTGCCAGCACCACGTGCAGCTGCTGACATCTTTCTGCCTCTCCCATCAGCAGTAACAGAGATTCTGGCAAGTGCCTAGCACGTAGTGCTAGCAAAAAATACAAAATAAATCCTGTTAGCTGGTGATGCACTCAGTGATGGAAGAGGCAGAAGAGACTCCATCTTCCACTCTTGTAGCGGTATCAGTCCCTGCAGGGGAAATGGGAGTAAGAACTTGTTAGGTAGCAATGATGGGGCTGTAAAACAGATGCTAAGAGCCCAATTCTCGCCTCTGTCTTGTCTACACACCGTTTTTGTATCAGCATAACTACTTTGGTTAGAAGTGTGTGTATAGTTGTGTTTCCCCCGCCACTCCCCGGCAGGTCTCATCTAGACACGATAAATCGATCCCCGAATGCTCTCCCTGTTGACTCTGGAACTCCAGCTCACAAGAGGCGGAAGCAGAGTTGACAGGGGAGCAGCAGTGGTCGACTTGTCGCCATCCTCACGGCCAGGTAAATCGACCTAAGATGCGTATCTTAGGTCGACACCCCCCACCACCTCCCCAGTGTAGACCAGGGCCAAGATAGTTAAGGGCTGTACCAGTATACTGTGGATGTAGGTACACAGGTATAAGAACATAATAACGACCATACTGGATCAGACCAAAGGTCCATCTAGCCCAGTATCCTGTCTACCGACAGTGGCCAGTGCCAGGTGCCTCAGAGGGAATGAACAGAACAGGGAACCACCAAGTTATCTACCCTGTCGCCCATTCCCAGCTTCTGGCAAACAGGCTAGGGACACCATCCCTGCCCATCCTGGCTAATAGCCATTGATGGACCTGTCCTCCATGAATGTATTTAGTTCTTTTTTGAACGCTGTTAGTGTCTTGGCCTTCACAACATCCTCTGGCAAAGAGCTCCACAGTAAAAGTGCCTTATAGCAGGATAACTGGTTTCCATTCCATTCCCATGTAATCTGTACTGGTATAAGCACATTTATATTGGTCTAACTGGGGCCCTGCTAGGGGAACATACTGTTTTAACTATACCGGTACAGTTAAAATGGTGTAATGTTTTGTGTGTAGACAAGGACTTGCACTAAAATCCATTTATACTGCCATGGCAGAAATTATGGGGAAATTACTGCAGCTGGCAAGAAGAAATGTAAGCCTTTGAGATGTGGTATCTTGTGCTTCTGGTCTCAGAACAAGATGAAAGCTTATTAGAAGCATTATTAGAGAGAAGCTGATTCTGCTGTTTGGAAATTAACAGACGCAAGCTAGTGTATTTTGGTCACATCAGTCCCAGAAACGGAAATAACCTTAAAGTCACCATGGAAGGAATGGTGGTGGATCACCATAGTATGGGATGACCAGCGAGGAGGTGGATAGATGGTGTGTGGGCAGATCACACTGGGAGTGTTTGAAGCCAGCAACAGGTTGAGAAAGCTTCCGAATATTGTGCTATGATGTCACCAATATTCCAACATGAATAAATGGGTTTTACTTACTTAGTATGAAGAGGATTGAAGGTGAGTGCAAAGGCTGAGGTGCACCTACCGTAAGAAACCTCAATGCAGTCAGAGGGGTGTGAATGGCCTTTATTGTAACTGAGAACTTAGGGCCTGAGTGCACACAAACGTGGAGTAAGAACGTGCCATGTTTTCTGACAACAGATACGCTCTTTGGAAGATCTGCTGTGACTTTTTTTTTTTTTTTTAAGTGGCCTTTAATCAAGGATGCTTCAGTGTTTGGGTGCCCATCTTCGGACATATGGGGCCATTTGTATCCCAGGGCTGAACAGTTCCAATGGGAGCCAACAGGAGCTGCAGGCTTTTGGCACCTTTGAAAATCTATGCCTAGGTGGCACTTGGAATCAAGGCCCACTCGTGAAAATAGAGGTCTCCCCTCTTACTGTTCTACCATTAATGGAATCCCCCCTTGGCCCTAATCCTGGAAGGACCGAGATGCACCTTTACGAGCAACGGGGCAGCTACATTATGAACTGCACACTTGAGAAACCTTTTGGAGTATTGCTCCAACTTCCACTGCACAAACTCTCCTGGAGTGTGCTGCGGCCACTTGGCTAAAGGAGACTATGGTACAGCCAGTGCCTGACTGGACCTTCGTGAAGCCGCTAGAAAATAAATACATGCAAACCACGCAGTTGGCTTTTTTTTTTTTTTTTTTTTTTTTTTAAAAAACATGGAAATGCCTGTGATCAGTATATCTTTAGCTGCGTTGCCCCAGGCAGTTCTCTGTCACGGTCTCCTACTGGTAGCATAGGGGAAAGGCCACAGAAACAATGAAGAATAACCCACTGCACCAAAGAAAGAAGGAATTGTTCTCTCTCTGATGTCATTTCAGCAGTGGATAATTTCACTTGTGCCCTAGGCCCCTGGAGTACAGTACGTTTCAGTTATTCCTTTCCTGATCTCGTAGTAAGTGCGACATTGTACATGAGTCTTAGAAGAGACGACTGCCTGGAAGGTTTTGAATCCCATCTTCTCCTGTGTGGACAATTGCTTTTCTGTTTCATCTGCTGCCCACTTTCTTATATGGACGTTGCCACTATGCACTCAGCCAGGGCTCCGAAATCCGCAAGCAAACATCCCTGCAGGATCCACGCTGTGGGTGAAAGCCCATGGAAATGAACAGCCGTTTTGCTATTGACTTCAGTGGGGCCAGGATTTCACCCTACGTTTTCGTGGTTGTCACCTAATCCAGTTACAGCAACTTGTGTCCATAGACGGGAACCTGTTCGCAATTCGACTCAACCAGATTTGTGCGTCTGCTTTGCCTGACT
This sequence comes from Lepidochelys olivacea, assembly GCF_965140295.1. Taxonomy (NCBI): domain Eukaryota; kingdom Metazoa; phylum Chordata; order Testudines; family Cheloniidae; genus Lepidochelys; species Lepidochelys olivacea. Next base: position 6,531,087 of record NC_140434.1, read on the forward strand.
GTCTGCGCTAGCGGATTCTGGGGGATATCCCATAGTGCCTTAGCAAGGGCTAGAATACTCGGAGGTCTGGCCTTGCCCCGTAGGAGATCACATTCTCTAGTTCATCACAAAGACGGAGCCGCCTTCGTTTCTGTGCCTTTGAGCTGACACAGGCTGGCTTTTCTTTTGAACCTGTGGCAGATTTGTACTGTCCAGAGGATCCTACAGCAGCTATCTGCCCCTGGCAGGAGGCCTGCAGGCTCGTTCAGTCCTTGAGGCCTCTTCTCTGGCATCCGGCACAAAGCAGAAAGTTAAGAGGTTAATTCTTCCCCATGCTCCCTTACGCATCTGCCAACTTGGCTGCGCTGTTTGCGCCGTTATCTCAACTGTACAACTTTGCAGAGTCCGTGCACGCTGATGAGGGGATGTATGTTGGGGTAGGGGAGAGAAGTAACGGTGCTGTTTCTTGTAACAGGAGGGAATAACATTGGGCTGGTAGATCCTGGTCAAAGGCCAGTTTACACAGAATATAATTGCCCATCTCCAACCCCTAGGTAGCTAATGCAGTGGTTTTCCTCCCCCCCCACCCTTTTACCCATGATGGAATCTCTGTGCCCCCCTGGGAGCCATGGTCAGGGCCAGGGCTGGGAGCAGAGCTGCTGTCACGGCTGGGAGTGGGGCCTGAGGCTGGAGCTGTGGCTGGGGGCAGGGCCAGGGCCAGGAGTGGGGCCAGAGCAGAGCTGGGGGCAGGGCAGAGCAGGGCTGAGTGGCACGTCCCACCCTCCCATGGGGGTTGCCCCAGGCCCTGCTGTGCCCCCTGAATGTTCCTCTGCACCCCCCCCCCTCGGGGGGGGGCATGCCCCACAGTTTGGGGACTAGTGGGATACAGCAGGGGTAGTGAAACTCTTTATAACCTGGGTCACATCTTAAGCCTGGCCTATGTTGTTTACGGAGTTAGGACAGGGCAAGGCATCTTACATCGACCTAACTATGGAAGTGTCTGCACTTCAATTTCCCTCCTGCCGCTGTGACTGCCCAGCTACGGTGACTTAGTAATCCCACCTCCACAAGGGGCGGCGAGTCACGGTCAACGTACTTGGGACAGAGCAGTGTCCGCGCACATGGTGCGTTGCTTACGCTGACTGTTACCAGCTTTCAGGAGCCTTCCCACAAGGCCCCATGCCGACGGTACAATCGATATTAGCACTCCTGGGGAGGACTCGCCAGGAGCAAAGCGTACACACGCACTGGCAATGTCATTACTGCCATGGCTGTCTGCTGACGTAAGTTAGGTTGACTGAATTTTGTAGTGTAGACAAGCCCTTAGGCAGACTCCCTAGTGGACGCCTCCCCTCCTGTTTGCAATGACATCCTGTCCCTGTAGCAGCTAAAGCGATGGATTGCATGAGACTGCAATGTTGGAAACGTGATGGCAGTAAATTTTTGTTGCTTCTGGTGCAAAAACTTTCCTTTTGTGCTTCACTTCATCCCTGTCTTCTCTTCCCGTTGCGTACTTCTGATGCCCTCTCACTTTCTCCTCCTCTCCCCGCTGCATGCTCCCTCCTGCCCAAAGACTGCCTGAGACTTTGCCTTCTACACACGCGGCTCTTTTGTCCCTACGCGGCAGGTTTTGAGACGTGATTTACACAACGGCTCTAGAAAAGCCGGTCTAATGCGTAGGGCCAAGAAAACCCCAGCCTTTGAACGCTGTGTTTGGGGGGGGGACCCTTTCTATCGTTGCAGAACGTGCGGCGGCTCCTGCAGAACCCCAAGGTGACCGAGTTCGATGCCACGCGGCTGGTGATGCTCTACGCCCTGCACTATGAGCGACACAGCAGCAACAGCCTGCCCGGGCTGATGATGGACCTCAAGAACAAAGGGGTTTCCGAGAAGTATCGGAAGGTAGCTGCAGCTGTTAACCCATCCTTCCAGAACTGGGACAAGTGGGCAGCGGATAGGAAAACACAAGGGGGCATATCCTCAGCAAGTATCAATGGTCCTAGCTTCACTGAAATCAATGGAGCTGTCCCCGGGTGGGAGCTAATATCTGAATTATTATGGGATGTTGTCTGTGTAGCTCTCCTCCATCCTTTGTTACTTGTGAGCTTTCCTATCTGCCTCTCACATTGTACAGCGCTGAGCCCAACAGGGCCCTGATCTTGACTGGGGCCTCTGGGCATTACTATAAAATATACAGTTAATGATCTGGGAGAACACATCAGCTTCTGGAGTTTGTCCCCATCTCTCTGGATACTGCTGACTTCTCCCCACCCGAGGCGACTCTTACCCTGGCTCAGATGGGCGATCAGATACTGAGGTGACAAAAGTCTTGTAATTAGAAGGAAATTTCTGAAGGACAATCCTGGTATTCGAGTAACAGCCGTGTTAGTCTGTATTCCTTTTGAAATACCTCAAATGGCCTTGGTTGATGTCTGCAAAGCGCTTTGAGAGCCGCTGTGAGACTGGAGCTATAGACTGGCATCATCCTCCTCCGCCCATGTCCCAGGTCCTCCCTCCACTCCCACCTCCTAAGTAAACCACTCATTTTGAACAACTAAAACCCAACTCAAAATCCCTGTCCCAGCTGTTCTTATTTATTACAGTAGTGCCTAGGGCCCTGATCCAGGACTGGGCTCCGTTGTGTTAGGTGCTGTATGAACTCTCATGTGGGTAGGCTGGATTTGCTAACCCCTCCACTCACTTAGGAGTTCTGGCCCCATGGCCTATTTGGTTCGCTGCTGCGGTATTCTATGTTTAATTTTTACTGGTCTCAGACCCAACACCAAGAGAGGCTTGGTTGCAGGGTGGGTCCCCATTTGGCAGAGAAGTTGCAGTTTGAATAGACCATGGAAATTAAACTCTCCTCTCAACCCTCTGAAGGCACCTCTCCAAGGCAGCACCAGGAATATGTTGCTGGGAGTATACAGGGGACACTTGGCCTGCACCTCACCTGTGTATCGGGTTGGGGCTAGCTGGAGTCCCTTTTGGCTCCTTGGGCATCGCTCCAGCACCTTCATCAATGCTAAATCCACATAAGCTTTCCTGAAGCTAGTTCCTCATGTTAATTGGTCTCCGGTCTCCCCTCTCTCTGGACAGCTGGTGTCAGCGGTTGTGGAATACGGTGGGAAGCGGGTCCGGGGCAGCGATCTCTTCAGCCCCAAGGATGCCGTCGCCATTACCAAGCAGTTCCTCAAAGGCCTGAAGGTATTAAGATCTCTGCTGTGTGTTCCCTGGCAAAGCCCAGACAAGGACAGGGGGCGTGCAAGGGACCCGAGGGGCTCTGTGTAGCGTTGCCGTGAGGCAGTCGCATGAGAGCCAGCACCATGCGACAGAGCTGTCCCTAACACAGATGGAGCGCATGCAGGTGGATGAGAGGGCGATGCCAAGGGACACCAGGCACCACCTGCAATGCACCTGTAGTCATTCCTCCTGTCGGCTTGTGTTTATTTCAGCCAGGGCTGCCCTTTACTAAGCAATCTGCAGTGGCTCTTGCCAGCTCTGGGCATGGAGCTAAGGTTGCGGGGTGGGGCCGGTGTACACCTGGTTTCCTGGCTTTCAGAGGTTGGAGTATTTGTGTGCTCAGCGCACTGCAAGGGCACAAGGCAGTTGGTCTGTACCAACAATCACTGCGTCCGCTGGATGCTGGTCGTTCTGGATCATGGTTTTGCTGGCCCGCTCTCTCCGCTTCCTGCCTTGAATTAAAAGCACTTTCTCTCTGTATCGCAGGGCGTTGAGAACGTGTATACGCAGCATCAGCCCTTCCTGCACGAGACTCTAGATCAGCTCATCAAAGGAAAACTTAAGGATGGCCAGTACCCCTACCTGGGTCCCAGCACGCTCCGGGACAGGTACGGAGGGGGCAGGCTGGGGACAGGAGACCCCCTTTGGGGTAAATAAGGGATAGTTAATACCCGTGTCCAATATGTTCAGGAAACATCATAACATTTTGTTTAATAACTATATGATGTGGAGGGGATTCCATAGCACTCGATCTTGGCCTATCGATGGTAAAAGTAAGAACAGCAGAATTAAGTCCTGGAGCGTTTCTGGAAATCTCCCCCTATATTTTTCCCTTTGTCTTCAGACAACTGCATGCATGAATCATAGAATATCAGGGTTGGAAGGGACCCCAGAAGGTCATCTAGTCCAACCCCCTGCTCGAAGCAGGACCAATTCCCAGTTAAATCATCCCAGCCAGGGCTTTGTCAAGCCTGACCTTAAAAACCTCTAAGGAAGGAGATTCCACCACCTCCCTAGGTAACGCATTCCAGTGTTTCACTTAGTGAAAAAGTTTTTTCCTAATATCCAATCTAAACCTCCCCCACTGCAACTTGAGACCATTACTCCTCGTTCTGTCATCTGCTACCATTGAGAACAGTCTAGAGCCATCCTCTTTGGAACCCCCTTTCAGGTAGTTGAAAGCAGCTATCAAATCCCCCCTCATTCTTCTCTTCTGCAGGCTAAACAATCCCAGCTCCCTCAGCCTCTCCTCATAACTCATGTGTTCCAGTCCCCTAATCATTTTTGTTGCCCTTCGCTGGACTCTCTCCAATTTATCCACATCCTTCTTGAAGTGTGGGGCCCATGGAATTGCTCTGTAGCTCTGCTTTAAGAGTATTAGCCTGTTTGTCACTTTGATTCCTTCCAGTTGCCTCAAGACAGCAGCACTCTCTAGAGGTGAAGCAAGGAACTGAAACTTGATCTCTATTTCCCAGTTCTGCTACTGGTTTGCTGTTTGACCATAGGCAAGTCGCTTAACATCTCTGTCTCAATTTGACCAAGGGCAAGTCATGCCTGACCGACCTGATTGCCTTCTATGACAAGATAACTGGATATGGAGAAAGTGGTGGACATGATGTATCTTGACTTTAGCAAAGCTTTTGATATGGTCTCCCACAGTATTCTTGCTAGCAAGTTAAAAAAGTATGGCTAACTTGCCCTCCTGAGCCGGTTGTTCTTTCTGGTGAAAACCTGACCTCGCCCAGTGTGGCTAATAAGCTGGCTAGTAGTCCTAACTGAAAAAGAATGTGGCTGCCCTTTTAGGGCTGAGCTGGTCCATTGTCAATATGGCCATTAAAGGCAGCTATAGGTTCCAATGATTTAATGACCTCTGAGAGGAAGTCATGGCCTTGTGGTTTAAGGCACAGGACTGGAAGGCCGGAGACCTGGTTTCTATTCCCAGCTCTTGGACCAGTTACTTAACCCTCTGTACCTTAGTTTCCTTATCTGTAAATCAGAGTTTCTGCTTCTGTAATATACTGGTTCAGGGTGTTCAAGCCACTTCTAATGAACAATCTGCTTAGAGGATAAGAGCCTGCCATTGCTGCAAGCTTAGAGTTATTCCTTTGGCTCCAAAGGTAGACACCTGTGCTTCTGATGCTGACTATCCTAGGTTCACTCCCTGTTGATGAGCCCCGGTGGGTTGGCACAACGAAGCGCTCGGCGACCCTCTGGGGAAGGCACTTTATATGCAGAGTGTTGCAACAATCCTCACCCCCCTCGCACACCGGATCCTGCCAACTTTTATCAGCAGCTGCCACATTTTGTGAGCTAATAATTTTCAACAAATCGGGTGGCTGTTGCAGGGCAGGCTGGGTTAAATTAAAACTGCAAACTCATTTAGAGCAGAAGGGAAGCGGACTTCAGGACTGAGGTTCAGCTACATTGAGCAAGTGGGAGGGGAGGAAGTGTGTCCAATAATGCTCGTTAATTTCTCTGGCTCTGGGATGAACACCCAGCACAGCTCTCGCTTCCTTCCTTAGCCCCATCATAGGGCTTTGCGATCCAGCTGATACAAGTGAAAACATATTTCAGAACGGAAAGGCGTCCAGATTCCACACCAGCTTGACAGCCGAGGCCATTAACCACTTTATTTCTGAGTGATAAAAGAATTATGGGCACACAAGAGATGAGTTGTTTGTCTACATGCCAGGAAATCTCTGCCTCGTGCCAGATGCTCCTTTAAAAATCCAGCAGTGGATTGTGGGGCTTGTGGAAGGGGCTGCTGGAAAGGAAAAAGCATCTGATTGTCCCAGGATGGGGATGAAGGCAGCAGAAACGCAAACTTGCTCCTAGGAATGTCAAGAAATGAAATTCTCCTCCTAGGAAATGCTCCAGCCTGGCCCTGGAGGGATTGCTCTAGGCTGAGATGGGACTTCAGTCTCCTTGGCCTCTCTGCTCAGCCTGCCAAAGGGGCCAGTTCTGTTCTCTTTGATGTGAGCATTTGCCCAGTGGCCCTGAAGTGAGACCCACCAATTCATTTCACACAGGCCACCAAACAGCAATAACCATTTCCAGACGCTTGATTGGAGCCAGCAAGGTGGGGCAAAGGGCCCCTTGAGCCAGCCAGTGCCTCTAGCTTCGTTTAACCCTCTGCCATTAAATGTGCTGGTTGCCAATGAGATGGCCCTAAAAGGGCTCATCTCCAGGGGTGCGGCATAGAGTGCAAGAATCTGCCCTTGGGGACGTCACGGTGCTAAGGGATTTCCTCAGGGAATGGGAGCAGGGTTTAATTTCCCAATGAATAAGAAGGTCAGAAATGCCTAGATCCAAAACAAAATATAGCTAAGCTGGACAAAAACCAACTTTCCATCTCTTCCCCACCCTGCACCATAGCACCAGCCTAACCCCCTAACTGACTGAGTAAACATAGGGAGTTCTTATAACTTCAGCAAAATAAACCCCAAAAGGCAACGGCAGAGATGCCAAACCATATTCTGCCCTAAGCTTTTCAGAGCAGGTCTTCCCTGGGGTTAGTACAGTGCCTAGCAAGGTGATCCCAACTGGAACCTCTGGGCGCAATATTAAATAACAGCTGCATTGTGGAGCCTCCCACAGATTGTCATGAGCCATCGGGGTCCATTGGAGGGCTATAGCACAAGGGCATGAGATTAGCTGAGTCTCACTGGACAGTTAGGTGTACCCAGAATGCCAGCATCTTGTTGCAGCCCCTTGGGATTGTTTAGAAATACAACTCTTGTCTCTCTTTATCAGCAGGAGACAGTGTAGCCTAGTCCACACAGAATTTGGCCTGTGTCTCAGGAGACCTGGGTTCTATTCCCAGCTCAGCCACTGGCCTGGTGGGTGACCTTGAGTAGGACCCATCCCCTGCCTCAGTTTCCCTATCTGTAAAAGCGCTTTGAGAACTACAGTTAGACGTGCCAGATAAAAGCTGGGGGTTATTTTCACCTTTCTTAAGTACAAAATAATTCAGTGCTTGACTGATTATTTTTGCGGTGTGGAGGGGGGGGCTGGGCAATAGATGCTGAAAGTTGGCCTAACTTGGTCTTGTACTGCTTCCAAAGAGACAGGAGTCCTCTTGGCAAAACCCACTAGCACAGCTGGCCATGTCAGCAGAAAGGCCAAGGACCAAGTGGGCAATGTAAGCCGACCTGCCGCTTGCTCCTAGATGAGGTCAGAAGGTGGCCGTGTATTTTTCCCCCAGTGCCACTGTGGCATGAGGGGCGGCAGCACTGGCTCGGGGCGGAGCGCCCCCTGGAGATGCATGCACTGCTTCCTCCTGCACCACTTGCTTGGTCTCCTGTTCCAGGCCCACCTTGCCTCATGAGGCTGGCTGAGAGCACTAGATGGTCTGGCTGCAGGCATTGATGGGGGAGAACGTACCCCAGTGAGTTTAAGGTGCTGGAGCACCGGAAATCCAGGGCTCAGTGTACAGATGGCCTGGTGGTTACGCTACTAGCCTGGGACTCAGGAGACTTGCATTCAGTTCTCTGCTCCTGTCTGACCTGGGGCAAGTCACTTAGGGTATGTCTACACTTTAAGCTGTGGGTGATTCCCAGCCCAAGGAGACATACACATGCTAGTTCTGATCGAGCTAACGCATTGAAAATAGAAGTGTCGGTGGGGTGGTGGGACAAGCTAGCCACCCCAAGTCCAGTCCCATCTGAGAGCTAGGGATGTACTTGGCCCACAAGCCCCGGCGGACCCTGCACTCAATCAGACCTAGTGCAGGAATTATAAGCACGCCTCACATTCTCTCTGACGGGGATCATAGTCCAGCTCTCCCATAGAGGATAAATATATTAGATTGTGAGGTACTTAAGTTCTAGGGTCATGGGGGGCCACAGAAGTACCTTAGATAGATTGATGGAAAATTAATCGGGCCTTAAAATCTATCCCGAAATATTCCAAAGGCACTGAGAGAGGAGCCACCTTAAACTTCACAACATTGATAATACATGTCAGGGAATCACTTAAAACCCAGCCCAGGGCAAACTGGCCTAGAGTGTGTTGCCACGTGTGGTTTCAGCGGACGGCGTTACAGTGATTGATGCGAGTTCAGCAAAAGGTCAGGATGAAACATTTGTATTTCACCATCAAAGGGAGGCAACCGCTTGAACGGCAAAGAATTTTTAAAGGCTTCTCAGTGTATGAGTCTTTCCGTAATAAATATTATGCTCTTGTGGGGGAGGAGAAGCTCCTGGTCCAAATTAGCAGCAAGGAGGGGAGGGGAATCTCTGTAAATCATCGAGCAGGGTTCCAAGCAATTCCACTTAATCTTTCGCTTCCAACTCTCCTTTTCCTGCCGTTTAAATGTCATTCTCCTCCTATTTGCCATACACGTGCAGGCCCATCGACACTACTGCGTGAGTCATGCTAGCGACAGCTCGCCAAAAGCTCATTATTTGTATTACAGTAGCTCATAGAGGGTCCAGCTGAGATCAGAGCCCCACTGTGTTAGGTGCTGTACATACATGTAGTCAGAGACGGTCAGTTCCCCAAAGGGCTCACAGTCTAAATAGACAAGATACACTCAGGCTGGGAGAAAGGAAGGATTATTATCGCTGTTTTACAGGCGGGGAACTGAGTCAGAGGGAGATGAAGTGACTTGCCTAAGATCAGAGAGAGTCTGTAGCAGGGCTGCGATCCCAAGTGTCCCAGCCCAGTACCTTACCCACAAGACCATCCTTCCTCTTAAAATGCTTGTCAGGGGCTTGATTCCACCATACTCTTGTCTGACAATGGCATTGCTATGCAGCTGTTCAGCTTACTGGGTTAGCTAGATCTGTGCTCTGGTGTGCCAGCTGGGATGGTTTCTGTGACCTGGACTCCACTCAAATGAGGATTTGCCCTGTTCAGAATAAGAATACTACCAGGTTTCCAAACATTTCTCATAAAACGGGCAAGGTCCTTCTCCACCAATGGGTGGAGACCCTCAGACAGGGGAGTACAACTAACCAATGAGACAATCTTGGTCAGTGACACTAAGCAGCGGTCTCTGCACACCAGCAGCCGAACTACTGTGAAGGTTTTAGCAGGCACCAGGGCAAAGGAGAGTTTGTAGAAGGAGGGATTTGAAGGCAGATGTTTAGGGGGAGCTCCCTCCTTGCTTGTGTGAAAATTTAACAAGTGGGCAGTGGAGGCCGGCACCAGAGGCTGATAGGAGGTGAACGTTAACAGCTCCATAGCAGATGAGATGATAGGTAGGTGAGGGTTGACTCAGCCAGGCCGGGTATTCACTTTCAATCAGCTTAGGTTGGTTGCGATAGAGAAGGGGGAGCAGTGGACGGTTTGAAAGATGGTTGACACCGTCAAAGTAATTCAGTCCTCATGACTTCTCCCAAGTTGGTATCAACTGCAGAGCTAAGCAGCCTCACTCTGATCTGCCTCTTCTGGGTCATGATGTTAAGTGTGACTAGACCTCCCCAATTAATTTGTAAGGCTGCTCGTGCTTTCACTGAAGCTACTGCAGGGGTAGCGTAGGCGGAGGAGTAATGTCAGGATGAGCTGTGTTGATACTGTTTTCATCTGCATTCTGGGTTCCTCCTTAGCTGCCTTTGCTGGGGTGGTTTTTAAAAAAAAATCTGTTGAGCACCGTTCGGAAGCGGCCAAGACCTGATTGTCTCTGGACACAGGGACAAGAACAGCCAATGCCAGACTCCTCTGTCTGGGGCTTCATCTGGGCAGCAAGCCCCCGCTGCTCCCTCCAGCAAATGTGCCCTCCTGTGCTGGAGCCGCTAGTCTGATAGTGTGTGTTCTCGGCCTCGTGCATTGGGATCAACTTCCTGCACAGCAACGTAGCCCTGACTTCTAGGGCAGGCTCGCTGCCTGCCTGGGGCTGCTGTACCTCCTGGGATCTGCAGATCTCAAAGCACTTTATGGTGGTGATACATGAAGCCTTGAAAACAAGGGTGACCATGTGCTATGATGCCAAGATTGAGGCCGGGCATTCTGAAGGAGCCAAAAGGAGGTATTTGGGGACGTAAATCCCTTAGGCCTTGTGAGCCTGAGCTGCTTGGAGACCGACCCAGTGGATGAAGTGGGGTTGGGTGGAGGTTGTAACTAAGTGACTCCCTGTGCTAAATTGCTTGTTTTATTTGCCTGTTGCTTTACTGATCCAGTTACAGTCACTAGTTCAATTTAACAGCTGTAATTGGCTGGTTGGGATTTGTGAGACATAACCACTGTGGCCCCCATAGCAGATCGGTATTATACCCACTTCCCAATGGAGCAAACAACACTTGCCCTGGAGAGACACAGGGAGTCGCCAGCAGACCTGGGAATAAAACCCTGAAGTCCTGACTCCCAGCTGTGTGCTGTGTCCTCTAACCGCACGTCTGAACATGCAGTCGCTGTATATAACCTGCTTATCTTAAGGCTGCCATACAGAAGGTTTCACAGCTTGCTTTTGTTCAAGGGACTCTGTAACTCTTCGGGGAGCGATCACTGCACAGAATCCTAGCTCACTGGGAATGTTGTGAACGCAACGTACGCTGTGCTGCTGAAATCCTGATAGTTCTCCCACCATATAACTACTCCGGACTGATGGCCCAAAACATCTGCATGATAAATCGCACCATTGTATCTGCAGAGCTCAAGTGTGGAACGGCTAGGCTGGCGTGTTCATGTACCTTTTTAGGCCTTTTCTACAAGGGACGCCTTTCTGATAAAAACCCTGTCCTTTCGTGAAAGCTACACAGCTGAAGCTAAGCCACTATCCGCTGTTCCAAAGAACAGCAAGAGGAGATTATACACTGACTGCAGATGAAACTTGTGTTGAAGTCCATTGAATGCCTCAGGAAGCAATTTCTTCGTTTAACGTAACTCTGAGAACCATGTTTTTCCAAGTGCCCTGTGATATTAGGCACCTAAAGTTTTGGCACCCAGGATCTGATTTTCAGATGGGCCAAGTACCTGCAGCTTCCAAGAACTTCCAAAATCTGGCTTGAGGTGCCAGATTCTGGGCACCCTATACTAGAAACTACTTTCTGACAGTTTTGGGCCTTGCTTCTGATCAGGAGCTTGCGTGGACCACGCAGACTAATTGCTGATTTGTTGCAGCAAGCAGCTCTAGTCTAGGAGAATACCTGGCTGGAGAACAGAGATCAGGCTTGAGGGCTTAGGGAGCACAGCAGCAAGGTAACCAGGAGGTTGTGTCACAATTTAGCTGCCCTGTAGAGAGAAGCTTTCGGACTCAGTAATGTACGTTATTGGAGTCACCTGAGAGGATGCACAGCACCGTATCCTGTGGAACCCCTACAGTGCACTCCAGGGTTCACAGATCAAAGGTGCCTCATGAGCCAGAACCAACTTCTTGTACCTCTGGGCCAGCTGGGTGACTTGGGGGGTGAGAAATGGGGTTGGGGGTGTGAGGAGGGAGAGATCAAAGTGCCGGCTTTTTTGGGGAAGCAAAATATTCAGGGCCACGTGTCTCTCTGCATGTACCGAGGTGAAAGCACCCTAGCCCTGCAACTTCCCTGCAAAATCCTGTGCTCCTAAACTCCTTAGGGATTATAATCTCAGAGGTGAACTAGGCATAATCCCACCTATTCCGTAATGAGCCAGAAAGACTGCAGCTGATTTGAGCCAAGACGGCTGCAACGCTGTCGATGCCCTTATTTGACTCCTAAATTGATCTTAATTTAACAGCCCCAGCAGGGTTGTGCTCGTGCATTAAACATTGGTGGATGTGTCATGGTGGCGCTCAGTTGGAACACAGACGCTGCCTGCTCCTGCCTTTCAGAACTGTTCACACCTTGTGTAAGTGTTTAGCAAGGTACAAGTGTTTAAATGCCACATGATGTGCTATTGCATTATTGCCCCCTCAGGGCCCTGTACGTCACAGAAATTAGATATAGGGAAAATCCACTGGCTTGCTCAATTTGTGTCCCTGGCCAGGGCAGGATTTATCCCTAGGCTGTGTTGTCTAATGCTTTGTCCTGCTCCGTTTCAAGAGCTCTCCCTTTTCATTGCAGGCCTCAAGATATTATTGTGTTTATCATTGGAGGAGCAACCTATGAAGAGGCGTTAACTGTGTATAACCTTAACCGCACCACCCCTGGGGTCCGGATCGTATTGGGAGGGACCACCATCCACAACACAAAAAGGTAACAAGGACCGGAGCCCTATCCCCTGGGTTTGAAAATGGTTTATTGTGTCTAGGTCTGTGACACAGGAGCATTTCAGGGTACCACTGAACAGTCAGATCTCTGGTCTAACCGCCCTGCCTGGTAGGTATAGCCCCAAATGCCTTGTTGGCTCTGGAAGAGATTGTCAGGCTGAAGGTTTAAGGAACTTGAAAGTCAAAGATAAAAGTTCTAGGTACAGAGAGGCATATGTGCATAGTTTCTCCTGCTTTGAATTTGCCGCCCACAGTAGTATGAATGGGAAGGTAAGGGAATGCCCGGAAATCCAGACCCCACGCCTGATTCTGCTCTCAGTCACTCTGGCGTAAATCAGCCACGAACCTGCTGAGGTCAGGTAGGTTCCACTGGTGTAAGTGAGATCGGAAGCAGGCTCTGTGCTTGCAGTAATGGCGATCTCTGTGCTGCCTGTAGATCTGCACAGTACCGACTGCTCTTCACGTCGCTCTCTTACAAAAGAAGCTGTCATTCCCAACCCACCGTGCACCTCAATATCCTCCCTTAGGAGATGGGCCATGTGTACAGCAGGCTTGATCCTGCAAGACTCTTGGGTATACTGATCCCCCTTAATTCTCTTTGATCCTATGTTACCAGTGCAGCCCCTGAAACATTCCAAGCAGCTCACTTCTTGGTGGGTTTGAGCTTGCATTGCCCCAGCAATGGAAGCAGGTGATCCAATCCTAAAATTCCCTGTTAGTTCCTCTGAACACCATCTTGCTTTCTCCAGAAAACAACTGGGACTTGTGTGATGTGATCAGATGACGAAACTTACGAGCCCAGTTTCCAAACATGGGCACCATTTCACAGGCCTAAGTGCTGATCAGAGCGTCCAAGTCAGGATTCGGTTATCCTAGTAAGGGGGAAATTAGACCATACATCTGTACCACCTCCTGCCAGAGGGTGGGGGAACAGGCGGGAGTATCTCCTCCTCTCCCGTGCCAGCTGCTAGCTAAGCAGAGAACCAAGAATTCTTTCAATTCTTCCCCCACATCCTTCCAAATATCCCATTCTCTCCCCTTTCATAATTAAGTCTCCTGGCCGGTAGCCAATCAGTTGAGGGGGAACAGGAGGGTAAAGTTAGAAGGAATGTGACAGGTGACCTGAATCCATCCCATGTGCTCTATCAGAAAATGTGGTGAAATCTAAGAGCTGGAACAGTCCCTGGAGTTGTCCAACAGCTGCTCTGAACTTAAAGGGACCCCTCTGCCCTGTAGGGACAGACTGAGGGGAGGCTGAAACCTCATTAAACTTCAAATGCAAACTGTATCATTCTGGTGACATTACATGTAAACATTCAGGCTGCAATATTCAAAGCTGACTAAGGGCTTTGGGCAAATGGGACTTCATTAGAATGAATGGGAGTGGAGCATCCAAATCCCCTAGACAGCTTTGAAAATCTCTGCCTCCACATTCTGCAATTTCTGAGTGTTAACGTTCTCATAGACACTCTAACTGGCCTGTGTTGCACACACCCACACCCCAAGGACCCATGTCTGCTCTTGGGTCTAGCCATCCAACCCACAAGGCTGGATGGGCTGCTGAAGCCATAAATCTGTCCCAGGTTTGTTCACCAGCTGGACCAAGTTTGTGAGCCTTTATCATTGTTAGTTCTATTCTGGTAGTGCCTAGATCAGGGCTCCATTGTGCTGGACTCTGTGCAAACACATAGGACGAAACAGTCCCCATCCAGAAGAACTTGCAGTCTGGGAAAATAAATGACATCAAAGCATGTGGAGGGATGCATTTGGGTACATTCAATCTATTATCTACACACACACACTTGCAATTTTAGCCCAATAAATATTTGCTACTATACCTATTATGCTGGACTTTTAAATGCCTTATTTCTGCACCTCCATCCTAATTCCATCTCCCACAAGATATATTTAGGTTGCATAGCTGCTTGCACAGCAATCATTTGTATCGTATTGCATGATCCAGTGGCTTTCACCCCCACTCCCACCAAACATATTTTTTTACATATGTGCAGCAGTGTCCACTCTGAAATCTGTTAGTTTTTCCTTCAGTTAATAAAGCCCTCGAATTGGACACCAGTCCAGATGCAAGTGGCTCTTATGAACTGGGTTACAAAGGCAAGTCTGTATTAGCCCACATTTTGACCAAATCCTCCCCAAACTAGCTAGCTTTCCATTCGCACCCCGCCCCGCTCCATGGTTAGCCTTGGAGCTAAACTGCGTTGCTAGAAACGGAAAGATAAAGTACTTTGCAGTCATGCTCACTGCTCCTTGTCCAATAGGCCCTCCGGAAAAAGAGAGTTGCTAAAATGTCATCTTGGAAAGATGCACCCAGCCTGTAAAAATGCAACTATGATGAAAACATCTGGCTTCATTGCTCCTGAATCACTTTGAAAACCAGTTTCCTGGTGTTCCATTTACTCTAATTCCCAGCAAACAGCCGAACGTACATTCCCTCCCAAATGCAAGAGCTTGTATAAACCAAGAAATCCCAGGGTGTGGCGCAGAGGCTGACAATGCACCTGTGGTCGCTTAGATCCATTTCCAAGCTGAATGACAGCTTCCTGCAGGATTGGAAACTGGGTCAAAACCCTCCCACCTGGTGGCTATTCACCAGTGATGTTTAGAGATACTAAGTGCCGAAAGCAGACTGGGCCCCCAAATTAGAGAAACCAAGTAAAACCCAGACCCTATAGATCTCTAGTCTGGAAAAGGAGCCTGAACCCTGTAAACTGTTCTCTGCAGTGGCTTGTTTAATGTTGCAGCTAGCACAATACTACTGCATCTATAACATCGTCCATCAGGTCATTTCAGAGCACTTTACACACATCGAGGCTGTGATTCTCCCCCAAGAGCTTAAAGGAGGTAGGCACCTAACTCCCATTGGAAAATGCCAGGCTAATTAAAGCATAGCGCCTCCCAGCAGCCTTGGTTCAGGAAAGCATTTAAGCATCTGCTTAAGTTCATTCCTGTTCAGCCAAGCACTTAGTCCCATGCTTAACTTTAAATGTGTGCTGAATTCCCGTTGGCTTTGTCGGAGTTAAGCATCTACTTAGCGTGGTGCTGACCAGGGAGCCTTTCCTGAATTGGGGGGGACTCTCTGAATTAAGTAGTAACTATCCCTGCCTTACAGATGAGAAACTGAGGCACAAAGAGGCATGTGTTGCCCTAGGCCAATGGCAAGTCAGTATTAAAACCAGGAACAGAACTCCTGGTCTATGACTCTTGGAGGCCTCTGGCTAAGCTCCTCACTTTAAGAGGTTGGCCATGGCCTACATCTATGGCGGTGTCCCTGCTGCAGCCTAGGCTAGCTGCCAGAGTACAGCGCCATCTAAGAGTCTAGGGACGTACTCTGGCAGCTGGCCCCAGCTGCTCCCAGGGCTGCCGGGCCACTACATCTACTGCCCTCGCTTGAGCAGAGCTAACGCATGGACTTCTGCCCAAGCTGGAATTATGCCCCCCATCTACAGAGTACGCATACCCCAGGCTGTACTGTCAGACCTTGGTAGCATTAAGATGACACATAGGTGCCAACCCAGAATCAGCATTTTTCAGAGGCCCAGCAGGGCTGTCTGCCAAGTGCCATCGTTGCTGTTGATCTAAGCTCTTCCCAGGGCGCATGGGGAGAAAGGGGCAGCAGATGCAGTTACCAGAGAAGACTGGGGGGGGGGGGCGGTGGCATCTATTTCAGAGACATGAAACTTTAGCCTTTCCAGCTAGTGACTTAGTCCTGGCACATCCCTCACTGCACATCATCCAAAGGCAGATTCCCCTCACTGCTGGTGTACTTGGCCATGTGCCGCCTACAATTGAATCCCTCTTTTCTAATGACCCTGGAACAGAAGCTGTGCGAAGGGTTGGAGGAGGCTGGAGGGTGCTCCCCAGCTTGAGGGCCAAGAGGTTTGTTTTGGAGAACCTGCATAAACTGGACGATCGCACAGCACAGTTAAAAGGACACTGTCTATCTAAGGTCCTGGTCTGGCCCTGTCACCATTGTACCTGAGCACCTCCCCATCTTTCATTTATTTATCCTGTGCACCCCTGTGAGGCAGGACAGTGCTGTTATCCCCATTGTACAGATGGGAAACTGAGGCACTGAGAGGTTAAGAGGCTTGCCCAAGGTCATCCGGGAAGTCTGTGGCACAGCTGGGAATTGACCAGAATTTCCCTCCTAACCACTGGACCATCCTTCCTGTCATGCCTCCACTTGCAGGTGATGGGTCCAAAACATGATCCCAGGATGACTGAGTTCTCCCCTCCCCCACTGGCAACTTGGCTACAATCCATGGTGCACTTTAGAACACGGGAATATGTTTTGGACCCGTCACTCTTGAGAGCCCTTTGAATTTTAGATTCTTCGTTCTTGTACCACTATTGCTTTGCACTTGCACAGTGCCATTCAGCCAGCATGCTCAAAGCACACTGCAAGTATTTGGTTTTGTAGGACCTGCCTCGAGGTCCTGTCCCCTCTTCCATTTGAATCCCGTACCAGACAGCTCTTAATCGCTGTTTCTGAAACTGTCCTGAAAATATGATGTTACGTTTGCAGCTAATCCATGTTTAGATGCACCCGTTGCTGACACCTGTTGTCAGCAAGAGGTAATTTTGCTGGTAGAGACCAGGTTCAAGTGTTGAACAGCTCTAAGGGCGCCATAATCCTGGAACCCCCAATTTGTGTCACTTGAAATTTTGGGAGAAGCTTCTGCCTCATCCCCAGGTCCAGTCTACCCGTTTTGAGACTGATCAGATGTTTTGGTGAATGGTAAAATTAGGCTTATAACGGAAGCCCCATTGCAAATCTTGATGGCTTGACAGCCTTTGCGCCGTAACGAAACACGGAGCAACGGCAGAAGGTAACCGATAGCAGAGATCTCCTGACAGGTATAACTTTCACCCAGTATTGAAGGCTGAAACCTGCCTTGAAAGAGGATCTGTGTACTGAACTGAACTACGTGTCCTGTAAGACACTTGGAGGCCACGCGTATTGGAAGGGCTCTGCAAAGAAATTGTAGTACCATTAACACGCTCCACTGAACAGCTCTGCATCTGGATTTTCATGGCAGTACTCAGCTGCAATATTCTGCTCTCCTTTTACGTCGTCTCTTCCACTGACATGGGAGTAAGAGGTCTTTATTTTTCAGAAGAGCGCGATATTAAGATCAGTCAGCGTGAGATGAATTTTGCCTCGTATACCAGCTTGTGCCCACTGTTAAGAGCTGATGTAAAGAGCTGCACAATGGAAGCAATTTGTAATGTAAAACAAATGTGTAGTGTATTGGTCCTATAAAGCCCAGAAACTATGCTAGACATTCTTGAGCACCCTCTACTGCACCTTGAAGTCTTTAAACCATAATTTGAGGGCTTCAATAGCTCAGACATAGGTGAGAGGTTTATTGCAGGAGTGGGTGGGTGAGATTCTGTGGCCTGCATTGTGCAGGAGGTCAGACTAGATGATCATAATGGTCCCTTCTGACCTTAATATCTATGAATCTATGAATCTATGAATCTCCTAGCTGTGTCCCTAGAGCAGAGGGGAGGCAGGGCTCTTCGACCATGTGTTCCTGTCTGTTTGGTGGTGGGCTTAAAGTTTGACTGGCTCAGCAAAGGAACTTCTCCAGATGTTTCCTCCAGAGGCTCTTTACTATCTCCCTTCTAGCAATTTAGGAAGGACGGGGTGGCTGTGACCCCAGACCCTACCCCACCGGAGACCGTAACCCTAAGTCGAGAACCGCTGACCTACTTTGGTTTTGAAAATTTCACCCTTCATTTTTGGTATTCACTGCATGATTCTGCATCTGTGGGTTGGGGAGGAGAGAGAGAGAGAGAGAGAGAGAGAATGTGTGTGTGTGATGATACACACATAGGCAGGGTCCCTGGTTGTGAGGATAAGGAGCTTCTGTTTGATACAGATCAAAGTCAGCCAAGGGCTTGGAGGACTGGGGTGATGTGGTTGGGATAGAGAGGACTTTGGCAGCAGTGTATTGATTAGGCTGGAGGAGGGCAGAAGAGGTTGCATGGTCCAATGGATAAGGCACTGGACTGGGAATCAGGAGAGATGGGTTCCATTCCCACCTCTGCCACTGATCTGTTGTGTGACCTTGGGCAAATCATTTGCCCTGTCTGTGCCTAAGTTTCCTTTCCCACCCTCTGTCTGTTTAGAGTATTTCTACATGACACAAGCTGCCCAGAACCCAGAGTTTGTACTTGTATTGCTAGCCTATGCTGCAGCTGTTCCACTGCATCTAAACTGCTTTTTTGCAGGTGTGTTGGTGCAGGTCTGGCTACCTGTGCCGCAGACACACCCTTAGATTGGAAGGGTGGGGACGGTCTCCGATTTTTATGTCTGTGCCTTGCTCAGTGGGGTCCCAGTTCTGGTTGGGACTTCTAGGCACTAGCGTGATGCAGTTAATCATGGAGCAGTCTTGCTAAGAGATGACCTATATTAGCCATAGCGATGGTGTTAGAATTACCAGGGCCCTGTGAGGAAGGTAAACCATAGAACTTAGAGATGGAAAAGCTTATCTTAGGGATTTATTCCACTGCCCATCACCATAGTATTTGAGCACACTCCATACCTGGGTGTCCCCAGGGTGCACGCCCGATACTAAACTGATCTAGCACTTGGCCTTAGCTGAAGGTTCAAGAAGAAGGAATCTGTCAATGAAAATGACACACCGGGATATAGACAGTGGTTCTTTGCTCTGATCACCCGAGAGGATGTCAGAATGTTGATTGTTCTCGTAGCTTCTGGCAAAGAGCTGCTAGTTTTTCTAAGGTTTCAGAGTAACAGCCGTGTTAGTCTGTATTCGCAAAAAGAAAAGGAGTACTTGTGGCACCTTAGAGACTAACCAATTTATTAGAGCATGAGCTTTCGTGAGCTACAGCTCACTTCCTCAGATGCATATCGTGGAAACTGCAGCAGGCTTTATATATACACAGAGAATATGAAACAATACCTCCTCCCACCCCACTGTCCTGCTGGTAATAGCTTTTTCTAAATCAGCTGGCGCGTTGTCTTTTTGGGATGGGATCCCAGAAGCTGAGTGCTGGAGCCACCCTTTCAGGCTGGGCTTAGATTCCTGCTGTACTGAGTAACGTCAGCTAGTTAGGCCTTCTCCCCTGACCGCAGCTTGGCGTCGTCTCTGAATTATTTACAGAAAAGGTAGGATGCAGTACCTCCATTTGCATTTCAAAGAAGGAAAGAAAAAAGATGGATGTCATGTTATTGTAGGGTCCTGCCCACATGTCTCTGGATGGGGATTAGCAGGGATCCTCATCTGAAAACGACACGAATTGGAATAATTTTTGCATTTTTTCACCTACCGGGTGAGGCAAGCATCCCCGTAATGCTGATAAAATCAGTGCTTTCCATCCATAGGTCTCAAAGCATTTTCCAAAGGAAGGTCAAGTATCAGGAGCTCTAGGATATAGAGAGGGGAAAAGAGACTTGAGCAAAGTGCAGGTCTCCCGATTCCTAGTCTAGCAGTGTAGCTTCTGGACCATGCCTTTGCTGCTGCAGGCTTTGTCCAGGGAGTTAAAAGAGCCTGTGATTCTGGCCTGCAGAGCACTGGGGGACACTAGTGTCTGGGTAAAATGTCAGGGCTTTTCTTATTAAAAATCCGCACGAGACTGCTGAGGTGTGGCATACCCATGTCCTGCATGGATGGGAGAGCTGGAAGCTTACAAAGGACATGGATAAGACTCGGAGCACAATTACTCGAGACCCTGGGTAAGAGAATAATGTCTTTCTGTGGACGCATAGCTTGCCGATAGCAAAGCGACTCACTTCCGGCACTCCTACGATCGGGCAAGATCACAGGCAAATCAGGAAGAGGAGAAAAGCCAGTTACGTTGGAAATACTGTCAGATGCACTAGTCTCCAAAGGAGAGTGGATGTTTTACTACTCCTGTTCTGCAGCGAAAGAGGAAAAGAGGTGGATGACAAGCTTTGCACCGGAGCCGTGACTTGATGAAGAAAATACAGTTTTAATTAAAATCTGAGGCTTAGCTGTAAAAGTAAAGGGAAGTGGCTATGGCAACATGACCATCAAATACACAAAGGTCTGGTTTTCTACTTCTCTTGTGCCCTACAGAGTCATTCACACCTGTGCATGTTGGGTGTAAAACGAAACCAGATCAGAATAGCAGCATCCTACACCCACTCTGCACTCACTCTTCATTGGTGAAAATGATGACGCAAGGTGCAAGGCAGAGAAGGGTCCAACCCATAATGTATGAACTTCAGTGCCGTAGAAAGCTCTGACATCTTTCGCAAGCCTCTTTTCCTCTGCAGGTCTCTGGTTCAGATCCAGCCTGGATTGGTAGAGATTGAAAGTTCTCTCCCTGATGGTTCTTTGGTGTCACATAGGTGAAAGGAGCTGGTGTCTCAGACAGAGTTCTCAGGAGCCAGGCTTTCCTCTCCCAAAAAGCCAGCCGCTTCAGAGCTGGCACCAACCGGCTCCCTTCGGGTGCTCTCAGAAGATGAGGCCATGGCTGAGTGATGGAACAACGCCTGCCAGACAGGATATCGAAAAGATCAAGGAGTGACTCCATTAGAGTATAAGGACCTTCACAGGGAGAAAGTATCAGGTACTAACGGGCTCTTTAATCCAGCGGAGAAAGGCAGAGAGAGAGACCCATGGGCTGGAGCTGACACCAGACAAATTCAGATTAGAAATAAGGCACAAATCTTTATCAGCGAGGAAGAGTCACTGTTGGCACAAACTGCCAAGGAAAGCGGTGGCTTCTCCAGCTCTTGATGTCTTCAAATCAGGACTGGGTGTGTTGCTGGCAGCTGCTTTAGCCAAACCAGTTACTGGGCTCAGTCCAGGGGTAAGTGGGAAGAATTCTCTGGTCTGGTTATACAGAAGATCAGACGAGATGATGTAACGGTCCCTGTAGACCTTAGTCTATGAATTTCTGGGTAATTACAGCATGTCTGCAAGTGCCGTGGTACAGGATGAGGCCACAGAGAGCATGTCTGTAACAACGTGGGCAATGCATTGAAAGGAACTCGCTGACATGGTATCCTGTCGTTTTTTGAATTTGGCTGTGATCTCTGGTCTTATAAACCATTCAGGGTTGGGCATGGGCCAGTACTTGGATGGGAGAGCTCCAAAGGGAAAATACCACATGCTACAGGGAGAGGGGCAGGTAGCAAAGCCGGAAGTCATCTTCCCCAAGTTCGTGCTGAACCAATGTTTTCCCCCCCCCGGTGCTAGGAGAAGCTGTATGGCTGGAGGTGCCATTATTCAGATGAGGGATCAAATGCGGGGTCTGACCCCTTGAGACAATTCAGTGAATCCCAGTGTTGCAGCTAAATTTCAATTTGGCTAACACTGTATGCTCCTTCCCACCTGAAATTCCTCCTGCAATCTCTATTGGACATCATTTTTCCTCTTGCAAAGCATTTGCCGTCCGTTGAAAGCAACTGCTGCTTTCCACCCCAGAGGTGATTTGCCTTTGGACAAGAGACTCAGTAATTCCTTTAGTGCCTCACAAACCTCAGGAGCCTTTCAGACAAAAGGCACCATGGCAATGTAAGATTATTTGCTAATAGACTTTATACATTAAATATGGCAAAACCTGGTAAATTTGCTGACCCTGCAGGAACAGAACCCTAAAACCATGTCGACCTATTACACCACAACGGCTCCATTCTAAAGAGTCTGGGGGATTTGTAAATTTTCTCTTCCAGAGAAAAGGGCAAACGGTTATAATTTCAGATCCTTTTGGATTCATTGCTTTTTGTAAAAAGAAAAGGAGGACTTGTGGCACCTTAGAGACTAACCAATTTATTTGAGCATAAGCTTTCGTGAGCTACAGCTCACTTCATGCATCCGATGAGGTGAGCTGTAGCTCACGAAAGCTTATGCTCAAATAAATTGGTTAGTCTCTAAGGTGCCACAAGTCCTCCTTTTCTTTTTGCGAATACAGACGAACACGACTGTTACTCTGAAACCATTGCTTTTTGTGTAAATGTAAACAACTTACTTTACACAAAATCCCAGGATGTGAAGTTTGTAGATTTATTTATTTTTATGGCCAGAAGGGATCCTCCAATCTTTTTGTCTGACCTCCTGCGTAGCCCAGGCCAGAGACTTTCTTCCAGTTACTGTCCTGAGCCCAAATGTCAAACGAGGCAGATTTGTCATTATTAAATATTGACGGAATCAGACATGTATCGACCCCCTGGGGTTTCTTTGTGATTATCTGTGAACTGGACTAGTGGTTCTCAACCAGGGATCCAGGGGGCTGTGAGCAGGCTTCAGAGGGGCCACCAAGCAGAGCTGGTGTTAGACTTGCTGGAGCCCGGGACAGAAAGCTGAAGCCCTACTGCAAGGGGCTGAAGTCCAGGGCCTTGAGCCCCGCCACCCAGGGCTGAAGTCGAATCCTTAGCAACTTAGCTTTGTGGGGTCCTCTGTGGCGTGGGGCACTGGGCAGTTGCCCAGCTGGCTACCCACTAATGCCTGTCCTGGTTTTTATATGCAGAAAACCAGTTGTTGTGACACAGGGGGCCTTGGAGTTTTTATAGCATGTTGTGGGGGCCTCAAAGAAAAAGATTGAGAACCCTGACCTAGACAACTCCACTTTACCCCCCTCCTCACTGACTGCACATTGAGAGAAGGTTTTTAACAGTGCAGTGGGATCCAAGGAAATTTAGCAGTTTTGACAGAGCGGTTTAATACAAGGAAGCCTTCCCAGGGTTTTATTATATTTCCATCACATTCTAACTCCTCTGGTAATCCACTGGCCTCCCTGTAATGAACTCTCTGTTATTCCTTCTGGATTAGAGTGGATATCTCACAATAAACAAGGAGATTTTTATATTAATACTCTGAGCAGCCAGTGTAAGCACCTTAATTCTCTGCTTTCATTGTTCTTACCAGTCCAACTTCCACTCTCTGATCAACAGCTGTGTCTATGGGGCAGGGGAAACGATTCTGCTTTTTTGGTTGTTTTTAACTAAGCAGGAGACAAATGCGCTTTTGGAGCTGGTTGTGTTATTGTGGTTCGTATCTTTGTGATGGTGTTTGTTTAAATACCCCGTGCATTGTACAATGTATAGGCGTAAGCCTAAGGTACTGGGAGTGGATGCTTTACAGTGTGGGAGCCTTTATTGTTTTTGGCATTAAGGCCCCTTTACTCCACTTTGGCAGTGTAAAGGGGCCTTAAAGTGGGCAAAAATCTGTGTGCCACGTAAAGGAACCTTAGTGTAAATGAGCATCTGGCCGGGTGGAGCTGGGGGGGAGGGGTGTGTGTATATACACACACAACTATTCTTTGCTCACTTTGTGTATATATCCATACATGCACAGTGAGCGAAGTGTGTGTGTGTGGGGGGGGGGGCGGGGGCAGTGGAGCATGCATTCCAAGGAATTCCGTGTAAGTAAATTACACTTCAAAAATGTGACATGTTCCACTAATTGAGTCCATCCTTGCAAATGAACGAAATGCCAGTGATTCTACAAGGAACAGGGGCGTTGTTTGCTAGACTACTACCAACCTGGAGGCCCTCAGGCCTTAATGATACTGAAACTGCAGATAAAATCTTCTCACTTTAGTGGGAGTTAGGCTCCTAGAAACCTGTAAAAATCTGTCTCTCAAGGCCTGATCCAAAGCCCACTGAAATCAATAGGACCCCTATCCGCTTCAGTGAGGTTTGAATCCAGGGGCCACGGGGCCTGATCCTGCGAAGTACTGAGCACTCCAAAGAGATGCTCGGTGTTAGCAGGAATTGAAGGAGCCAGCTGCAGCACAGGATTGGGCCCTGAGTATCCCTGTATGCTGCACAGTCTGTTCGCAACAGGGCTCTTGGCAAATGTCATTTTGCAGCAGCTTTAAGATTTGCTCTGCCACCCCTGTGCGCGCCCCTGCTGGCGCAGCGTTGGGTCAGGTTCCCGCAGCACCCTGCCCTTTCTTACAGAGCACTTGCAACATTAGCCGCGTTAGCAACAGCTTCTCTGTAGAGCCTGGAGCTATTTAAGCATTCAAGTGTCCGCTTGGATTAGGCCTGAGCGCAGATAGCTAGAGCCGTGACTTAGCTCTGAATGGGGAGCTTTCCCATTTAAAATGTAACTGGGAGCCTTTCAGGACATCTGTTCCTCCATGTGACCTTCCTCCACTGGGACAGCGCATGGGCTTGGCCCAGGCTCCTTCCATTGGTAAATGACCAGCATCATACTTCTTTTGTGTGGAATTCAACACCCAGCCTGCAACGGATTTGAAATTCAAGCTTGGGCTTGACAGAATCCCCCTGCACCCCAGTGCCCTAGTCACTGGACAAAGCCTTATCTATTAAGTTCAATGAAAGCAGGCTTTTCTCAGGGGGGCGGTTTGCCCGTAGCGGTTCTGACCCCAGCAGCGGGTGCCAGTATCATTCCTCCAGAGCGAGAACCGCTCCGCAGCTCTAGTCTCAGCTGATAACTAGTAGTGCAAGGCCAGCTTCTAGGGCCAGACTCCAGCTTCTTCCAGCCCGGCGGGTTTGTCTCCATCCCTTCCTCTCGCTGCTTCGTGTGTTCCTCTCCCGAACGATCGATCGGGAGCGCTCTGTACGTATCACGGGGTGTGTCACTTGGCGGGGAGTTCCGAGTGCTGGCAGGCCTGTGTTTTTATCCTGGGATGCCCCAAAATAACAACAGCTGATTTTCATTTTTTTAATTGCCTTAATGAAGAAGAGCCCCATATTCCCATGGGAGGGGGGCATCGCTTCACAGCTGATCCACATCTTTGAGATGTGCAGATCTTACCATAGTGTCCGAGAGATGTGGACACATGCCCAGTTTATGAGAGTAACCATTGCACTAAACTCTAAGGGGTAAGTCCTGGCTTACGCAGCTACGCACAGCCAGAAAGCCATAGCAGGGAGAGGACACTAGGAGATGTCTTGTCCTGCAGAGATGCCAATGGCTGGGTCACACGAGAGCTCTGCTGTATGTTGGATCAGTGGCCGTGCACATAGATCAGCTGGGCAGGGACATAGCCACACCTAGGGGTGTGAGTTTTGCAGAAGGCTTGTTCTTTGCGGTCTAGTGTTTAGAGCAGAGGTCTGGAAGCCTAGGGGCTTGGCTCTCTTCGGGTACTCTCTGCGCACTCCTCGCTGTAGTATCTGAGGGTTATGTCGCTGCCTTATTTTGTGACCTGGCTCATGCCCATGCTCACCACCCTGGCAAGTCATAGGCACAAGCCTAAAAAGAGGGGGCCTGATTCTTGATTGCATGAAGGCCTGGTCACATCGCTCCGGTGTGAATGAGAATTCAGCCTGATGTGGGACCTTCAGACTGAGCATCAGAGCATAGCGAGGGCAGATGGTGCCGTGGTTGGAGACACGTGTTCTGATCCCTGCTCTTTCACTGACTTCCCATGTAACCTTGGATAAGTCTCTTTGTCTCTCTGTGCTCGTTTCCCCACCTGTACAAGGGGGGTAATGGCACCGCCCTGCTGCACGGTGCTGTGTGAGGATACAACCATAAAAGATTGTGAGGGGCTCAGATACTACAGTGATGGAAGGCAGATAAGCACGATCAATTGATCGATAGATTTGCAGATCCCGTTGACTTCATTGGGAGTCATGCATGCTCAGTTTCCTTCCATTTAGAAGGAACAATCAGTTGCACACACACACACACAATGGGAAATGGCTGCCTTGGAAGGAGTACTGCAGAAAGGGATCTGGGGGTCATAGTGGATCACAAGCTAAATGAGTCAACCGTGTAACGCTGTTGCGAAAAAAGTGAACATCATTCTGGGATATATTAATAGGAGTGTTGTAAGCAAGACATGAGAAGTAATTCTTCAGCTTTACTCTGCGCTGATTAGGCCTCAACTGAAGTATTGTGTCCAGTTCTCGGTGCCACATATCAGGAAGAATGTGGACAAATTGGAGGGAGTCCAGAGAAGAGCAACAAAAATTATTAAAGGTCTAGAAAACATGACCTATGAGGGAAGATTGGAAAAAACTGGGTTTGTTTAGTCTGGAAAAGAGAAGACAGAGAGGGGACATAACAGTTTTCAAGTATGTAAAAGGTTGTACGAGAAGGAAGAAAAATTGTTTTTCTTGACCTATGAGGATAGGTCAAGAAGCAATGGGCTTAAATTGCAGCAAGGGAGGTTTAGGTTGGACATTAGGAAAAACTTCCTAACTGTCAGTGTGGTGAAGCACCGGAATAAATTACCTAGGGAGGTTGTGGAATCTCCATCATTGGAGATTTTTAAGAGCAGGGTAGACAAACACCGGTCAGGGATGGTCTAGATAATACTCAGTCCTTCCATGAGTGCAGGGGATTGGACTAGATGACCTCTCGAGGTCCCTTCCAGTCCTATGATTCTAGTAGAAACCAGGCCTTTACCCTCAGTTAACTGCCTGTAAACAGAGGATCATTAACTCATCTCCCCACAAAGCTGAAAATTCATGACTGTAAAATGCTTTCAGAGCCTCTGATGGAAAACACTAGCAAGGTATAAATACCTGTTAAGGAATTTTCCGTGTCTTTATAACAATATCAGATGGGCTACCTCCCTTGTTTTTAAATTAGAGCTGGCAGATCTGCTTAAAAATACCCTTGTTACGACTTATCAAAAAGGTAAAAGGGCCTTTGTGGCCATGTTCTGTGTGTGAAGAACACCAGGCAGTGACTCACCATAAAGATAGATCTGGTGTATGAGCGATGAACTGCCACATCTGTCCACTTAATGAAATTCTTTTATAGCGGGCCTACACTGAAGATTAGGTTGAAGGCAATTTCGCTGCATCTGCCCGTTGGTGGAACCACTTGCTAAATATAAACCTCTGACTCCAGCTCCCATCTGCTTCTTTCTTTAGCATAATGAACAATAATGGAAGGGCTGAAAAGCTTGGGGTATTAATGGTAGATCCTCTTTTTATATATACACATAACTTAGTCTTTTTTTTTTTCATTTAATTTTATTTACTGTGAAGGCAAATGTCCATGCCTGGCATGGTTCCAGTCCTGAATTTCGATCTTAACAATCTTTGCAGCTGCCTGCAGGATTCAGGGCGAATCCGTCCGACAGAATAAGTCCAGAGCTGTCATGAAAATGTCTTGGGCTTTATCTACTGCTTTCCATCCTGAAGGGTTCTAAAACTGTATCTATATCATGTACGCAAGAGTCACTGAAAGGCAGCCACCTCTGGGGTGGAATGTGGCAGCTGTTTAACAGCCACCTGCAATGCTGTTCAACAGTGTTGGGCGAGGAGTGAAGAGAAGTGTGGCACACTATTGAAATGGGGGAGAAGTCAGATAGAATGGAGTTCCCTGATATGGCATTTGGCCAGGATGCTAGCGTCCTGTCTCATATAGAAATTCCCTGGGACTGTTCCCATCCATCTGTGTGCCAATGGCTTTACCTCATTTCCAAAAATCTGTACCTCGGGCTCCATAGCACCTCTTTGCTCTATGCTCAAGTGTTTGGAGTCAGCACTGACTCAAAAAAGAGCCCCCCACGACTGACTCCCCGCTCTCCCTGTCCTGCAGCACAGCACCACCTAATCCCACGCTGGGCCACTGGGGTCAGTTCTGACTGGGATGGAAGAGCGCCCCCTACTGAGTCACCTGTTCAATTCAGCCATGCCCACCTGACCAATTTCTCTGCTTGCTTGTTCTGTGCAAACCTGCCCACACCCTGCAGATCTCAGAACTTGCCTAGTACATCAGGAAGAGGAAACTGCAGCAGGGCAGTTAAAACCCTGGTCTCTCATCACAGTTCCTTCCCCGTCCCTTTCCTTGGGCTGCGGGTGGAGAGAGCAATTTTCCCCCCCTTTATTCACAGTGAGGGTTGATCCTTTGCTAGGGAGCCATAAGACCGTTTTTCAGCACTGGAGAGTTGTGTGCTTTTGACTGGTAGAGTTTCAGGGCTGCTGGAGGTGCGGGGAAAGACTAAATAGGTGGCTAAAAAGAGGAGAAAGAGACTGGTAGGAACATCCGGCTTTGGAGCCAACAGGTCCAGGGCGCAGGTTAAGCACAATCCTGCAGCGACTAATCCCAGGGAATGTACAGGGTGACCCATTTACCCAGTTACAGGATTAGCCCTGTTGTTTTCCATGTGCCACTCCCCAGCCAGGGTGTCCCTAGTCAGAGCTCCAGTAGCTCGAGCTATGTGGATACCAGAAGTATTTGGTGCTAAATGTGGTTTTAACATGCAGCTAGAGGCTGGTTATCCATGCTAGCTAACATGGATGTAGGAGTAAGTCCGTGGCTAGGGGCACGTGAACTGGGCAAATCTTTTCCCAGCTCTCTGCTCCCTGATCTTTACCAGGCTTCTGATCTTTATAGATACAGGGCCTGCTTCTCAGTCACTTTGTTCCTGTATCTGGGGCTTCCCGACTTCTTTGTGCTCCTTGTATTCTTGGTCTGGGCAGAGGCCTACCTGGCCCCCAGTATAAATTGGAGTATGAGTTAGAGCAACATCAAGGCTGCTCCAAGTTGCTCTCTGATTCCTGGGGCCCCCGTGGAAGTAGAGAATAGCTACAGCACACTGCATAGTAGCTGTGCCCCGATCCACTCTCTGTTCTGGGGGCTGGGAGCAGGACCCTCATCAGCTCCACTCTAATTGGAGGGCCCCTCCATGGGGAGATTTTCAAGGGGCCAGTTCTGGCATGAAGGCGCGTTAGCATAGCTGTGAATCCAGCCTCCTGGAGATAAAGTTAACGAGTAAGAGTCCCCTTTAAAATGAAAAGCAAGTCAGTCCCTGTGGCGCTGTTATGGATTCCATCTGCTGCCTTTAGAACCTAAAAATAAAACCAGGAGGCGGAACTTGACAGCTGTCTTCAAAGAACCGAGCGGCCACCACGTGCGCGGGTCCGGCTCTCCTTGCCGTCAGTCGGGACTTCACCTGTGCCAGAATGCAGGGCTTAATTCACATCTGGTTCGGTGCTTGCTTTCAAAGCCTCATGATTCACCACCTTGGCAGGCAGCCCTGGATTCTGACGATCTATTTTGGGGGAATAACATTTCCACAGAAATTTTTGTTGTGTTTTGCAGTGTCACCTGTTTTTTTTAAAAGTAACTTGATCAGCACATTGAGGGAATGAATCAATCCAGAGCCTGGTAACCGTGTAGAACATTGCATGCGTAACCATCATCCATGCAACCCAGGTCCTGATTAGATCTTACAGGGGGGGCGTCCCTTTCGTTTTCAAAACTCTTGAGCTGCTTCACAAAGGCTGTGCTGGGCCAGATCCCCAGCTGGTGTAAATGGGCATTGCTTCATTGGAGTCGCTGAGGCCAGATCCCCAGCTGGTGTCAGTCAGCCCCACTCCATTGGCTTCAGTGCGGCTACACTGATCTACATCAGCTGGGCCTCTGGCCCCATCTCTGCTCATGCAGACATAGAGGGCTGAAGGTATGTGTGTTCCTGGCTCAGCACTTCAACCCAATCATGTGATTCTTCTCCTGCCTCACCTACTTTGGGGGCAGTGTTGTCTCAAGATTAGAGCAAGGCACTTGGGAGGCGGGACTCCTGGGTGCTAATTAAACCTCTGCTACTGCCTGCCGTGTGACCTTGGGCAAGTTACTTCTCGGAGTAGCTCAGGTTTCTCCAGTGTAGGCCGCAGCAATGAAAGCCAGTTGACCGTGAGGTGGCGAGTCTGAATGAATTGTCTGTATGGGGCTTTGAGATGCCTGGCTGGAAGGTGCTGTGTGAACAAAGTTAAGTTGCTTGCTTGCTTGCCGCAGTGTTCACGGCTGGTGGGTATTCTCTTTCCTTTGCCATTCCATGGCCGGTAACAGCTGGGATCCCACCAGCAGCAGAGTGTTTTTGCATAAGATTCATAACACATCTGCCCTGCAGTTCACACCTGTAAAGTGTGTGTGTGTGGGGGGGGGGTTCCAGAGAGAGCGTAAAAGGGGGCTCTTGGCACTAGACTAGGCCTCAGGAGATCTGACTTCAGTTCTGGGCTCTGCCACAGACTCCCTGTGACCTTGGCCAAGTCACTTCCCCTCTCTGTGCCTCCATTCCCCATCTGTACAATGGGGAGAACGCTCCTTCCCTGCCTCATAAGGAGGCTGGGAGGATAGTCATGAATCCAGATGCAACGCTGTGCTATAGTTATTTATATTGTTGTAGTGTCAAGAGACCCCCACTGAGACCAGGGCCACATTGGGCCAGGTGCTGCACAGACACAGGCCCTGCTTCAAAGGGATGGTAACAAAAGATGGGTGGGGAAACTGAGGCACAGAGTAGGGGCATGACTTGCCCAAGGTCATCCAGCAGCTTAGTGGCCGAGCTGGGAACATAACCCAGGCCTGCTGGGACGGGGGGCAGGGATGCCTGCTTCTTTAATTATGATGGGCTGGGTTAAGTGGAAGCAATATGCAGGTCTCCTGAGGCCTGGTCCAGTGCCCTCCCCACTGGACCACAAGGCCTCTAGATACTGCAGGAGCCAGTAAAAAGCCTACAATGAATCAAAAACAACACAAGTGGCTTTAGCCCATTATCCTTTGGGAGTTTGTTTTTCCTGAAGGGATTGAATTAAAGCCCCAACCCTTAAACCACTTTGAGATATATTTAAACCAATGTGTTCCCAAGGTTTAGCCTCTCGCTCGCGTCCGCTAGTCCGGATTAAGCTTCCCTGTGATTTGTGACGGGTCAGGCTGTCTGGCTGGGTCCTTAATGCAGATAGTCCCTGTTTGGCTCTAACACATCCCTGCTTCTCCTGCTAACACGCCCACACCCCCAACACACCCCGTGCAACATCCTCTTTGACCTATTGCTCTCTCCCAGCTGCTAAGTGACTCCATATTCCCAACAGGAGCAAACCTTTTCACTGAAAGCAGGGGCACGTTTCCGGGTGTGGATAATCTCAGCCTCTTCAGACCGTCTGATCAGAGGGGGTGAAATTGCCAAGACCTCGAAGCAGCAAGCATTAGTCAGGGGCAAGAGTAGACCCCAGGAGTCCTGAACTCACGTGCTCGGGGGGAGCTCCCGTCTCCCCAGAAGATTATTACACTAACACACTGCCCCAGCCTTTGCTTTGCAAGCTCCTTTCCCAGAGACTGCCAGGAGGTGCGGGGGAGTGTGGGGGTGGTCTGCAAACCCGGTGTGTTTCACAGGAGCTGGCTTCTGGCAGGTAAATTCTCCAAGGGTCACTGATTTGCAGACTCTGCTCCATGTAAATTCTTATACCGTCATCCTAGTATCTGGGCATGCAGTAATGAGGGTGCGCTCCCTAAGCCTTTTGTTTGGCAGGGTTTGGGGAAAGGCTGAAGGCTGTGTTTGGGTGGGGAGGTGGAAAGGGTTTTGATTTATGGCCAGGTTTGTTAATTACTCCTCTGCATGTGATCACTTAATGAGCCTGGCGTAATGGTCCTGGATTCTGGAGGCACTCAGGTACCTGCTGACGTCTCATTGGCTTCACTGGCTGTTCAGCACATGCTTAAAGTTAAGTGTGTACTTTAAGTCTGGAGTTTTTTAACATTGCCTAAGAGATTTAGGCACTCAGCTGCCCTTGGAATCTAAATTCCCTTACGCTCCCCTGCCAATCCCATCTGTACATGCTTTGCTGACTAGGGATAAATTTAAGCACATGCTTAAACCCTTTGCTAAATTGGGGTTTTCTTTATAATGGGACTTGCAGCTGAATTAATTGCCAGCTTGCCCAAGGAGTCTGGATGCGATTTAAATCTAAACCAGTGATCTCTCAATTGAATGCATAGACTTGTGAATGCCTGGGAAGTAAAGAGACCCTTGCATTGTGTCGAAGTCCGGCCGAGTGGCTGGCAAGTGAGCTGAGGAGCAGTGGCCCAGCCAGCCAGAGGGACTGCCTTGCAGGAACCCTGCCAACCCCTAGCGTGAAATGTCAAGGAAGCATTAGCCGGAGGTTACAACCCTCGCCTCTTCCTGCTCCATCAGTGGCTCGGGAAAAGCCAGAGCGAGCGGCTTCCTGGCTTTGTGAGTGAGTGGATGCTGGCAAGGAAGAGCAGGGGCAGAGCCGGGGAGATGAGTAAATGCTGCCCTGATCAGGCGGAGTTGTGGTTCATTGCCTGGGGAAGGAGAGAGACCTGAGCCCTGCTCTGGGAGGAGGAGGTGGGCCCTGCTGCTTTAATTCTGAATGGCTGTGCTGAGTGAAAGCATCAGGCGGTTTTGCTCTGCAGGCTGGCTGTCAGTCCCCAGGCCTGGCATGGTACTTGGTGTACGCAAGCAGGTGGGTGGGGCGTGCACCCTCACCTCCACTCTGCCCTTCAGTGTCTCCGGGGTTAAATCCCCAAGGCACATTATAGGAATCCTTATTGCTGGGGAGAGGGAAGAAAGCTCCTATGATCTTACCCTGCATAACTCCTCTCTGACACCCCCAGAAATCCTAGAGCCAAACCTGTGTCCCCGCAGGCCCCGCACGAGTAGCAAGCCCAGACCTGGGTGCACTCTGCAGTGAAGATGACAAGCCTTGAGCATCTGTCAACACCCACCCCTTCTCCCCCATCCGCCCGCTGACCCAGCTCATCTATGCCTCCCTCTTGGAGAGGAAGCGGCACGTCTGAAGGAAACCTGCTAGTGAGGTGGGGCATTGTCTGGGGGACTGAGCTTGACAGTAGGAGGCTGGGACTCCTGGCTTCTATCCCTTGTTCTGCTGCAGACTCCCTTGGGCAGGTCATGGCGCCTCTCTGTGCCTCAGTTTCTCCAGATGCAAGGTGGGGACATCCTGGGGTACTGAGAGCAGGCACAGAGCTCAGAGCTTGCAGAGCACCCGTTGCCTGCATGGAAGGCTCAAAACCAGGTGCTGTCTGCCTGAAGAATGAAACACTGGCTCTGGGCTCCGCTAACTTTTGATTCTCTGCTTGGCAGCTTCCTCGAGGAAATTTCAGCTTCCGGGTTCCGCGGCCGGGGCGCCGAGAGCTCTCAAGTTACAGTGAGAGCGAGCAGCAGGCGGTGAACACTGGGGGACGCCACCGCTTCCCATCTGGAGCTCCTACAGACTGACCAGACGGCGTCGAAGCAGCGCCGGGCACTCCCGCGGTCCATCTTGCCATCCTGCTGCTAAGCAACACACAAGCTGGCCTCTGCCTCAACATGCCAGGCCGGGCCCGAAATCCCAGCATCCTTGGCGTTACCTTCCTGCATGGCTCTTTAATGGGACGCAGCAGAAGAACTGCAGGGAGGTGGCGGAATCACAGATCCTGGGAAAACGTTACCTTTGGGTGCCCGGCGCCTTTGAAAATCCAGCTATTTCTGTGTCTCTTCATAACCACAACTGGCCTGCCCAGAATCTCCAGTTGCCTGCGTGTGTTGATCCCTCCAAGGTAAAGGCTGGATGGGCTCTCGCAGCCTCTGGCTCTATTTGTTTAATTGTCTGCAGCCCAGCTCCTCACCGATAACTTTCAGGGTCTAGGCCTATATGTTTGGAAGTTCATTAAACATCCCACTCTGACCAACTCTTATATTTTAAATGATTCCAGATATTTGTCCCCCTCCTTTTTATAATGTCCATGAAACTAGCTATATTCCTGACTGGCCCCATTCTTGAGCCCCTGCGTCCATGGGGGGACAGAGCAGCATGGGCCCCTGTACTCCTTCCCCCCTTTTCTGTTCCCGTGTTGTGATCGGGAAAAGTTCGTGTGACGCTAATAAAAATAAAATTCAGTTTTCTGGCAGAAACAACAGTTTTGGTTTTGTGATGGTTTGGGAAGAGTAGCCTGAATTATAACCCCAGGGCAGATGGCGGGGAGGAACATGCCAGAGTCCTGATCATAGGGCTGGCAGCCGGGCTATATCAAGTGCTAACTTTGGTCCTGACACATGCTCTGTGACCCCAAATGAGGAGTCACTTCTGTGCCTCGGTTTCCCCATTTGTAGAAGTGCGTGATAACTCCATTCCGGGCAGTGGATCACAGCAGCCTGACCCTGTGAGTTTGACAGTTGGGCAGTGGGGCCTATACTGGGACAGGATTTCCACCTCCCTGGTTACTCCGTGGCTTATGCCTCCAGTGCTGGAAGATGCCAAAAGCTCCATCCATTCTTCTCTGGGCTGCATTCTGCAGCCTTAGGCTGGGCTCAGGGGAAGAAACTGAACTTTGAGTGAGTTGGGAACAGAGTTCCAAGGCTCCAACTCCTTCCCCTCCAGATGCCTGGGCCAAAATCCTTAACGCTGTGAGTGCGGCAGCGTGGCTGGGGCTAGCCCATGGGATGGGAAATTGAGACCCTGGCTCCTACCTGCCTGCAGCCAGGCCTTGCAGTCCTGCCTCCTTTCATAGGAGTGAGCCTCTGAGATCCTGCTAAGTTAAATGGAGACTTTCCAGTGACCCAGCCACCGTGTGATGCCCACGGGAAGGGAGCATCCACATAGGCACTGTAGCTGCTTTGCCATGACCATCCTGCCCAGCAGAAACCTGCAATCCCTTGCCCCTTCGGGCTGTGACCTCTTTAGATCTCTTGGTCTTGAGGGGGTAGTGGGGAGGGTTGGAACATGTTAACTTCAGGCCTTGAGAGCCATGCAGGCCCCTGCTCTGGTTCCAGTACGTGGTTCCTAGAGACAGCTCCAGCTGTGAGGCTGAGATGCCAGCTCAAGCGTGTTGCATTCTGGGGAGAAGCTAATGTACCATGTCGGAACCAGAAAGGAGCCCACCGGCAGCTAGTGCCAAAGGAGATCCCATGACTATGTCCCTTGCTCTTTTATCTGCTGTCAGTTCAGGACCCTGCCCTGGCCTAGCAGAGGTTAGCTATAACCCAGCAGTGGTATCTGTTTTCCAAGGGAAGCCGTGGGATGATCAGATTTCTCCTTTGCAGCCAATGGAAGGTAGAGTCCAGCTGATGCAAGCTTGGATCTGCCCCTGTCCATAGGGGAATCCTGGGGCAGTTTGTTGGTATTCAGGTGCTGGAAATCTTTGTGCAAAGCAGTATGGGCTAGGGCTTGGAAGAGGGAACTGGAGTTCAGGACTCCCGGGTTCTGTTCCCAGCTCTAGGAAAGGAATGAGCTAGAGGCTAGAACTGGGAAGCTGGACTCCTGGAAGCTGGGGAATGGTCTAGCAGTTAGACTAGGGAAGCAGGAGTCTGGACTCCCGGGTTCTGTTCCCAGCTGTGGGAGGGGAGTGGGTTAGGGACTAGAAGTGGGAACGTGGGTTCTATTCCCAGCTCTGTTATCAAGCTGCTGCGTGACCTCAAGCATGTCTTTCTGTAGCTCACTTTCCTCACCTTGTAAAACAGAGAGAACACCTCTTAGCTACCGCATAGTGTCTGAGGAGTTATTAACATATTCTTATGGCACACCGAGGGTGTTAAGAGGGTTAACAGGGAAGTAGCAAAATTTGCAGACGACACAAAATTACTCAAGATAAGTCCAAAGCTGACTGCAGAGTTACAAAGGAATCTCAAAAAGAAAAGGAGGACTTGTGGCACCTTAGAGACTAACAAATTTATTTGAGCATAAGCTTTCGTGTAGCTCACGAAAGCTCATGCTCAAATAAATTTGTTAGTCTCTAAAGTGCCACAAGTCCTCCCTTTTTCTTTTTGCAGATACAGACTAACACGGCTGTGAAATTCTGAAACCTGTCAAAAGGAATCTCACTGAACTGGGGGACTGGGCAACAATTGGCAGATAAAATTTAGCATTGATAAATACAAAGTAACGCACATTTGGAAAACAATCCCAGCTCTCCATACAAAGTGATGGGATCTAAATGAGCAGTTCCTGCTCAAGAGGGAGATGGTGGAGTCATTATGGATACTTCCCTGAAAACATTGACTCAAATGTGCAGCAGCAGGGGGAAAAGTGAACACTGTTAGGAACCACTAGGAAAGGGATAGATAATAAGACAGAAAATATCATCATGCCACTATATAAATCCACTGTACACACATCTTGAATACCGCGTGCAGTTCTGGTCATCCCATCTCAAAAAAAAAATCTATATTAGAATTGGAAAAGGTGTGGAGAAGGGAAACAAAATGACGAGGGGGATTGGACAGCGTCCATCTGAGGAGAGATGAAAAAGACTGGGACTGTTCACCTTAGACGTGAGGTGAGTAAAAGAGGATGTGACCGGGGTCTATAAAGTCAAATCGTGTGGAGAGAAAGGGGTATTTACCCTTCACATAACACCAGAACCAGGGGTCACCTGGAAATGAAATGGATAGGCATCAGATTTAAAAACAAACATAAGGAAGTGTTTCTTCACACAATGCTCAGTCTACCTGTGGAACTTCTTGCCAGGAGATGTTGTGAAGGCCTAAAGTAATAACTGGGTCAAAAAAATAATAAGTTCCTGGAGGACAGGTCCATCAATGGCTATTAGCCAAGATGGTCAGGGATGCCATCCCATGCTCTGGGTGTCGCGAAACCTCCAACTTCCAGAAGCCTGGACTGGATGACAAGGGATGGATCACTTGATAATTGCCCTGTTCTGTTCATTCCCTCTGAAGCATCTAGCACAGGCTACTGTTAGAAGAGAGGATATCGGGCTGGATGGCTATTGGTCTGACCTGCTGTGGCCATCCTTATGGTGTTTGAATTCATAACTGTCTGATTTAATTCCCCAAAGCAAGGACATTCGGATCCCAGATGTTCTCCAACCACCATGCAGCGCCTAAGAACCTATTGGGCGTATGTATGTATGTTGTGAAACGGCTCCATGGCACACATGGGAGCAGCAGCACTGGAAAAGGTGAGAGCTCCCATAACGTCCCCCGACTGCGGGTATCCTCCCTGTTCAACTTCTGGGTTACGAGCGGTGCCTTTCTCCCCTATCACTGGTTTAGTGGCAATGGGGAACTGGCACGATCTTTATCCCCAGGCATTGTTGAGGGTATTGCCTCTAGGAAGTCTATGCTGCTTAGGTTTCAGAGTAGCAGCCGTGTTAGTCTGTATCCGCAAAAAGAAAAGGAGGACTTGTGGCACCTTAGAGACTAACCCATTTATTTGAGCATGAGCTTTCGTGAGCTACAGCTCACTTCATCGGAAGCCATTCTGCAGAGCAAGAACACCGGGTGTTACCAGCCCATGGAGCTCAAAGGCAGGGATGCCAGTGTTGTTGGATCCAGTAGCGAGACAGACCGACGTCATGAAGCAAGATGTCCTGGCTAGATTAGGTTCAGCCAGGAGGCCACAACCGGAGTGGGCAGCTCCGCTCCAGAGCAAAGAGCTGCATTACCTGAAGCGACCGCAGAGGATTTGTCGCCGGGGATTCACTGCACTGACCCTGCTGAAGCTGCAGCCAGCTACAGGCAGCTTCCTTCCCCTGCATTTGGATATGCAATCTCCTCCCCAGGGGTTGGCAACTGTCGGCTTTTGGGGGTTAAACTAACCCGTTGGGCAATCTGCCAGACCGCCCACCCCAGCCCCGTATATTTGATCCATCTCACCCCCCCCGAAGAGTAATAACAGCTCGTGGGATCAGAACTCCCCCTGCCCCCTCCCCCTTTGCACCAGCTTCGATTAGAGCTAATACATGTAAGGTGGCCTCCTTTCTGCTTGAAGTGTCATGGTAAACAATCAGCTCAATTTAATCCGAAGCAAACATGGGCCTGGGGACCAGGGGCGGGGGGGTGAGGGGGAGTATATTGTGCTTTGCATTTTGAGCAGTTTGATTCAAGCCTTGTACCTCAGGCTGTCTCACCTGGAAACCCTCCCTCCCGCCAGGGAATCCAGTCCCTTCCCCTAGGCCTCAGGCAGTCAGCCCGGTGCGCTATGGCATAGCACTCACCTGCAGGCAAAACAAATCGCTGTTCAAAACCAGGTAAACAGAAATGACATAGACAGGGCTTGTGATTTGTGCTGGGCCGGTGCCATCAGAGGCCCCTGCACAGCTGGGAGTGTAATTTCTCTTTCTAAGGACAGGATACTTTGCATTTGTCTCCAGACAGCGAGTTGTGATCTAATCCTTCCTACCCTCTTCCTCTCCCACTGAGCTCGCTTGCTGTTGTTCCTGTTAAGGAAATTGAGGCACGGGGAGAGAGCCTAGAAAGGTGTCTAGCAGCTAAACTGACTTCATGATGGGGCAAGTCCTCTCTTGGTTTGGCCAACAGACCGAGGACTGAATTGGGGACCTCCACAGCTAAAAGCATCAGCTGCTACCCCTTGAGCTGAAGCATGGAGGCTGCCTGGCTGGTACCATAACAGGCTCATCTCCCAGGCGGAGAGGGGGGACCTTGCCCGTACACACCCGTGGGTTACTCTGCATGGGCCAGCTCTAGGGTGAAGCAAGCAATTCAGTCCCCATGCCCCATTCCCTTCTAGGGCTGTTGTTGGGTCTCGGTCCATCTCCCAGCAGACAATCACCCATCAAAGCCAGGCTACTAAAAGGCACCTTTGGCCAATTCCAACCTGGTCTAGTCTACAAGCCGCTCGCTGGAGCAGAAAGACACATGTCCCAGTCCCCGTCCCAGTCCCCCTCTTTTGCAAGGATTAAGCTGATGGGAATGCGGGGGGGGGGGGAATCAATCTGTGTTGCAGCAGCTAGTAATGAAGTCGCAGAGGGACCCCCCCGCCCCTAGTCTTTAGAAAACAAAATAATAGACACCACCTGCTCCTGCCTCTTCTGGGCTTTCCTCCTGAACAATTCCCAGGCTGCTAGGTGCAGGGCTGCTCTAGCTGGGGGCTATTTACACCATGCAAACCCCCATCATTGCTCCAGAGTCAAATGGGATTCAAAAGCAATGCCATTTGCTCCAGCACTGAGCACTTTTTACGGCACGTCAACCGGAACGGGCGCAGTTCTCCACGGTGCAGGCGTTCGCAGCAGTGCACAGGCAGGCGTGCAGCATTGCGGGTTGCACTTCTGCACTCACATTGGTGTAAAACGACTGCACAACGGGCAGACCGGGCGAAAAGTCGGGCCCTCAAGGATCACACCCAGTGCGAAATAAATAAATAAAGCCCATCCAGCACAGCTAAATGTGACGACTCCGTAAGATGACCTCCTGGACCACTGGAAGTGAATGGGAGTTTTGCCATGGATTTCAAAGAGGCCAGAAATGTCACCATCAGATTTTTAAAGGCAGAAAGGACCATAGTGATCCTCTAGTCTGACCTCCTACCTCGCCCAGGCCAGAGCATCATGCTTAGTGATTCCTGCATCAAGCCCCTCGCTTCTGCTTGAGCCAGTATGTATCTTTTAGAAAGAGACACCCAGCCTTGAGCAACAGACTCTACGCAAAGGAGAATCCCCCATCTCCCTGGGTAGGTTGTTCCGATCATTAATCCCCCTCACCCCTTAAAGATTTGTCCTGCATTTCCAGCCTGAGTTTGTCTAGTTTCAATTTCCAGCCACCAGATCTCACTCTCCCTTTGTCTGCTGGATTGCAGAGCCCTCCGCTCTAAACTTCCCCCCACAAAGGTACGTACAGACCAGGATCCAATCAGTTTCAGCCTGCGGCTCAACCCCCTAGAAGCCACCTAGCTTATGGGGGAAGGCAGATGAGAAAGTCCTGGAGGGCCCTATTGGGACCGCTTTTAGGAGAATTTTGTTTTCCCTGCTGGACGGAGGAGCATGTGAGCATCTGGTGTGGGGCACCCTGAACCGAATCCCCTGCACTGAAGCACCCACTTCCTAGGGTAGTTTCTCAAGGGAAAGCTCCAGGCTGGAGGGGAACCAGTAGGGCCGTTGGTGAGAGGTGGGAAGAATGCCCGCTAGGCTGGTTCCCTTTGTCAATCCGCAGGTCCGTGGTTCGGCTGGTATTGTTCTGTGCTCGGAAAGGCAGCACAGGAGAGGATGCTCCGCCATTCAGACTCACTCCTTTCCCTGGCATGGGTGATTTAATCCTGCCACATATCTGGATTTATTGGTTCATCGCAGGCGCTTGCTGCCAAACAAGTAATTCATCCTTCCCAGCCGCAGCTGTGAGCCACGGGCGCTCATTGGGGGCTGCAGGCTGCATAATCTCTCGAGCGCCTTTCGTCTCCAACCGCTGGCTGTGTGCGGAGGACACTGCCACTGACATGATGCAGCCACCTCTGGGGTGGAATGTGGCAGCTGTTTAACACAGCAGCACTTGTGGGCAGGAAATGAAGTATATATATATAATATATATAGCATAGACCATGCTGGGGGGATGCAGGGATGGAGAACGGACAAGATTCCGCCCTGCAGGGAGCAGCAGCACAAGGCCAATGCACCACTTACGAGCCTAGTTTTGAGGACTGGCCCAGGCCCTGAGCGGCCCAGGAACCCAGCATGGGAACAACTACCTCCAGCAAAAATGCCCCAGACTCAGGGGCATAAAAGTGCTGGCTAATTCCCAGGCCCGAGTGGGAATCCTCCCACTTTGCCCCGGTGAGCAGGCAAGGCAGCTGCAGTGTGTACTCCCTTAGCTAGCTCGCACAATGGGGCGAGGGCGGCCCTGCTGCAGGAGATATCGCTGCCCCCACACGACACGGTACATTGATGGGGCCTTGCAGTTGTGTGTGTACAGGGGGACCCCAGGGCTGGACTAGCAGAGGGGCGGGATGGGGAGAGCCCAGGGCAGGGATAACGGGGTGGGGTGGGGGAGCTGTGAGTCAAGAGGCAGGGGCACCAACACAACCAGGGGAGGAGCCCAGGGCTGCAGATCAGTATTAAGGGGCACCGGCAGAGCTGGGGTGGGAGCCCTGGGCTGGGCTAGCAGGCAGGCTGTGGGTCAGCACACATGTTTTCAGAGCCTGAAGGAGCAAGCTTGCCCAGCGTCTGGCACTAGGGCTGTTAAATCAGTTTCCTAAGTGCTCGATTCACTGGCAAAATCTTTACCAGCCCCACACAGGGGAAGCCGGCTGAGCCAATGAGAGAAACGAGGAAGCCAGAGAGGACTTTCCAGACTAGGCCAGGCGAAGCCCTGCAGGGAGCAATCCCAGGAGATGGACTCAGCTCCAGGGGGTTTGTTCAGCTCCAGCCACCCCGGGGGCCAGCGGGTACAATACAAACAGCCACGTTAGCAGAGTAGAGAGAGGAGTTGGGAACAGGCTCGCTGGCGCAGTACTGCAGCCTCTGCTGGATCCCTTGACGCCACCCCCCCCCCCCCACAATAACTCTTCAAATGGTCCCCTATTCCCCCTTCCGCCACAGAGCAGCCCCCTGCCAAGCTGCAGTCGGCCCGTGGGGTAAAGCAACCGGCGTCAGCTGCAAACCCTGGATGCTCCAGCAGCTGCAGCCAGACGGCGAGTCCCCTTCTAATTAACAGCAGCTGGGGGCCTGCTGGGAAACTCACAGACTTGCGACAAAGATGCTGTGAGTTTCCAGCTCTCGGAAACGCGGCAGTCCACCGGGGTGCGGGCGGGGAGAGGAAGCCCGGCGGGCGGTGTCTCTGTGTCCCTTGTTTCCTTAATAAGGCAGCAGCCAGGGGCCTATGGAGCCTTTACGTAGCAGACGAGCGATTTATGGCCTCTCCAGCAACTGTCACTGGGCCATCTCTTTGCTGCTGCGGTGTGTACGTGACATGAGTTGTTTGGGGGCTCAGCCCCATCCCCGAGCTCCGCATTGCAACTTCCCTTCCCCCAATTAATTGGCATTAATTCGGCCCCCTCCCAGCTCTGCAGTCGGCCCTCCGGCGCCTGCATCGCCACCACTTTACTCGCCTCCTTTCCGCCTAGTCTCAGGCCGCTGAGCTACAGCCGTAGAGGAAGGTGCCCATATTGCAGACCCCTGCCCAGGGCAGCCTTTTCAATGGAGTTACTGGGGTGATGCTGGGGCTGACTCAGAGCCAGTGCATTCTTGCTACAGAAAGGTTTCCATAGGGCCCTTCGCTGTAGTATTGTTTGTTAGGGAGCGAAACCCTAGGCAATAGCCCCGTCCAACCATCCTCCCACTTTAAAGCATGAAAGAGGCAGCAAGTCAGAGGCAGAACTGGGCCTAGAACCCAGGAATCCTGACTCCCCAGCCCCTGCTTTATCCGCTCGAGCCCGGGCCCACCCAGTGTGACGCCCATAACACTTGAGCCCGCCCGTGTCCTCTCAGCCATTCTAACCACAGCTTCTGCCTTCAAAGGCCCAACCAGCCCTTGCTAACTGTCATCCCGGGGGCAGTTCCTAGACCCAGGCCTGCATCTGGAGGCTTATAAGGCTCTGTCAAACTGTGGCATTACTAGCAAAGACCGCGCGACCTCGGAAGGCGAGAGATCTGGGAACGAAAGAGTCAGATCGGGTGAACAAACTCCTAAATCCCTGCTCATTATCTCAGCGTCACCCAGAAATTCTGTGCCTGGGAAGCAGAGCGGGGGCCAGAGGACAGCAAGGTGCCACACCAGGAGCCGCCTGGGGCTTTGAACCACCAGCATTTGCCTTTTGCCATCTGAGCTTCTAAAGTTTCTCGGCTTTCGTTGCCTTGAAGTTCAGATTCAAGCTGTTTTCGTGCAGCTCGGCTGCATGCATGTGACTGTATGCACGGGTGTGAGAGGGTCTGCATGAGGCTGGGCGGGGGGGGTGCATAAACTCTTGTGACAGCAGGCACAGGGAGGGTTGTCAGATGGACCCAAAAAAAGGTGATTCGAATTCCATGCTGGAGCCAAGCACCCATCCGCCCTGCACCTGCACAGGTGCTCTGCTGCAATAGACAACAGATCTGAGTTAAACACCTGGGCTTGGCCCCCGGGGATGCAGGAGAGGGTGGGCATGGGATACCCACTTTCCAGAGCCCTCAACTCAACCCAGATCCCAGCAGGGCAGCCTGGTGAGTTGGGGGCAGTAGTGCCGCACTGCAGAGGCCCCGTCCCTGCAATCCACCAGGCAGATGCACTGGGCCTCGTGCCCTGGAAAGAGGAGCCAAGCCAAGCTTCAGCCACTACTGAGAATCTGGCCAGTGCAAGCATCATCCCAGGGCATTACTCACTGAAGCATCCTTGCTGGCCCTTTGCCTGTCCCAGGAACAGCTATGTAATCATCAGAGAGACTCTATTCACTCTGCTGGCGTGAAGCAGGGCAGCTGCTGCTGTGTTTTCATGGCTGCTGGGCGCTGGCACACAGCTTCCCAGCTCTTTTCTGTAGAAAGCCATCCAGGAGGCCGGGCCATAGGCCCAAGGGCATCCTGTGGCCCCTTCACAGCCACCCCCGGCCCCCTTCACATCATCTCCTCGTCCTGAGCCAAGTTTGCAGCACCTCCCAGTTCAGTATTTCTCTACCCCTTTCATTAAAGCATGCTGGTTGATTCTGCCTTTCAGCTCATTACATTAGACATCTCCACTCACACTGGGCCTGTGGGAGGGGGAGGAAGATGTATGGGACCTTTAGCAGATGGAAGAAGCAGGATTTCATTTAGCAGAAAACAAACCCTCCAAAACTAGTCTGTAAATTGCAGAGAAACACAGGCCTGTTTTTCATTTACACCAAGGCCCCTTTGGACCAGGTTTCGGGTTGCCAATTTTGGCTGGATGTATTCCTGGAGGTTTTATCATGTGACATAATCTTTAATTCCTGAAGACTCCGGAACAATCCTGGAGGGTTGGCAACCTAGATAGTTGGTCAATGTCTGAACCTTGAGCTGGGGCTGTGATTTCCAGCATGTAGTATGCACATACCCGTTGTGTCTTAGAGGTGTGATTATTTTTAACGGGTCTAGTTTTGCCAGTACAACCCCTCATGTGGATGCAGTTATGCGGGAGCCTTATAAGGTGCCAGAATAGCTTGTGCCCCCTCCCTGATACCTGTGTAGCTATTCCCAGAGGAGAGAGCACTGGACTAGAACTCAACAGACCTGGGTTTGGTTCCTGGCTCTGCCACCGGCCTGCTGGGTGACCTCGGGCAAGTCACTGTCCCTCTCTGTGCCTCGGTTTCCCCATCTGGACAATGGATTAATAATTCCTCCTTTGTCAGCCCGGTTGATTTAGATTGTAAACTCTTTGGGTCAAGGCCTGTCTTATTACGTGTACGTGCAATGCCTACCACAAGGGGTTCCTGGTCTTGGGTGAGGACTCTAGGTGATACTGGAAAGCAGATAACC
Organism: Lepidochelys olivacea; assembly: GCF_965140295.1. NCBI lineage: Eukaryota > Metazoa > Chordata > Testudines > Cheloniidae > Lepidochelys > Lepidochelys olivacea. The sequence continues at coordinate 6,575,271 of NC_140434.1, forward strand.
ATGTCACCAGAGTAGCCAGGCCCCAAAAGACTTTGGGTGAAATTTACCCTGTGCAGATGGGTGTGTGTGTGTCTGAATTTCACCCCTTAAGGGGGATTTCAGTAGCACAGTTGCCTTGCCCAGCTGGATATTTTCCCCATTCCCCCTTTCCCTGTGCTCCCTGCCATGCAGTGATTATCTTCAGAAGCAAGAAAATCCATATGCCCTAATTAAATTCATTTCATGTTGTAAGCAACAGCCAGTGCAGTTACACACTCGCTGTCCTGAGGCGAAATTCTGCAAAAAGGAAGAGGGGGAGAAGAAAAAAAAACCACAACAACCCCCAGAGCGTTTGTTCCTCTGATTTAGCTGCAAGAAGATATTTTGGAAACTGTTGATTATGAATCAGCGCATCATGGGGAATGAAATTGCAACATCCAAGCCCAAGTGAATGAATAGGAGGTTCAAGGACAGCAAGCCCAGAGATAATTTCTTCAGGAAGATCTCCTTTCATTCTGCCTTATGTTTTCAAGATCTTCCCCCTCCCTTCTAAACAATGCCATTTTTGTGTCTCATGTAACAAAATGCATGATTACCAATGATTTCCTACTAACCCAGCATCCCTTAAAAATAAGAGCCAATTGTGCTGCCAGACATGGCCTGGGAACTCCACTCCAGTTAGGATGCCACGCGTTCCTTTTCCCTTTTCATTGCTCTCCCCAAGGTGACTCCTTGGTAAAAATCCAAAGAGCTTGTCACCCTGGTATTATTAATACTACAGGACCCCCTGTCATGGGTCAGGCTCCCCTTGTGCTCGGTAGGGTGAGCAGATAGCAAGTGTGAAAAACCAGGACACTTTTCTTCATGGGGTGGGGGTAGAGTTGTGTATATAAGACAAAGCCCCTAATATCAGGACGGTCCTGATACCATGATGTCTGCTCACCCTAGTGCTCGGTTCTGCACGAACACAGCCACCCCCCCGCCTTGATCGTGTGTTGTCAATGCAAGGCGAGTGACCTCCGCAGTCTGAGTTCTTGGTTCCACTCAGGCCCCGCGGTGCTGCGCCGGTGACGTGGAGTGGCCTTAATGGGCATGTCTACACAGCCCGCGGCAGCAAGCCTTCGTGCCTGGATCACCCACTTGGGCTGGTGCTACAAACAGCCACGTAGAGGTTGTGGCTTGGACTTGGTCGGCCGCCTCTAGCCCTAGGCTTCAGAGCCAGAACATCTATCCAGCAATTTTCTACCGATGGAACCACTCGGGACCCGTAACATGTGACTTAAAACGGTGTCTAGGCCTTGTGCTGGCCTGGGGGAATGGATTACGGATTGTTTCAGCAACACCTAGCTGAGACTGGGTTGTGCGAGGTGCTGATGAAGGCAGTCCCTGCCCCAAAGAGCTTACAATCTACACAGACAAGACAAAGGGCACGAAGGAAAAACATAGGCACCGAGAGGGGAAATAGAGGGAGGAATAGAACCCAGGTGTCCTAGGTCCCCACTGGATCATGCTGCACCTGCAGCTTCACAGCTTAGAGGAACTTTGCATTTCAGCGCAGCTCTCTGTATAGTCTGTACCACACCTAGCAGAGTGAGGTCACAGTCCAGGATGGGGGCTCCTAGGCCCTTCCTACATACAGGTAATAAACAATAATAGTGCCACAAGTCCTCCTTTTCTTTTTGCGAGTACAGACTAACACGGCTGTTACTTTGAAACCAATAATAGTTTTGGATTCCTATAGTTTAAATATTTGTGCCTCCCTCCGCCTGGGTTATACACATGCATTTGTTCAGTCCTCTGTGTCTTAAGTCGATATTAATTTAAATGTGATTTATGGTTATGTTTCACAGCATACAGACAGAAGTTAGATATCAGATAGTTTTTCTGGAAGATTGCAACGTAACATGACTTTATTGCTTTGCTTTCAGAATGATAACAAAAGGAGAGACAAAACAGGCTGTTCCTCAAGACAGAGCAGCCCAGCTCACCCCACCTTACTACAGTCCGTCTGCGCACTGAGTGCCGTGAGGCCTAGATTGCACATGTCCATACAGAGCCCTCTAGCCTGCAAGCAGGACCAGGAAAACCCCCACACACAATGCTATTGTGTTGCAATTGCAACACAGTCCTCACTGCACCACAATTATTACTTTTTATCTTTCCTGCAACCTCAATAAAGGGAGACTGGAAATATAAATAATCCGAGAACACAATCTACACAAGAGACATGATGCTGCAGATCGAGGTAATTAGTAGCTACGATGGGGCTAAATTCTCCCATTAGATATACAGTCATGCGATGTCCGCTGATTTCCATGAGAGTTGTTTGTGCGTGTCCATGGGACAAACATATTTATCAGGGTAAAGGCTAATGCAATGGAGTAAGGGATAAGTCCACTAGCTCAGTGGTTCTCAACCTGGGGTACGCATATCCCTGGGGGTACGCAGAGGTCTTCCAGGCAGTACATCAACTCATCTAGATATTGGCCTAGTTTTACAACAAGCTACATAAAAAGTGCTAGCGAAGTCGGCACAAATAAAATTTCATACTGACATCTACTGCTCGATATACTATACACTGAAATGTAAGTACAAGATTTATATTCCAATCAATTTATTTTATAATGATATGGTAAAAATGAGAAAGTCAGCAATTTTTCAGTAATAGTATGCTGGGACACTTTTGCATTTTTGTCTGATTTTGGAAGCAAGTCGTTTTTAAGTGAGATGAAACTTGGGGTGCACAAGACAAAAGAGACTCCTGAAAGGGAGACAGGCGTCTGGAACGGTTGAGAGCCATGGCACTAGCTGGGAGGTTACTGATCACTTAAAGCAAGAGAACAGTGAGTGTGGAATGAAGTTGCATTTTCTCTGGTTCCCCTCCACTGTCACATTGACCCCCGACACATCTAGGCCTGAATTGTAAGCCCCTAAATCACTGTCGCCGTACTGGCTTCATTAGAGCTAAGCCTGTACAATCCCACCAAGACTCTGAGCCAACATTTTCTCAAAGTAGCCCAGTGGCAGCATATTCAAGCAGAGCTTTTGGCCCGACTGCGTGGCTTTCCTAAAGCGCCCCCTAGATATGCTGGCCATTCGTCCGGCTTTGAGCTGCACCGTCCTTTTTCTATGGTTTTGCCTGTCTGGTACTGAGACCAAGCCGGATGTGGTTTTGTCCGGTATCCTGGAGGGGATGGGGGAGGCCATTCTGAAGAGTGCCCCCCTTCACCTCCACCAGCATAACCTCACCTGCACTGTGCGTGCGGGGTCACACCATGCCCAGAAGTACCAGAATGTCAGGTATTCTGGGGAGGCGGATGTGGCCACTCTAGATTTATCTAAGCCAGTTACAGAGAGACTCCCTGGGGAGCTGGGGGAGGATGTTATTGCTCAGTAGAATCGTCAGGAAGTTTTTCAGGGTGGCACAAAGGGTCCTTGGCACCCGTGAGAATTCACACAGTTGTTTTTTGAACACTTGTCCCTTCTTTGGCAGTCCCGTGCCTAACCCCCCTGGGTTTGCCGTTCAGTTTCATTGTCACTACATTTCACGTTGGAAGTGGATTGAGCATTTAAGCTGCTCACACACCACAGTGGCGGTCATTGTACGAGAACCCAAATAGAACAGACTTAATTGCACTGCAGAGACGTAGCTAAAGCTTTCCCAAAGCGAGGGCCGCTTCTCTTTTAGTTCCCTTCATTGTACATTGTCGGGAGAAATTGATTACCAGCTGATTGGGGGCCATTGGAGGGGTGCTCATTGGGAGCCAGCCATTGAATAAAGTTTATTCAGAAGAAGATCAGAAGAAGCCATTGGGAGTGACCTACTGACCTTTTCTTTGATCTCTGCTAGATGAGCAGGGAGCAGTGAAGCTGGAGCCAAAGCGATAACACAAAGCATGCTGGGAGTATCAGTCCAATTTGAAATGCAACCAACAGGGGGCCCTCTCCTAGCCCCTCAGCTATCAATTGCAACCAATCTCTGCCTCCATCACTAAAAAACTCGGAGTGGCTAGTCTGTCTGTCTGTCCCAGCCCCCAGCCAGGGAAAATGACGCTACTCCCAGGTCTTCTATTTAGAAGTGCCACTGACCTAAATCTACAAAACCTGTTTCATGTCAATGATGTCAGCCTCATAGCAACACGACATGCCACAGACATGGGATTTTCAGGCACTTAAGAAAAGCACGACATGGGTCTTTTATTAAGGCCCCTTCACGCCTGGGGATCTCCTGTCCGTTTGCATATTTAAGGGCAAGGGGTTAAAGCAGCTGTGTGACTTTTAAAAAGAGCCTAAGTGACTGAGGCACCTAAATACTTTTGACAACCTAGCCCCAGGAGCCTAAGTCCCATGAACTTTCAGTGAGATGTAGGCTTCTAGAAGCAGGATCTTCACTGGTATTTAGGTGCCTTAATACACAGAGATGTGCCTTGAGAGATCTTCAAAAGCGCTGGGCACCTATCTCCCATTTGAAAACCTCACTTGGCATCTATCTGCCCCTTGAGGTGCTTAAATAACTTTAAAAATCGGCCCCACATGCCTGAGACACTTAGGAAAACGTTGCCCAAGACAAAATAAACAGAGCCAAGTATTGCTCTCAGACAAGTCAAGTTGCTGAATAACTGCATCGACTTCAAATTGACTCAGTATTTAGGCAATTGTCTTTGAGAGCAGAATTTGGCCCCTAGTTGCGTGATTCAAGGTGCATTATAAACTTATACTGCTCTGCCGGGATCCCTCCAACTGGCACTGGAATGCAGCCACTGCCAGGGTGTTCAGCAGCTCAGAACAGGAGGTGAAAAACAGCTTTTCCAATTGAAACCGCAGGAGGAATTGTAGGGAAGTAAAAGGTTGTTAACCTTGTTGGAATTGGGTGATTAACTCCCTGTCTCAAGCGATGAGGCCGGGGGATCTTTAATAACCACAAGTACCCAGGACCTTGATTTTATGTCTCCTTTGAAAGATGGAGAAGCACCAGTGCCATGACAGGATTTAAAGACATGGGATGAGCTTTTCAGAAACAAGGGGGTTTTAGACACACGACTCCCATTACAATTGGGTCTCTAAATCTACCGATCCCCATGTGCGTTCATCTGATTACAACGGAGTAGACTCACCACTGGTAGCCCCTTTTGGCAGGCCTGGTGTAGCAGGCTCTCCTCATTTGGCATCACCTGCTCCGGGCCCACGGCAGTCTGCCTCTTCTTGTGACTCGGCCCCAGACCAGGTCACATTCAGTCTCGCCCTTCCAGGGTAACAGAGAAGCCAATAAACGAAACGCAAACAAACGTAACTCTTCAAGCCAGACCCGGGCTCACTCCTCCATGGATTCTTCACCCCTTCCTGGTCTCTGCAGAGTCCTCTTCCCGTCTTGTGCAGAGCGACAGCTCCCAGGGCTTTTTCCCTGGAGGCCCGGCTCCAAATTCAACAGTCCCTCTCCCCCTTGTGTCAGGGGGTCTCTGCACCACCTTTCCCAGGGGCTGGGAGGGCAGCCCAGACAGGGACCCTGTGGTGAGCAGCGAAGGTCTCCTATTAGTAATTTGGCAGTCAGGCCTAGTGATCAGAGCAAGAGCTGGGAAGCAGATCCGATCCCAGGGCCAGAGCAAGGAAGCAGCAGCCAACCCAGGAGTCAGAGCCGGAACTGGGAATTAAGAGCCACGCTGAGGGTCAGAACCAGAGTCAAACCAGGAGCCAGCTGAGGCACAGACAGAGCAGGAGCAAGGCTGGGGAACAAGGCCTGGAACAGAGCTCGGAGTGTGGGGGGGAATATGGCTGGAGCAGCAGCAGGCAGCAACCCATTAAGCAGCCAGAGAGCTGCTGCTGGGCTAAAAGCCAGCCAGCTGCCCTTCCTGACCACTCAGTCAATCAGGGAGCCTGCTGCAGGCCAGCTGCACTCGTTGGGTTGCCAAGAGATGGACTCTGCTGCAGGCCCTGAGCCCTGACAGTTCCCTCACACTCCTCACTGCCTCCCTGGACTCCCTCCCACCTTGGCCTTCCATCAGGCCCTTTCCCGAGTCCCTTTTGGGCTTCCTGTTCCCCTGCCTCTCTCTAGGCCTTTCTTCCATGCCCTAGTACCCAGGGCAGGACTGCAGAGTCCTTCCCCCACTCTCCCTACAGCCCCCTTCTCACCTGGGCTTCAACTTCGGCAGGGCCTGGCCCACCCTCCAGATGCAACCAGGTGTGCTCATTGCTCTGTCTCCAGTTAACTCTTTCATTACCACCGGGGGTGGGGAGGGTACCTACTCCATCACAGTAAGATACGTACTGGGTCCCCTATCCCCAAGGGATCTGAGCACATATTCTAAGATCGAAGAGCACTGTCGGATAAAATCCCACCAACTCCTTTATTCAGCACGAGGCTCCAGATACTCACAGGGAGAACCCAACCTTGCCCTGTTGGATGGCTTTACCACTATACATTGTAGGACACAAAATAAGTGGCTCACCGGGACCCTGGATGGCTGAAGTTTTGGTGCTGGGCAAGCGTGTTATTTTTTTTCAATCTTGTGATTTTTAAGACAATCTCCTGATTTTGGAGGGGCCTGACTTGTGATTTTTTTTCAGGGCACAGGGCTTTAGAAGAGCAGGTGCTACCCAGGGTTCTCTGCTCTGTACCCTTCTTGCTGTCGAAAGGGAGGCGATGTGGCTAGTGCACCAGACTGGGACGCAGGAGACCTGAGTTTTATTCCCAGCTCTACCACTGGCCTGCTGGGTGACATCTGAGAAGTCACTTCCCCGCTCTGTGCCTCAGTTTCCCAATCTGTGAAATGGGGATAATAACACTCACCTGCTTTGAGAGCTAATGATTATGATTATTGTCTCTTTTACCTCACTTTCATCCCGGCACCTTTCATTTGGCTTCTGTATTTAGCTACCTCTTCATAATGGGGAAGCCACTGGTAGGTCTGTGCTAAGCCACACAGAAACCCACTCCTGCAGGAGTCAAATAGACCAGCACCTTCCATCAGCACTGGATTCACTTTGGAAAGTAAAGGTCATCATAATAATAAATATACAGTAACAGCCCATACAGAGCAATTTTCAACTGTAGAGCATAGCACTAAACATCAAAGCATTATTATCCCTATTTTACAGAAGGGGAAACTGAGGCACAGAGAGGCCAACTGACTTGCTCACGGTCACAGGTCAGCCCAGTGGAGTGGGAGAAGAACCCAGGTTCCCTCAGTCCTAGTCTAGGGGCCTAGACACTGGTGACTCATGCTATAATGCTCTATGAATGCCGATTAAAAGTATATCTAAGGCCGTACTTAATTTGCGGAAATTGCAGATCCTGCAATATTAGGCTTCCACCACATTTTTTATTTTAATTAGCTTACTTTACACAGTCCGCAATTTTGGACACATTTCGGGGTTCACAACACACCCTTTTTACCCCATTAGTACAGTAGTTCCCCATTTATCCGAGCTGACATCGGCTGGGGCCTGGGCTGTCAGCCCCACACCTTAATGACTGAAATATAATTGCAGCAAAATGTCTGCTTTTCAAAAGAAGCAGGCATAACTTAATACTTGAGCGTTTATATTGTTCCAAACAAATAGGTCTTCTTCGGCTTTTCCAAATTACCACAATTAATAAAGATCCATTATTACTTTTCTGTGATTTTCCATATCTTGTCCACGACTCAACTGCAATTATTTGACTATCATCCTGTGATTCAAGTAGGGCCTTAAGTAGATCATTATTGTTATTATTTGTTTTGTCTCACTGTATTGTAGATTGTGGTTACTGTATATGTATCATTCTACATTGTATAGTTCTAGTCATTGTGGTTATTATTTTTAGTGATTTTCAGTTGCAGTAGCACCAAGGAGCCCCAGTTACGGTGCAGGACCCCCCAGGTGCTAGGAGCTGTACAAACACAGTACTAATGGACGGTCCCTGCCCCAAAGAAGGAGCTGACAATCTGCATAGGGCTCTGTCTTAGTTAGCAGTCTGGGATGTACTTGCACATACTCTGTGTATCCCACAGCACATGAGACGGGGGCAGCGAATGGGCTAGTGCATCTGCCGGTGTCTAAGACTTGGTCTCCCCTGAAAACTTATGGCAGTGTAACTCCGTCGGTCAGGAGGGTGGAAAATCCAACGCCGTTATACCAACCTAACCCATGGTGCAGACAGAACTATGTCGGCAGGAGAGCTTCTCCTGTGGCCATAGCTGCCGCCTCTCGGGTAGGTGGTGTACCCACGCTGACGGGAGAAGTGCTCTCATCTTCACTAAGTGCTACAGCGCTGTAAATGTAAACAAACCCTAAAGTCTGGGAAAGCCTGTCACTGCACTGCGTGCCCCCCTCTGCCTTGGTTTGCTCTGCAGTAGCCTCCTTTCACGTAACTTGGCCATTCAGCCCCCCTGGTCCAGGGTTACAAAGTCCAGCAGGACCACTGTCTAAATGCCCTCTCTGGATGGTGGTCAGCCCCAGCGTGGGGCTCTCTGCCACTCTACTGCTGGCTAGCAGGGGAAGCCAGCCCCACCCCTACAGCAGGGTCCAGCCCAGGGATCCTATAACCAGCAGCCCCAGTGCCCCATCGCTGTCGCTCCTTCTACCAAGCCTCTCCATCTTCTCGTGCCTGGTTCTGGGTTTACTGTGGGAGTGTACTCTGCTCCCTGTGGCTACCGCACCCCTTTCTAGCTCCTTACCAGACACCCTAGTCCAGGGCAGGCTCTCAGGGGTGACTCTCCCCCTAGATTTCCCCTTGCCCCCTAATAAGCCCAGCCTCCCAGGGAATGCCCACAAACGTCTCCCCTCACATCTGCCTGCAGCTTCCTGTCTTTCAAATGCTGTCCCAGCCCTTCCCCAGCTGGGCTTCACTTTCAATTAACCCTGGTCTGCCCTCTCCCAAGCAATGCCCAGTAGCCTAACTGGCCACTCTGGCCCTCCTTAATCCCACCAAGGCTGGCATGGGGTGCACACCCCAGCACCGGGGGTCTCCACAGACATACCAGCTGCTGAAAAAGGGGTGAAAGACCCATCGCTCCCTCTGCAAATGGCCTTGAAATACTTTATATTCCAAGTGCTCAATGTCAATTTTTGCTTCCAGCACATAATGTATTAAGAGGATGCTAACAGCACAACAGAAGTACATCATCAGTATTCTCACAGCATTACTTCCAAAGTACTTGTGTTGAAATATACTCGGCTATCAGCAAAGGGTGGGTGTGTGCCAGACTAAAGAATCAGGTTGAACATTTCCACTGTAAGGCTATATCTATATCATCCAATCTAATCTAATCTAATCTAATCTAATCTAGCTATCTATCCCCATTAACTCTATCTATCTATCTATCTATCTATCCCCATTCACCCTATCTATCTATCTATCTATCTATCTATCTATCTATCTATCTATCTATCTATCTATCTATCTATCTATCTATCTATCTATCTATCTATCTATCCCCATTCACCCCATCTATCTATCTATCTATCTATCTATCTATCTATCTATCTATCTATCTATCTATCTATCTATCTATCCCCATTCACCCCATCTATCTATCTATCTATCTATCTATCTATCTATCTATCTATCTATCTATCTATCCCCATACACCCCATCTATCTATCTATCTATCTATCTATCTATCTATCTATCTATCTATCTATCTATCCCCATGCACCCCCTCTATCTATCTATCAACAAGGTATGTGAGCCCCAAAGGTACCACGGCACCAGTCCTGCCCTGTGATGGTTCGGGAATTATAGAACCCGGCGAAGGACCCCCCAAAATGAACAAAACACCAACCCCAGGCAAACCCCCGCCCCCACGCCAACCCCCCCTTTTCCGGGAGCGTGACAGCTAAACTCTGCATTATTGCCGCTTGAGCCCGTCTTTACCGGGCACCAGCCCTGGCGAAAAACCCCCTCTCCCGTCCCCGCTCGTGGCTGCAGCAGATCCCAGCCAGGGCTGCTCCTGGCCCACAGGCGCCGCCGCGCCCTGTGCCCGGGCAAAGCGCCTTGCTCGCCCGGGCCATCTGACAACTCCCAGCCCTGCCCAAAGCTCGCCCCGGCCCCTCCGAGCCAGCAGCGAGTCAGACACAAAGAAGAAACCCCTCTGCGGGCTGGGACTCGCCCCGTCTTCTGCCCCCGGGGACGTCACGCGCGCCTGGCTATAGATGGAGCTGTGGGGTCCGAATCAGCCCTTCCGTGCAAACCCATGTGCCTGGCCATGGAGGTGTGTGTGGGCCACAGGGGCAGGCTGCTCTGTAGTGTAACTGGAGAGCTGCTGTGATCTACAAAGGGCGAGCAGAGAGAGGGGAGGGGCCCGGTGTATCTCCCATATACCCTCCCCCCTTAACCCCCCACCCACCACCACCCAAAAACAGACACATCAACTCCAGCCTCTTTGCTGTCAGGAGCTCCGCTCTGATCCCCCCCACCCCAAACCCCTCCCCCTCTCCCCTCCAGCCTGATCACACCAAGGAATGATGAAAAAAAATAATTCTACAAAAAGGGTGAGTTGAAACGGCTTCTTCTTTGGGGTGAGGGGTTCTGGGGTATTTGGGGTGTGTGTGTGTGTTTCTTTATTGTTCTGTTGAGACTTCCTCCCACCTCTCTTTGCAAAAAGAAAACCAAACAACAACAACAAAAACCCCGACCCACCCCTTCTTTCTTTCTTTCTCTCCAGCTTCACAGTCTCTTCCTCACTTGAAATTTGCCAGGAAATCCAGTCGTGTTGTGTAGTGTAAAAAAGGATGTAGGAGCATGCGGTTTTCATTTTGAGTGCAAGGAAGGCATGAAACACACATAACAGACATTGTGTATCTCTCTGTGTCTCCTATACGGAGAGTCTCTGAGTAGCGCACCTATGGATGTATCTGTTTGCCTTTCGAGAGATGGCAAATAAAAACCTGCGCTTGCCTTTCACCACCAGGAATAAATTCTTCTTCAAAGGCTCAAATATGCAATTTGCGCTGCAGTAAAAAATCAGTTAGTTGGAATTCCTCCCTCCCCGGTAGCAAATGCATGTTGGATGAGATGGATGCAACATCACAGCCGTTCTTGTCTCATGCACAGAATGAGATATAGCTTGTGATTTTTGCTCTATGCCTTGGGTATTATTATTTTTGCTTCGTGTCTGCAGGGGGGAATCTCTGCAGAGTGAAACTGGCAAAGTACCTAAGTCTCAGCATTGGTGGAGAGTGGGCAAGGTGGGGGTGGGGGGGGGCAAACTTGGAGAAAAAGGCAGGGTGAAGGATAGGGGAATAAAACCCTCTAATAATCCCTTTTCTCTCTCTTCCTCCCCCTCCCTTTGTGTCAGGGGCCACAGGATGGAAACCAGCAATCCATGCAGCCAGAGAAGGTTGGCTGGGTTCGGAAATTTTGCGGGAAAGGCATTTTTAGGGAAATCTGGAAAAACCGTTATGTGGTTTTGAAGGGAGATCAGCTTTATATCTCAGAAAAAGAGGTAGGATTTGTTTAATATGTCTCTCCTCCCCGCTTCCCCCTGCAACCCATCCTCCCTTTGCCTTTTGAAAGCAAACTGAGCAGCCAAAGTGTTTATCCAACACCCCTTCGAAACCGGGGAGTCTCCATCCATGGTGTTTATTAACCATCATGTAATTTGCTAGCTGGAGAGTTACTATGGGGAATTCTCTTTTTGCTGTCTGGCTCTGCATTGTCAGTTCAAACAAGACCTGGGTTGGGTTTGTGTGTTGATTCTAACAACAACAACCTCCACAACGGTGCCCTGGAGTCTCCCACAGAGGACTGGCGGGGAGACATTTTCCAGCGCCGATACATGAAACGATTTGCTTGGCAAATGTTAAAGCTGTTCATCTCTCCTTTCCCCATAGTCACGTATTTCCTTATGTCTGCCCTCTGTTATCAAGTTCCACAATGGCCTGGTTTGCAGCCTCGCGCCCTGATCGTTTTCCAAATGGAAATAACAGCAGGGTTAGGATGCCAGACAGACCGATTTACAAGTTGGGGTTTTAGGTTCCAAGCCCAGTCCCTTATCGCTCAGTTGTTTTTCCAAAGGAAAGGACACAAGTAAAGTTTAACCACTGCTTTGACATTCTGTTAGTGCAGAGGGTGGACAAAGCACCCCTGTCTCAGTTCCAACGGTCTGAGGGTTTTTGGTTTAATGTATTGGATTTTATTGGATGTGGCTTTCTGAGCACAGGCATTGCAATCTGTGACTGTCCTCATCTAGCAGGGGTTGGCTCATCCCTTCCCTGTTACACAGATGTTGGGATCGGTAAATCCACCCAATTGGGGGTTTTGTTTGTTTGTCTGTTTTAAACCAGATGGATCTTTCAAAATAAAATCTTGGTGTTAATTGGTGCCATGTGTACCAGAAGCGAGGAGGGTGTCGGTGTCCGGACTGGGGTTACAGGTGTGAATGAGGATGGAGAGATAGGCCAGGATGTAGATAAACAATCAAATTCCTCGGCCAGGGGTGCTGGAACAATTTGTATAGTGGGGGTGCTGAGAGCATTGAACAAAACTGTAAACCCTGTATATGATGGAATCCACTTCAAGCCAGGGGTTCAGAAGCATCCCCTGCACACCTAGTTAGAGCACCTATGCCCTTGGCCCCATCCCGCAGCACGGTTCACACCAGCAGCCCTTACTCATGTGTGTACAGCCAAGGGAAGGTCCCACTGCCTGCATGTCAGGTAACATCGCCCAGGTTATCGATGAGAAATAACGTGGCGCAGAGGGAGAAGGATCCTTTGGCAAAGAGGCTAATGACATCATTGAGCATGGCAGAGCATGTATGGATCTGAGTTTATTGCAATGGAGAGATGATTGGAGAACTAACTGGGGGGGAGCCTGGTCTGGGCTTCCCATCTATCAGTTTTTCACAACTCACTCCAAATATGCTCTCGATGGCCACAGAAACAGGGCATGGCTGGGGCTTATTCCTTGTAAATTAGGCCTGGGAACTAGGGGATCAGCACATTAGAAATGCACAGACCAAGAGAAAATAGACAAGAGAGGTAGATTAGCTACTGTAGCAAGATATTCTAGATGGAAAGACTGATTCTGATCATATGCTATACGGACAGACAGATAGATATGCAGATATGGAGACATAGATAGATCAGTGCATTAAATGGTTGGGAGAATGTTTCCTTATTCACTGCCCAGAATGCTACCATTGCATGTTAACTGCTCTTCTGCACGAGGGCCCTGATTCAGGGAAGCACGTAACCAAACGTTTAACTTTGATCAACTTCTTCAACTCCAGTTGACTTGGATGGAATTTAAGCACATGCTTCTGTGTTTGCCTGAATCAGGGCCTAGAAGAGAAATTCACTTTGCTGCACATAAGCCAAAGGTGAGCTGTTTGCTTCACCCAGATACCGTGAGCCATCCCATCGGTGCAGGTAGGGAGGGGCTGGGAATAGCTTGTATTATTGGCAGACAATAATAACGGTAAATTTACAGTGAGCTGCAGGGATTATGCTGAAACAGGCAGGCAGATGTTTAATGGCTGCTATGATTCTCTGAGCAGATGCGGTAACATCACCGGAACTGCTAACCAATATCCTCATTTGTAGCTGTCTAAGTGGTGGAGCTGAGTTTGTGCCTTTCCAGGCAGGAGGGCAGAAAGCCATGATTCAGGGGTGAGGATGTGGAGCTGGGGTCTGCAGATGTGGTCACCCCATCTCAAAAAAGATATATTGGAATTGGAAAAGGTTCAGAAAAGGGCAACAAAAATGATGAGGGGTATGGAACGGTTTCCATAGGAGGAGAGATTAATAAGACTGGGACTTTTCAGCTTGGAAAAAAGATGGCTAAGGAGAGATATGACTGAGGTCTATTAAATCATGACTGGTGTAGAGAAAGTAGATAAGGAAGTGTTGTTTACTACTTCTCATAACACAAGAACTAGGGGTCACCAAATGAAATTAATAGGCAGCAGGTTTAAAACAAGTAAAAGGAAGTATTTCTTCGCACAACGCACAGTCAACCTGTGGAACTCCTTGCCAGAGGATGTTGTGAAGGCCAAGACCATAACAGGGTTCAAAAAAGAACTAGATAAAGTCATGGAAGATAGGTCCATCAATGGCTATTAGCCAGGACAGGCAGGAATGGTGTCCCTAGCCTCTGTTCGCCAGAAGCTGGAAATGGGCGACAGGGGATGGATCACTTGATCATTACCTGTTCTGTTCATTCCCTCTGGGGCACCTGGCACTGGCCACTGTTAGAAGACAGGATACTGGGCTAGATGGACCCTTGGTCTGACCCAGTAGGGCCATTCTTATGTTCTTATGTTGTGCAGGATCAGAAATCTCTGTAAACACCCATTTTTTCATGGTTTGTGTGTATAAAAAGATCTTCTGTACTTTCCACAGTATGCATCCGATGAAGTGAGCTGTAGCTCACGAAAGCTTATGCTCAAATAAATTGGTTAGTCTCTAAGGTGCCACAAGTACTCCTTTTCTTTTTGCGAATACAGACTAACATGGCTGTTACTCTGAAATCTGGTGAAATCCTGGCTCTTTTGAATCTAATGGCAAGCCCCCCATGGCCTTCACTGGGGCCAGGGTTTCACCCTAGCATGCTAGCCCTGGTTGGGGAGGAGGAAGCCTCTCCGGGGATGACCTATATGTAACCCATGTTGTGTAACCTTCCTGAGTCTGCAGGGAGAGAGACTGAAATAGCCAGGAGAGGCCCGAGTGCACACGCTGGGTGCTTGTGAGCTTTGCGGCAGCTGTCCTGTCTGCGAGCCCACTGTGTGGGGGAGGGATCACCCCTCCCCACACCCACAGAGTGCAATGCAGGCTGGATTTTACTCTGTGTCTAACTTCCAGGACAGGCAGAGTTCCCCTCTTCCAATTTCCCCCATCCCATGCATGCTCCTGGAGCACTGGGGGGCAAATAGATGGATCTTCTGGTTAGTGACCTACTGCCGGCTTGGTCAAGGGTTAATGTAAAGGCCCAGCCCGGCCTCTGGTACTGACACCTGAGTAGCCTGGGCCCAGGAATAGTAGCACTGCATGGGGCTGGGTTTTGAATGACTGTCACTGGAGCTACTTTCCTCTTCTTTGAGGAGCTAAGGGGCAGCCTCTAAGAAGGGCATGCGTCTCTGTGGTGTAGACAGGCCCAAGACTCTGCCCTGGGGTGCCATGCAATGGCCCTGGGCATTGCGGAGTAACGTGCGTGTCTGACTGAGAACTCGCGTGTTTGTACCCGAGTCTCAGTGATGATCACGTGAGTCTGTGCCAGCGAACGTGTACGTAGGGAGAAATAACACATCTATCCATCGCCTATCACCACAGTATTGGTGTGCCCTGAGCAGGTGTTTAAATGAGCAGTTTCTCTGCATGTGAACAGTCATGTGAGTGCCAGTTTCTAAATGAATAATGTGTATCCGTGTCAGTGACCAGGCATGTATCGAATGGTAGGGAACAACACGGCGTGTGTCACAATAAGCAATGTGTGTGAACGAACATGTGCATGGAAGACTGTGTGCATTTGGGTAATGCGCGTTAGAGAACATGTGTGTGTCTACCTGGAAGAATAACGTGTTTGTGGATATATATGTCTTAAAGGGGTAACGTCTGGCAGCATATGTCAGCATCAAAATGAATAATTTGTCTCTGTGAATGTGTGTGTGTATACATGAAGAGTGGGCACATGTGCAGGTGGGATATGTCTCTGTGAGTCTCAACATACAAATGAACATGCCTGGGGGGGAGCAATTCTCCCTCATGTGACATTCTGCGGACAAACAAGCAACATCTGTGTGTTCTGCCTGGGTGCATATGGTGCGTTCCATGTGCGTAAAACGGTCTCTCTCTGCACTTCTAAGTATGACACTCTTTTTAAACCAGATCTTGTGCAGTTTAGGATCTGACCCCGCTGTTTGCTCTCTTTTGGCCGTGGCTGGCCCTTGGATCTCTGGACATTCTAGAGAACAAATGCAAACTCACAAGAACGGATGGAAGGACATTTATAGCTAGCATTTCCTCCCGCTCCAAGCAGCAGGCCCGTAGCCAGTTCCCCATTCATCTCCTCTCTGAACCATAGGTCTTCCCCTTTGCTGGCCATCCTGTGCAAGCTAGCTTTCATGGAAACAGGTGCCCGCAGCGCCTACAAATAGGTTAATAAATCTGGGTTGGTCGAGCGGAGCAGAACGCAGCCTCTTTTGTTTTTTCACACACCAGATTACGCCCAATGGAGGAAATGGAGCCCCTGCTGTGCTTTCGTGCTGAGTTGAGATAGCTTTCCACTGACAACACTCTGCTACTAGGAAGGGGCTACAGGCAACCCCAATGAGGTGAAGGGGGACGATACAGCTGAGGAGGGATCGGAAGAGCAGGCCCCTCCAGGAGATGTGAGCGGGGATAGCTTGTGGAGGTTGCCTAGATGTTGGGGTAAAATCTCAGTCTCACTTCCCTGGGTAGTAGAGAGAGAGCATATGCTGATGGGAGTCTAGATTCCAGGGTCTGTTACAAAAAGAACAGGAGTAGTACTCCTGTTCTTTTTGCGGCAACAGGCTAACACGGCTGCTACTCTGGAAAGGTTCTGTTACAGTAACAGCTCCTCAGCCGGTGTAAATTAGCATCGCTCCATCAAAGGCAGCTATGTGGATTTGCACCAGCCGAGAACCTGGGCCTCTTGCTCTTAAATCTCATATTAACTAGGAAACAAACCTTGATGTTGCCTGTCAATTTCTGTAAAATGGGGAGAATGACACTGCCCTCCTTTTAAAGGGCTGTGAGATCTACTGAGGAAAAGTGCTGGGTAAGAACAAGGGATTATTATTTAGGGGCCCACATAGGAGATGGGCTCTTCTGAAATCCGGACCCCACTGTGGGTTGAAACCCCCAGCCATAGTGTATTGAGTTTTGTCAAGAAGAAATGTGAACAGTCTTAATGTAAGTTTGATCCCCACCCTTGTTTGGAATCTGTGCAAGACTTCTCTGACCTGCTCTGCCTCTAGTGCACCCTTTAATAAAGCCACGCACCTTTTGCTGGTTCATCGGCACACCAAATGCTAGCAGGGGCCGAAGGCTTTGTGTATCCCATTGCATCGACCTAACACACAAATCTTTAGCCGTTGCTGCAATTTGGTCCCATAAACGATGCAAAACCTTTGTTATTTTGCATTTGGTCGGTGGCCAGAAAGTTCCCAATAACAAAACACAGGCTGGTTGGAGTTGATTTCTGGTAAGCAGCAAGGCATTTTGCATTCCTTTCCCCTATCCCCCTCCCCAAACCCACATTTCTGGTAATTGTTCTGTTCTTTCTAGCACGGCTTTGTTATTGATTTACACTCGGGAATAACAGCCTGACTAACACAGCACACAGCTGGGCTCCTACCACTTCCTGCCAGGAAGCCCATGGCCATCAAAAATGGACTCTGTGCTCACAAGAAGTTAATGAGGAAGTGCTTTTCTGGTGGGCTTCCTGAAGCCGCTAATGCAAGCCTCGCCTCAGTGAGCTCGAGAGCCCTCGAAAAGTTGGCTGCACTCTCGGCTCGAGTTTGCTGCAGCCCGTCTGAACGCTGTTGAGCTGCATGTGCAGCCTGGGAGGTGTGTGTGGTGTTGTTTGCGTACGTTGTGCGTGTACAAGGTGGTGCTGCTTGTGCGTGTGTTTGGAACAGCACAGGCCACGGAGCTGGGGAGCCCCTCCGGGCCAGAGCCCGACCGCTTTGAAGCACCAGGTTGCAGCACTGCTCAGGTGTGGCCCGGCCCCATCAGGACAGTGGGGTGGCCGGGTCAAACCTGTGTGAGCGGTGGTGTGACCTGGCACATGGGGTTGCAGCTGTGCTCTTCACCTGGCACGCCCCAGCCCCCGAGGAGGAGCGTGTGTTGACTCCGCACTGCCGCTTGTGAGGAGTGGGCTTGTGGCGTGTGTTTGGGGGAATGTGCACAGTGCGTGAGCGGTGGCGTGTCTCCTCGAGCGTGGCATGAGTGTGCCCTGCCGTGTGCGTGCATGCTCACGGGCGTTGGAAGGCGTTACAGGTGGCGCTGTCGTGTGAGCATGCATGGGTGTGACAGTTCTGAACGGCCCACCTTCCACGCACCCACTTCGTCCTCTGGACCGGCGTGGCTGAGGGTAGTTAGCACGGGAGGCTGGGAACTGTTCCCTCCATCCTGGCCTATTCCTGTTTTTGCCCTCCCTTATCCAACTTCCTCCCCGCCACCTCTCCATTCTCAGAGTCTAGTCCCTTCCCCTCCATCAACCCCTCCGCTGTGCCCTCTGCAGCAGATCCCACACTCTATCCTGTCTATCCTCCCACCCTCCTGTCTTCTCCCTAGGGACAGGCCTGGAGAACCCAGGAGAAGCACTGAGATCTCAGCCTGTACTTAACCTGCTCAGCAAAGAGTTTCCTTTGGGTTTGCTACACTGGAGTCCTGTCTCTGCCCTAATGCTGCTGCTCAAAAGGTCCTCGGGGAGGAAAAACATATGGGACTTCCCCACAGAGGGGACATGCCAAGAGTGGCCCAGGGTAGACATGCATGGCAGAGCCTGGTTCGTGCCCTAAGAGACGCCTGATGGGTCACTTTAGGGTCTGATAACTCACTTTGCATCAGTCCATGTTGTGTCATGGTGGTCCCAGGCCCCAGCATTGTCTGGACAAATATCATTCTGCACAAATATCTGCACAAATGTCATTAATTTGCTGGCGGAAGGTACCGGCCCGAAGGCTGCTCTGTTCACAGCTGGTACAGCGTTAGAGGGGTGCTCTAAGCTAGAAGCCAGTGCCATCATTGATAAGGACAGGACCTCTGTAGACCTGGGTTCTATTCCAGCCTCTGCTGCTGACCTGCTGGGTGATCTTAAGCAAGCCTCTTCCCTGATCTGTGCCTCAGTTTCCCTGGTGTCTGTCTCAAGTGTAAGCTGCATTTGGGCCTTCGTGTAGATGAGTGCCAGGCCCTCTAGATTTAGTTCGCTTGATGATAATCAGAAGAGTTACCCCCAGCAGCCTTTGAGAACAGGTTTTTTGCTTCCTTGGCCCAAGTTTCTGCCCAACAAGGCCTGGGCCAGGTAGTTAGATTCCTGTACCCCGTGCCCAGCTGGGGATATTATCTCTCGCTGCGCTTTAGGGCTGACGCTGCAGTGCTCGGGGGGTGGCAGGAGGCAATGAGAAGGGTGTGGAATGTGGGGGGCGAGGGTGAGGAATGGGGAGGATCTGACCCGCTGCCAGAGTTTTAATAACGCATGGGTGGTGACTTCAGCAAAATACCACCTGCTAGTGGCAAACCGAATTAGCTCCTGTGGACTCACTGCTCTGCCGACAAGGGCCTGATCTGGAGCCCCAGCAGCTCCCGCTAACTTCAATCTTTAGGTGCCTAAATCCCTTTAAGGATCTGGTCCTATGTCTCTGTGCAGCCCCCACTGCATTGCTACCTGCATCTCGGCTGGGCTCTCTAGAAGCTCCTGTAACATAAATCATCATCCTCATCATTGTAAGTGTCGTTAGTGGATGTTCCATTCATGGAACACTCCTCCCCGCTGTGGCCTTCGCTCTTATTTATTATTTCAGTGCTTATGAAAGGTGCCAGATTGATCCCTTGGAGAAGGAATCCCTTTGTATGCACAGAGCGAGACAGCAGCTGAGCAATCTTCCCCAGCAGCCACGCCGCAGCCCTGCCCTGGGAGCATGGAGATCTGTCTCCCTGGCCCATTCGCCCCTTGGCCTTTCTACGGGGACTGCCTGCACAGGGGGGCCCTAGACAGTGATGCATTTGGGCACATCTGTGCTTTGAGCTGAAGGTGTGATTTCTTGCTGGAGGAGACACACCCATGCTAGCCACAGCAGTGGGAAGAGCTAGCCACCCTGAATCGGTCCCTATCCCAGACGCTAGGCACATACTCAGGGCACTTAGCTGTTCCTGTCCCTTCTCCACCACTCTGTTTCTGGTGCGAGTAGGCCTGCTTGAGCTGGGAATCACATCCCCAGCCCAAAGCTTTGACATATCCTATGACTGTTCCCTCTGAGCTGTGTGCGTGTGCGTACATACAGATCCTAACCCTGCGCACACGGCGAAACACCACGCGCACAAACCGATGCACAGAAGCACAAAAATTTGCACAGAAGAAATTTTTTGCGCGCACGGCCTGTCAAAAATTAGAGGGAACATTGTGACCTGTGCACTAAGCTGAGACCCACCAACTCATTACACCCAACAGCTATTAGATAGTAGTGATTGCCAGCCCCTCCCAACCAGGACCAGATGGGAGCTAATGACCCCAACCAAAATCCCATTCCCAATTCCTTGAGCCATTCAGCTTCTGGGTTGCTACAGTGTGGGCTGCCACGGGGAACCCTAGCATAGGTGGGTCTGAAAAAAATTCCTCTCTCCCTGCTGCTGACATGGGTCTTTGCAAATGCCATGCTGGGCTGAGTTTGATCTTGGGAATGACTTTTGCTGACCAGGAACGTGCAAGAAAGAAAAATAGTCGAGCCAAGGGAGAAAGCGGGACTTGGAGAGGAGGAGGGGACAGGGAAGGATGCAAGATATTCAGAGCCTTCAGCTGCATGATGCTCACACTTCACAGCCCTCAAACATTCACCTAGGAACTGCTCTGTCAGCAAAGACTGCTAGCTGTTTAGCCCAGTGCAGATGCTGGCCTGTAAGGGCTGATACCAGGGCTTAATTTGTGCCGGGGCTTGCCAGGGCTGAGCCCTGGCACCTCTAGGCTTGGCAGTTCATAGCCTGGGCACCTCTTTCATTACAAATTAAGCACTAGCTGATACCACCCCTACAATCTGTTCAGACCCTTCCCTCAGGGCGCAGTTTGATTTTCCAAAGGAAAAACTCACAAAGTAACAACAAAAC
The DNA here is from genome assembly GCF_965140295.1 of Lepidochelys olivacea. Classification (NCBI taxonomy): domain Eukaryota; kingdom Metazoa; phylum Chordata; order Testudines; family Cheloniidae; genus Lepidochelys; species Lepidochelys olivacea. Next base: position 6,596,013 of record NC_140434.1, read on the forward strand.
CAAGGTATTCCTCCCCCAGCAGAGCCCAGCAGGCTGTCCTCAGAACCCCCTTACTCCTTGTGGCTCTCCTCATCTGAGTAGCTTGATCTGTCCCAGCTTGATCTGTCTGAAGCAAGAGGGTTATTTGTAGTGACTGGACCATCTGAGCACTCCCCAGCAGGAATGGATCCGATGTGGTGATCTGAGGCAAACTGCCTTTCACGGGGCTGTATCCTGCCTTCCTGAATCCCCTGTGGAGTTTCCACTGGATGCAGCATTCTCTTTCACAGCCCCCTGAGAGGTACGGCACTGTCATTCTCCCCATTGTACAGATGGGGGAACTGAGGCATAAAGAAATTAAATGACATGCCTAGGGTCATCATGGCACCATGTCCCCAGGACTCCTGAGCTAATGTAACTCAGGATTTCTCATTAGCAAAGAGACTTTTTAGAGGCCTTCTAAGCTCTTGAACTCACATATATCATGTGGCTGGGGGTTCCAAAGGTAAATTTTTGATTTTGTTAAAAAAAATTCCTATGATCAGTTTTCAGCGGGGTTGCCTTTTGGTTGCACTGAGCAGCTCCTTGGTCTTATCAGAAAGGGTCAATTGAAGCATGTGATCTAGTTCTCTGTCCCACTCATTGTTCTGTAGGCCTTTATCAGGGATACGTAAATCTAAAGAGGCACTGGACTTCTTTCAGACCTGCTGTCCTTTGGAAGAGATGTGAAAAACCCTGGTATGTGGTATTCAAGATCCCTGGGGTCATTGTAGTTACTAGGGCATTTTTCACAAGAGCTGGTGTGTCCTAGCCAAACTGTAATTCAAGGGGTTTACATTCTGCCTTCCTATATTCCCCCTGGAGTTTCAAATGGTGACACTATTCATTTCATTTCCTGCCCCAAACTGCTGTATGGTGTTAAACAGCTCACATTTTCCACTGAGAGGGGCCTGCATTTCAGTGCTGAGGGGACATTTAGGACCCAAAGCACCAGATAAATATGAGGCTTAGTCTTCTGATCTAAAGATATACTGAAGTCTCGCTATGTGTACAGGGTAACTTAACTCATTCAGGGAAGCAGTGTGCCCTATGGGACAGGTCACTAAACTGGGACTCGGGGCTCCTGGGTTCTATTCCTGGCTCTGCTGCTGGGTGTCTGTGGGCAAGTCACTGCCCCTCTCTTTGCCTCGGTTTCCCTATCTGATGCTATCACAGATTCCAAGGCCATTCTGATAATCTAGTCTGATCTCGTGTATATCACACGCCATAGAACTTCCCCCAAAATAATTCCTAGAACAGATCTTTTAAACCAATCTCCTTGGTAAGGCACTTTGAAATCTACTAATGGAAAGTGCCAGATGAGAGCTATGGACTATTATTATTCATGTAATTATTTTCTGGTTATCCTCTGCTAGCAGGTAGGCAGGTAGCTAAATGCATAGGGCCAGACCAAATTCACAGTCCACTTTGGTCAGTTTGACAGTCATAGGATTTAAAAAATTGTAAATTTCATTATTTCAGATATTTAACTCTGAAATGTCATGGTGTTCTAACTGCAGGGGTCCTGATCCAACTCTGAAGGCAGCAGTGCAGAAGTAAGCATGGCATGGGACAGTTTTGCCACTCGTACCTCTGCTCTGCTGCTGGCGGGGTGCTCCCTTCAGAGCTGGGTGCCCGGTCAGCAGCTACCGCGCTCTGGCTTCCCAGCTCTGAAGGCAGCACAGAAGTAAAGGTGGTAATACTGCGACCCCACTACAATAACTTTGTCCCTCCCCCCCCCACACAACCGTCTTTTTGGTCAGGACCCCCAATTTGAGAAATGCTGGTCTCCCCTGTGAAATCTGTATAGTAAAGGGTAAAAGTACACAAAAGACTAGATTTGATGGTTCATGACATGTTTTTCATGATTGTGAATTTGATAGGGCCCTATAGATGCATAGTGCATTCGCGCATCAGACAACTGAGGATCAAAACCTACAGGTACTGCAAACTTGGATTAATGGCGCACCTGACATAAGGATAACATCACTCTTCACTGGGTCATTTCATCACCGTATTGTCTACACTAATTACCTCTCTGTCCATTGAATTGGATCTACTTGGCAAAGGAAAAGAAACTCCTTAGCTACTTAAGCTCTTTTCTGAAGTTAGAAGGTGAAGTGGGGAAGCCTCTCGTCTTGGTACTAATGAATTCTATTCTCAGCTCTGTGTGGCAGGGGCCGTCTTTTTGTTCTGTGTTTGTACAGTGCCTAGTACCAAGGGTCCTGGCCTATGGCTGGGATTCCCAGTGGCTATTACAATAAAATCACCATCATCTCAATGCACTGAGTTTTAGCTTTAAGAACCAGGGACTCCAATCAAGGACCAGGCTCACTATAATAAGAATCCCAACATCTCATCAAGCACTTTCCATCTGCAGATCTCATAGCACTTTACAAAGGAGAGCTAGTATTATTCTTCCCATGAAACAGATGGGGAAACTGACACACAGAAAGGTGAAGTGACTTGCACTAGGTGACAGAGCATTTACAGCCCAGATGTCAGACCTGTGATGGGTGTGGTTAGACATTGATAGATGTTTGGCTGCGTGTGTGTGTTCCCTCTGTGTGATGCCCCAGCCCTGCACAGATAGCTGGCACGGCAGACCTTGAGTGAACCACCCAATGACCACAAGATCCGGTAAGGGACGAAGGCACCCAGCCAGGTTTATTAGTATCCCGCAGACTCTACTGGACCTTGATACATGTATGCCCATAACAATGGACCAGCTCAGTGAACGGCAGGACTTTCCAGACAAAGATACTTCTTCCTCTGAGATACATCTTTATGCCCCGATACAAACAAGTTAGTACTGCTTCTTTGACACAGCTAGTTACTGCCCCCTGACATTGCTAGTTATCACCCATCATCTTGTACATGTTGGTTTGATTAAAACATCTCTATTACATACTGACATCCTGATCCTATCTTTTAGGAGGGGTCAGTGTGTTCCTGTTATCCTTGGGGAATGTTTTTGTACCATCCTTGATACCGGGATGTTCTGGTACCACTTGATATCGGGATGTGTTTGCGCGAGCACTCTGTGCCTAGCACGTCTTAGGAATGTTTTATTTCTGCAATATCAGCCCTGTTCTTGTGAGCAGGTCCTGACTCATACCAGGGCTCTGATACAGGGGCTTATGTGTCAGGCCCTCTTCCTACTACAATGGGCAGCTAGAAAGGGACAGATAGGATGGGGAGGAGGATGGGGCAACAAAATGAACACGATGTAGCATAATGTAAGCTTGGCTCGTCGCTTGCCTGACCAATACCCACTTAACGCCCCTGTAGACTCCTTTTCATTTTGGGCCACGTTCTGCCTGATTAAATTATTCTTACTATGTATTAGCTGTGTTATGGTAGTGCCTAGGAGCCCCAGCCATTAGCCAGGACACTGCTGTGCTTGGTGCTGTACAAACACAGAGTACAAAGACCGTCCCTGCCCCAAAGAGCTACCAGTCAAAGGGAAACCTGTGCAAATCCATTGGCTTCAGTGACGGGGCATGGATGACAAAAGAGGGCAGTGGATCTGAGTGTAATGAAACACGCCAGATCAATAGCACTGGAGACCTCAGGTCTCCACAGACCAAATACAGCAGCAGGGCAAGTGTCCTCCCCAACCTGCGTTGGTTACATGTCTCACCCCTGCCTGGGAGAGAACCCCCTCTAAGAGGGAGCGGGGAGCTCGATCTCCATTTGCATCCTTGCCTGGAAAGAATCAGGCTGATTTTCATGGTGGCATTACCCCCTAGGACCTGGGCTGAGACCCAACCAAACTCATTTCACATAAGCCAATACACAGGCAAAGATTTTCAGCAACTGAACGGGGAAAAATTTGAAGACAAAATGCTCAAGGAGAAAGGCTGCATATCCCATTCCCAGTCTCCAGGGACAGCCTTCCTTGCTTTACCGTGTTTCAAGAAAGCAGATCAGATTAGCTAGAGAGATTAGATCATGGGTGTTTATATGGATACATTATTAGAGTAGTACAAAGAATATAGATTAGAATTATGCTAATCATAAATCATCATGTTTTTACCTTCTATTTTGTTTCTTGCAAAAAATTAAGTGGCTAGAGACTTTGGGTGCCTGGTCTCAGCACTCTGCAAATCAAGCCCCTTTAAGGGTGTTTCAGGTTCGGCTCCCCCAGAAAAGAGGTCCCCAAAATCACTACTCACTTTTGAAACTCTAAGCCCCAAACTCTTTCAACTGGGAAAAAGAATCGAACAATCCCAATGAACATTCTGAGTTTGGGGTTAACTCCGGAGAGGCAGAGCCAACCAGAGCTGCGATTAACTGAGATGGGTCATTCTGAGAAAAGCGAAAATCAAGAGCTTTATTCCACTCCTCGCTGTTCTCCTTACAGATCACTCGAGCTGATGGAGAAATTGCACTTTATTCCCTGGTAGGAATAGCCGCAGTATTTCATTAAGCCTCTTCGGCTGCATCCTTCCTAGGTCCTCTAGGCAACCTGAAATGTTCTTCCAAAGAAACATATGTTGTTTGAATTCTGAAAAGACATAGGGTCAGGTTCTCTGCTGGGGTCATTGGCAGTCCATCCTAATCAATGGAAATGCTCCATTTTACACAAGAAGAGAATTGGGCATATCCCATATAACCCTCTTCTTCTGCATGTCTCGGGGAGCACTGGGAATCTGGAGAAACTGAGGGTTGGCCTGAATGGTGGGGCTAGATCATGCCAAAAACACCATACTGAATGGAACAGTGCGAAGCGGAGAGAGACACACTAGCTCAGAAGAGGCTATATGCCTGGAGCCCCGTCTTTAAGGCGATAGATAGCCAGCCTTGTGAACTACTTGGCATTCAAGCAATTGTGCTGGCTGAAGACTAGCCTCTTTAAAAAAGACCGTTCTCAGGCAAAGGCAGTGGCAGCTCTTAAGGGACAGAACCAAACTGCAGGCAACTGGGACACTCAGTTCACTGGGATTTGATAACTCGGGCTTTGCCGAGGGTGATTGTTTCAGGTGATTCATTTCAGAGGGTGTATTTGTCAGTGTTCCCTTCTCTGACATGCGGCTGAGGACTCATGGATGTAATACATTTCCACCTACTTGCCCCCTTTTTCTGTCAGTCTGACTTTCCCACATGGGGCAGAGGTGGCCGGCTGGTACCTTTGAAATACCGAAGTGGATGGTTCCCTGTGAGGTTCTCTCTTTGGCCTTGCAGTTTGCTCACTGAATCCACCATCCAGGTCATTTTGCTTCTCTGCTTATTTCTCTCGCTACATCTCGAGGCAGCAGGGAGGTGGGAGGGATCAGCTGTTGAGTCCTGTTGTGATCCGAGGCTTGGGCACCTTTGGCAGCTTGTGAAAACAATGTCACAGGTGTGAAAAGCACGTCACCGCTAAGGGACCGGATTTCTCAGTGCCACCAGGTCCCCTTCACACCACTCTGGCAGCACAAAGGCACCTTCAAATGGGCGTAAATTACAGCTCCACTCAGTTTACGTCCCCTTTCCAATGCCAGAGCCTTGGAATAAATGAGAACCAGGCCCTGGGTATTTATAGTGATACAGATTCAAGCTGGGATTTTCAAAGCATCCAGCTCCCCAAAATCCATCCCTGCGAACAGGAGTGAGTTGTGTCTTCCCACCCCCACCCCGGAAATCAGTGGGAGTGCTTCCGGGGGCATCGAGCTGGAGCAACGGGCACAAGTAACCAGCAGAAAACAAAATATTGACTTGCTGCTCATTAGTGAGCCTCCTCCATTCTGTGCGCTGACTGAGGCAGGGATCCTGAGGGAAAAACAGTCAGTGATCATGGAACTAAAGACGGTGTTCATGTAATTGCGGACGGTATTATAAAAGGGGGCCAAATTAAACCAACCACGCTTATCACACGTACCACAGGTTGACAATTGCTGCTGTGTATTACAGTTATTCATGCCACAGTCTATTCTAGTGATCCATTGTGATGCATTCTCTGTAAAGATTGGCTGCATCTGGATCTGGATTTCAGTGCGCTAAGCTACAGGGGTGCACTGATATTGAGGTGTTTGCTCAACCCATCAGCAAGACAGGGGTCATTTGCAAACCGTGAATCCAATCCCACATTTGATTTTTAACCTCCTCAGAGATCAAGAGTGGCTAAATCCAGGGTTTTGGTTTCGGCCTGTTGTGCACTTGAGTTCTCTAGAGCTTTGTAGGCGTTAATCTGTGCCGGAAGCAAGACATTTGAGATGCACTTTCTCCATTGCCCGTGACAGGTGGCAAACCTGACAGTGATGGGGTGAGCTCTTGCGTGCATGAAAGGACTTATGGGTCAGTGAAGTCCCATTGGCCTAAATGAGGCAACATCTGGAATTATGAGTAATTTGTTGGCTGGAGTGTGACAGCAGGGGGGTCTCTTTGCCCATCGCAAGTGAACAGGGCAGCGATCAACAGGATCCCTCGAAAGAGACGGTATTTTGGAAGATACTGGCGGTACATAAAAGCTCTACAGTGCACAGACTATGGGATCTAGCCCATAGTTGGGTTTTATTTATATACTGCCTTGTTCAAGTATGGATAGATAGATACTTACATGGTTTCCATGGCAATCTTTGCTCAAACTCCATTACAAAGCCCCATGACTGCATGTAGGGCACAATTCTGCTTCTGCTGATAATCAGTGGGAGCTGGGCACCTAACTCATATAGACTCCTTTGAAAATCCCATCCTATAATGGGGGAAGGCTCAGACTAGATGAAGCCTGGAGTCCCAGGAGCCTGGCCAGGGCTCAGGCCCTGTTGTACACAAGAGGCCAAACCCTTTTCCCAGCCCCCAACCCAATGTATCCACCTGGGCGGTCAGGAATTCCCCTGGGGAGGAATGCATGGGCTGATCCACAGCCACTGCTCCCCTCCAGGTGTCCCCTCTTCCATAAAGGCCTTAAAGTGGATGTAAGTTACAGTTATACCCACATTAAGGGCCCTTTGCACTGGAAGGGTGGCCCAGTAGTTAGGGAACTAGCCTAGGCCCTAGGATCAAGTTCCTACTCTAGCACATACTTTCTCTGTGACCTTGGGCAAGCCACTCCCTCGCTCTGTGCCTCAGTTTCCCCATCTATACCATGAGGATAATAGCACCGCCCTGCCCCACAGAGGGCTGTGAGGATAAATACATTAGAATCTATGATAATGGGGATCATATAGGTGCATAAGTATGGTGGATGCTGCATAAAGGGACCATAGTATAAATGCAAATCAGGCCCTGAAAATGCATTCTCTTCTGAAGGGGTTGCATAAACACACTGTGTGTGGAAGCAGCTGATGAGCTGGGCTAGCAGTCCATGTCCACCATTAATTGTCTGGGTTCCAGGCTGCTGTACCCTGTGCTCTGAAGTTTTGTGCTTTGATGGTTTTTTCTTGTTCACCTCTTTGTGATAGGTGAGGCCCAGCAACAGGGGAAGTGGCTTCTTTGCCATATCAGAAACCTGGGACTGGCTCCTGAATCAGCTGTCGTGGCTGCTGTAATAATGCAGCCAGGTTAAAAATAGCAAGTGCTAATCTTTATCCTCCAGAACTTTTGTTGTGCCATCTTCCGAAAGGCACTGAGCGCTAATGTGATTGCATCTGCTAATCTAGAGACACACGCCCACTCGCTTCCAGACGCTCCGGCTCTCGCACGCACGCACACAACGGGACACAAGCGCGTGCACAAAGATGGAGCGCCCCTTGCTGACGCTGGTGTCACTCAGGATCAGTCTGGCTCAGCGGGGTCAACAGGGGGACACTGGTGTAAAAATGATACAGAAGGTGGAGTGTGCCTGAATTTTAGCTCAGCAGATCGTGCGCAGTGTTTTGGCACCGTTTGGAGTTGATTTTCGAGGCGGGGAAACAAGACCAAAGCCATGTTTTTCAATATAGAACTAGATATATTCCTTCCTCCAGCCTATGCCCGCTGTCTGGTCTGATGCATAAGTGGCAGGGAGGGGTGTTAGCCAGGGCAAGGATGTGACCAGTTATGAGAGTCCAAGGGAGAACTGTAGCTTTTTCCGACAGGTCTGTCTGCAGATAATGGCCACCGTTTTGTGTGTGTAACCTGCTGCGTGGCACACAGCTCTCTGCAAACCCACCCCGCAAGCCAAGGAGTGGGATCTTATTCGTCTCACAAAACGGGGCAAAAGGTTTGGTTCTCTTGGATGGGGCAGGGGGTTCTTGGGACTTATGGTCCACGAGGGGGCCCTGATTTTGGAGGCCCCGTTTAAGACTCCCAAGGAGCTTGATTTTCAGACCTGAGCAGCTACCTTTGCTGGTGACTTCCTTTGGTGTTGTGGAAGCCCTGCCCAAGCTGTCTCACATGGGGATCCCAAATACTGAGGAACCCCGTACCCATCACCGCTTTAGGAAACACTGGCCATGAGCTCTAAGCCTGTGGGGGGGCCGTTAATGGCTTCCTTACAGCACGTGTTGCAATTTACATGGCTAATTTCATTGTGTGTACGGCTTTTAAAAATTATAACAGTGCCTAGCGCTTGGGCTGTGATTTTCAGGGGCCTAAGGAAGTTGGGCGCTCTGCCCCCCCCCTTGAAATCCCTCAGGAATCAAGGAGGAGATTTTCATAAGGGTCTAAATAGAGGAGCACAAGGCAGATTGACTTTGAAAATCCCAGATTAGGTTAGAAATCAATGGAGCAGATTTTCAAAGTTCAAAGGACGGTTAGATAGAATTTGACCTTCAATGGGAATCAGGTCCCTGTGATAGTTATAGGACCCCACATCACTGTAGTACCTGAGCAGCACCTCACAATCTTTAATATAGTGATCCTCACAACCCCCAACTCCCCGAGATAGAGTGCTATTATACAGAGGGGAAACTGAGGCAGACAAAGTGACTTGCCCAAGGTCACACAGGAAGCCAGCAGCAAATCATGGATTTGAACCCCAGGTCTCTTAACTGCCAGGCTAGTGTTCTAACCACATCCTTCCTCTTGAAGGGTAGGTGGACACCTAACTCCAAAGTGTGTCACTGGAAAGCGCCCTCAAAAATAAATGAGTATACTACTCTGACATCAGTACTGGGTGGACTACAGACAATGCTCTAGCATCAGGTGTGGGGCTCTGTAGATATGCAGTGCAGCTCCAACAACGGAAAGCAATTATAATAAGCACACACAGAGTTACACCACACACTCTATAAATGTATAAACCCTGAGTGATTCCACCAAAGCCATCCCAGCAGTAGCTAGTCTGGAGCGGAAGACCTTTGTCGGCTGCAGCCCGCCACTGACAGTTGCTACTTTTTGCTTCGTAGGTCAAAGATGAAAAAAACATCCAGGAAGTGTTTGACCTGAGCGACTATGAGAAATGCGAAGAGCTCAGGAAGTCCAAAAGCAGAAGCAAAAAGAACCACAGCAAGTTCACGCTAGCACACTCCAAACAGCCTGGAAACACGGTACAGCTTCCTACTCAGCTTGTGCTCACCTTCACCAAGAGATCAGGCTGTACTGACTATGGCAGCATGAGCCAACAGCCCAGTCCCCCCACTTTGTCTTTCTCCAAGATCTAGTGTCCCCGCCCACGCCCAAATTATTGGGTTGGGCACAGGAACCCCTGGGAGGAATTCTCTGGTCTGTGCCACGCAGAGGGTCAGCCTAGATCATCACAGTGGACCCTTCTGGCTTTAAGACCTATGAACCTCCATCTGTTGGAGGCAGTAGATCCTGCAGTGTTGAGTGATGACTAGGAGTTTTTGCCATTGACTTGTAATGGCAGCAGAATCCAGCCTCTGGCCTCTCTAATTAAATAAGCCAATCATTTAGCTCCAGATCCTTGGAGTGGGATGTTGTGAAGGCCAAGACTATAACAGGGTTAAAAAAAGATCTAGATACATTCATGGAGGATAGGTCCATCAATGGCTATTAGCCAGGATGGGCAGGGATGGTGTCCATAGCCTATTTGCCAGAAGCTGGGAATGAGCGACAGGGGATGGATTACTTGATGATCACCTGTTCTGTTCATTCCCTCTGAAGCACCTGGAATTGCCCACTGTCGGAAGACAGGATACTGGGCTAGATGGACCTTTGGTGTGACCCAGTATGGCTGTTCTTATGTTCTTATGTAGTCTAAAGAAGGGACAGGCAAAGCATTTGGGATGGTCTCAACGTGGACCAGATCCTTCACCGGTAACCGAACCATTTAGCAAGACTGGAAACATTTCAGCTGTTAGTGGCAGTTGTGGATTGGCTGGTTGGATATGCTTCTTCCTGAGAAATAAAACAGACCCCCAGTCTAGTTCTCTGCTACCATAAATTGTGTGCTGGGTGGAGCTGCGCTGGCTTGCGTTAGCGGAGACTCCAGGCTTTGTGCATATTCCCACACCCTTTTCTTGGCGGCGTCACGGTGGCCGGGGACCAAGCCGACGCGTTGCCGCCCGGGCGCTGTGCACAGCACTGACATGAATTCCCTCTCTCCTAGGCACCAAATCTGATCTTCCTGGCCGTCAGTCCGGAAGAGAAAGAGTCCTGGATCAACGCCCTCAACTCCGCCATCACCCGAGCCAAAAACCGCATCTTAGACGAGGTGAGAAGTTCTCTCAGGGCTGGGCCCCAGCTTTGTTGTCTCAGCCTTAAGCTTGAGTGAAGCCTTCGGCTTCAGCTCTCCTGCCTCAGGTATGACTGCACAGCAGCCAGTCTCCCAGCCTGTGTAGGGACTGTGGCTCGGGCTATGAAGTCTGGGGTGGGGGGTGGGCTTCAGAGCCTGAACCACGACTTAAAAGCACAGTCTGCACGACTATTTTTAGCACGGTAGCATGAGCCCTGTGATCCTGAATGTGTCAGCCCAGGCTGGGAGGCTGGCTGCTGCGAGCTGCCGCTGGCTGAGGAGACGAACCTGTCGTGGGGAAGGCCGCCCGCACTTCCCAGCCCAGCGCAAGCATGTCCCTCTTTCTCAGCCTCAAAACCAATGGTGCAAAGCCACTGGGCTCTGGCTAAGGGCAGTCGGCACGTGGGGGGATCGGCGTTTGCAACGCTGGCTCTGGTGGACCCTCTGTGACCATCTAGCTCGTAATAAGCCAGCAGTGATTACATGCCACGAGGCATGACTTCCATATGCCTCGGGCAACTCCTAGGTTATCTCCAGGGGCTATCTATCCTGGGAGAACAGCCTCCTGAGGCACAGCCCCATAAAGCACCCAGGGGGTCACCTGGAAAACAGATGAGATGCGAGGCCCATCTTGCCCTCACCAAAGTGCACAGGAATCCACGCTGTTGTCTGTCTTGTCTGTTTACACTGTGAGCTCCTTGGGGCAGGACTGTCTCTAGATAAATGTCTGCGCAGGGCCTAGCTAATAGCCAAGGATGAATTTGGGCCTTGTATTTTTAACTACCCAGAGAGCAGCATCCCCTGCCCCATCCCTCCCACCTCCCCATGGCAAGTGTGATGCAAAGGGGTAAAGATGAGAATGAGGCCCTGAGCAAGGCCTTGCCTGCACCCAGAAGTTGCACCCGGTTAACTCAAGATGGTTTTTGAGCCAGTGAAAAGCCCTATGTGGATGCATGTCAGGGACCGAGGTGAGGATGGGTCATGCTTAGAGGTTAGAGCAGTGGTAGTTGGGCCTGGGGGTCAGTGCTGGAATCAGGAGTCAAGAGCAGGGTGGAAACAAGGTAAGAGTAGGGCTGGGAGCTGGGCTGGAGCAGGTTAAGGCCCATGAAGTCTGTCACCTCTCTCAGGCACGGGACAATTCCAAGCCACAAAGCTACGTTGGGCGTACTGAGCTGCTCTGTCTCCCGTGAGGCTTATATACCTGCCCTGCGAGTCACCTGACCAGCTCCCAGCTTAGGGATTGGCTGGAGCCTAACACCTCACAATGCACTTGTATCATTTTAAAGCTGGCTGTCTCTGTTCAGCTTGCGCTTGTAGGTGTGGCATGCACACAGGTAACCAGACAGGCCAATCCAGCTGTTCACCAATGCTCTGTACGATAGCAGCAGGAGGACGAACTGTCGGGGCACAGGCCAGCATGGGGATATGATCTCACTCCTGTTAGAATATGGTCACTTCCAAAGTCGCTGCATTATTGTGAACTAAAGTGCGGGATGAACCAAAACAAGGCTGTTTGTGTGAGGATGCGAGGGAGTTTCTGCTGGAAAAAACAAAGATGTATTGTTCCAACTTCCCCATGCAAACAAGGCCTACATTTATCAACACAAGCAAAACTGATGCAAACAAGGTATAAATAGGTAGGAGTGTCCACACGCAAAGTGGCATCTGTTTAACTACATCAGCATAAAATTGCACCTTTTTTCTCAACTGGTGCAAGCAGCTCTCAGTCTGGGAAAGCAGTGCTCTTGCATATGGTTTACCATGGCAGATATGGGGTCTGCAAGTCAAAGGAGGGCCACAAAATGGTTTAACAGCCTAGCAGATGGTTTTACACTAGCCTGTCCCTCTCCCAGAACTCAGATGTGATGCCCTGTGATCAATTCAGCCCACATTCACCTGTAATTCAAGTCTAGGGACTTCCCTGTTGTGAATTGTTTTACACGGAAGCTGGTCAGATACTACAGTGATGGGTGGCAGTATAAAAACCTAAGACAGATGATTAGATTCTCTTAATTCTCTTGCTTTTGACCCTACCAAAAGCTCTACCATTTAGTGCTCTGCAAATGCCTTTCAAGGACAGACAGCACATCACGTGAATCTTTGCCAGTGTCTGGAAGGTTCGGATGAGTTACCGCCAGTGGAATACTTTTGCCCCTCCCAAATAACTGATTCCAGTTCAAAGCAAGTTTTGAGTCAAATGATGTTTGGCAAATGTTAGAGCTTTTGGGTTTCGCTGGTGCTTTTCATAATGCAAAGCTGGGTTTTTTTATTAGCTGGCATATTTGCCAGGGGTGACCTGCAAACTGTATGTTTGACTGTCGGATTTGCAGTTTGCAATTCAAACAATCTGCCGGCTGAGAGTTCCTCCCTGAAGAAATGAGCAAATTTTTCTGCACAGTGGCAACATTGGAAAGTGTTGCCATCAGCTCATGGACAGATCATAGACAGAAAGACAAAACTGGTTAAATAAATTATGCACCAGGAATTATTGACCCGGCTCCAGTTGCAGAGGCAGGGAGTGATGGCTTGTGGTTTGCATTTCTCAGGCACTGGGATGCTTGACAGCCTTTATTGTCATGCTTGTGTGTCCTTGCAGGTGACTGTTGAGGAGGACAGCTACCTCGCCCATCCGACCCGCGACAGAGCGAAAATCCAACACTCCAGACGGCCTCCGACACGGGGACACTTGATGGCTGTGGTACGTAAGCTAAACCCTGGGCACAAGTTCAGATAGGTCACCTCCGATGTTAGCAATCCCTTATACATTTATTTATTTTGAAATGGATGGAAGAAGGTACAGAGTCTTTTATCCCTGGGTTGAAATGCAACCCGGGTTGGTGAGGCCTGATGGCTGTCTCCTGGCCTGTGTGAAATGAAAAGGCATGTCTCATTCTAGTTCCGAGTACAGAAGTGCCTTACAGGTGGGAAACTGAGGCACAGGGTGGATTAAAAGACTTGCCAAGGTCACAGGAGGCGGCTGTGTCTGAGCTGGGAACCGGACCCAGGTGTCCTGAGCCTCAGCCCCTAGACTCCCCCTGCTGATGGGCTCATTAGAAATGCACAGAGAGGTTGATTAGTGCCATTGTTGCTATGATGCTCAAAGTAATGGGTGGGCAGCCTCTTCGTCCATCCGCTCATGACTCCCGCCTTTCTCGCCACGCTCTGCAGGCATCTACCTCAACGTCGGATGGCATGCTGACACTGGACCTCATCCAAGAGGAAGACGCCTCTCCAGAGGACCACGGGACCTGTGAAGAGAGCTTTCGGGTGGACCTGGATAAGTCTGTGGCACACCTCGCTGCCGGCCGGCGCCGGTCGGATTCGGAGAACGTCAAGTCCTTGGAGAAAGGCCGGACAGTGAGCCTGCCGAGACGGGAGGCGACCTCATGGGACAAAACTGGGAAACGCAACGACGCCTTCGACAAAGGGACCATGTACACCCCGCAGGTCCCCAAAAAGCTCTCGCACTCGGAAAAGAACAAATGTGCCTCCATGGAGGAGATTTTGTCTCGCCGGGACTCTTCCGCGCACCGGGCGGTGCTGAGGAAGGGGCTGGAGGCTCAGTTTGCCTCGGGTGAGCCCGAGCAGCTGGCCCGGATACAGGAACTGGTTGCACTGAAACTGGAAAAAACTCAGGAACTGCTGACGGAGGTGAAGGGCTATGGGGAAGGGAAGCGAAAGACAAAAGATTTCGCCGCTGCCGCCACCACCACTTCTTCCTCTTCCAAGTCGGACTCTGAGAGCATCTTGCGGGAGACAGAGAGGTTGCTGGGTGAGGCCTCCTCCACCTGGAGCCAAGCCAAGAAGGTGTTACAGGAGATTAAAGAGCTGAGGGACCTGTACAAACAGTTAGAACTGCAACCGTCGGACCCTAAACCCAAACAGATCTCACAGTCTCAGTACAGGAAGAGCATGATGTGAAGGCACGCTTCAGGGTGGGATGGTGGTGATTTCTTTTTATTATTATTTACAGTGTTCGAAACAGTACAAGGTGCCTGTTCTCATCAAAACTTGCTCCTCAAGCTTGACCCCTTCCCCTCCCCAGATCTCCCCCCTCCCCCCATCCCCAGATGAAACAAAAGGTGTTCAAATAAACCAGTTTGGATTCCTACTTTTTTTCAAAGTATCCTTTCTCTGCGTTCTTGGGCTGCTCGTGTCATGCTTGCAGGACGGAAGATCACCAAGACCTGGAAAGCTCCCGGCATACTTGTGGGGACATATGCACAGCAGCAGGGGTAGATATTCTCCCTCTATAGAAGCCCTGGGTTTGCTGCTCTGAACCCAGTGTCCTGCATTACAGCTCTTTGACCAAGAGCATTGGCGACATGGCGTACGTTTTCCCTCCTCTTTAAAAAAGAATCAGCACGTGGAGGTCCCTGTTATCCAAAAACTGTCTGGAAGATGCTTGCCAGTGACACCCAAGCCGGGGTTTGAATTCCGTTGTCAGAACGAGGCGATTCCCAGCCTGGAATGCAGTCTGACGTGTCATGAGAGCATCGGGAGCTCTTTCCTGGACTGCAGTGAACAGGGCTCTTCCCTGGCATTGTTCCTGCACTGATCCCAAACCCTCTTTTGCAAACTCCTGTGGCAGGCAGTTGTTAATACATGTGGTACAAATACAGCCCTCTGTACAGAGGCAACAGGTATGCAATCTGTGTTAAAACTAACCCTGTCTGTCAGCCGATGCTTCGGAGACACCCTCTGGCCCGGTGCAATCAGATTTAGCAACCACAATGTCTTCCTTCTTGTGCAGATGATCAAGGCCTGGAGTCCAACGGGCTGTCATTATTTGTTTTTCATTGTTCTTTCCTTCATTTAGGCTGGAGTGAAATGGAAAGTCAGGGTTTGGCACAGAGGGCAACAGAAAAACTGAGAATTGCTGTTGGTTTAATGGGCCTGATGCTGCTCTCGCTCACACTCCATTTACACGATTGAGCCTCACACAATTGTCTCTTAGCTGACATTGATGTGAGGTCAGTATCAGGCCCACTGAAACTCAAATGGATCCCAAATTAGAGCTCAGATATCCTCGCCTCACTGACGTCTAGCACTTTTCTAAGTAGGTGGCTCAGCTTCCATGCACTTAAGCAGCAGGACAAGAGGGAAATATGCTAAGATTTCTCTCAGGGCTTAAAGTACACTGGCAAATTAACATCAGTTGTTTTTTCAAAGAAATCTAATTTCCTTGCCTATGTTGCAAAGAACCCCTGAGAATATTAAGAACAACTGAGTTTTAATGTCTAATTTCCTTTTCACTGTTTACATTTTGTACCTCTCACATATTTGAAATGAGACTAGTTATGTTGATGTCTGTGTCTGGTCAGTTTCACTCATATTGCCGGCTAAGGCTGTGATGTTTGGGTTGCAAACGCTGCAAGGAAATGTTGATCTGTGTTTTTTAAAAGCTCCCACCAGTTGGAATTAAATAACATTGGTGGAAATATTTCTATTGGCCTAAGCTTCTTTAACAGCTGGTTGTTTGCAAAGCTTAAATTTGGGGCCCAATTTCACCTCACAATGTCCTTTTAAGATATTCATATCTCTTTTCAAAACCTATCCTTCAAACGTCAGAAAAATCTCTGGCTCACTTCAGTTCTTATCACAAAGCCACACAGACATGCTGTCATGATAGAAATGGGGAGATTTGGCTTTTACAGAATTTACAAGAAGTATTCTTTTCTTGATTTGTTTTTTTAACATTTTGACCACTCAATGGGTGCATTTTTACAGTCTGTGGAATCAAATTTAATCCCTTAAAAAAAAAAGGAGAGATTTAAAAAAAAAACCCTGACATGTAAGCCATTCTGACAGTGCCCTTCTATGTCATCTCTCTTTGATCCAGAAGGAAACAAGAAAAAAAATCTTCAAATAGTTTTCAGATATAATGTTAAGCATTAAAAATAACCCAGTTCTCAAAATAGAAAAGCTGTTTTAAAATCTAGAGGTTCTAATTACACTGGATTAGCATGGACATGTGTCATGAGTGGGGTTGAGATTCTAGGCACTTGAATAATATCAAAATGTATGTATGTAAAAACACTGATTGGGTTATACAGTTCTAGCAAGATGCCCAAAGTCTAAGGCGCATATGGGGGTCACTGAACACACCCAAGAAACCCACAGTTATGTAGAAACTTGCTCCTTAAAAATCTGTCTTGTGCAACCTGCCAAGGTAATGACAAAAACTGTTTGGTTAACAGGGGTGGTTATCTGACTATAGGGAAAACAAAACAGTCCTAGAGACTTGTCAGGTGTCTTGAATAGTCACCTAAGACAGGGGTGGATTTGTCCATTGGAGGTGGGGCTTGGTGCAAGTTTCACTCTATGGGAGTAATTACCCAGGGTTCCAGGCAGATTTGTACAGTAGGTCTGCTACCTTGAAGCTAGCTTGGGTTTATCTACAAGAATGGTGGTACACCCTGTGGCTGCAGTGTAGACATACTCTGTGTATTTATGGAGCTAAGGAGTTGCAGCACCTGGGCAGGAGACCACCTGTTGGTTTGGAAGCAGGTTTGTCCTACAATGAAAACTCACAGGTCACGTAGTTGTTGGAGCTGTGCAAAATTTTGCAACAGGTTCTCAGCTTGGGACCAGGTTTTGTTGAGCTTCACCAACCTTCCTGCTAACCTAGGGTGGACTTCTGAGCAAACGGGGGCGGGAAGAGTTATGGTTTGTGGAGGGAACCATTCCGGATGGATTTGCATGGTTTTGATGCCTGAATTGGGCAGTTGTGGGTTTGGTTCAGCCCAAAAGTCCTGTGATACAAACCCAGTGAAGTGAGTTCAAAAAAGAAACCATCACACTAGTGCCCCTGAAAACCAAAACAGACAAGTTTCATACAGCTCTAGCCACAGCATTTATGTCTGGACATCATGATTCTGCATCAGAACAGAGTCATGATGTGATGCTGTGAGATCACGGTCTCCTCCTCATGCCACGGTGACATTGATCTTACCCTGGAGCATCCCAAGAGGAAGGGATTCAAAAATCACCCAAACAAAAACTGGGATGAGCGGCAACTCAAAGGAATTGGAATCCTCCCCATCCAATCAAATTCCTAAAGTCCCCCCTGCCTGTGAGCTCAGAGCTCATGTTGGGGGTGGGAGGGAAAGAGGTACGGTGGGCCATCTCCCACTCCTTGTTTCTGTGCCTGGGTCATGAACATCACCAAGGTTTTCATGACTCTTCCGTGCCGTGGGCACCTCCAAAATGCCTACTGCAGCTGCTTCTGAGTGAAATTCTGGCCCCACTGACATCAGTGAAGCCAGGATTCCACCTTCTGATTTGAAGCAGAGCTAACTTTAAGATTTTAAGGGTCCCAACAAAGGGGTTATTTTTGAGGTGCTCATTCCCCTTCTATATCCCACCTCCATCTCTCCTTCTCCCTCCCTGGTCGATGAGCGTAGACAGCACTTGGCTTTTACAATCCCATGCTGTGGCACAAAGAGAGGCCCCAAAGCTGGCCAGGCCTGTCCCACTCCTTTGGCCTTTCCCTCACCCAGCAGCGTTGCCAGAGAATTTGGTAAGACTGCACGTTCACATTGTCATTCATTATTTGTAGAGCGGGCTGGAAATTTTCCAATGGAATGTTTTTCCTTTGGAAACCAAATCTTCCCATGAGAACATGTCAATTTTGATAAAATTTTGTTTCAGGGGGAAAAAAGTGAGGGGGGAAAACAAGAGTTTTGATGAGTTCGAAACATTTTGTTATGACATTTTCAGAATGGAACACGTCAGTATTTTAGTTTTGAAATTTATATTACAAAAATGTAAACTCATTTTAAAACGCCAACACTGAAACAAGAGAGACAAGGTGGGTGAGGTCCTATCTTTTATTGGACCAACTTCTGTTAGTGAGAGAGACAAGCTTTTGCGCTTACACGGAGCTCTAAAACATTTCAATTGGCCCCAAACCAAAACTTTTTCAGAAATGTCAGTTTCTGGAAAATTTTGAAATTCTTTGGTTTTGTTCTAGTTTGTAATTACGCAAATTTAGAGATCACTGAATTTCCTGCAAAACAGAAATTCCAATTCCCACACAGCTCTAGTCAGGTATCAGGACTCACTGTGTGAGATGTGGTACATTTTTATTGCTGGTAGGTCTATTACAGTAGCGCCTAAGAGTCCCAGTCATGGATCAAGTCCCATGGCGCTAGATGCTGTACAAACACAGAACAAAGAGACAGACCTTGCCCCCAACATGGGATATAATTCCCCCTCCATTCACTTGTAATCTCTTTTATTTTAAATTTCACCAAATTTTCCCCATTTGTCAATCCCTTTTGTGGGATTACAGAGAAAAGCCAAATACAAGAGAGAGTGGCATGTGTGCGGAAAACATGCCAATCAGTTTAGTACTGCTGTTACCTTCCTTTCCGAGCACATCTTTCTGAGTTAAAAACGGCATGAGGAATTGTGGTGGGGAAGGGAGATAATGTGTGGGAGGAATGTTCGTGAGGACTCGGGGTCTGCGTAGGGAGGAGGTGGGGTAAAGAGACCAAGGGTGTGATTCTCCATTCCTTTGCACTTTGTGCAGTCATTTGCGTCAGTGCAAAGAAGGTGCATTTTACACCCATTATGCACTGATACAAATGACTGAACAAGGGGCAGGGCAAACAGAGAACCTGGCCCCACATCCTGTGTGTCGTTGATTCATCTGATCTTTCACAGCAAGTTGCAATTTTTGGTTTTAAACCTTCTGTGCATCAAGAAACAAAAAATCGAGTCAGTTTCACTGATGCTCCATAGTCAGATCTTTTCAATCCAGCTGCGCATATTGGGAAGCAGCATGGCGTAGTGGATAGAGCATTGGACTGAGACTCAGGAGATCGGCATCCTACTCCCAGCTCTGCTGCTGGGTGAGCTTGGGCAAATCACTCTCTCCCTCAGTTTCCCCAGCTGTGAAATGGGGAGAAAGATACTGACCTTCTCTGTAAACCACTTGGAGATCTATGGATGAAAAGTGCTCTGTAAGAGCTAGATATTATGATGCGCTGACTAGCTGCTGTCTGGTTTATAAGGCACTGCACACTAGTGTGGAAAGTTTGTATTGGTATTAGGTTTTCTGGTTCTGGAGCAATTGCAAGGCCATTTTTTTCACTGTGTAGCTAAGGGACTGTCTGACCAAGGTTGCCAGTGGCAGCTCTGATGGCCCTCAGAGCAAGCCTGCATGCTCATTTCTCTGTTATACTGTATCCCATGCTCCTGAGGTCAAATTCCACTCCTGCCGTTCAGGCCGCATCAATGCCGTGGGCAAATTGAGGAACCAAGGGCTACAAAGAGCGTAGCTGCAGTGAATGGGTTTGCAACCGAAGGATTGTAACTCCCAAAAGACAAAGCCAGCAATCATCCAGGGAAGGGAATCATTCTCCTGTTCTCACTGACCTGCCACTGAAATCAGTTGGGGTATGTTGGGAGAATAGGGGACCTTAGAGTTTTTTCCCCCACCTTCCTCTGTAGCATGGTTGTGATCATCCGGACATCTCAGCTAATCAATTCCCTCCCATTGCAGGAGCTTGGGATACTGGGGGCACCTCCCACTCGTTCTCTGGCTGTGGTGCAGTTTCATTTCCTGCAGACTGAAATGTTTTGGTCTAACTAAAATCTTTGGGCACAGTGCAAGTGTAACTGGGTGAAATGTGATATCCTGGAGGTCAAACTAGATGATCGATCTGATGGTCCCTTCTGGCCGTCAACTCAAGGAGCCTATGAAATAGCGGGGTGAGGAAATAAGGCTTAAGCTCCCCTGCTCAAATGGCATTTTGTGACTCCCATGACCCAAAACATACAGTGAATAACACGGTGGCCATGGTTCCCCAATTCTCCATTGCCTGCACCATGTGTGATTCACCCCTGTGCCAGTGGGCTATAATGCTACAGAATCAGAACACCAGTGTTTGCCCCCACTTTGCACTGGTCTAAATGGGGTGCAGGATGATTGGGAAAAAAATCAAGCTTGGGGGCTTCAAAGCTAGTTTTTCACTCAGTGCGGTCCGCCCATCTGTCGGCTCTGCGCTCAGCCAGCTGAGACGAGCTCGTGTCTAGCTTGAGCTAAAAAGACAGAGCAGCAGGCTCAGCTTTAAAATTCCTCGGTGGCTTTATTTAATTAATTAACGTAGTTAAAGAAATGGGTCCGGAATTGCCCCTGGCACCAGGCAGCCACATATTCATGGCTCTAATTGCCAGCAAATTTTCATTTAGACCGAGAAAAAGGGGTTATGAATAAAGCAGCATGGAAAACGCTACGTGAAGACGTCTTTTATATCCTTGCTCCCCACCCACTAAGACCAAATCAAGGGGAGAATATGCCCAGAAGCCAATAACGTTTTTTTTTTTGTATGCCTCTTACTTAAATCTTTTGCTGCTGGCTCCTTGATTCTCACTGCACCTGCCCCAAAACCCAGTCACACTGCAATGAAATCATCGCTCTATATGGCAGGCATTGCTGGTTCCCCCAGTTGCGCCTCCTGGGCGTGGCAGGTGGAGGACACCTCGAATGGCACATTCAGGAGCTCAGCAGTTGTGTTCCACCTGTATGTACCTGGGGCATTCAGCACTGCGGGTGGGTTCTCCCTGAAAATAGCAAGATGGATAGGTATAGTCAAAGGGTTAAAAAGAAATGGGTAATCAATGTTTTTATCAAGTTTGATTTAAAAAACGAGATCCATTTTGCATAGAGCCCTTCGTGTCAAGCCTGAGCTGGCTGAAATGGCATAGCCCAAGAAGGAGAGCGCTTGACAGGAGTGCTACCAAAAC
Source organism: Lepidochelys olivacea (assembly GCF_965140295.1). Taxonomy (NCBI): domain Eukaryota; kingdom Metazoa; phylum Chordata; order Testudines; family Cheloniidae; genus Lepidochelys; species Lepidochelys olivacea. The sequence goes on from NC_140434.1 coordinate 6,617,326, forward strand.
ACAGCAGATGCCTGTGGCTCCCACGAGCACAGCAGTGCAGCGACAGCAGGGGCCCTTTGGTTGACACTCCAGGGAGACAAGGCATCTGGAGGATTGGTTTGGAACTGGGTAAATGCAGCCCCTGAAAAATGTCACGCCCTGAGCACTGCACTTAGAACAACCTCACCCCCAGTGTAGACACAGCGGTGTCGACAGAAGAATTCTGCCATCTGGTGAAATCCATGTCTTTTTGTGTATGTTTTTATGTTGGAAGAAAAAATTGCAGATGCTAAGATTGTTTTTGGCACAAAATTCAAGAAGTCTTGTGCCACGGTCTGTCATTGTTCCAGTTGTATGTGGACCGATGACTGTTTCCCAACCTCTTCTTTCACTTCCAATCTGGGCATTACAATCCCGTAACCAGGACAAGATCGTGGTTTGGTATTTCTTTCATTACATTGTTCAATTCTGCATAGAATCGCTCTTTCTCTTCTTCATGTGCATCGGATGTTGGAGCATATGCCTGGACTCTGATGCACTTAATGTGCCGAGAGTGGAATCGAGCTGCCAGTAGCTTATCTGATATTGGCTGCCAATTCATATGTGATTTCTTTGCAGCGCTATTCCTGATGATTTCTACACCTCCCTCATGTTCAGTTCCATCTGAATATAACATTGTTTTTTCTCCAGATGTTATCATACCTTCATCTTTCCATCTAACTTCACAAAGTCCTAGGTTGTCAATTTTATATCTATCAATTTATTTGATTACCTGTGCTACTTTTCCTGCACTATTCAGAGTTCGTACATTCCAGGTAGCTATGGATGTATTCTTTTTGGCCATCAGAATTTGGACCATCGAGTGGGTGACTTCCCGATGGATTTGATCATCCACTGTCATAATGCTTTCATAGAATCATAGAATCATAGAATATCAGGGTTGGAAGGGACCCCAGAAGGTCATCTAGTCCAACCCCCTGCCCAGAGCAGGACCAATCCCCAACTAAATCATCCCAGCCAGGGCTTTGTCAAGCCTGACCTTAAAATCTTCTAAGGAAGGGGATTCCACCACCTCCCTAGGTAACGCATTCCAGTGTTTCACCACTCTCCTAGTGAAAAAGTTTTTCCTAATATCCAACCTAAATCTCCCCCACTGCAACTTGAGACCATTACTCCTTGTCCTGTCATCTACTATCACTGAGAATAGTCTAGATCCATCCTCTTTGGATCCACCTTTCAGGTAGTTAAAAGCAGCTATCAAATCCCCCTCATTCTTCTCTTCCGTAGACTAAACAATCCCAGTTCCCTCAGCCTCTCCTCATAAGTCATGTGTTCCAGACCCCTAATCATTTTTGTTACCCTTCGCTGGACTCTCTCCAATTTTTCCACATCCTTCTTGTAGTGTGGGGCCCAAAACTGGACACAGTACTCCAGATGAGGCCTCACCAATGTCGAATAGAGGGGAACGATCAGGTCCCTCGATCTGCTGGCAGTGCCCCTACTTATACACCCCAAAATGCCATTGGCCTTCTTGGCAACAAGGGCACACTGTTGACTCATATCCAGCTTCTCGTCCACTGTCACCCCTAGGTCCTTCTCTGCAGAATGGCTGCCTAGCCATTCGGTCCGTAGTCTGTAGCGGTGCATTGGATTCTTCCGTCCTAAGTGCAGGACTCTGCACTTGTCCTTGTTGAACCTCATCAGATTTCTTTTGGCCCAATCCTCCAATTTGTCTAGGTCCCTCTGTATCCTATCCCTACCCTCCAGCATATCTACCACTCCTCCCAGTTTAGTGTCATCTGCAAACTTGCTGAGGGTGCAATCCACACCATTCTCCAGATCATTAATGAAGATATTGAACAAAACCGGCCCCAGGACCAACCCTTGGGGCACTCTGCTAGATACCGGCTGCCAACTAGACATGGAGCCATTGATCACTACCTGTTGAGCCCGACAATCTAGCCAACTTTCTACCCATCTTGTAGTGCATCCATCCAGCCCATACTTCTTTAACTTGCTGACAAGAATACTGTGGGAGACCGTGTCAAAAGCTTTGCTAAAGTCAAGGAACAACACGTCCACTGCTTTCCCCTCATCCACAGAGCCCGTTATCTCATCATAGAAGGCAATTAGATTAGTCAGGCATGACTTTCCCTTGGTGAATCCATGCTGACTGTTCCTGATCACTTTCTTCTCGTCACTTTCCATCCTCCTCAGGCTGTGATTTTTGGTTTATGTGGTTTATGTGAGTAGTTTCTGTAGCTAGAACTTGGGGTTTTTTTACAGTGATGGGAAGCCGCCACATCGACCAACCCTCCTCCTTTTTGATCTCGGTTTGGGACCCTCCTCCTTTTCGATTCTGGCTTGGGTCTGGCACTGGCGGAGTTGCATTATATTATATATAAAGAAAAAGTTGTTTCAGACTGAAATATTGAAATTTTTCATTCCGAACATGTCAAATCAGGATGTTTTGATATTGTCAGAACTTTTTCCCACCCTGTTTTTTCGCCCCCAAAACAAAATTCCAGCAAAATCGATCTAATTTTGCGGGAACCTCCTATTCCAATGGAATAGGGTTCTATCCAAATTTGTCATGACAAGGAATAGGCCGTCTGGCTGTTCATCTGTCTACATCTCCCCTCGCTCTCTGCAGAGCTACTCTGTCTCACAGTTCCCCTTTGCAGTGAGGCAGCTACTGGTCACCAAACCACCCATTCCCCAGTTAGTCTCATTCTCTGCTCAAAGGTTAAAAAAACAAACCACCAGAGACCACGGTGCTCCTCAGCAATGAAAATCACCAGACCACGGTGCTTTCCTGTGCAGCACTGCTGGGAAGAGTGTTATGGCACAGCAGTGACTCTCAAGCTCTGTTCTGTTGCAGCTCACTTCGAAATCTTATTTCCTAGCCTCCATTCCACCAGCGAGTTTGTTGGGTCATGGGGAAAGGCATTAAGTGAGCAAGGCAGACTTAAAAGCTGGGACTGTTGCATGCATCTTGTTGGTACTGTCTAAGGCAATTTGTTTAGTAGCTAGCGGACTGGACTAGGAGTCTGCAACCTTAGTTCAATTCCTGGCTCTGGTGCTGCGTGACCTTGGGCTAGTCATGTCATTGCTGCGCCGCCATTCCCCTCCCCCACCCTGTGCAAAAAGATCACTGTAAACCTGACTTGCTTTGATAAAGAGTGTTGAGAACTGCTGTGCAGATCTAGGGATTACTGATGTATAGGACGGGAGGGCCTAGAGGCCCCAACCCAGATTGTGCCTGGTGCTGCTCAGACAGAGATAGTTCCTGCTCCAAAGAATCCATGGTGTGAACAGACAAGGGGTGAGAGGGGAAACTGAGGCACAGCGGGGTTTATACCACCCCTGTTCAGTAGAAGTGTAACTGGCATGGAAGTGAAAACACCAGGGGCCATATGAGCCATGTGTACACTAGTGCTGGCACCACCAATGCGAGAGCAACAATGGGAGATTTTTAAAAGACTAGTGTAGACGAGGCTCTATTGTGGTTTTGTATCTAGTGGGTTTTTACTGAGTTTAGTAATAAGTCAGACCTGGGTTTGTCTGAAATTTGTCCCCCAGGCTGGCTTGATACTCTGCCTTGATCTCGTCTGAAACCCAGCCCTGGGCTTGCTCAGAATATCTTAACTTCAACAAACCTGACTCAAGTTCAGGGCTCATAACAAAACCCAGAATCTGGGATGTCCTCACACAGCCGTGCTTGTGGGCCCTTAGAGAACCGCCTGTCCTTAAACCAGTTCTCTAGGAATGGTTCCAAACAGTTTTCCTGAATCTCCTACTCTGTGCTGTCTATCCTTTCATTTCAGAGAATCGCTCCCTGTATTCTTTTTTCAGGGAAATATTTCTCACCCCCCCCCCCCGATATACACACTCCTAAACACTCACGTCCCTCCAAAAAAGTCCCTCTTAAACCCAGTGGAGTACAGATACATCCCTATTTTGGCCTCTCCAAATGTCTCTGTCTAGTGGGAATGAACAAACACAAATACCACACAGGCAGTAAACAAGATGCCAACTTTTCTCCTTCCTCTGCCAGCAGACTGGGCCCCCCGATTCTTGCAGGCTCCTATTCCTAGCAACGTTGGTGGAGGATTATCTATTTTTTTTTTTTAACTCTCTCAGTAGTAAGTTGGACACTGCCGGTCCAGGTAGGCGCTAAACCCCTAAGTGATTTAGTTTAGCTTTCCGCCCACATGCCCCTCCTCCCCTGCTAAACTGACATTGAATTTCAATTTGCAAGCTGGGAAATAAGTGATGGTCCCATTCCCCCTCCCAGTAAACACTGACGGGCTCTCCAGAGGACTGGGAGATGGTTGTAACTGAACCACAGGAAACCGCAGTGAAACAAAAGGCTGCTGGAGGAACAGAACACAGGGACGAGGATGATTATGACACAAATGGGGTGGGGGAACTGCAGGGGGGTGAAGAGAGAAGAGCTGTTGGAGACGGCAATAGGACTCTTTGAAAGCAATAAAATGAGACTATAAATAAGCGCCAGAGCCCGAGGAGAAGTGGGATAATCTCTGGGCAGGGGGCACATGGATCTCTCCCAAGCTGGTTAGAGAAGGGAAGAGAGAGCGAAGGTGTCATAGACCATTTCTGTCATCACTGTCATGGTTAGAGAAGCGGAGGGAGAATGAGTGCAGTGGGCAAAGCCAGGGCTGGGCTAAGAGTATATTGCAAGCAGTCGAGACACCTACATGCAGATCTATTTGGGCATGGCCCAAGGGCTAAGTTTGGTCCCATTTCAGCAGTCCACCCCATTCAGCAATTCGCTCTCAGGTGCTTTGCTGGACAGGGATGTGCTTAAGCACCTGCTTAAGTATTTTACTGAACCAGGATCCTCAAATGGAACCTGCAGCTGCTCCTGCCGTATCACAGGAAAGCCAGTACAAATGCTGACTGGCCAGTGGTTCTTACTGCTGCTGAACTCCTCCAATGAGCCATTTCTGTTCATACGTCACATGCGGATGGTGCTCAGGGCCATGTGAGTTTTATTTATTTGTTACAAAAGCAGAGGCAGATTGTGATCATGACGAATTGCCATCACAGCTCTGGGCACTGCAAATTTTGGGCAGCCCCTCTTATGGGTTCCAAACTCATGATCTGGTTCCACCTGGTAAATAAAGAGACCGATTCTTTTAGTTACGATGTAGCAGCTGCTCTAAAAGCAATGGGCTGGATTCTCATCTGGTGACCTGCTGACTTCCATGCAGCCATGCCACTTTATATCAGCTGTGGAATCTTGCACCAGATTGTTTTAAGAGTGGTGCATCCAGAAATAGAAAATTATTAGCATTCTGAGTGTGTGTGGGGGGGTGGGGGGGGTGGGGGAACCGGTGTGAATGGACACAGACCCCTGCCTGCAAACATTCCCCTAGTACTGCCACCTAAACTGAGGTTAGAGACGGACCTGAGGCACATAGTGTTTCATTAGCTGTGAGGGATGCATTAGGCAGGCAGAATTGTAGGTAAGATCTTTATTGAGCATACCACAAGGCCAATGTTACATGCATAAAGGCCAGTGTTTGTCCAGTCGTAGTCTGGCCACCTGTTTGAACCACCAAATAGCGTCCTTCCTGGAATTGGACCCTCTATCTCCAGTCCCACTCATCATACGCCACATGGAGAAAATTCTGATCTGAACTAAGTTTGTGGGGGATATAACTGGGTTTCGGTTCCAGGACTTAGGCTCAGCACATTATAGAAGCAGAAACCAGCTACAAAGCTTAGATCCCATTGGAACTTCTTCACAGTGCACGAAAACTTGGATATTGGGATTTTGTTCAGATCCATCTCTAATAAAAGTACCACCCGATCTCCCTTTCCTGGGAATAACTTCCATTTTTAGAGTGTTCTGTATTATAAAGAAGCTTTTTCCCTTTTTCACTCGACTGTTAACAGACAAGTGTATTTTTGTATATCCAATACTTGAAGGAATCAGATACCACTTTCCCCCTCTCATCTTTATTCCTGCTATTGTAATTAAAATTCTGCTGACTTCCTTCCCCGATGTATTTCCCATCTCCCTCCGTGCTCATCTGCTGCCCTAGACTCACATGCGTGAGAACTGAGACGGTGAATGAAAATCAGTCCCTCATGATTACGATACCTTGTGCCTAAAGAACCTCGTGGTTCTGCCCCCAACTCAAATAGCAAGTCCTGGCTCAGAGAGAAGGGTGGGATTTTCAAAGGAGGCTAATGGGAAACGAAGGAGGGATTTTTCAGACTCTCTAAGAGATTTAGGAGCACAAATCCTATTGAAAGTCAAGTCATTGAGGCCCAGATCCTCAAAAGGTACCTAACTCTCATTGATTTCAATGGAAGTTAGGCATCTAAATACCATAAAGGGTCTGGGCCTTAGGCACTGAGGAAAATTCCACCACTTACTCCCTTAATTGTCTTGGAAAGTCCCATCTTAAGAGTGCATTATATCCAGGGGCTTTGAAGATGCTACAACCTTTTGCTACAGCCACTCAATGAACTATTTACAAATGTGATACGATTCCACTTGCAGTGTTGCTGTAAGTCCCAGGGTATGAGAGAGACAAGTTGGGCGAGGTGCTCTCTGTTATCGGACCAACTTCTTTTGGTGAGAGAGACAAGCTTTTGAGCTTACACACAGCTCTTCTTCAGGTCTGAAGCTCAAAAGTTTGTCTCTTTCACCAACAGAAGTAGGTTTGATAACAGATAGTACCTCACCCAAGTTGTGTCTCTCTAACAGGATTATATTGTTGCTTGATTGGCCAATTCTATTCTTTTCCTCCCCCTCCCCCCCCATCTGTATTTTGTGTTTAAAGTTCTCCCTCTTCCTCTCCGCTTTTTTTGTGTTCCTTTCGGAAAACAATCTGCACTGATTTTTATGTAAAATAAACCTCCCATGTGTACAGACTCTGGGGCATTGCTCCAGTCTGTTGCAGCTCTGTTTACTTTGATTGATTTTAAGACTGTGACAAAAAAAAATAAAATTAAAATGAGAATTTAAAAACAATAAAAACCGAGAAGAAAGTGTGTTTTTTTATGGGTTTTGCTTCACTAGTACAGATACTTCTTTCCAGGTATAATACTTTGAGGACCTGGAACATCTTTCCATATGGATGGATCCAATTCTTTCCCGGGAGCATTTCTCAGTTATAGCACTGTGTTTGGGAACAGGTAATTAGATAGAGGGCATTATAACAAAGCGGAATGCACAGTATTGCTTACAAAGGGAGACATGGGCAATAATCTGGAATCTACCTCTGAGCAGCCACACACCCCCTATCATGGAGGTTAACCCTTCGGAATCCAGTTTTCCAAAAAATCAGGCCAAATGGAGCCCTGGAGTATCCCTCTTCTCAGCCTAAAGTCAGAAGCTGTGACGCCCTGCAGATCTCTACGGATGGTGAACGCAAGCAATAAGCCATTTTTAGTCTGTGCCGATGCAAGTAATGAGGCGGTGGGTGCTTATTTGTGGTGTCAGACCAAAAATATCAGGTGCAGCCCTTTGCAACCCAGAACGTCTCCAACGAGACGTTGGTGTTTGGGTGCCCCTCCAGCAGCTCCTTTTGAGGCATGTTTGCAAGCCACTAACATAGGCATGTGAAACAAACTTGATTTCTGCAGTCATTGAATCATAGAAATGCCGGGCTGGAAGGGACCTCGAGAAATCCTCTAGTCCACCCCCTTTACCACCTCGCCCTGAGGGAGGACGAAGTAAACCTAGACCATCCCTGGCAGGTGTTTGTCCCCTGTTCTTAAAAACCTCCAATGATGGGGATTCCACAACCTCCCTCGGTAATGTATTCCTGTGCTTAACTATCCTTGTAGTTGTACCCTGCAAATGGAAAGACATCCAATTACTGAGCACAGCAAGGAGAAGAACGGCTTGGCAACACGGCTTTATTCAGAAGCACACATGGTACGTTCCCCAGCCCCTGCTGATCAGTTGGTAATAATAAACATGGAGACTGGTTCTCATCTAACAAGCTTTTTGCTGAGCACTGCAGCATGCCCTGTGCTCTTAAAGGGCTCCAGGTCCATTGTCTGTGAACCCATAACTTACCGATTCCCAAAAAACCTCTGAGAGAGACCAGAAGTGAGTTCTTTTCACTGGCAGGGGGGCAGATTGATTTTAAGCAGTACCCTTAAAAGAGAGGAAGCTGGCTATATCTGAGCCTCCTTCTTAAGCCTGCTGTGAATCTGCTTTGATATCACTTGCCTTTTAGAGGTTCCAGCATTGCATTGTACGGCAGCCACAGATTTGGGCTTGGACCAAACACTTAGATTGTTCGCTGTTTGTACAACACCTTGCACCGTGGGGAGTCTTGGGCCAGGGCCAGGGCTGCTGGGTGTCACTGCGGGACAAATACATAATAATGGACTGTAGAGGGGTTGACTCAGCACTGGCGCATGACCTTGTGGCTGGGTGTGGCAGAGCAGACTCCTCTAGCGCTCCTGGTAATGGTCATGACGGTCCTGTGGTGGTCCTCCTCTTCTTGTGACTCAGCAGGCACAGTTTGGGGCCGCAGCCATCACCGTTTTCTGCAGCCATTGCCTTTTAACTGCCCAGGGTTTCCCCTCCCTCCAGTGGCCTTCCCAGGCTTCTTTTCCAGGTCTTCCCCTCCCCATGCACCACTCCTTCCTCAGGCCTTCATGTTGGAGCTCAGCCTAATACCTGCCAAGTTCGGTCTTGTTCTTATTTCAGAGCAAAGGGTTCCTCCTGGCTCAGGCCCCGCTAGCTGTGACTCCCAGCTTCAGGCCTCTTTCAGCCTTTAGACCAAGAGAGGAAACTCCCAGCTAATTCTCACTTGGCCTTTCATAGAATCATAAAATATTTGGGTTGGAAGAGACCTCAGGAGGTCAACGAGTCCAGTCCCCTGCACCAACACCAACTAAATCATCCCAGCTAGGGCTTTGTCAAGCCGGGCCTTAAAAACCTCTAAGTATTGAGATTCCACCAACACTCTAGGTAACCCATTCCAGTGCTTCATCACCCTCCTAGTGAAATAGTGTTTCCTAATATCCCACCTAGACCTCCCCCACTTCCCTGCGCTCCTTCCTTTTTGAAGCCCCAACTCCTCCTGAGCTGGGTTTGATTGCCAAATGCCAATTATGCCTCACACCCCTCCACAGGTGCTAACTGGGTTCAGGCTCCTGTTAACCCATGTTTAGCCAGTGTGGGGTTTATACACCACATCCCATGGATCAAAATCCAAGATCTGAACACTTCCCGCCTCTGGAAACCTGAGCCCTGATTGGAATTGTGCAAAATGGTCCTCTCTTTGCAATGGGCTTCACCCAAACCTTGCAACATTGGGCTGCCTGAAATCTGGATCCAACTCTGGTGGCTTGAGCCCATCTCTGCTCAATAGGTGGCAGAACCTTTGCTGGATGACGTGGTTGTTTCCATCTCGTAGCTTTCACTACATCTCACGCACCACCAATGCGGCTGCTGCTTTCAAACAAGGCATGAACACAATTAAGAAAAAGAATTTGGGATCTTTAACAGCCACAGAGAGTACCTATAAGATGCTGGGTTTGGGGATATACCCACACAATGAACTGCACAGTATCCAAATGCTGGGTCGACTACTGGCATCAAATTCATGGGTTCAGGGAGTGTTAGTATTTCAAAGCCAGAGTTTATTCACTAATGGCTTCTCCATTGGGAAGTCCGTTGGGTTTTTGGCCGGGGGCCTGGGAGAGGTGCGGAAGGGAACACAGCATTTGAATGGAGTAGGCCCCTTTGATGCATGGAAACCCTCAAAATACACTCCGTCATTATTCAGAGACACAGCAATCATTTCCCTCCACTCGGCCGTGCTGTCCAAGCTCTTCGTGTGTTTATGCCTATTGGGGAGAATCCAGCACAGCAGCAGCTTTCAGCTATGAGAGCAGCAAAAAAAATCAATCAATAAAAAATAAAAGCCTGTTACTGTGTTGCTATGACTGGAAGCTTTTAAAAACCAGCTCAGTTTCCCGCTGGAGATTTGCAAAGCAGCAGGTTGGTAGGCCAGTTCCTCGCTCATTGCTGCATGGAAGGTCATCGGCGTCTGGTAATGCCTCTATACCTGCTGAGCCTGACAGCACCATTGACCAGCCTTTCAGGCAGGATTCATTAACTCCACAGAGGAAGGGATTGTGTGTAGGGCGTGGGGGGGGGGGGGGTTAAAAAGCGGGAGGTTACTAGAGGGCAGACAGTAGCTGGGAGCTCAGTTAGGACTTATAGTGTCTATTTCCATCCTTTGCAGCTAATCTCGCTCTGGGTTTCTATTGGAAGCACAGAACCGTTGCAGGAAGCGATACCCTGTTTTCTTCTGTTTTACGAACAAAGCCCCCTTTGACTAGTCTTGCTGGAACCACCAGCAAGGAAGCCAGGACTTCTTTGCTTTGGGTGGGTTAAGTACTTGTCAAAAGCACTGGATTGACAGCTCTGGGGACAGACCTTCTCCGCACATCCGTGCAATAAGTAGCCTTCAGGCCGCAGCACAAACTCATTTGCTGCCCCTTACTGATGGGCCATGGGCCTGGCTCCCACTAACCACCTCTGCTGTTAAGAAGGCTCCATCTCTATCCAGCCCAGTCTCTCTCCAGTCCTTGGCCTCTTTGCTAATGCCGCCAGCCAGGAGACAAGTTAATACCAATTGTGATTTAGTGAGAGAAACCTGCCTGACACCCAACAATTTATTTCACATAAGCCACCAAGCAGCCATCAGATGGCAGCCTCTTGCATTACCTACTGGCTTTTACCTTTTAAATGGCAAGTTCAAGGACAGGCCTGTCTCTCACTCCGTGTCTGTGCAACGCCTAACACAATGGGGTCTTGATCGCAGTTGGGGCCTCAAAACACTGCCAAAATACACGTAGTCATAGTTAAATTGTAATGTTGGCAATACGCCATACAACTATCACAGACATTAAAGCTGGAAAAGACCCACCCGAGAGGCACTCAGATACCATGATGATGAAGGCCACAGTATAAGAACCTGAACAGAACAGATACCAGTATTAGCTCATCTTTTCCATCCTCCAGGGGTAATTAATCCTGGCAGTCTATTTTCCAGTGCTTTGTCCACTCCTGTTAGATGACTCAAGGCACAGAGTTTCCACCTCTTCTTTTGGAAGACCACTCCATAATAATAATACCATAGATCTCGGTGTTCCTGATAACCTAAAGTATGCAGAATATTTCTGAATCACTCACATAATAGTCTGTTGCACTTCACAGGACTGTCATGGGAACTGACCCTTGAGAGATCATGCATCCAGGCTCCCTGTGACAGACCAAATACAGAGTAAAATAATCTCTCTACTCCTACTCGAGATTCCCCTATTTAGGCATCCAAAGATTGCATTAATCCTGCAAGCTCACGTCAGCTGATCATCCACCACGACCCCAAATCTTTTTCAAAGTCACTGCTTCCCACGACAGACAGGGTCCCCCATCTTGTAAGTCCGGCCTGCATTCTTTGCTCCGAGATGTATAAATTTACATTTAGCCATATTAAAACGCATACTGTTTGCTTGCGCCCAGTTTACCAAGCAATCTGCATCGCTCTGTAACAGTGACCTGCCCTCTTCATTATTTACCACTCCCCCAATTTTTCTGTCCTCTGCAAGCTTTACCAGTGATGATTTTATGTCTTCCTCCAGGTCACTGATAAAAATGTTAAAACACAGAAAGGAAAATCCTGAGCCGAGCACTCCTCGGGGGAGCTGGGTAGGAAGCTATTCCCCTGACATCTCCCTGGAGAACAAAGGCTCCCAGAGAGATGAACAGCCCCCAGAGCACAAAGAGAAAGAGCTCCAGAGGTGAGAGACTACAAAGCTGTCCAGGCAGGGAGACCTGAGACATACCCTGAGTCTGCAGGAAAGAGACTGCAGAACTCCAGGCCCTGGAGAAGCATAGGTCTTATGGCAGAAGGAGAAGGCTTGTTTACATACCCTGAACGGGCATTGTTCCCTTGTACAAGCCTCATTGAACTTAATGAAAGTGCACTAGGGGAAACTGAGGCAAAGACATAACTGCAGTTCTACTCCAGACAGCCAGGGGGTGCTCCAGAGGTAAGTTCCCACCATTACAAAGAGAGGGTCTGTTCTCAGCTACCCCATAGTAAGGGCTTCATTCCAAGTAAGTTGAAGTCAAGGGGAATCTTTCCATATATATGACAGCCAAACAGTTCTATTACAATCATCTAGTCCAGCGCATAATGCAGGCCAGTGAGTTTCACCCAGTGATTCCTACCTCAAGCTTAATAACTTGTAGTTGAGACCCAGATACAAAGCCCAGGTCCAAACTCCATGAATGGGCCTTTCACTTCATTGGACTCAGTGGAGTTACTCTGAGGTTACACCTGTGTGACTGGGAGCGAGATTTGGTGCATCGTAACCTCTTTAGCAGTAAGTGGCACTTTTCATAAAGAAGCTGCATACTCTTTTTATAGGTAGCATTTACACAAACTGAGATATGAAGAACCTATGGTAAAAACAGATACTGAGTAGACAGAAATATGAATTGCTAGGTAGATTTCTATACCTGCTCTTAGAGCATGAGATATACAATGGATGTTGGTTCTGCTTACAACAATCTTGCCTGCAAATGCCAACAACTTTAGTCTGATTTTTAAAAAAACACATTTTCTCAAACATCAGATTTAGCTAAAGACATTCACCAGATGTAGGAGCCAGGATGTAGGATTTACATTCCCCCTCTGGTAACAAATCTGAGTCTAGTTTTATTAATCCTGCTGCAGATTTACAAATCCTATTAGAGATTTACAAATCACACCAATCTACCCTAAATGAAAAGTCCTGATTTGCAAATCCACGCTTTACACTTAGGATGCAAGGCCATGTTGCAATAAATAACCTAGTTTATAAACCCTGTTCTCATATTTTTCTCTCAGCCGCCCCAGTTCTGAGCTGTCTTTTAAGATGTACATCTTGGCGACAAGGGGAGAAAGTGGCTTTAAACCACCTTATCTAGCTATCCATCCATCCCCATACACATCCCTCTAGCTAGTTAGTTTTTATGCTGATGCTCATCACCGTAGTAGCTGAGTGCCTTGCACACAGAATGGACAGCAATTGCAACTTCCCTTCTGGATTTCATGGAGTCTTTTGCACTTCTTCATTTTGGGGGTAAAATAATCTGCTTCCCAATAGTTCCTTCAAGATGGCAAGCTTCTAAAGAGCACAGCGAGCAAAAACTGACCACAGGGCACATGTGACTGCAGCAGGTCTGTCGTCACCTAACTGCAATTCACCGCATGAAAGGGGGTTCCTAGTGGTGGGAGAACCTCAAAAGGTTCAGAGTTCAGGTCTGATATGGATAAGCACTCCGAAATCTGGGAGTCTACGCAACAGACTTCTCAGATTTCCTCATCCTTCCTGTGCCAAGATGGTCTGGAGATATTTGAGGAATTAACTCGTTCCCATGGCATTTCAGTGCTTTGAGTCCTACATAGAACCCAGGAGCACTAAAATGAAAAATAACTGAAAGTCGTCTCTGCTGCTTTGATTGCTGCATCATTAGCATTCAAAAATCATGAGCCAGGCCCCCCAAAATCTTGAAATATGATTTTACGCCTTTTTTTTTAAAAACAAGAACTTCTGAATTCTTTATATTTGTCTTCTGGTGTCAGAGCCTTTAGGTGTCACATTCTCTATCTTTTCTCTGCAACTGTGAGGGCCAGAACTTACTGGTGTTTTTAAAATGAAAGCTGAGATTCTGACATCATCACCTGACTCCAGCAGCCTGGGTCTTTAAGAAAAAGCATGAAATATTGTGCCAGTTGGCGACACTAAATACTACTGTGACCTCCCCTGCCTCCAACCTGCCCAAGCCAAAATCCCTTTCCCAACCATGCAGACCATGTTGTCCCCATCCTTTGAATCACTGCACTGGCTTCTCCTTCCAGGGTCTTCGCTTTCAAGACCTCTCTCCAGCTTCACTGCAGCCTCTTGTTATTCCATCCCAGGCTGCCTTCTTAACCGCCCCTCCCCTCATTTTGTTGCCCTCTGGTTCCGAGCTTTCAGCAACCCTGCCCCTTTATGCCATCCCTAGCCTTTGCGTCAACTCAAGACATTTTTGAAGAACTTCACATCTTTGTGGTGAACCATCATGCAGCCTCAACAAAAAAACAAACAAAAATAGCACGGACCTTTTTTTTTTTTCTTTAAACATCATGCACAGACATTTTCTCGACTCTACCCATGTGGGGATAAAAGTCACACAAAGGCAACACTTGGCCCAAAGAGGAGCAAGGAGAGGCTGCTGTTCCCAGAGGGAGCTGGCTGTATTGGCCAGCTCTATTATTTCCGCTCCAGAGACAGACATTTGTTTTAGAACAACAACAACAAAGAGCAGCCTGGCACCATAGCACAGAATGGGCCAGTCTGGGTAGATCTTCACAGGCCAACAAATTATGAGCATGATTATCATTGTGTTTTAAAACCACACACGAGGGGTAGAGTGGGAGGAGGGTCATTTCTTTCTAAACATTGGTGACACCAGATCAGGCCATGGGATATCAGCCGAAATGTGCTGGCTACATGTGTGGTTTTAAAATAGCTTGGATTTGCTTGACAAATTCTGAGTGTGTGGGTCGTTTTGCTTTGCTTGTCAGCTGCCACTCTGTGGCCAGCTAGATCACTTCCCTTAAGTCTCATTCTCTCCCCCCACCCCCCTTCTTCTTCTTCTTCTTCTTTTCTTTCTTTTGCTGCCTTACTACCTCTGGTCTGGCTGCCCCGCCAGCCAATCACTGACTTACTCAAGCTCCGCACCATATAAGGAGAAGTAACGCTGAGGAAATCCTGAGCACGCATGTACACACACACAAACAGAACTCAGTCACCTGACCAGCAAAAGGGACACTAGCAACAGGCAAAGTGAAGCAGAACTTTTTGTAACCCTCCCTCCATTGGGCACACTGCCTCACTGTAGTTCCCACCTGATCAGTATTGCTGGAAAATGTCGGGTTTATTTGCGAGCCACAATCTGGGGCTGACGGGCTGAGAAATACAAAGAGGAGCAACCCTAGATCACACGTCTCAATTTCACAAGTAATATTAAAAGCCACCCATCACTGGATTGCTGAATTGATCCAAATGTCACCTTTCATTACCATGTGTCCCAACAATCGTACACCTACTAACCGAGGCAACAACCTCCTGTCACAGCAGAAAGATTATGTCAGCACTGTACTGAATGCTCCTGCAAACGGCATCTTGTCTAGTGGAATCAGCACCATGGAGACAACAGTGGTATCCATGTGCAGTGGGAGAGGGGGAGGTAAGGGGGAGTCATCATTGCATATTCCTTAAATTCTGCCCAGTCCAGACAGGAGGGAAGCAAAACTTTACATGCAAAACCCTTTGTTAACATCTGCAAACCGTCTTACACATATTTTGTTATTTTCACGCTAAGAACTAGAGTGGCTTTTGCTACACCCAAGAACTGTGTTGCTTTTAAGATCAGAGGTAGTCAGCCGTTTTAACAGTACCAATTGACCCTACTTCTACACCAGGTCAGAAGCACTGGAAATGAGCCGTGTAGCAGAAACATGGGTGTCAGAGCACCATTAAGTTATACTACCTTTTGAAAAGCATTCTGGCACATAGGTTGGGGTGGCATAGGGGAATCGGCAACTGGGCTCACTCAACAGCAGCGTGGATCAGAAGTGAATGGAAATTGTTAGCATCTGCTGGTTGTTCAGTGACCTACATCAGCTGGCATTGGTTAGAAAACGGGGGTGTTTTCCCACAGAAGATTTTGATGAAAAAAAAAAATCTTCTCAGCAAAATTTTCCACAGGAGATTTCAAGTTTTTGTAAAAAACAAAACAACAACAACAACAAAAACAAAACAAAAATAAGCAAACAAACAAAAAACACTTGAAATATTTAAATTCCGAAATGCTGCCGTGGTGCTTCTCGGGATTTGTAGTTTGGGGTGTTTCATCTTCCCGTTCCCCTCCAGAGGCCAGGCTCCCTGGTTAGATTACATCTCCCATGGTGCACCACGGTCTCCCCTCTGGGGAGTGTACCAGAGCAGTCACATGGCTGTGCTGCATCATGGAAAGCGACGCCTTTCACACAAACCATCAATAAACAGTCTCAAGAGGAACATTTTCCATCCGGAGACTCCCCCCCTCACCACGCTGGGATTCCCCTTCTGTTTTGCAATGTAAGAAGGACAGACCCCGAGCACAGGGAGGTTGTGACCCATGCACTGAGAACCCCTGACCTATATGAACTGCATTAATGGGTCTCAGTTCAGTTCCCAATGGACAGGTGACTACAGCTCAATGAACCCCAGCGTCTTTGATACTGTTTGGCCATTTAGCCAAGGCTGACGAGACCACATAGGCTAAGATTCTCCTCTCAGTCCCTTCGTTGGCAGCTCCATGACCAGGCTGAGACATACTGGTGCAAGGGGAGCAGCCGGAGGAAGATTGTTAGATTGTGTATTGTTGACTGTGTTCTTCCACCACTGGATTTCAGGCTCCACGGTCGTTAATTCACAAGCACTAAATTCTCATAACAAAAGAATAAATGTTCAGTTGCAAAACTATAGAATAAATGAGATGGCAGAGAAGTTCCCAAAACGTGGCCCTTAGGAGCAACAGCTGCTATTTTGGCTGATTACCAGGGTTTGAACAGGGGGCCACCAGAGCTAGAAGAATGCGCTGTTACAACTTTAGCAAAAGCTCCTTAAAACATAGCTGCAAGAAACTCATGTCCTCTACAGATCAGGCGCAGAGAAGCACTGGCACCCACAGTGGTATGCAAGGGGGTAGCAGCACCACTCAGCTTTGGCCCCACAACTCCATCAGGACAGCGGGCCACAGGACCAATCCTGAGCAGGCGGTGGTGTTGTCAGAGCTGCTCCTCCTCGTTGGTGCTGTGGGAACAGCTTCTGCACCAGGACTACCCCCTGCCTGGCCTTGCCCCGCTTCCAGGAGCCCATGTCCCCTCCAGTCTGCCCACAGAACTAGTGGTGAGGGCCTGATCAGGGAGCCAGCCCGGAGAGAGCTGGAAGGGAGCCCTGGGGTGTACCAGGTGAAAAATTTCTGGGGACACCCTGTCAGAGAGAGATCGGTACTACACACTCACCAGTGGATCACAAGGGGACTGGGTTCTTTGCAGGGAGCTGGCTGGCCACACAGTACTAGCAACTCCTCCTGATTCTCTGCTCCTAAATTCCATTCAGAGAACCTAAACACACATTAAACGCTCCCCTAATGTTCCTTTTCCACGTGAGCCATTGCTGTGGCTCTCCAGGAACATTACATGGTTGTAATTTGGATGGGAAGGGGCAAATGTGACCATATTTGTGTTAAAATGGGGTCCATGTTGGAAAAGTTCCGGGATCTCTGACTCAGATTTTGGGGATGCTAAGGTGACGGCCACCATCTTTGGCTAACACCCCGGAGATTGAACCAGGGAACCTCTAGAGCTAAAAGCATAAACTGCTGCAGCTTGAGCTAAAAGTACTCACATGCGGCCCATATCCTAAGAGACTGATATTCTCTGTGGTTCTGGAACATAGGGGCCATATAACATACGCTCAACAATGGGCTGCACTTCGTGATCAGTACATTCAAACTGGCTACATGACACTCCAGTTAAACAGACATTTCACAGCTGAAAAAATTTGTCACCTTGTGAGTGGCACCTCCTTGTGGTTGCTCTGGGGGTCAGCTCTCACCCAGCTTGGTGTCGTCTTCCATCAGTTACTCGAGCAGTGACACCCCTCTCCCCGCCCCTCGTTCTCTTCAGGACTCGGGGTGCTCCCTTTTCGTGACTCGGCCCTCTGGCCAGGTCCCCGATCTGGGGTAACAAAGTCTCTGCAGACCAGCTGTCCGGTTGACATCTCCGGCCTTCCTGTGCCACTTGCCAGTGGCTGGTAGGGGAACTCCCGCCTGCCCTCTACGCTGGATTCCAGCCCAGGGTCCCTACAACAAGCAGCCAAGGTCTCCACAGTCCTTCCCTTTGCTGCTGTTTCCCTGGGCTTCTTCCTACCTAGCCTCTCAAGCTTGCTTTCCCCTCAACTCCTCTGGGGCTGACTCTTCTTCAAGGGCTACAACCCCAGGGTTTATTCTCCCTCTTGGGTTTTCCTCTCTGCCCCCAGAGAGTGCCTGCAGACTCCCTCCCTAGAGTCCCCTTCTGCTGAAAACTTTCTGGCTTTAAAATCCAGCCTAGGCTTCTTGTTCAGTTAGGCCTGACTCCCTCCAGGTGCAGCCAGGTGACCTAATTGGTCCCTCAGGGCCTGTGACAGATACATACCTCCTCGCACACATAAAAAAGGCAGGTAATTGTGCTGCAGTATATTTTGGTCGAGGTAGTAAGCACGCCACAGCAATCAGGGCCCCATTGCACTAGGCCCTGTACCAACACAGCAGAGACAGGCTGTCCGTACCACAAAGAGCCACTCAAGAGATGAGGTGAATACAACAGCAAGATAGGCAGAGTGAGGCAAATGTCTGTCATGCTTCCGTGTACTCTGTAAGTACTCTGATTCTGTTGTACCCTAGGGTCCCTTTACACTGTTCCAGTAGCGTTAAGAGGCTTTTAGGGGGATGTGACTAGAAGTCACACCCACCTGAAGGTCCCATTACACTGCTAGAGTGGTGTAAATAAAAACACTTCGCATCCTGTACTTCCATCTTACAAAAATATGGTCTATGATAATACAACTTGGGTGGGTAATTTCATATTCCTCCAGAAGCATTCGGCATGCAAGGCTTCCATTGCAGTAGCAAACAACACACACACACAAAAACCCAACCACCACCCAGCATCAACAATCGTGAGTCACGCCGTCAGGCTTCTGAAGCTAGCGTGGTGGGTGGATAAATGCAGGTTTCTGATCTGACTGCGAGTACTTGCTGTGCGCTGGCGAGGAGAACAGAGCACCAGAAGGGATTTCTTTTTTTGGTACAATAATAATCTCTAGCTTTTATATGGTACTTTTCATCAGTAGATTTCAAAGCATTTGATGTATCACCTCCATTTTACAGATGGGAAAAGTGGGCCACAGAGAGGGGAAATGACTTGGCCAAGGTTACCTAGCAAGTCAGTGGTAGAGCTGGGACTAGTCCTCAGAGCTCCTGAGTCCCCACCCCCGTGCTCTATCTACTAGGCTATACTGCCTGCCAAGGCAGGGTATGTTGAAAAGATGGAGAGATGGTTTATTTCTGGAGCGGGGCAAGAGCTCTGAGCCCATTTATTTCAAACACTGACAGCAGATTACAGTGGAATAATTTATGCCAAATACATTCAGCAGGATTTGAATTCTGCCATCCACATAATTATTAATTAATTAATTAATTAATTATTATTATTCTCACTATTCCCAGAGGCTCCAATCAAGGGATCTGGCCTCATTCACAATGTTGCCAAATCTCACAGCTTAATCACAAGTCTCACAGTATGTGATGTTGTTTTTCAAGCCCCAGCTCCTGGATTCTGGTGACTATGTGAGAATCTCAGCTTTTGTTAAGAGACAAATAAATATGTTTCTAGCTCTGCAGAGAAAAGCTGAAAAAATGTGACCTCTAAAGGCTCAAAAACCAGAAGGCAAATAAAAAGCACCCCAAATTTGTTATTATTTTTTAAATTATGATTTTTTGGGGGCCTGACACAGGATGTTTGAAGGCTTGCATGTTTGTTTGAAGCAACATGCATGGTGTTATCACTTATGATATATATACCTAAAGTATCCCAACTGATTTCACTGGGATTACTCTACACTTACATGGTGTAACTGAGAGCAAAATTTGGTCCACTGTGTGGATATGGTTCAGCCAAAATAATCTGAAAGACCACCTCACTGGAGGTGAGCAGGAAAGGATTATGTTTGAAGGAGCCCTGCTGCCAGCTGCCTATCGTCAGGATGAAACTGGAGAGTTTCACAGTATTTATCTGAACTCCTGGGATCTTTCAGATATTTGACTGGTAGAGGATAGGCTGCCACTCATGGAAAGAAGAAAAGGAGTACTTCTGGCACCTTAGAGACTAAGCAATTTATTTGAGCATAAGCTTTCGTGAGCTACAGCTCACTTTAAAGCTTATGCTCAAATAAATTGGTTAGTCTCTAAGGTGCCACAAGTACTCCTTTTCTTTTTGCGAATACAGACTAACACGGCTGTTACTCTGAAACCTCTCATGGAAAGGATAGCAGCTCTGTCTGTAGAGAATCCTTATGTAACCTCATAGTTTAATGCCATAGACTAATGGCAAATGAAAGTCTCTTCTCAGTCTGGAGGGAAAGAGAGAGAATATTCCTGAGATCCTTTGGCCTATATTCACAAGTGCTAATTACTGACTTAACAAGATCTAGCTAGTTTCCTGAATTAATGTGGATGATTCAGCTTCCCTTGAGAACAGCTTCTCTTTCCTTAAAGAAGAAAAAATCTCAAATATGACAATATTATTAGATGTCAAATGTCCATGTGTGAGTGTACTTGTGTATAGTAGATGTGTGAATGTGTGTGCATACAGACTATGTGCTTAATTTTCATCATGTGATTAAGTGCTTTCCTGAATCAGGGCTATAGGAAAGGAAACAGCATCATAAGCAAAAAGGCACTGATTCATCTTTTGTTCTAATTCCCCATTATTGGGCTCAGTTTTAAGAGTGCGTTTGGGTCTCTCATTACACCACAGGTAATTGAGGCTGGCAGTGATTTGGTTAGGATCCAAATTTTTGCTGATACTTGTGTGGACAAACACAGGCAGGGTATTTTCTCTGGTGAAGAAAAGCATAGTTTGGCCTTATTTATTTTTGAATATATAGTGTGTGTCATACAAAAAAAAAAAGAGAGAGAGAGAGCACTGACCTAACTGAATGCACCAGATCACAGCCTAGACAGACAGTGATAAGTAATCATGTGTGTCCATACAGACCGGCTATGAAACAGAGCGCTTACAGAGTGGAGGTGTGTCTGGGAAAGGAGTGAAACAAAAGCTAGGAGAATAACTGTTTTAATTTGACCCTGGTCTAAAAAATTTGTGGAATGAATGTAGCATCTGGGAAAGGCTTTGGATACTTATCCAGCCATCATTGCTGTAGTGTGTGAGCATCTCACACTCTGTAATGTATTTATCCTCATACACCACTTTGAGATAGGGAAGTGCTACTATCTCCATAGTAGAGATGACGAACTGGGTACTATGGACTAAATGTTTAGGAGGAGTTGGGCTCTTAACTTCTTTTGAGTATTCGGTCCCAAGCTAGTTGGTCAACATGATACTGGGGCCCGGTCTACACCTAAAAATTAGGTCGACCTAGCTACGTTGCTCAGGGCTGTGAAAAATGTTGTGATCTGAACACTGTCGTTAGGCTGATCTAACCCAGCGGTTCTCAAACTTTTGTACTGGTGACCCCTTTCACATAGCAAGCCTCTGAGTGCGACCCCCCCTTATAAAGTAAATTACACTTTTTAATGTATTTAACACCATTATAAATGCTAGAGGCAAAGCGGGGTTTAGGGTGGAGGCTGACATCTTGCAACCCCACCCTGTAATGACCTCGTGACTAACTGAGGGGTCCCGACCCCTAGTTTGACAACCCTTGATCTAACCCCTAGTGTAGACACAGCTTGGTCAATGGAAGGATACTTCCATCAGCCTAGCTACTGCCTCTCAGAGAGGTAGATCGCCTGCACTGATGAAAAAATGCCTTCTGTCGACTGTCAATGTAGGACGCATCTATAGTGACCCAGTTGCAGTACTACAGGTGTGCTGCTAGGTCGTACACATAATCTGGGAGTCTGAGCAGAGAAAAGAAAAGGAGGACTTGTGGCACCTTAGAGACTAACAAATCTATTTGAGCATAAGCTTTCGTGAGCTACAGCATCCGATGAAGTGAGCTGTAGCTCACGAAAGCTTATGCTCATATAAACTGGTTAGTCTCTAAGGTGCCGCAAGTCCTCCTTTTCTTTTTGCGAATACAGACTAGCACGGCTGCTACTCTGAAACCTGAGCAGAGAAAGGAAGTGAAGTTTAGTCTGTCAAAGCCCAGGCTAGGGCCCTAACCACTGGCCCATCTTGAAGTCCCTTACTAATGAAATAGGTACAATATATACTTCCTCCACAGCCGGCCCCACTCACGTCGTTGTTCTGCAAGAAGTGCCTCTAGACATGTCTAAACAGTCTTTGTCACCCATTCAGATCCTTGGGCTCTTCGTTGAGGCTGCCAATTAGTAGCAGTGGCTTCTGTGATGTGGAAGCCTTCCTCCTGCAAACTGGTCTGAGAAGGACACATTTCACATAGGCCACCAAACGGCCATTAGACAGCCTCTGCCTTTCAGTCATTATGAACTTGGACTGAATTCAAACCGCCAACCTTTGGATAAAAGTCTCTTTACAACCTCAATTGCCCTAAGACAGCATTTGACGCAAAATGAAAGTTTTTTTAATTTTCAATTTGAGAAAAATTCAGAAACATTTCATTATAGGGTCAATCTGAAAAAAATGGGTTTTTTTTTTCTGATTTTTTGGAGTGGTCAGTGAACTAAAAAATCCATTATTTCCACAGCTCTAGCCAGGAGTTCTTAAATTCTAACCACAACTCCCTCTGTAGCTTTGGACAAGAGATTTTGATCTCTGTGCCTCAATTTCCTCATCTATAAAATTAGGATGATCCTTTACCCACCTCACAGGGATCCTAGGGGGAATGATCCATTTAAGAAGCACTTTGAAGATGCTAATGTTGTTTTTTAAGGCTACAGCTTGTTCCTTGGAGTCATTAACAGGTCTCAAGGCATCACAACCATTCTCTCTTGCTTTATGGCTAGATGGGGGAATTCTGAAACTTCTGTTGTAAAGTGATGTCCTGGTATAGAAAAGGTTGAGAACTACTGCTGCTGGTTATTCTCTTTGGAAATATTTATACCAACAGGGCTCAGCACAGGAAATCTTCTGCTATACTTTTGGGCATGTAGAGTCTCTTGAACGCTTCTACAAACTATTTAACGCAAAAACCTATATAGAGTCTTCCACTCGATTAATTTTTGATGATATGAAAGCCAAACAATGCTGTGTTTTGCCTCTTTCAAAATCGCCCAACTCAGAGGAAACCGAATGAAATTTCTTTGCCCTTCCTGAATTTCCTGAGTGCATGGGAGGGGTCGGACAAGTCAGAGTTCTAAATGTCGGTGGTCGACCCTTATGACGCTAGTGGCACGGGAGTTATGCATATAAATGACTTTTGCCTGTTCCCAAAAGAGCTGTATATTTCTGGAAACTCTTCCCTTCAGGCTGATAAAGAGAAGGAGACGTTCCATGGCTCTGTGGTCAGAATAAAGGATTCATACGAGCGTCACACGCAGACAGAGGGTGATTATTCGGAGCTGCAATAATTAGTGACTGACAATACGATCCTGAACAGTGCACAAGTGCTGGCATTGACTGGAACTGCTGGGGGGGGAATGGTGAATATTGTACTTTAAGGGACTGGGTTTCAGCAGATGGGCCCAGTGGTGGCAAATGTTTATCATAGCTGTTTAAAAGAGAAAATGCTAATGCATTGGAAGTGGATGATTATGCTCAAGAAAGGGGCCAGCCTCTGCGTTTTAGGGGATGGGCATATTTCTTCCTCCCAAGGATAGTATTAAAAGTCACATATATATCTTTTTAAACCTTATCACCTAGTGCTATAAGCACATTAGATCTCACAAGCTACATAGGGTCAGGCCAGGTGCCTACTTGAATACAAGACGGCCAAGGAAAACCCAAGTTGCCGCTCGTAGTAGTCTTGGTCAGTATTGATTCACCACCCTATTTTGGTGACGACAGGTGCTTTGCTATGGGAGGTGCCATGCTATGACTGAGATATAAAACGAAGATGCTGACCACTTGTGGTTATTGGAGGTCCCTTGGCTCTTTTTGTAAGAGAAGAGATGCAAACACCCGTTGTGTTGCTCTTTGCTGTTCACCAGCTGCTGTGTTCTACCTCAGAGGTGGATGCATTTTAACAGTGGGTGAAGTTGATCTCCATATATCCCTTACTTACTACCCATGCTATTATATGGCTTAATTAAAAAGAAAAGGAGTACTAGTGGCACCTTAGAGACTAACCAATTTATTTGAGCATAAGCTTTCATGAGCTACAGCTCACTTCATCGGAAAGAAAAGCTTATGCTCAAATAAATTGGTTAGTCTCTAAGGTGCCACTAGTACTCCTTTTCTTCTTGCGAATACAGACTAACACGGCTGCTACTCTGAAACATGGCTTAATTAAGTGCTTTGAGATCCTTAGAAGCAAGGCAAGATTGTGAGGTGCTCAGATATGGTAATGAGGGTTCGATGAGTATCTAAAATAGTTAGAGAATACAATTTAAAAGCCTGAGAATTTGAGGCTTGGATATCTCTGGTGGTGGGAATGAGACAGGCTTTCTCCTCCTCTTCTTGCCATACCCATGCTGGGTCAGGATCACAGATACCCAACAGCTGTCATACCAGACATCTTGACTCCAGGAGGCTCAATCAGTCACGCGATTTAGCTGATCTCTCCGCTGAAAGGTGCTTCAGGACAAGATGGCACTTTGGCTTCTCCCCATCAGGAAATGGAAATCCAATTCCTGAGCAGATGGCTCAGCTAGATCCCTTCCAGGTATCTCTGAACTGATGAATGGGAACCAAGGTGTGAATTCTAAAGGGTTTACACACCAGTTTGGGTTCTGTGGCTGGTTATAGGAAGAGGATGATTTGATGACCGAGAACATCTTCTTTCTGTGTTAAGCTCCTCATTGTCTGTGCGCGATTCTGGTCCAGTCTACTTATAGAACCCCCATTGGTGGACTATCTGAGCACCTCACTATCTTTTATCAGGGCACCGCTATTATCCGCACTGCACATGTGGGGAACTGAGGCACTATTTGGCTACAGGGCTTGCCCAAGCTCACTCAGGAAGTTGGTGGCGGAGCTGGGAATTGCGCCTGAGTGTCCCAAAACCGAGCTAGTTCCCCCCTCCCCCAACCACTGGACCGACCATCCTTCCTCTCTATCAAGATATCATCTAGGTTATTTTAGTGGTGCCAATTACCATAGTATCTGAGGTCCTCCCAAGAGAAAATAACACACTGTAATGGGCCAGTGATCTAAACTGTCTACAACCACTAAACAATAGAGGAGAGGGAACCAGTATGGTCTAGTGCAGGGGTTCTCATCCTTTTTCTTTCTGAGCCCTCCCCCCCTCATACTATAAAAACTCCACTGCCCATCTGTGTTACAACAACTGTTTTTCTGCATATAAAAGCCAGGGCCGGCATTAGGGGGTAGCAAGCAGGGCAATTGCCTGGGGCCCCTTCCATACAGGGCCCAGGGAAGCTAAGTTGCTTGGGCTTCAGCTTCAGCCCCAGGTGGCAGGGCTTGGGGTGGTGGGACTTCGGCTTTCTGCCCTGGATCCCAGTGAGCCAAATGCTGGCCCTGCTTGGCGGACCCCCTGAAACCTGCTCGCAGCACCCCAGGGGGCCTCAGACCCCTGATTGAGACCTGCTGGTCTAGTGGGTAGAGCTAACAACTGGGAGTCAGAACTGGTTTCTGTACTGACTGGCTGTGCAAGATGGGAAAGTCACTTAATTTCTCTGAAACAGCATCCCACTTCCTGTGAGCCAAGTGCCCTCACCTTCCTCCTTCACACCCACTTGGTCGTGTATAAGCTCAGCATGGCCAACCCTCTGTGGTCAAAAATCATGAGTCAGGCTCCCAAAAATCATGAGGTTGCATTAAACATCACAAGGTTTTGTGTTTTTAAAAAAAGAAAATACGTTCTGATTCCTTTTATTTGCCTGCTGATTCCTGATCCATTAGGGGTCACTGGGGCCACATTTTCAAGCTTTTCTCCACAATCAGGAAGGCTAGAAATTGACTTTCTTTAAAATGAAAGCTTAGAATCTCACATATTCACAGGATTCCAGAAGCTGGAGCTTTAAGAAAACTGCCAAATATTGCACAACTCATATTAAAACCACAAGAGTTGGCAACGCTATCGTCTTATCTTTGACAAGGTCTCTGCACCTTCTCAGCTGTTGCCCTGTGTGACATATTCCTCTCAGATAGGGCCTGATCAAACTCCTTCTGAAGTTGATGGAAGTTTTTCCATTGATTTCAGTGGGAGATGAGCTGGGTGATTATAGAATAAAGTCTTCAGGTCAGGCGACAGTCCTATTAAATGATCTGTAAAGCTCGGTGCATATTTAAAGCACTGTACAAATAATAAAACATTCTGTTCCCTATTGAATATTTCATGGAAATAAATAGGAGAATGAGAAAAGGAAGTTCCCTAACCTCTGGTGGATTCTCCATCTCTTGATGTCTTCAAAGTTTCTCTCTAGAAGATGTGCTTTAGTCAAACACAAGTTATTGGCTCAATACAGGGGTAACTCGAGGAAATTCTCTGGCCTGTGATATACAGGAAGTCAGACTAGGTGATCTAATGGTCTCTTCTGGCCTTAAGCTCTATGAATCCAAGAGTGGTGCCATCTTGTGCTAGGAGCTGTACAGACACAGACTGAGCAACAGTCTCTGCCCCAAAGACTTTACAGTCTAAACAGAGAAGATAGAAGATGGGTTGTTATCCCCATTTTACAGAAGAGGATCTGAGACACAGAGGATGAGTGACTTGCCCAAGGTTGCACAGGGAGTCGATAGCAGAGCCAGGAATTGAGCTCATGTTTCCTGAGATCTAGTCCAGTACCTCTCCCAGCCCCAATAGCTTTTTAGTCAAGCACCCCTATTAGGCCAAAGTTGGAGTCTCTTTCCCTGCTCCTCAGGCCAGATTAGCAATCGTATAGCTAGTGAATTTACTCATACATAAAAGTGTTTCTTAGGGCTTGTCTACACTGCGAAGTTGTAGACAAAACTTTTGTCTTTCACGGGGTACTTAAAAAAGCCCCCTCGCAAAAGACAAAAGATTTGCTGATGCAAGTGGCAGTGTGACCACGGCTTTGTCGGCAGGAGCGCTCTCCTGCCAACAAAGCTAACGCCGCTCGTGGAGCTAGAAGTATTTTGTTGGCAAAAGTGCTGACAAAGAACTGACGAAAAAGTTTTTGGGCACTACACTTTAAGAAATGTACGGACAAATGGGACAGAGTCCCGTGGAAAGCAACAAAAGCAATAAGAGGGTTAGAAAATATGACCTGTGAGGAAAGATTGAAAGAACGGGACATGTTTAGGCTAGAGAAGAGACGTCTGAGGGGAGAACTTGATAACAGTCTTCAGCTATGTGAAAGGTTGTTATAATTGGTTCTCCATGTCTGCCAAGGGGAGGACAAGAAGTAATCAGCTTAATTTGTAGCAAGGTAGATTTAAGTTAGATATTAAGAACAACTTTCCAACTGTAAGGATAGTTAAACACTGGAACAGGTTATGTAGGGAGGTTGTGGAATCCACATCACTGGAGGTTTTAAGGACCAGGTTGGAGAAACACCTGTCCGGGATGGTCTAGGTATACTCGGTCCTGCCTCAGGTTGTGGGGATGGACTAGATGACCTTTTGAGGTCCCTTCCAGCCCTACATTTCTATTATTATATTAGGGCTGCCACTTACTGGAGTTTGATCACTAAACCTCCCACCTTTTTGGGTCCTAGAGCCCAGCCTCCATCCCAAGCCTGGAAGTCTATACAGCAATGAAAGAGCACCCCAGCCCAAGCCCCACAAGCCCCAAGTTAGCTAGCATGGGCCAGCCATGAGCATCTAGTTGCTGTGTAAATATACCTGACAGGTCCTGAAAGTGATACATTGACCAATAAACATCCCAGTAGTAGTGACATTTACCCTTGAGAGCTCAGACTAAGGGTGGAAGGGTTGGAATACACTGACTATAATTAACTTCCAGGGCAAATATAGTGTGCACTGAGAGAGGAGGCAAAATGGTCTTCTGGTTGGAGCACAGGCCTGTTGTAACTCCCTTGGTGTGATCTTGAATGAGTCACATGCTTATTTTGGGTGAAACTGACCCCTATGTGAAAGGACAGCATGAGACCTAAGTCCTCAGAATAGGATTCACATGATGCATAGCATTCTCCTGATTCTCTGCACAGGGCTGGATTTCATCCTCTGTATCTCTGCATCTTCCCTTGCACAATGGGGTAATGACATTTACCCTCCTTTGTAAAGAGCCCTGAGATCTTTGCCTCAAAAGAGTTCAAGAGAGGGCAACATATTATTCATTAATTGACAATGATGAGGATTCTTATTGAATACTACCCTGCACAAAGCCCAGACCTGGAGAGCTTCCTTTTACATCTGCATTGAAAATAAAAACCAGAGGAAGCAATTTAGATCAAAAGAGGAGAGGGGAAGAGGTTGGCAGAATTGGAACAGGCCAGGTGCTTGCTACAGGGTAAAGCGATGTGGGTACCAGATAGAAGGGAGCTGGATAAGAAGGATTGTGAGCATATTTACGGCCATCTGGCACCTCTAATTATCCAAATGACGAGGCTGCCTGAGCATTCACTGAAATGGGGAGAGGGAGAGAGTCTGTTTGGGCAGAGGCTCTCAAGTGGTACATGCTTTTGACGTATGTTTTTTGGAAATGTTTTATATCACTTACAAGATTATTTATGTAACTGGGGAAGTATGAAAATGAGTCCAGAAGGAGATTTAGAGGCTATTCCTTTTGAGCTTTCCTTTCATGCTTGTACCAGAGACAACAGGAAAGAGAACTGGTGCATCTGTAAGGCAGTGTGTTCTATGAATAGAGCACTACATCGGAAATCAGGAGATACTGACTCTTATCCCAGCCCTGCCACTAAACTAATATGTTAATTCTTGCAAACTGTATCTTCAGTCTTGTGATATTTGGTGATTATCTTAAAACCCCAGCTCCCAGAGTCATGTTGTTTCATGAGAATCTCAATTTTCAATTAAAAAAGATAAGTAAGTTTCCAGTCCTTGTGGTTGCAGAGCAAACTTGAAAATGTAACCAGAGTACATCCTAAAGTTTCAATGATCGGACGGCAAATAAAAAGAACCAAACTGTTATTGTTATAATTTTATTATTTAAATGAAAAAAATCATGGGGTTGCAAAATGCATTGTGCGTGTGTCACAATTCAGGGCAACTGCACCAGACTCCAACAAGGGCTCTGGCCAGTAAACGTCCTTCAGACCCCACTCAGTGTTTTTCCTGTGGTCACAAGTTCATCACAGCTTCTGCTCACAAGCACACGCAGTCTAATGGGGCCTCAGTAGGCCCAAGTCCTCCGACCCTTCCCTAAGGATTGGGGCCCCATTGGACCAGCAGTCCTGTTTGTTTGCTGAATCAGACAGAAGGCCCTGAGTCAGTTTAAACTCAGGCTATTTATCCCAAAATCCTTTCTTTGTCTGTTGCTCCCTGGAGACTCTAGTTTGATCCAGTACATATGAGCCTCTCTCCAGATGGTGGTAGCTCATTGGAAGTGTTACAACCTGAGTGAATTTGCTTAATCACCCTCTCTGCTCTTAATTCTTGGAGGTCTGTGGTCTCCTTCCCCCACAGAATTACAAACAATCCCTTGCCCATAGTGTTACTTAAATTTAATTCAATAAGGCTTAACTTAATTTCATAAGGTTTGTCAGGATATTGCAGGAAATTGCCATCTCTGTCACACAATGCTCTTCCAGCAGAGACGGGATGCTTAGATGGACCAGTGATTTGATCTGGAGTGGCAAGAAGCTGGATAATTTACTTATCAGAATGTCTGTCTGATTTGATATGGCAATTCCTACCTCAGTAATTATACATATCTTCTTGTGGGAGCAGGACTGGGAAATGAGCCCCCATAATAGTGCACAGTGCTCTCTCTTGCCATTGAGCCAATCTCTCCCCACCAAAATGCGTATTGTTGATAGCATTAAAGTAAAAGTGGATTCTAGGGTGACCAGGTATCCAGTTTTCGACTGGAACATCGGATCCTGGTGGCTCCGGGCAGCACTGCTGGCTGGGCCATTGACAGCGCTGTGCAGCGGGGCTGGCAGGCTCCCTGCTAGCCTCCATGCCGTGCAACTCCCGGGAAGCAGCCAGCATGTCCCCGCTCCGGCTCCTACTGCCCCCACCCCAAGCGCCACCTGCACAGCTCCATGGCCAATGGGAGCTGCGGGCATGGCACCTGCAGATGGGGCAGCGTGTAGAGCCGCCTGGCCATGCCTCCGCGTAGGAGCCAGAGGGGGGACATGCTGCAGTTTCCGGGAGCTGCTTGAGGTAAGTGCCGCCTGGAGCCTGCACCCCTGACCCACTCCCGTGCTCCAGTCCCCTGCCCCAGCCCTGATCCACCTCCTGCCCTCTGAACCCCCTCAATCCTAGCCTGGGACATGCTCCTGCATCCCAAACCCCTCATGCCCAGCCCCACTCCAGAGCTTGCACCCCCAGCTGGAGCCCTTACCCCCCCCACACACCTCAATCCCCTGCCCCAGCCCTGATCCCTCTCCCACCCTCTGCACCCCTTGGTCCCAGCCCGGAGCACCCTCCTACAGCCCAAACCCCTCATTCCCAGCCCCAGCCCAGAGTCTCCACCCCCAGCCCCAGCCCAGAGCCCCCACCTGCACCCCAAATCCCTTAGCCCCAGCCCCATATCAGAGCCCGCACACCCAGCCAGCTCGCCCCCCCACACCCTAACCCCCTGCCCCAGCCTGAAGCCCCCTCCCGCACTCTGAACCTCTCATTTTTGACCCCACCCCAGAGCCTGCTCCCCCAGCCAGAGCCCTCACTTGCTCCCGCACCCCAGCCTGCTGAGCCAGTCCGGTGAAAATGAGCGAGTGAGTGAGGGTGGGGAGAATGAGCGACAGGGTGGGGGGATGGAGTGAGAGGAGGTGGGGACTCGGAGAAGGGGCAGAGCATGGGCAGGGCCTCAGTGGAGGAGAGGGACAGTGGGTGGGGCAATGGTGTTCGGTTTTGTGCGAGTAGAAAGTTGGCAACCCTAGTGGATTCCCAGAAAACAACGTATTAGTGTCCTGCAGCCTAACCTCAGAAGTCTGTTGCTGCTTGAGATAAGACTCACTGAAATGAATATTAATGTGATTTCAGTAATTTATAAACAAACAGGAATCAAGTTTGAATCTAAAACCTAGCGTTAAGAATGAAAGTTTATCAGTAGCCAAAGAGGGCTAAAAGACCCTGTCAGAGAAGAGCTGATTTGAGGCCTGGTCTACGCTATAAAGTTAGATCAAAGTAAATTGCCTTGTGTCGGCTTAGCTGTGCATGTGTCTACACTTAAATTTGTCTCCCACCGATGTAAGCTCTCCCTTATGCCGATACAGGAACACCAACTCCCCAAGCAGTGTTGAGCCATGGTTGATGTATTCATGTCGATGCTGTTCCTCAGCGGGAGAAGGGATTTGAGCCGGGGCACTGCTGCCTTTTAGGCAAGTGTGCTAACTATCGGGCTATGAGTCTCCTGGGGGGGCTCTCTCAGTCTCTCCTGTTGAAGCTGTTGTAACTCTGGATAAATAATTAAAGAGTCAATGGAGTAGTAGAACTGGATGCTGGGTCTCCCACCTCCCAGTGGACTGTTCTAACCAGCCAGCTATAGAGCCATACTTATGCCTGTGCTCTCTTGACTTGAAATCCAGATCTTCTAAATTGTACGCCGTTGCCCTAAAAGCTGGACCAGCCTTCTTCCCATCAGAGCATAGCTTGAAGGTCTTTTTTTAAGGAACAGCAAATCATGCCCGCAGAGTAAATGCACAGAGGTGAGCAAAGGAAGGGTGACTTAGGGTAAGGAAAGCACTTTTAGAAGAGCATGAATACCATTGCTTGTGGCTAAAGACAGGAACTGATAACACTGGAAGAGTTCATCATAAAATAAAGTAAGGCTGAAAGTGACTGGACCTCATTCTCATCTCCAGCATGCACAGTTGCCAGGAGGCAGCATTCCTATCAGTGCAGAAGCTCCTCGAGGCTTGACATTGGCATTATTAGCATACACGGGCTCTCTGCTGCAGGTACTGCAGAACAAGCAATTACAATTACGCAGCCTCAGGGCTGGGACACAGCCAAGTTTTCTGTTTCACTGTTCACCCTCCCAACAGATGCTTTTAAAAGCAGCAGTGGAATTCAATTGCTAGGCCTCTTTCATTTAGGCCAATCTCCCCTGCTGATGCTTTCTCACCTATCTAAAGCACTTTGAGGTCTTTGAATGGAAGGCGCTGACTGAATGCCAAGGATTGTTTTTAGCAGTACAGCTCTGCTTGTAAAAGAGAATTAGGGAAAGTCATTTCATACTAAAGACTTACTAAGGGGAAAATTCCATCCTTTGACTTCAGTGAGAGTTGGATGCACGTATCTGAATGCTGAAATTGGCCACCCATCCGCAGCTGCTCGTTAGCCTTTCTGAATTAAGTTTATTGGAGAGTGAACAAAATCTTGTCTTGCTCTGCCTTCTGTCCAAATATGGCCTCATATCCACATCTGTTCTTCATCAGCTGGTTTTAGGAGACATGTTTATGTAGAGATGAGTGATATGCCTTTTTACTGTTATATGGTAGTATGGGGCATGTAGGAAATTATTGGGGGTATGTCCAGCACTCAGGATGGCCAGCAGCAATGGGGAGGGGAAGTGTATGCTGCTCTTGAAATCTGTAATGCACACTTGAGAGTGTACCCCCAGCCATGCACCCTCTGCAGTATTGCATCAGCAAAGGATGTGATACACCAGGTAGCATTTCTCCTTCCCCTACAACTGCCAGCCTTGACAAGTTTCGGCCTCCAGGTCTCTTCATTCCCAGTCTACTGTCCTAACCACAGGACCATCCTTCCTCACAAGTATTGAAGAGTAAAATAGACTTTTTTTTTTTTTTTACAAAAATTCTTTCAGACTTAATAGTCCAAGACATTATCAATAACACAGGAAGGGATTTTACATAGATATAATTTTTTTTAGCTGCATCCCTTTAACTGCATTTTCTCCTTTTATTGTTTCTTTCTGCAGAGCTTGTGGAGAACAGTGACGTTATTACAGGGCAGTGCTGCAACCCTGAGATGGCTTTATATTTTAATGTCCTTGCCCAGAAAAGAATACATGTGGCCAATCTATTGTGCAAAGTATCCGTGGCCAAAGGAAGTGGTTACAGCATGACTCCAGCCCTGGGAATCTTACTGTGAGAACACCTGACTGCATTTACTCATATGGAAAGTCTATTCAGCTTGCACCAAATGGGCACTGAAGCGCATGTCTGATTCACAGAAATGCTCACACTAGTTTCCACTCACTTTTCTTTTTTACCTTTCATTTTCCCGTTTAATTCTGCCTAATAATCAGTTGCTATTTTAAGGTACATTGACTCACACTCCAGACTTCCCCTTCTCTTCTTGTAGTAAGAACCCTCTTCAAATGTTATGAAATACTCCTGGAGCAACTTTATGTAGGGTTGGCATTGATTTTAAATGCATCCAGAATACCTGTTGGTTAGAACTGGTGGCACAAACAAGTTTAAGTGAGTTAAAACCCCCACAGACCTCTGCCCACCATTCTCCACACCTTCTGTGAGATTCGAAGTTTGCACAACTGTGTTTTCTCCTTATTTTTCATTTTTGTCTTCTGCACTTCCAGGGTCCAGATGTGACTGGCAGGACTGAGGTACCCTATGAAAGGCTTTTCTTGTGGGGTAGTGAACCCCAATTTTTACAAAGATCTCAGGGGAAATTAATATCTAAGGCACGTAAAATCATGGAAACATGCAGTAACCTGCAAAAACAACTGTTTTCAGTACTATGAACAGGTGACTTGCACACCTGCACTACAGCACAGTCTGTGTTGGGTCAAAACACCCTTTTCCTGGGGTTTCACGATTAATAATACAAAGCAAAGTCCAGTCCAACTCTTCAGTTATATTCCCGGTCTACCTTAGTGCCTCTAACAGTACTGCCAATCTCAAATGTTCAAAATCATGAGTCAGGCTCCAAAAATCATGAGATTGGCTTAGAAATCATGAGATTATTTTAAAATAGCTCTGCATTTTGTGTTCTTTTTGCCTTCTGGTTTTTAGCCTTTAGGGTACATTAGGGTCACATGTTCATGCTTTTTCTGCACAACCATGAGGACAGCATACTTACATTTTTAAAAATGAAAGCTAAGGGTCTCCTGTAGCCACATGACTCTCGAGGTGTTGGGGGTTTAGGAAAAATACCAAGTAGCCCAATACTCTCGATAGAAATGTGAGAACTGGCCACACTAATATAAATAGACATGTCTGCCTGAAGCCCACGAAAACAGATGGACATTGCAAAATGCCTGCAAGGTTAATTAAATCTGGGGTCTGGCATACCAAGGAGAAAAGCAAATGGAAGATTGAAGGACACCTCATGGAAAATGCTCCTTCCTATTTGCCACACACACTGCTTTGGGGAGCATGGGTCACACAAGCTATTGAGAATCTTATGAGTAGGTTTGCTGTCCCGAACAGGCACAGCCAAAGGTAATGTGTTTGTTTACTCCTTTGGATTACAAGAACACTTAGAAAAAAGAACAGGAGGACTTGTGGCACCTTAGAGACTAACAAATTTATTTGAGCATAAGCTTTCGTGAGCTACAGCTCACTTCATCAGATGCAGTCAGTGGAAAATACAGTGGGGAGATTTATATACACAAAGAACATGAAACAATGGGTGTTACCATACACACTGTAATGAGAGTGATCAGGTAAGGTGAGCTATTACCAGCAGGGGCGAGGGGTACCTTTTGTAGTGATAATCAAGGTGGACCATTTCCAGCAGTTGACAAGAACGTGTGAGGAACAGTAGCGCTGGGGGGGGGGGAGGAATGGGGAAGGGGGGATATAAACATGGGGAAATAGTTTTACTTTGTGTAATGACACATACACTCCCAGTCTTTATTCAAGCCTAAGTTAATTGTATCCAGTTTGCAAATTAATTCCAATTCAGCAATCTCTCGTTGGAACAGTATCCCCAATAATGTCACAGCAAACCTGGTGGCTGAACTTTGTGACTTTGTCCTCACCCATAACTATTTCACATTTGGGGACAATGTATACCTCCAGATCAGCGGCACTGCTATGGGTACTCGCATGGCCCCACAGTATGCCGACATTTTTATGGCTGACTTAGAACAACACTTCCTCAGCTCTCGTCCCCTAACGCCCCTACTCTACTTGTGCTACATTGATGACATCTTCATGATCTGGACCTATGGAAAAGAAGCTCTTGAGGAATTCCACCATGATTTCAACAATTTCCATCCCACCATCAACCTCAGCCTGGACCAGTCCACACAAGAGATCCACTTCCTGGACACTACGGTGCTAATAAGCAATGGTCACATAAACACCACCCTATACCAGAAACCTACTGACCGCTATGCCTACCTACATGCCTCCAGCTTTCACCCAGACCACACCACACGATCCATTCTCTACAGCCAAGCTCTACGGTACAACTGCATTTGCTCCAACCCCTCAGACAGAGACAAACACCTACAAGATCTCTATCAAGCATTCTTACAACTACAATACCCACCTGCTGAAGTGAAGAAACAGATTGACAGAGCCAGAAGAGTACCCAGAAGTCACCTACTACAGGACAGGTCGATCAAAAAAAATAACAGAACGCCACTAGCCATCACCTTCAGCCCCCAACTAAAACCTCTCCAGAGCATCATCAAGGATCTATAACCTATCCTGAAGGACGACCCATCACTCTCACAGATCTTGGGAGACAGGCCAGTCCTTGCTTACAGACAGCCCCCCAGTCTGAAGCAAATACTCACCAGCAACCACACACCACACAACAAAACCACTAACCCAGGAACCTATGCTTGTAACAAAGCCCATTGCTAACTATGTCCACATATCTATTCAGGGGACACCATCATAGGGCCTAATCACATCAGCCACACTATCAGAGGCTCGTTCACCTGCACATCTACCAATGTGATATATGCCATCAAGTGCCAGCAATGCCCCTCTGCCATGTACATTGGTCAAACTGGACAGTCTCTACGTAAAAGAATAAATGGACACAAATCAGACATCAAGAATTATAACATTCAAAAACCAGTCGGAGAACACTTCAATCTCTTTGGTCACTCAATTACAGACCTAAAAGTGGCAATTCTTCAACAAAAAAACTTCAAAAACAGACTCTAGTGAGAGACTGCTGAATTCGAATTAATTTGCAAACTGGATACAATTAACTTAGGCTTGAATAAAGACTGGGAGTGGATGTGTCATTACACAAAGTAAAACTATTTCCCCATGTTTCAGAGTAACAGCCGTGTTAGTCTGTATTTGCAAAAAGAAAAGGAGTACTTGTGGCACCTTAGAGACTAACCAATTTCTTTGAGCATAAGCTTTCGTGAGCTACAGCTCACTTCATCAGATGCATATTTCCCCATGTTTATTCCCACCCCCCACTATTGTTCCTCACATGTTCTTGTCAACTGCTGGGAATGGCCCACCTTGATTATCACTACAAAAGGTTCCCCCCACCCTGCTCCCCGCTCTCCTGCTGGTAATAGCTCACCTTACCTGATCACTCTTGTTACCATGTTCTCTGTGTATATAAATCTCCCCACTGTATTTTCCACTGCATGCATCCGATGAAGTGAGCTGTAGCTCATGAAAGCTTATGCTCAAATAAATTTGTTAGTCTCTAAGGTGCCACAAGTACTCCTTTTCTTTTTGCGGATACAGACTAACACGGCTGCTACTCTGAAACCTGTGAAAAGAACACTTAGCATCCTGAAGCCTGATAGAACACATTAGATTTTGAAAGAAAACTGAAAACTTAGTTCTAGGAATGGAAAGAACAAAGTAGCTTGAGTACAGACAGCCCTGGATAATAGTTTCTGAAGAGATTAGATTTCCGGGGAAGGAACAACCATCTTGGATGCTTAAAGGAACACTGAAGCTTCGGGAAACAGTGATATTATCTTACATTGTTTGTGGATAATTTCTACCCACCCCCAACTTGCACTTCCCTTTCTTTTTTTCATTCACAGATGTAAGGGTTTGCTATTCTACATTACTTTTGCCCAGATTTCACTTCTCACAGGTGTGAATTTCAGTGCTCTTTGAGATGAGTCATCATGTTGAAAATAAGTCTCTTGGTGCAACATTAGAGAATCCCAATGACTTGAAAGTTCAGAGACAGTCTGTGAAGTGTTAATTCCACTCATGTTTTCTCAAAGTGATACAGGAAAAGAAAAGGAGTACTTGTGGCACCTTAGAGACTAGCTTATGCTCAAATAAATTGGTTAGTCTCTAAGGTGCCACAAGTACTCCTTTTCTTTTTGCGAATACAGACTAACACGGCTGTTACTCTGAAACAGGAAAAGAAGTTGTATTGATTTTTACTTTTGGCCTCCCTAACCCAAGGAGAAATTATATAATTGTTTCAATTTCTTTTCCAGAACACCAGAACTTGATCTGTAATATTTTAACTAAGAATATAACCTTTATACTAAAGAAATTCTGTTATGTTGTTCCAAAAATCACATATCTTGCTGTAAATTCATATCACAGTTTGGACAGAGGACACCTATAAAAGTTTCAGTTATTGCCACAGTCCCATTTCTTGGAAGTCCTGGGACTGGTAATGGGATATCGAGCCTTTCACAATTAGGCTGATGAAGCAAATCCATCCCAAGGCCAAGCTGTTACCTTCTCTTGGCTGTTCAATAGCCTATGTGAAATTAGTTGCTGGGTTTCAGCCCAGTTCCTAATGGTCAGGTGTCCACATCACAGAGCCTATGACCATAACCTGGCCCTGAATGCTCTACAGTTGGAATTTTGCTAACAACATTGACGTGATAGTCAGCATCTTGGCTAACACACCAGGTATTGAACCAGTGACCTCCAGAGTAAAAAACAAAGCATGATCTGTCACAGCTTGAGCAAAACAGGCAAGCTGCCTTAGCTACTGGTGTAACAGTCATCACCTCCGTATCTGAGGCATAGCAGGGGATCTATAACCTACACCAGGGGTTCTCAAACTGGGGGGTCGGGACCCCCGTGATCACGAGGTCACGAGGTTGCAAGCTGTCAGCCTCCACCCCAAACCCTGCTTTGCCTCCAGCATTTATAATGGTGTTAAATATATAAAAACCTGTTTTTAATTTATAAGGGGGGTTGCACTCAGAGGCTTGCTGTGTGAAAGGCGTCACCAGTACAAAAGTTTGAGAACCACTGACCTATACTCACCAATAGCTTACATCTATCTATGGATAGAGCAGGGTTAGAATTCAAAATGATCATGACAAACTGGAGAAATGGTCTGAAATAAATAGGATGAAATCCAATAAGGACAAATGCAAAGTACTCCATTTAGGAAGGAATAATCAATTGCACAAATATAAAATGGGAATGACTGCCTAGGAAGGAATACTGCAGAAAAGGTTAGGGGGTTATTGTGGATCACAAACTAAATATGAGTCAACTATGTAGTATCACTGCAAAAAAAGTGAACATCATTCTGGGATGTATTAGTAGGAGCGTTGTAAGCAAGACACAAGAAGTAATTTCCCACTCAACTGGGATAAGGCCACAACTGGAGTACTGCATCCAGACCTAGGTACCACACTTCGGGAAAGATGTGGACAAATTGGAAAAAGTCCAGAAGAGAGTAACAAAAATGAATAAAGGTCTAGAAAACATGACCTATGAGGAAAAATTGAAAAAAAAAATGGATTTGTTCGGTCTGGAGGAGGCTGATGGGGGACATGCTAACAGTCTTCAAGTATGTAAAAGGTTGTTATAAAGAGGAGGGTGATACATTGTTCTCCTTAACCACTGAGGACAGGACAAGAAGTAACAGGCTTAAATTGCAGCAGAGGAGATTTAGGTTAGACATTAGGGAAAACTTCTCAACTGTAAGGGTAGGTAAGCACTGGAACAAATTACCTAGGGAGGCTGTGGAATCTCTGTCATTGGAGGTTAGACAAACACCCGTCAGGGATTATTTAGATAATATTTAGTCCTGTCTCAGTGCAGGGGACTGGACTTTATGACCTATCAAGGTCTCTTCCAGTTCTTCCTTGATTTCTGTGGGTTTTCCCGAGCTATGTGCTTAAGGAATTTTTTTCTGATAAAGATATTATAACTTTGCTCATCTCCCTAAAGGGAATAGTTATGGAACTATGCTCTAGGTTTGTCTAGACCGTAATTATAACACAGTTTGGTCCCATTTACACAAGTGAAATGAATTAATGTTCTAATATGGTTGAAGCATCACCATATTAAAGAACTATGCTTAAATCCTGCAGAAGATTTATCTTTGAAAACTCGTGGCGAACCGGGGAAGTCCCGGATGACTGGAAAAAGGCTAATGTAGTGCCAATCTTTAAAAAAGGGAAGAAGGAAGATCCTGGGAACTACAGGCCAGTCAGCCTCACCTCAGTCCCTGGAAAAATCATGGAGCAGGTCCTCAAAGAATCAATCCTGAAGCACTTGCATGAGAGGAAAGTGATCAGGAACAGCCAGCATGGATTCACCAAGGGAAGGTCATGCCTGACTAATCTAATCGCCTTTTATGATGAGATTACTGGTTCTGTGGATGAAGGGAAAGCAGTGGATGTATTGTTTCTTGACTTTAGCAAAGCTTTTGACACGGTCTCCCACAGTATTCTTGTCAGCAAGTTAAGGAAGTATGGGCTGGATGAATGCACTATAAGGTGGGTAGAAAGCTGGCTAGATTGTCGGGCTCAACGGGTAGTGATCAATGGCTCCATGTCTAGTTGGCAGCCGGTATCAAGTGGAGTGCCCCAGGGGTTGGTCCTGGGGCCGGTTTTATTCAATATCTTCATAAATGATCTGGAGGATGGTGTGGATTGCACTCTCAGCAAATTTGCGGATGATACTAAACTGGGAGGAGTGGTAGATACGCTGGAGGGGAGGGATAGGATTCAGAAGGACCTAGACCAATTGGAAGATTGGGCCAAAAGGAATCTGATGAGGTTCAATAAGGATAAGTGCAGGGTCCTGCACTTAGGACGGAAGAACCCAATGCACAGCTACAGACTAGGGACCGAATGGCTAGGCAGCAGTTCTGCGGAAAAGGACCTAGGGGTGACAGTGGACGAGAAGCTGGATATGAGTCAGCAGTGTGCCCTTGTTGCCAAGAAGGCCAATGGCATTTTGGGATGTATAAGTAGGGGCATAGCGAGCAGATCGAGGGACGTGATCGTTCCCCTCTATTCGACATTGGTGAGGCCTCATCTGGAGTACTGTGTCCAGTTTTGGGCCCCACACTTCAAGAAGGATGTGGATAAATTGGAGAGAGTCCAGCGAAGGGCAACAAAAATGATTAGGGGACTGGAACACATGAGTTATGAGGAGAGGCTGAGGGAGCTGGGATTGTTTAGCCTGCAGAAGAGAAGAATGAAGGGGGATTTGATAGCTGCTTTCAACTACCTGAAAGGGGGTTCCAAAGAGGATGGCTCTAGACTGTTCTCAATGGTAGCAGATGACAGAACGAGGAGTAATGGTCTCAAGTTGCAGTGGGGGAGGTTTAGATTGGATATTAGGAAAAACTTTTTCACTAAGAGGGTGGTGAAACACTGGAATGCGTTACCTAGGGAGGTGGTAGAATCTCCTTCCTTAGAGGTTTTTAAGGTCAGGCTTGACAAAGCCCTGGCTGGGATGATTTAACTGGGAATTGGTCCTGCTTTGAGCAGGGGGTTGGACTAGATGACCTTCTGGGGTCCATTCCAACCCTGATATTCTATGATTCTATGATTCTATGATTCTAAGAGGGCTCCACCATAGAAAGAATGCATATGTTTGCAGATGTAAAACATAGCAAAATTAAATCGCTTTGCAGAAATGCCACATAAGGCAGAGTTTCTTTCATTTGAAATCTGGTGGCTCATTGACCAAAGGGACTATAAATCGTTTAAATGGATACATTTGGGCCTGGTTAATCTGAGCTTAGTTCATCCATATGTCTGAGTAGTACCCAAAAGTGGGAACCAATTTCAGATTTTAATCTGATTTGAAAAGGGACTTCACTCATTGCTTCAGATTAACAGCATTTGACTATATTTTATTCTCTTTGGTGAAAAGGAATGCACGTGTGTACAAACACATATACATGAAATTTTTAACACATCTTTGGGTATGTCTATGCAGCAATTTAAGGTGTATTTGTGGTGTAGGTAGACATACCCACAATAGCTTTAATCTAGCTAGCACAAGGAACAATAGGAGTGAAGACAAAGCAGCCTGGGCTTCCGCATGGATTAGCTGCCCCAGGCCAATCCTTCCAGCAACTCTGGCTATGTATTTGGGTTGCTGGCCTGCACTGCGGTCCATGCTGCCATGTCTTCACTGCTAACGTTATCCCCACTACCTAGATTAAAATTAGTGTGGGGCTGCCTACCTGCACTACAATTATACCTTAATTTGCAATGCAGACATATCTTTTGTCATGTTGCTAACACACTGCAGCTCCAACAGACAGGTTGG
Source organism: Lepidochelys olivacea (assembly GCF_965140295.1). Classification (NCBI taxonomy): domain Eukaryota; kingdom Metazoa; phylum Chordata; order Testudines; family Cheloniidae; genus Lepidochelys; species Lepidochelys olivacea. The sequence continues at coordinate 6,658,709 of NC_140434.1, forward strand.
ATTGAAGAGGATTTGTTGAGCTCCAGAGCCTGCATTTTAAAAAAGATTGACAAAGGGCAAGGAATAGTTTGGATTATTATGGAGATTCAGTGCCGTTGGGCAAAATGTTTGCATCAAACCTCAAACCCACCATGCGTGAACAGAGCCTGGAATTGAAGGTGCAATGTGTTTGTGAACCTCTAGCTGTGCTCACAAAGTTTGGGAATTGTTGGCTGTGGTTGTTCACATATCCATGAAGCTGATAAATCTCCTTCTTCACAGCCAACCTCCCTAACTGCCCCAACAAACATAAGAGCCATTACACAAGACTAGTTAAGGAGAGGAAATGGTTGGCAGATGGGGGTAGAAAGGGACTTGCTATGTGGGACTTCATCCAATTTAAGTGAACCTGACCCCCTTTTGACAGGATCCTCAGTTGGCAGGCTTGTAGTGTTTGATCAAAATGTGCTGTTCACTATTAAAACAGCAGCTCACTCTAGAGATAGAAGCATTTTGGAAATGGACGAACTGATCTTTATATATGTTGTAGCTTGTATAATATTTCATTATAGGCCTGATTCTTCATCGTCCAGCACCTTGTGCAGTCATTCACACCACTACAAATTGGGTGTAAAATGTTGCCAGTCTGATTCAGTGGTGTAATCAGTAATGTAAATGCACAAGGAGAGAATCGGGCCCTATGCCTGTAAAGTACTTTGGGATCAAAGGTGCATGTACTTGTACATTACGAAGTAAACACATGCCACAGTGTTGGGGTTAAGGATTGTCTCGGAATGAGGTAAATTTAGTATGGATAACATGAGAAAAGAGGACAAAATAACCATGGCCTGTAGCAATATCATCTCAATTTGTGAGCTCATTAGACTGTCTGAGCTAAGCATGGTTGATCCAACTTAGTATTGGGATGGGAAGCTGCCAAGGAACACCTACGTACTGTAGGAAGTCGTGTTGGTGCTCAAAGACCACAACTACCTCAGTAGACTGATTGATAATTTAGTAAATGCCACTTTTGCCTAGGAGCCAATAATGAGCCAAGATTCCACTGTAGAATTAGGCGGCACTGCTCTTGACGGTGTTGTCTTTTTGATAGCCATAAAACTAACTTCCTGCTTTCTTGTGGTCATTAAAAAATCCTGTAGCACTTTTTCTGAACCCCAGTACCCTGGCCAAATTCCAACTTGGATGATTATATTCCACTTACAGAAATATCCCCCATGGTTTCAGTTGAATATAGCACTCTTTTTCATTTCCTGCCCCAAACTGTTATGTAGGTTGCTGTGCATTGTTAACCATCTGTGGTCTCACAGCAGAGATGGATACACAGTGATTCACAAAGAGATTTCAAGTAGAAGGCTAAACCCGGAAGTTCTTACTGAGTTGTTACTCAGTCCTTTCTCAGGCAACATTATGGAGGAAAGATGCTATAATTATTATTTTATTGCAGTGGTGCCTAAAAACCCCAGTCCTAGACAAAGATCTCATTATATTAGGAGCTGTTCAAACACAGAACAAGGTTATGTCTACACTGAAAATGAACATGTGATTGTAGCACAGGTATCCATATCCATGCTAGCTGTAATCTAGCTAGTATAGGTAACAATAATAGTGTAGTTGTGGTGACATGAGCTTCAGCACAGTTTAGCTGCCTCAGTACAAGCTCACAAGGGAATCAATGTATGTGTTCAAGTTGCTAGCCCTTGTTGAAGGGTGTGCTACCACATTTACACTATTATTGCTACCTGTGCTACTAAAGCTAGCATGGGTGTACTACAATCAGACATAAGAACTGTCATACTGGGTCAGACCAATGGTCCAGTATCCTATCTCTGATAGTGGCCAGTACCAGAGGTTTTGGGGAAATGTACAGAACAGGGGAGTTGGAGTGATCCATCCCTATCTTCTCCTCCTGGCTTTTAGCAGTCAGAGGTTTAGGGTTGCCTTGAGCATGGGGTTGAATCCCTGACCCACTTGGCTAATAGCCATTGATGGATCTATCCTCCACGAATTTATCTAGTTCTTTTTTGAGCCTCGTTATACTTTTAGCCATCACAACATCCCCTCGCAATGAGTTCCACAGGTTAATTGTGCATTTTGTGAAAAAGTGCACACCTTCACTTGCTGTGCAAACATACCCCAAAATTGGACTTGGAAGCCTATGATTTTTATTAGTAAATATCAGTCAATATCAATTTTACCATCCACACACAGATCAACAAAAAATATTTCCATCGATAATAATTGAAATTTTCAGGTAGGCCAAGTCAGAAAAATGCTGCTTGAGAACTTATTGGAGTTTGATTTAAAGATATTTACTTGGTATATTTTGACTTGTGATGTTGACAATTTGTGTTTTAAGAGTTAACTTTAGCACTTTGAATCTCAGTGTCTACTGTCATTACAGGATTATTGTCTGACCCTCCTCCATGATTCCCTGCAACTGTAAAAATGTATCTCATTCAAAATTTTAAAAAGCTTAAACCCCAATGTTGCATAACTGTGAAAATTTAAATAGATAAAAATACTTAAAAATAAACTGATATTATCCATCACAATGATTTTTTTAAAAAATTGAATTCTGCCGTGCCTACCCAAAAGCCATAAATGTCATTCATCTGTGGGTGGCTGGAACAAATATGCTTTGGTTGTGTTTAGCCCTGGTTTATTTCTTGATCATTTTCAAGTGAGTGTCTGGTTTTGAGGTAATACTTGTGCTCTAAACAAATTGGTCGGCTATATTTAGTAATGTAAAGATAGTGGAGATCCTGTACCAATCTATTTTTCCTTCAAGACAGTCCAGATGCAAGGGCAATGTATCTGGCTTATCAGTAGGCATGTCCTTTACATGAATTTCTCCTCACATTAGTTCATTGTGTCCAAAGTTTTTAAATGCAAAACATGTTCCATATGTTCTCTCTGCACAGTTCGTGATGACATTTCTCTTCACATAGCTACTACAAGCAGGTGGAGGAGGCTTTTTCTTATTCACTTTTTCCAGAGTACTCTTCTTCCCTGTTTTTTAAAAAGAAGAGGATCTGACATCTTTTTCAACCCATACCAGTATTATGCCCCCAAAGCTAGTGGTGGAAATGAGGATGCTAAGGAAATCCCCACTCTGATCTAGAGGTTCCCAGGCTATAAATAGCCAATAATTACTCAGCCAGGGAATGTATTCTACTTTCTTTTATATATTGGTCTGTGGGCTGTTATCCTCATTTGTTAAATATATTTATGACATGCTATTTACTCCACAACTGTGTGATGTTTGTGTGGCTCTTTTTACCCTGTAAGTATTTCACAACTAAATCACTGCCCAACTGTATTTGTGTAAAGCTGTGCTTTGCACCAACCAAGTCTTCTCTCATTTTCCTTTGCCCATTTTATTCTCCAATCATTGGAAAATGTCACATGGCTCAATTCCACATTCATTTATACTCATTTGTGCATGTAGAAAAATGCTGAATGTTGCATACCGGGGCGTGAACGGGAGATGAATGTGATGAGCGCTTTGGCTTTGGAGTAGGTCTTCTGTAAACCTCCCCTCCTCCACTTTCACCTCTAAAGTGACTGGGTCTTAACTTTAAAAAAAAAATCTATTAAAAGAGTTGCTGTGAAGCTGCAATGATGAGTAATTCTGTGAGCAAAGAGCTCTGCTTTCCCCAGAGCTATATTTCATTTCCATTTCCTTGGAACGTCGGATGTGTAATATCATATCAGATCGTTGGCCAATCTAATCTAGAATCCTGTCTCTAGCAGCGGTCATTGCCTTGTGCCCCAGACTAAGAAGAAAAATCATGCACCCAGTCAGTTGTGCAATACTGTGCATTGAGGGAAATCTCTTCTAGAAACCTGTATAGATCAGTTTGTGCCCTGAAGTGTGAGATTTAATTACTTTATCTTAGCATGCCTGTTATGGCCCATAGCTGAAGCTACAGCTGTGTTGTCCCTCAGGGGCTGGTCTAATTTGCACAGTCTGCCCATGGCCCCTAAAGGCTGTTGCAGAACCCGGGGATTGCCAGGGAAAAGGCCTGGCCTGGCTACAACTCCATTTCTCCAACTATCCTCCCCTGCACTAGAGGTCCAGGAAAGGGGGTGACAGAAGAGCTGCTATGGTTGCTGTACACCATCTGAAAAGACCCCTAGAGGGGAGAATCCTCCATTGACTGGATCTGTGGGGATTAAGGCTGCTTTGTGCTACTGGACCAGCACAAAGCGGTCTTGATGCACTGGAGGATCTGACCCTATAACTGTAAATGTAAATCCAGTCCTTTAAAAAAAAAACACAGGAGTATTTAAGATGATGATTTCCTACTGCAGGATATCTGCAGGATAACTATATGACCAGAGGCACCATAGAGTGTTGGTGAGAACACATGGTTAGGCATCAGGAACTGTTAAGTTCTATCCCAGCTCTGCTACTGACTTGCTTTGGGCAAACTTCAGCTCTCTGATTCAATTTCCCCATCCATAAAACACAGATATTAAACATCATACCTAAAATACAGGTGTGAGATGTGAGAATTAGCTAGTAAACAGCTGATCATTCCTCTGAACATGTAAAGCACTGTATGCATGCTAAGTGCTCAGATACTATAGTGATATTTGTCTCTAAATAAAAAATTGAGGCCTTATTTTCCAAGGCATTGCACCTTGCGTAGACATTCACACTGTACAAAGTGGACTGAAATGCTACCATTCTGATCTGGTAGTGTTTATACCTACTTTGCAAGGTGCAATTGACTGCACAAGGTGCAAGGCAAAGGAAAATTAGGCCAACTCTCCTTTAATTCACACCCACAATGGCATATGTCACCGAGTACCTCAACCTACTGATGTTTATCTATTTAAGTCCTTGGTTTTCCTTAGGAATCATACATTAAAAAGTGCATAAAAGAACAGTGGAAAAATATTGCACTAGCTATTCACTATTAAAAATTAAAATATTTTGGTACAGGGTCTTAGGGAGAGGTTGTTGGGGTTTTTTGGTTAGCAGTTGAAAATATTCAAAATGTCTGTTTTTAAAATAAAACTCCATTATAAACCCATCAAAATGTTCTTTCTGTTCATAACAATATATTTGAAAAGCTCTTAAGTAAAGAAAGCCACCTGCTCTCAGCTTGTCACAGCAAGATATGTAGAATATCAAAGGAAATGATGTTATATGCGTCATTGCTTTCTTTGGTAAACAAAAATAATGTAATTAACATTCCCATTCCCAGCAATGACAATTTAAACAAAACAAAATGACATTGTAATAGGAAGCCACGTTCTGTAGAAATGCTAGTGTTTAGAGCTGGAGACCAATCTAGTTTTCAGGCAATTAGCTGAACAAGAAGTTACAGTCTTTTCATACCAGCGTGAGACATTGTTTGCAATCTAACTTTGCAGATCCTGCTTTTTCCTCACATTGTCTGAATGAAATGAAAACTTAACCCCTTTGCACCCCTGAATTCTTTGCTACCATGCGTAAAATGTTCTGTTTCATTTTGTTTGAAATGAACCTGAGTCTCACTGATGTTTCCAGTACTTTAAGAAAAGATAAAGAGGGATATTCGGGTATAAAGATCACCCTGTTGAGGTATGCAGACCTTTCCAGGTGCAATTAGAGTATACATATTTGAAGTGTAAGAGTTAAGATCCACCTGTGCATGATACATTGGTTTGTACAGAGAAACTGCTTGTTGTGAAAGTCAGTTAGATAATCAGTGCTGGGTGGATTAGGTTTGATTTTTCTCAGCTGTCTCTTTTACTGCATAACATACAACTTAAAATTCTTAGACATGCAGTACATACTGTACACTCAAACTATTAACAGGCAGGTATCAACTCAGCATCTACTTTTAACACTGTGCCAACACTTACAGATGCTCTCACAAAGCTATGAGAGTGGAAAGGAAGGGTGGGTCTGTTATCCAATAAGGGTCACTTAACTTAAATAAAGAAATAAATGGAAAGTTGTTTGACTTTCATCTTTTACTTGTATTGTAAACTCTTTGGGGGAGGGACCATCTTTAGTCCTGAGTTTGTCTAGCACCTAGCACAATGGGGTCCTGGTCCATGATTGAGATGCCTAGATTCTACTGCAATACAACAGAAATAACTAACTAACTAAATAATGCCAGGTTTTAAAATTGAAATTAGTAATACATGTTTCATTTTAAAATGTAACAGGTTTTGTTTTTTAATAAATAACAACAGCATGCTTCAAGGCATGCCTCATAATGCACACAAAGCGTCCCTTATACCTGCTGCTACAGAAAGTGTGACAGAGGGAAAGAGGGCATGTCCAGGGCCTCCCTGCATCCCAGCAATCATCAGCTACTGTACCAGCTTCTTGAGACTGTTGACAGCTAGCACAAATTAGATCAGCCATTGGGCTGCTCTAACTTATACCAAGGACCTGGAATGGGTACAGGCAGCCCAAGATTTGTAGATTGCAAAGATAGCCTAAAGCCACTTTTGCACTCCCTCTTTTGATCTGTGCTGTACACTCGTTGCCCATAACCAAGGACATGGGTCAAGATGTACTGGAATCTGGCAGAGCCGGCCCTAAGTACAAGCAACACTAGTGCCTGTTGGATGCCTATTCTTGTGGGGACTCCTTACAGAGTTGGTATCTCATAGGCTAGATTGAGCCTGGCTGGTCAGATAGAGCAGGAGCAATTCATGAAGGGACCTGTAGTGTCTATGGATTACATTTCCATATTAAAGATAAGGGCACCTGCAGTCTGCTCCATTTTCAATACATCCCTCAGCTGGGAAAAGTTAGGGTGCCCTATCTTAAGGAGCCTACGGGGAGAAGGAAATGGAATAATTTAACTCTTAAGCATTAATTTTGGGGCTCACTCCTGCAGCTCTTAGGCAGCCAGTCCCCATTGACTTCAGTGGGAGCTTTGTCTGCATAAGAATTCAGTATTAGGCTCTTATGCAGTAAATATGGTACCATCTGTAACCTACTATAACAATTAAGAAAATGATCCAAATTTCTATTCTAATGGAAAAAGCTGTGTTACCCTAAACCTTCGGTGAATCAATCTGTTCTCATAACAATGGGAAACAACATTAAAAATAAACTTCAGAGACCATTGTAAAAACCATAATTTTGTCAACATTCTTTGATATAATACTCAGAAATGATAGCCTACAATTTCTGATGGGTTGGCACACCAACAAAATACCAATTACTCAGTCAGATGAATAAATCTAGTTGAACCTCACTTTTGTTAAACACAGAACAACTACACAATATTGATTTAACAGATTACCCATTGTTAGGAAATTAACTGTGCCCTCTGGAGCTGGCAACAGCCACTGGGAAGGGATCAGTAAGGCTGGTGCCATAAGAAGTAGTCATGAAGAAGTACTAAGGGTATGTCTACACTACGGAATTAGGTTGAATTTATAGAAGTCGTTTTTTTAGAAATTGGTTTTATATATTCGAGTGTGTGTGTCCCCACAGAAAATGCTCTAAGTGCATTAAGTGCATTAACTCGGCGGAGTGCTTCCACAGTACCAAGGCAAGCGTCGACTTCCGGAGTGTTGCACTGTGGGTAGCTATCCCACAGTTCCCGTGGTCTCCGCTGCCCATTGGAATTCTGGGTTGAGATCCCAATGCCTGATGGGACTAAAACATTGTTGCGGGTGGTTCTGGGTACATATAGTCAGGCCCCCGTTCCCCCCCTCCCTCCGTGAAAGCAAGGGCAGACAATTGTTTCGCGCCTTTTTTCCTGAGTTATCTGTGCAGACGCTATACCACGGCAAGCATGGAGCCCCCTCAGGTAACTGTCACCGTATGTCTCCTAGGTGCTGGCAGACGCGGTACTGCATTGCTACACAGTAGCAGCAACCCATTGCCTTCTGGCAGCAGACGGTGCAATACGACTGGTAGCCGTCATCGTCATGTCCGAGGTGCTCCTCGCCACGTCGGCCAGGAGCGCCTGGGCAGACATGGGTGCAGAGACTAAATTTGGAGTGACTTGACCAGGTCATTCTCTTTAGTCCTGCAGTCAGTCCTATTGAACCGTCTTATGGTGAGCAGGCAGATGATACGGGTTGCTAGCAGTCGTACTGTACCATCTTCTGCCGGGCAGGCAAGAGATGAGGATGGCTAGCAGTCGTATTGCACCATCTTCTGCCGGGCAGCCATGAGATGTGGATGGCATGCAGACCTTCTGCACTGTCTGCTGCCAGCCAAAGATGTAAAAGATAGGTGGAGTGGATCAAAACAAGAAATAGACCAGATTTGTTTTGTACTCATTTGCTTCCCCCCCTCCCCTGTCTAGGGGACTCATCCCTCTAGGTCACACTGCAGTCACTCACAGAGAAGGTGCAGCGAGGTAAATCTAGCCATCTATCAATCAGAGGCCAGACTAACCTCCTTGTTCCAATAAGAACAATAACTTAGGTGCACCATTTCTTATTGGAACCCTCCGTGAAGTCCTGCCTGAAATACTCCTTGATGTAAAGCCACCCCCTTTGTTGATTTTAGCTACCTGAAACCAACCCTGTAAGCCGTGTCCTCAGTCGCCCGTCCCTGTGTCAGAGCAACGGCAAACAATCGTGCATCTGAGTTGAGAGTGCTGTCCAGAGCAGTCACAATGGAGCACTCTGATGGGGCTAAAACATTGTCGCGGGTGGTTCTGGGTACATATCGTCATGCCCCCGTTCCCTCCCTCCCTCCGTGAAAGCAAGGGCACACAATCGTTTCACGCCTTTTTTACTGAGTTACCTGTGCAGACTCCATACCACGGCAAGCATGGAGCCCGCTCAGGTAACCGTCACCATATGTCTCCTGGGTGCTGGCAGACGCGGTACTGCATTGCTACACAGCAGCATCAACTCCTTGTCTTGTGGCAGCAGACGGTACCGTCTTATGGTGAGCAGGCAGGCGATAGGATTGCTAGCAGTCCTATTGCATCATCTTCTGCCCGGCAGCCATGAGATGTGGATGGCATGCAGTCCTTCTGCACCGTTTGCTGCCAGCCAAAGATGTAAAAGATAGATGGAGTGGATCAAAACAAGAAATAGACCAGATTTGTTTTGTACTCATTTGCTTCCCCCCCTCACCCATCTAGGGGACTCATCCCTCTAGGTCACACTGCAGTCACTCACAGAGAAGGTGCAGCGAGGTAAATCTAGCCATGTATCAATCAGAGGCCAGGCTAACCTCCTTGTTCCAATAAGAACAATAACTTAGGTGCACCATTTCTTATTGGAACCCTCCGTGAAGTCCTGCCTGAAATTCTCCTTGATGTAAAGCCACACCTTTGTTGATTTTAGCTCCCTGAAGCCAACCCTGTAAGCCATGTCGTCAGTCGTCCCTCCCTCCGTCAGAGCAATGGCAGACAATCGTTCTGCGCCTTTTTTCTGTGCGGACGCCATACCAAGGCAAGCATGGAGGCCGCTCAGCTCACTTTGGCAATTAGAGCACATTAAACACCATACACATTATCCAGCAGTATATGCAGCACCAGAACCTGGCAGAGCGATACCGGGCAAGGAGGTGACATCAATGCGGTCACGTGAGTGATCAGGACATGGACACAGATTTCTCTGAAAGCATGGGCCCTGCCAATGCATGCATCATGGTGCTAATGGGGCAGGTTCATGCTGTGGAACGCTGATTCTGGGCTCGGGAAACAAGCACAGACTGGTGGGACCGCATAGTGTTGCAGGTCTGGGACGATTCCCAGTGGCTGTGAAACTTTCGCATGCATAAGGGCACTTTCATGGAACTTTGTGACTTGCTTTCCCTTGCCCTGAAGCGCATGAATACCAAGATGAGAGCAGCCCTCACAGTGGAGAAGCGACTGGCGATAGCCCTGTGGAAGCTTGCAACGCCAGACAGCTACCGGTCAGTTGGGAATCAATTTGGAGTGGGCAAATCTACTGTTGGGGCTGCTGTGATGCAAGTAGCCCACGCAATCAAAGATCTGCTTATATCAAGGGTAGTGACCCTGGGAAATGTGCAGGTCATAGTGGATGGCTTTGCTGCAATGGGATTCCCTAACTGTGGTGGGGCCGTAGACGGAACCCATATCCCTATCTTGGCACCGGAGCACCAAGCCGGCAAGTACATAAACCGCAAGGGGTACTTTTCAGTAGTGCTGCAAGCTCTGGTGGATCACAAGGGACGTTTCACCAACATCAACGTGGGATGGCCGGGAAAGGTACATGACGCTCGCATCTTCAGGAACTCTGGTCTGTTTCAAAAGCTGCAGGAAAGGACTTTATTCCCAGACCAGAAAATAACGGTTGGGGACGTTGAAATGCCTATATGTATCCTTGGGGACCCAGCCTACCTCTTAATGCCATGGCTCATGAAGCCGTACACAGGCAGCCTGGACAGTAGTTAGGAGCTGTTCAACTACAGGCTGAGCAAGTGCAGAATGGTGGTAGAATGTGCATTTGGACGTTTAAAGGTGCGCTGGCGCAGTTTACTGACTCACTTAGACCTCAGCGAAACCAATATTCCCACTGTTATTACTGCTTGCTGTGTGCTCCACAATATCTGTGAGAGTAAGGGGGAGACATTTATGGCGGAGTGGGAGGTTGAGGCAAATCGCCTGGCTGCTGGTTACGCGCAGCCGGACACCAGGGCGGTTAGAAGAGCACAGGAGGGCGCAGTACGCATCAGAGAAGCTTTGAAAAGCAGTTTCATGACTGGCCAGGCTATGGTGTGAAAGTTCTCTTTGTTTCTCCTTGATGAAACCCCCTGCCCCTTGGTTCACTCTACTTCCCTGCAAGCTAACCACCCTCCCCTCCTCCCTTTAATCATTGCTTGCAGAGGCAATAAAGTCATTGTTGCTTCACATTCATGCATTCTTTATTCATTCATCACACAAATAGGGGGACGACTACCAAGGTAGCCCAGGAGGGGTGGTGGAGGAGGGAAGGAAAATGCCACACAGCACTTTAAAAGTTTACAACTTTAAAATTTATTGAATGCCAGCCTTCTTTTTTGGGGGCAATCCTCTGTGGCGGAGTGGCTGGTTGGCCGGTGCCCCCCCCCACCGCGTTCTTGGGCGTCTGGATGTGGAGGCTATGGAACTTGGGGAGGAGGGCGTCTGGATACACAGGGGCTGTAGTGGCAGTCTGTGCTCGGGCTGTAGTGGCAGTCTGTGCTCCAGCTGCCTTTGCTGCAGCTCAACCATGCACTGGAGCATACTGGTTTGGTCCTCCAGCAGCCTCAGCATTGAATCCTGCCTCCTCTCATCACGCTGCCGCCACATTTGAGCTTCAGCCCTGTCTTCAGCCTGCCACTTACTCTCTTCAGCTCGCCACTTACTCTCTTCAGCCCGCCACCTCTCCTCCCGGTCATTTTGTGCTTTCTTGCACTCTGACATTATTTGCCTCCACACATTCGTCTGTGCTCTGTCAGTGTGGGAGGACTGCATGAGCTCAGAGAACATTTCATGACGAGTGTGGTTTTTTTTCTTTCTAATCTTCACTAGCCTCTGGGAAGGAGAATATCCTGTGATCATTGAAACACATGCAGCGGGTGGAGAAAAAAAAAGGGACAGCAGTATTTAAAAAGACACATTTTATAAAACAGTGGCTACACTCTTTCAGGGTAAACTTTGCTGTTAACATTACATACATAGCACATGTGCTTTTGTTACAAGGTCGCATTTTGCCTCCCCCCACCGCGTGGCTACCCCTTCAACCCTCCCTCCTCTCTGTGGCTAACAGCGGGGAACATTTCTGTTCAGCCGCAGGCAAACATCTCAGCACGAACGGGCTCCTCTGAATGTCCCCTGAAGAAAAGCACCCTATTTCAACCAGGAGACCATGAATGATATCTCACTCTCCTGAGGATAACACAGAGAGATAAAGAACAGATGTTGTTTGAACGCCAGCAAACATACACTGCAATGCTTTGTTGTACAATGATTCCCGAGTACGTGTTACTGGCCTGGAGTGGTAAAATGTCCTACCATGAAGGATGCAATAAGACTGCCCTCCCTAGAAACCTTTTGCAAAGGCTTTGGGAGTACATTCAGGAGAGCCGCGAATGCCAGGGCAAATTAATCCTTTCACATGCTTGCTTTTAAACCATGTATAGTATTTTGAAAGGTACACTCACTGGAGGTCCCTTCTCTGCCTGCCGGGTCCAGGAGACAGCCTTGTGTGGGTTCGGGGGGTACTGGCTCCAGGTCCAGGGTGAGAAACAGTTCCTGGCTGTGGGGAAAACCGGTTTCTCCGCTTGCTTGCTGTGAGCTATCTACAACCTCATCATCATCATCTTCTTCGTCCCCAAAACCTGCTTCCGTGTTGCCTCCATCTCCATTGAAGGAATCAAACAACACGGCTGGGGTAGTGGTGGCTGAACCCCCTAAAATGGCATGCAGCTCATCATAGAAGCGGCATGTTTGGGGCTCTGACCCGCAGCGACTGTTCGCCCCTCTGGTTTTCTGGTAGGCTTGCCTCAGCTCCTTCAGTTTCACGCGGCACTGCTTCGGGTCCCTGTTATGGCCTCTGTCCTTCATGCCCTGGGAGATTTTGACAAAGGTTTTGGCATTTCGAAAACTGGAACGGAGTTCTGATAGCACGGATTCCTCTCCCCATACAGCGATCAGATCCCGTACCTCCTGTTCAGTCCATGCTGGAGCTCTTTTGCGATTCTGGGACTCCATCATGGTCACCTCTGCTGATGAGCTCTGCATGGTCACCTGCAGCTTGCCACGCTGGCCAAACAGGAAATGAGATTCAAAAGTTCGCAGTTCTTTTCCTGTCTACCTGGCCAGTGCATCTGAGTTGAGAGTGCTGTCCAGAGCGGTCACAATGGAGCACTCTGGGATAGCTCCCAGAGGCCAATACCATCGAATTGTGTCCACAGTACCCCAAATTCAACCCGGCAAGGCCGATTTAAGCACGAATCCACTTGTCAGGGGTGGAGTACGGAAATCGATTTTAAGAGCCCTTTGAGTCGAAATAAAGGGCTTCATCGTGTGGACGGGTGCAGGTTTACATTGATTTAACGCTGCTAAATTCGACCTAAAGTCCTAGTGTAGACCAGGGCTAAGTGAATGAGCCATGGTTTGTATTGTGATCCACAGATTTGAACTGCAGCACTTATCTGCATTGTCTCCAACTGCATTCACTGTGTTAGTGGCAGAGCCAGGTTTTGCATTCAAGGTGGAGGTGTGATGGGTCATTGATGGGGGTCCACCCCACACACATCCAGCAACGGCAGCTCCAGTCCTGCAGGGCTGGGCCTAGGTCCCCACTCCGTGCATTACAACCTGAGGCAGTGCTATTCAGTTTTGGCCTGACTGCCCCTCCATCCTTGTGATAACAGACTGACTTTAAACCAGTGGTTCTCAACCTATTTACCATTGTGGGCCGTATATGCAGCTCTCTATGTGTTATGTGAACCACATCCACACAATATATAAACTACCTGTAGGGCCGTGAGAATGTCACATGGGCCGCAGTTGTGTGCTGATTGGGCCACAAGAGGCCCATGGGTTGAGAACTACTGCTCTAAACCTTCTGGGTTCAAATAGAGTCTTAGTCTTGTTGCACATGTGCATTTCTCTCTTTTAGGTGCATCAGTTTGGCACACTCTGGCCTGGAGTTCCTAACTTTATTCTTACAAACTTTTTTTAGTATTGCTTCTCCAAAGGGGTAGTAGGTGCCATGGATTAGGTGAGATAAATCTGAGTGTCTGAGATCAGTTTGGGGAAGGTTAGAGCCACAGTCTGAGCCCCAGGTGTGCAAAAAAAAAAAAAAAGTTAGAACAACCAGGTGATTTTGTAAACAGCTTTTTTTGGAAGGGAGAGAGGAGGGGGCTGCATCTGGGGAAACTCTTGTTCAAATGACCCCAAATTTTGACCACTAACCCTACCTGACACCCCCCATTTCAAGACAATCTGAATAAGCATATGGATTTTAGAGCACTTAGAATAGTCAACCTTTCAACGGAAAGTGACGCTCACCCATAAAAACAACGAGGAGTCCTTGTGGCACCTTAGAGACTAACAAATTTATTTGGGCATAAGCTTTCATGGGCAAGAACCCACTTCATCAGATGCATGGAGTGGAAAATACAGGAGCAGGTATAAATACATGAAAAGATGGGAGTTGCCTTACCAAGTGTGAGGCCAATCTAATGAGACAATTCAATTAACAGTAGGATTCCAAGGGAGGAAAAATAACCTTTGTAGTGGTAATGAGAGTGGCCCATTTCAAACAGTTGATAAGAAGGTATGAGAGTAACGTGACAAGACAGGCCCAACAAAGAAAGTAATAGAACACCACTAGCCATCACCTACAGCCCCCAACTAGAACCTCTCGAGCGCATCATCAAGGATCTACAACCTATCCTGAAGGACGATCCCTCACTCTCACAGACCTTGGGAGATAGGCCAGTCCTCGCTTACAGACAGCCCCCCCAACCTAAAACAAATACTCACCAGCAACTACACACCACACAACAGAAACACCAACCCTGGAACCAAACCCTGCAACAAACCCAGGTGCCAACTCTGTCCACATATCTATTCAAAAAGAAAAGGAGGACTTGTGGCACCTTAGAGACTAACCAATTCAAAACTCTGAAACATATCTATTCAAGGGACACCATCATAGGACCTAACCACATCATCCACACCATCAGAGGCTCGTTCACCTGCACATCTACCAATGTGATATATGTCATCATGTGCCAGCAATGCCCCTCTGCCATGTACATTGGCCAAACCGGACAGTCTCTACGCAAAAGAATAAATGGACAAAAATCTGACATCAGGAATTATAACATTCAAAAACCAGTAGGAGAATACTTCAGTCTCCCTGGGCACTCAGTAACAGACCTAAAAGTGGCAATTCTTCAAAAAAACTTCAGACTCCAACGTGAAACTGCAGAACTGGAATTAGTTTGCAAACTGGACACCAACACATTAGGCCTGAATAAAGACTGGGAGTGGTCGGGTCATTACAAAACGTAAACCTAATTTCTCCCATACTCATTTCCCCCTACTGTTAGGAAAGCTTATGCCCAAATAAATGTTAGTCTCTAAGGTACCACAAGGACTCCTCGTTGTTTTTGCTGATACAGACTAACACGGCTACCACTCTGAAACCACTCACCCATAACAATAGCAGACTGTCATTCTGCTATAATCCTAGTATCCTAAGCCTTTTGGGCGGAATTGTATCAATTCAGCCAGACTAAGATCATGACTGTCACAGTACTGTCAACGCATTCCGTTCAATTGTGGATCCTTTAATAACCATAGTTTGGGCTCTCCAAAGCCATCTTACATAAGACTAGGGTTTGAAATAGCTCCATTGTAAGCTGCAGCATGAACAAACTGAACTGGATGCAGACTGTAGCAGCTCATCACAGAACTACTTCATTAAAATGGGGAAGGAGCAGCCTAGCATCCCAGTCACAAAAGCAGGAAGTACCTATACTAGAAAAAATAGAAGTAGTTGGTAGCCACTATAAGAATATGGATCAGAAGACTGAAAAGTATATTATCGTGCTCAGGGCATTCCAGTCTCTTTAACAGTAAGGGAAAGTACAGTTCCATTTCCCTTTTCATTGTGTCAAATACGTACCTTATTTTATAAATAGATCATTTATAGCAGGGGTCTCAAACTCAAATGACCACGAGGGCCACATGAGGACTAGTACATTGGCCCGAGGGCCGCATCACTGACCCCGCCCCCCCCCGCTGCCCTGGCCCCGCCCCCACTCCACCCCTTCCATGAGGCCCCCCCCGTGCCCCTGCCCCACCTCTTCCCAGCCCCCATTTCAACCCCTTCCCCAAAATCCCCACCCTAACTCTGTCCCCTCCCTGCCCCCAGGGGGAGCAGAAGTGGTGCAGGGTGCAGCAGGGGGCTCAGGGCAGGGGGTCGGGGTGCAGGAGGGGTGCGGGGTGCCGCAGGGGGTTCAGCTGCAGGAGGGTTTCGGGGGGCAGGCTCTGGCCCAGCATGCACCAGGGGCAGGGCAGGCTCCCGTTCAACTCCGGGAAGCGGCCGGAACCTGGTGGGAGGGGGCACAGGGGTCTGTGTGTTGCCTGGCCGCGCCTCCAGGCACCGCCCCCCGCAGCTCCCATTGGCTGTGAACGGGGCCTGTGCGCGCCGGGCCACAGCCGTTCTAGGTAAACGCTGGGGGGCTGCAGGGAGCTGGCGGGCCGCAGAAAATAACCCCGTGGGCCGTGTGTTTGAGACCCCTGATTTAGAGCCTTTTGGTGTTGCTGTATTTAGCTTTTCAGTAGTTTCCTTGCTGGATATCAACAGAAAAATAGACAAATCATGCATCAAGAAGAATCTCACACAATGATCCAGAATTATGGGCATTGTTCTGCTTCTTTTCTTTGCCACAGTGAAGTCATCATCCTCCAGAGCAACTTGTGCTATTTCTAGGCCATGACTCAGCCTAAAGCCAGACCAGGAGGGGTCTAGAAAGAACAGCAGATGCCAAGTGTTGCTGGAGTTAGTTTACTATCAATTTCTCAAGGATCTTGACCAGCAGAGAGATTCAAAACTAGATGGTAATTTAGCATCCAGTGTTGCTGGGTTTATTATGGAACAAGTCAGACTATTGTGTGTTTCAGGGTAGTAGGTTGAGTGCTCTCTCTAACTCCTCTAACGAGTTAAGTATTTGTGCCAGCCAAGGCACTCTCTGCTGGTTTTGATCAGCAAAGACAGGCATCGGTCCAAACTGCAGGTGGTATCATGACAACTGGTTGACACTCTAGGGATTAAACTGAAAGAGCCAGGTTCTGTAGCAGGAAACTGTAATAAACTTACATCCTCTGTGGATGGAGCACTGAAGGGAACATATAACACACACTGACTAATGGGTTACAGTGGCACAGGCTTCTTTCAGTGCTTCTGCTACTTCTGTCTGATGGCCAAGTTATGAGAACTAATAGAGTTTATCTCTTCCAAAGCTTTTTTTGTTATGATAGTGATTGGATATTATAACACACACACTACTTGGGCCATTAGTGCACTTCTCAGATGATGGAACCCACTGCATTATCCTAGCTTATTCTTTACATTAAATGCAAAGCACGCATGGTGGCTCTATGGTGCATATCTTTAATATAGCTGACAAAAACAGTACCTGTCCAGCTAACACAGTATACGTAAGTGGAATTGTCCTGCAAATAAGGCGTCAAGAAACAAACAGAAGATGGAGAATCTTCTTTGCAATGCCAACACATGCTTTCACCCCTTCTCAAGGCTGAGTTAAATTGGATAAGAAAAGTGACAAATACAGTGTATTGTAATTTTTTTTATATTTAAGGTCTGAAGTCTTGAGACTAAATCATATCTAACAGGATCAGCCCATTATATTTCAAACATACTTGGAAAAATGAAAAGGTCAATACTGTTTACTGTAGATTCTTCCCTCTCCCTTTCCTGTTGCTGCGGTTATGGCACCTAATGTTCAGCCCACGGGGGCAAATTCTAATATAGTCCTGTGGATTTACTAGATTCCCAAGAATATATTGGCAAAATATAGCATCTTTAAAGGTGGCCTTTATAGTATGTCAGACCCAAACATAAAAGAATGAGAATGAAATCTTCTGGACATCTCGTGCCTTATTTGGAGAGTAAATTTAAGAAGAGAAGCAAACTTTTATTTTTTTTTAATAAATTTGGAGTACTGGTGTCACAAAACCATTGCATACCAAACAATGTAGTACAAGAGCATCCAAGCTGTTATGTGAATGAGGTCTTTCAGGCATTGCACACTGCTCCACTTGTTCCCTAAAGTAGTCCTTTCTGGTAGCTAACCTCTCAGCTGGCGAGAACAGAGGAAGCTGGACCAAGTGCCATTTGTCTGTCAACTATACATATATATATATACACTATCCCTTACAGATGTTCCTTTTTGTATTTTAAATTATGTACTCTTTATTACATCTAACAATATAGGAAAAGACCTGATATTCTTTTAAACTAAAGAAATCAGAGCTTGATGACCTCAGATGTCAGCTGTTTGAGAATAATTTGCACCCTTTAGGAACCAGCTCTAACAAAAATTCAGTCCGAGCATTGGGAATCTATCACCACTAGCTTGTACATCCTCAAATCTTAACATAGCAAGAAAGAAGTCATCTACCTCTCCCCGCCCTACATCAAATAATGCTGAAGTGAAAAGGCAAGATAGAATATTTGCAGAATGTATCCTTTTCCTGTGCACTGGTTCACTAAAGAGAAATTTGTTAACTGTATGTTTATAAATACTGAGCTTTGTAAAGATAGAGTATTCTAGGAATAACACCAACAAAAGTTGGTCCAATAAAAGATATTATGTCACCCACTTTGTCCCTCTAATATCTTGGGATCCACACTGCTACAACTACACTGCATATTGCAGGCTTAGTTCACTTGCAAATGGAAGTGTTAGTACGGTACCAATTATGTGCATTTCGCCATGTGAAAACTGATCACTCCTTCTCTGGACTTGAGTTGTTCAAATATTACAGACAGAAGCAGATGCTATTTGCTTTACTGCTTTATTATGCTACGAATGCTGAGATTAATTAAATGAATTGGGCTAGAAATTGCAGAGCCTTCCAAAAGAAGTCATTTTAATCTATCATTTTGGATTCCTTACAAAAAGAAGATAGCTTAAGTATGGTAAATCTGTGATTTCTTCCGTGAAAGATATCAAAGCTACTTATTGGTTACACTTTTGTGTAGATGGTGCCCTCTAGTGCTTGTTCTTTTTACACAAAGGGTCTGATTCTCATTTACATTAAGGCCCCTTTACACTGACTTAGTGTAAATGAGAATCAGACCTTTGTAGTTTAAAAAACACAGTCCATAAATTATCATGATTAAAGAAATATATACATGTTTTGTCAGCTTTTAATGGGATTGTAAACTCAAGGATACCTCCATTTACTTATTTATTAAAATATAATATTTGTATTGTGGTAGCATCTAGAGGCCTCAGTAGTGTTTCGGGGGCCCCATTGTGCTAGGCACTGCACACACATACACACCAAAAAGGGCAGGCCTTGCTGCAAAAAGCTAGGTACCATCAAAAGCTCCATGTTGCAGTGACCCTTGCTGGCTGAAGTGCAAATGTGGGTCTTTCTTGTAATCTGCCTGTCAATGCCATTTAACACATCAGCCAGATGGGGTCACTCAAGATCAAGATAAAAAAGATCCCTACACAGCACTCAGACTCTGGTGAGAATACAATTTCTTGGAAAGGGATTTGAATTTCTGGATATCAGTTCTATGTAGGAACCTGATTTGTGCCACTAAGCAATACACAACATTGCTATGTATCTTGTATCTAAAATGATAAATACAGTAATTGTGGAATATATTTTCACCTTGATCTGTGAGATTTTATGCACATAATTACTATCCTCTTCATGCTACCTCACACTATTCCAGGAAATGTTTCTGTCTTTCAATAATAGAATATTCCTGGAATTTTCTTTGTACTGAAAATGTTCTGCTCTAAGATAGAAATTATGCAGAAATTTAAGCCTAAAGCTATGCAGAAATTTAGAACACAGGTGTATTAATGTTTTTCCCTCTCCAGTCCTGTTCAAGTAGCTACAACCAGACTGTTCAGACCTGTGACTCAAATGAGGAGTAACTGTAGAGGTCTGTAAAGAATAGAGAGGCTCTCTCTTTCAGGGAAAACCTCCGTTGTTAATTTATGTAACATGTTAATATTGGAGATTTCAGTAACAACAAGCCTTGTTACCTCTGGCAAAATACATCAACAGAGATGGAAATATCCTCATTATATGATAAGATAAAGCTTTGTTAATCTTAAGGAGCACATGCTTCAAAGAGAGAAAACCACAAACACATTAATTTATCTTTAACACTAAAATCTTGAAATGTTTCAGGACAGATGATGTAAAGCTCCAATCCTATGTTAACTTCAATGGGAGCACTGGATGTGCAGGAGATGCAAAATCACATCTTGAGTTAGGAATTAAAATAAAAATTCATCATAACTTGACAGCATATAAAAAAAATTAAGGTCTGGATCACCCTATATCAGTGGTTCCCAAGCTTTAACAACCTGTGAATCCCTTTAACTAAAATGTCAAGTCTCGCAAACCCCCTCCTAAAAATGAATATTTCCAGGGATTTTCTCCTTTACCTGAGTATAAATTATAAAAGCAGTGATCTTGGAAATATAAAATTTGTTTTTATTACATGCTTATTACACACTATTTATTATTAATTATTATTTATCATTACAGTATTTTTATTACATTATGAAAATGGCAACACTCTTCCAAGATCTCATTTTTGTAGCTTGTATCACTTTGAATAAGCCTGTTATAAGCAAGGCTCCTATGTTTCATCAAGGAGCATCAGATGTTAAACAGCATGAAGGGATTTAAGAAGCCAACCCAAAGAGTTCCTCCTACACAAGCATTCAGGTCTTGAGCAGTGCAGACAAACACTGCATGTTACAACAAAGCTTAAACTTGTTCTTCATAATAATTATAAAAACAATACTAGCTGCCTATTTAATTTTAAGAACAGCAAAAAATATCTGCCTCCCTTTCCATTTCTTATAAGGAGTCTTGAAGTTTAAATCTCCTCAGTGTGATAGATATGTTTGCTTTGATCTGCGCAACTCTTGGAAGTCCAGGGGCTCCAGGCTGCTGGACCCACGCTGCCCGTGGTCCCTAGAGACAGCTCTGTCTGCCATTAGGGAATTTTTTCCCGGAAAACCCCTGTAACATTTCATGAACACCCAGGGGTTCACAAACCCCAGTTTTGGAACCACTGCCCTAGATGGATCAGCACAGGAAGAGGACCTCCTGTGTGTGGATCCCACCTCCCTTATTATGCAAAAGGAGGATGGTTTCCCCTTCTGCAGCATGCCCTTCCCATGTATAAATGTACCTATGCAGCTCTTGATGATCCAGAGGATGGTAGAGCTGGTAGAGGCGGCACACTGTTGACTCATATCCAGCTTCTCGTCCACTGTCACCCCGAGGTCCTTTTCTGCAGAACTGCTGCCGAGCCATTCGGTCCCTAGTCTGTAGCGGTGCATGGGATTCTTCCGTCCTAAGTGCAAGACTCTACACTTGTCCTTGCTGAGCCTCATCAGATTTCTTTTGGCCCAATCCTCCAATTTGTTTAGGTCCCTCTGTATCCTATCCCTACCCTCCAGCGTATCTACCTCTCCTCCCAGTTTAGTGTCATCTGCAAATTTGCTGAGGGTGCAATCCGCACCATCCTCCAGATCATTAATGAAGATATTGAACAAAACCGGCCCCAGGACCGACCCTTGGGGCACTCCACTCGATACCGGCTGCCAACTAGACATGGATCACTACCCATTGAGCCCGACAATCTAGCCAGTTTTCTATCCACCTTATAGTCCATTCATCCAGCCCATACTTCTTTAACTTGCTGGCAAGAATACTGTGGGAGACCATGTCAAAAGCTTTGCTAAAGTCAAGGAACAACACGTCCACTGCTTTCCCCTCATCCACAGAGCCCGTTATCTCATCATAGAAGGCAATTAGATTAGTCAGGCATGACTTGCCCTTGGTGAATCCATGCTGACTGTTCCTGATCACTTTCCTCTCCTCTAAGTGCTCCAGAATTGATTCCTTGAGGACCTGCTCCATGATTTTTCCAGGGACTGAGGTGTGGCTGACTGGCCTGTAGTTCCCAGGATCCTCCTTCTTCCCTTTTTTAAAGATGGGCACTACATTAGCCTTTTTCCAGTCGTCTGGGACCTCCCCCGATCGCCATGAGTTTTCAAAGATAATGGCCAATGGCTCTGCAATCAGATCTGCCAACTCCTTTAGCACTCTCGGATGCAGCGCATCTGGCCCCATGGACTTGTGCTCATCCAGCTTTTCTAAATAGTCCCAAACCACTTCTTTCTCCACAGAGGGCTGGTCACTTCCTCCCCATGCTGTGCTGCCCAGTGCAGTAGTCTGGGAGCTGACCTTGTTCGTGAAGACAGAGGCAAAAAAAGCACTGAGTACATTAGCTCTTTCCACATCCTCTGTCACTAGGTTGCCTCCCTCATTCAGTAAGGGGCCCACACTTTCCTTGACTTTCTTCTTGTTGCTAACATACCTGAAGAAACCCTTCTTGTTACTCTTAACATCTCTTGCTAGCTGCAACTCCAGGTGTGATTTGGCCTTCCTGATTTCATTCCTGCATGCCCGAGCAATATTTTTATACTCTTCCCTGGTCATTTGTCCAATCTTCCACTTCCTGTAAGCTTCTTTTTTGTGTTTAAGATCAGCAAGGATTTCACTGTTAAGCCAAGCTGGTTGCCTGCCATATTTACTATTCTTTCTACACATCGGGATGGTTTGTCCCTGTAACCTCAATAAGGATTCTTTAAAATACAGCCAGCTCTCCTGGACTCCTTTCCCCCTGTCATAAATATAAAGGGAAGGGTAAACCCCTTTAAAATCCCTTTTGGCCAGAGGAAAAATCCTCTCACCTGTAAAGGGTTAAGAAGCTAAAGGTAACCTCGCTGGCACCTGACCAAAATGACCAATGAGGAGACAAGATACTTTCAAAAGCTGGGAGGAGGGAGAAAAACAAAGGGTCTGGGTCTGTCTGTATGCTGCTTTTGCCGGGGACAGAACAGGAATGGAGTCTTAGAACTTTTAGTAAGTAATCTAGCTAGGTACGTGTTAGATTATGATTTCTTTAAATGGCTGAGAAAAGAACTGTGCTGAATAGAATGACTATTCCTGTCTGTGTGTCTTTTTTGTAACTTAAGGTTTTGCCTAGAGGGATTCTCTATGTTTTGAATCTAATTACCCTGTAAGGTATCTACCATCCTGATTTTACAGAGGTGATCCCTTTACTTCTATTAAAAGTCTTCTTGTAAGAAAACTGAATGCTTTTTCATTGTTTTAAGATCCAAGGGTTTGGGTCTGTGGTCACCTATGCAAATTGGTGAGGATTTTTACCAAA
Source organism: Lepidochelys olivacea (assembly GCF_965140295.1). Lineage (NCBI taxonomy): Eukaryota > Metazoa > Chordata > Testudines > Cheloniidae > Lepidochelys > Lepidochelys olivacea. The sequence goes on from NC_140434.1 coordinate 6,681,623, forward strand.
CCTTCCCCAGGAAGTGGGGTGCAAGGGTTGGGAGGATTTTGGGGGGAAAGACGTGTCCAAACTACGTTTCTCAGTAAACCCAGTTAAAGTTTGGTAGTGACAGTGGAAATCCAGGGGCAAAGGATAAAATTAATTTGTACCTTGGGGAAGTTTTAACCTAAGCTGGTGAAAGTAAGCTTAGGAGGTTTTCATGCAGGTCCCCACATCTGTACCCTAGAGTTCAGAGTGGGGAAGGAACCTTGACACCCCCTCATGTTCAATCACCTTGGCACCATGAGGGAGCCAAGCCTTCAGATGGAGAAGTTCTAAGTTCTAGGATGGAGAATCTGGCCTGTCTCCTCAGAGAGGAGGTGTGGAGTAGACAGCAGGGTGATCGGTGGACAGATCACCATGCACAAGAGGTAAGGATACCATATGTGTTATGGCCATGTTGGGGCTATGAGGATGACCCTGGCTCTTTCCACTTGTATCTTGTGGGGCACTCTAAATAGTAGGGGAAAGGGTGGGAAAGCATAGAGGAGGGGTGAATCCCATGTAATGAAGAAGGTGTCCACCAGAGATTGGTGACCTAGACCTGCTCTTGAGCAAAACTATGGGCATCTGGCCTTTTTGGGAGTAGCAAACAGATCTATATTTGGGAATTCCCAGTGATTGAATATGTGTTGTAGGAGTTTTGTGTTCATCTCCCACTCATGTTCTTGTGAGAACCCCCTGCTCACTGAGTCTGCCGTGGTGTTCAGGTGTCCAGATAGGTAAGTGGCAGAGATGTTGGATACACCAGTTCCACAATTTCAGAGCTTCTGTACATAGGGATTGGGACCTTGTTCTGCCCTGTCTGTTGATATAGAACATGCAGGCGAGGTTGTCCATCATTACTATTATAGTCCTTTGTCTGATTACTGGTAGAAAGTGTCGGCATGCATTGCGGACTGCCCATAATTCTAGGAGGTTGATGTGCAATCCAGATTCTGAGGGGAACAACTTGCCCTGTACTGTGTGAGTCTGTAGATGTGCTCTCTTCAACCAAGTAGTGAGACGTCGGTCATCAGTATCAAGGACTGTGCTGGCTGGAGGATGGGGACTCTCATATAGATATTTCGGGGTTGTGTCCACCAGTCTAATGAGTCCTTGATCTTAATCAATATTGAGAGCAGTTTGTTTAGCCTGTCTGTGGGATACATACACTGTGCGTAGCCATCCCTGAAAGCAGCAAATGTGTAATCTGGCGTGTTTCACCATGAATGTGGCCACTGCTATATGACCAAACAGCTGTAGACAAGTCCTGGCAGAGATTGATGGGCTAGTTCTCATGGTGGAAATGAGACTGGTTATTGCGGAAAATCCGTGAGCTGGGAAAAAGGCTTTGGCCTTTATAGCATCCAATAGGTCCACAATAAATTCTAGATGGTGTACTGGCAACAGTATCAATTTTTGTATGTTTATCTGGAGACCGATGGTGCCTGCTGCAGAGGAAAGGTATTGGGGCCAGGGTCTGAGGCTGGTCACAATGAGTTCTCCGTTAGTAAAAGTTTTAGCCTCAATTCACAGTCCTGTCTGGACTGAGCCTTCAATTTGAGGCAGTGGGTACACATTTGTGATATGTGCCCCTCAGCCAATCAGCATATGCACCGTGAGTGGCCATCACTCACTGAGATGTCCTCATGACAGCAGAACCACCTCTTAAACCTGGGGGATCTGGGCATAGCACTGGGTAAGGAGAACTTCCTGGTAGGGAAGGGTGTAGAAAAGGAAACCTACACTAATCTAGAAGTAACAGGGAGGAAAGAGCCAAAGGAAAAAAATGTTTTATGAGGGGATAAAGGGAAGAAAAAAATTAAGGGAAACAGCTACTAACTAGGAAATAGTAATGAAAGCACTATTACTATTACTAATCAGTATTACTAAGGGAAGTAAAGACATATGCAGGGCTCTGCTAAGAATACTGTCCTAGACCAAGGTGGTTGAGAAGGAACTGAGGGTGTTTGGACTGTACAGCGCTATATAGATGCTACTCATGTCACAAGATGGGGAGGAGTGCATGTATGGCACAACGGGTACTGCTACCAAAGAGCTCCGATTCCAGGCACAGGGACACTACCACACCTACAGCGCAGCACCCATAGGGACACTACTCGAAGAAGATTCACAACCATGGACAGGAAGTTCCAGTAAGGCAAGAAACCATTCATGTTCCTTCTTTCTTGGCCCCCTTCCACAGGTTTTCTACACTGGGGAAATCTGGCCTAAGGTTTGATTAGAATAGGGGGAGATTTTCAAAGGCACAAGTGGGAGTTAGGTGCCCAACTTCTATTAACTTTCGGTGGAAGTTGGTGCCTACATGCCCTATATGCTTTTGAAAATCTCCCCTTTATTCTGTATTTTTGTGCATATTTTAAATAACTAAATCTCTTACTCACCAATCAGATAGCTATTGCTGTGTTTTAAGGCACAAGGGAAAGGGGGTAGACATCCTGCCAAACACCAGTTTCCACGGTATGCATCCGATGAAGTGAGCTGTAGCTCACGAAAGCTCATGCTCAAATAAATTGGTTAGTCTCTAAGGTGCCACAAGTACTCCTTTTCTTTTTGCGAATACAGACTAACACGGCTGTTACTCTGAAACCTGTCAAACACCTTGTTATACAGAATATGGCTCTTTGTGATATGCAATTAAAAATAATTGAAAGTACTAAACTGGAAATTACTATCACATAACTGGAGTCTTGATATTAGGAACTGATTTCACAGCACTTAAACTCCTTTAGAAAAAAACAATACATTTTCTTGGCATTTGACTTCTGGTTAACACTGTGTAATGTGATCACTGTAACAGTATTACAATCCAATCCTGCACTCCTTAGAGAAGGAAAGCTGAATTTGACTTCAATGAAACTTTTCCCTGTGTGAAAAATTCAGGATTGGGCCTTTAATAACAATTTACACTATTAAGCAACATATGTAATAATATCAGCTGTCAAAGAGGTGTGGTTTAATGATGGGAACAGAGGCCTGGGGCCAGGACTTTCTGATTTCCAATCCCTGCCTTGATAATTACTTCTACTGTGGCTTTCTGTAAATTTTCTCATCCACTTGGGCAAGTCTACTTAATATTTCCCTTCTGTAAAATAATGTTTGCAATGTTTATTGACCTACGTATTACGAGGGTTGATGTTTATAAAGCATTCTGAACAAGAAAAATATTTATTATTATACCATCCTGCCCACCATCTTGCATGCAGAACTTTTCTTCAACTTAGTGATGGGTTTTGCATAAAAATCAATGGCAAGATATTCCCCCTAGTTACATTTTTTCATTTGCCACTCTATTTTCTTAACTGTACTAAAATAGAGAAACTTTACATATGAATGTTTTATAAATAGCAGATGGTCGGCTTTTGCAACCAATACAATAAAATATTTTCTAAAGGATAATAAAAGACATTTTAATATAAATGTACAGTAGAAAATACAATATAAGATATAAAGAATTATTTTACAAGGAACATGCAAGATAAAAGGTACACTGAAATAAACAAGGGAAATATGAAAGTTTGTACATAATATAGAATATCTATTTTAACACTGCTAAAGAAAATACAGGGCAGGGTGGACAGGCCAGGAGCAGGACACAAATATTGTACCTTTCTGCACCCAGTGAAGCTCCAATGGAATTTCAAGAGGAAACTGTGGCCAGTGTGGGTCTGTAGTAGAGATGCCCCAATAAAGTTGGCAGCCGGTGTCAAGTGGAGTGCCCCAGGGGTCGGTCCTGGGGCTGGTTTTGTTCAATATCTTCATAAATGATCTGGAGGATGGTGTGGATTGCACTCTCAGCAAATTTGCGGATGATACTAAACTGGGAGGAGTGGTAGATACGCTGGAGGGCAGGGATAGGATACAGAGGGACCTAGACAAATTGGAGGATTGGGCCAAAAGAAATCTGATGAGGTTCAATAAGGATAAGTGCAGGGTCCTGCACTTAGGACGGAAGAACCCAATGCACCGCTACAGACTAGGGACTGACTGGCTAGGCAGCAGTTCTGCGGAAAAGGACCTAGGGGTGACAGTGGACGAGAAGCTGGATATGAGTCAGCAGTGTGTCCTTGTTGCCAAGAAGGCCAATGGCATTTTGGGATGTATAAGTAGGGGCATAGCGAGCAGATCGAGGGACGTGATCGTCCCCCTCTATTCGACATTGGTGAGGCCTCATCTGGAGTACTGTGTCCAGTTTTGGGCCCCACACTACAAGAAGGATGTGGATAAACTGGAGAGAGTCCAGCGAAGGGCAACAAAAATGATTAGGGGTCTGGAACACATGACTTATGAGGAGAGGCTGAGGGAACTGGGATTGTTTAGTCTGCAGAAGAGAAGAATGAGGGGGGATTTGATAGCTGCTTTCAACTACCTGAGAGGTGGTTCCAGAGAGGATGGTTCTAGACTATTCTCAGTGGTAGAAGAGGACAGGACAAGGAGTAATGGTCTCAAGTTGCAGTGGGGGAGGTTTAGGCTGGATATTAGGAAAAACTTTTTCACTAGAAGGGTGGTGAAACACTGGAATGCGTTACCTAGGGAGGTGGTAGAATCTCCTTCCTTAGAAGTTTTTAAGGTCAGGCTTGACAAAGCCCTGGCTGGGATGATCTAATTGGGGATTGGTCCTGCTTTGAGCAGGGGGTTGGACTAGATGACCTCCTGAGGTCCCTTCCAACCCTGATATTCTATGATTCTAAGCCACACTATGAGGGGAGCTGCTGAGAGTACGGGCTCATAGGCATTGGGCCTCTGAACGGATGATCAGGGCCTATCACTAATTCTCTGGGAACCACTAGCTTTGTGCACTGAGCCCATAGTCTCCCCAGCCCCTCCACACAAATAGTGATACCCCACAACGGGATCTTCATGGAGATTACTGCCTCAGAGCCACATCATGGTTCGACCCTGACCAGTATAGAGTGTCCCGTAGAGTGTATGACATATGCACTAAAAGATTAAATTAATTCTAATTAGCTAACTATGAAAGCTCCAAGTCTGAAACTAGTCTAAGGTTAGTCACAATACATTTCTTGTTATATATGCTATGGTTTTATCCTCTAAAGCAGAATTTTTAAAAAGGAAGAAAAAAATGGGGGAAAACCCAAAGAAAGTCATTCCAGCACAGATCTTTACAACTCAGACTGGCCTGATAGGTTAGTGTTAAAAGGCTATATTACATTGGATAGTGTTTTCAACAAAGACCAGTAACTGCTCTGTGATATCAAGTTCTCAGCATGTTGGTAAGATGATTCATTAAAGTTGAATTCCATTCAACACTATCTTTGGAAGAAAATTTGAATGAATATTCAGTGTATGACCCATCATTTTTTAAAGTGGCCCATCCACTGAGGACTAATTGACCCTCTTGATTTCAAGAATTAACATTGTGCATGTGATTGTGTACTTTGACTTAATATAGTATTATTTCACTATGCTAATATTAAGAGTAATTATTTCATTTATTGCCCCTTGAAGTTTAGCATTAATGTAAAAGTGTATTCCAGCCAAAATCAACCCCAGACACAGTTCCTTCTGACAGTCTATTTCTAGACAAGATGGGAATAATTTGCAGAGGGGCTATGAGTGGAAGGCATGACCACATCAGTGAGAATATGTGGATAGACATCTCAATCATATCCCGTGACTATTAGATCACACCATATATAAAGCCCCTTCAGCAGCTCTAGTCATGGAAAGTCTGTGGGGAAACCACTTTCTGACTGTGACTGTAAGAGACCAGAATAAGTACAGCCAACTTTTGCCCTGTGCTCCTATTGCTGGCTGTGGGTTTTCTGGAGGCTGGCTATTTTGCAGTGCCAGAATTTGGCCCACTGACCTGTGTAGAAGTTACAAAGACAAAAAGAAAATCAAGCATATGCCAGTGAAAATATTGGAATAGAGACCAAAGGGCAATCAACCCTTTTAGAGTCTGCACTTATGCAATGTTATTTTAATGGACTTGCTTACTGTTTATCCAAAGTAACTTCAGCTACTGTATATGCTTGATATAACAAACTCATGTGAATGAACATAGAGAATCAATATATTTGAAAATGAATTTAAAAGTCTAGCTAAACAAAGCCATATTTCAATAAAGTACCACTAAATACTAACAAACTTCTAATATTTTATTTTGGTGGTAAAATACTTGAATTCACTTTGGCTGAATAACATTAGCTTGAAGAATTTTTATTAAACAAACTAATGATTTTTTCTAGGAAAAGAAAAAGTTCAAATCCACGTCTTTTTCAAAGTTTCTTTTCATTCTCTCCAAGAGTCTGAAACTGAGATGAAGATATTTTTATAAAGCTTAACTATGCTTTTTTCCTCCCAATTTGCAATATGAGAATTTCTTTCACCTCAACACTTTTAGATTTTAGTCAATGTTTCACAGGAATTTTTTTTTATTCCTGAATTTTTTAAATTGAGGCGTGTTAAGGAGTTTCTGAAGGGATTTTGGCAGAAGTTTTGGTCAAATGTTTAACATTTTCCTGTGCCTGCTTCAGCATCTGCTGTAGTAAAATCCTAATGAATATCTTTAAATATTCTCTTAGCAGTTCATGCATGTGGCCAAGTTGCATTTGTTTTGATCTGCTGTTAGGATTGTTTGGTATGTGTTTTACTGTTTCTGACAGCTTCAAATGAGTAACTAGGCTAGCAGTGTTTGTTTCTTTTCTCTGCCAATTACTTGTCTTCTGTCTCTTAAAATGAGTTGACATCATTATGGTACTTCCAAATTTGCTGTGAATTGTGGATTTTCTAGTAATCAATCCTACATTTACTATTTTGTGGTGAATTTTAGAAACTGATTTTTTTCATCTGTTTATCTTTTAAACCTTCGAATAAAAGCTATAATTTTGTGCCTCTAGGTCTTTCTGCCATTCCCTTTTCTATTTTCTTTATCTGCTTTACTGTTTCTTTATTCCCTTTGGTTTTTAAAACACTATTCTGTTCATTTGTTTTAAATGTCTTGAGTCTGAATTTATGCTCGGAATTATGCTTTATTTTTTTAAAAGAAACAGAATGAGGAGTTTTCCAAGAGTTCATGTGTGACATCTTTCTTTTCTTTTCAGCTCTTCCCATATGTTTTGGGAAGGACAGTATTCCTGGAGGCTGAGCAGTACTTTTTGATAATATTAGAATTTTCATGTTTGGTTTTTGTGTTCCTATGGGAACATGAGACTTATTTGGGGATTTTTTTATTTTAAGACTAATATCAATTCCTGTAACTTTTTCATTATCAACTGTTCTGTGTCTTGCAAAGTATTTAAGAAAATCACCAAATTTCTGCAAGAAATTATTCAAAGATGTTTCTCTTGTATTTCTTCTAAAACCAATTAGGTTTCTCCTTAGTCTTTTTGATAATTTACTCTGAACAGTAACTGGTGTAACAAAAACTGACAAATAATTGGATGAGTTATCGTGAACTACTGGATTTTTAAAATCCTTTACTCTTTTTTGTATGTGTATTTCTCTTTTTCTTCTTTCCTTCAGTACTAACGTTTGCTCCTTCTTGGCATTACTTATTGAGTTCTTTTTTCTCCAGTTAGCTTTTCTGTTCTTAATATTTTTAGTATATTTTAATGTTTTTTGGTTTTTGGCTTTTCCAGCACCGGAATATAATCTTCTGACACATTTATGAGTTTGTTTCTGATTTCTAAACTTTATATTCCTAACTTGTTCCTGCATTTTGCCTTTACTGGTCTGTTTGTTTTTTATCATACATATTTGTGTTTTATTGTATTTTCTGGAAATCCAGCTGTCATTTCTTGTGGCCCTTAGTATTGATTTTGTGAAAATAAATCTTTTTCTCCTTTTTTCCAAAAGTATTCTTCTCCTTTTTTCAGAAGCCCACCTAATCTTCTGTGAAACATCAGCGTCTACATAAATATTTCGCTTTTTCTGAGCAATGATCTCCTGAAGATTCTAAAAAAGAAAAAATATATAATAAATTTTAGTATGCTCCATAGTGCACATGTGTGTGTAATTTAGATAGCGGATCTATCTATTTATCTGCTGCAAGTCATAGACTACCTACTTACATTTGTAAGGCACCTAGGAATTGTCATACTGGACTGTTCCATCTAGTCCAGTATCCTGTCTTTGACAGTGGTTGTTACCAGATGCTTCAGAGAAATGAACAAGAAATCCCACAATGAACAGTTTGGAATAACTGGAAGGTTAGGAATAACAGGAGAGGCAGCTTCCTGACATCCATAAATTAGTGGTCAGTTTATAATCTGAAGCATGAAGGTTTATAATCAAACCAAAAAAATCTTAACTTATGTAACTGTAGATGTTCTCATTATTCATGTAAATGTCCCTATTCCTTTTTTGAATCCTGCTATACTCTTAGCCACAATGATAGCTTGTGGTAATGAGTACCACAGCTTAATTATGCTTTTTTGTTTTGTTTTTGTTAAGGTAAATTCCAAAAAATGTTTTGTTAAGGTAAACATACGATTGCCTCGTTTCTGAAGTGTTTTGGGGTATTTTTTGTTCAAATGCTTTAAGAAAACACATAATGTTGATTTAAAAATGCAAGGGGAGGCCTATCTTAATCAAATAAGCAGTCTGCAAGCTACAGACCAAATTTAATATATACATACTGATTCTTCACATTGATGGTTGTGTAGTCATTTATACATAGAATCATAGAATATCGGGGTTGGAAGGGACCCCTGAAGGTCATCTAGTCCTGCAGCCCTGCCCCATCCGCATGAGACCCCGCTCTCTGCGGCAAGAGCCTTGAGCCCTCTGGCCCTCCCCTCTCCCCTTGCGGCCAGAGAAGCCCTGGGCCAGCTGGAACCCCAAGCCACCCTTCCCCACCCCCACCACCAGAGGATCCCCAGGCCGGCCTGAGCAGCTACAGCCCTGGACTGGGCCGAGGAGCCCCACTCCAGTGTCCTGCGGCAGTGGCTTCCTGGCCTGTTATACCCACCGCCCATGGCCTATACCTCCCTACTCACACACCCTTAACCCTCATCTGCACAAAATGGGGGAAATCAGCCACAATGTGTCCTCTATGCTTGGTCCAAGTAATGGAATGATCAGTCTTTACATTGTATTCGGTAATTGTATCTAACTTTCCATTCTTACCTTCAAAGGTAACTGTTTCCTAGGTATTACTTCCGTTGGTTCCAAATCTCCCAGAATCTTTGACATCATTTCATTAACTTCTTCATTGCTCTGGTGCATATGTGATGTCAATAATTCCCCCTCTATTGAAATAAGTTATCATAAAAAAAAAAACCTGTCATAGGGATGACCTAAACATATCAAACAAACAATAGCTTGAGTATACATTCATTTTTGGAAATTATTTGATAAAGTATATTTGTTTAGAATACTTCTGAACATTTCATATGTTTTAAAATGGAGGACTCTGCCTGGACATTACAAAGGGGTTCAGAATCATGCAGAGTCAATTAGGTACCTTAACCTCATTTTATATATATTATGGAGTTGCTAGTCGTGACTCCATAGTAAAAGAAGTCTTGAAAAATATAGTTAAAATGTGAATTTATTTAATCAGTTCTGTAGGAAAAAATATATTAGTTCCCAAACTCACAGTGCTTTTTAAAGGGATCAAATATTTAACTTTTTGTGAAAGCTTTAAGTGGTTCCATTGAATAGGTTTAATAAAATTAGAAGCATTTAAAAATATATTTTTTTTAGTGTATACTGATTTTATAACATTTCTTTGTGCCCCTCTGGTTTAATATTGCTAGAAATTAGAAACATAAAACTAATTATTATAGGATATGTGTTTAATTTAACATTTACACAATAAAGTACAGCTTATTCCATAACTACTTCCATTTATGCCACGGTATTGACAACAAACACATTTGATGATGAATGCATTTTATGATAATGTAAAGAAGGCATTTTGTTTACTACAGATAGCAAAGGCATTTTACTGCAATGAAGCCAACTTAGACTGTATTAGATAAAAGCTGCATTCTGGATTTACAGACTAAGGATAAGAAGTCACAGCAGGGCCTCCAGAACTCCAGCCTTCATACCCCCTGGTTGTCCTTGGCATCTTCCCTAGCTGTTCCATCTCCTCCTGTCAGAAGGCTTACCTCACTCTTATTTTTGCACTTCCCCTCCATTAGTATTTGTAATGCCCCAATCACACAGACAGGCAACCAAAATCAATTCAATTAATTTTATTTCAATTCAGTAATACTTTATTGGCCTGATGAGTTATACAAGTATTGCCACAGTGTAAGAGAGACAGAACTACTAAGAAAAGGAGTACTTGTGGCACCTTAGAGACTCACCAATTTATTTGAGCATGAGCTTTCGTGAGCTTCAGCTCACTTCATCGGATGCATACCGTGGAAACTGCAGCAGACTTTATATATACACAGAGAATATGAAACAATACCTCCTCCCACCCCACTGTCCTGCTGGTAATAGCTTATCTAAAGTGATCATCAGGTGGGCCATTTCCAGCACAAATCCAGGTTTTCTCACCCTCCACCCACCCCAACAAATTCACTCTCCTGCTGGTGATAGCCCATCCAAAGTGACAACTCTTTACACAATGTGCATGATAATCAAGTCGGGCTATTTCCTGCACAAATCCAGGTTTTCTCACATCCTCCCCCACCCCCATACACACACAAACTCACTCTCCTGCTGGTAATAGCTCATCCAAACTGACCACTCTCCAAGTTTAAATCCAAGTTAAACCAGAACATCGGGGGGGGGGGGGTAGGAAAAAACAAGAGGAAACAGGCTACCTTGCATAATGACTTAGCCACTCCCAGTCTCTATTTAAGCCTAAATTAATAGTATCCAATTTGCAAATGAATTCCAATTCAGCAGTTTCTCGCTGGAGTCTGGATTTGAAGTTTTTTTGTTTTAAGATAGCGACCTTCATGTCTGTGATTGCGTGACCAGAGAGATTGAAGTGTTCTCTGACTGGTTTATGAATGTTATAATTCTTGACATCTGATTTGTGTCCATTTATTCTTTTACGTAGAGACTGTCCAGTTTGACCAATGTACATGGCAGAGGGGCATTGCTGGCACATGATGGCATATATCACATTGGTGGATGTGCAGGTGAACGAGCCTCTGATAGTGTGGCTGATGTTATTAGGCCCTGTGATGGTGTCCCCTGAATAGATATGTGGGCACAATTGGCAACGGGCTTTGTTGCAAGGATAAGTTCCTGGGTTAGTGGTTCTGTTGTGTGGTATGTGGTTGTTGGTGAGTATTTGCTTCAGGTTGCGGGGCTGTCTGTAGGCAAGGACTGGCCTGTCTCCCAAGATTTGTGAGAGTGTTGGGTCATCCTTTAGGATAGGTTGTAGATCCTTAATAATGCGTTGGAGGGGTTTTAGTTGGGGGCTGAAGGTGACGGCTAGTGGCGTTCTGTTATTTTCTTTGTTAGGCCTGTCCTGTAGTAGGTAACTTCTGGGAACTCTTCTGGCTCTATCAATCTGTTTCTTTACTTCTGCAGGTGGGTATTGTAGTTGTAAGAAAGCTTGACAGAGATCTTGTAGGTGTTTGTCTCTGTCTGAGGGGTTGCAGCAAATGCGGTTGTATCGCAGAGCTTGGCTGTAGAGAATGGATCGTGTGGTGTGGTCAGGGTGAAAGCTGGAGGCATGCAGGTAGGAATAGCGGTCAGTAGGTTTCCGGTATAGGGTGGTGTTTATGTGACCATTGTTTATTAGCACTGTAGTGTCCAGGAAGTGGATCTCTTGTGTGGACTGGACCAGGCTGAGGTTGGTGGTGGGATGGAAATTGTTGAAATCATGGTGGAATTCCTCAAGGGCTTCTTTTCCATGGGTCCAGATTATGAAGGTGTCATCAATATAGCGCAAGTAGAGTAGGGGCTTTAGGGGACGAGAGCTGAGGAAGCGTTGTTCTAAATCAGCCATAAAAATGTTGGCATACTGTGGGGCCATGCGGGTACCCATAGCAGTGCCGCTGATCTGAAGGTATACATTGTCCCCAAATGTGAAATAGTTATGGGTAAGGACAAAGTCACAAAGTTCAGCCACCAGGTTAGCCGTGACATTATCGGGGATAGTGTTCTTGACGGCTTGTAGTCCATCTTTGTGTGGAATGTTGGTGTAGAGGGCTTCTACATCCATAGTAGCCAGGATGGTGTTATCAGGAAGATCACCGATGGATTGAAGTTTCCTCAGGAAGTCAGTGGTGTCTCGAAGGTAGCTGGGAGTGCTGGTAGCGTAGGGCCTGAGGAGGGAGTCTACATAGCCAGACAATCCTGCTGTCAGGGTGCCAATGCCTGAGATGATGGGGCGCCCAGGATTTCCAGGTTTATGGATCTTGGGTAGTAGATAGAATATCCCAGGTCGGGGTTCCAGGGGTGTGTCTGTGCGGATTTGATCTTGTGCTTTTTCAGGAAGTTTCTTGAGCAAATGCTGTAGTTGCTTTTGGTAACTCTCAGTGGGATCATAGGGTAATGGCTTGTAGAAACTCGTGTTGGAGAGCTGCCGAGCAGCCTCTTGTTCATATTCCGACCTATTCATGATGACAACAGCACCTCCTTTGTCAGCCTTTTTGATTATGATGTCAGAGTTGTTTCTGAGGCTGTGGATGGCATTGCGTTCCGCATGGCTGAGGTTATGGGGCAAGTGATGCTGCTTTTCCACAATTTCAGCCCGTGCACGTCGGCGGAAGCACTCTATGTAGAAGTCCAGTCTGCTGTTTCGACCTTCAGGAGGAGTCCATCTAGAATCCCTCTTTCTGTAGTGTTGGTAGGGAGACCTCTGTGGATTAGTATGCTGTTCAGAGGTATTTTGGAAATATTCCTTGAGTCGGAGACGTCGAAAATAGGATTCTAGGTCACCCCAGAACTGTATCATGTTCGTGGGGGTGGAGGGGCAGAAGGAGAGGCCCCGAGATAGAACAGCTGCTTCTGCTGGGCTGAGAGTATAGTTGGATAGGTTAACAATATTGCTGGGTGGGTTGAGGGAACCATTGCTGTGGCCCCTTGTAGCATGTAGTTTAACTTGGATTTAAACTTGGAGAGTGGTCAGTTTGGATGAGCTATTACCAGCAGGAGAGTGAGTTTGTGTGTGTATGGGGGTGGGGGGGATGTGAGAGAACCTGGATTTGTGCAGGAAATAGCCTGACTTGATTATCATGTACATTGTGTAAAGAGTTGTCACTTTGGATGGGCTATCACCAGCAGGAGAGTGAATTTGTGTGGGGGGGTGGAGGGTGAGAAAACCTGGATTTGTGCTGGAAATGGCCCACCTGATGATCACTTTAGATAAGCTATTACCAGCAGGACAGTGGGGTGGGAGGAGGTATTGTTTCATATTCTCTGTGTATATATAAAGTCTGCTGCAGTTTCCACGGTATGCATCCGATGAAGTGAGCTGTAGCTCACGAAAGCTCATGCTCAAATAAATTGGTTAGTCTCTAAGGTGCCACAAGTACTCCTTTTCTTTTTGCGAATACAGACTAACACGGCTGTTACTCTGAGAACTACTAAGAGCTCTATCATAAGTAGGTACAGTTTGCTCAGAATGAGGCAGTATCTGCAGGGGACAATTTGTCTTTGCAACCTTTCACTTCTTAAGTAACAGTGCTTATATTCACACTGAGATTACTCTATTAACAAGTGTATGTAATAATGTTTCTAAACTAGAGTTCTATTTCTGAACAGTACTGCCCTCTTTATTTACAGTGGAGCTGCTCTGTGCCAGGCTAGATCTCTAGCATAAATGAGACTGCTCTAATTTGTGCTGGGCTCCCACAAAGCCCAGAATATCTCAAGACATCAAGAAGGTTGTAAGGCTAATATTCAAAGAATTTTAACTTCATAACTATGGTGCCAAACAGTATCTAGGTTTCAGGAGTCCTGAATCAATTCACCAAAACACAGTTTTGTAATTTAATATAATTAAGAAGCCTAAACTGATCCTTAGCCACATCTCAGAATCACCACAGAACAAACAGTCGCTACTCAGAACAAGAGAAGCCCCAAACTTGAATAGCACTATGTTTGGAGCTAGTCTGTGCTATTTAATTAATTAATCCCTTTAATTAAGAAGCATCAAAGTTCCAAGCAATCATTAATAGAATAAACAAAACAAAAAAGCTAACACAATACAGCATTATCCTTAATAAGAGTGCTTATACAGATAAAACACATAAAAAGAGATTTAGACATTCCTATCAATTTTAGTCTTCAGTGCGTTAAATATTCAAATAATAGTCTCAGACAAAAACAATATGATCTACTTTTACCTGATTCCTTTGGCATTATGATAATATCAGGTTTAGATCTTCTTGACTTCATTGAATCAGTTTTAAAGCTGTCAATCTGTGTTAATCTGACCTTTAAAAAACATAAGTGATTCAGGAAATACTGTGTTTACACTTCTAAAGGCAGTAGTGAATGTGTTTGTTTCACTCAAAGAAAATGTAAATACAACTATCAAACTGGGGTGCTGGAACAATTTTTATAGTGAGGGTGCTGAGAGCCATTGAACCAAACTGTAAACCCTACATATAATGGAAACCGCTTCAAGCCAGGGGATGCTGTAGCACCCACAACACCCCTAGTTCCAGCACCTACGCTATCAAAAGTCTAAATTCAATAGTCATTGTGAGATCTGACAGAATCATAGTAAAAGCCAGGATGAACTGAGCCAGAATTTGGATGTGAGAATCCTAAGGAACCTTCTGGAAGTAATATTAGTCTTTAAATATCTGGTATTCTTTCTTTAGAGTAAGTGCTTAATCAAATGCTCTGTTGTAGAGCACTGTACTGCAAAATATGCAGAAGGTGTAAAATAAGTTCTTAGCAATTTACTGTTGTTAAAGATCCCATGATTATTCTGCTAAATCATGTTAACCCTGATGTCCTGAATAAATTCTAATACAGATGCTCCCATTCTGCCTACCTAAACTCTCCTTTCCAGTTTCATTTTTAGAAGACATTTTCCACTTCCTTTACTAAGTTTAAGTATTATTGTTGCATGCTGCTCAACACTGGCTGAATTTCAACAGTCGATGAAGTAATCCCTGAATACAATTTGTATGCCAGTCTCCATTTTTAAAGTATCTTGGGTTCTTTCTGATGAAAGAAGTTGTCACTGACTTACTTGTGATAGTGTGAATTTTATAAGTATTTTAAATTCAAAATACATAAGAGTTATAATATAAACCTAAGGTCATTATTATAAAATGTGAGTGAATCTATCAATTAACTTAAATGAAGTGCTATAATAAAAGTGTAAAGTGCTTCAGAATACTATCTAGATGCTAGGTTAAATTCATCCATCATGAAACCCCATCAGTTTCAGTGGAGTCTGAAAAATGGGGAAAGCTTTCCATCATTCTTGCTCACAAAGTGCATCACAGAACTCAGTCTACACACAAGCTTGCCTAAACCTTTGAGTTTCTTTCCAAAAGACTAGACAACTCAGCTGTGCTATCAAGTACTTATATATAGCAGGGCTTATAGTTGTTTAAAGGTTTACAACAGCTGAAAACACTGGGTCTCTATTCAGGAACAAACTTTTGTTTTTAAACTTTTTAAAATTTAAGATAATAAAAAAGACACTTTCAGCAAAACAAAGTTCATCTGAAGCATGGCATTTGGTTAAGGATTTGCTTAATCACTTTCTTTACATAGGGAAAATAAACCTTAAAAATGCTGTTATAATAAAAAAATTGACTCTAAAAATCACATTGTGGTGTCCCATATGTAACTCTCCCTCAAGCATGACCAGATCCAGTATGGTCAGTACATATATCAAAATGATTTTTCTATAACCAGCACTGTGACCTGAAAATCCAATTGCATTATTACTGCCTCCTTACATCATCACTAACTAGTACAAAAGATCCTAAACTCAGAATTTAACTGACGATTCTGTCGACAATGCACACAGCTCTTTCAAATAAAACTGTATTGGTTCTGCAGTGCTAACAGTATTTAAAATTTGTTTGTGTCCATTAAGTAAACAGATAGAAATTGAAGGTACACAAGAAGCCGAAATTTAGAGTACGAAGGTGCCGGTTTTTAATAGTCACTTCTCTGATTACAACCACGTTTTAATATATTCTTCCTAATAATAAAGATTTTACCTGGTATGCAATCTTGCGACCTGAGAGAGAAGGGAAAGTTGCATAGTTTAGAAGGCTATTCGTAAGAAATCTTACTTGATACTCTTTCCAAATACTTTCTTTTGATGCTTAAACATTTTCCATCCTTTGTTAATTAGAACATACAATCTCTCAGCAGTTGTAGATTTTGAATCCAGTCTCCATTTTATTATATATTAAATTGTATAATCAATGTCATAAAATTAATTTTCAGAAACATGGAATCTTCCCTTTAATTTTACAATTTTCCAATTGTGTAATTTACTGTCATTTAGGTGGCCTTAAATACTTTCATGTGTCTTTGATGTTTTAATCCTAGGGTTGCCAGGCATCCAGTTTTCAACCGGAGTGCCTGGTTGAAAAGGGATTCTGGAAGCTCCGGTCAGCACCACTGAATGAGCCGTTAAAAGTCCGGTAGGCAGTGCAGCAGGACTAAGGCAGGCTCCCTGCCTACCCTGGCTCCATGTGGCTCCCGGAAGCGGCCAGCATTTCCCTCCATCTCCTAGGCAGAGGTGCGGCCACGGGAGCTCCGTGTGCTGTCCCTGCCCCAAGTGCCGTCCCCACAGCTCCCATTGGCCCGAAATCACAGCCAATGACAGCTGTGGGGGCAGTGTCTGCAGATGGGGCCAGCACGCAGAGCCCCCTGGCTGCGCCTCTGCCTAGGAGGCAGAGGAGAATGCCGGCCACTTCTGGGAGCTGCCTGAGGTAAGCGCCGCCCGGAGCCCGTACCCCAAATCCCCTCCTGCACCACAACACCCTGCCCCAGCCCTGAGTCCCCTCCGACACTCAAACTCTCTCCCAGAGCCTGCACCCTGCACCCCCTCCCGAACCCCTACCTCTTGCCCTAGCCCTGAGCCCCCTTCCACACTCTGAACCCCTTGGCCCCAGCTCGGAGCCCCCTCCTGCACCCAAACTCCCTCCCACAATCTGAATCCCTCAGCCCGAGCCCCATACCCACACAAGAGATCACACCCCCAGCCCAGAGCCCGTACACCCTCCTACACCCTATCCCCCTGCCCCAGTCTGGAGCCCCTCTCACACTCCAAACCCCTCATTTCTACCCCACCCTGGAGTCCTCACCCCCTCCCGCACCCTAACCCTCTGCCCAGCCCAGTGAAAATGAGCGAGGATGGAGGAGAGCGAGCGAGGGAGGGCAGGGAGATTGAGTGAGCGGGGGTGGGGCCTTGGAGAAGAGGTGGAGTAGGGGGTGGGGCAGGGGTGTTCGGTTTTCTGCAATTGGAAAGTTGGCAACCCTACTTAATCCTATCCTTTTAGCAGAAAATTTTCAAAATTTATTTTGTTCCTCTTTTATCCAAAAGAAAACACCATTTTCCAAAGGTGGATATCTCCTACTTGTTTATTTAGTTAGTGTTTCTTTGCAAAGCAGAAGTCTTTCCTGCTTGCAAGACTGGAGCAGACACACTGGGAGGATGGAGGAGAATGCATGTAATGGGAGATGCACTTGGGTAACTGAGGACAGAACTGTGCCTAAGTATTCACAACAGTTACTCTAAATTCAAACAAATTATTCTTGAGTGCTCAGTACAGTTTTATTTTTTCCTTCCCTCTCTCTGTTGAATTAACTCTCCCCTCTGATCTGCCCCAATTTTGTGTTACCCTTCTCTATTTCTTTCTTTCCATCCAGTCTGTATTGTCACTTTCTCATGCCTTCTTTTTGGTTACTCTATGCATTGACATTGTCTACCGATCTCCTGACCTTCTTATTTGTTTCCTTCTTTCCCTACTCAGCTCTTGTTTCCATGTTAAATTCTCACCCCTCACTCAGGTTGTCTCCCCCTTATCCACTAGATCTGTTCCATTTCTACCACTCTCTTGATTTTGCTTCCAATCTGGTTCCTTTTTTATTATTGTGTTCAAATGCACTACCATACCATTCTTTTCCCTTCCCAATCCTTTTCTAAACACTTTTATTCCCATCTCATTCAAAATATTCTCTGCCTCCTATCTTTCCCGCCCACATTCCACTCTCATATGATCTGTGTACTGCAGAAAAATTAGATTCCTAATCTCTAAATGGCAGGAGACAGGCCCTCTCCCACTTACCCTTCTATTCTACATGTGAGCTGTCAGACAGTGTTTCACAGAGTGGGATTCAAGTAACTTTCATTTTGCTACCCACATGTCAGCAATGCATAAATGCACATTTTTAATCTGAATTTATCTTTACTGTTGAAAGAACTAGTAAATACTAGAACACATCACGTATATTGTTTTAAAGCACCACATAAAACTGGCAAAAGTAACTCTTCTCTCCAACACAAAAATAAATATGTAATCGGAATCCATTTCATTTTCTGGGATAGGCTCCCTTGCCCCAATGCCAGAAGTTGACAGCTTTTATGTAATATGTGGTTTTCTTTTGATTTGTCCTGGTGTCCATTAAGTTTATTTTTGGATCTTCCCTCATTTTTGGCAGGCGAGTTAAGAGGCATGAGGATAGGGTTTCCTCATCTCAGTTATTTTTTAAAAAGGGATATGGTCAAGGTGGAAAGTCCAAAACTGAAGCTTAACATATGCTATGGTTTAAATATTTCTTTGTCCAGGCAAAATCATCAGCCCTAGAAAGTTAAGGCTACAACACAATAAAATCCCAGTTTTTTAGGGGATGGGCCACTGAGCAACAAATGCAGATCATGAACCTATGCATACAACATGGTGTCATCTCTCTCTACTGTGCCAGATTGCTCCATTCTTGTGGTTAAGTAGGGTATTGGATCCATGTGAACTGCAGCACTCTCACAACTCCCTCCCCAGCCACTTTAGTCTAACCTACTAGCGAACTGGAGCCATTCCCATTCTTATGAATTTACGTACCTTTTTGTGTATTTTAATATAAATGGAACATTGAATTGTATTAGCCATATGACAAATTGCAATCATAGGATACATGTAATTTGATAGATGTTTTGCTCTTGACGCAGGAACTTAATTCCAAGCAATTGCTAGGAGCCCTGCCAGGATTTCTAACTTACAGACTTGCCCAATCTCTTCTTTCAGCAGCAGAACTCACTTATTCCCCACCTCCCCTGTTGGCAGCAGGCCTGGACCAGACAGCAACCATCTATCCTGAGACCAGCACAAGAGGCAAGTCCTCATTCAATTCCCCCATCCCTCACGTTCCGCTGAAGGATCAGGGTAGCAACACTAACCACCTCAAACAGCAGGACCAAATGGAAGGCAATTCTTTGCTGAGCTACCCTATCTCCAAGGGCCCAATTAAACTCTCATTTAAATCAATGAGAGTCTATCATTAAAGGAAGTCAGATTAGGCTCCATAAACAGAATGAGCCTGCCCTCTGCTTTTCCAGCCACTTATGACCCTGCTTTTGCCCAGGGTCCTCCTTTCATAATATTTTTTTTAAAGCCCCATTTCTTGGAGGCATTTGATTAGTGAAGAACCTCAACCTTCATTTAAAGTTTCTAGCCCTTATTGCTAGAGAAAAAATTGAAAATGTGATCCGAGTACATCCCAAATGCACGGAAACCAGCAGGCAAATAAAAGGAACCAACATTGTTTTATTTGTAAACTATTTTAAAACCAATTTCATTATTATTTTGTGGCCTGACTCATGACTCGCGTTTAGCAACACCAGGTATATATATCCCATTTTCTTTTAACCACCTCTCCTCCAAACTGGTTGCTGACAAGCTCAAAACGTGCTACCCATCTTACTTGTAAGGAAATGGGGGCTTTTAGGGTTGCCAGTTCTCACAACTTTATCACAAATCTCACAATAATTGCCGCTTTTCTTAAAGCCCCAGCTCCTGAATTAATGTGATTACATGAGAATCTCAGCTTCTGTCTTTAAAAGAGTATGTTTTTAGCTCTCACAGTTGCAGAGAAAAGATTGAAAACATTACCAATAAAGTCTACAGCACCAGAAAACAAAAAAACAAACAAACAGAATTCTTATTTTCTTTTTTAAAACCATGATTTTCAAGACAATCTCATAATTTTTGTGGGTGTGAGATTGGCAGCAGTGATGGTTCAGCAGTTATTTGTATCAGAATTTAAAATATACCCCATGAGTGAAATATTACCTGGGGTAAGATTAAAACAGCTAGCAAGTAAGAGAAACCAGAATAGGGTTCCTGTCCCATGGAGGATAAAAGCCATAGTGCCCAATTGTGCCTCTGAGGGAGTTATGACATCTTGCCAGTATTTATTGAGAGGAAAGGTGGAGCAATGGCCTAATTGGCCTCAGAATCTCCCAGCAGACCAGCAACAAAATCAATCCTAGAGAGAGGATCTGGGGTGGTGAGGATATTTTGTAAATTGTGTACTTGATGGAATTTGCCTTATTTTGATGTTTATTTGGGCAGCAACTGACAAATTAAACAACTTTTAAAACTATGAGGGAAATGATTATTTAAAACAATCCTTGAGCTCTCTCGCCCACTACAAAAATCACATTTTCAGTCAAGATTTGAGGAGAAAGTTCAGGATTTGTGGGTGGGTGTTTCTTTTCGCGGGGGGGAGGGGTTGGGTTGAAAAATATTAACCAGCTGACAGGAATTAATTTATTTTTCAGACATTATGTAGCAAATGGTGGTTCAAAGGTGGAATATGTGGCACTGGGCGGGAGTTTCACCCCTCCTCCCTCTTCCCCCTACAAAAATAAATCATTGAGCCACAGTGGGGCAAAAGGGCGAGACGCGAAGCAGAGGGGCTGGGGAGCGACCGTTGGAGCCGAGGGGGAAGAGCTCGCGCGCCACTTCAAAGCTTAATCCCCGCGCGCCGGCTGCGCACAAGGCTGAAGGGGAGAGAGGGGGGAAGGAGGGGGGCAACTGCGGCAAATTTCAGCCAGTCAGCGGCGGGTGGCTGCCTAGCCCCTGCAGCTCCATTGGGGAAAACCCGTGGATAACGGCTTTCCCGCGCTCAGGGGCCAATCAGCTCTTGCCTCAGGCAGCCTGCGCTTGGCTGGGTGAATGGGAAGTGACAAGGCGCCCCCATTTTAGTTACCACAGGCTTCTCAGAAAAAGGCTGCTGTGTCCCCCTTGTTAGTGTGCACTGACCCGGTGGGGAACAGAGACACAATGAGATGCAGGACAACACTGAAACAGAAGCATAGCGGCGGGGGGGGGGGGGGGCGGGAGAACAGATACCATAGGAGAGCAAAATATGGGGCATAAAGCGAGTCACACAAGAGCGGGGAGGGAATAGGACTAAAGAGGAAGGGGCAGGAAGTATGGGAAGAGGTAAATAGAGAAAGTATGAGGAAAAAATATGCATGGGACTCCTGTGGAGGTTGTGACAAAATGGATGACATAAGCAACAGTACAAACCTTACCACTGGTAATCAACTGCTCTTTAAGAGAAAGCACCATTCTTTGCACCCTTGATACTGACATAACTGCCCTACTACCCCACTTTCCACAAATGCGTTCAGGCAGCAGCTATCACATAAACAGGGCAGACAAAAGCTGTTTTATTTATTTTTAAGGTTTATTAGACACTGCAAAGAGAAAGGCACGTTAGTACCGGTCAGGACAACATACTAGCCTTGGCACTCATTTTCGGAACACCTATCCCCAGGAATGCCTCAAATCTTCACATTTATTTTTGTATTTAAAAGGAAAGTACTGTGCCCTACAGTTAAGTTTTCCCCTCTGTATACTGGCATACCACAATGTAATGTTTTTACCTTTTTGCAGACTTACAAGGCTATAAAACTACTAATTCACACCCAAGATATACTCACCTACCCCTTCGCCATTATGAAAGGCAAATATTTTACTCAGTCCCAACCCTCCATCCCCTCTCCCACAAAAAATCCACCGGAGAAACAGGCACATAGGATTTTGTGAAGCTAATTTAATGCCTTTCATTCTGAAGCAGCGAAAGTGCTTCAGAAATATATCAGTGGAGTAAGCAGTCATCTAGGACAGAAAGGAGGGAGGTAACTAACTTTCACAAGTGCATCCATGGGATTTTTGTCAAGGATATTGGACCAATCTCAAAATAAAAGCAACAGGATCTCTAGCCCCTTGAAAAGTAGAGGGAGTAGCTTTCTAAAGTCCTACCTGAAGGAGACCTCAATGTTTCTACATCAGAAGAGTAAGAGACTGAGCTAGAAGTTTAGTTCCAAGAGATGTCTAGCTAACCACTTTTAAAAAGCAAAGTCCAAGCTCTCGCCTGTCATCCCACTATATCAATTTTACTTCACAAGATTGAACCAGATTTGTCTATTTACGGTAGTTGAATTGCATCCAGTTTACAGAGAAGGCAGGCAGCGCTAGCACTTGCATACTCATTTCTGCATTGAGGTTATGCAGAAAAGCATTTCAATTCTCTTGACATCATTTTAGGTTTATATATAGGTGTCAAAAATAGCTCAGGGCAGAGAACTCACAGCAACAAAATTCAAGAACTAAATTTTTTGGTAAAATTAGAGGGCTAAGCTTAGGAAAATACAATTCTACAGAAAGTTGATTAGAAGTTTCTTTCAGGAAGCCAATATGAATCTGGGTTAGGGTAACCAGACAGCAAGTGTGAAAAATCAGGACAGTGAGTGGGTGGGGTAATAGGAGCCTATATAATAAGAAAAAGACCCAAAAATCAGGACATTTGGTCACCCTAATCTGGGTGGTCAGTTACTTAGAGTGTAAGGTCTTTGGGACAGCCACAGTATGGTGTGTAGCAAATAGGAGCTACTGCAATGCAAATAAATATCAAAACCTGTTAAGTTCACTTTTTTAAAAAACAACACATCAGTCTATCATCTTCTTAGAATCATCTTTTCACAATTGTAGTTACTTGATTCTCTGAAATATGGAATTCAAAATGCTATTGCAAAAAGTGCTATACAAAAGCTAGGTATTACTGTATTATACAAGGCAGAATTGATTCCCCCCCCACCCCGCAATGACAGCCCGACTGACATGAACAACACTTAATGTATTTTAAAACTTGAGGGAAGTGCTATTACTTCAATAACAACTTTACAAGGACAGGTAGTTGCGGTTATAATAAAAGTACAGTAAGTTTCCATTAACTGAGAACAATACTGGGAAATAGCAAATACTGCTTATTCCTCTGATACAAACAAAAAATGCAGCTACTGAATGGAAGCTATATGCTAGAAAATTAATCCAATACAACAATAAATTTTCAATTTATTTGAAATAATTCAGTTTGAAAAACTTTAATTTAAAATGTACAGCACACATGGGGAAGAAACACATTTTGTTACAACTAAAAGTCATCAGAAGAGTGCTGCAGGGTTTTTTTTTTTATTATTTATTTAACACTGTCATGGCTTTATTCAAAACACAGTTGCACAAAATCAATTACTTCAAAGTTTTTAAGGAAAGGGTTTGATAAGGAACTGAACACACTATATACATACTGCCATACAAAGAGCATTAAAATAGGACAAAAACCTCTACAAAATATAAAACCCACCCTTACATATTTGCATGAAAAGACCACCCACCAAGCAAAAAAATTTTCAGGTATCTGGAGGCTCTGTGTGTTACCTTAAAAAAACAAACAAAAAAGCTGTACTATCTTGGTTATGTGTCAAGCTGACTGGCAAATGAGGAAACTTTATTTAAAATGGTAACACTGTGGAAAAGACAAAAATTACTTAGCAAGTCATAGTTGCATGTGAGGTTCAGACTTTTGTTACCAGCAGCTGATGCACCACATTGTGAACTGTTTTAAAAAATGTAAGCCTGCATGTTTTATGGAAGGATCTACTAAACCCTCCAAAGGTAATTAAATAGTTTAACCTTTATAACCTTGAATGATTTAAGGTAGACTTGCTGACTGAAACAAGACTGTTGATAACTTTAGTAATTTCCATCAAAAATCTCTTAATTTAAATTTCAGTTTAACGCTGTATTTAAGTACAATTTGTGTATGCCTCAGTATAAGACAGTCTAGTATAATCTTTACATTGAGAGATTTAAGTACATATTTGTAAATAGGAAGGTTTTATCATTTGCTGAGACTAAAAAAGTTAACATTCAAAGACAAACATAGGGGAAAAACTTTGAGATAGTAAAGATGAATACAAAGCAACTGCTTTGAACACAGAGCCTCCATAATGAAAGAAGGGGTGTGCACTTAATTAAGATTTTTAATTCATTTAATATTCATACAAACAAACATAGGAACTTGGATTGTGGTTGCAAATGTTGTTTCACCAATTACTTTTCTAGTGTCTCTACAGATATCCATTTAAAAGTTTAACCCATTTAATCAATATATTTCCAAATCTTTTGCCAACTGTCTCATACATTCCATTCAAATGTCTTTAAAAGTTGGCTCTGCTTTACAACCACATGAACTATGATTTACGGCTCTATTAAGAAAAAAACAGAAAAAAAACCCCAAGAAATTGGGCTTTGTGGACTTCTTTGCTCATGCGGTTTGTCTTAACTTGATTCAGGAATCATTACATTTAGGCTGTGTCTATACAAGCTAGGACTGTGATTCTCAGTAGTTCAGCCACAGTAGCACAACAATATGGTTTAGCAGTGCCGAGTACAAACCCACCTGAACCTTACGGGTACATACTCAGCACAGCTAAGCCGTGCTAAATACTATTTATACTCATGCTAGCTCAATGAGAGCTAGCACAAGTATGCATATGCAAGCTGGAAATCACACCCTTAACTCATGGTGTAGACATAGCCTTAAAGTCTGCCAGTATGTGAAACGCCTTATTAAATATTTACAGGTAACTGTACTATATGGGTGACTCCACTATACAGGTCCAGGAAATACCTCACGTATCTTTCCACAGTTTAAACACAGTTACTGTCAGCCAAGAAAGATATATAATAAAAAAATAGAGTCTCTTGAATAAAGCTGTGTGTGATATTTGGTTGAGTATCTATTTGAAACAATGCAAGTTAGTGTTGCATTGAGATGCCTGTTTGAAATCCAAATTACAACTGCAAAAGAGGAGTGCTGTGTCTCTGAACTTCTATTTTGCATTGGCTCAAATGGGAAGTGAGATAATCCACTGGGGCAGAATTTAAGATCTACTAGTCACAATTAACAGTCTGCCAAAGAAAAGCCTGGCCTGCATATCTTCTGCACTTGCAACCGACTATGTGAAGTGGAATAAGTTGCCACAGCTTTCCAAGACAGAAAACTAAGAACTATTTACTGTTGAAATGGGGCCTTTAATGATTTAGCTGCAACGACACAAAAATTTTAAAAGTGACCTGCAAAGATGAGAGAATCGATCTCACACTCATTTTTTGCCTTTTTATGTTTTATAAAGGCTTTAAAAGGTTGGGGGTTTTTTAAATTTAGAAGTGTGTTTGATGGGAATACCTGCTTGTTTTTACATTAGAAATTCAGGTCCTGTCTCACCTCAAAAAGACTACGATAATTGGGGAACTAATGAAATGACAACATAACAAGAGCCAAGTGAGTGAAAGTTGAGCAAGTAAGAGGGATAGGGAGTTTTGGTTAGACTGTTAAAAACTTTGGATTGTTTTTTAGTTTGTTTGAAATACCTATATAACTTCAATGACTAAACATTCTGGAGAAAGCAAGCCTTTGTTAAGGATGCCACATCTCCTCCACTTCAATTAAAGCATGAGAGCTAATATACATCCTCAAACATATCCAACAAGTCCTCCAACACAGTTGATATTCAGAATAAACAGGGAAAACTAGGCCTTAAACCTGTTTAGGCCTTCTTCATAAGTAATAACACAGTAAAAGAGGGCATAAGCTCCCCCATCACCAAATAATTCACAGGTCACTTTTTTTTTTAAAAAAGTTAAAATAATCAAGTTGATTCCAAGTAGGACCTGTGGTCAGCTCAATTGGTTTTAACCAACTTTTCATTTGAAATAGACTGTTGACTTTATCACATTACAGCATCTTTGATTTCAGTTTACATACAATTTTAAAATCTTAAATGAAATTCACCATACTAAACCCATGTAAAAGTCTGTCTTTAATTGTGGACTAATAATGACAAACACTGCAAGCTTGTATAAAACAAAAGAAGTCCAAATAAAATTCTAGGGGAAAACTTGACAATGGGTTCAGTGATTATAGGGTTGAAAGTTGTTTTCTACATATGTTCACTACCAGGCTATTACATCTTATTTGGAATGATAAAAAGGGCAAAAATAGTAAAACCACACCTTTCCTATAAAAAGTTAACATGTTATCTTCTGTAAGGACATCTATGGTACATGGAGACATACAGATCTGCATGATCACTATTGCGTATTCTGTAACTTAAAGACTCTGGTCCTATTTATTTCTATAGTGACTTAATCATCCTCTTCCTCGCCCTCATCTTCAGGATCTCGTTTCCTCTTCTCCCCTTGGACACCCTCTGCTGAGAAAAAGAAGTTTGTATATATTTGATTACACTCAATTTAAACATCAAGAAGTTAACTTGTGTTGTGCTCTTACCTACAAAAACTAGCAGACTACTTCAAATTATATTTTTTCTTCTTATATGCACTCATTACTATACATCTTTGTGATGCTGATGGATCTTTTTGAAACAACCAGTTTCTTATTTATTCTGAGTAACTTAGGTGAGCCATATTAAGATGAATACTCAAACTGAATATACTACATTTCATACTGGAAACAGGTTATTCTTCAGTCTGATGTACATCTGAATCCTTTCATGTCTGGACTGCAAGTTACATATTCAGTAAACCAGATTATATAGAGATTTAAAATGGAGAGAGGACACATTTAACCTGATTTTGCTTTTACTAACTTACTTTTCTTAATTTTCAACAGTTTCATACAAAAAATGTGGCAATAATTAATCCAAGTGGCCTATTATGCACTCTTGTGGCCAAAATATGAAATGCAATTTGAAAAATTTAAGATTTGACATTCTCAGAATCATTTTCTGGCCATTTAAACATCCTCACTGGCTGCTTTACTGTCATGGTAAATAAGATGAAGTGGACCGTTAACACCTTGAATGAGTCTTTAATTAATGCACATTTCAAGGGACATTCCTTATACTAAACAACCTGTTCCACCTTGTATTTAGCTGTGACATACTGAGTACGTTTTCCAGACCTGAAGAAGAACTCTGTGTAAGCTTGAAAGCTGCTCGTCTCTCACCAACAGAAGTTGAAGCAATACAAGATATTACCTCACCCACCTTTCGCTAATATCCTGGGACCAACACGGCTACGACACTGCATAGTTCAATATCAGTGATTTTAAAATCCAGAGTACAAATTTCCAAAGAGGTATTCAGTTAAGTCAAGCGCGTAGAACAAAAGTCCACTAATGCAATCAGGAATTTTTGAATTTGTCTACTAGTCTACATTTAATAAAGAAATTGGCTTCAAAGGGCTACACAAAAACTCAAGAATCTTTTCACCCTGTAAATCTCTCTAAATCTGGCCAGTCCTTACTGAAAATGAGCAGAACCACGTAAGTAAGTCACCCAACCCATCACAGTATGTAGATGTTTACTACACAGTAGCAGGATTACACTACTGCCACTAACAGAACTATTATTATTATTATTAATCAATCTAGCATCCAAAAACATGCTGGGCATTTTATAAACATAAAATGACTGGTCCCTGCCCTGAACATCTTGAAATCTAAACAGACACTCTAAAGTGAGAGAAGGGTACAATCCAAAGTTTTCCTTTTTTTGCCACTGCTTTTGTCTATTTGCCTTTTGATTGGCAGTTTGTTTGTAGCCTCTGCCTATTAAGTGTAAGGCTTACCCAATTTCTCTGGTTGATTCTTTTCATACTTATTGTATACATGAGTATACAGAGGTATCCCATTTGTACCATGCAAAGAAAACGCAGCATTCTCAACAGACAGAGCTTGAGATCATTCCCTCTAAAAGTATGACATACCACTATTCCTCAATACTAGCAATACACTTAGTACCAATATATTCTCCAAGTAGGATGAATTTCCTTTATTTTTGTTAGTTACAAGGCAGCTTGTCACTTTGCTTGTTTATATTCTCAACGTTCTTAGGTCTCGAGATGAAGTCAAACAGAACTCTTTTTCCTCAAACATCTATTTCCAAGCCTTTGTCTATATTTATAGGAACTACATAAGACATTAATGTATGGAATTTTACTTAAACTCTTTAAGAAGCTACTGAAAGAAACTAGATGGGAAAAAAAATCCAACTAATGAGTTTAAGCATGCAGCCCTTAAACAGGACATTGGGTTTTGTTTTTTCTTAAATGACACCTCCTTAAAATATTTTATGCAGATGCCATGGCGGGTGGGAGTAAGGGAGGGCTTTGCGGGGGTCCCAAAAATGCTGCTTTTAAGCCCTAACCAGGGAATTCAGACACTTCTGATGCATTATTAATGAACCTCTTTTAAACCTGCGATAAACGAAGTTTATGCAACAGCCCTACCTTAGGAAGTTAGATTTCTGTAGCTCCTTCATTTGGCAACTTTCCCCTTTACACTTTAGGGCACTAAAATATTTCTATAAAAATGCTTAGAAAATTGTTTTTGTTCATTTTTACTCAAAAGTTAAGTGTTAAGATATACTGGTTAAGGGAAAAGAGATAGCATATGAAGTAATACATGGCTGCTCAGCTAAATGCTTAACTTGTGAAATCTTTCATAAGTCCATATCAGGATACCTTCTTTCCCTGTGTTTACATACCTTCAAACAGACCAGCTAGACAGACATAATTTATACTAATGGACCGCCAGTCTCAACCTCCTAAATTACAGAAGTTGAAAGAATCAATTCAGAAGGGTTCTGAAACATGCTACTTTCACAATTAGTGAAACTTACCTTCTTCCTCATCACCTCTTTCTTCAACATAGTCATCATCATCCTCTTCATCCTTCACAATATGAAATATTTAATCAGATATTTAAAAATTGCAGTATATCTAGGGTTAGTTTAAGCAGCCTATACTTCAGTTTTCTCTAAACAAAGCACTTATTCTGTTTAGTGATCACATTCTGTATTTACTTTCTCTCAGGTTTTTTTTACTATAGCTGTGTGAAGACAGGAGGCCAAATTCTTCTCTATGTTGCACTTATCTGGGTTGCACAGATATATAAAAATCAGAATTTGGTCTGTAGTCTGAGTTTTTTCTTGTTACTTCCCACTTATCAATAGTTTGTGATGCCACCAGGAATTTACAAAATGATACATTAAGGAAGAGCAAGACAGTACAACAAATAAGCTTTCATCAAAATGTCACGGAAATAGAGGATTGTGAAAAAATGTGGAGAAACTATGGCAGCAGCAATAGATGAACTAGGAACAGATCTAATTTTTTGCTACTATGTCAATAAAGAAAAAAACAGTAAATGAGAAGTAAGTTGCTCTTTCAGGTTTGCAGTTGGCAAATTGGCTTCAATTGGACCAACTTGTTACTGCAAACCCCAGACAAGATCACACAATGTTGTGAGATCTCTGCAGTACAGCAAGATTTGATGAAAAACTGAACATTATTTGCTAAAGCAGTAACTGCTAATGTTATACACGTTAATTTATTATACCATCTGGTAAAAATTTGAAGGCATTACAGTTAAAATTTTATCTATAATTTTGTCTTTAAACACAAAAAATTTAAGACAAGCTCTTGCTGAATGTATAAGGGAAGCTTCGAATTAGGCTACTTATTTAAAGGTCTGGTTTAAATGACATAGAATTTGGCTGATTCTAGCCCTCATTTATGCTCTCCAAAATATGATAAAAATCTGACCAGTTTGAACTTCCCGAACTGCATGCTCAATATAGGCCACTTTATCAGTAGCAAATAAAAAGCATCCTCACTATCTAGCTCTGTTGTGCTACCATGGTCTCCAACTCCTCTAAAGCCCTTTTTAATGCATACTGTAATTCCTTGTTGCCCAAAAGCAACGGTATACAGAAGCTACTGACTTACTGAAGATTTTAACATTGAAGAATTTCTGTTCTCTTTCCAAACCTTTGTTTGGCCATTCTCCAGAGGAATTTCCAAAAGGTTCTTATTCAACTCCTCAAATCAAACTTAGTTCTACCTTCTTGTAATGACTTTCAGCCATTACCTCCTCAAAATCTCAATGCTCTGATAAAAGGTTACAGAATTCTGTAAGACTATACAAAGCACTGAAAGTTCTATAAACACTTCATTATGATTAATAAAATGAAGACCACCAAACAACTGTGGTTCTCAAACTGTGGTCTATGTATCACTGGTAGTATATACACAGCAGTCATGTGGCATGCAGGATGGTTTGAAGATTAATACAGGTTGAACCTCTCTAGTCCGGCACCCTCAGGACCTGAATGGTGCTGAACCAGAGAATTTGCCGAACCATGGGAGGTCAATATTGTAGCGAGCGGGTCTCTCTTTATTTTTATCTCGACAAGGCGAATAAACGGAACAACACGCCGCCGCCTAGCCAAGGCTTACCAGCTCTGTTCGTAACAAAGTGTTAGTGTTGTTACACAATTTTACTGTATTGGCACAAGGAAATAAGTAGATAAAGCATAAAAAAACATAAAATAAAATCATGCTAGACCACGGATGTTGCTAGACCAGAGTCTGCTGGACTAGTGAGATTCAACCTATATTAAAATAAGAATCTGTTATAACTACACTGAAAAGTTATGAAGGTGGTATTCCAAATACTTTTGGTTCTGAATGTGGTACAGAAGATCTTAAGAGTGTGAGTACTTTCTCTATACAGAAACAAAAATAAATACACTTCCTCCATACAAAAAACAGGGTAAGTGTCTAGTTGAAGAGACAAGAACTAAGACTCAGCATTCCTGCGTTTTATTTCTAACTGCCACTGATCCATGTAGCCATGATTAGGTCACTTCACTTCTTCCTGTGCTTAGTTCACACATCTAAAATGGAGATACCTGCCTTTCTCAATAAGCTTGTGTGAGTGAATATTGTAAAGATCTCTGAGATCCTTGAATTAAGGTAGTAATTTTGATGCTAGTCTTGCAGAAGTGCTGAGAGGAGTTACCGATGAATCAAGGGGATAAAAATTCCACCCCATGTAAAATAGCATTAGTTACAAAAAGCTTGATTTCCCCCCCCCGTTTAATTTTAATGTTACTCAGATAAAGTAGCATTGACTATTCTTGTTACTACTGTAGATTACGTAGTCAAGAACAAGGATATTTTTTCACTTTTTCTATAAAAAAGATTGGTTATCTACTTTAATCCAAAAAATATTCTAATCTGACAGTTTAGTTGGTAGTAGTGTACAATTTCAACATAGGGGAGGGGAGATAGGGTCTTGTTTTTTGAGCTTACAGAAAATGCAGACTTTTTCATTTTAGGTGGTGGGATGGAAGTTAAGAATATGGCTTTGATTTTTCTAAAGAGAAATGCAGAGATATTTAGTTGTTAGGCAATACTTATGCTCGACTAAATACTTCAGAGAGAAAACTTTATCACCAAAATCTAAAGTGGTCTGTTGCTTTACATACAATGCTAGATTTATAAGAATCGGTTTCTACAAAATGCATCTGTGTTTAGCCATTTTGCCTCATGAAAATCCTAAACCCCAGAAACAGAGTTTGTGAAATTAAAACTTCTTGGACTGAGTAGCTGAAAAAGTATAAATTTACCTGAATCTCCTCCTTCATCAGATATGAAAGGCCCACTTCCTCCTCCTCTTCTTCACCCTCCCCCAAGTCTGAACCTCCATCATCTTCATCATCATCCTCTTCATACTCTCCTGGTGGACCAGCTTCATCCTCATCTTCATCATCATCCTCATCTCCTTCTGAAAGAAAGGAAATAGTTCCATATATCCTCACTTAAAACGTGATGATTTGTTCATAAACTCATTTTACATGCTTCCCAAAAATCTAAGACAACTTGGTAACAAGGTCTTCTCCAGAAGTTTTAAAAAATGGAGAGCATTCTGGAGAAAAGAGTATATTTAAAATATATGAAGACTATAAATGTATAAACACTAACTTAACAAGCATTTAGATACCAAGGGTGATAGGGCAAGGTCCCTGATCCTTCAAGCGACTCTTCTGCAAATGCAGATCCCTAAGCCTGCAGCAATCCTCAGAGAAGTCAGAGGGAAAGGGGGCTGTGGGGTATCTGCTGCACATAGATCAAGGTCTAAAATTTAAAAGGACAGCCAGCTTAACACAATACCCTTGAATGACTTTTACTTCCTATTTGTTCCAGGAAATGCCTACAGTTAGAACTGTATTAGAGAAGAGATCTCATTTTTATTTTGTACATTTGCAGCAGCACATAGCCACTTTGACAATTTCTCTCAAATAGGCAGTTCTGTATAGGGTATTTTATGCAGCTACAGGGAAGACATTTTAAATATAAGTGTGAACCACAAAGGCTGGCAGGTGGAATTTAGGGACAGGTTTAGTATCTGAAACTACTTTTTAAACTTTTTTTTTTTTTAATTTACAAAATTTCTGGTTGATGCCCATTAAGAGATTTTCAGATACTGTTACATTTACTTATCCGTTGTTTACATTTTCAAACTAGAGGATTTGACACATTTAGCTTCTCTTTGGTGAAATTCTCTTAAAGAACACAACTCAGATTTAAGTATGACGACAGATGTAATCTAAAGCCAAAGTACAATCCACCAGAATAGCAACACGGAGACACTCATGAACAGCTCTATGTGAAACAAACATTTCAGATGTCTTTCATAGCTTTAGTGATCATGGTCCGAAAAGTTAACAGTATTTAAAGAAAGGCTTGCTACCTTCCATCCTTGCGTTGAAATCAGTGCAGAAATTGTGATAACTTTGCACTTCTACAGAGCCTTCCATCTAATTTCAGAACCATTTATAAACAAACATTAATGAATTAGCCCTCAATAGCAATGAAGAAGGTGGTATCCCCACTTTAGGGATGCTCGAGGTCACAAGGGGATTCCAATACTAGCTTTGCTACAGGCCTCCTGTCTGTTGACTTCTACTCCTGTGATACAAGTATGCTTACTGAAATATAATTTCCACATAGATCAGATATGAAGTGAGAAAACCCTCCTGCAAAAAGCTTTCATTAACAAAATGGATTACCGCTGGCTCGTTTATTATTTTTAATGTAATCATATCTTTACTCAAGTAAAAGTCTCTCTCATTTAACAAGAATTGCACAACATTCTTGACTATGTTCTGACTCCAATTCTTCCTATTGTAACTCAGCATAAGCATCATTTGAATGAGTGAATGCTACAGAGCTATACTGCAAAAATGTAGCTTATGACATTGTGCTACTTCAGTCCAAGAGTAACTATATCATCAATATCTAAAGTTGAGACTAGAAAGTATATTTTATACAGCTATAGCACATTTAGAAAAATTACCCTCATCTTCCTCTTCTTCTGAATCAGGTGCCTCGTTATCTTCCTGATCAAATCCATCTAGGTATGTGATTTGGTGAAGCAGCTCAAAAACGCTTTCTCTGTAATCCTCCAGGTTTGTGATCTCACAATTGAACAAGTCGAGACTCTTCAAGTTTTTAAGATTTTGCTGAAAATGAAGAATTAAGAGTACTCATCTTTTTCTTCCAGTTAACACACAGAAACTACTTGGTACCCTGAACCTTTGTCAAGTTGCAAGCCTTAGCCTAAACATAATAGGCTGTGTATCCAGCTACACAATTTACTTTGTACTCACCACCTTGGTCATCCATTCTCTGCAATGATTCCCTTTCTATACAGAGTTCAGTATAAAGTCTCTGTTTTGATAATTAAAGAAGCGCCCCATAAGGTCACAGATATCACCTGTCCCTCTGCATCCATGATCTTTCTTAACAGCTATGTTCCACGAGAAGAGTGAAACTATTCAGGAGGTGGCTTGCAAGAGCAGAAAACAGAATTTAGACAGGCACTGGACCTACTCTGTGGAACTTACACCTTAAGATTTATTTCTTCAACTTAGCTTACCCCTCAGTTTCTACACAAATACAAAACTACTCACTGACACAAGCCAACCCCTAGGAGCTAATCAACCTATTTCTCCTATAAACTTGGAAGGAAGAAAGATGGGACTTTTTCCTGTTTTTTAGCTACCCAAGAGTGGCTTTGATCCTGCAGTTAAAGGGGTCATTACATCAAAACACACTATGGAACTTTTAGTGCTCCGTGGAAGAGTCCATAACACCAGCTGGTGTGCAGCAAGCCAGGGTGCACACTAACAGATCTTCCAGATAAGCTTAAAGAATTCTAGTACAGGTGACTCCCAAACTTTTCCCATATTACAGAACCCCTCTTCAAAGATAGTTTCATGGACACCTCCCACTCACAGTCACTTAACATTCTTGTGACAACTATTATTGCTTACATAGAAAAGTTATTAGGCAAGTAATTATTGTATTTTTAGTTTCTTTCAGTGTATTTTAGCAACTGAAAGCCAAGGAGGATCAGCAATATATAGATAGCCAGTGCTACACTGACTATAGACCACAGTTTGACAACCTCTGATCTGGTCCATGCCACTGCTAACACAGGATAGCTTCCGATAGTAAATTTTCAAGTATTGTCTTGATTGAACTATGGGATGATGAATTTATTACAGCAGAGTTATACAATATAGGATGGACTGGGATACTGACAATCTAGAAAGAAAACACCCAAGTGTTACTTGAACTGGCAAAAAACCTGATGTATGGAAAAAGTAAAACAGTAATTTGCTCTCTGGATGCCTTTCAGTTTTGTTAAAGCTATACACAGGCAGCTAAACCACCCAGTTTATTATTGTTTTGTATTTTACTTATCTCCTATGTAACACTAGCTTAAACACCATTTATTGCATTTATCTGTTGTATTTGTAAGGCATTCCTATTGTCAACCACTTACAACCAATCACTACTGTGTTCAATATTATGATCTATTTTTACCTTTGATACTTTTTTTTTAAATTTAGAGATTTAACAATGGTTTACAATTCTTTAAAAAAACCACACACACAAAAACAAAAACAAAGAAACTACTTTATACTTACAAGGGCTTCCACAGTGCTAAGATCTTTGATTTTGTTGCCACTTAGATTTAGGTATGTGAGATTTGGACATTTTTCTGCCAGGACTTCCAGGCCTCCTGAAATGATGTTGTCACTCAATTCCAACTACCATACACAAAAATTGGATCATTAGATGGTTGATTTCACTGCTATCGAAATTAAGAGCTTGTATTTTATTATAACAATAAATGCATCACAAGACCACCTGACTTCCTGTATAACCCATAAAAGCCTCAGACTACTTACATAAAATAAAGTTTGCTTAAAACAAAAGGAACCTATATTGATGTGTACGTATTTCCAAAGCCTAACATATTACTTATTTCCACAGCACTTTACTATGTGCCTGGTTCAGATAATTCATTAAGAAGTTTCATACTTGGGTCCCCATCCTTCACTTGAAGCCTGTGTGGTCCCATTGACTACAACGGGACTAGTCACACTTAGCACAGTTAGTTTATCATGTGCTTAAATGTTTTCAGGATTGGGACCTTAGATTTTCAGCAGGAAGTGAAACCTGATGTTAGATCTTTGTACAGGTTTTATTTAGACATAATGGGCAAAATCCTGGTTCATTAGTCATGGGTGAAACGCTGAGTTACTCCAGTGGAACCTGTGTTTCATACTCTGGAGCTGGGTTTTCACCTAATATATCTCATCCTCAGCCCCCCTCTCTTTCCATTCAATTGCATGAAATATCTTTAACCTAACTGTAAAAGTAAAAAGTAATATTGTACTTTTGATCATTGCCTCAGACATTAATCGGTACTCAAATTGTCAATCTCTGTTTGAAAGACTACTTTGAAGTTTACAGAAATTACGAAGGATAATTTCAAATTTGAAGCAATTAAGTTCAGGATCTCAGATCTCATTTTTAGATTAATGATGCACATGATAGAGTACACACATTAATGACTTTGTATAAATATTATGGGTGTATTTGATTAATAAAATAATTAATTAAAAGCCACAGCATCAATGAAAATGCTAATATCATGAGAAGGCTATACCAGACCCTAATTTCTAGTGTTGAATAGATAAGCCACTTATTGTTCCAAGAATTCTTGGACAAGAATAATTTGAACATAATTTAAAAATACCCACACCAATTTTAAATCTTGAAAAGTTTAGACTGGTATCATTTCAAAGCCCTGCAAAGACATTCTAGTAAGACATTTCAATATGATGCAAATGTGATTGTCAATACTGAAAGGGTACAAGAACCTGTGTTAACCAAAGATTTTTACATAAAGAGGTGTATAAATTTGGCAAAAGCTAACTGACTTTTAGTCCAGAGACACCAAGCATCAGAGGGGTAGCTGTGTTAGTCTGTATCCACAAATACAACAAGGAGTCCGGTGGCACCTTAAAGACTAACAGTCTTTAAAGTCTAGAGATACATACCTTTCGGAGCTTACTTAAGGTGGGGAGTCTGGCCAGTGATGTCAGTTCTACATTGGCCATGCTGAGAAACTCTAGCTCTTTAAATGACTCATTCAGGCCTTCAATTTCACCATTGCTGGATCGACAGTTATCAAGCACCAACTCTGTCACCTTCAAACAGAACATAAAGTCACTCTTCAGGTTAATGAAGACCTTTAAGCACACTGAACTTTATCTAAACCAACAGCTTGAAGAATTAAACCATTAAGACAACATGTTTTATTTTGCACTTAAGCAAAAACTGAAGTTATCGGGGCCTACAGTCACCACAATTAACATTGCCAACCTACTAAAAAAGTACATAGCATATATTTGCAGCAAGAGAGTTTGAAGCATGGTCATAAAAAGGAAAATATGTAAGAGGCAAATTTTAGCATGTTAATGGTCAGAAATATATGGCTCTGGATAACACAACCACAATGATGCACGTGGGCCTTTATATGGCTAGAAGCATAGGAATTGCAAAACCAGATCAGCTCAATGGTTTATCAGATAAAATATCCTATTTCAGATAAAGGACAGTGCCAGATGCATCAGAGGAAGGTGCAAGAAACCCCATGCACATTGGACAATTAAGGAATAATATACCAATAAAGGAAATTTCTTCCTTAAACCCATCACTTAAGTGGTTAGCTTATACCATGAACATTTAATATCCCCAAATTTTGTTAATTCTACCAATTTAACTGGATATTCTCATTACCCATAAAAGAACCTAATCCTTTTGCAAATCCTACTAAAAGCTCTTTGCCTCAATATCTTGTGGCAGTGAGTTACACAGGTTAATTATGCATTAAGCATTTTCTTCTATGTGTTTTAAATGTGTTACTCTATTTCACAGAATGTCTTATATTATGAGAAAGGGTAAATAGGACCACCAAATTAACCTTCTACATACCATTTACTGTGGGTTTTAACAGGCATGGGCACTACATTTTCCCACAAAACTCTGACATTTTAAATGTCCTAGCTGCAAAAAAAAACAAACAAAAAAAAAGGATCCAGCCCAATATTAGTATGTAAAGTTCAGCTTTGAAATAAGGGTGGCTCTAAAGAACATCACACTTGTTGACTGACAACTTACTGGTCAAATAGACAAATAAGAGGTATAAAATTTAAAGCCTTATTTCACACCACTACAGATAGAGGGGAAAGTACAAGTGGTATCTTGGCTTTGGTCTTACTTTTGTCAGTTTGAGCTAAAGCCTCAATATTGTTTTAAATAAAGTTTGTAGAGGATTTTTCCTTAAAAACAAAAATTTCATAAAACACTGGAACTATTCTTTTGGGGCTACTCCAGTCTCTTCAGTTAAATGTTTATGCTAATCTAAATGCATATTTAGGCTTTTAAAAACATCTGGCCCAGAAATTATCAAAATATGTATTGTTTATTCAACTAATGGTTTTTATGCGCTTCTACATTTACTGTAAATCAGGTCAATCTCTCAGCCTGGCATGAAGTAACAACACTTTCTGATATCAACCTATCTGGACTTTATACTCTTGGGGCACCTAGACATGCTGGTCAATAGCATTCTTACTGACCTAAATGCAAAAACATCTGCTGGAGCTACAAATCATTCGTTGGCTGAGTTCAACAGCACGGAAGCAAAGGCTGCAGGTTGATCACACAGCAGTCAATGAAATTACTATAGGAGATTAACTGAACCACCTCACCCCCCTAAAATAGTAGAGTGCAGCAAAATCCTTCCCAATGCAGAACACAATATATAAATGAGTATGATCACCTGAAAATGGTTGCCTTAAACTTCTGTTAAATACATTTGTTTGAAGTTCCTTCAGACAATCTATAGGAACACACTTGTCTACATATAATTGAATCTTACAGTGTAAACACACACCCTGGGCTCCCACATTTAAGAAGAGGTTCGTTATGATCAGAATTGCTTTTATCTGCTTGAAGAGGAAATAAAACGTTAAGAAAAGTATTTGACATGCAATCTGCACATTGCAATGCACTTCAGGACTTTCATCCTACTTCGCTATAAAAGAAAAAAAAGTTTCACTATAAGCAGGTTCCATTCCCACTGGACTTTTGTTTTGAAGTTAAGTTACAGCAGCAAGGGCTGGCGTTCTCTGCAGCACTCGACACCTCCAGTCCACTCCCATCACAGAGTTAGAAAGGAGCTACCTGACTCTAGCTGCATGGCGGGCACAGAGAAGCGAACCCTATTGTACATGACCTCGCAAAACCGAACCTTATTGCTTGGTGGGTGGAGGTACAAACGAGAAGCCTATCTTGTCTCTGATGACTGAACAGGACCTAACGGCAATCGCCTTATCTGCCTTTAGCCATTAGGAAGGCCGGTTATAAGCAGTATGATTTCAAGGAAAAGAGAGGAGGGTGCCATTACCCCATCATGCGCTCACTGGGCAGAGCTGAAAACTCAGGGAAGGAAGGGGGTGGGAAAGAGAAAGAAGAGACTAAAAACGATGTAATTCAAAATAAACAGCTCCAAATGCGAGAAGAGAAAGAAAGGGGGGAAAGCATTCTACACAGAGGTTTTATAAAAACTGCCTGCCTCTGGCAGATTGCTGGAAAAGGACTGCAGGAAATCAGTCATGTACCCAGATACTTCTAAAATGGATTCGGTGCAACTCTGACCTGTTTACAATATCCACGTAGTAGAAGTTAAAAATAAATAAGGCAAATCACAGCAGAGATGGCAACCAGAAGAGGGATCATAAAAGTTACGGATTCCAATGTGTTCATCAGCCCCAAAAAGCAGCTCTAGCTTGAAGGGTCGTAAAAAAACACCCCCAAACCTATAGATATTGAAGCATGATGGGTGACCCACATCTTTCCATGCACAAGAGTTAAGTTAGCAGAGAAGGCGGGGAAAGGAGAAAGAAGTTCTCACTCTAAATCCAGCACTGACACCAAACGGGGAAACACCCTTAAATTCAACCAAGAACTAGCCGGCAAAAAGCTAAGAAGGGATCCGCCAAATGGGGTCGACCCCGATCCGCAGCTCCGAGAAGGGGCTGCCGGGGAGGGTGGGGGTTAATTTCTGCTCTCGGGTCACCCCGAGGACCCTCTCACACAGAGCCAAACGCCTTGGGCAAGGGGCCCATCCCAGGCACAGACTGCCCCACTTATCCAGCGCCGCGCTCGGCGTCGGCTGCGGAGACACACAGCAGCGGTCTGCGGAACAGCCAAGGGTTACGCGGGTGCACAAGCAGCCTCCCCAGGAACCTTTGGGGGCGCGAGGCGGAGGGAAGGTGTGTGTGGGGGGGGGGGGACGCGGCGGCCTCGCAGTACAGAGGCACCCGGCCCCACGTGGCGGCTGCCCCCCGGGCCATGTATCAGCTGTTCAGCAATGGGGAGCCGGGGGGCGTCACGTCCCCTCACCTTCTCCGGGGCCCGATTCCTCAACTCCAGCGTGATGCGCTTCTTCATCTCCATCTCCCCCCTCCCTGAGGCCCCCGCGCCGCGAGGGAGGGACGCGCCGCCGAGCCGACGCCGCTGTCGCAAATGGAGGCAAGAGTTGGGGCTCGAACTCCTCCAGCAGCCGCCCCACCCCCTCCCTTGGTACACACACGCAGCTCCTGCCTCCTCAATGGCCGCTCGCGCACTGAGCCTCCATTACACGGCGCACGGGGCCCCCTCCCAGACGCCCCGCCTTCGCTGAAGCGTTGCCTCCCCGTCACCCATTGGCCCAGAAGGGCTTCACTTCAGGGCGAGGGGATTGGCTCCGCCGGACGCCATTCAAAGTGCGCCTCTTTCGAGCCAAGCCCCGCCCCGCGCAGCGCCTTTCCTGTCTTTGTGCGCTTGGCGCGCGGCTCTCACATGTGGGTTGCACCGCAGGGGCAGGGAGTTCTACCAACTGCACGCGTGTGCAGACTGCTGACGTAAGGTGTGCCTTGTGTATGGCCGTGGTACAGGTATGCGCAAAACTTGCAAGGCAAAACTGCATTAAATATCTGTGCTAGCCTAGGCCCGGGTACAAACTGGTTTCTGGCCCCAGTGCCCAAACTCCATTGGCTAAATTGAGACCATTTAACACTTACTTTGTGTTCTAGAAATCTAGACTAATGCATCCTGTACCTAGAGTCTACAAATCTGTGAGGGGATGGGGTGGGGAGGAGGCTCTGCAAACTCCATAGGTTAAATAGAATAAATTACGTTGCCCTGACTTCAGTTAAAGGATCCTGGTGCAAGATTGTCATAAAAAGCTCTAGCCATCCAGTTTTTGGCCCCAATCCTTCAAATTCTGCTGCCTAAATAGAGAAAAAGCTAACTGTCCCCAATGCATTCACAATACCCTGTACTGATGCATGCCAGTGCAGTAGCATGGCAAAAACTTAGAAATTGCTAAGTTTGGGTCTCTGCTTAAAAGTTGGATTATGTTGTTTTTTGAGCCCCCAAGTCCCTGGTTTCAGTGCCTATACAGAAAATAAATGTAAATAGAATTTTATATTTAAAAAAAATCCAGACTCCAATGCAACTTGGTGTAACAGTGTCACAAATACTCAGGTCCAACACCTGGATTCTGCTGCTCCTATTGTACCAGTATCCCCAAACAAAAACAAAAAACACCCGGCAAGTGACACATGCCTATCCAGAAGCTCTGCAAAGAACTGGGTCCTGCCAGATGTAGCCAAATTTTTCCTCACAGCCCCATCTTCCCCATAAATGAAGAACAGAAGGCCCTGATGCTGATGGCGAACTTTGGGTGCCACCACCGTACAGATAATGGTAATATGCACACTTAGAAGGTCAATTTTGAGTCACATTTTTTAAATTAAATGAGAAGATTTAACTATATGAAGATAAATGCCAAAAATCCCTACTGTCCAAATACCTATCTGTTATCAGCTGGCAGGTTCCTGGAGGCACTGTGGTAGCAGTGGATCTTGAGGTATTTGAAAGAGGATGAGATTAGTGACTATGGAGTATAGAATCATAGACTATCAGGATTGGAAGGGACCTCAGGAGGTCATCTAGTCCAACCCCCTGCTCAAAGTAGGACCACTCTCCCATTTTTGTCCCAGATCCCTAAATGGCCCCCTCAAGGATTGAACTCTCAACCCTGGGTTTAGCAGGCCAATGCTCAAATCACTGAGCTAGTTTGGGGTGAGTGCTACATAAAAAAGGGGTGGCCTGGAAAAAAGCACAAAGTTTCTTGTGAGAAAAACAGGCAGCGGAGGCTGACATTGATGATGTGTGAGGCTGATGTAGGGAAGAGCAGATGGATAGGGAAGTGCCTTAAAGATAAGGTCTAGAGAGCCTGTATTAGGTGTAAGTGGGGGATGGGATAATATGGTCAGAAGGATTAACTGAGCAGCAGTGACTTGAGTGGACCTGTCAAGAAGGCTGGAGATGGGGAGGTTGCAGTAGCCGAGAAGAAGAGATGGTGAGGGCCTGGACAAGGGTTTTAGCAGTGGATGCCGAGCAAAAACTAGGTCTTAAAAATAGCACTGAGGATAAGGCAGCATGGACGTGTACTGATCTGAGGTTCTAGAGCAGTGGTCTCCAACCTTTTTATGCCCAAGATCACTTTTTGAATTTAAGGATCTGCCCCACCTCTGCCTCAAAGCCCTGCCCCACTCACTCCATCCCCCCCATCACTTTCTCTCTGCCACCCTCACTCACTTTCACTGGGCTGGGGTAGGTGTTTGGGGTTTGGGGGGTGTATGGGCTCTGAGCTGGGGCCGAGGGGTTCGCCGTGTGGGAGGGAGCTCTGGGCTGAGCCTGGGGCGGGGGTTAGGGTGCAGGAGGGGGTACAGGGTGCTGGCTCTGGGAGGGGGGGCAGGGTTGGGGCTTGAGGTGCAGGAGGGGGTTCGAGGTGCAGGATGGGTATGGGGTGCTGGCTCTGGGAGGGGACTCAGGGCTGGTTTGGGGTGCTGGCTCTGGGAGGGGGCTCAGGGCAGGGGCTTGGAGTGCAGGAGGGGGTTTGGGGTGCTGGCTCAAGGAAGGGGCTCAGGGCTGGGGGTTGGGATGCGGCCTCCTGCTGGGCAGCACTTACCGCTAAGGCAGGCTCCCTGTCCACCCCGGCCCCACGCCACTCCTGGAAGGGACCAATGGGCTGCGGCCCCTGGGGTGGGGGGTGGCACATGGCTCCGCAAGCTACCCCTCTCTGCAGGCACCACCCTCACAGCTCCCATTGGCCACAGCTCCCCGTTCCCGGCCTATGGGAGCTGTGGGGGCAGTGCTTGCAAGCAGGAGCAGCGCGCGGAGGGAGACCCCTGCCCCCCACCTGCGGGGCTGCGCTGGCCACTTCTGGGAGCAGCATGGGGGCAGGGCAGTCAGGGAGCCTGTTTTAGCGGCAGCCCCGCTGTGCTGCCAGAGATTGCGATTGACTGGGAGATTGTGATCAACGGGTTGGTGACCACTGTTCTAGAGAAAAGACAAGAGTCCAATATGTCACCCTGGTTACAGGCCTGCATGAGGGTGATGTTGTGAACAGTCCAAAACAGGACATTATAATAATTTACTAAGAACATGAATATTTGTTCACTGAGATTCTGTTTGTGCAAAATTGGCTTTGCCAAAGCTCAAAAGACAAGGAGATGAGCATTGTGGATGAAATCCCAGCCCCACTGAAGTCAGTGGGAGTTTTTGCCATTGACTTAAACGGAGACAGGATTTCATCCCTGTGTTTACAGGATCAAGACCTCTATGTCTCATTATGATTGAGGTTTGGTCTACACTAGCAACTTATGTTGTTATAACTGCATCGCCCAGAGATGTGGAAAATCCACACTCCTGAGTGATGCAGTTATACCGGCCTAACTTCTGGTGTAGACAGTACTATGTTTACGGGAGGGCTTCTTGGAGAGGTGGAGTACTCATAGGTAGCGTCTTCACTGAAGTGCTACCGCTGCATCGGTGTCGCTGTGCTGCTCTAGCATTTTAAATGTAGGCAAGCCCTGAGATTTAAGTGACATTTTAGATTTTAACTGGGAGCATATGGCTTCTTCTACAGCACCTTTATTCTAAGGCCATGTCTACACTACTACTTATGTTGGCAAAACTTATGTCACTCAGGGTTGTGAAAAAACACCCCCCCCGAGCGACATAATTTTCACCAGCATAAGTGTTCATATGTACAGTGCTGTGTCGGTGGGAGAGCTTTCCCTGCCGACATAGCTACTGCCTGCTGTTGAGGTGGTTTTATTATGTTGACGGGAGAGTTCTCTCCTGTCGGCACAGAGCGCTCTTACGGTGGTACAGCTGCACCGGTACAGCAGTGTCACTGTAAGCTCGCTAGTGTAGACATGGCCTAAGTCCTAAGTGTCATGGTAGGAGGCACCAGGTGGCACAGTTACACTTAATCTTACACGTTCTTTTACTTAGCATAAAGATATTGTTCACTCTTTGAAGAAATGCTGCATTGTTAATTTTGTGACGATGTTCCTTTGGGAGAGCTGTGGAAAGCAACAAAAGAGTTTACTCTTTGCCTTAATCTCTGTAATTAGAGTTAATTCTTGAGTCAGAATTGCTTTCTAGGAAATGGGTATTAGTGTTTGGGATGAAATTCCTGAAAGAGGGGATTGCCTGTATGCTGTTTGTGATCATCTCTGTTCAAGGACTGTATATAGCAGGGATCAGCAACCTTTGGCACATGGCCCGTCAGGGAAATCTGCTGGTGGGCCAGACCGGTTTGTTTACCTGCAGGGTCCGCAGGTTCGGCTGATCGCAGCTTCCACTGGCCGCGGTTTGCCGTTCCAGGCCAATGGGGGCTGCGGGAAGCAGTGGGCCAGCACATCCCTCGGCCCACGCTGCTTCCCGCGGCCCCCATTGGCCTGGAACGGCAAACGGCAGCCAGTGGGAGCTGCAGTCGGCCGAACCTGCAGACGCTGTCGGTAAACAAACTGGCCCGGCCCGCCAGCGGATTTCCCTGACGGGCTGCATGCCAAAGGTTGCCGATCCCTGGTATAGAGTGTAACATAAACAGTTTGCACTTAGAATATACCCAGAATCCACATCACTGATTTCTCTTCTGGACAGCGGACCCACAATTTCCTGACATCTGTGCCTGCCTTGCACGTGGGCAACTTCAAAACAGACTCCAGTGAGAGACTGCTGAATTGGAATTAATTTGCAAACTGGATACAATTACCTTAGGCTTGAATAAAGACTGGGAGTGGATAGATCATTACACAAAGTAAAACTATTTCCCCATGTTTATTCCCCCCCACCCCCTTCCCTTCATCAGACATTCTTGTTAACTGCTGGAAATGGCCCACCTTGATT
Source organism: Lepidochelys olivacea (assembly GCF_965140295.1). Lineage (NCBI taxonomy): Eukaryota > Metazoa > Chordata > Testudines > Cheloniidae > Lepidochelys > Lepidochelys olivacea. The sequence goes on from NC_140434.1 coordinate 6,726,370, forward strand.
ATCAATACAAAGAGAGCCCCCCCACCCCCGCTGGTAATAGCTCACTTTACCTGATCACTCTCATTATAGTTTGTATGGTAACACCCATTGTTCCATGTTCTCTGTGTATATAAATCTCCCCACTGTATTTTCCATTGCATGCATCCGATGAAGTGAGCTGTAGCTCACGAAAGCTTATGCTCAAATAAATTGGTTAGTCTCTAAGGTGCCACAAGTCCTCCTTTTCTTTTTGCGGATACAGACTAACATGACTGCTACTCTGAAACCTGTCATAATGACCTCAAAGCATCTTTTAAAAAGATTAACTCTATATCTACGAGAAAGGTATTATTAGACACCTTTTACAGATGAGTAAACAAAGGGACAAATACACCGGACCCTCGCTAGAACGTAGGATTTGGGATCCATGCGTGGTACCGCGTTAACGCGGGGACCACATTATAGCGGGGACCGCGTTAAAATGAATTCCAAATTAAAGTAATTAAATTTGGGATTCATGGCCGCGACCGCGTTATATGCAAATTCACGCTATATAGATGCATGTTTTAGCGGGGGTCCGCTGTACATCAACTTCTCCAAGCCCATGTAAGTCAGTGGTAGGACTGGGAACGGAATCCATGAGCCTTAATGGCTAGCCCCCCTGCTCTAACTACTACACAGTACACCACCTTAGAACACAATCGTGTAGGCGACTAAAAATATGCAGGATGTGGCATGGGGAAAATAGATCTATAAACATGCCTTATATTCAGCTGCTGTTGCTAAAGTACTCATGTGAGAATGATTCTTTCCTTTTTAGGGTAAAAATATACATGAAACTTTGAATGTGGCTAAATTTTTCTACCATTTTAAACATTGAAATTTTCTAGTCCTCTTTTTTTAAGGCTTCAATCCTGTAAATTGCTGAGCTCTCTAGCACAATCCAATTGAACACTGAAGCATGCAAATAACTATGCCCACAAGTCATTGACTTCAGTGGGATTACTTGCATATTTAACTTTAAGCACATGCTTAAGGGTTTTGGTGGATCAGGCTAAAAGTGCACAGCATGTTGCAGGATTTAGCCCTAACAGATAATGTAAATATTTCCTTATTGATTCCAATAGCCTTACAAGTAATGATTTAGACATGAATAGACTGGGGCATTTCAAGAATTTGGTATCAGTACAAAAAGGTGGAAATGTCAGCAGTTACGTCAGACCTTGTAGAAAGTCGGTGGGAAAATATTTCCTGATTCATATACAATGTGCTTTTAATATGAAACTACAGAAGGGTGCATCAGGCAGGGGTTAAGAAATGCTATGGCAAAAAATACTGAATATTGTGCCACTCCGCAGTACATTTGGATTAGAAAGCACTCTTTTTATCGCTCTCAAGAGAATAAAAATTCACTTGCTAATGCAACAAAAATAGTGGTGTCTCATTTTTGTTTTAGGAGCAAACTGTGAAGATATTTGTTGTTTTCTATAGTGTAGTGAGGAGGTAGGATAACTGTAGTTAAGGTTGAGACTAGCTTACTGTTTAACAGCCATTATTTTTAAATCCTCTAAAATCAACATGCTTACTTGGATGTCTTGAACATTGCTGTACCTTATGGAGATCTGAGGTAGGGTTAGTGCTCCAAATTTGAGGTAATTTGAGCAAGGGATTCCTGAGATAAAGACCCTACCAAAAGTTACATGACATCAACATTTTATAGTTCTTACGAATATGATTTTTTTGCACACCTTTGGAACTGAAACTGGTTGTGATCCTCCATAAACTGATATCATCCATTCAGGATTGATTTCAGCTATCATCTGCATTCCTCTGCTCCTTTGGGAAGCAGCATTTTTAATATTGAAGGTAAATATTGGACCTACAATGTGGGTCTACCCAGGATAACAAGTCTGAGAACTAGAACCCATATAGAGTATCATAAAACAATTACAACCCATACTTGATGGGGACCACATCCTGAAAGAAATCTTTCCTGAAAGAATTCTGGCCTTCAAACAACCCCCCAGCCTTGCCAAGCAAGCTCCCCAAAGACCAGGACTCACCAACTCAAAAAGGCCCTAGACCCTAGATGATCAATATTCCCCACAACATACTTTTCAAGACCCAGGGGTTCCATACATGCTTATCACAACAGTGCATCAAACGTCCCAACAACTGTGCAAGTGAAACCAGACAATCACTGTGCTCTCAAATGACCTTATACAGAAAAATTATAAAAGACAAAAACATCTTATCACCTGTGGGCAAACACTTTTCACAAAGCGATTATTCCACATGTGACCTCTCAATCCTCAGAGGAAACCTGAATAACCACTTCAAAAGATGAGCTTGGGAACTTAACTGCTGGACATTAACAACCATGGATGTAACAGAGACACTGGTTTTTGGTTTATTACAACAATTTGTAACACAACTTACTTCCTGTGTAATTGCTCACTTCATTTTAGAACCCCTCTCAAGTCTCTCATTTGTTCTCATGCAGCCAGGCTGAGACTCTGGCAGACCAGAATGTTTGCAGGCAGCCTTAAATAACAATATGTTGGTGGCTTGAGGTGCTGTGCTGTGACTATTCAATTTGCCTAACATCCTTGTTGTACTGTAAGTTCAAGTCCTAGCCATGGCAGCTTTCTGAGAATGTGTATTTGTTGCTCTCTGTCTGCCTTTTGCAGAGGTTTCTTCTTGAAGTTTTGCCTTGTGAGCAAAGCTTCTGGTTGAAGAGCCAATATTGCAAATTTCTCTAAAATCCACGTGCGTATTCAGACTTTACTTCGGAAGAATTGTAAAAGAAAATAAATTTAATTCCGTAGAAGGAAAATGAAAGACTGCAGCAGCAGCATCATTATCCTCACCCATTTCGTGAACAATGGGAGAGCCTTGACAGAAGAAAATCAAGTAGCTGTGATTCTCATTGATGCCAGCATCATCAAAGAGGTTGCTGAGCATCAAAAAATGCACCCAAATAGAGAGCTCTGCCTTAAGGTCTGGTATAAAGTCGACATTGACTAATATGGTACCAGGATACTGTTTTGTCAGTCAAAACAATAACATGAAAAATAAACAGAAAACAAATTTCAACTTTGTACAAGAATTCATCCAGTCAACACAAACCAAAGGTGCATACCTATCAATTTCAACTGAGTGCAGTAGTTTCTGTGAAAAAGGACCCTGAATGTATTGTCAGTTTTTAGAACATTTTAGTCACATGGCCATTTTTAAAACACTCATAGTAAACTTCAAGTTGTATTTTTCTTCCACAAACTGCTGTCGAAAAATAATGAGTACACAAGCGACAATAAAATCTAAAAATAAAACACTAAACCAAAGACAGAATATCTGTAGATCTTTTTTTCATCTTGATTCAAATGGAAATACTGATGCAACTGTAACTGGCATTACCACCCTACCATAGTATTATTGTACTGCTTTAGGTCCAGGAGTAGAGAGAGGGGTGCAAGTTGAAGCACTTGGTAAAGGAGTTTGTCAGGTATCAGTTATAATATCAGATGATTTTAATAGTCAGAGAGAGGTTATCTTAAAAACCTATGTCACAAAAGGAGCAGGAGTATGTATACCTCTTGGTGGAAATCTGCAGTAATTTGGTCAAGAGGTTCCAGAGGTACAGCATCCCAATAAGGAGCTGATTTTAATATTTCAGTTAGTATTCCACCACAGGGGGGCTGGGGTAGATACTGAGTTAGAGGAGAGGAAATCACCCACTGGGAAGAATAGGTCAGTTCACACCTCTAAGAGCTATTGTGGCAGGTTGTATGCATCTCCATGGGGTTTTCTGATTCATATGGGAACATCCTGTCAAGATGAACAGGCCACTTCACGCCTCTGCAATCTCATGTTGCAGCAGATTATGCAGAGCCGCTTCTCTTTATACTAGCCTTTGAAGTAGAGACCAAAGTCTAATATAATGCTCCCACCCACTCTGAGTTTTAGTGGGACGTAGGCTCCTAAGTGCTCACTTCTGAAAAAGGAACCTAGGCTCTGCACCGACGCAGCTGCCCCACTGTAGCATTGCTAGTACAGACGCTCTAAACGAATGGGAGAGAGGTCTCCCGTCGACTTAATTCCTCCATCCGCCGCGAGCGCTGGTAGCTATGTCGGCAGTAGAGTTCCTGACAACATAGCACTGTCCACACCATCGCTTAGGTTGGTGTAACTTACATCACTCAGGGGGGTGGCTTATTCACACCCCGAGCGATATAATTTATGCCGATTTAAGATGTAGTGTGTACATAGCCTAAATTACTTTTGCACTTTTGAAAACATTGCCCTTTATTCACTGGGAAACTGAGAGCATAGACCTATTTTATATTGAAAAATTCACACCCTAAGCACTTTAGCTAGGTTGATTTAACCTTCCGGTGTAGATGTAGCTAGGTCGACGTAAGGACGACGTAGGGGGGAGGGATAGCTCAGTGGTTTGAGCATTGGCCTGCTAAACCCAGGGTTGTGAGTTCAATCCTTGAGGGGGCCATTTAGAGATTTGGGGCAAAAATTGGGGATAGGTCCTGCTTTGAGCAGGGGGTTGGACTAGATGACCTCCTGAGGTCCCTTCCAATCCTGATATTCTATGAATGTAAGTCAACCTAGGTACCCCCACTTGGAAAGGTAGATTAACTACAATGGTGAAAAACTCCTTCCATCAGTGCCAGAAACGTCTACACTATGGTGCTGCAGCAATAGTAGTGCCATTGTGCGCTTGTCTGCACTGGCACTTTACAGCGCTGCAACTTGCTCGCTCAGGGAGTGTGAAAAAACACCCCCCTGAGTGCAGCAAGTTTCAGCGCTGTAAAGCACCAGTGTAGACGGTGCATCAGTGCTGGGAGCTACACCCCCATGGAGGTGGTTTTTTTTAGAGCACTGGGAGACCTCTCTCCCAGCGCTCTGCCGCGACTTCACAAACAAGTGAAGGCATGCCCTATAGCAGCTGTAGTGTAGATATGGCTTGAGTTTAGAAAACAGGGTAGACAGAGGCCTTTGGTAAAAGCTTCCTTCTTTCATGAAAACAGTTATGAAGGTCTTCAAAAACAGAAATAGGAAAGTCCTCTTTAGAAGTAAAAGCTGATTATAAATTGAAGGTTTTGTCAGTCCTGGTTTTAGAACCAAGTTGCAGTAGCTGGATAGTTAACAGTGTGGGGAACAGAGTAGAATAGGGTATGTTTGGTATTCTTTATTGCATAAACAACGCTGCTACAAACCAGAATTGTTAAACATGGAATGATAGTCAGATTCAGTGCAGACGCTGGCTTCACCAACTGGCTTCTGATACAGCGCTGAACAAAGAAAAAATTTTAGACAATGTTCTTTGAGAAAGGAGTCCAGACAACTTTTTATTTTTTTTCCTCAGTCCAGGAATGTGCAGCCATACAATTCCACATTAAAAAAAGTTTGTCTTTTCAAAGCAATGGTGTAAGGCTTTAAAACGTCAAAATATCACCTCTGTTGAATTCAGTACGTTAGTAAATGGTTAACATAATGCATTAGACCAAAGATCCCACAGCAGAAAAGTTTGTTCTTTCTTTTTTCCCCCTAATAGAAGCTTTATGGATTGGACTCATAATATTAAGTACTGGCTGAGGATAAAGTATCACAGACGGGATGCAACGCAAGAGGCCATCTGGCTTAAGCATTAGCAGATCTTGTTAACTGTCCAACTGCAGGCATTTGTGTCTGCCTCTGATGGTGGCATCTGGCAGGAGGTGGTGCAAGAGAGTTGTAGTGCAGTGTAGTTTTGTGTGTGTGTGGCAAGATCCAAGAAGAGCTTTAAACCTGGCTGTACCCTTAGAAAACCACGGGATCTTTTATGCTAGTCAGAAGGTACTGTACTAGCAGCATAAATCGTTGAATAGTTTTTGGTTGGGCAACCTTGTAAATAAATCTGTTAGGTCATTCAAACTTTTATTTACTGATAATGTGGTGATAATACTAAGTTTGCTTATCAAGATATGTTTCTTCTTTTTTTTGCTGATACATAAACATACCTGTGAGGTAATTTCCAAAAGTAAAACTTGTTAACGTTACACAATGTGCCAGATATTTGAACACAACAAATTACACTTCTAAGTCTTGGGTGAAATTAATACAGATATAGTATGTACGTAATCAAGCATCTAGCAGCAATGTAGTACAATTTAAAGACCTGTGTTCTTCCACAAGTTATGTGGTGTGGAGGGGAGCAAAGCCATAGAAAAAGCTGACGGTAGTGGGGATATGTATAGAGAAATCATGCATTTTTAGGATGTTCCTCTCCACCCTGTGTAAGCATCTTTGTACCTTTTCCAAAAGAACTGGGCAACAGATGAGACATGAGAGAAAAGGAGGCAAGAGAAAAAAGAAATGCTTTCAGATGAGATTTGAAATTAAATGGCAAAGTGACTACACAAGGAGATAACAGGAGGATGTGGATACGAAGAATCCTACACGAACAGCTTTGAGATTGTATGAAGAGACAGAGCGAAAGCTAGTGTTAGACTAATGGAGGGAACACAGAGCGTATTTGTGCAAGGAGAAACATATATACCTGTGTCATCACAGGCAATTTACAGGCTATTCTTTGCAAATGGTAGATTACATTAGGCCATAGAAAATCATAGAACCCTGGTGTTGGGAACACGTGTTGCTCAAATCTGCCACACAAATGCCCATCCGCTGGGATATATGTCTTTAATCAAACATTAGTTTGCTTTGGTTTTTATTTGAAGTAACTATGTTAGCATCTTGTAAGTTTGTTCAGCTTTATTGTCTGCATAGACAATCAAAACTTCCCTCCCTGAATGACGTAGTACAGGATTCTATGCAGTCCCCTGACTTTATTTAATGTCTGAATGTCATATCTCACCCAAAGGACAGCCCCAGGTTCGTTTAGGCTGGTCTCATGGCCATGGCAGTGCAAATCAAAAATTTGGAAGAAGCCGCTACTAAGTAGCTAACCAACAGTTTACTTCAGGGTGGACAGTACTGTGAGACCAGAAGTTTGTGCTCTGTCTCTACCAAAGCAGTTATCAATGAACCCCATCTGCATAGTACCGTAATTCCTCACTTAACATTGTCCCGGTTAATGTTGTTTCGTTGTTACGTTGCTGATCAATTAGAGAACATGCTCGTTTAAAGTTGCACAGTGCTCTCTTATAACGTTGTTTGGCAGCTGCCTGCTTTGGCCACTGCTTGCAGAAAGAGCAGCTCATTGGAGCGAGCTGGTGGGGGCTTGGAACTAGGGTGGGCTGGCAGCTCCCCTTTCAACTCCCCTAAGTTCCCTGTGCGGCAGCCGCCCAGAAGGCTGTCAATTGCTGGGCAGTTCAGGTGTCCCTCCCCACACTGCCATGTGCTGCTCCTGCCCTCTGCCTGGGAGCTGCTCCCGGGAGCTTGCTGCTTGCTGTGTGGGGGTGGGGAGGAAGAAGGGGTGCTAATGTCAGGGTGTCCCCTGCACCCACCAGCAGCCAAGCACCCTGCCCTTCCTCCTCCTCCTTTCCCCCCGAGCGCGCTGCATCCCCCCGCTCCTCCACCTACCTCCCAGCGCTTGCCACCGCCAAACAGCTGTAGCAAGCTCTGGGAGGGAGGGAGAGGAGCGGGAATGTGGTGTGCTCAGGGGAGGAGGCGGGGAAGAGTGGGGCTGGGGTGAGGATTTGGGGAAGGGGTTTGAATGGGGGCGGGGCAGGGGTGGAGTCAGGGCGGGGCTGAGGGCAGAGGGGGGTCGAGCATCCACCAACGTAATGAGAAGTCGCCGCTGATGCCCCACTCCTGTACCCCATCTCCATAGAGTGGGGCGGGGGACACGACAGGGCTCAGGACGGAGGGAGCTTGCTGGCAGCAGCTGCTGTCTCAACTTGCTTATCTACTTAAAAAGGTAGTGTACTTAGAGTGGGGTCAGCGTACTTAAAGGGGCAATGCACGTGTCATAAATATAAAGGGAAGGGTAAACACTTTTAAATCTCTCCTGGCCAGAGGAAAAACCCTTTCACCTGTGAAGGGTAAGAAGCTAGGATAACCTCGCTGGCACCTGACCAAAATGACCAATGAGGAGACAAGATACTTTCAAAGCTGGAGGGGGGGAGAAACAAAGGTTCGCTCTGTCTGTGTGATACTTTTGCTGGGAACAGAAAAGGAATGGAGTCTTAGAATTTAGTAAGTAATCTAGCTAGATATGTGTTAGATTCTGTTTTGTTTAAATGGCTGATAAAATAAGCTGTGCTGAATGGAATGTATATTCCTGTTTTTGTGTCTTTTTGTAACTTAAGGTTTTGCCTAGAGGGATTCTCTATGTTTTGTATCTGATTACCCTGTAAGGTATTTACCATCCTGATTTTACAGAGGTGATTCTTTTACTTTTTCTTCAATTAAAATTATTCTTTTAAGAACCTGATTGCTTTTTCATTGTTCTTAAGATCCAGGGGTTTGGGTCTGTGTTCACCTATGCAAATTGGCGAGGATTTTTATCAAGCCTTTCCCAGGAACGGGGGTGTAGGGTTTGGGGAGGATTTTGGGGGGAAGACGTTTCCAAGCGGGCTCTTTCCCTGTTATATATTTGTTAGACGCTTGGTGGTAGCAGCAATAAAGTCCAAGGGCAAAAGGTAAAATAGTTTGTACCTTGGGGAAGTTTTAACTTAAGCTGGTAAAAATAAGCTTAGGGGGTTTTCATGTAGTTCCCCACATCTGTATCCTAGAGTTCAGAGTGCGGAAGGGACCTTGACAGTGCGTCTCTCTCTTTCTCACACACACATGGTGTATGTGTGTATGTGTCTCTCCCTCACACACACACACACACACATACACACACGGTGTGTGTCTCTGTGTCTCCTCCCTCCATTTGTGCTGCCTTGTAGAGTGTGAGACTACATTAACAACAATGTGTTAATCCTTGAGGGCTCAGTCGAGTGCTAGTTCATCATTTAGCCGTAAGGCATTCCCTGGGAAATATCCCAACCTCTGACTCCACCATCTCAACAAGCTTCACAGTCATCATTGCATCATTACAGTATTAAATTGTTTGTTTAAAACTTATACTGTGTATATGTGTATGTGTATATATATTTATATATGTCTTTTGTCTGGCAAAAAAAAATTCCCTGGAACCTAACCCCACCTATTTACATTAATTATTATGGGGAAATTGGATTCCCTTAACATTGTTTCGCTTAAAGTAGCATTTTCCAGGAACATAACTACAACGTTAAGCAAGGAGTTACTGTACTGGCTAATCAAATTGTCAGTGATGTTCTTTTGCTGTCACCTAACACAGTCATCCGATTGGGAGAATCTTCGATTACATTCTGATGTTCAGTTGATTCCTCAGAGATGGGGCAGCAAAGGTTGAGGCCAGGGATTTCCCTACACTCCCCCCCCCCCTGCATTTCCTCCCCCCCCCAATTTTGTGAACTAGTTACAGCAGTGTTGCCAATTTAGTGATTTTTTGGAAATTTGAATGGAAATTGAAACATTAATACACACTTTAAAAGCATATAAAGTGTATGATAAAATATGTGTATCTGAAAAGTATAATAGATTTGAAAAGTATGAACATAGACTAGCTTCCTTATACAGCTGTTGTTTTTTATGACAATGTCTGTGCGTTCATTTCCGTGATGTTGGCCAACCTAATAATTTCAAATTATGATTTGTAAGCAAAGTCTAAATGAGCTCTCCCTGACAGCTAGTGATGAGCTGGTGACTGGGGGGAAAGGCTTCAGGACCAGTTTTGGTATTTACATTCACACCTAATCTACCTAGGTATCCAGCAAACAGAGCAGTGTTGCCCAAGTGATAGATTTTGGTTGGGGTTGGGTTACAAATCACTTGAATGCGGTGGGGAGAGGGAGTAATGAAATGTTGTTATTCTTATTGTATGAGTAAAGGCCAGTAGAACTGTACTTCGCCTGTGCTGATTGAGGACATCAAGAGAGAGGGTGGGGACAGGTGTTTTGCTTGATGGTCTGCCTGAGTCACAAGTACTGTTTGACCTGCCCCTCTCCACTGTTTAAAGACAGAGCTGATTAGGCTCCATAGATAGTCTTATTTTGTTAAGTGATCACTACAGCTGAAATCACTGATAAGCAGGTCTAAGTGCTTAGACCTGCTGTGGGACAGTGTTTCTGTGGAAGAGACAGCCCAGTCTGCACTAGCAGCGAGGTTCCCCCACTGAGAGCTCAGCTGAAATCACTGAGAGCTGTGTGGAACCTCAAGAGACCAACTCGTAGAGGTCACAGTGGCAGGTGGCAGCGGAAGGTGACGGCACAGGGCCATTGGCAACAGCGCGATAGAGTGAACGGTGGCACAACGAACAACAGTGGCCAGAGTGAGCAGTGAGCAGGTGGAGGAATGAGTAAGGTGCCTTCTTGACCCCCACCTGGGAGGTGAATTCATGTGAAAGCACCTCTGAACTCTGAGTCTCCACTGACCCAGGACAACACCGGTGAATGTTAATGAGGCTGTTAAGAATGCTGGAGACACAACACAGTTCATGCAAACAAACATGGCTGTGGCATCATACTTTCTATTTAAGCAAGAGATACCACACACTGCAAACTGGAGGCCAGTGTTAAGTGCATTGTCACTTGTTCATCCTGAAGTTGAACACTGGTTCCGAACAAGACCAGCAAATGCTCACTATCTTTCTGCAAGAAACTCAACTGACTGGCTAGAAACATGTGGTGAAACAGTGAAAGACTCAGCAGTTGAAAAAGTGATGAACTTTCTCACCACATTCAAAAAATTTACATACATGGCTGATGAATGCACCGATGCAAATGGGCATCAAGTATTAAGTCAATGTGTACATTATCTTGATGTCAGTGGTAGGCCAGTGGATGCATTTCTAGATGTTCAAGTTATAAAAGACACATCGGCTGCATCTGTAACAACCCACATCTTAGAAGAGTTAAATGCTTGTCAATTGGACCCCAAACAGATGGCTGCTTGTACATTTGATGGAGCTGCAAACGTCTCTGGAAGACATGGTGGAGTAGAAGCTTTGCTCAGAGAAAAGTGTAACCCTATTCTCTCCTATACACACTGCAGAGGCCATCTACTTCAACTAGTGCTAGTACGAGCTGCAGACTCTTCAAAAGACATTAAAAAAAGCTATACATTTAATGTCTTCATTATATTCTTTTTTCAGCAAGAGTCTAAAAAGACTGAATATCTTGGAAAACATAGAAGATACACTGCGACTGAAGTTCAAATTAGTCCAACTGGGGAAAACCCTCTGGCATTCTCATGAGTGATCCTTGGCTGTTGTCTTAAAATTACTCCAGCTGTTATTACTGGCTTTGGAAAGTATCTACCAAGATGGGATGGATCTAAGTAGTGAGCCTGATGGATTACTTTTGCTACTATGTTCAGAGAAGACTATTGCCATTCTCTCTCTTGTAAGTTTACTGTTGAAACCACTAGGGTCATTAAACAATGCTATCCAGGCATCTGCTACAACAGTAGTAGATGTTTGTCCAGCAATAGAAGATACCCTTGGATCAATCTGAGATATCCATTGAAAATGTACTGGAAGAAGCAAAGACTTCAGTCCAGAAGTTGACTAATGAAGGTACTTATGTTGACTCCTTAAGTGAAGAGGACAAGAAGTGTTTGTTAAGCCAGCTAAAAAAGTACACAGACTTGATTCTTACAAATCTACAGTAGTGATTTCTGGATTCTACACAGTCTCTAAATAGCTTTCACAGATGTCTGTCTTATAAAACATCTATAGTTGAGTGGATGAGGCACTACCGCAATGGGGCTGCCATGTGCTCAGACAGCACAGAGAATTTGAACACAGTGGAATATCATACAACAAATGAATGAAGATTTGACTTCAACTTTCTTTTAATTATCACTAGTGCCTCGACCAATCTTCAGGCTGTTTCCCGGGATGAAGGAAGTAGGAATTCATCTTTTGCTACTCCCAGTCACAATAGCTACAGTTGAGCATTCTTTTTCATCATTGAATAGAATTTTGTGTTCTGAAAGAAGTCACCTTCTGCCTGATCACGTGAATGAACTAATGAGCATATCAACTGAAGGAATGGAAGTACCGAACACACTAGAAGCTACCAAAGATGAATGCATTGCATTCAAGAAGTTCATTAACAGAGTTGTGCAAAATTATAACAAGAAACCAAGAAGGATGTAGATGTAGTGCTTAATAGAAGGCTTGAGTAGCCTACTTTAATTTGTGTGATGATTTTAAAACATGAGTTAAATCTAATAAAATGGTCATGAAACATTTATCAGTTTTGACTATGGTGCCATACAGCCCACCTTCACCCTCTCGGTCTCACCCCTCATCGGCCCTGACACACACCCCCTTCCCCAATTTAAATTCCTGGGGAAAACACTGGTTGAGACAACAGTGTCATCTCGTGCCTGTTTGGGGCCATAAATGTTTAATGCTGGTGAAAGATTTCATGTGGACAGAGACTGAAACCTACTGTTTAGGGGGGCAGTGTGGTTTGGTGATCATGGAGACAAGAACTCCTAACGTCTAATCATGAATCTGACATTATTTGGGAAGATCAATTTATCTTTCTATGACTGAGTCTCTCTGCCTGTAAAATGGAGATAATAATACTTATCCACCACCAGGGATAGGAGGATTCATTAGTTAAAATATAAGGCTCTATAGAAATGCCCGATTATTAAACAGAACAGATAGGCTGCAATAGCATCCTCTGTAGTTATTCCCCCACTGTGCCTTAACCAGAGGGATCAAATGCATGAGTGAGAGGAGAATTCACTCTCCAGGGTCCATTCAATCCTTGAATTCTCTAATGTGATTGCCAATAACAAAACCAATTAGCACCAAATGTGGAGGCATTTTTTGTGACTTTTCTACTAGGAATTGGCCGGAGTCTGACTCATCAACTCATTTCATATAACTAAACAGTAATGACTTTTGATTGCTACCATTACAGGCTGAATTTGAACTCATGATCTAAAAATAAAGAGACTCAATATCCCTGAGCCAGCCAGTCCCCTTATTTAAAGACATAAATCATTTCTGTAATCACCTTATTTCCATACATCTTTAGTTTTCATTTGGAGAAAGCAAATCATATAAAACATTAACTTCACTGCTCATAATTAAATATGTATTTATGGTTACATACGTTACATTTATTTTAAAACTCTAACATAACATTTACAACTATGACATTATTCTTTTTGCTATCTGTGTTATATCGCTTTCCCCTACCCTGTGCCTGTCTTGTGTATTTAGAGTGTAAGTTCTTTGGAGCAAGGACTGTTTATTATTTTGTGTTTGTACGGTGCCTAGCACAATGGGACTTCATTCTTGTTTGGTCTCTAGGCACTACTGTAATAATAATAATATAATATAAATGCTAAATTTGCGTGCTTTGAACACATGCATTTCTTGCACATATTTGACTGACAATTCTTCACTCACAGAACTGCATCTGTATCATAGGACAGATAAGTAAATAGATAGATAAAAACTGTTGAACTGCTGGGACATTCAGAAGTTTTTTATTTCTTTTTCTGGCCATTATAGGCATAGGTCAAAATTATTTTAAAAGGATAACAGCTTCCGATGAAGTGAGCTGTAGCTCACGAAAGCTTAAGCTCAGATAAATTGGTTTGTCTCTAAGGTGCCACAAGTACTCCTTTTCTTTTAGGTTTTTGAAAAGTACCAAGGGGTAGCCATGTTAGTCTGTATCCACAAAAACAACAAGGAGTCTGGTGGCACCTTAAAGACTAACAGATTTATTTGGGCATAAGCATTCGTGGGTAAAACACCACTTCTTCAGATGCAACTGAAGAAGTGGTGTTATGCCCAAATAAATCTGTTAGGGTATGTCTACACTACGGAATAAGGTCGAAATTATAGAAGTCGGTTTTTTAGAAATTGGTTTTATATATTCGAGTGTGTGTGTCCGCACAGAAAATGCTTTAAGTGCATTAACTCGGCGGAGTGCTTCCACAGTACCGAGGCTAGAGTCGACTTCCGGAACATTGCACTGTGGATAGCTATCCCACAGTTCCCGCAGTCTCCGCTGCCCATTGGAATTCTGGGTTGAGATCCCAATGCCTGATGGGGCTAAAACATTGTCGCGGGTGGTTCTGGGTACATATTGTCAGGCTCCTGTTCCCTCCCTCCCTCCGTGAAAGCAAGGGCAGACAATTGTTTTGTGCCTTTTTTCCTGAGTTATCTGTGCAGACGCCATACCACGGCAAGCATGGAGCCCGCTCAGGTAACCGTCACCCTATGTCTCCGGGGTGCTGGCAGACGCGGTACAGCATTGCTACACAGTAGCAGCAACCCCTTGCCTTGTGGCAGCAGACGGTACAGTACGACTGGTAGCCGTCATCGTCATGTCCGAGGTGCTCCTGGCCACGTCGGCTGGGAGCGCCTGGACAGACATGGGCGCAGGGACTAAATTTGGAGTGACTTGACCAGGTCATTCTCTTTAGTCCTGCAGTCAGTCCTATTGAACCGTCTTATGGTGAGCAGGCAGGCGATACGGATTGCTAGCAGTCGTACTGTACCATCTTCTGCCGGGCAGGCAAGAGATGAGGATGGCTAGCAGTCGTACTGTACCATCTTCTGCCGAGCAGCCATGAGATGTGGATGGCATGCAGTCCTTCTGCACCGTCTGCTGCCAGCCAAAGATGTAAAAGATAGATGGAGTGGATCAAAACAAGAAATAGACCAGATTTGTTCTGTATTCATTTGCTTCCCCCCTTCCACACTGTCTAGGGGACTCATTCTTCTAGGTCACACTGCAGTCACTCACAGAGAAGGTGCAGCGAGGTAAATCTAGCCATGTATCAATCAGAGGCCAGGCTAACCTCCTTGTTCCAATAAGAACAATAACTTAGGTGCACCATTTCTTATTGGAACCCTCCGTGAAGTCCTGCCTGAAATACTCCTTGATGTAAAGACACCCCCTTTGTTGATTTTAGATCCCTGAAGCCAACCCTGTAAGCCGTGTCATCAGTCACCCCTCCCTCCGTCAGAGCAACGGCAGACAATCATTCCGCGCCTTTTTTCTGTGCGGACGCCATACCAAGGCAAGCATGGAGGCCGCTCAGCTCACTTTGGCAATTAGGAGCACATTAAACACTACACGCATTATCCAGCAGTATATGCAGCACCAGAACCTGGCAAAGCGATACCGGGCGAGGAGGCG
This sequence comes from Lepidochelys olivacea, assembly GCF_965140295.1. Classification (NCBI taxonomy): domain Eukaryota; kingdom Metazoa; phylum Chordata; order Testudines; family Cheloniidae; genus Lepidochelys; species Lepidochelys olivacea. The sequence continues at coordinate 6,741,519 of NC_140434.1, forward strand.
ACGTCAGCGCGGTCACGTGAGTTATCAGGACATGGACACAGATTTCTCTGAAAGCATGGGCCCTGCCAATGCATGCATCATGGTGCTAATGGGGCAGGTTCATGCTGTGGAACGCCGATTCTGGGCTCAGGAAACAAGCACAGACTGGTGGGACCACATAGTGTTGCAGGTCTGGGATGATTCCCAGTGGCTGCGAAACTTTCACATGCGTAAGGGTACTTTCATGGAACTTTGTGACTTGCTTTCCCCTGCCCTGAGGCGCATGAATACCAAGATGAGAGCAGCCCTCACAGTTGAGAAGCGAGTGGCGATAGCCCTGTGGAAGCTTACAACGCCAGACAGCTACCGATCAGTTGGGAATCAATTTGGAGTGAGCAAATCTACTGTTGGGGCTGCTGTGATGCAAGTAGCCCACGCAATCAAAGATCTGCTGATATCAAGGGTAGTGACCCTGGGAAACGTGCAGGTCATAGTGGATGGCTTTGCTGCAATGGGATTCCCTAACTCTGGTGGGGCCATAGACGGAACCCATATCCCTATCTTGGCACCGGAGCACCAAGCCGGCGAGTACATAAACCGCAAGGGGTACTTTTTGATAGTGCTGCAAGCTCTGGTGGATCACAAGGGACGTTTCACCAACATCAACGTGGGATGGCCGGGAAAGGTACATGACGCTCGCATCTTCAGGAACTCTGGTCTGTTTCAAAAGCTGCAGGAAGGGACTTTATTCCCAGACCAGAAAATAACTGTTGGGGATGTTGAAATGCCTATATGTATCCTTGGGGACCCAGCCTACCCCTTAATGCCATGGCTCATGAAGCCATACACAGGCAGCCTGGACAGTAGTCAGGAGCTGTTCAACTACAGGCTGAGCAAGTGCAGAATGGTGGTAGAATGTGCATTTGGACGTTTAAAGGCGCGCTGGCGCAGTTTACTGACTCGCTTAGACCTCAGCAAAACCAATATCCCCACTGTTATTACTGCTTGCTGTGTGCTCTACAATATCTGTGAGAGTAAGGGGGAGACGTTTATGGCGGAGTGGGAGGTTGAGGCAAATCGCCTGGCTGCTGGTTACGTGCAGCCAGACACCAGGGCGGTTAGAAGAGCACAGGAGGGCGCGGTACGCATCAGAGAAGCTTTGAAAACCAGTTTCATGACTGGCCAGGCTACGGTGTGAAAGTTCTGTTTGTTTCTCCTTGATGAAACCCCTTGGTTCACTCTACTTCCCTGTAAGCTAACCACCCGCCCCTCCTCCCTTCAATCACCGCTTGCAAAGGCAATAAAGTCATTGTTGCTTCACATTCATGCATTCTTTATTCATTCATCACACAAATAGGGGGATCACTACCAAGGTAGCCCAGGAGGGGTGGTGGAGGAGGGAAGGAAAATGCCACACAGCACTTTAAGCACAGCACTTTAAAAGTTTACAACTTTAAAATTTATTGAATGACAGCCTTCTTTTTTTTGGGCAGTCCTCTGTGGTGGAGTGGCTGGTTGGCCGGAGGCCCCCCCACCGCGTTCTTGGGCGTCTGGGTGTGGAGGCTATGGAACTTCGGGAGGAGGGCGGCTGGTTACACAGGGGCTGTAGTGGCAGTCTGTGCTCCAGCTGCCTTTGCTGCAGCTCAACCATGCACTGGAACATACTGGTTTGGTCCTCCAGCAGCCTCAGCATTGAATCCTGCCTCCTCTCATCACGCTGCCGCCACATTTGAGCTTCAGCCCTGTCTTCAGCCTGCCACTTACTCTCTTCAGCCCGCCACCTCTCCTCCTGGTCATTTTGTGCTTTCTTGCACTCTGGCATTATTTGCCTCCACGCATTCGTCTGTGCTCTGTCAGTGTGGGAGGACAGCATGAGCTCGGAGAACATTTCATCGCGAGTGTGTTTTTTTTTCTTTCTAATCTTCACTAGCCTCTGGGAAGGAGAAGATCCTGTGATCATTGAAACACATGCAGCTGGTGGAGAAAAAAAAAAGGGACAGCGGTATTTAAAAAGACACATTTTATAAAACAGTGGCTACACTCTTTCAGGGTAAACCTTGCTGTTAACATTACATACATAGCACATGTGCTTTCGTTACAAGGTCGCATTTTGCCTCCCCCCACCGCGTGGCTACCCCCTCAACCTTCCCCCCTCCCTGTGGCTAACAGCGGGGAACATTTCTGTTTAGCCACAGGCAAACAGCCCAGCAGGAATGGGCTCCTCTGAGTGTCCCTTGAAGAAAAGAACTCTATTTCAACCAGGTGACCATGAATGATATCTCACTCTCCTGAGGATAACACAGAGAGATAAAGAACGGATGTTGTTTGAATGCCAGCAAACATACACTGCAATGCTTTGTTCTACAATGATTCCGGAGTATGTGTTGCTGGCCTGGAGTGGTAAAGTGTCCTACCATGAAGGACGCAATAAGGCTGCCCTCCCTAGAAACCTTTTGCAAAGGCTTTGGGAGTACATCCAGGAGAACCGCGAATGCCAGGGCAAAGTAATCTTTTCACATGCTTGCTTTTAAACCATGTATAGTATTTTAAAAGGTACACTCACCAGAGGTCCCTTCTCCGCCTGCTGGGTCCAGGAGGCAGCCTTGGGTGGGTTCGGGGGGTACTGGCTCCAGGTCCAGGGTGAGAAACAGTTCCTGGCTGTGGGGAAAACCGGTTTCTCCGCTTGCTTGCTGTGAGCTATCTACAACCTCATCATCATCATCATCATCTTCTTTGTCCCCAAAACTTGCTTCTGTATTGCCTCCATCTCCATTGAAGGAGTCAAAAAACACGGCTGGGGTAGTGGTGGCTGAACCCCCTAAAATGGCATGCAGCTCATCATAGAAGCGGCATGTTAGGGGCTCTGACCCGGAGCGGCCGTTCGCCTCTCTGGTTTTCTGGTAGGCTTGCCTCAGCTCCTTCAGTTTCACGCGGCACTGCTTCGGGTCCCTGTTATGGCATGTGTCCTTCATGCCCTGGGAGATTTTGACAAAGGTTTTGGCATTTTGAAAACTGGAACGGAGTTCTGATAGCACGGATTCCTCTCCCCAAACAGCGATCAGATCCCATGCTGTTTGGTCCATGCTGGAGCTCTTTTGCGATTCTGGGACTCCATCATGATCACCTGTGCTGATGAGCTCTGCATGGTCACCCGCAGCTTGCCACGCTGGCCAAACAGGAAATGAGATTCAAAAGTTCGCGGTTCTTTTCCTGTCTACCTGGCCAGTGCATCTGAGTTGAGAGTGCTGTCCAGAGCGGTCACAATGGAGCACTCTGGGATAACTCCCGGAGGCCAATACCGTTGAATTGTGTCCACAGTACCCCAGATTCAAGCCAGCAAGGCCGATTTAAGCGCTAATCCACTTGTCAGGGGTGGAGTAAGGAAATCGATTTTAAGAGCCCTTTAAGTCGAAATAAAGGGCTTCATCGTGTGGATGCAGGTTTACATCGATTTAATGCTGCTAAATTCGACCTAAAGTCCTAGTGTAGACCAGGGCTTAGTCTTTAAGGTGCCACCAGACTCCTTGTAGCTTTTTGAAAAGATCATCATGGTAATTCATTAAAAATCCAGAAGGTGGTGCTGGTAACTAAAAATAATACAGGACAGCATGAGTTGAATTACTGGAAACTGATGCTGAAGGAACTGGGACTTTGTTGTGTGTGGGAAATGACTAAACACACTCATGTCATTTTCCTGAAAAATTCCGCCTTCTACTCTGAAGGGACTGATGAGCCCAAAATGTTGATTCTGGCCTGAGTCAAGTAAGGTGTGAACCATATTTACAATCAGCTCCTCTCCTACAGTTATGTTTCACTCAGGCCATTTCTCATACCCACCTCTCTTACTACTCCTACCCCTTCCTGAGACTTCTGCTGCTGCTCTGCCATGCTTCCAGGTCTCTGATTGCCAGGACCTCTCTCCAGCTGCTCTGTCTTTGCCTTTGTCCAGGCCCAACAGGATGGAGTTCTGCTCCACTCTGAGTTTCCTGGCCCTCCTGTAAAAACAATTGCTACTGAATTGAAAGTCCTCACAACTCTGCTTTTGGTTTACTTTCCATTTCCACCCTCTTTTCATGTGTTGCACAGATGTATAAGCCAGATATGCATTGTGGCAAGACTATTTTTGCTTGATCAGAAATAAAACAGGCCCAATATTGCAAATCATTACCTGCATAGGAATTGCCATACCAGCTCAGATTGATAGTCGCACTAGACTTGTATTCCATCTCTGTCAGTAACCAGTTTCAGATGCTTCAAAGGAAGAAGCAAGAAATTGTTATGGACAGTTACAGAATAACCTTCCTATATGGGAAATTTCTTCCTAACTCCAGTCTGTTAGTGGCTGGCTTATGGCCTGAAAGAGGTTTTATATCTTTTTAAAAAAAAAGTATTGTGTGTAAAATAACTGCGGATATACTCATTATACAAACAAATTTCAATTTTTTAACTCTACTAAGCTCTTGACCCCAGTGATACTATTATTAGTCATGTTTATTACAGCAGAGTCTAGGGACCAGCCAAGAATGGAGTCTCATTGTGTACAAACACAAAGTAATAGATAGTCCCTGCCCTGAAGAGCTCACAAACTAAATAGACAAGACAGACTTGGGGTAGGGGAAAGCAGTGCTTAATTTGTGCCAAGGCTTGCCAGGGCTGAGCCTGCTGGCACCTCTAGGCTTGGCAGTTCATAGCACCTCTGGGCTTGCCATGTCAGTTATGAAAGTAAAAATACTGCTTGAGCCCCGGCACCTCTTTCATTACACATTAAGAACTGAGGGAAAGGATTTAACTTGGAAGCAGTATGAACAATGGGATTGTGGGAAATGTTATGTTAATTAGATGAATTTTTTTTTAAGAGTGGGTATGTTCAATTAATCAAGGATTAGCTAAATGGAAAGACAAGGAAAGAGAGAGGAGTGATGGGAACAGAGCAGATGAGAAGAGAGACAGAAGGAAGAAAAGGAGTACTTGTGGCACCTTAGAGACTAACACATTTATTTGAGCATAAGCTTTCGTGAGCTACAGCTCACTTCATCGAATGCATTCAGTGGAAAATACAGTGGGGAGATTTATATACACAGAGAACATGAAACAATGGGTATTATCATACACACTGTAAGGAGAGTGATCACTTAAGATGAGCTAATACCAGCAGGAGAGCTGGGGGCGGGGAGGGAAGAGAAAACTTTTTGTAGTGATAATCAAGGTGGGCCATTTCCAGCAGCTGACAAGAACGTCTGAGGAACAGTGGTGAGGGGGGGGGGACGGGAATAAACATGGGGAAATAGTTTTACTTTGTGTAATGACCCATCCACTCCCAGTCTCTAGGAAGGAAGAAGGAGGCAATGCGGGGCAGTTGTTGAGTGAGGCAGACAGCCAATCAACACAGGAGAGAATCTCTTGAGAAATCTTGCAGCCCTGAGTTCCACATGTTAATTATGTCTTGTGTAAGAATGCATTGTCTTTTGTCAAAAGAAAAGGAGTACTTGTGGCACCTTAGAGACTAACCAATTTATTTGAGCATGAGCTTTCGTGAGCTACAGCTCACTTCTCACGAAAGCTCATGCTCAAATAAATTGGTTAGTCTCTAAGGTGCCACAAGTACTCCTTTTCTTTTTGCGAATACAGACTAACACGGCTGTTACTCTGAAACCTGTCTTTTGTCAGTTATATATTTGTTGCATTTCCGTTTCATTTGAATGTTCCCTTGATCTTATACTATGTGAGAGGGTACATGGGAGTGCCTGAATGAGCTTTTCTACCATTTTTTATTTTGTATGTCTCAATCATGTCCTTTCTTATTCTTCTCCTTTCCAAAGCACTTTTTTCAGTCTCTCATATGGAAATATCTAATAATTTGTCATCTGTGTCTGAGCCCTCTCTCTTTCTGACATATCTACTTACAGGACTCTCATGTGTGTGAGAGATTGCAGGATCTGTGGTCAATAGGAAGCCAGAGACCTGTCTAGAGTGAATAGGAACACAGCCATATAAACATGGCCAGTGGGCAATATCCATTTTAAATGTAATGGGACGGAGGTGATTGTTTTAGGGGAGGTGAACCAGTAAGTATGCTTACTCCATAGTCCCCTTTATGTCTTGTTTGTTTCAACTGTCTATAAGACAGACCGTTTCTGGATGCAGCTGAAACTATTCAAGAGTAGATCCAATGGCTAGTATAGTTCCCTTTGCATTCCCGGGAGATATCATCAGCTGATCTAGTGATGTCAGAACATCAGATAGCACTAAAAGATCTGAAGTGATCAGCCAGTGCTTCATTTTATTGGCACATATTTTATATTTACAATAGAACCCAGTGAATGATAGTGAGGAAATGTGAGAGGAAGAAATACAGAAGATATGAAGAGCTAGTCAACATTTATGCAATTTATACTACTTATGAGGAAACATATCTGTTACATCTGTTTTATATCTTTGTGTTCCTAAATAAATACATAAACTGCACTTAAAAAAAAGGTAGTTGATTCACTGTAGGGGAAGTAATTTACAAGTGTGGCAGTGTTCTTTGTTTTCCTCCTTGAGGAATGTTCTAATTCAAAGCAAAGCTGTTCACATCTGAAATAAAGGGGAAACATAAACAAGTTATAATGGTGACTTTCCATCTATTTTTAATTTACAGTATATAGTGATAAGGGACAAATCTTCAACTGGTGTGAATTGTCTATTGAAGTCAACTGAGCTTGGATTTTATTATGAACAGTTTGCATAAAATTATAGGAGCAAACATCAAACCAGATTTAGTGCAACTGAGCACAGCTCAAAGAATGCAAAGGACAATAAAATTGTTCCAATAAAGAGAAGTCAACATTTTATATAAGAGACCATTTGCTAGGATCTAATGAAGATGTGTTTTTTTGGAGGATGAGATTTACATATCGTCACTGTGTGTTTGAAAGAGCCTTGAATCATGACTGTACTGAAATCTCAGAGACAAATCCTTACCTGCTGTAAATTGTCCATTGAACTTGATCGAGCTATGACAAAAGTTCTGTCCCAAAAGTCAATGGGAATTAGGCTCATAAATCAGATAGGCGGTTTTGAAAATTTTATCTTAAATGACTTGTCCATATCCTACTAAACTGTGACATTGACTATTGCGGCCTGTTCTGTGGTCTTCTGGATGCTTACCATGTCTCTCCTCAGTCCATCCAAAACTCTGCCACCAAATCATCTTTCCCACCTGTCATTTTGATCATCCCCTAATTCATATCCATCCACCAGCTCTACTTTGCTCTACATATCAATTTCAAGGTCCTTACCCTTGCTTTCATCTCCAACCTTGTCTCCCTTTGCATTCCCCCAGTTTTTTCCATTCTGCCATTGAGATCAACCTTGATTCCCCCTTCATTTCTTTCTCCCATGCCCAGCTTTTGTAGCTTCTTTTGCCAGGCCTCCACTCCAACCTCATTTGGGTCCCTTCTAAGAACTCGCTTCTGCCATGTCACTTGTGAAAGCATAGCCAACTACCCCCCATAACTGAAATTAATGGATACACCAAGGTGTTTCCATGTCTTACCAAGTTACTGCATAATCTAATTTTTGTACTCCTTTCCCTTCTTTCTTTCCCCTTTTTTGTCTGACTTTGGCTCTCACTCATGTCCTATCTGGTTTTTACATTGCAAGCTTTATGTAGCAGTGACAGGATCCTTTCTTTTTGCTTTGAAATTCCTAGCACATATTTGGGTGCTCAGAATGAGTTGTAATTTCCACTTGGAGTTATAACACACAGCCTGCTGCTGCCTTGGAAACTAGTGAACTGTTTGCTAGATCAAGAAATCAACAGTGATGACACACAAATACCCAAGTAACAATACAGAACCTCAGTACCTTCTACAAAAGAAGTATGAATTGTTGTAGCAAAAACCATAGAAGATGGAGAAGGACAAAGAAGGGAAGATGGCCCTGATGTGATGATCCTGCAGACTCTGTCAAATCCTGTAAAGTTAACAAAATCAGTCATTCTGAATACTGTTGCATCAAAGCTAGAGTTAAGGTTCATTACCCCTTGTCGTGTCTATAGGACATAACTGGGGAGAGTGGTTCAGCTAGTTTGGAGACTCATTAGCAGATATTTGTTCACTGTCTTTAAGAGTAGCAAGGCTGCTGAGTCTTGCAGCGGCATTGAGAGGAGATATCAACAGATTAATAGATATATGAAGAGGTGACATATCCTTTTCCTATCCCCCTCCTCTAGAGCCCTTCAGTAATCAAGCACTTGGTTTATGCAGTGTAGTAGTAGCTGTGTAGGTCCCAGGATATTAGAGAGATAAGGTGGGTGAGGTAATATCTTTTATTGGAACAACTTCTGTAAGATTAGGGTGACCAGATGTCCCATTTTTATAGGGACAGTCCTATTTTTTGGGACTTTTTCTTATATAGGTGCCTATTATCCACCCCCCCCATCCCGATTTTTCACAGTTGCTATCTGGTCACCCTATGTAAGATGATCCAATAAAAGATATTACTCACTCACCTTGACTCCCTAATGCACTTGGTTTTACTGACGACACCCTAACCATCAGCCTGTCGCGCGGGCATACTGTAGAACATAAGAACGGCCATACTGGGTCAGACCAAAGGTCCATCTAGCCCAATATCCTGTCTTCCGACAGTGGCCAATGCCAGGGCCCCAGAGGGAATGAACAGAACAGGTAATCATCAAGTGATCCATCCCCTGTCTTCCATTCCCAGCTTCTGGCAAACAGAGACTAAATCCATGTTATCACAAGATAAAACTGAATCCATTCTATGCTAGATATGCAGGAGTGTCTGTGATTTTGGGTGAGTTTGATACTCTTCCATTATACAGTGGAACTAGAATTGTTGCAGTAAATATTTTCCCTGACACTTGCTTTTTCTGCATTAACTGCAAAAATAACCATATCTACAGCATGTTTGTTATGGGTTTCAGTTTGAGTATTTGATGAATATTTTGTGGCCAGATTTATTTAATTTTACATTTCTGAATCAAGAATTTGGTAAGTGTTTTTGTAAATAAACCGCCTGTAATGAGGGCCCTCACCCCTGAAACATCTACTGGTGGCACAGTTCACTGCTGCAGTTATGTCTCTGTCTCAGTTTCCCCCATTGGGCTTTCAATAAGTCCAATGAGGCTTATGTTATTTGAACAGTGCCCCTTCACGGTATGGGTTTAGTTAACCCAAGGGTGGAACATTTACACAAATAGGGCTCCACCCCAGCATCCTAGGTGGAGGGGGAAGAGGCTGAATTAATCTTCATCCATCTCTCCCATTTATGTCCAGATCATTGGCCAGTGGGGTCCTCTTGATCCAAACCCCTCTTCTGGAGTCAGTGTCTCTTGTCATCCAGTGGGGAAGGTTCTCCTCTTGATTCAGGATCCCCACAGAGGTGATACATGACAACCCTTCCTTGGAGCAGCATATAATTCCTTTTTTCTGGTGCTCCTGCTGCTGTCTGGTGAAGTCTGTCCATTGGGACCAGCTTTTGCTGGAACTTGGCATTCATAGTTCCCTCCAACCTCTCCCACCTAGGAGCATTTTGCCTTGGTGTCCTTTCCCAGTGAGCTCCCTCACTAGCTCCCCCTGAGAAGCCCTCCACATGGGTGCTTTCCTCTTTCTGCCTTCCGGAATGTTCCTTTTCTCAGAAGAACGAGGAGTCCAGTGGCACCTTAAAGACTAACAGATACATTTGGGAATAAGCTTTCATGGATAAAAACCCCACTTCTTCAGATGCATGGAGTGAAAATTACAGATACAAGCATAAATATATATTGGCACATTAAGAGAAGAGAGTTACCTTACAAGTGGAGAACCAGTGCTGGCAAGGCCAATTCAGTCAGGGTCAGTCAGAGAAGGCCAATTCATTCCCTTCTCTTCGTGTGCCAGTATATTTATGCCTGTATCTGTAATTTTCACTCCATGAATCGGAAGAAGTGGGTTTTTTACCCACAAAAGCTTATGCCCAAATAAATCTGTTAGTCTTTAAGGTGCCACTGGACTCCTCGTTGTTTTTGTGGATACAGACTAACACGGCTACCCCTCTGATTCTTCTCAGAAGGTGTTCCTTAACTAATTAGCTGCTGGCCAGCAATTTAGGCAATCAGTTGTCCCCAGATGGATTGGGCTTGGTTCATTCTCGTTAGCAGAGCCTGTTGCGGGTAGGCTGAAGGCCTGATTGTTCTCACGGACCAGCTTCTCTGTGGCACCCCCTGTGTATAGATCTGAGTTAAATGTATAATATTAGGGTGATCTTCAAGATGGGACTGAAGGGGTCTTAAGTGATGCAAAGTCTTTATGGTGGCCCTTTGCATACAGGTGAATATCCCTCTCCTTGAATAATATGTTGATGATTTTCTTAGCATATTTTTTTAAATAAATTATCTGACCATTTTTAGAAATCTATCCACTTCATTGCAACAGCCTTTACTGCAAATAATGATTGCATCTTTGTGTTTTGAGGAATAGGAAAGAAACTAACCTACCTTTCCAAATGAAGTTTTGAATTCACTATAATCAGCTGTGAAGAATTCTGGAGAATAATAATCTGTGGAGTTTTCTGAAGGATAATCATCATACGTGTAATTGTCTAAATGACAAAATGGTTTTGGATGAGTCTGGTTGCATCTTGTACAAATATATTTATAATTATTGAAGGTGCCTCTCACATACCCAGAGTATCTATGTTCTATTTAAAATCACACATCAGAACAGATGAACCCCTCTCCCAACCTACTTTGTTCTCTATGCATGTCAAACATTTTGAACATTGGAAAACACAAGAAGTTCCCAAACAAAATTAGCTTTGTTAAGCTGGAGTTAAGGATATGAGCACATACAGAGACAGAAGAGTATAGAGACAGTCTTGGACTTAGATGCTGTGACATTTTCTATTAACACTTTAGACTCACAAAGTTCATCAGAAAATTCAAAACTCATATTTTTCGGTACATGTAAATATTGGTACTTAGCTGTTTATTAGCTCTTTCAGGAACAATTTAAATATAAAGTTAAATATTTTACTTAATATTTTATTTAAATATCAAGGTACAATGTTCATGTTTAACTTGAGGTCTGCACCAATATTTATATTCATAATTGCACAGGGTAATACTTCAGAACACGCAGGGAGATACCAACAGGCCGTCCCGTAAGCGTGATATGCATGTGTTGAATGGGGCTGTGTGGTGACTGCCTTTCATACAAGCTGCTGATTTGCTCTCTGGGCAGTGTGTCCTCATAACCGAATTTCCTCGTGTCCTTAATGTGTGGGTTGCTTGTTGGAGTACTTGAGCAATTGTAAGTGTTACACAACAGAGGGTTTTTCTCCTGGGATATACTGAAACTTGCATGCAACCACAGCCTTCCTGGGGTTGGAGTGTGTTTTAGGATGGGAATATAGAGGAAACAATATAAAATAAGTCATTCAAGGGTATATGTTTTAATAGCCAAACTTTAATGTTACCCATCAGAGGGACACAATCTGCACCCGTTGCACGTGGTACACATTTGCACATTCAGAAGGTACATTTCTGTGAAAGTAGGATCTGAATGAGCTCTCCCCTGACATCTAGTGATGAACTAGGGAAAAGATCTGAGGAGGAGACTTTGCAGACATACCTCTGCCTAGAGAGAATCAGGAGAAAGACCCACATTGCCAAAGTGATCAATTTTGGCTGTTTTGGGTTAAAATTCACTTTAGTATTGAATACAGACGTAATGAAATGTTGTTATCCTTATTGTATGAGTAAAGGGCAGCAGGTCTGTACTTAGCATGCCCTGTTTGAGGGGGCTACCCTACATTTAACTTCATTCAGTAAGCAGGGCGTAGTGATGCCAAATCCAAATAAGAATTAGAGGGCATGGGGATGGGTGTTCTTACCTGGTTGTGTGGACCTGTTTAAAGGGTCCTAGAAGCCTTTTGATTCCTCTCTGCTTTCCACCCAGTGTTAAGAGCCAACTAGATTCATTTTTCCTGAGTGACCACTAGAGCAGAACTCATTGTTAATTGATCTGAGGGAGATGAACCTGAGCCCTAGTATGGAGACAGTATTGCGGTGAAAAGACAGTGCAGAAGAGGCAGTCAGCAGAGAGGTTCCTCACTACCCAGTGAAATCACTAAAGAGCTAAAATCACTGAGAACTGGGCTAAATGAAGGAACCTCAGAACAGCGTTGGGGTGAAAGGCGGAGGTGATGACTGTGGCAGAAAACAGCAGCAGAGACAACCAGTGGCAGAGACTGCAAAGACACTGATGATCAGAGGAGCCAGAAAAGGGGCTACAACCTACATATGTGTGTGCCGGGCTCTCTCTTGTCGCAGATGGGGCAGGGGTTGTGGGAGTTTGTGAACCATGCCAGGTACACACCTGTGCTTACAGCTCCGTGGAGGAGCCTCCAACTACTATTTCTGGTGCGCCTTGGAACCAGAGTGGAGTACAGACTAACCCACCTGGGTTCCTCGCCCTCCTCAGGTGCAGGTGACTGCAGGTCCCACCACTCAGCATCAGGACAGGACACAAGAGTGAGGAAGTGGATGGTATGAAGCATGAGCACATACAGAGGTTCTCTGGGTGCAGTTTGGAGGTAGACTGGCTAGATATCACGCTGCCGGCTCCTGTGACATATCAGAGTATCTGGGGAGGCTCCTGGAGGAGCTGGGTTAGGGACAGTGGTGTAATGGTAAAAAAATAATTTAAAAAAAATGCATAAACTAATTGGCATAAACTAACGTGGTGCCGGCCGCTTCTGGGAGCGGCGTGGGGCCGGGGCAGGCAAGGAGCCTGCCTTAGCCCCGCTGCGCCATGGGGCTGGCAATCCCGCTGGCCAGATTGAAAGCCCTGACGGGCCAGATCCGGCGCACGGGCCGTAGTTTGCCCTCCCATGGGCTAAACCATAGAAGACATAGCCACAAACAGGCCATCACAGGGCTCAAGAAGAGATTAATAGGGGTTGCTAGAGGCTAAGACCGCTGTAACACTGTGACCTGGCACCAGGGGTTCAACAGCAGTGAGCATAGCCACTTACACTCCTTTTCAGTCATATTGTAAAATCTGTGCCTGTTCTCTGAACAGCACAGAAGCTGTGAACAATACATGTCAAAAGAAATTTGAAAACACCGAAAAATATTGTTTTTCTAAAAGAGATGCAAGAAAAAGCTTAAATTCAGGGTAGATCGTCTTGAAATGTTTATGATCTGTTTACATATTTTATACAACTTGATCAAAGTGCAGTATGTTCTCTCACCATAGAAATAAAATGTGTAGTTCCAAAGGAAAAAATTTTCATATGATTTCTGTCCTTCTCCAGCAGCATTTCCTGGTGGGACGGGGGGAAAGCAATACATTAGTGCAATACAAATACAAGTGCAATACATTTCTGGGCAGGAGGGAGGAGAGGGGGGAAGCAATACACTAGTGCAATACAATACAAGTGCAATACATTTCCTGGGGAGGAGTGGGGAAAGCAATACATTAGTGCAAAAAACAATACAAACCTGTCTTCATATATCCTGAGAACTGAGATTCTCATAGGGTCAGACTGTGAATGCCTCACTCCCACTGGTGAACAGCTACTCACATGAATAGTGACATTGATTTATTGGGATTTCTTGTGCCAGTAATTGCTCCCTAGCGGGAGTAAGGGGGTCACAGAATGGCTCATTATTGGCTTTGAGAACCTTGGATGAAAGGCATCATATTACAAAATGACTTAGAATTGTGTGTGAGAACTCATATTTTCCTCTAAAGGTATGTATTTGGAGCTATTGATCCATGCTGGGCAATGATCACATATCCAATGCTAAAGTTTTTTGTACTCTTCTATGGGTCAGTATGTTTAACGTGGATATCAATTTCTCTATGATATGTCTATGAATGTAAAAAAATTCTCCCATTACCTTAGTGTCTAGACACCATAAACTGGATTTTGAATAATATTACTGCTTTCTCTGAAAAAAGATCGAGCCCTCTCTACTTCCTTTATCTCAAGCTTCTTAAAATGAGATTACGCTTCTGATTGGAATAAGCTTTCTAAATGCCTAGCCTTTCTGAAATTGTACAGTTTTAAAGACTCAAGAAAGGGGAAATGTCTAAATATCAGTCAATAAATTTTTTCAAAAGTCTGAGTTTAAACTCCTTTTCAGACTGTAATATTGGAAGACCGTTGGATTTTGGGGAAAGGCCCATTTGTGCAAATAGTTACTCTCATGCATAGGCATGCTCCCATGTGTAGATCCCAACTTGGCCTTTTTAATTATCAGTGTTGGGGTGTGGTTCAGTGTCTTTAATCAGTATTTTTTCTTTTCACCCCCAATGGTTGTTCATTGTTCTGTGAGAGAATTATCTATTTACCTACCAGATAAATTGATTTCTGCACGTTTGTAAAGAACTAAGGCATGAGAGTTATTGGTGTTTAGCCAAGCCTCTTGTATCTGTCATGATATTCCTGCTATTTCATTTCATTGTGGTTTAGGTCTAGTGTTCTGTTACTCATTAGGCAAATGCATATGTTATCAGGACAGGAAATAGAAGAACATCACCTTGAGTTTGAGGCCCATATTGGCTTTACCTTTATTACACTATTTGGGATAAGATTATTAATAGCTTACATATTTATTACGTGATTCTGATGAGGGGTGGACTGGGATACCACATTTTGACACCATCACACTTTAGAGGGGTTTGAAATCGATGCTTGAATTTTTTCAATCAGAGTCTATAGAGCAGACTGACCTAGAAGCCCAAATCTAAATAAACCCAGTCTGTAAAGATGCTTGGAAATTGGACCCAAACTCAGATCTAGATTTCTCTGTGAGCCAACTTGTCACTCTGTGTTTCCAAAGCACCCCAGAACTTGGAAGGAAGCTTGGAATCCCCAAAACTGAACCTGCATCTGAATTGTCTAGCTTGCACCCATCTCCAATTCAAATGTAAATAAAGCCCTAAATAATTGTTCAGTCTTTAAAAATGTGCTGTCCTTTTTTGCTTTTATAAACTTTAACCTCTGCCCCTAGTTACAAATTCTTCCATGTCTTAAACTTGCTTTAGCAGCCTCTCTTCAAAAGCATTGTTCCAATCCAATCAATTCCTTTAAAAACATTATATTGGAACTATGGATATCATCTAGTATTGTTTGTGCCACATTTAAATTAAGTGTATTTGTTATTTATTAATTGGCTGTTGAAGGGTAAGGAAGGAAGTGAGAAAAGAACCTGTAATTTCCATCTGGAAATCCCCAGCAAGTGGTGATCTGACATCAGTGCTTATAACAGCTTATTTGGCATTTTCTCCATCAGAGTCAAAAGTAAATAAATTTAAAAACAGGAAGTTGAAAGTATGCAATTAAAGCTAAAGCTAAAAGAAAAAAGCAAATTACATTTAAGACCTTTTTCATTTTTGTGTGTGTATCAAATACAATTAAAAACATGCCAAAAGCGACTGAATTGTATAGGTGAAGCAAAGTTAGTTTAATATTTTGTGTTGTAGAAAAAAAAACACTGAAAATGATAAGATGTTTCGATAGCATATATCCATAAGGATCATAAAATGCCTAATGGAGCTCACCAACAGACTTTTATACAAACCTATTAATAGTTGTGCCCATCATTGAAAAGCAAAAACCTCTGGGGTGAAATGTGACAGGTGTTTAACAGCAATGCCATCAAACAGATGAGGAAGAAAAGAATGCTTTTCCTATTAGAGGCTGCTGGGAATTTAGGAAGACAGAATGTAATTATGTAAGTTGGAGTTTGGCCAGAACCCCTGGGTTAACAACAACCCCACTCTTACAAAAAGGTTTCACAAGATCTTTAGTGAATCAAGTTTACAGGACATTGGCTTTACATCTAATTTGAAAGGTGGCAGGTCCTGCAGCACAATGCCATCTGTCGCCAACATCGGGCTTTGGTACTGTGCTGATCTAAAAGGGGAACTGATGCCTCCTTACTTTCTGAAACTGCTTCTGACACTTCAGAAAATGTAGCTTGAAGGACTCCCATCAAGAATTGCTCCAGCCAGCCTGACCCTGCTTAAAATGAGCAATCTACGGGATCGTAGCACATGGCAGTTTGACGGCTGCAGTAGATTTTTCCACTTACTAAATTTCCTATCAGTTTTGAAAGGCTTTATTTCATTTCACATTCAGGTAACAGAGGAGAGTAGTGCCTCCCAAACAGCATCTATTGTGCTTCACCCTTCAGAAGCAAAGCATTAGCCGGAAGGTCTTCCCCTACACCTGTGCGTCAGAGCACCCTTCTGAAGACACTGCATGTGTCTTTTGGGGCACCTAGTAAGAACACTTGCATCACGTCTGTGCTAACCCTACTCTGGTTTTAAGATCCAAATTGTCCCCCTTGCTTTTAAAATACTCCATAAAAATAATTCCAGTCCCTCTTACATACCTTGTCGCTCCCTGTTGTCCTCCTTGCTCATCTAAAAATGGTCTCCTTATTGCCTCTCCTCACGATGGTGCAAGAGCCACCTTCTCCGGATCATAAGAATTTCTGCATCTCTTCCTCAGCCACCCTACATCTTGCTTCAGATACTCACTGAAAACTCTCATCTTCCTTTCTTGTGCCTCTTCATGTCTGTCTCCGCTATTATTTAACTATATTATATGCAGCTATTCTGTAAAGTATTTTAGGATACAATTTTACATGGAAAGGATGGTATAATATAAAACTGTACCCTGTAAGCTTTACTTCTATTGCACTTTACTCAGGTGGTTTTTGATCCCTCTCTTTCACTTATTTATTCACTGTTCCCTCTCTTCTTCATTTGTTATGCTAATCACATGGCCAAATCAAAATAAGAGTCCAAACAAATGATTACTAACTGCTAAAGAAGCAACTTTCCTTTATAAGCACATGGTAGGTACAATTTCTTGATCAGTACAATTAACAGCATCACTTAATTAACTGCAATCCACAGAAAAGTTAAAGTAAAATATTTACCCAGTAAAGTCTGGAAAACAAAGGCTGCTGTTAGTAAAAAGCCCATTCTCTCACAGCTGGTTCAGCCTACTGCCTGCTTCTTAGCCTTGTCCTATTTTGTAATTTTTGAGGAACCAACGCAGTTGTTTGGTGTATAAAAGGAAATGACATTGCTCTAAGGGTTGAAACAAATGACTCCCTCATGGTTTATGAGAAAAGGCAGGACAGTTTTGCCAAACATTTCCCCCCCCTCCCCCCCCAGAGGATTGCCTATATATACCGTACACAGTAACGCAAACTGAGCTGCAGCTCTTCGTGTAAAAATGCGTTAACTACAAGTGGAAACAGAGGGAAAATCCAGTGAATAGTGCCGGGAAAGGCACTGCTGGAAGTTTTTAATTTTGGGAGAAGGTTTCCTATTGAAGACAGGCATTGATTGCCAACTTCCTGACCTTTAACAACAATGCCAACTTTGTTTGCCAAGAGACAAATTGTTAAAGGTCAGGAAGTCAGCTAGCAAAAGTGAAAAAGTGATGAAAAGAACAGTAATTTTAAACAAGAAAGAAGATGTGAAAAGTCTTCTTTAGGAGATGTTTTACTTTCAGAACGTTTGAGAGAAGGCAACCACAAGGGGAAGAAACTGGAGAAAATACCCCTTCTACAACTCTGGGAACCACTTATTCATAATAAGACAAAGTCCACTTTTATGCATCCGATGAAGTGAGCTGTAGTTCACGAAAGCTTATGCTCAAATAAATTGGTTAGTCTCTAAGGTGCCACAAGTACTCCTTTTCTTTTTGCGAATACAGACTAACATGGCTGCTACTCTGAAAAAGGTAACTTACAGTTTAGTAAGCAGTCCTACAACAGATTCTCCAACGTCTACATTTCTTGATCTTCACCAGTGACCTTGACTTTTTCCTTCAAATACATTTTTAAGCATGTTGGGATATGTAGGGGTTAAGCATATACCTGGGAAACTGCTGGTATGCAGACATGGTTTTAGGGAGTAGAGGCATGGACAAGCACCGCTTCTGCACTTGGTAGACAAAGTACAGGCACCTTTCTGTGCTTGATAGATAACGTGCTACCCCTTTCCCTTCCCTTCTGCTTGTTAAGGACTGATAAGCGCTGCAGCTGCATAAGAAATGTGGGGGAAATGTGTGTAAAGCAGTGTTATCTCCCCCTGCCTTCTTTTCCCAGCTACATAAACAATCTCGGAGTCATGGCCCCTTCCTCCCTTCTCTGCAAACTGCTGATTAAGGGAATTCCTGGCTGCAATTATTGCAAAGAAATATATCTTCAAGGTAAAAATGTCTGTAGAATATGCTTAATGCTGTAAACAGTAAACAGGGGCGGGGATAATTATATTCAGTATATAGTCATTAATATTCATTGTGTGGGCGTTCATATTACTCAATAAGAGTTTTGGGGGTGTTGTAGTAAATGTAGTATTTACATATTAACTTAGATAAAAAGAGTGTGCTGTAACTAATTCAGTGCTTACTCGACAATTGGGTCGAGGGGAACAAGTACCACAATAAAGAAGCCCGTCTACTCCATCCGCCTCTGGGTAAGCCTGCTCATTCTCTAACAAAGCACACCCTGGAGAAACAAGTATGAATGCAGTCCCTGCCATAAAGAGCATAAATTTTATGCCACATAAGAAGTCAGAGGCACAAACAGACAAAAAAGGGGGTGGAAGGAGAGAGAAAGGACAAGGGGTTTGTGGATGAGTTCATGAGATTGCCGAGGTCTGTCAGGTGTGGACCTGTCTCCAGAGCTGTGTTCCAACTTCTGGGTTTTGTTTTTGGTTTCTCACATTTCCTGTTCCCTCATGAGAAATGGAAATGAATTGTGAGGAGTGGTCTGACCAAGGCGAAGGAGATAAGAGAAACAGCTGTGCAGAGGTCATTCCATGCATAGGAGGCTGCAGGGAAGAAGGCTCTGAGATGTGCATAAGAGAGGACAAAATGAGTATTGAGGCTGGTGGAGTAAGAGGGCGGGTGTCAGTATTTCCTCTAATTTTGTTATGTGCACCAATATGAAGGTGATGTGTGCCATGGCAGGTCCATGCTGGGAGAGAGGCATCTCTCCCTGCCACAGCTCTGAGCCCCTGCACGGGGCTTAATAGGCAGCTGCACGGCCAGGCAGCTTAGAGGGAATTTAGGTGTGTGTGTGGATGTAGAATGAGGAATGCAAAAAGAAACAATGTCAGAGATGTCAGAAGGGTGCTGCGTGATGTTTTTCTCCTCCTTTTGCTGTTGCCATCAGTTAAGGGCTGGGGCTAGAAAAGCTAGACTTTTAAACTAATAATTACCATATGCATAGAACCTTGCACAATCCAAATGGATCCCAAAGCATTCTACAAACTTCAGCTCAGACACAGTTCACACAGGCATAACTTCATCCGCCATTAGTGTAGAATGATAGCAGTTTAACAGTCTGCCACAACATGAAACTACTGTTAAGGAGAGGACGTGAATACTCACTGAACCGTAAATCAATAAAATAATCAGAAGCAAAAAAACTCCCCCTACCCCTACCAGAGTTTTGACCCTGTAAAGGGAGAAGTGCCAGTAACTCCAGGAAGACCACTTGGGAATTTGCTATCGCTGTTGATTTTTATGTGGAAGATGCTTAGGTGGTACAGTGATGGATAGCAGTTTAAAAATCTGATATAGATAGAATGGGATCCTGCTATATGCAGTTGAACTGTAAAGGGAGGGGTGATCTAGGTAGGCGGAACTCAATGTTTCCTTATTGGAATTAGGCCAGCATAACAAGGTTAAGACACCATGTTTTGCAAGGAATTCTATGGTATCCTTAAGGACCACAAGGGGCTCAGGACCTTAATTTTACATGTCTAAAAGAGAGTACCTCCAGCAGCACAGTGCCTCCTTACAAGTCTGAATCAGGGAAGAGTGTCACTTACTGAGTCAGCAGGGCCACTTCTTCCATCAGCCTTTGTTTTCCTTGGAGGTCCTCCATTCAAGTACCCTGCTTTGCTTGCGACCTCTGAGAGAATTACAGCATGTGGCTGCAGATTTAATATGTTACTTCTGGTTTCATTTTAAAAGACTTCTGGAATTCAAACCCGCTTTTTAAGGTCAGGCTTGACAAAGCCCTGGCTGGGATGATTTAATTGGGGATTGGTCCTGCTTTGAGCAGGGGGTTGGACTAGATGACCTCCTGAGGTCCCTTCCAACCCTGATATTCTATGATTCTATGATTCTGTTTCCTTGGGTTTAGTTTCTTGGCTTTGTGTAGGGCTTGTCTAAAACTATGGGTGCTATAGTAGCACAGCTCCACAGTGCTGTAGCTATGCCACTGTAGAGCTGTGTGACGTTCCCCTGGTGTTATCCGGACTGGTGATCTGCTAGGTCACTCCAGTCCTTGACTCTGGGAGTCAGCCTTACCCTGTTCTGCTGTGAGAACCCCCATTCCTGGGCACAGCCTCTGGCATGTAAGCTGCTCCTTGGTTCATGTAACCAAATGACACTGACCAATATCTCCGGTCCCAGACACAGCCCTAGGAATCTTCATCTTGCAGTGTCCAGTTATGCCCGCTGGACGCTGCAAGCTTATATGAGTTCATCAATTTAACAAAGAAATTGATATGTACCAGGCTTTGTTATCCCAAGGCAAGACTGACACGCTTCAAACCAAACGCACTGCTTCAGGTAGAATAAACAAACAGATTTATTAACTACAAAGATAGATTTTAAATGATTGTAAGTAATAGGCAAAAAGATTTGGTCAAATGAAATAAAAGCAAAATGCAGTCTAAGCTGATCTTAACACTTTCGGTGCCCTTACAAACTTATATGCTTCTCACCACAGGCTGGTTGGTGGACCTTCAGCCAGGTTCTCCTGTTTGATCAGCGCTTCAGTCGCTTGGTGGTGATATCTGTAGATGTAGGTGGAAAAGAGAGGAAGAGCATGGCAAACGTCTCTCCCTTTTATCATATTCTTTCTTCCCTTTTGACTTTGCCCCCCCCCACTTCAGAGTCAGGTGAGCATTACCTCATCATAGTTCCAAACTGTTCTTTCTCATTTAAAATTGTTGTTCTTTTCATAACTTTAAAACTTTTTAAACAAGAAAGAAGATGCAAAAAGTCTTCTTTAGGAGACTAAAGGATCTAGGTCTTCTCCATCTCTGATCCCTGCAATTCCTTTTCAGAATCTGCCGTGGATTTTCTCCATTGATGGTTTTCACTGTAGATTTTATTTTGTGAGTGTTTCTTGAGCTACGTGCCAGAGAGAGAAACAGTAAAGAGACCCTCTGTCAGGAACTGACTGTACTAGGCTTCATTGTATAATGAGGAAGTTGCATGTTTTGTCTCAGTATTTAGCTAGAGCAGAAGACACCTGCTAGGTGGGGAAATAGTCTTTTCCAGGAATAGAAGCAAGCCAAAAAATTCACTCAATCTGAGAATGAAGTTTATACCATTTTCATCCCAGTCAGACAAATTCGTTAGGCCTGATGCTAAGTTACACTAAGGCCAGGTCTACGGTAAAAAGTTAGGTTGACCCAACTATGTTGCTCAGAGGTGTGAAAAATACACACCGCTGAGCGATGTAGTTAAGTTGAGCTGACCCTCGGTGTGGACAGTGCTAAGTAGAGGGAAGAGCTCTTCGGTTGACCTAGTTACCGCCTCTCATGGAGATGGATTAACTACAGCGAGGGGAGAACCCTTCCCATCACTGTAGTGAATGTCTACAAGACTCTTTATATCACTTTGGCTTGAAATGGGTGGAGACAGCACCCCCTGGCAATTCCTACTCCACCGGTGGCTTCCCTGGCTGGTGTTGAGCTGTTGTAATGGTTCTGCGCTGATACTGCTCCTGGACCTTGCTATAGGGAGCAGATAAGGGGTGTGTATAGAGCATACTGCATTATAGGTATTCTCTCCTTCCCAGGACCCATAGGAGGCCATGGGAACCAAGTATAAGTTAGAGCAGCCTCAGGACTGCTCTAACTCATACAAGGGGTTTGGCAGTTGTCTGGTCAGCCCCAGAGTACAGGGGCACTTTTGCCTCCCCACCATGCCTACTCCAAGTGCAGAAACAGAGTAATTGAAAATCAGGTCCACTCTTTGCATTTGTAATTTTCCATAAAATCATAGTGTTCTTGAAGGTTTGTTGTTTTTTTCTTGACTCAGTCTTTGTTAACGTTGTTTCACAGTTCAAGCTGGAGAAAATGGCTCAGACCGGCAGGTAAAATGAATCTCTTGCACAAATGGACCAACCAAAATGTTTTCACTCTCCACCTTCCAGATACTAGATGACCTCCTGAGGTCCCTTCCAACCCTGATATTCTATTATTCTATTATTCTATCCCTGGCATATCTTCATGTGAGCCAGTGGTCCAGTACTTAGAACATGCATCAGTAATCTTAGCTTATATCCTTATCCCTGTTGCTGACCTTATCCCTGACTGAATATAGGACCTTGGGAAAATCACCAACTCTCATTGGCTCAGTTTACCTATCAGTGAAATGGAGATCCTAATACCTCAATTCACAGGGTCTTTGAGGCTTTAATCTTTAATATCAATAAAAGACCTTTAAGATTTCCAATTAAAAGGTGCTAGAAGTGCTAGGTCATCCAGATGGGTGAGACACATGGGAAAAATGTTTAAAAATTGTATCCTTCTAATATTTTATTCATCATTATCAATTTACCTGGTGTGTTTATGCTTCATGCCCACTTTGACACTGTATGGAGTCTGGGGAACACTTTAGGATATTATGAATACTGATATTGTAAAATTGTAATTAGTTATCTTACACAGCGTATCTGGCATATCTGTGAAACTGTTATAATTTGCCAAATATGATAATCTTGTTTATATGTTTGTATCACCTTTGTATTGTGAGTTATAGGTATGTATGTATGTCTGTATTACAAAACTTGTGCTATGCTTCTGGGTGACACCCCCAGACAGTTTGGCATCAGCATTGCCTAGCCTGCTTGATGTCCCATTAAGGACCATCAGCTATACATTGAGAGAAGGCAAGGTGTACACCTCATGACTCAGCAAGTCATGCATGGGCATGCTTATGGACAGAAAAAGCTTCCAAGCCATGTGCTGGGCAGCTTGTGTTTGAAACAAAGGAAGCACAAGCCGCAAGGCAAAAAAATATAAAAGGCAGCTGCATCTTCACCATTTTGTCTTCATTCCTGCTTCTTACCCTGGGAGGAACTTTGCTACAAACTGAAGCTCTGAAAGGACTGAATGATCCATCCAAGCTGTGGATGTATTCCAGAGGGACTTTCAAGCCAGCAAACTCACCAATACGGCTAGGAACCTGATATATGGACTTTGAAGTCTTTGTATGTATATGACTGTTTTACCATTTAGCATCTCTCTTCTTGTTCTTTCTTTATAATAAACCTTTAGTTTTAGACAATAAAGGATTGGCTGGCAGCATGGTATTTTGGGTAAGATCCAAACCTGTACTGACCTGATGACATGGCTGACCCTTTGGGGTCAGAAGAACATTTTGTATATGTGATCAGAGTTTAAAATAACTTCTCACTCTACAGGACCTAGGTGCTGATTGGGAACCAGAGAACTGGAATGCAATAAAGAGGGCTGTGTGATTTCTTTTTTTGCTTGATAACCAGTGTGGGGGATCAGAAGCGCAGTTTGTGACTGGTTGGGGTGTTTAACTTCAATGTCACCCACCAGTCTTGAGAGTATCTACTCTCCATTTTGCAGCCTGCCCTGACCTTGACATTTCCAGTAAGGGCTGCCCCAGGCAACACGGTCACACCCACTATTCTTACTACAGCATGTCCCATTAGTATTTTATGGTTTTACAAGTTACTCTGAAGCCAAGAACGAGCAGGGCTTCGTTTTCTGAACCTCTCCAGGACCGGTCTTGCTTCAATTATAAAGCACAACCCGATGAAGCCGCAAAGATTTTGTTCATGAGACCCAAATGCCATTTTTAAAGTATATGTAAACTTTATATGAAGTCTGATGTGACTCAACCACACATTGTTCTTACTACACAAAGTTCCAATGGAGAGACCATGGTATGGGCATCAAAGACATGTGGAGGACCCTTCGGCTCATTAGATAAGAATCAATCACTGTTCTTGAGAACAAAGGGGGTAGGCAGAGCAGCTAAGGAACCATGATTAGTGAGTGCTTGATTCGCCAGTGGTGGTAGGTTTAATTTTAGGCTGATGATGTGAGGAGATGGATGTGTAGATGATGTTGTCGAGCACCCTTTGCTTTAGGAAGCTGAACGTCATATCCCAGCTTTAATAGAGGGAAACAAAACTTAAAGGAAAGGAGTACTTGTGGCACCTTAGAGACTAGCCAATTTATTTGAGCATAAGCTTTCGTGAGCTACAGCTCAAAGGGAAATTGAAGATTGGATGGATGAGTAAATGAGACTATTCTAAATTAACAATGAATCAAGCCTAAGTGGATTACATTACAACATTCCTAAGGAAGTAGCTGAGGAAAGACATTGTTTGGTGATTTAGATAATAATAGGGGACAAGAGGTGGGCTTTGTTAGTTACCACAGTATAATGTTGTGTGTAGGAAGGAAGCCTGAAGAATTTCCCCCATCTGAACTATCTTTCTCTGTTTCTGAAACTAGACTTCCGCTTCTCGTTAGCTTGCTTCTCTCAAAACTGTTGTGTTATTGTTTCCTAAGGGTGAGGCAGATCATTGAAATGCAGTTTGATGGTCTTTCCAGAGGCGTCTTTAAAAACCAAGATCCTGTATGCCTCAAACTGCAGGAAATTGTGGTACTTTCCATAAGAATAGGGGTTTACCACAGTGTCTGATTAAAGTTTTGCTTTCCTTAACTCTTTTGTAACAAGTACTTGCTTGGATGCTGTGTCCTCCATCCAGATGAGGCTGTATTTCAGTAGTACTATGTGTGCAAATCTGCATGAAATGATTAGATTCTTTGGGATGAAAGGTGCTATTTTTTACTAATTATAAAAATAACTTTCCAACTCAGAAATGTCATTTTCTATCATCTCACCTATATATTGTGACAAAGTTCCTCTTCTACCTTGGTGGGTCTTGCACTTATTGGCGGATTGGCTCACCTCGGAGCTTCACGGCAGCCCTCAGTTTGGCCGTTTTCATGAATCCACAGTCCAGGTCAGCTCCTCCTGTGTCTGATCAGGAGTTGGGAGGTTTGGGGGGAACCTGGGCCCGCCCTCTACTCTGGGTTCCAGCCCAGGGCCCTGTGGAATGCAGCTGTGTAGAGTGCCTTCTGGAACAGCTGTGTGACAGCTACAACTCCCTGGGCTACTTCCCCATGGCCTCCTCCTAACACCTTTATTCTCACCATAGGACCTTCCTCCTGGTCTCTGATAATGCTTGTACTCCTCAGTCCTCCAACAGTACACATTCTCACTCTCAGCTCCTAGTGCCTCTTGCTCCCAGCTCCTCACACACGCACCACGAACTGAAGTGAGCTCCTTTTTAAACCTAGGTGCCCTGATTAGCCTGCCTTAATTGATTCTAGCAGCTTCTTGATTGGCTGCAGGTGTTCTAATCAGCCTCTGTCTTAATTGTTTCCAGAAAGTTCCTGATTGTTCTGGACCCTTCCCTGTTAAGGAGCCGGAATCGTTCTTCACTCGCTCCTGAGCTATTTGCTTTCCTTTCTTTCCTAAAGCCCCCCGGCCCGGATTTTTCACACTTTTCCTTTTGCTTAGTTTCCCCCCCCCGCGTTTGGGCCGGACGCTTTGTTCTTTTGGTTTCGTTTTTTCCCGTTTTTTTGAGCTGCGTCAGTGTGCTGGCCGGTCGCCAGCACCCCCCCCCCCCCCCCGATGCCTGCTTTTGGACTTTGCTCCTTGCTTACTTGAAACCCCCGGAGGAGGGGGGGAGGACTGCCAACCTGCTGTCCGGAGAGGGGAGTGGACCCCCCCAGACCCAGCTGTTTTGTTTTTTGCCTGGACCTTTTCCGAGAGCCTTGGGACAGAGCCAACAGCTGTAGCAGACGCCAGAGGCCGGAGAACTCCCGGGCAGCTATGAATCATCGTGGAGAGAGGCCGTAAGACTGAGGGATTTCTTTTGAACTTCTACCCTCGGGGGGGGGAGTTGACTGCATTTCAGCTGCGCCTGCGGCGGCACAGGGGTGTAGCAGGGAGCTACCCCCAGATCCATCGGTGCCCCCAACCCCCCCCACCACTATTACAACTATCACGGCCCCCGCTGCTTCGTCCCTGCTGGCAATCTGCCATCTGCCTTCGGATCCAGCTGTTTGCTTTGGACTTTGCCTTTTGGCCCAGGCATAATAACCAACCAAGCGAGACTCTTTGGACACTTGTGGTGGGTTGTCCTCCCCCCACCCCCCCCCGGATTGTTTACCCCATAGCCTACCCCTACTACCGGACCCCGATTTTTGCCCCCCCCCCTCCTAGTGTCTCCCTGTCTCTCCCTGCTCACAATGGCAGAGAAGGAGGGACGCAAGGCCCCTCCACCGAAATTGGTTGCCCCTTCCCCATCTACCCTCCTGCCCACCCCTCGAGATTTCCCCACCGCCTCCATTGTTAGAACCCCTGCCACCGCCCCCGCTGGGGCATCGGCAGTGGGAGGCACCGGGGCGATTACTACTGCTGCTCTGGTTCCTGCCCCACTAGATTCTAGGAACCCCCCCCCAGTTAGACGGAAAAATCGAAGCGGGCCAAAAGGGAAGGGCCCCGCTAATGCCGCGGGACCCTCCGTGGCAGAGGCCGCCCCCACCACAGTGGCCTCGTCATCGATCGCGGCACCCCTCCCGGCTGTTCCCTCCACCAGCTCTGCGACCATCCCTCCCCCGGCCCCCAGGACGTATGCCCGGGTGGCGACAGGCCCCCCCTCACCTGCCGCCTCCTCATCTCGCCCTCCCGCTGCCTCCGCTGCCATTACTAGTAGTCGGGGCCCTCTTCCCGCCCTGACCAGGAAGCACGGTGTCCGTTGCCTCCTAGTACCCGCCTCGCCCCACGTGGAGGCATACGTGCAGGCGTTGGCGAAAGTGGTAGGACCCATGGCCATTGTGGCGGCCTCCAAGATGTATGGGAAGGTCGTTCTTTTTCTGGCCTCGGAGACTGCCGCCCAGGAGGCGGTGGAGAAGGGCCTAGTGGTGGGGGGGGTGTTTCTCCCCCTAGAACCGCTAGAAGATCTGGGCGTTCGCTTCGTCCTCACCTCCGTTCCTCCCTTTTTACCTAATGTTGCCCTGTTACCTGCTCTTTCTGCCCTGGGGAAGCTTGTTTCTGTTATTAGCCCTCTCCCGTTAGGCTGCAAGGACCCCGCCCTCCGTCACGTCCTATCGTTCCGCCGGCAAGTGCAGATTTTACTGCCGGCGGGGGTGCGTGACGGAGAGGCGCTCGAGGGGTCCTTCCTAGTTCCCTACCAGGGAGCCCGCTATAGGGTCTTTTATTCCACCGGAGAGGCCCGGTGCTACCTCTGCCGCTCGGCAGGACATGTCCGCAGGGACTGCCCTTTGGCCCGGGGGAGAGGGGCACCTGAGACCCCCGAGACCCGGCGGGATATCGGCCCTGTTGTTGCCGACACCCCTGGCCACCCGGCACCCGACACCACCCCCCCTCCCACCCGATCCACCGCTGCCCCCGTCCGGGCCCGAGAGGCACCCCTCCAACAATGCCCGGGCGACCACGGGAGTCCCACTCTTGCCGTAACCACCTCGGCAGAGCCTATGGAGGGGGGTGTGGCAAAGCTTTTACCGGGTGCAGGAGAGGGCTCGCCCCAAGGAGAACCCCCCGCCCCTAATGCTGCCTTACCGCTACCCCCCCAAACCCCTGAACCTCTGCCTCCGCGCCCCGCTCCGTCCCCTGCTACTCAACCCCCGGACGACGCCATGGAGGGCTGGACTGTAGTCCAGGGGAAGCGAGGCAAGCGGAGGGCTCGAGCTCCGCTGCATTCATCTGACGCGGAAGCCCCCCGGAAGACCAGGAAGGGAGGTACCGACCCTGAGCCTCCCGTCTCGGCCACGAGTGAGATCCATTCGCTGGTGTCGGGAGGTGAAGATAGACCAGCATTGGAGGGTGGAATCCCCCCTCCGCGGGGGACCCTCCCCTCCGAAGCCCCGGGGGAAGCCCCTTCTAACCAGATACCACCTGAACTCCCAACGAACCCCGATGTGACCGCCGAGGCGGGCCCTAGCGGAGAGGCCCCTGGGGTGGTGGGAGTTGGCCTCTCCTCTGTGTACGCGGAGATTGAAGCCCTGGATTTGACCCCGGTCACCCAGGGAGGGGATGATTTACTGCCGGCCGGCCTCGATTTGGGCAATCTCACCCCAGGCCCCCTCTCCCCATGCCCTTTCCCCCTGACTGCCTTTCCGGGTGAGCACCCCACGGAAAGTGGTTTACCGCCTGGGGCCATGGCTGCCACGACCACCCCGGAGCCAGTACCTAGCATTCCTCGGAGCCCCCTCCCTTGCCCCTTCACCCCCGACCCTGCTCGGGAGGCACCTTCTTTTCGCTGTGCGCCTCCTGAAGCCCAGGGCCTTACCTCTGCCCCTGCCCCCACCCCTATTCCGGTTCAGTTTCCCTCCTCCTGCAAGGCTACCGCCGCCCCTGGGGTTATTTCTTTTCCGCCTTTTGCAGATTCCCCCCAGGGAGCAGTCTTTATGTTTTCTAGTTGCGACTCCCCAGGAGTTGCACCTTTCCCCCTGCCATCCCCGTCCGCCCCAAGGCACGAGATGGAGTTAATAACCCCAGCCTGTCAGACACCCCGTCGGCGGTCCGCACCCTGCCTACCCGCCTTAGCGGACCATGAAGCTGCATCAAAAGCCCCACCAGGGACTGCTCTGGGAGTTGTAACCCTACCCCCCCATGAGCTGCAGCATGCATTACGGGAGTTCTTGAAACAATGCCGTGGTGCCCGTGATAGGGCACAGCTGGCTCTCCAGCAATGGGGGGACTTTGATCGACTCCTTCGGGCCGCGAGAGCCCTTATGAGGGAGGGTAGAGGGCAAGGGAAGGGCGGTGCCGCGGCCTACGAGCGGGCCCGCAGCTTCCGGAAAGAGTTATTTACTCACGGGATGGGACACGGGTTGCTACGCGACCCGCCGGGGGCCATGAGTACCCCCACCCCTGAGAACTCCCCACCCCCCCAGCCCTCCGCATGACACCTCTCATCATTGTAACCCTGAACACCAGGGGCTGTAGGATGGCTCTCCGCAGGTCCCAGGTGCTCTCCTACCTTCGGGAGGGGAGGTACTCTGTGGTTTTCCTGCAGGAGACCCACACGGACCCAACCGCCGAGGATAGGTGGCGGCTGGAATGGGGGGACGGGGTATACTTTAGCCACTGCACGGCTTGGCAAGCTGGGGTGGCGACCCTGTTCTCCCCCACCCTGCGGCCCGAGGTGCTCGGAGTCACTGAGGCCGTGCCGGGCCACTTGTTGCACCTCCGAGTTCGTTTGGAGGGGCTCGTGGTCAATTTTGTTAATATCTATGCCCCGCAAGTGAGCTCACAGCGGCCGCAATTTTACCAGCAGGTGTCCGAATTTCTCGACACCCTGGATTCACACGAGTGCCTGATCCTGGGAGGGGACTTTAACACCACCCTCGAGGAACGGGACCGCTCGGGGGCCGAGCCGAGCCCGGCCGCCGCGACCATTCTTCGAGACATAGTCGACTATCACTCCCTAGTGGACGTCTGGCGTGACCATCACCCAGATGATATTTCCACGTTTACCTTCGTTCGGGTGGAGGCCCGTCGGTCGCACCGCTCTCGGTTAGACCGTATTTATCTATCCCGTCTCCATCTTTCACAGGCCCACTCCTCCACCATTCGGCCGGCCCCTTTTTCCGACCATCATTTGGTTGCCGTCACGGTCTCCCTCCGTGCAGAGGGACCGGGGCCGGCTTACTGGCACTTTAATAACAGCCTGTTGGAGGACGAGAGCTTTGTGATGTCCTTCCGGGAGTTTTGGCTGGCCTGGCGAGAGCAGTGGCGTGCCTTTCCCTCGGTGCGGCGATGGTGGGATTTAGGGAAGGTGCGCGCCAAGCTCTTCTGCCGCAACTACACTCGGGGCACCAGCCGACGGAGAAATGCGGCGATAGAGCAGTTGGAACGGGAGGTCTTAGAGCTGGAGAGGCGCCTGGCCGCCAGCCCCGGGGACCCGTCCCTCTGCGGAGCGTGCCGGGAGAAGCGGGAGGAACTTCGAGCCCTCGAGGACCACCGGGCCCGAGGTGCCTTTGTCCGGTCCCGCATCCGCCTCCTTCAGGAGATGGATCGCGGCTCCCGCTTCTTCTACGCCCTGGAGAAAACGAGGGGGGCCAAAAAACACGTCACCTGCCTTCTAGCGGAAGACGGCACCCCCCTCACGGATCCGGAGGAGATGTGTGGGAGGGCCCGTGACTTCTACGCAAACCTTTTCTCCCCGGATCCAACCGATCCTGGCGCTTGCGGGGTGCTCTGGGAGGAACTCCCCACGGTCAGCGTGGGCGACCGAGACCGGCTAGAGCTGCCTCTCACCCTGGCCGAGTTCTCGGAAGCCCTCCGTCGCATGCCCACCAATAAATCTCCGGGCATGGACGGGCTGACCGTGGAGTTTTACCGCGCGTTCTGGGACATCCTTGGCCCAGACCTAGTCACTGTCTGGGCTGAGTCCTTGCAGGGCGGGGTCCTCCCTCTCTCGTGCAGACGAGCGGTGCTCGCCTTGCTGCCGAAGAAGGGGGACCTCCGCGACTTACGAAACTGGCGTCCCCTCTCACTCCTTAGCACAGATTATAAAATCGTAGCGAAAGCAATCTCGCTGCGGCTAGGGTCCGTGATGGCGGACGTGATTCACCCAGACCAGACCTATACTGTCCCGGGTCGCAGCATTTTTGACAACCTCTTTTTAGTCCGAGACCTTTTGGAACTCGGGCGGAGAGACGGTCTGTCGTTCGCCCTCCTGTCTCTCGATCAAGAGAAGGCGTTCGATAGGGTAGATCATGGGTACCTCCTGAGCACCCTGCGAGCGTTTGGATTCGGACCTCAGTTTGTGAGTTTTCTCCGGGTGCTGTACGCCTCCGCAGAGTGTCTGGTTAGGCTCAACTGGACCCTGACCGAACCGGTCAGCTTCGGGCGAGGGGTGCGGCAGGGGTGTCCCCTCTCAGGCCAGCTGTACGCTCTGGCGATCGAGCCTTTCCTCTGTCTCCTCCGCAGGAGGTTGACGGGGTTGGTGCTGCGGGAGCCGGAACTGCGGCTGGTCCTGTCGGCGTACGCCGATGACGTCCTCCTCGTGGTCCAGGACCCGGGCGACTTGGCGCGAGTGGAGGCATGCCAAGCCATCTTTTCGGCAGCCTCCTCCGCCCGAGTCAACTGGGTCAAGAGCTCTGGCTTGGCGGTGGGGGGCTGGCGGCAGGTAAGCCCCCTCCCACCCGCGCTTCAGACCATCCGGTGGAGTGCCGGCCCTTTGCTCTATCTCGGCGTTTACCTTTCTGCCACGCACCCTTCTCCGCCGGAGAACTGGCAAAATTTGGAAGGCGGTGTGATTGAGCGGATCAGGAAATGGACGAGGCTACTCCGATGTCTCTCCCTTCGGGGGAGAGCACTGGTGCTTAACCAACTAGTCCTGTCCACGCTCTGGTACCGGCTCAACACCCTAGCCCCGGCCCCGGGTTTCCTGTCCCACCTCCGGAGATTGATTCTGGAGTTCTTTTGGTCAGGATTGCACTGGGCCCCTGTTGGAGTTCTCCACTTGCCCCTGAAGGAAGGAGGGCAGGGCCTGAAGTGTCTGTACACTCAGGTCCGCGTTTTCCGCCTCCAGGCCCTGCAGAGGCTCCTTTATAGTGTAGGTAGTTCGCCGTGGAGCATATTGGCGCATGCCTTTTTACGCCGCTTCCATGGGCTCCGCTATGACCGACAGCTCTTTTATCTTTGTCCGAGAGGTTTTCCGCGAGACCTCTCCGGGCTGCCGGATTTCTACCAGGACCTCCTCCGGGCCTGGAAACTGTTTTCAACGACCAGGTCCGTGGCGGCCATCGTGGGGGCAGATCTCCTCACGGAGCCCCTGCTACACAACCCCCAACTTTGTGTGCAGGCGGCGGAGTCCCGCACGGTGCGCCAGAGGTTGGTCCTGGCGGGAGTTACGAGGGTCGGGGACCTCCTGGACTACGACCGGGGGGACTGGCTGGATCCCCTGACGCTCGCTCGACGCATGGGGCTCTCCAGCCTTCGCACCCCCCGGCGCGTGCTTCAGGAGGTGGAGGCCGCTTTGACCCCCGCCGCTCGGGCTTATGTTAGCCGAGCCTTGTGCGAGGGCGCGCCCCGCCCATCCCTTACCCCAGGCCCGCCGGACCTTTCCATCGGGCCCCTACTCTGTCGATCCCAACACACCCCTCATCCTTTCACTGCGAGCCGGCTGCATGAACTGCAACCGGTCGGTTTTCAAGTTGCATCACGGAAATATTTATATACACTCACGCTCCATACCCTTCATGCCCGCACCCTGGTGTCCCGCCCCGATACAAAGTGGCGAGATCTCTTACCACCTTTGGAGGGTGAGCAACCTCGGTGGGCCAGCCTGTACTCCACCTTGGTCCCGAGGCCCGTCGGGGACATCAGTTGGCGGCTCCTTCACGGGGCTGTGAGCACGGGCGTGTTTTTGACACGTTTTACCTCCCTTCCGGAGACTTGCCCTTTTTGCAACGTGAGGGAAACCCTGGCGCACATCTATTTAGAGTGTGCCAGATTGCAGCCTCTTTTTCGGCTCCTCACAAATATTCTTTTGCGCTTTTGGCTTCATTTTTCTCCCCACCTCTTTATCTATACACTCCCCATCCGTGGCCCCACCAAGTCGCGGGATCTCCTGGTTAGCCTCCTCCTAGCCTTGGCTAAAACAGCCATTTATAAGACCAGAGAGCGGAGGTTGGCTCATGAGGCGTCCTGCGATTGTGAGGCCGTTTTCCGACTCTCAGTACATTCACGTATCCGGGCGGAGTTCCTCTGGGCAGCGTCCACCGACTCCCTTGACACCTTCGAGGAGCGGTGGGCGCTGTCCGGGGTTCTCTGCTCGGTGACCCCGTCCGGTTCCCTCCGTCTGACCCTCTGATTGAGGGAAAGAGCGAGAGCCGCCAGTCACAGCCGTTAGTTGCTGTGAATACCATCATTACTGTCTTCTAGGAGGGGTCCTATAATACATGGGTGTACCCCCCTCCCTCCCAACCACCCACCCCGCAGCCGTGCCCATCTTGTCGGGCACTCTCAGGAGAGGGAGGGTCGGTGACCCTGGGCGCGGCACTAGGTAACTCGAGAGGGTGGAAGACCACGAGTGTCGAGGAAGCCCCCCCGCTCTAGGCCACCAGGTAACTCAGGAGGGTGGAAGACCACGAGTGTCGAGGAAGCCCCCCCGCTCTGGGCCTGGGCTAACCT
Source organism: Lepidochelys olivacea (assembly GCF_965140295.1). NCBI lineage: Eukaryota > Metazoa > Chordata > Testudines > Cheloniidae > Lepidochelys > Lepidochelys olivacea. Next base: position 6,774,777 of record NC_140434.1, read on the forward strand.
GAACACCTCTCCCTCCTGAAAGCTGTTGTGTTATACCTTTTGATTGCGTTGTTTTGTTGCTAAGTTTTTTTTTTTATCCTTTTGTATTCTTTGTAACTGTTACAAATAAATTTCCTTTCTGTTTCAAAAAAAAAAAAAAAAAAAAAAACCTTCCCTGTTACCTTACCCAGAGAAAAGGGACCTACTTAACCTGGGGCTAATATATCTGCCTTCTATCACTCTCCTGTAGCCATCTGACATCTTGTCACAATATGTATGGCTGCCATTGTCATTTTCAAACTAGGACTACAACATGCTGTTTACCTTGGGCCCACAATTTCAAGAGCTTTGTTCAGCTTTTCCAAATTTTTCTGTATTTTTCCACCAGCTCTACCTCTGAGTTGTTACTGGCAGCTTCCTGTCCCAATGCCATTTTGGAGCCTGCTAGCGAATGGATACTGCAACTTCCCTACTGCACACATAACTCAACCTCTCCTTCATATGGGCCTGACCAGGTGGCCAGACTAGTGTCATTTCCAGACCTGTTTGGAACAGTTGGAGGATAGATTGCTCTCTGGCTAGGAGGGGTGTGATTCTCTTCCCTATGGCAGAGACTTTTTTCTTCTTTCTGTAATGCTGAGCATCCTTCTGTCTTAGGAGGCAACTACCACAATGTTCTGATACAGCCAAAATGAGAGGATTCATGGCCAAATCACTAAGACAGGTGTGACACTTCTATTTGTCACATCCATGTCCAGGAGAGTATTTAAAAACTGCACCTTCAGACCACTTCTCTCACTCCCTAACCCCCTCCCTTCCCCCCCCCATTTGTTCCATTCAGTTATCCAGAATTGCCACACTCTTGTGTGGGGGTGAAGGGGTGTGGATCCTCCTTCGTAACAATGTGCCTGCAGGGCACCTAAACAAATTACAGATTTTCTCCCCCACTGGCAGCAGGGGCGGGGGTGGATATTGGGCTGACCAATGAGTTGCAGAGTTTACTGGAACCAGCTACCCCATGTAGTTGATTGTTTTGCTAGTGTTCTCTATTTTTGTCCTCTTTCAGCAAAAATTGGTGACCTTAACTTTCAGGTCAAAGGCACATTCTGGGTTTCCCCTAGAGAGGCTGAGGCAAATAAAGTGGTGTTTACCAGAGAAGGAAATGTTACCAGGGCAAAAGAGAATTCCTAGCTGTTCTATAGGACTAGAGCCTGGGGTTCCACAAAATAGACCTTGCCCCACATCAACAGTTCTAGGGAATACAAAGAAACTCCACCATAAATGGAAGCCAGAATTTTTCTTTCACTACCCACAATTTACTGCAGGAACAGTGTAGCATCTACTGTGCAAGTACAGAGACCTTTCTTTAGTCCACCAGCTATATTCAACTGCCTGTTGTGTGGAGGTGAGTATCCTTGTGATGATATATATAGCTTATGAATTCTGATTGTGTTATGAAGTTATTGTGGAATTGTTTATTAGGGACTGTCTGTATGAGGAATTCACCATTTACTGATGGGGGATGTAGCACGTCTCTGCCAGACCAGGGACAATAGATGATTGTTAACCCTTAATGGTCACCTGTTCAGGATATCTTTGGACAATGGGTTGGCTGAAGATGGGAGAAGCTCATTCCTCCAACATCTCTGCAGGGTGAGGGAATGGAAAGCTCCAACCAGCAGAATAAAGAAGCCAGGTGTTGGGAGTGGGGCATATAAACCTGAGGGACTCACAGGAAGCTTTGGACAGGAGCATGCTTTTATAGCAGGGTTGGCTGTTAAATGCAGGACTAGCCAAAGTTAGAGAAAGCTAGCTGACCTAGAGCGGGGAAGAGGGTCCAAGTTTCTGAAGAGAAGCCATGAGCTGCACGAGAAGGATCCTGGACACCCCAGAGGATTCTGCCCACGCCCAAAGAACTCTCCAGAGTGGTGAGGAAACAGGCAGGGCAATGCATATAGGTGTGTTTATTATTTTGTCTAGATCTGTGTCTCTCTTGTGCTAAGTAAAGAGCAATTGTGTTTAGAATCCTGTGCAAAGTCTGTGTGTCTGTTTGCTTTCACTGTCATAAGCCCCCGAAATAAGTCCAGAGTACCCACAAGGTGGAATTCTGGGAAGAGGTGTGTGTTAGTCCCAGGGGGCAAACAGTTAGACTGCCGGGTCTCAGCTACCAGAAGGGGGTGCTAGACAGACTGTCTGTGCTCCCAATGTGTGCCTGGACTTGTTCAGACTCAGGAGACTTGAAGAGCACACGTGGCCCATTGAGATGGGTCCGAAACACAAGAGCCTGGTGAGCATCCAGCCAATGGGAACTCTACCAGGTTGCGTATAAGTGACCATCGTAACTTATCCAAACTGGATAAAGGATAACAAAAGACCAGCTTTGCCTGTAATATAAAGTTGTTGATAAAAGTAAGAAAAAGCTGGAGACAGAAAGACTGGTGTAAACAGGATGAGCCTGCGTCTCATTTACACCAAGGCCCCTTTATACTATTCAGGCATAAAATACATTTACATCCCCTTTAAGGCCTCCTTACGCTGCCAGCGGGGAGCAAAGGGACCTTGGTGTAAATGAGAAGCAAACTCGAAGGAGAGACAGCAAGGTTACTGGTAAGGTTACATGTTGACATAACAATGAGAAGAAATGGGAGGAAATAGTCATAATCAAACTCACCAGAAATGTGTTTTCATTGACTAATTTTGATGGGACGAGGTTGACAGACTCCTCTGGATGATGCTTATCTGGGGGTCACCAAAACAGCCAGCTGGATAGCTACCTATTTTGTTTTCCACTGCCCCTACCATCTGCTGAGGCCCTGGAATCCATTATCACACCCTTAGGCCTTCATTATGCTAATACCAAAAGTTGTCCTGATGAGACCGAGTCAAGAGACAGGGAACCAGATGATATCCCCTGTGACAATCACCACCTCCATTTGCTTTGACTAATTCCTGAACACCTCGGATGTGAACCTGAATTCCTTGCTATTATTCCCACCTTGGTGTGCACCATTGATCACATTGCTAAATTATAAACGGAAATGCAAAAAAGTCTGAGGTGATAGCTGCCTTTCTACATACTGAAAAGGCCTGTGACAAGATATGGAGGGAAAGCTTATTGTACAAAGTAGGTGCAGTAGGGATGAGGGAAATAAGGTATGAGTGGATTAGACAATTTTTGAATAAAAAGCGTGTGTAGGTCAGAGTTGGGAAAGTTGTATTGAATACATACATTATTAAAAATGGTGCACCACAGGGAAGTGTTATCAGCCCAACATTATTTAATATTATGATAAATGATCTCTCAAAACAAAGAAATGCCAGGTAGGTGTCACTTTGTTTGCAGATGATTGTGCTCTGTGTGTGAGGAGCAGAAATATTGTGGTGGCATAAAAGAGAATCAGCAAAGCATCATGAGAGACCTCAGACTGAGGAAATGCCTGGGGTTTCAAGTTCTCCATTGCTAAAACCAGAGGACTGATCTTTACGACGAGGAAAGTTACAAAGGAAGGTAAACTCTGTGTAAATGGAAAACAAATAGATAAATCAAATTCTGAGGGGTAGTATATGATACTAAACTACTTTGGAAAGACCATATAAACAATGTTAAAGATAAATGTACAGGAAGGATTAACCTGCTTAAAAGTCTTGTTGGGATTAATTAGGAGGCAGATAAGAAAGCAGAGCTGATGGTATACAGACCCTTAATAGACCAGTTATTGACTATGGCTGCTAAGCTTTCGGGTCAGCATCAAAATCAGAACTTAAAAAATTAGATTTAATATAAGCCCGGGCACTATAAATTGCGTGCAGTGCATTTATTACAATACTTATATGCTCACTACAGATAGTTTCTAGTAAAATGCCAGTTACACTATGAATAAAACTACTAAGCTAAAGTTAATAGGAACCACAGTGATGAAAGCACCAAACAAATATATGAGGATCGTTGATAATTTGATAGGCAAACTATAGCACATGTTGTGAGAGCTCCATATGCTGTTCAAGTACATGTGGATGCAGGAGTTGAGCGACAAGGAAAAACTGAACAAAGTCATAACTTTTAGACATGGGAAGATTAGCTACGGATGGCAAGTTGCATGACTAAACATGGATTTAGATTTACTTGATAAACTTCAGGGTATAAAAAAGACAGTAGGTATTAAAAAGGAAGTGTACCAATATATAGATGAAAAGTGGAGTTGGTTTTGTCAAATATATGAAGATGGGTTGAAAAAAGAAAAACACAGGAAGAGTAAGGATGGCATATTGTAGACCAAAATTGGGAATTAGTACATCTAAAAGAGTATCTCATTATGTAGCTGTCATGACAGCCAAACTAGTAGCAACAATGTTAGTGTTAAACTGAATCTGAGATATACGCCCAGCAGCAGCGGTCATTTTCTAAAATTCAATCTCTGGAATTAACGGTGATAAAAAAAAGGTGTCTCAGTAGGTAGACGTGATTTAATCAGTGAAATTATATTTCCAATAACAGAATTAGTGCAGATGGGGATACATGTAGCATTAGTTTGGATCCCAGTGCATCTTGGGATAACGGGGAACAAAATGGCGGCCAAAGCAGTGCAAAATGCTGTAAGAAATGGAAGGATTGACATAGTAGCAATATTCTTGAGTAAAGAGGAATTCAAAAGCCAATACAGACAAATTTAAAAGAGGAATGGCAAAAAAACTGGATTCATGAAAAAAGAGGAAGATGATTTTTTTTGACTTGTGCCCTAGAGTTAAGGATGATGACATACTTCAGGGCCTGAAGTGCTTTTGTTTTGAGTATTAACTGGCCATTGTGCCCTAAACAAAATTCTTATTCAAATAAATGACACAAAGATGAACTAACTTCACTCTGTACGGTGGAAGAATCAATTGATCACCTTTTACGGGTGTGTCAGGGTTTTCAGAAAGACAGGGAAAAGTTTGTTGAGGAATTCGAAAGTCTTAGATAAAAAACCCACCATTATGTTGTTTAGTAAAAGTATCAGGAAATGGAGTATTACTAAAAAGGCGCTGTTACATTCTGGGAAAGACACGGGCAGAGCGAGAGGCTATAAACCGCTAAGTATGGAGGAATTACAGCGGGAGGTGGCTTGACTATTCTGCTTCGCCATAAAAAGAGAAAAAGAAAGAGGCTGCAATGAAAGTAGTCTGCAGTAACTCCCTGGAAGAAGGGAGTTTGGGCTGGTAAACTCAGAGGGATGCGGAGGCCAGAAGATAAGAGCAGAGAAGTAGGACAGAGTCCAGGGGAAACAGCAAAGGGGTCTGGGTGCAAGCAGATATAGGGTCCCTGGATTGGAACCTGGAGTAATGGGGAGGTGGGCCTGGGTTGCCCTACCAGCCACTGGGGAAGTGGCACAGTCTGGGCTGTGGACCAGAAGACTGCCTGAGACAGATCATCTAGTGGGACTTCAATACCCAGAAGGGGAGGACTGTGGTGACCTGGCTGGAGGGTTGAGTCATGAAGGAGTACCTGAAGTTCCAGAGAGAGAGAGAGGAGCCATGCTGTGAGGAAAAGGGCATTGTACCTGGAAGGAGTCTATCCCCTAGGCAGCCAGGAGGAGGCGCCCTAGCGGTGCGGGAAGCCCATTGCACTATAAACAATGCTTTTAGACCAATTCCGGTTCAATCTTGCCAGCTTTCAGAGTGTGCTATGCCTGTGATTTTCCCAACAGCTAGTTTGCAAGAAAGAAAGAAAGACCCAGACAGAAGTTGGATTTTCTGTTCTTTATTTTCTGTGTGTGTGTATGTATCTGTGTGTGTGTGTGTATTCCTCCCCCAACTCCCCATCCATCATCCCATCACCCGAGCCCCCACTGCCTCTCCCTCCAACCCCACATGCAGGGCTTAAAGTGTCCTGGGGCTTGCTGAGAAAAGTGATATTAATAAACATGCAACTATCCGCGGGTAGCCGTGTTAGTCTGTATCCGCAAAAACAACAAGGAGTCCGGTGGCACCTTAAAGACTAACAGATTTATTTGGGCATAAGCTTTTGTTGGTAAAAACCCCACTTCTTCAGATGCATGGAGTGAAAATTACAGATGCAGGCATTAGTATACTGACACATGAAGAGAAGGGAATTACCTCACAAGTGGAGAAATATCACCATTCACAGCATTATTGAGTCAGCAGAAAGATCACCTTACATAAATAAATTACAATGATTTGTATTTGTATATGTGCATATTTATTTGTTTTTCCTAAAGTTAATTAAGTATTCTAGGAAAAAGTGTCCGTGCGGCCACCAGTGAGAGTTGGTGGTCACATTCTGAGACTATCAAAAAATTTGTTGTGAGAACCCCTATTGACTTTTTCTCAAGAACAGTTGCTACCACATTTAATACCATTAAAAAACCCCCATTAAACAAGGCATTTTCCCCCATGAAACACTCTGTATAACAGGAAAAGGAATAAGAACAATTGGTAAAATAGGTTTTCACTTAACTCTTCGAGCTTCAAATGCTTTAATTGTATTCTATGTGTTAATAAACAGTCTTTGTATTGGTTATAATGGGAGTCACCAGCGATATTTTGTCACAAAACCGTGGACCATAATTCATTGTTAACATTCCCTTCCCCGTTGCGCCCATGAAACCACTCCCTGCTTTTCATTACAACATGCCTCTTCGATAAATACAACGCTTCAGTCCCCAGAGCTGTCAAACTAGCAGGGCGCTAAAACCCTAGCAGGATGCCTTACAGGCTTTTCCTTTTTTCAGACTGAGGCCAGTTCTAAAGAGAAAACTCTGGTCCTGATTCCGATGCACATCAAGGGCCCTGTTCAGCCCTGTTGCAATGCGAAAGAGCTTTATGGAGAGCAGTGTAAAATGGTCTCACTGTAACTGGGGAAAAGAGGATCTGCCTCTTCCCACTAGGTGGCAGTGGAGCACCACACATCCCCACGGCTTTTGAAACTATGTTTGGGTGCTAGGATCTAGATGCATCCGATGAAGTGAGCTGTAGCTCACGAAAGCTTATGCTCAGATAAATTTCTTAGTCTCTAAGGTGCCACAAGTACTCCTTTTCTTTTTAGTATCTAGTTATTCTTTCACTTAGCCTATGATTTGCCATGATGCGTACCTTCATCCAGCCAAACCACATTCGGACAGCTAGAAAGGATGGACATGCAGGGCTTCAGTCCCACTGTATGTTGAAGGCAGCCACTTAGCAAAAATTAGATCTAAAAATCTTTATCTACATGGAAATTGGCCAGATTTTGCCCATACATTTTTTTGGGGGTAGGAATGTTCCAAAATGTATTTGTAATATGTATGGGGTAGAGATGGGGGGAGACAGAGATAACTCTCTCCCCCACTATAAACAGTCTGTTTCCTGGTTCTGCACATTTAATAACTGTCCAAACAGGGAACCAACTTCACTCCTCTCTCTCTGTCTGTATTTTCATTTGCTAAAACAGTTACAAAAGTGATCAAATATTTCAGAAGTTTGAGTGGGCTGCTGTACAGTCACATCACCGAATAATACCAGCCATGTCACCATCATAGCAATGGAACTAAGATTTAGGAGTAACTAAAAAAAAATACAAATGCAAAAAATGTAACTTCTTTTTTTAATGATGATAATAATTGGAGATTATACAAAGATAACGAAACATCTCATAAGTCTTAAAGCCCCATTCTGCCTTCCGGTGTACCCCAGCTCCCATCTACTTCAGTAGAACTTTGGGGGGCACAAAGAATATAGAATCAAATACCTTGTGTAAATATGTAAAACAATCCTGTTTAAAGGCTTGATCCTATGCTCACAGAAGTCAATGGAGAAGCTCCCACTGACACTAATGATGTGGGGATAACAGAGCAAGTAATTCTCCACAATAACCCAAAAGAAAACAATTTATTTAAATATGTGGTGTCAAAAAGGTTTTCACTTAACACTTCGAGCTTCAAATGCTTTAATTGTATTCTATGTGTTAATAAACAGTCTTTGTGTTGGTTATAATGGGAGTCACCAGCGATATTTTGTCACAAAACCGTGGACCATAATTCATTGTTAACATTCCCTTCCCCGTTGCGCCCATGAAACCACTCCCTGCTTTGGAGATTGGTACATTTATAACAAGTTGTAATTTAAGCCCAGCCACCTCACATTTTAGTAATTAGTAAAGTGCAGACGTTAGACTCAGAAATTCTCTTTCACTTTAATTTTCCCCTCATGCATAGCTTCTTTAAACCCCATAAATAATTTTGTCAGACCATGTCAGTTAAAAAGGGACTTTTCATTTCTTGTACCTCACAGCTGCATACTCGGTCTGGAATAGAAAAAGGAAAGACCAGATATTAATATTCTTAATGCGACTCTATAATCTCATACATTTAACTAGTACTACTTATTAGGTAACCAGACAAAAAACTAAATTCTACTCTTACTCACACTGTTGTAAAACTAGAGTAACTCCTCTGAAGTCAATGGAATTCAATTTTATGTTAATGTAAGTGAGAGTAGAATATTGTGCAGAAGCGTTTTACAGAAAAGAGGTTAGATTCAGATTCATCTACACTGGTGTAAATCCATAGTAACTTCACTGAAGTCAATGGGCTGTTGCAAATGGCAGAGAAATGTGATCCCAAAGATGGCAGTAGTAACCACAAGCTAAATTCTCATCTCCGTTACCACAAGAAGTCAGTGGGATTGGAGTTGCATCAGTGAATCTGCTACAAGAATTAGATCGCTCCCTCTTGTTAGAGCTGTTCCATTCTAAATTCCTATTTTCACTCTTCTTTCCTTCTCAAAATTCCTAGAAGGATTAAATGTTTTAACGTCTAGTCTGGGCCCTGATGTGATTTTTTTTTAAAGTGTGCAGACCATTAGTTGGCCTGCTTTTGAATTATGGGAGAGTGAACAATATTTTGGCCAAATTCTGTCAGACCAATGTTGATCTGAGTAATTCCACTAATGACAATGAAGGGGTAACTCGATTTATAACCATGTAACTTGGAGCAACATTTGGATGAATGTGACCAATTGTTCAGACTTTTTTCTTTTTTGGTCCATGTAAAACTCATAAAGAAGCATAAAAACCACTGCTTCATCCTCCACTTGGGCAGGCGGGAATATGGTAATAAAATAGCAATTCTGCACTGGCAACCCTAAAAAGCAGTTGCTGTCTACATTAGGAGGGAAATGAAAGGACAGCTTCTTCATGTGAACGTCAGAGGAAATCAGGTAGTCGGAATGTAGCCACCAATGTCAGAATTTGGCCAGGACGCTGAGTTAACATCCGACTCATATACTGTATCTTTCCGACGTGCCAGTGGCTAAAAAAGCACTTTACCTGTGGAATGTGCCTCATAGGTATTTGATTCCCTGTTTGCACAGCTCTCCCTGCTGGAGAAGAACAAAAGGACAGTTATAGGGATATGTGATGAATGGTTGCTTCCTAGCAGATAGAGTTATAAACAAGTTACCTCTGGTTGGACACTTTCTGAAGAGCAGGATCAGCAGCTGGATGACGACAAGGATGAAAATACAAGACAGCCCAACATATAACACATCATTGCAGTTTTCTTTCCGGGCCTCATCTGCAGAGAGGAAAGAACAACGTTAGGTGCAGAGCAAAGATTTGTTAGTGGAAAAAATCCCCCGCAAAAGAGTGGGTCCGTGTCATCTACTTCTCATGGAAGGCCGTGCACAGCGAAGGGAGGCCTTTCCTCCAAAATCCTCCATCTCAGGTCAGGTCATTGTCACACTCCCCACCTGGAGGAGGCGCCAGTGGGGCTAGTTGACCACTTGGTGCAGGATTCAGGCCATTGGTAGCCCAAGGCAAGCTAAGTCTTTTTATTTATTAACTCTGCTTGCCTGCACTGTAAATTATTTTATCAAGAGGTGATTTATTTCAGCCTAAGAATCACTGATCCAGTCCGAGAATTTCTGTTCCACTGATGACTAGAGTGAGTTAAACTGAATTAGAATGAAAACCATTTTAGGGAGCATCGAAGAATCATAAATGTTAGAGATAGCAAAGGCCTGTGATTGTGGGTCTCCTGTAGTTCACCTCCCTGGCTAGTCCCTACAGTACAATCACTAGTGCTCTATCTAGTCCAACTTTAAATAGGGCTTCATCCTTGTCACTTGAGAGACACTCCCACAACTCAATAGATCTCATTATCGGGAATCCTGAATATTCATCTTACTTTTTCCTTTGCTCAGTTCACTCCCATTGTCCTAGTTATTCCATCTCAGAGCCCCCCAAACCATTCTCCTGTCTCCTTGGCATTAACACTCTTCAAACACTTGTAGAAGAAGTGCTTAGATAGCGCCTGACCCAAGACTGACTGACGTCTATGTAGGGTGACCAGATGTCCAGATTTTAAAAGGACAGTCCTGATTTTTGGGTCTTTTTCTTATATAGGCTCCTTTTTCCCCCCACCCCCTGTCCCAATTTTTCACATTTGCTGTCTGGTCACCCTAAGTCTATGTAAATCTTTCCATTGACTTCAATGGGCTTTCAAGGAGGCCCATTAGGAGAAAGATCTAGGGGCAGTTTTGCCACAGATCCCTCTTCTTACCACTGCTCATTGAATAAAACAGAAAAAATGGTTTTAAGAGAGAGCGAGGAAAAGCGGGTGACAGGGGAGCTACCAGAACGTTCTTTCAGAATTTGATGCCGTGGCTGTGTTGGTCCCAGGATATTAGAGAGGCAAGGTGGGTGGGGTCATATCTTTTATTGAATCCGCTTCCGTTGGTGAAAGAAACAAGCTTTCGAGCTACACAGGCCTGAAGAAGAGCTCTGAGTAGCTCAGACTTGTCTCTTTCACCAACAGAGTTGGTCCAATAAAAGATATTACCTCACCCACCTTGTCTCTCCCACAATTCAAGCCCTCTAGGTAGTTTTTATACCTAGTCCCCACTCCCCCTATTTTAGTTATTTAGCTCAGCAGTAACCCTTTAAATCTGTATATTTGTCCTGACTTGAGGTGAAATTTTCACCAGACACCATATATAAATGTCTTGGGAGAGAGAACAGGTTAGATAGGATACGATACTCGACCTGTTTCCTTGGAGACTGTAGCATTGATGCTTCTCCCTGTGCTGCTCTCCTTGGCTGTACAAATGCAGTTCGTCTTCTGGTTCCACGTCGCAGAAGGGATTGTCATTAGGCTCCAAACACTAAAGACCCCGTTCCCGTCTATGGTTCCAGTATCCATCTGACCTTCAGACACTTGCTCACCAGTGTCCCAAAGAACAGCACTCCAGAGAGGAGTGAAATCAGAGAGCAGGCAGAGCAGAGGAATGACGGGGGGAAGCTCAGCATCATCTGGGTTGGAGGGAACCAGGATGGAAAGGCTCGGCTCAGAGGCATCTAAAAGAGAGTTGAGTCACCCAAACTAGAGATTGGAAAGACCTGTTACCGGTATCTCAGCTAGTCCCTACCCAGCTCCTACCCCTGCCAGTGGAGAATAGTTTAAGTATCTAGTGCATTGTCTAGTCTAGTCTTACATGTCTTAAATGGTGGGACTTCCCTTGCATGAAGGGGATTTCTCTTATTAATTTCATCCCATTACACTCCTTCGTCCCACTCCAATCAGTTCCCCTAGGTTCTTGATGGTCTCAATATTCTGAATACCTGCAGAGGGTAGACACTTCTTTACTACACTGTATTCTTATGTTCAACTCCTGCTGAGCTTCTGGAGGAAAAACGCTTCCCTGTGAAACCACACGGTGGGAATCCTTTCATGAAGCTCAGTGAATGTCTGGTAAAGAGCTGGATTAATAAAGTTTTTTAAGGCCAGCAGGAAGAGGCATTAGGGCCCAGGCTCAGGTGGTTTCCACGAGGTACAATCCGTGAGCGTGACTATCAGAAGGTAGGACAGTAATAACAGCTGGCGCTGATGCACTTCTCATCAGTAGTTAGATATCAAAGCACTCTGCGAGGCGAGTAAGAGTCATGACCCCATTTTAGTAGCAGAGTGATGGGTGGGCAATGATTCAGGATTACCGTCCAGGTTTCCTAATTCACAGTCTCATACAGTATCCACTACCTAGATCATTCTGCCTCTCAGCATAAATACTGATGACTTAAAACTGAAACGGGGCGGAGGGTGGTCAGATAATCACAACTGCAAGATTCTGTCTCAGAACCAGGGCCGTAACCAGGATGGGGCAAGCGGGGCAGCTGCTCAGGGCACAAAGCTACAAGGGTGGAAAAATGGGGTGGAAAGAAAAGATCAGATCCCTCCTGGCCCTTCAGCTCCCTCCCCACGAGGGCCCCAAAGCTCTGCCAAGCCCTTCAGGGGCCTTCAAGGTCTCTCCATACCTGCCTCCCAGGCTCCCCTTCAACCACAGCTCTTGGCTTCCCCAACTCCCCCCACAGTCCCTCAGTCACTGTCCCCACCTGCTCCCCTGCACCTGCCCCGAGCCACCCTTGTCCTTGTTCCTGTCTCTCCCCTGTAGGCTCCTGTCTCCCAGCTCTCAGACCCCCTGGTGTCCCCACTGCTGGAGCTGCCCAAGCAGGGAATGCAGTCAGCTGTCCCCGGCCTCTGCAGCGGGTGCAGCACCCCCAGCCTGATCTGGAAGCTGGAGGATCCCCAGCACAGCGAGCCCCTCAGCCTGGCACTGGATGGTGCAGGATGCCAGCAGCAGCAGGGGGCTTATAGGCGTGGCTCATGGTCTGGGCTCACGGCAGAGGCTGGTGCTCAGGGATCTGGGCTTGGAAGCTCAGCTCAGTTCTGAGTCACCGCAGCACCCAACAGCCATTTTTATCCCTGCGGGAGCCTGGCTGGAAAATTCTCCGGCGCAGTAGGAGGCAGAAGGGCTGGGAGAAACATGACTCAGTTGGACTCCACCTGCCCTGACCCCGCTTGGCTGTGGCTTGCCTTGCAAAGGGCTGGGGCAGCTCTCAGGGATCGGCTCTGGAGCCAATGGCTGGGCCATCCCCGCAGCAACCCCAGCCAGCCCAGCCACCAAGGCAAGACAAAAGCCAGTAGGGCTTGCCCCAGGCGCTAAAATGCCTAGTTACAGCTCTGCTCAGAACCCCGCAGACCCCTGGAATTGTCCCACTGGAAACTCACCTGTGACAATTAGCCTGGTCCCATTCCCAAAGTTCGGATGTACGTATACAGCAAGGCCACAGTAATACACCCCAGAGTCATTTCTTTGTACGTTACTTATAATCAGAGTAAACGTTTTTGCCGGAATGTTCACTGTACTCGAGTATTTTTCATGTGGAGCTGAAGCAGACTCATAACTCTGGTAAATCCTGTGCAAACTTCCATTCTGAAGCTCTTTGTACCAGTATATATACTGACTTGTTGAAAGCTTACAGTCTATCCGTGCAGTTTCTCCAGAGGCCAGAAAGATCTGTGCTGGGCTCTGCTGGATCAATATCCCTTTCCGTGAAGTAGTCACTATAAAAAGGAACACAAAAACCTGAATCCAATAATCACTTGTAAGAGACTAACCCGTTGCAATATATTCAATATAACACATCATCTGCTCCAAGCAAAATGACCATTGTTTTAAAAATGGGGGGTGGGATAACTTTATTTTTGTACTTACGCATTTTCTTCGGATTCAAATACACTGTAGGAAAATTGATGTATTTTAGACTAAACAGACGTTGCTGACATTTTTTTTTTCTAATATAGTATTTTTGCCATATTGTCAAGTGTAGCATAGCTGTAACACAAACAATAATCACTCTGCACCCATGGATGCTAATCAATCCCTTTGCACATCTACATCACCTCTCATGCAAAGACATTGAAGCACTTATCACAATTAATTAAACCTCCCAATCATACTACTGAATAATATTTAGGGTGACCTGACATCCCGATATTATTGGGACCGTTCCAATATGAGGGGCTTTGTCTCATATACACAACTATACCCCCACAAAAAAAAGTGTCCCGATTTTTCACACTTGCTATCTGGTCACCCTAATAATATTTGGCACTTAGAACCTGTCACATGATAATCAAACTGCTTTGCAGCTATTAATGAGTTAAGCCTCACAGTGTTCCTGTGAGATGATGAAATATTATCCCTGCGTACAGATGGAGAAACTGTATCACAGGTATGTGGAGAGATTTGGACAGGATCCCACAAATCAGTGACATGATTTTGATATTCTCTGTTTATATATAAAGCCTGCTGCAGTTTCCACGATATGCATCCGATGAAGTGAGCTGTAGCTCACGAAAGCTTATGCTCTAATAAATTGGTTAGTCTCTAAGGTGCCACAAGTACTCCTTTTCTTTTTGCGAATACAGACTAACACGGCTGTTACTCTGAAACCCATGATTTTGAATAGAACCCACGTGTTCTGACTCCTGGGTCCTCTGCTCTATCCACTAGACTGCAGTCTCCGATTCATATTAACCTTGAGTCAGAGTTAAAAACAATAAAATGAATGTTATTTGACCAAAATTGTACATGAAAGGGAGTGCTTTATTATCTTAGACCTTCAGGCTTAAAATCATCTCTTTGATTACCTATAAAAAAACACTAATGCCCCTGTGGAAGCCTATATAAAATACATGAGCATAAAAGAGAACTGGATTTTGAACAACAATCCATTACAGTATCCAAAATGTTAAACTATATTCAAGGTGTTGTGGGGAGCACAACGTAATATTTCATTACCTCTCTTAGTATTTTAGTTGGTGAACTAAAACCTATGACTGTTTAGCTCTCCCCATCACCTCCTCTTGGTGTTACCCGCATTTCAGAAGATCTTTGCACATGAAAGTAATTTTTTGTAGCAAGGTAGAAAACAAACATGAAATATCAGGCTAAAATACTTACTCCGCAGACAGAATAGAATCACCCAAGCTATCTGGTAGGACATTTTCTGGCTTTCTTCAGTCATGCAAATTTGATGCTCTGAGAATGGTAGATGCCTGTTAGTTAATGGATCTCTTGATGAAAGACTTTATCACGTGGAGAGGAAGATGTCATATTTCCTCTTAAAGTTCTGTGGGGGCAACATGTGTGACAAAGGAGAGGGCCAGGAGATATGAATAACTGCATTCAAAATCTTATTCTGACAGCCAGCAGGGCAAACCTGGGGAATAATATTCAGCTGCCCCTAAAATTAATTATGCAATAAATTCCGGGTGTGACTGTGTGACAGCAGAGTATGTATTTTAAAAGGAATCTTTCTTCTCATATCTGGATGGATGGGACAAGCCCTTCTTTGGACTGAAACTTATGTGGATTATTTTCTGTGCTTCAGGGTTTCAGACATTCATACGTATTTGGGGGATGTTCGCCCCAATAGAAAGAGAATAAGGGAAATCATTGAAGCGGTTGTCGTGCACTATGGAAGTGTGGGAAATGGACAAAAATACATTAGCTTGTTTGTTTAGTTAATATTGCAGATGAAATAAACGTTTTGGGAAGAGATCCTGTGGGAAAGGAAGTGTACCAATGTATAGATGAAAAGTGGAGTTGGTTTTGTCAAATATATGAAGATGGGTTGAAAAAAGAAAAACACAGGAAGAGTAAGGATGGCATATTGTAGACCAAAATTGGGAATTAGTACATCTAAAAGAGTATCTCATTATGTAGCTGTCATGACAGCCAAACTAGTAGCAACAATGTTAGTGTTAAACTGAATCTGAGATATACGCCCAGCAGCAGCGGTCATTTTCTAAAATTCAATCTCTGGTCTTAACGGTGATAAAAAAAAGGTGTCTCAGTAGGTAGACGTGATTTAATCAGTGAAATTATATTTCCAATAACAGAATTAGTGCAGATGGGGATACATGTAGCATTAGTTTGGATCCCAGTGCATCTTGGGATAACGGGGAACAAAATGGCGGCCAAAGCAGTGCAAAATGCTGTAAGAAATGGAAGGATTGACATAGTAGCAATATTCTTGAGTAAAGAGGAATTCAAAAGCCAATACAGACAAATTTAAAAGAGGAATGGCAAAAAAACTGGATTCATGAAAAAAGAGGAAGATGATTTTTTTTGACTTGTGCCCTAGAGTTAAGGATGATGACATACTTCAGGGCCTGAAGTGCTTTTGTTTTGAGTATTAACTGGCCATTGTGCCCTAAACAAAATTCTTATTCAAATAAATGACACAAAGATGAACTAACTTCACTCTGTACGGTGGAAGAATCAATTGATCACCTTTTACGGGTGTGTCAGGGTTTTCAGAAAGACAGGGAAAAGTTTGTTGAGGAATTCGAAAGTCTTAGATAAAAAACCCACCATTATGTTGTTTAGTAAAAGTATCAGGAAATGGAGTATTACTAAAAAGGCGCTGTTACATTCTGGGAAAGACACGGGCAGAGCGAGAGGCTATAAACCGCTAAGTATGGAGGAATTACAGCGGGAGGTGGCTTGACTATTCTGCTTCGCCATAAAAAGAGAAAAAGAAAGAGGCTGCAATGAAAGTAGTCTGCAGTAACTCCCTGGAAGAAGGGAGTTTGGGCTGGTAAACTCAGAGGGATGCGGAGGCCAGAAGATAAGAGCAGAGAAGTAGGACAGAGTCCAGGGGAAACAGCAAAGGGGTCTGGGTGCAAGCAGATATAGGGTCCCTGGATTGGAACCTGGAGTAATGGGGAGGTGGGCCTGGGTTGCCCTACCAGCCACTGGGGAAGTGGCACAGTCTGGGCTGTGGACCAGAAGACTGCCTGAGACAGATCATCCAGTGGGACTTCAATACCCAGAAGGGGAGGACTATGGTGACCTGGCTGGAGGGTTGAGTCATGAAGGAGTACCTGAAGTTCCAGAGAGAGAGAGAGGAGCCATGCTGTGAGGAAAAGGGCATTGTACCTGGAAGGAGTCTATCCCCTAGGCAGCCAGGAGGAGGCGCCCTAGCGGTGCGGGAAGCCCATTGCACTATAAACAATGCTTTTAGCCCAATTCCGGTTCAGTCTTGCCAGCTTTCAGAGTGTGCTCTGCCTGTGATTTTCCCAACAGCTAGTTTGCAAGAAAGAAAGAAAGAAAGAAAGAAAGAAAGAAAGAAAGAAAGAAAGAAAGAAAGACCCAGACAGAATTTGGATTTTCTGTTCTTTATTTTCTCTCTGTGTTTGTGTGTGTATTCCCCCCTAGCTCCCCATCCATCATCCCATCACCCAGTCCCCCACTGCCTCTTCCTCCAACCCCCCATGCAGGGCTTAAAGTGTCCTGGGGCTTGCTGAGAAAAGTGATATTAATAAACATGCAACTATCCGGGGGTAGCCGTGTTAGTCTGTATCCGCAAAAACAACAAGGAGTCCGGTGGCACCTTAAAGACTAACAGATTTATTTGGGCATAAGCTTTTGTTGGTAAAAACCCCACTTCTTCAGATGCATGGAGTGAAAATTACAGATGCAGGCATTAGTATACTGACACATGAAGAGAAGGGAGTTACCTCACAAGTGGAGAAATATCACCATTCACAGCATTATTGAGTCAGCAGAAAGATCACCTTACATAAATAAATTACAATGATTTGTATTTGTATATGTGCATATTTATTTGTTTTTCCTAAAGTTAATTAAGTATTCTAGGAAAAAGTGTCCGTGCGGCCACCAGTGAGAGTTGGTGGTCACACTCTGAGACTACCAAAAAATTTGTTGTGAGAACCCCTATTGACTTTTTCTCAAGAACAGTTGCTACCACATTTAATACCATTAAAAAAACCCCATTAAACAAGGCATTTTCCCCGTATGAAACACTCTGCATAACAGGAAAAAGAATAAGAACAATTGGTAAATTAGGTTTTCACGTAACTCCTCGAGCTTCAAATGCTTTTTTTTTTTAAATGATGATAATAATTGGAGATTATGCAAAGATAACGAAACATCTTGTAAGTCTTAAAGCCCCATTCTGCTTTCCGGTGTACCCCAAGCTCCCATCTACTTCAGTAGGACTTTGGGGGGCACAAAGAATATAGAATCAAATCCCTTGTGTAAATATGTAAAACAATCCTGTTTAAAGGCTTGATCCTATGCTCACAGAAGTCAATGGCGAAGCTCCCAAGGACACTAATGATGTGGGGATAACAGAGCCAGTAATTCTCCACAATAACCAAAAAGAAAACAATTTATTTAAATAGGTGGTGTCAAAAAGAGTTTGGAGACTGGTACATTTATAACAAGTTGTATTTTAAGGCCAGCCACCTCACATTTTAGTAATTAGTAAAGTGCAGACATTAGACTCAGAAATTCTCTTTCACTTTAATTTTCTCCTCATGCATAGCTTCTTTAAACCCTATAAATAATTTTGTCAGACCATGTCAGTTAAAAAGGGACTTTTCATTTCTTGTACCTCACAGCTGCATACTCAGTCTGGAATAGAAAAAGGAAAGACCAGATATTAATATTCTTAATGCGACTCTATAATCTCATACATTTAACTAGTACTACTTATTAGGTAACCAGACAAAAAACTAAATTCTACTCTTACTCACACTGTTGTAAAACTAGAGTAACTCCTCTGAAGTCAATGGAATTCAATTTTATGTTAATGTAAGTGAGAGTAGAATATTGTGCAGAAGCGTTTTACAGAAAAGAGGTTAGATTCAGATTCATCTACACTGGTGTAAATCCATAGTAACTTCACTGAAGTCAATGGGCTGTTGCAAATGGCAGAGAAATGTGATCCCAAAGATGGCAGTAGTAACCACAAGCTAAATTCTCATCTCCGTTACCACAAGAAGTCAGTGGGATTGGAGTTGCATCAATGAATCTGCTACAAGAATTAGATCGCTCCCTCTTGTTAGAGCTGTTCCATTCTAAATTCCTATTTTCACTCTTCTTTCCTTCTCAAAATTCCTAGAAGGATTAAATGTTTTAACGTCTAGTCTGGGCCCTGATGTGATTTTTTTTAAAAGTGTGCAGACCTTTAGTTGGCCTGCTTTTGAATTATGGGAGAGTGAAAAATATTTTGGCCAAATTCTGTCAGACCAATGTTGATCTGAGTAATTCCACTAATGCCAATGAGGGGGTAACTCGATTTATGACCATGTAACTTGGAGCAACATTTGGATGAATGTGACCAATTGTTCAGACTTTTTTCTTTTTTGGTCCATGTAAAACTCATAAAGAAGCATAAAAACCACTGCTTCATCCTCCACTTGGGCAGGCGGGAATATGGTAATACAATAGCAATTCTGCACTGGCAACCCTAAAAAGCAGTTGCTGTCTACATTAGGAGGGAGATGAAAGGATAGCTTCTTCATGTGAACGTCAGAGGAAATCAGGTAGTCGGAATGTAGCCACCTATGTCGGAATTTGGCCAGGACACTGAGTTAACATCCTACTCATATACTGTATCTTTCCGACGTGCCAGTGGCTAAAAAAGCACTTTACCTGTGGAATGTGCCTCATAGGTATTTGATTCCCTGTTTGCACAGCTCTCCCTGCTGGAGAAGAACAAAAGGACAGTTATAGGGATATGTGATGAATGGTTGCTTCCTAGCAGATAGAGTTATAAACAAGTTACCTCTGGTTGGACACTTTCTGAAGAGCAGGATCAGCAGCTGGATGACGACAAGGATGAAAATACAAGACAGCCCAACATATAACACATCATTGCAGTTTTCTTTCCGGGCCTCATCTGCAGAGAGGAAAGAACAACGTTAGGTGCAGAGCAAAGATTTGTTAGTGGAAAAAATCCCCCGCAAAAGAGTGGGTCCGTGTCATCTACTTCTCATGGAAGGCCGTGCACAGCGAAGGGAGGCCTTTCCTCCAAAATCCTCCATCTCAGGTCAGGTCATTGTCACACTCCCCACCTGGAGGAGGCGCCAGTGGGGCTAGTTGACCACTTGGTGCAGGATTCAGGCCATTGGTAGCCCAAGGCAAGCTAAGTCTTTTTATTTATTAACTCTGCTTGCCTGCACTGTAAATTATTTTATCAAGAGGTGATTTATTTCAGCCTAAGAATCACTGATCCAGTCCGAGAATTTCTGTTCCACTGATGACTAGAGTGAGTTAAACTGAATTAGAATGAAAACCATTTTAGGGAGCATCGAAGAATCATAAATGTTAGAGATAGCAAAGGCCTGTGATTGTGGGTCTCCTGTAATTCACCTCCCTGGCTAGTCCCTACAGTACAATCACTCGTGCTCTATCTAGTCCAACTTTAAATAGGGCTTCATCCTTGTCACTTGAGAGACACTCCCACAACTCAATAGATCTCATTATCGGGAATCCTGGATATTCATCCTACTTTTTCCTTTGCTCAGTTCACTCCCATTGTCCTAGTTATTCCATCTCAGAGCCCCCCAAACCATTCTCCTGTCTCTTTGGCATTAACTGTCTTCAAACACTTGTAGAAGAAGTGCTTAGATAGCGCCTGACCCAAGACTGACTGACGTCTATGTAGGGTGACCAGATGTCCAGATTTTATAAGGACAGTCCTGATTTTTGGGTCTTATTCTTATATAGGCTCCTATTACCCCCCACCACCTGTCCCAATTTTTCACATTTGCTGTCTGGTCACCCTAAGTCTATGTGAATCTTTCCATTGACTTCAATGGGCTTTCAAGCAGGCCCATTAGGAGAAAGATCTAGGGGCAGTTTTGCCACAGATCCCTCTTCTTACCACTGCTCATTGAATAAAACAGAAAAATGGTTTTAAGAGAGAGCGAGGAAAAGCGGGTGACAGGGGAGCTACCAGAACGTTCTTTCAGAATTTGATGCCGTGGCTGTGTTGGTCCCAGGATATTAGAGAGGCAAGGTGGGTGGGGTCATATCTTTTATTGAATCCGCTTCTGTTGGTGAAAGAAACAAGCTTTCGAGCTACACAGGCCTGAAGAAGAGCTCTGAGTAGCTCAGACTTGTCTCTTTCACCAACAGAGTTGGTCCAATAAAAGATATTACCTCACCCACCTTGTCTCTCCCACAATTCAAGCCCTCTAGGTAGTTTTTATACCTAGTCCCCACTCCCCCTATTTTAGTTATTTAGCTCAGCAGTAACCCTTTAAATTTGTATATTTGTCCTGACTTGAGGTGAAATTTTCACCAGACACCATATATAAATGTCTTGGGAGAGAGAACAGGTTAGATACGATACGATACTCGACCTGTTTCCTTGGAGACTGTAGCATTGATGCTTCTCCCCGTGCTGTTCTCCTTGGCTGTACAAATGCAGTTCGTCTTCTGGTTCCACGTCTCAGAAGGGATTGTCATTAGGCTCCAAACACTAAAGACCCCGTTCCCGTCTATGGCTCCAGTATCCATCTGACCTTCAGACACTTGCTCACCAGTGTCCCAAAGAACAGCACTCCAGGGAGGAGTGAAATCAGAGAGCAGGCAGAGCAGAGGAATGACGGGGGGAAGCTCAGCATCATCTGGGTTGGAGGGAACCAGGATGGAAAGGCTCGGCTCAGAGGCATCTAAAAGAGAGTTGAGTCACCCAAACTAGAGATTGGAAAGACCTGTTACCGGTATCTCAGCTAGTCCCTACCCAGCTCCTACCCCTGCCAGTGGGGAATAGTTTAAGTATCTAGTGCATTGTCTAGTCTAGTCTTACATGTCTTAAATGGTGGGACTTCCCTTGCATGAAGGGGATTTCACTTATTAATTTCATCCCATTACACTCCTTCGTCCCACTCCAATCAGTTCCCCTGGGTTCTTGATGGTCTCAATATTCTGAATACCTGCAGAGGGTAGACACTTCTTTACTACACTGTATTCTTATGTTCAACTCCTGCTGAGCTTCTGGAGGAAAAACGCTTTCCTGTGAAACCACACGGTGGGAATCCTTTCATGAAGCTCAGTGAATGTCTGGTAAAGAGCTGGATTAATAAAGTTTTTTAAGGCCAGCAGGAAGAGGCATTAGGGCCCAGGCTCAGGTGGTTTCCACGAGGTACAATCCGTGAGCGTGACTATCAGAAGGTAGGACAGTAATAACAGCTGGCGCTGATGCACTTCTCATCAGTAGTTAGATATCAAAGCACTCTGCGAGGCGAGTAAGAGTCAAGACCCCATTTTAGGAGCAGAGTGATGGGTGGGCAATGATTCAGGATTACCGTCCAGGTTTCCTAATTCACAGTCTCATACAGTATCCACTACCTAGATCATTCTGCCTCTCAGCATAAATACTGATGACTTAAAACCGAAATGGGGCGGAGGGTGGTCAGATAATCACAATTGCAAGATTCTGTCTCAGAACCAGGGCCATAACCAGGATGGGGCAAGTGGGGCAGCTGCTCAGGGCACAAAGCTACAAGGGTGGAAAAATGGGGTGGAAAGAAAAGATCGGATTCCTCCTGGCCCTTCAGCTCCCTCCCCACGAGGGCCCCAAAGGCTCTGCCAAGCCCTTCAGGGGCCTTCAAGGTCTCTCCATACCTGCCTCCCAGGCTCCCCTTCAACCACAGCTCTTGGCTTCCCCAACTCCCCCCCACAGCCCGTCAGTCACTGTTCCCACCTGCTCCCCTGCACCTGCCCCGAGCCACCCTTGTCCTTGTTCCTGTCTCTCCCCTGTAGGCTTCTGTCTCCCAGCTCTCAGACCCCCTGGTGTCCCCACTGCTGGAGCTGCCCAAGCAGGGAATGCAGTCAGCTGTCCCCGGCCTCTGCAGCGGGTGCAGCACCCCCAGCCTGATCTGGAAGCTGGAGGATCCCCAGCACAGCGAGCCCCTCAGCCTGGCACTGGATGGTGCAGGATGCCAGCAGCAGCAGGGGGCTTATAGGCGTGGCTCATGGTCTGGGCTCCTGGGCTCACGGCAGAGGCTGGTGCTCGGGGATCTGGGCTCGGAAGCTCAGCTCAGTTCTGAGTCACCGCACCACCCAACAGCCATTTTTATCCCTGCGGGAGCCTGGCTGGAAAATTCTCCAGCGCAGCAGGAGGCAGAAGGGCTGGAAGAAACATGACTCAGTTGGACTCCACCTGCCCTGACCCCGCTTGGCTGTGGCTTGCCTTGCAAAGGGCTGGGGCAGCTCTCAGGGATCGGCTCTGGAGCCAATGGCTGGGCCATCCCCGCAGCAACCCCAGCCATCCCAGCCACCAAGGCAAGACAAAAGCCAGTAGGGCTTGCCCCAGGCGCTAAAATGCCTAGTTACAGCTCTGCTCAGAACCCCGCAGACCTCTGGAATTGTCCCACTGGAAACTCACCTGTGACAATTAGCCTGGTCCCATTCCCAAAGTTTAGATGTATGTATACAGCAAGGCCACAGTAATACACCCCAGAGTCATTTCTTTGTACGTTACTTATAATCAGAGTAAACGTTTTTGCCGGAATGTTCACTGTACTCGAGTATTTTTCATGTGGAGCTGCAGCAAACTCATAACTCTGGTAAATCCTGTGCAAACTTCCATTCTGAAGCTCTTTGTACCAGTATATATACTGACTTCTTGTTGAAAGCTTACAGTCTATCCGTGCAGTTTCTCCAGAGGCCAGAAAGATCTGTGCTGGGCTCTGCTGGATCAATATCCCTTCCCGTGAAGTAGTCACTATAAAAGGGAACACAAAAACCTGAATCCAATAATCACTTGTAAGAGACTAACCCGTTGCAATATATTCAATATAACACATCATCTGCTCCAAGCAAAATGACCATTGTTTTAAAAATGGGGGGTGGGATAACTTTATTTTTGTACTTAGGCATTTTCTTCGGATTCAAATACACTGTAGGAAAATTGATGTATTTTAAATTAAACAGACGTTGCTGACATTTTTTTTTCTAATATAGTATTTTTGCCATATTGTCAAGTGTAGCATGGCTGTAACACAAACAATAATCACTCTGCACCCATGGATGCTAATCAATCCCTTTGCACATCTACATCACCTCTCATGCAAAGACATTGAAGTACTTATCACAATTAATTAAACCTCCCAATCATACTACTGAATAATATTTAGGGTGACCTGACATCCCGATATTATTGGGACCGTTCCAATATGAGGGGCTTTGTCTCATATACACAACTATACCCCCACAAAAAAAAGTGTCCCGATTTTTCACACTTGCTATCTGGTCACCCTAATAATATTTGGCACTTAGAACCTGTCACATGATAATCAAACTGCTTTGCAGCTATTAATGAGTTAAGCCTCACAGTGTTCCTGTGAGATGATGAAATATTATCCCTGCGTACAGATGGAGAAACTGTATCACAGGTATGTGGAGAGATTTGGACAGGATCCCACAAATCAGTGACATGATTTTGAATAGAACCCAGGTGTTCTGACTCCTGGGTCCTCTGCTCTATCCACTAGACTGCAGTCTCCGATTCATATTAACCTTGAGTCAGAGTTAAAAACAATAAAATGAATGTTATTTGACCAAAATTGTACATGAAAGGGAGTGCTTTATTATCTTAGACCTTCAGGCTTAAAATCATCTCTTTGATTACCTATAAAAAAACACTAATGCCCCTGTGGAAGCCTATATAAAATACATGAGCATAAAAGAGAACTGGATTTTGAACAACAATCCATTACAGTATCCAAAATGTTAAACTATATTCAAGGTGTTGTGGGGAGCACAACGTAATATTTCATTACCTCTCTTAGTATTTTAGTTGGTGAACTAAAACCTATGACTGTTTAGCTCTCCCCATCACCTCCTCTTGGTGTTACCCGCATTTCAGAAGATCTTTGCACATGAAAGTAATTTTTTGTAGCAAGGTAGAAAACAAACATGAAATATCAGGCTAAAATACTTACTCCGCAGACAGAATAGAATCACCCAAGCTATCTGGTAGGACATTTTCTGGCTTTCTTCAGTCATGCAAATTTGATGCTCTGAGAATGGTAGATGCCTGTTAGTTAATGGATCTCTTGATGAAAGACTTTATCACGTGGAGAGGAAGATGTCATATTTCCTCTTAAAGTTCTGTGGGGGCAACATGTGTGACAAAGGAGAGGGCCAGGAGATATGAATAACTGCATTCAAAATCTTATTCTGACAGCCAGCAGGGCAAACCTGGGGAATAATATTTAGCTGCCCCTAAAATTAATTATGCAATAAATTCCGGGTGTGACTGTGTGACAGCAGAGTATGTATTTTAAAAGGAATCTTTCTTCTCATATCTGGATGGATGGGACAAGCCCTTCTTTGGACTGAAACTTATGTGGATTATTTTCTGTGCTTCAGGGTTTCAGACATTCATACGTATTTGGGGGATGTTCGCCCCAATAGAAAGAGAATAAGGGAAATCATTGAAGCGGTTGTCGTGCACTATGGAAGTGTGGGAAATGGACAAAAATACATTAGCTTGTTTGTTTAGTTATTATTGCAGATGAAATAAACGTTTTGGGAAGAGATCCTGTGGGAAAGGAAGTGTACCAATGTATAGATGAAAAGTGGAGTTGGTTTTGTCAAATATATGAAGATGGGTTGAAAAAAGAAAAACACAGGAAGAGTAAGGATGGCATATTGTAGACCAAAATTGGGAATTAGTACATCTAAAAGAGTATCTCATTATGTAGCTGTCATGACAGCCAAACTAGTAGCAACAATGTTAGTGTTAAACTGAATCTGAGATATACGCCCAGCAGCAGCGGTCATTTTCTAAAATTCAATCTCTGGTCTTAACGGTGATAAAAAAAAGGTGTCTCAGTAGGTAGACGTGATTTAATCAGTGAAATTATATTTCCAATAACAGAATTAGTGCAGATGGGGATACATGTAGCATTAGTTTGGATCCCAGTGCATCTTGGGATAACGGGGAACAAAATGGCGGCCAAAGCAGTGCAAAATGCTGTAAGAAATGGAAGGATTGACATAGTAGCAATATTCTTGAGTAAAGAGGAATTCAAAAGCCAATACAGACAAATTTAAAAGAGGAATGGCAAAAAATCTGGATTCATGAAAAAAGAGGAAGATGATTTTTTTTGACTTGTGCCCTAGAGTTAAGGATGATGACATACTTCAGGGCCTGAAGTGCTTTTGTTTTGAGTATTAACTGGCCATTGTGCCCTAAACAAAATTCTTATTCAAATAAATGACACAAAGATGAACTAACTTCACTCTGTACGGTGGAAGAATCAATTGATCACCTTTTACGGGTGTGTCAGGGTTTTCAGAAAGACAGGGAAAAGTTTGTTGAGGAATTCGAAAGTCTTAGATAAAAAACCCACCATTATGTTGTTTAGTAAAAGTATCAGGAAATGGAGTATTACTAAAAAGGCGCTGTTACATTCTGGGAAAGACACGGGCAGAGCGAGAGGCTATAAACCGCTAAGTATGGAGGAATTACAGCGGGAGGTGGCTTGACTATTCTGCTTCGCCATAAAAAGAGAAAAAGAAAGAGGCTGCAATGAAAGTAGTCTGCAGTAACTCCCTGGAAGAAGGGAGTTTGGGCTGGTAAACTCAGAGGGATGCGGAGGCCAGAAGATAAGAGCAGAGAAGTAGGACAGAGTCCAGGGGAAACAGCAAAGGGGTCTGGGTGCAAGCAGATATAGGGTCCCTGGATTGGAACCTGGAGTAATGGGGAGGTGGGCCTGGGTTGCCCTACCAGCCACTGGGGAAGTGGCACAGTCTGGGCTGTGGACCAGAAGACTGCCTGAGACAGATCATCCAGTGGGACTTCAATACCCAGAAGGGGAGGACTATGGTGACCTGGCTGGAGGGTTGAGTCATGAAGGAGTACCTGAAGTTCCAGAGAGAGAGAGAGGAGCCATGCTGTGAGGAAAAGGGCATTGTACCTGGAAGGAGTCTATCCCCTAGGCAGCCAGGAGGAGGCGCCCTAGCGGTGCGGGAAGCCCATTGCACTATAAACAATGCTTTTAGCCCAATTCCGGTTCAGTCTTGCCAGCTTTCAGAGTGTGCTCTGCCTGTGATTTTCCCAACAGCTAGTTTGCAAGAAAGAAAGAAAGAAAGAAAGAAAGAAAGAAAGAAAGAAAGAAAGAAAGACCCAGACAGAATTTGGATTTTCTGTTCTTTATTTTCTCTCTGTGTTTGTGTGTGTTTCCCCCCTAGCTCCCCATCCATCATCCCATCACCCAGTCCCCCACTGCCTCTTCCTCCAACCCCCCATGCAGGGCTTAAAGTGTCCTGGGGCTTGCTGAGAAAAGTGATATTAATAAACATGCAACTATCCGGGGGTAGCCGTGTTAGTCTGTATCCGCAAAAACAACAAGGAGTCCGGTGGCACCTTAAAGACTAACAGATTTATTTGGGCATAAGCTTTTGTTGGTAAAAACCCCACTTCTTCAGATGCATGGAGTGAAAATTACAGATGCAGGCATTAGTATACTGACACATGAAGAGAAGGGAGTTACCTCACAAGTGGAGAAATATCACCATTCACAGCATTATTGAGTCAGCAGAAAGATCACCTTACATAAATAAATTACAATGATTTGTATTTGTATATGTGCATATTTATTTGTTTTTCCTAAAGTTAATTAAGTATTCTAGGAAAAAGTGTCCGTGCGGCCACCAGTGAGAGTTGGTGGTCACACTCTGAGACTACCAAAAAATTTGTTGTGAGAACCCCTATTGACTTTTTCTCAAGAACAGTTGCTACCACATTTAATACCATTAAAAAAACCCCATTAAACAAGGCATTTTCCCCGTATGAAACACTCTGCATAACAGGAAAAAGAATAAGAACAATTGGTAAATTAGGTTTTCACGTAACTCCTCGAGCTTCAAATGCTTTTTTTTTTTAAATGATGATAATAATTGGAGATTATGCAAAGATAACGAAACATCTTGTAAGTCTTAAAGCCCCATTCTGCTTTCCGGTGTACCCCAAGCTCCCATCTACTTCAGTAGGACTTTGGGGGGCACAAAGAATATAGAATCAAATCCCTTGTGTAAATATGTAAAACAATCCTGTTTAAAGGCTTGATCCTATGCTCACAGAAGTCAATGGCGAAGCTCCCAAGGACACTAATGATGTGGGGATAACAGAGCCAGTAATTCTCCACAATAACCAAAAAGAAAACAATTTATTTAAATAGGTGGTGTCAAAAAGAGTTTGGAGACTGGTACATTTATAACAAGTTGTATTTTAAGGCCAGCCACCTCACATTTTAGTAATTAGTAAAGTGCAGACATTAGACTCAGAAATTCTCTTTCACTTTAATTTTCTCCTCATGCATAGCTTCTTTAAACCCTATAAATAATTTTGTCAGACCATGTCAGTTAAAAAGGGACTTTTCATTTCTTGTACCTCACAGCTGCATACTCAGTCTGGAATAGAAAAAGGAAAGACCAGATATTAATATTCTTAATGCGACTCTATAATCTCATACATTTAACTAGTACTACTTATTAGGTAACCAGACAAAAAACTAAATTCTACTCTTACTCACACTGTTGTAAAACTAGAGTAACTCCTCTGAAGTCAATGGAATTCAATTTTATGTTAATGTAAGTGAGAGTAGAATATTGTGCAGAAGCGTTTTACAGAAAAGAGGTTAGATTCAGATTCATCTACACTGGTGTAAATCCATAGTAACTTCACTGAAGTCAATGGGCTGTTGCAAATGGCAGAGAAATGTGATCCCAAAGATGGCAGTAGTAACCACAAGCTAAATTCTCATCTCCGTTACCACAAGAAGTCAGTGGGATTGGAGTTGCATCAATGAATCTGCTACAAGAATTAGATCGCTCCCTCTTGTTAGAGCTGTTCCATTCTAAATTCCTATTTTCACTCTTCTTTCCTTCTCAAAATTCCTAGAAGGATTAAATGTTTTAACGTCTAGTCTGGGCCCTGATGTGATTTTTTTTAAAAGTGTGCAGACCTTTAGTTGGCCTGCTTTTGAATTATGGGAGAGTGAAAAATATTTTGGCCAAATTCTGTCAGACCAATGTTGATCTGAGTAATTCCACTAATGCCAATGAGGGGGTAACTCGATTTATGACCATGTAACTTGGAGCAACATTTGGATGAATGTGACCAATTGTTCAGACTTTTTTCTTTTTTGGTCCATGTAAAACTCATAAAGAAGCATAAAAACCACTGCTTCATCCTCTACTTGGGCAGGCGGGAATATGGTAATACAATAGCAATTCTGCACTGGCAACCCTAAAAAGCAGTTGCTGTCTACATTAGGAGGGAGATGAAAGGATAGCTTCTTCATGTGAACGTCAGAGGAAATCAGGTAGTCGGAATGTAGCCACCAATGTCGGAATTTGGCCAGGACACTGAGTTAACATCCTACTCATATACTGTATCTTTCCGACGTGCCAGTGGCTAAAAAAGCACTTTACCTGTGGAATGTGCCTCATAGGTATTTGATTCCCTGTTTGCACAGCTCTCCCTGCTGGAGAAGAACAAAAGGACAGTTATAGGGATATGTGATGAATGGTTGCTTCCTAGCAGATAGAGTTATAAACAAGTTACCTCTGGTTGGACACTTTCTGAAGAGCAGGATCAGCAGCTGGATGAGGACAAGGATGAAAATACAAGACAGCCCAACATATAACACATCATTGCAGTTTTCTTTCCGGGCCTCATCTGCAGAGAGGAAAGAACAACGTTAGGTGCAGAGCAAAGATTTGTTAGTGGAAAAAATCCCCCGCAAAAGAGTGGGTCCGTGTCATCTACTTCTCATGGAAGGCCGTGCACAGCGAAGGGAGGCCTTTCCTCCAAAATCCTCCATCTCAGGTCAGGTCATTGTCACACTCCCCACCTGGAGGAGGCGCCAGTGGGGCTAGTTGACCACTTGGTGCAGGATTCAGGCCATTGGTAGCCCAAGGCAAGCTAAGTCTTTTTATTTATTAACTCTGCTTGCCTGCACTGTAAATTATTTTATCAAGAGGTGATTTATTTCAGCCTAAGAATCACTGGTCCAGTCTGAGAATCTCTGTTCCACTGATGACTAGAGTGAGTTAAACTGAATTAGAATGAAAACCATTTTAGGGAGCATCGAAGAATCATAAATGTTAGAGATAGCAAAGGCCTGTGATTGTGGGTCTCCTGTAATTCACCTCCCTGGCTAGTCCCTACAGTACAATCACTAGTGCTCTATCTAGTCCAACTTTAAATAGGGCTTCATCCTTGTCACTTGAGAGACACTCCCACAACTCAATAGATCTCATTATCGGGAATCCTGGATATTCATCCTACTTTTTCCTTTGCTCAGTTCACTCCCATTGTCCTAGTTATTCCATCTCAGAGCCCCCCAAACCATTCTCCTGTCTCTTTGGCATTAACTGTCTTCAAACACTTGTAGAAGAAGTGCTTAGATAGCGCCTGACCCAAGACTGACTGACGTCTATGTAGGGTGACCAGATGTCCAGATTTTATAAGGACAGTCCTGATTTTTGGGTCTTTTTCTTATATAGGCTCCTATTACCCCCCACCACCTGTCCCAATTTTTCACATTTGTTGTCTGGTCACCCTAAGTCTATGTGAATCTTTCCATTGACTTCAATGGGCTTTCAAGCAGGCCCATTAGGAGAAAGATCTAGGGGCAGTTTTGCCACAGATCCCTCTTCTTACCACTGCTCATTGAATAAAACAGAAAAATGGTTTTAAGAGAGAGCGAGGAAAAGCGGGTGACAGGGGAGCTACCAGAACGTTCTTTCAGAATTTGATGCCGTGGCTGTGTTGGTCCCAGGATATTAGAGAGGCAAGTTGGGTGGGGTCATATCTTTTATTGAATCCGCTTCTGTTGGTGAAAGAAACAAGCTTTCGAGCTACACAGGCCTGAAGAAGAGCTCTGAGTAGCTCAGACTTGTCTCTTTCACCAACAGAGTTGGTCCAATAAAAGATATTACCTCACCCACCTTGTCTCTCCCACAATTCAAGCCCTCTAGGTAGTTTTTATACCTAGTCCCCACTCCCCCTATTTTAGTTATTTAGCTCAGCAGTAACCCTTTAAATTTGTATATTTGTCCTGACTTGAGGTGAAATTTTCACCAGACACCATATATAAATGTCTTGGGAGAGAGAACAGGTTAGAGACGATACGATACTCGACCTGTTTCCTTGGAGACTGTAGCATTGATGCTTCTCCCCGTGCTGTTCTCCTTGGCTGTACAAATGCAGTTCGTCTTCTGGTTCCACGTCTCAGAAGGGATTGTCATTAGGCTCCAAACACTAAAGACCCCGTTCCCGTCTATGGCTCCAGTATCCATCTGACCTTCAGACACTTGCTCACCAGTGTCCCAAAGAACAGCACTCCAGGGAGGAGTGAAATCAGAGAGCAGGCAGAGCAGAGGAATGACGGGGGGAAGCTCAGCATCATCTGGGTTGGAGGGAACCAGGATGGAAAGGCTCGGCTCAGAGGCATCTAAAAGAGAGTTGAGTCACCCAAACTAGAGATTGGAAAGACCTGTTACCGGTATCTCAGCTAGTCCCTACCCAGCTCCTACCCCTGCCAGTGGGGAATAGTTTAAGTATCTAGTGCATTGTCTAGTCTAGTCTTACATGTCTTAAATGGTGGGACTTCCCTTGCATGAAGGGGATTTCACTTATTAATTTCATCCCATTACACTCCTTCGTCCCACTCCAATCAGTTCCCCTGGGTTCTTGATGGTCTCAATATTCTGAATACCTGCAGAGGGTAGACACTTCTTTACTACACTGTATTCTTATGTTCAACTCCTGCTGAGCTTCTGGAGGAAAAACGCTTTCCTGTGAAACCACACGGTGGGAATCCTTTCATGAAGCTCAGTGAATGTCTGGTAAAGAGCTGGATTAATAAAGTTTTTTAAGGCCAGCAGGAAGAGGCATTAGGGCCCAGGCTCAGGTGGTTTCCACGAGGTACAATCCGTGAGCGTGACTATCAGAAGGTAGGACAGTAATAACAGCTGGCGCTGATGCACTTCTCATCAGTAGTTAGATATCAAAGCACTCTGCGAGGCGAGTAAGAGTCAAGACCCCATTTTAGGAGCAGAGTGATGGGTGGGCAATGATTCAGGATTACCGTCCAGGTTTCCTAATTCACAGTCTCATACAGTATCCACTACCTAGATCATTCTGCCTCTCAGCATAAATACTGATGACTTAAAACCGAAATGGGGCGGAGGGTGGTCAGATAATCACAATTGCAAGATTCTGTCTCAGAACCAGGGCCATAACCAGGATGGGGCAAGTGGGGCAGCTGCTCAGGGCACAAAGCTACAAGGGTGGAAAAATGGGGTGGAAAGAAAAGATCGGATTCCTCCTGGCCCTTCAGCTCCCTCCCCACGAGGGCCCCAAAGGCTCTGCCAAGCCCTTCAGGGGCCTTCAAGGTCTCTCCATACCTGCCTCCCAGGCTCCCCTTCAACCACAGCTCTTGGCTTCCCCAACTCCCCCCCACAGCCCGTCAGTCACTGTTCCCACCTGCTCCCCTGCACCTGCCCCGAGCCACCCTTGTCCTTGTTCCTGTCTCTCCCCTGTAGGCTTCTGTCTCCCAGCTCTCAGACCCCCTGGTGTCCCCACTGCTGGAGCTGCCCAAGCAGGGAATGCAGTCAGCTGTCCCCGGCCTCTGCAGCGGGTGCAGCACCCCCAGCCTGATCTGGAAGCTGGAGGATCCCCAGCACAGCGAGCCCCTCAGCCTGGCACTGGATGGTGCAGGATGCCAGCAGCAGCAGGGGGCTTATAGGCATGGCTCATGGTCTGGGCTCACATCAGAGGCTGGTGCTCAGGGATCTGGGCTTGGAAGCTCAGCTCAGTTCTAAGTCACCGCAGCACCCAACAGCCATTTTTATCCCTGCGGGAGCCTGGCTAGAAAATTCTCCGGCGCAGCAGGAGGCAGAAGGGCCGGGAGAAACATGACTCAGTTGGACTCCACCTGCCCTGACCCCGCTTGGCTGTGGCTTGCCTTGCAAAGGGCTGGGGCAGCTCTCAGGGATCGGCTCTGGAGCCAATGGCTGGGCCATCCCCGCAGCAACCCCAGCCATCCCAGCCACCAAGGCAAGACAAAAGCCAGTAGGGCTTGCCCCAGGCGCTAAAATGCCTAGTTACAGCTCTGCTCAGAACCCCGCAGACCCCTGGAATTGTCCCACTGGAAACTCACCTGTGACAATTAGCCTGGTCCCATTCCCAAAGTTCGGATGTACGTATACAGCAAGGCCACAGTAATACACCCCAGAGTCATTTCTTTGTACGTTACTTATAATCAGAGTAAACGTTTTTGCCGGAATGTTCACTGTACTCGAGTATTTTTCATGTGGAGCTGAAGCAGACTCATAACTCTGGTAAATCCCGTGCAAACTTCCATTCTGAAGCTCTTTGTACCAGTATATATACTGTCTTCTTGTTGAAAGCTTACAGTCTATCCGTGCAGTTTCTCCAGAGGCCAGAAAGATCTGTGCTGGGCTCTGCTGGATCAATATCCCTTCCCGTGAAGCAGTCACTATAAAAGGGAACACAAAAACCTGAATCCAATAATCACTTGTAAGAGACTAACCCGTTGCAATATATTCAATATAACACATCATCTGCTCCAAGCAAAATGACCATTGTTTTAAAAATGGGGGGTGGGTTAACTTTATTTTTGTACTTAGGCATTTTCTTCAGATTCAAATACACTGTAGGAAAATTGATGTATTTTAAACTAAACAGACGTTGCTGACATTTTTTTTTTCTAATATAGTATTTTTGCCATATTGTCAAGTGTAGCATAGCTGTAACACAAACAATAATCACTCTGCACCCATGGATACTAATCAATCCCTTTGCACATCTACATCACCTCTCATGCAAAGACATTGAAGCACTTATCACAATTAATTAAACCTCCCAGTCATACTACTGAATAATATTTAGGGTGACCTGACATCCCCATATTATTGGGACCGTTCCAATATGAGGGGCTTTGTCTCATATACACAACTATACCCCCACAAAAAAAAGTGTCCTGATTTTTCACACTTGCTATCGGTCACCCTAATAATATTTGGCACTTAGAACCTGTCACATGATAATCAAACTTCTTTTCAGCTATTAATGAGTTAAGCCTCACAGTGTTCCTGTGAGATGATGAAATATTATCCCTGTGTACAGATGTAGAAACTGTATCACAGGTAAGTGGAGAGATTTGGACAGGGTCCCACAAATCAGTGACATGATTTTGAATAGAACCCAGGTGTTCTGACTCCTGGGTCCTCTGCTCTATCCACTAGACTGCAGTCTCCGATTCATATTAACTTTTGAATCAGAGTTAACAACAATAAAATGAATGTTATTTGACCAAAATTGTACATGAAAGGGAGTGCTTTATTATCTTAGACCTTCAGGCTTAAAATCATCTCTTTGATTACCTATAAAAAAAGACCAATGCCCCGGAAGCCTATATAAAATACATGAGCATAAAAGAGAACTGGATTTTGAACAACAATCCATTACAGTATCCAAAATGTTAAACTATATTCACGGTGTTGTGGGGAGCACAACGTAATATTTCATTACCTCTCTTAGTATTTTAGTTGGTGAACTAAAACCTATGACTGTTTAGCTCTCCCCATCACCTCCTCTTGGTGTTACCCGCATTTCAGAAGATCTTTGCACATGAAAGTAATTTTTTGTAGCAAGGTAGAAAACAAACATGAAATATCAGGCTAAAATACTTACTCCGCAGACAGAGTAGAATCACCCAAGCTATCTGGTAGGACATTTTCTGGCTTTCTTCAG
This sequence comes from Lepidochelys olivacea, assembly GCF_965140295.1. Taxonomy (NCBI): domain Eukaryota; kingdom Metazoa; phylum Chordata; order Testudines; family Cheloniidae; genus Lepidochelys; species Lepidochelys olivacea. Next base: position 6,809,194 of record NC_140434.1, read on the forward strand.
TCATGCAAATTTGATGCTCTGAGAATGGTAGATGCCTGTTAGTTAATGGATCTCTTGATGAAAGACTTTATCACGTGGAGAGGAAGATGTCATATTTCCTCTTAAAGTTCTGTGGGGGCAACATGTGTGACAAAGGAGAGGGCCAGGAGATATGAATAACCGCATTCAAAATCTTATTCTGACAGCCAGCAGGGCAAACCTGGGGAATAATATTCAGTTGCTTCTAAAATTCATCACGCAACAAATTCCAGGTGTGACTGTGTGACAGTAGAGTATGTATTTTAAAAGGAATCTTTCTTCTCATATCTGGATGGATGGGACAAGCCCTTCTTTGGACTGAAACTTATGTGGATTATTTTCTGTGCTTCAGGGTTTCAGACATTCATACGTATTTGGGGGATGTTAGCCCCAGTAGAAAGAGAATAAGGTGCATCACTGTGGCTTTGAAGATTCCCCCTGATATTATAACACAGAATATGGGAAATCATTGAAGAGGGTTGTCGTGCACTATGGAAGTGTGGGAAATGGACAAAAATACATTAGCTTGTTTGTTTAATTATTATTGCAGAGGAAATAAACATTTTGGGAAGAGATCCTGTGGGAAAGGAATGGATGGGTCTAGAAAATGGAAGCATACAGTTATTCCAGTTGAGATCTTTGAGACATAACCTAATTGTGGGTCACACAGGTATGTGCCTAATGCATGTTCTTTGCAATAACATTCAAAATGAGCTAGAGAGAAAAAAGAACTGAAATACCCATGGAGACATTCCAATTCCTTTCTTGTAAACCCTTTTCACTCATGTATTCCGAAACATGGTCATCTTACATATTTGAATATTCTAAAAAAACACCTGGAAATCATGTCTCATTGATGCCTAGCTCAAGGGAAGTTTAATACACTATGGCACAAGCAGCCACACGGACCTCACTAGCCTGTGTCCCATATATGAGACTCAGGCTATTTCAACATCCATGAAATTTAGGAGAAGACAGCTACGACCTGAAGCTTGTCTGTTGCATTTGTCATGGTGCTTAGAAATGTAAAATGTTGTCAGAAGTAGCTGTGGATGGTTAATAGGAAAGTTTAAATTTTAAAAACACCTGGTGCATTTTACATGTTATAAATGTGATCAGTCTAATTGGGAATGAATCACTTGGCTTCAATATTCTTTTTTTTTTAAATGCAGCTATTTGATAGTGTGTGGATGGCTTAAAAAAAACACACGACATCCTGCGAATTTAACAAATTTATTTGAGCATAAGCTTTCGTGAGCTACAGCTCACTTCATCGGATGCATCAAATAAATTGGTTAGCCTCTAAGGTGCCACAAATACTCCTTTTCTTTTTTAATGCGGCTGCTACTGTGAAACCTGAGAATTTAACATATTTGCCAATCTCCTGATCAAAAATAGGCTAAAGCAATCTGAATGTTTTGTAAAAATAATTTCAAAACTTTTCGCATCTAGCCAACCACCTGTACATTGAATTTCATCCCAAGGGGATATGGACCAGCAGAGATACTATGTCCTAAACACCAAAAGTTAGACAATGCTGAGACACACTTCATCCTAATGACGTTTATCCTATTATTATTTTATTTGTTACTTCTATAGTACTATAGGTATTTATGATACAGGTATGTTAATTATGTGATGCTGACATGCCCATATAAAATTCCTGTGAATCAAGCCAATAATCCATGCTATAATTGTAACAGAGAAGCAATTCAGGCATCTCAGTAGAGCTGTATGGGAGAAGATTGCAATGCCATTGATTATGCCTTAACTGTTCCTCATTTTCTCCTTTCACTGCTACTAAATTTACTTATTTGTATTTAAAATAAAAATCCTCAACTTTTAAAAAACTGCAACAAAACCATGGAGTGTTGTATGGCTACTGTTTATTTGCTTGGTCCCTATTAATTTAATTAAAGGACATGGAGAGTATTTCACCCAGTTGCATTTCTTTTATATACATTCACTATAAAACTGATCTTCACTAATGAAAGTCCAGTGGATGTTAAATGTTAAGACAAAGTTTAAAGCTACTGTAGGCATTAGATTTTTATTTCTATGATAAAAAGCCCCTAACCCAGAGTCTAAGCTGTTCTAACCAATTTTAGAAAGGGAGTCTGGGATATCTGAACTTTTAGGAGTCCCTTCTTCAAGTTGATACACAGGAATTTACTATGCAAAACCCCTTTGTTAGAAGATGATTCAGATTATCTCAGGCAAACAGAAAGCATTGTTGTGTTTTCAATTAGCCAGAGTGTTTGCTGCAGCTAATAAATATACTCTCACTCCCAAAGAGCACCTTCCAGGAAAGAGAAGGATTCATTCGACATCTCTTTTCTTTTACATTTGAAAAATGCATATACGAGGCTATCCATGTCCATCGACCCACCTGCATTTGGGACTCTCTTTGAAGTGCATGTCCCTGTAGCGTAAAAATTGGTGACAGGCTGCAGTCTAGCACTTTGAGTATTTTTAACATAGATCAGTCGTCTATCTCCAGGGTTTATCATGCCACCCAAAACTGCTGTATCTGAGTACCTGTCATATAAAAGTAATAGCAATAGCAGAGTCTCTAGTGGGCTTTAAGAAGTCTCTGGCTCTCCTCCCTACTGGGGATAAAAACTGAAGTTAGGGCTGGGATTTTGTTTTTAATTTTTTAGATTTTATTATTTTATTATTTTGGGTTTGTTTATTTAGTTAGGCTAATATTTTGCAGTGTGATGTTTTGACGGCTTGCGAGGGGTGGCGGGGGTTCTTTGTCTAGTTATTCGTTTTTGTTTTTTACAGTTAGCTGGGCTTTTCGCTTTGCTTGTTTGTTTAGTTGGGCTTTTTTGGAGGGAACAGGGTATCTGTGTTGTGAGCATCAAAATCATTTGCAAAAGCTCAGAGCTGGTTGCTGGGTTATTTGCATCTGCCTGTGGTCAGTGTCAACTCACTACTTTTGCCACTCTTGTTTTGTTTGTCAGAGAGCAAAACACTTTATTTTCTTGTTGTCTGTAATCACTTGTTGTCTAACGGTTTCACCACAAAAGAACCAGCCTTCGCTAATGAACTTCCTCGCTCACTGAACCACAGGGGAAAAAAATAGCGTACATGTTTTTGTAATGTAGATCTAAATATATCTCCTTATTTTTCTCTCTCTCTTATCTTCTGAAGATCATCTTAGCCCATCTGCACAAAAAGATGTTAAGAAGCATTTGTAGATCTGTGGCCTTAGTCCTGCAGACATGTGCTAACTGTATTCCCAGGAGTAATCCCATTGATTTCAATGGAACTCCTAAAGGGAATAAAGTAAAGCCCTGGCATAAGTATTTGCCTAAGATTGTATTTATGAGGGCTCAGTGGGCCATATCTTCCATGAGAAGATAGCACAATATGGTACAATACTCTGCATTCTCTGTCCCCTATGGTAGTGACTCTCAGCCTTTCCAGGCTACTGTAGCCCTTTCAGGAGTCTGATTTGTCTTGCATACCCCCAAGTTTCTCCTCACTCAAAAGCTACTTGCTTACACAATCAGACATAAAAATACATAAGTGTCACAGCACACTAGTACTGAAAAATTGCAGACTTTCTCATTTTTACCGTATAATTATAAAATAAATCAATTGGAATATAAATCTTGTATGTACATGTCAGTGTATAGTATAGAAAGCAGTATAAACAAGTCTATGAAATTTTAGTTTATACTGACTTTGCTAGTGCTTTTTATGTAGCCTGTTGTAAAACTAGGCAAATACCTAGGTAAGTTGATGTACCCCCTGGTAGACCTCTGCGTACCCCCAGGGATACACGTACCCCTGGTTGAGAACCACTGCCCTATGGCATTTTCCCCAATAGTGACAACTGAACCTTAAGAACTTTGGAGGATTAGCTGGGATATGTATCTGTCTGAAATGCTTTGGGTTGTGATTCTGCAGTCCTCACTCAGGCAAAACTTCCACCTACATCAATGGGAATTTTGCCTAATGAAGCAACAGGCTCTAGCCCTGAGTTTGGAAATAGGGCTGAAAACTCTGACCCAAACATATGATCCCAAAAGACTTTCCGCTCCTTGTTTGAGTCTGGCCAGAAATACTGTGACTCTCTGCATGGATTATCTATTTTTGTTTTCAGCTCAGAGCAGAGAGACAGGAAACAATTTTCTCAACTTCACCAAAGGTCATCAAACCTCAGGGGCGTTTCAGTTTGTGTTTAGCTCTAATTTAGTGCAAATTGTTTACATATCTCTCACCATCAACTGAATGTAACTCATTTAAATAATTCATATAAGTCTTACTAATGTTACCCAGAAAGCCTCTTTAAACCATTTCGAACAATGACCTTCCCGTGAAAGCTCCCGCTCAGTGTAACATATAGTTGTAAAGTGGGGGTCCAACTTTTTATAGAATGAATTTGATTTAGCCTTAGATGACAGACAGAGGGGTTGACCTTTCCTTGCAGCATGGGCATCTCATCTGCCTGCCTTTTGTCCAAGTGCTGCAGAGAAGAACTGGTCAGAAACTGGGGTGATTTTTACAAAGAAATTTTTGACGTTTTGTAGGAAAAAAACTAAAACTTTTTGTTTTTTGGGTTTTCAACAAATAGTCAAAATTTTCTGAGGAAAGCAGATATTTTTTCAGCAAAAAAAATTCATTTTGTTTCAGATCCCACTTTTCCACTGAAAACGGTTGTGATAGAAAATCTCCCATCAGCCTCAAGGCCCTGCTGGGCTCCTCACTAATTCAATATGCCTGAGTAGCACCAGTTGTGAGAAATGCCCTTTTCCACTTTGAGTTTCACCCTTTCTTTCAGATGATGAACTAACTGGCTGTAGTGACCCACATGTTCACCACCTCCCCTGGTTTTGGGACAGACAGTGGAAACAAGAGGTGGGTTAAACAAGCAACAAACTAAATGTCATGGCACAAATAAGGAGGAGATAGCGAGAAAGAAGATCAATAGTAATGGAAGAGCCAGATAACAGGCAGAGGCATTATATCCTCCCTGTGATGGGATGTATAGACCCTACAAGACAGCAGACTCTAAAGGGTTAAGACAGGAAGCAATCACTTCCCCAGCTGCAGCTAAACGGCAGGTTTAACAGCTGGGATAAAAAGCTGCAACCCAGATGGAATGGGGCAGCTGCCAAAGAGATTCTGGGTATGTCTACACTGCATGACTGATCCAGGTCAACTGACACAGGGTTGCAGGGCTCGGGCTCTGAGACCTTCCTTTCTTGCAGGGTCTCAGAGCCTGGCTCCAGCCTGAGCATCTATACTGAGATTGTATAGCCTCACAGCGTGAGCCCTGCAAGCCCGTGTCAGTTGACCCTAGTTCTGAGACTTGGCGCCACAGGTTTTTTATCGCAGTGTAGATGTACCTGGAGAGGGACAGGGGAGGAGCTCCACAGGGTCAGATGGGAAAAAGCTGCCCAGGCAAATGAATTCCCTGCCAATACCTGTCAGGCATAGACGTAGGAAGCAGCCCAGGGAGGCAGCCGGAGAGTTAAACAAAAATAAGTCTTTTTGACTGCCTAACATAGGATTCCTGGTCTGGGACCCAGAGGAAAGAGCAGGCCTGGGTCCCCCTGCCATCCCCTCTTGGAAGGGGGTAGAGACTGATGAGACACCAGACCTGGGTGGCAGCACTAATTTTACTTTTTGTTCCTGCTTTAATTTCCTTTGCTTCTACCTGCTGAAGAAGGGACTGAAGAAACCTGTAAAAGGGCCCCACCAGAAACAGGGGTAGGAGAAGCCCTAAGGCAAGGGCTAGATTCCTGGGACTGCTGACTGGAGACCCACCCAGGACCAGCAGAACTGTGGGGTGAGGTCCCGTATAACCCCTGAAGGAGAGCGACCCGGCTGGAGACTCAGAGGAAGGCTGAGTGAATACAGCTTCCATCCCAGAATGGAGTACAAGAAACTGAGGCAGGAATGCAACCGTGATTCTACAATAGACTGCCAGGGGGCGCTCCAGGACCGAGTCCTGCCCACTACGCACCTCAGTCAGGCCACGTGCCATGGCATAGGTGGCATAGCAGGTTCTCATAAAGCCCATGACACCTCTACAGCCTCGTAAATGCGATGCCAAAAAGGCCCAGTCCTACGCGGAGCCATGCCCCAGTGGGTGTTCTGGATGTACACAGGTTGCAGGACTGGATCCAACCTGGAGAGTAAGGAGACTGGTGGTCCAACCTCTCCCATAGTCTGGGAACACATAAAAGGAGGCGTCAGTTCTGTCATTTCTGAAACAAGCTGCAGCTTTCACTTTGGTGATTTAAATGGCAAATAAAGTCCTCCAAGCTTGGCCTCCAGACGATCATTACCATCTATCGATCCAGATGGTCATTGTTGCTATCAGTAAATACAGCAGAAGGATGGGTGGGTGCAGGAATTAACTCCCTCGGTTTTTCATACCATGTGCTGGATGCATTGTACCATGCAACAGTGGCACATTAACCAACACTGCACACTATTTGGACCCTTTAGAAACCAACACTGCATGCTGTATGTGGTAGAATATTTTCTTCTGTGTTGTCCTATATTTGGGTATTTATACTTACTCATAATCATTATGAGCCAAATTTTCAAAGGCATCAGACTTAAGGGCAAAAAATACCGTAGAAAATCAATGCAACTTAGGTGCTTTTGAAAATGTACCCTATAGTATATCAGGGTCTGATATTAATTCATCAACAGGCAGCATCCCTTGTGGGTTCCTCCCCACTCCTCTCCCCTCCCCTCCCCCCTCCCCCCCCAAGTCAGTTGATATCCATCTACACCACAGCACACTCTCCTGGGCCGTGTTCTTCATCAGAAATGACCCTTCACTGAAGCAGCGCATCAGACTTTCATTGTGTTTTCTACAGACATGCTCTTTGCCAAGTATCTGATTTTCTCTTCCATGGGTAAAACTCCTTGTGTTACTGAACAGCATTCAGAAAATAGCCAGTGCAAGAGGATGTGGACCTTTGTGGTAGCTTAGCAGAGTTTTGCTTCATTTTAGGTGCACTTCCATTCACTTGTCCTAGCTTTAGCATGGTTTCTAGTAGTCACACTGCAGCCACTTTTACAGAGCATAAGTATTATCAGACTAAATCAGTTTTATTTTTGAACTATCCCATTTGTCTATGGCAGAGAGGGATCCAATGAAAGCTGACTATAATGACATTATCTGTTTTATTTCTGCAGTGTTGGGAGCACAGTTGTCTCTGTACCCGACCCAGCGATTCCTGTTTGTCGAAATTAGTGCTATGGCAAAGATCCCCTGTTCTTCCAAAGAAAAACTGGAAGGAGGTGGCATTTCGGTTTGTTGGTACAGGAGAAGAGAAGGTGAGGGGCCCACCTGCATCAAGAAGTGCTTAAATGATCAAAATGTAAGTAAGCTTGCTTGCAAACCCGAGACATGCGGCATGACACTGGAAATCTACAATGTTCAGCAGAAGGAGTCTGGTGACTATTACTGTGCAGTTAAATCCAGCAGCTATCTGATTTTCAACAATGGAACCACACTGATTGTTGGAGGTAAGGAAAGATAAAGGTATAACTCAAGGGGAAAAGTGATTAACAATGCAGAGATGTTAAAAAAAACCAGGAAAATGGAACATGGTACAACTTTCAAAGCTGAAATGGTTGAAAAGGAGAAACTAAGATGAAAAATAATAACTAAATGGAGCTGCTAAGAAGCAGATTCTGCATTTTTAGGGGACTCAATTAAATTTTTTTCCTTTAATGGTTAAAGATGACAGATTTTGTTAAAAAAAAAGCTCCTGAATAATAATAATAAACCCACTTCCTTCAGACCTCATGCTTTTCACCAGTAGATCCCAAAGCACTTTAGTTTTACCCTCATCATTATTTATTGCTGCCAGATTGTTTTTGACCTAACAGCCACAAATGCATTTAGTAACAATTATTCTTTTCCTTCTGCAGAATTTTTTACTTTGAACGAATCCCCATCTCATGAGATTAACATTCCTAACGGCCAGTCTGTTACACTAGTGTAATTATATTGACTTCAGTGGAAGTGTACAATTGTAAGAAAGTAAAATTGATGCCCTTAATTAGATAATAAACAGCCGGCAGATCTGTTGTGAGTCAGACGTAGGATGGAACAATAAATTCTCTGCTTTATTCTGCTCAGACAGCTACACCAGCAACAACTGGGTTTTGCTTCTGGTTCCATCTCCCCACGGCCTCATTTCCACTGGGACGGTTGATCTGGCTTGCATTGTCCACGGAGTCTCCAACCCAGTCCAAATTTCCTGGAATATTTCTGGGGATCTGCAAGAACAGGTGCTAATGCGATCACTGAAAGCAAAGGATGGCTCCTTAATGCTCATAAGTCACCTTAGCATCCCAAAAGACACCTGGACCAGTGTGAAAATTTTCACGTGTGAAGTCAAATTCAACTCTTCTGGCAGCAGTGTTAAGAAAAGTGCCAGGTATTTTGAACGTGAGTGATTTTATATTTGCTTCTGGAACTAAAAGAAACTACGACTTTACTTAACCTGCAAGGCGAGTAAATAACGGATGACACAGAGAGAAGGCTGAAGTGTTTAATGCATTTTTTGCTTCAGTCTTCACTGGAAAGGTTAATTGTAACCAGTTGCTTAACACAATCAATATTAACAAAAAGGAGGAATGATCTCAGGCCAGAATAGGGAAAGAACAGGTTAAAGAATATTTAGATAAATTGTATGTATTTAAGTCAGAGGGGCCTGATGAAATTCACCCTAGTGTGGTAGAGAGAGAGACAGTCTGGAGCACTGGGGCTGATGCAAGACCTGAGGCCTGAACTAGAGGCTGTGAACCAAAGTCAGGCCATGTATTAAAGCAGATGCTTACAAGTTCACTGTCCAGTACATGAACTTGGCAAAGTTCCTAAAACATAGGAACTCCTAGGAAGTACTAGGCACTAGATATTTACATAAATTCATTCCAGAAGGCTAGTACAGATCCACCCTAATCCAGTACAAGATAAGATGGTTTGACAGAATAATGAATAAGGATGTTTTGTCCGAGATATTAGGAACAAGATACAAGGGGAGGTAACAAACAGATGTCATGAGACACATAAGGTGGTACGAAAGTTGCTTATCCCGGTTGTTTGTCTTAGTCTATAAATTCTGGGGGACCTTGCCTTAATCCTTTGTGTGGCCGAGGGGACAGCAGAAATTCCCACTGCTGACTGAGCCGCTCCTTGCTAGGGGGCACTCACTGGTTAATGTACTTGTGGGAGTCATTAGGACTGTGACTTGAGGGCAATAAACTTGGCTGAGTGCCTTTGTCACCAACCCAAGAGCTGTGCTTGTAGTCTTTCCCTCTGAGCAATGTCGAGGTCTGCTGCATTAACAGGCTGCGCTCTCTGCTGGTGCTGATAACACCAGAGCTCCAGGGACAGGAGCACTGAGCAGCTGTAACAGCTCAGCAGCCTTGAGGGTGACAGCAACAACACTCCACCCTTCCACACCTAGAATACTTAAGGAAGTAGCTGATGCAATGTCATTAGTGATTAGCTTCGAGACTGCATGAAGATGTTTTTAACTTTGAGGTTCTGGTGTAGTTAAGAACTTGAACAAGCTACCTAGGGAGGCTGTGGAATCCCCATCACTGGAGGTTTTTAATAACAGGTTGGACAAACACCTGTCAAGCACGGTCTAGGTTTGCTTTGTCCTGCCTCAGCACAGGCTCCTGGATTTGAGGTCTTCTCGAGGTCCGTTCCAGCCCTACATTGCTATGATCCTATGACTTGTAAACTACATTGGTGGAATCCTGGCCCTACTGAAGGCAATGGCAAAAATCCCATTCACTTCAATGGAACCAGGTTTGTAAATTAAGCCAAAGGGTTTAATGCAGTGGCTCTTAAAACTTTTGTGGTGATGACCCCTTTCACACAGCAAGCCTCTGAGTGCGACCCCCTCTTATGAATTAAAAACACTTTTTTTATATTTAACTCTATTATAAATGCTGGAGGTGAAGCAGGGTTTGGGGTGGAGGCTGACAGCTTGTGACCCCCCCAGGTAATAACCTCTCGACCCCCTGAGGGGTGACGATCCCCAGTTTGAGAACCCCTGGTTTAATGAAACGGTGCAAACATGACTACCCCAGCTCCTGATGATCCACTGGAGTCTGCTTCCTCCACAGTCCATCCCGGCTGGTGTATACTGCAGATATTGCACCATGTGGTGGCAGTTTTCCTGGTGGGGTTGATGGTGTCTCTGAGTCTGGCTTGGATTCACGGCTGTTCCAGTCCAGGTAATCAACACATCACAGTCCATTCTAGATGGACAGACCAATAGGCTCAGCAGCCCTATTAATATTTGGGCTGACTTCTCACACAGACACAAACTGAAAACAGTTCTTTCAGTCCCTTCTGCTTGGCCTTGCTGAACATGTATTCCTTCCGGTTGCTCAGTAACTCTTTGGTAGAGAAAAGCCCTATATTCAGCCAGGGAGTCACTATTGCATCTGAGTACTGACACACTATTTATATCAGTCATCGTTTGCTTTCTCACCCAGGGCCAATTTCCACCTGAAACAAGCAGGCGAAACTCCCATGGGAATCTCTGGGCAAATTCAGTTGATGTAAACAGTCATGTAAATTACACAGCAGGAGCCTGATTACCCCATGCACAGCTCCCCATGAAGTGGCAGGATAATCTGGCTCTGGGTGTAAATTGGTCAGAAAACACATGTAGGGGGTGAAGTAGTTGCGCTAACGGGCCTGTTGCCACTCTTTGACTCAAACGGCCAGTCAAATTTCAGGGCCTTCGGGCTCCAGCTGGAACTAGAAATTGATGGACTCTCCTGTTTTCTTTGTTCATTCCTTGTAAATAAACAAGATTGCATCAAAGTCCTGCTTCTCAAATGCATGAGGAACCAAAAACAAAAGGGGAAGTTTCTTAGCTAACATCCCCAAGCCTCTTCAGCCAACACTGGGCCCAAAATATCTCTCTCTCTAGCTTTTTCCAGGATCATGCTACTCACAGGCTCCTGCCTGGCTTTCCTGCTCTTTGCCTCTGCCTCTCTGTTCTTGTCTGTTCTCAGTGTCTGTGTGTTTTCCCTGCACACACCCCACACAAGCAATATTCAGCAAACCCCCTCTGCCCACTTAGTCAGTGTGGTTTCATAACTCCCTTTTGCCGTAGGTGGGGGCATTCTGATTAATTCAGTCCAAGAGCTACATTAATTGAAGGCTGCTTTCACACCTAATCGCAGAGGTTTGTAATCCAAACTGTCACAAGTACCTCTTAGCATAACACTACTGTTTGCTGGTTGTGCAAAAGGAGTGAATTCAGGACGCAGACCATTCGCCACTATAATTCTCCTGGAGCTGGATTTACACCCTGGATGAATTTGGCCCATTCTGTCTGTTTTGGGAATACGGTAAAGGAGGGAGAACTGCAGCCTCAGAGGAGTTAAAAGGTGCATTAAAAACTCTCTGAATCCTAAACTCTTTTTTCAGCTATGTGCTGAACTCTCAAAGCAAGGTTTCCACAATCGTTTGTGTGCTAATAATGTACACCGTTTTCAAGAGGAGCATTCAGTAAAGCTTAGTAACCTGTTTGAAACCACCTGTGTCAAACTCAAACAGTTATCTGACCTTGCATGGAGGTAACTAATGGTACGAAATGTTGTCAAACAGGGTCAAAGGGTTTATGCCCAAGTGAAGTTTCAGTCAAGGAATCACAACCAGATCAGGATGCAGTGGCTGATGGAAGAGAAAAATCATAACCCACACTGGGATCCGAGCCTGGAAACTCACAGCTGGCTCACTGCCGACCTCGACGACGGCAGCCATTTTGTAAGGTGGTGTTTTTATGTAAAAGCTGTTGGATTGTTGTTACTGCTTCTGCTCTTCATGGCTGCTGCGTGTGGCTCAGCTGCAAAATATAACTCGAAAGTAACCTGACTTGTCCATCTAGAGTATAAACAGCAGGAAGTCACAGAAAGAACCACACCCGTGGAGGTGCTGCGATAGGAAAGACATTGTCATGCCTGTGAGGGGGCTGCTGGCCCCTTCCTGACACTTACTGGGGTTCTGACGGTAGAGTCAGGGGCTGGAGCTGGAGGAGCCCGGAGCTGGGCTGGGGGCAGAGCCGGGGGCTGGAGCTGGAGGAGCCCGGAGCTGGGCTGGGGGCAGAGCCGGGGGCTGGGGCTGGAGGAGCCCGGAGCTGGGCTGGGGGCAGAGCCGGGGGCTGGGGCTGGAGGAGCCCGGAGCTGGGCTGGGGGCAGAGCCGGGGGCTGGGGCTGGAGGAGCCCGGAGCTGGGCTGGGGGCAGAGCTGGGGGCTGGAGCTGGAGGAGCCCGGAGCTGGGCTGGGGGCAGAGCCGGGGGCTGGGGCTGGAGGAGCCCGGAGCTGGGCTGGGGGCAGAGCCGGGGGCTGGAGCTGGAGGAGCCCGGAGCTGGGCTGGGGGCAGAGCCGGGGGCTGGAGCTGGAGGAGCCCGGAGCTGGGCTGGGGGCAGAGCCGGGGGCTGGAGCTGGAGGAGCCCGGAGCTGGGCTGGGGGCAGAGCCGGGGGCTCGAGCTGGAGGAGCCCGGAGCTGGGCTGGGGGCAGAGCCGGGGGCTGGGGCTGGAGGAGCCCGGAGCTGGGCTGGGGGCAGAGCCAGGGACTGGAGCTGGAGGAGCCCGGAGCTGGGCTGGGGGCAGAGCCGGGGGCTCGAGCTGGAGGAGCCCGGAGCTGGGCTGGGGATAGGGCCGGGGGCTGGGGCTGGAGGAGCCCGGAGCTGGGCTGGGGGCAGAGCCGGGGGCTGGGGCTGGAGGAGCCCGGAGCTGGGCTGGCGGCAGAGCCGGGGGCTGGGGCTGGAGGAGCCCGGAGCTGGGCTGGGGGCAGAGCCGGGGGCTGGGGCTGGAGGAGCCCGGAGCTGGGCTGGGGGCAGAGCCGGGGGCTGGGGCTGGAGGAGCCCGGAGCTGGGCTGGGGGCAGAGCTGGGGGCTGGAGCTGGAGGAGCCCGGAGCTGGGCTGGGGGCAGAGCTGGGGGCTGGAGCTAGAGGAGCCCGGAGCTGGGCTGGGGGCAGAGCCGGGGGCTGGAGCTGGAGGAGCCCGGAGCTGGGCTGGGGGCAGAGCCGGGGGCTGGAGCTGGAGGAGCCCGGAGCTGGGCTGGGGGCAGAGCCGGGGGCTCGAGCTGGAGGAGCCCGGAGCTGGGCTGGGGGCAGAGCCGGGGGCTGGAGCTGGAGGAGCCCGGAGCTGGGCTGGGGGCAGAGCTGGGGGCTGGGGCTGGAGGAGCCCGGAGCTGGGCTGGGGGCAGAGCCAGGGACTGGAGCTGGAGGAGCCCGGAGCTGGGCTGGGGGCAGAGCCGGGGGCTGGGGCTGGAGGAGCCCGGAGCTGGGCTGGGGGCAGAGCCGGGGGCTGGGGCTGGAGGAGCCCGGAGCTGGGCTGGGGGCAGAGCCGGGGGCTGGAGCTGGAGGAGCCCGGAGCTGGGCTGGGGGCAGAGCTGGGGGCTGGGGCTGGAGGAGCCCGGAGCTGGGCTGGGGGCAGAGCTGGGGGCTGGGGCTGGAGGAGCCCGGAGCTGGGCTGGGGGCAGAGCCGGGGGCTGGAGCTGGAGGAGCCCGGAGCTGGGCTGGGGGCAGAGCCGGGGGCTGGGGCTGGAGGAGCCCGGAGCTGGGCTGGCGGCAGAGCCAGGGACTGGAGCTGGAGGAGCCCGGAGCTGGGCTGGGGGCAGAGCCGGGGGCTCGAGCTGGAGGAGCCCGGAGCTGGGCTGGGGGCAGAGCCAGGGACTGGAGCTGGAGGAGCCCGGAGCTGGGCTGGGGGCAGAGCCAGGGACTGGAGCTGGAGGAGCCCGGAGCTGGGCTGGGGATAGGGCCGGGGGCTGGGGCTGGAGGAGCCCGGAGCTGGGCTGGGGGCAGAGCCGGGGGCTGGGGCTGGAGGAGCCCGGAGCTGGGCTGGGGGCAGAGCCGGGGGCTGGGGCTGGAGGAGCCCGGAGCTGGGCTGGGGGCAGAGCCGGGGGCTGGAGCTGGAGGAGCCCGGAGCTGGGCTGGGGGCAGAGCCGGGGGCTGGGGCTGGAGGAGCCCGGAGCTGGGCTGGCGGCAGAGCCGGGGGCTGGAGCTGGAGGAGCCCGGAGCTGGGCTGGGGGCAGAGCCAGGGGCTGGGGCTGGAGGAGCCCGGAGCTGGGCTGGGGATAGGGCCGGGGGCTGGGGCTGGAGGAGCCCGGAGCTGGGCTGGGGGCAGAGCCAGGGACTGGAGCTGGAGGAGCCCGGAGCTGGGCTGGGGGCAGAGCCGGGGGCTGGGGCTGGAGGAGCCCGGAGCTGGGCTGGGGGCAGAGCCGGGGGCTGGGGCTGGAGGAGCCCGGAGCTGGGCTGGGGGCAGAGCCGGGGGCTGGGGCTGGAGGAGCCCGGAGCTGGGCTGGGGATAGGGCCGGGGGCTGGGGCTGGAGGAGCCCGGAGCTGGGCTGGGGGCAGAGCCAGGGACTGGAGCTGGAGGAGCCCGGAGCTGGGCTGGGGGCAGAGCCGGGGGCTGGGGCTGGAGGAGCCCGGAGCTGGGCTGGGGGCAGAGCCGGGGGCTCGAGCTGGAGGAGCCCGGAGCTGGGCTGGCGGCAGAGCCGGGGGCTGGGGCTGGAGGAGCCCGGAGCTGGGCTGGGGGCAGAGCCGGGGGCTCGAGCTGGAGGAGCCCGGAGCTGGGCTGGGGATAGGGCCGGGGGCTCGAGCTGGAGGAGCCCGGAGCTGGGCTGGGGATAGGGCCGGGGGCTGGGGCAATGCAGGCCAGCCGCCGACAGGGAGCCAGGGCTGAGCTGCAGCTGGGAGCTGCAGGGCCGGAGCTGGGGAGTAGACGCTGGCCCTGCTGCACGTAACACCAGAGCCGAGAGCGCTGAGTGGCTGGCGAGAGTGAGGGGGACTGTGGGCAGAGGGCCCGGCTCAGGGAGACATCGCCAGATAAGAGACTTCACAGGCCGGACTCGGAGAAGGGACATGAACTCGATGGGGAGTGGCAGCCCTGGGGAGAAGGATCCTGCCACCTAGATCCTGAGGGCAAGTGGCCACCCCCAGAGCAGGGGTCTGATCCGGGGTATCACTGCAACACAGCCAGGGCTTGGGAAGGAGGCCTGGGAAGTGTGAGGAACAGGTTGTGAGCTTACCTGACATCCCAGAGCCGGCTGGTTGTGGTGTTTCCTGTGTCTGCAGGGTGGGGTTCCTTGTTCTCTTTAACCTTTCCATTTTTTCCCTATTTTTTTTTACAGTTGTTGTTTAGTGGATTGCATTGGGTTTGAACTGTATGTAATGATCCATGGGTCAGGGAAGCGTCCGGTGTGGAGAGAGGACCCCAGAGTGCGGACACCCTCGCCCCTGTCCCATGCAGCAAAGTCCTCACATCCCCGACAAGACTGGGGCTTCAGCCTCCCAGGAATCCTGGGCCCAGCCTTGTTGGCATTATGACAACTCTGCCGCATGGGAGACTGGAAGGGGAGTCCTCAAGGTCAGACAGGCATCTGAGTAAAGGGAGTTGGAGTGAGGACTCAGATCCGTTCGCTGGCCGATTCCATCGGGTTAGTGTATAAGCTAGGAAAGTTCCCCACAATAGTGGGACCATTCCCCCGATTACATACAGGTATCTTTGCAACATATTGGTACATTTAGGGACAAATCCCTCCCTCTCTGTGGGAGCAAAGGGTCGTTGACAGTGTCATTTCATAAAGGGTGTCAGGATTGCAGGAGCCTGCATGTGACCTACGTTGCACCCTGTTTGCTTCAGAACTTGGAGTGGCTCCACCACCGTTTTGTGACCCGTGAAGGAGACGATTCCTCCCCTCTTCCCCCTGAGCTCAGTTACTCAGGCTGGGTGCTGGTAACAGGAGTTGGGGCTTAGGGCCTGCCTTATTCACACAGGCCGTCACCATGAACTCAGCTACTCTCATGTCTAATCGAGTCCTTAGTGGTTTTGAAAGGGTAGGTGGGAGGTTGTACCCTCGAGAAACTGAACATCCACCTGACTGGGTGTGAGACTCAGGTGTGTTACCGGTGGCACAAGCAGGACCAGAAAAATCTAGATGCAGAACCAGCCTTGGCCCCCTGACGCACACAGCAGATGGAAGGGGCAGAACCAGACAGAAGTGACACTTTCCAGCTGGGTGGAGGTTGCTTTTGGCTGCCTCCTGGGAGCTGCCATCAGCAGGACCGTGCTGCCTGGCCAGCAGTATCGTTCCATGGTATGAGGGGAGATGACGAATGGGAAACTGTGTCTGAACGGAGCTGTGTGAGGTCAGGCTCTGTCCGCATCCCTGTCCTGGAGCTGCTACTCCAACAAATTCCTTGGGAAACTGCTGTTTTTCCTGAAGGGCTCAATCCACAGGGCCTCGTGCCAACACCCATCTATCTTCTATCCGTAACAGCGTTATCATTGGGAGGGGCTCCCCCAGCCACGGAGCCTGCACATGCTGCCTGGTTGGATCCTAACTCCTCATTTTGAAGCTGTAATTCTAAATGTTGCTCATTAAAAAATATGCCACGTCTTCCCTCATGTTTCCGTTCCTTTCTCTAGCAGCTGAGATGCATGAAGCTCAGCACATTATATATGACAGGTGACTTCTACTTTCTTTGGGCCCGATACTGCTCTCACTGGGGCTGGTGTATACGAGTACAGAGGAACTCTGGTGAAGGCAGTGGAGTTACTCTGGGTTTACAGGTGTCACTGAGAGTAGTATGTGGCCTTTTGTATTTCATTTGGGGCCAGGCGATGAGTCTCTCACTCCCATTGGGGAGCCATTATTCACAGCAGGAGTGCTGCTGAAGTCCTAGGGACTGTTCACATCCGTAACTTCTCACCAGGGTGGCTACAGGTGTTACAATCTGACCCTTAACATACATGTTCTGTTATTGGATGCTAAACCAGCCCTGTCGCTCACCACGAGTGACAGTAAAAATGTGAAAACACAGGCCTGATTGTGATCTAAGTATTGACCCCAATGCCACAGCACGACCTGCCTTGGGCTGGGATCCCTTTAGATTGCTCCCTCCACACACAGTGAGTGCTTGGGTGGAAACCTCCTCCAGTATAGTAAGTAGCTTCACAAATTCAGTGGGTGACACTGTCACCCTCAATCAGAACCAAATCCCCATCATGGTGATAAGGGATGCTATGGTGCAGGAAGTATGTAAATCCAATCCCCCCTCAACCTACAGTCGATTCTGCACAGCTTTCTTGCAAGAATGGAGGTGTCAACCCAGAATATGGGTTCAGAGAAATGACTAAGGAAGGGGTTGTGTTTCAAGGAAATTCATATCACATTATAGCACATTACAAACATGAGACTTTTTATATATCTCTCGCTTTCTCTTTCATTATTTCTTTCTGCATCTCCTGTTTTAAAAAAAACATACGCCATTTTTGTGAGACTCAGTCACAGAGGAGCATTTCTGTTACTGTACATCAGAGTCGCATATTCAGTCTGAAACAGAAAAAGGAAAGATCAGATATTAATTTTATTTGGAAAGTTCAAAAGGCATCAACTGATCAGGTTTTGTTTGATAAGAATGTGAAAAAACATATTTCCGATTTCTTGGTTGTGGTCTTTTGTCCTGGTAGCTGAGTTCAGTGGCGGGCAGGGCCGGCTCCAGCTTTTTTGCCGCCCCAAGCGGCGAAGGAAAAAAAAATAAAGAAAAAAAAAGAAGACAAACCCAATTGAGCTGCCGCCAAAGGGCTGCCAAAGAAGAAGAGAGGGAATGAAGGACCTGCTGCTGAATAGCTGCCGAAGACCCAGACGTGCCACCCCAATAACAGATGGAGTGCCGCCCCTTTCTATTGGCCGTCCCAGGCACCTGCTTCCTTCACTGGTGCCTGGAGCCGGCCCTGGTGGCTGGATGGTGTTGGTGGCTTGTGATATACATAAGGTCAGATTAGAAGTTCTGGTGGTCGCTTACAGAAATATACACTGCACTATTTCACTATCCCTGACCTGCAGCCACCTCTGGGGTGGAACCCAGGAGTTCTTCGGTACTAATAACCCTACACAACACTTCTACTAGAAGAGCAGAGAAGAATTCAAATGAAACCTCTGTGAATTCAGGAGGCAAAGTGTAGACACTAGGGTTGGAAATTGGCCAAGACACTGGTTCTAATCCCCTGTTGTTAATACACTGTATCTTTCTGACATACCAATGGTGGAAAAAGCAGTTTACCTGTGGCATCTGCCTCATAGGTATTTGATTGCCTCTTTGCACAGCTCTCCCTGATGGATGAAACAGACAAGGGGATAGTTATAGGGATGTGTGATGAGTTTCTGCTTTATAGCACAGTTATGACTGAGTTACCTCTGATGGGGCACTTTCTCCAGAGCAAGATCAACAGCTGGATCAGGAGAAGGATGAAAATACAGGGCAGCCCCGCGTAGAACACAATCCTACAGTCTTCTGCAGAGAGAAGAGATGCTGAGAATGGAAAACTGCGAGCAAAACAGATGGGCAAAAGGAGGTCTTTTCCCTGGAACTCCACGTTCATTCCTCTGTGCTCTGTAGCATGTTGCCCACCTGTATGTGGAGGCTATGGGATGTGGAAAGGACAGGGGACAGTGGCCTTACAAAAATTGTAGTAGCCAATGATCTGCCATGCAAATTCCCTTTCCTTCCCTCTACCCCTCATAATTCCTCTAATG
Organism: Lepidochelys olivacea; assembly: GCF_965140295.1. Classification (NCBI taxonomy): domain Eukaryota; kingdom Metazoa; phylum Chordata; order Testudines; family Cheloniidae; genus Lepidochelys; species Lepidochelys olivacea. Next base: position 6,827,774 of record NC_140434.1, read on the forward strand.
TGTGGATCATTGAGTTTCGTGGTCAGATTCCATGTGGTTCCTTTTTTCCCAGCACAAGCTTGCAGGAAAAGCAGAGGCAATTAGGAAATTAAATGTCTGATTGGCAGGCTGGACACACTCATCTGTGCCACCTGGAATTTGTTTGGCAGGTGAAGAGCTCATCTACATGTTTATGTTTTGCCACTGTAACATTGCCGGCATCACTCCTCCTGGCTCAGGAACTGAAATAACCTGTGCTGGTGTAAGGCACCTTTATCCCGGTATAACTGCGTCCACACTGAGGCTTTTACTGGCATAGTCATGTCAGCAAAAATTTACATCACTGCCCAACAGAGTTACCCGGTAACAGTGGAGACCAGCCCTACTCCTGCTGGCTTGCACTGGACATCATTCCATTGAGTCATTTTAGCCTGAGACAACCTGCTCCAATGATGAGTGCAATAGAATCAAGTTATTTATAGGGGATAGCTCAGAATCCTAGAGGCCACAGGTGGAGATGACCTTGTTTCATTGGGTACCCTCTAACTCCCTCCTGACTACAGCAGGGTTTTTCCCTATATTATAGTGGCTAATGTTTGTCCAGTCCTCTTATTGGGGCTGTCAGCCCTGCCTCTGGGCAATTGTTCCATTATCTGTTAGATCTTGCTGTCAGGAAGCCATTCCTGACATTCATCCTGCTGTTCCCTCTGTTGATTTCCTTCCTGATGCGCCGTTATTCCCCTTTGGCTCACCCCAAGTGACACTTCTGTGTCCTTGCTGTGCTTCAGGCTGCTTGACCAGAAACCCAGTTCACACCACTGAGGGTTGAAAAATGAAGGTTTTCAGAAGGGCTGGGGGTGGGAAAGTGGGTGACGGGGGAGTGACCATAACTGTAACTGCCCCACACCTCAAGCACCTTCTCAGAGGTTTCCAAAACCTCTGCTCGCTCCCATTATACTCTGCAATGTATGCAGAGTATAGAAAACTCCCATCAGAACAAATGGGTCCTGATCTGTACCTCCCACATAGCATCATGGGCAAAGGGAGTTCCTTTCCCCAAAGCTCCACACCCATTACTCTGTGCTCTGTAGCATGCTGCCCTCCTGTATGCGGAAGCCATGGGATGTGTAAAAGACAGGGGACAGGGGCATTGCAAAATGATCTGCCAGGGTATTCTGTCTCTCTTCTCTTCCTTCCACTCCCAATAATTCCTCTGATGTGTGCACCTCCAGAGTTGTGTGGTCAGATTCCAGGTGGTTCCTTGTTACCCCAGCACAAGTTTGTGGCAAATGCTGAGGCAGTTAGGAAATTAAATGGCCATTCGGCAGGCTGGACACACCCGTCTGTGCCATCTGGAATTTGTTTGGTTGGTGAAGGGCTCGACTACACTTAAAAGCTTTGCGTTGTAACATTGCCGACATAACTCCTCCTGGCTCAGGAACAGAAATAAGCTGTGCTGGTGTAAGGCACCTTTATCCCAGTATAACTGTGTCCGCAGTAAGGCTTTTACTGGCATAGCCGTGTCAGCAAAAATTTCAGAGATAGAGACAACCCTGTTATACTGAGTGCCCTCTAGCTACCCCCTTGGCACTGCAGGATTGTTCTCTGTGTTATATTCACTGGTGCTTTGTCCAGTCCTGTTTACAGGGGCTTCCCGCCCTGCCCCTGGGCATCTGCTCCATTACTTGTTAAATCTCACTGTCAGGAAGCCATTCCTGACATTCATCTTGCTGTTCCCTTTGTTGATTTCCTTCCCTAGTTATTCCCCTTTGGTTCACCCCAAGTGACCCTTCAGTATCCTTGCTGTGCTCACATGGAGGGGAAGGCTCGGGCTGCTTGACCAGAAACCCATTTCTCACCACCGAGCACACAAAAATGAAGGTTTTCAGAAGGGCTGGGGTGGGAAAGGTGGGTGATTGGGGAAGCAACTGTAACTGCCCCATACTTCAAGCACCCTCTCAATGGTTTCCTAAACCTCTCCTCGCTCCCCTTAGTTATCCTTCACCTGAGCCATCCTGTCTGATTCTGTCTATTTCTCTAGCCTGGAGTAGACGTCGCTGACTCTTGGTGCCCAGATACCACGGTGAGGGGTGTAGGATAAATGCCCAGGTAGGCAGGTTAGGCTGGATGATAGGATACTGGACCTGTTTCCTTGGAGACTGTAGCACTGATGCTTCTCCCCGTGCTGTTCTCCTTGGCTGTACAAGTGCAGATCGTCTCCTGGTTCCACGTCTCAGAAGGGATTGTCGTTAGGCTCCAAACACTAAAGACCCCGTTCCCGTCTACGGCTCCAGCATCTGTCTGACTGTCAGACGCCTCCTCACCAGTGTCCCAAAGAACTTCACTCCAGGGAGAAGTGAAATCAGAGAGCAGGCAGAGCAGAGGAATGATGGGGGAAAGCTCAGCATCCTCTGGGTTGGAGGGAACCAGGATGGAAAGGCTCGGCTCGGAGGCATCTAAAAGAGAGTTGAGTCACCGAAAATAGAGACTGGGAAGAACCTGTCAGCAGTAGCTCAGCTAGTCCACACCCTGCTGCTACCCTTACCCCACCAGTGCAGTATGTTTCTAATGCTTTGTCTCTGCCTGTTTTCAGTGTCTTACACTAGTGGTTTTCAACCTTTTTTTCATTTGAGGACCCTTACAAAATTTTGAATGGAGGTGTGGACCCCTTTGGAAATCTTGGACTAGTCTGCAGACCCCCATGGGTCTGAAGAGCACAGGTTGAAAACCACTGTCTTACGCTATGGGGCATCCACCTTGGGAGACTCCCACGAACCATTGCCTTTGAGAATTTTGTACAAATATGATCATCAAGGATAATTTGCTCAGTGCCGACAATATGTTTGGTTAGATAGAAATGCAGAAGAAGAGCTGGTCAAGTATGGTGGTGAGGACACCAGACCAGGAGTCAGGAGGCCTGAGATTCATTCCCAGCTCTGTGTCTGACTTACTTTGTGACCTTGGAGACAAGTTCATATTGCATCTGTGACTCATTCCCCAAATGTAAAGTTAAGGAAACACTCCTATCTATGGATGAAAAGCCTGACAGAGAAACCTTTCTTGTTTAAATACGATAGTCATTCTACATTTTCCTATTATTACATTCATCCCATTTGTCTGAGATACAGCCTCTAGTAGCACGCAAAATAATTCCATGCCTTCTTCTTTAGGTACAGTCTTTGGAATATTTGCACAGAGTGTAGATCAAAAATATATAGATAGTAGTAGCTGTACATTGAATTATTATGTTCAATTCATACTGTGCTGCTTGAGAGACAATGAATAGTGCCCTGTATGAAAACGTTGGGGGAATCATTTCATGAAGCTTGGTGAATGCCTGAAAAAGAACCTGATTAATATTGAAGTTTTAATAGGATAGGAGGACAGGTGAAACATACCCCATGTCCTAAGCTCAGACAGTTTCAGTAGGAATCATCAGCAAGTCTGGCTATCAAATCTGATTCCTAATGTAACATACCAACTAGAAGGCAGGGAAATAGCACCTTGCACTTACAAGGTGCTTTTCATCCATAGGTCTCAAAGTGCTTTTACATAGGAGACTCATTGTCCCCATTATACAGACGAGGAATCTGAGATGCAGAGAAATTAAAGGTCAGATTTTCTAAAATTTCCCAGGTTTTGATCACAGCGTTTTAAAAGTCCCGTCATTTATTTGGGCACCTAAATGGGAGCTGTTGGGTGCTGATTTCTTTTAATCACCCCCCCTGTGCCCAGTGTTTCAGGAACAGAATCTAGGTCTCCTAATTTCCAACCCTATGCCCTGGGTCACTGTCTGGACCGTGCTGCCTCTATGCACAAATGCTGATGGCTTAAAGCTGAAACAGGGGGATCGGTCACAATCTAGCCAGAAAAAGATGATTTTTTCAAACACCACCTAGCATTACGTTATCATTGTTCTGAGGTACTGAAAACTCACCTGTGATAATTAGTCTGGTCCCATTCCCAAAGTTGGGCTGTAGATACACAGAGGCAGAGAGGCCACAGTAATAAACCCCTGAGTCATCTCTTTGTACATTACTGATAAGTAGAGAAAATGTGTTTGCCGTAATGTTCACTTTACTCAAGTATTTTCCATCTAAAGATTCAGACTGAGAACTCTGATGAATCCCATGCAAACTTCCATTTTGTTGTTCCTTGTACCACCGCACTCGCCATTCTTCTTTTGATATTCTACAGTCCAGATGTGCAGTCTGTCCAGAGGTCAGCCACAGCTGTGCTGGGCTTTGCAGGATTTGTATCCCTTCTTCCGAGGCAGCCACTATACAGAGGAAGAATGGAGTGTGTTAATATAGTGAGCACTGGACAAGCCTGGGCTTTTGCAATACACTTTACAGAGCAGATGATCCAAGAATAATATAAAGCACATATTTATTAAATATTCATTTTAATTTTCTCTATTTCTAGCCATTTGTTTTGTTAGGATTCATGTAGCCTGTGCAGGAATTAATGTAATGTAACAACAAAAAACAACCTCAGAGTTCAGAACCCAGGGGTACATACTTCCAGTTCCCAGCACTAATCACCAGGCTACACATCCCCACTTGAACTTACCAAAATCAATGGTAAAAACCCTTCATTTGACTATATTGTACATGGGAGAGGCTTTTACTAACATAACCCTTTGTGTTTCAAATTCTCCCTTTGATCATTCTGCAGAAAAATACATCAGCACGTATGTAAGACATCAGCATAAAAGAAAAATAAATTTTGCACCCCAATGCAGGATATTAACTAGAAACTATTCTCAAGGTGTTAATATCTGGCATTCCGGTTATTTTAAAATAGAATATTTCATCACCTTTCCTTAGATTTCAATTGATGGACTAAAAGATGTGAATTTCTCTCTCACCAGGCTGATGTTAGAATCTCTTGGAATTGCAGAAGGACGTTATGCATAAAGTTAATTGTTTTTAGGGTGGTAGAGAAGAAGCATGAAATAAATCAGGCTAAAATACTTACTCCGCAGATAGACTAGAATCATCCCAACTATGTGGTGGGACATCTTGTGCCTTTCTTCAGTAATCAATAGGTGATGCTGTGAGACAGACAGACGCCTGCTAGCTAATGGATCTCTTGATGAAAGACTTTGTCACGTGGAGAGGAAAATGTTCTGTTTCCTCTTAAAGATCTGTGGGGCAACATGCATGACAAAGGAAGAAGGTCAGGAGATATTAATACCCCATTCAAAACCTGCTCTGAGAACCAGCAGAGCAAACCTGGGAGAAAATATTCCTTTGCCTCCAAAATCTATAAGAGAAGAAGTTCAAGCTCAGACTGGGTAACAGCATGGTGTGTGTCTCAGATGGAATATTTGTGTTATAATTGGATGCCCATAACAAGACATTCTTCTGACTGCAATTCAGGTGGAATATTTTCTCTGCTTCAGGGATTGATAAGGTCAGATGGTATGAGCATCAATAAAAAGGCATAAAAAGGTTCATGAAAACTGTGTTAAAATTGTGATTTATCACTTTTAATTTCAGGGTTTTTTCCTGGTCCTGCTTGTTGTCTGTGGGGAAGTGTGCAATCTGGGAGCAGCAGCAGTCAGTCTGGAAAGAGCCAGCCTAGAACAAGATAGGTGAATTTTGCCTCGCTGCCTTATGGAGCAGCCTGCTTTGTCTCTCTCTGTTTTTGGTTACTGTGTGTTATCATTCTGGATTCTAAGAATAAAGGTAGTGTTAGGTTGCAAACTTTCAGCAAGAGTATTTGATGTTTTTTATCTAACTTCTCTATTGTATGCGGTGAACAGCCACCAAGAGGCATATAAAATGATTTTAGCAAAGGATGGAGGAAACCAACAAACAGGCCTACTGGGCATTCTGGAAGGGGTGAAATTAGCAAAAATACACCTTAACTTGTGTGTTTAATTATTACGATAGATTAAGAAAAGGGGGTCTCTGGGGGTGGGGCCATCTGGGAAAGCAACGGATGGGGCTAGAATATGAAAGTGTGGTGGAGTCACCCCACTCTGGAAAATTTTGGGGCAAAACCTACTTTTAGGACACTTATTTCAGATATGTGCATAATGCATCTTACTTAACGCAATGTGCAAAATGCTTTTTGGAGAGAGCAAAATGAAATGCCCACTAAGAGATTCCAAATCCATGCCCTCTGAACAGTTGTCGCCCCCGCAATCTGTGGCTTGAGTTCACTTGAACATTAAGGCTGAGAGTTGCAAAGTTCCATTGGGGATGTGATTGGCCAGATGAATTGAGCATCGAAATTGCCCTTTCAAACCTCAGCCTCAATAAAATCCTTCTGCAAATCAGGCCAAAACCTTGGCTGGGCTGAGCCCACTCTCCTATTCTCCCATGTTCATCTTCAGGCCATATATAAGCTGGCCCAGCCTGGAGGTTGCTCTAAACTGCACCAGCAGGTCATGACTCCCAAAGAGTCGTTTGCCAGCTGGGGACACCCTGAGTGCAGACTGCTCCTGCCACATGACACGCCAAGGGCTGTTGGCTGCAAGGGCTGGCTGTGTTGCCTTAACACTCCCTGGCACGTGCAGCTAGTTCCTGCTCCCTTGGTGTCATGGGAGCAGCACCAAGGGACCAGGATGAGGGCCTGGTTCTGACCCGGGTCTCATTGATACCTAGCTCAAGGGGACGTTGAATGTGGTGCAAACACCTTTCCTGGCCTAACTGGTTCACTGGGACTTCAGCACATGCTTGAAGAGAGGAAAGATGGTGCAGTTGTTAAGGTGCTAGCCAGGGATTTAGAGGCTTTCCATTAAATCCCTGCTCTGCCACAGGCTCTATGTGTTGCTGATCACTTACATCCCAATGACTTTCAAGCCTGAGTCCCTGTTGAAAGTGGGACTCTGCCTCCCAAATCACTTAGGGGCTTTTGAACATGTTGAATTGAATATGTTACCCCAAGTCTCTCTGGGCCTCCACTCCCCAGCTGTAAAATGGGGATATTTCCTCCCTTTTCTGCAGCAGGGTGGTGAGGAGAAATAAGTACACAGCTAAATTAGCAGAGCTTTGCTGAACTGGGGACCTAGTGCCATAGATGTGCTTTGTACAGCTACATCAGCATCGTACCATACAAAGCTCCTATTGACCAGGCAAATCAACTTAGCTAGAATTCAGGCTATGTTTTTCATAGAATCATAGAATCATAGAATATCAGGGTTGGAAGGGACCCCAGAAGGTCATCTAGTCCAACCCCCTGCTCAAAGCAGGACCAATTCCCAGTTAAATCATCATTTTTGGTGTGGTGTTCACAGTAACCATGAATCTGAGTAAATTCCATGACCCCTGCAATGATAGTTCCTGGCCACCGAGTCTGGGCCCGGCTCCTAGCAATGGACGTTGCAACCTGGCCCACGTGGTCTCAGGTTTAGCACATTTGTCCCTCCGTTTCCATCTACATCCGATGAAGTGAGCTGTAGCTCACGAAAGCTCATGCTCAGATAAATTGGTTAGTCTCTAAGGTGCCACAAGTCCTCCTTTTCTTTTTCCATCTCCAGAGAGGCAGTCACACCAAACCCGAGTGGCACTGTGACCAAGTGGGCCAGATCGCAATGCCCCAAGCTGGACCCAGCCCCACGGGACAGAAGGTGCCACTGCAGGGTGAGTCCAGGGCTCTCCAACCCCCCACATACCCTCTGCTCCCTCCCTTTGTTATGGTCGTTTTCCTCTACCTCTGCCTGAAATTTTCTAACAATTGCCATGATGACATTGTAGACCTGGCTATAACAGAAATCTAGCCGCTTTGGGGCACAAATACCTAAATAATTTAGGAGCCTAAGTCTCATTTTCAAAAGTGACGTAAGTCCTTGGTAATCTAAGTCCTGCTGACTTTCAGTGGTATCTAGGCTCATGAAAACCATATTTCAAGGTATTTAGGTGCTTAAAGATGCAGATAGGGCGGCACTAGGGACGTTTGCAAAAACAATGGGAGGTTTTGAATCTAAGTTATCTGGGCATGTTTGAAAATTTGCCCTAAGACTATTTTCCCCAGTCACACTTAAATGATACAAATTCATATTACACACGATCTTCTCCAATATAAGTCTACTAAAAGCCAAGACAAAGACAAAGTTACTGTCATTGTTTTTATTGATTTCATTAGTACATTATGTTTTATAAAAACAAATGAAAACCGATCTTATAAAACCACAGACTACAGGACAAACAGCCGTGTTTGCTGCAAAGGGCCAGTCGTTTAAAAATAGATCAGAACTGGCTGCTCGGAAAGCTGCACTTGCCGCTGTGGTCAGTTTCAGCCCACTTATTTTGCCACTTTTCTTTTGTTTGTTCTGCTACAAAATGCTTGGGTTATTTGTTTTTTCAGGTCTCACTCCCTGCGTTCGGTTACCAAGGAAGTGTGAACTGCTCCCCCCAGTTCATCTGCAGCCAGGGGATGGTTAGAGAAAGAGTGTATCAGTCACTAATTATCCACTGTGCAGTGTTGCCTAGTGGATAGAGTGCTGGACAGAGTCATGGGTTCTATTCCCAGCTCTGCTGTTGAGTTATCTTGAGTAAGTCACTTCCCTGCTCTGTTCCTCAGTTTCCCCATCTGTAAAATGGATAAGGTTACTGACCTCCTTTGTAAAGCGCTTTGGGATCTACTCATGACGTTCCTGGAATTTTTATCATAAAAGGGAGCCAAAGAATATGCACAAGTATCAAAGAAACCCCAATCAGAGGATTAATCATGTTGTATTGTGCTGCATGAAGTGTTTGCAGTACACCCACAATTATGGTGACCAGATAGCAACTGTGAAAAAACAGGGGGTGAGGGGTAATAGGCACCTATATAAGAAAAAGTCCCAAAAAAGGGGACTGTCCCTTTAAAAGCGTGACTTCTGGTCACCCTACCAAAGATGCACCTTACAGTCCCACAAACTCTGAGCTACAAGGCCACACCCTGCGTTCCTGTTGCACCCAGCACTATTCGACTCAAATCAATGGGAGTTTGGATTGTGCAAAAATGCAAGATCAGAAACTGCACAGTTTGGAGGCAGGTGACAAAGGTTGAGCTGTTCTGGAGTCTGGAAATCCAGCTACAGGGATTTCCTTTTCTCATTTCTCAAGCAAGCCACTGTGAGCGTTCAGGATTCACTTAAATCCTTCATGAGCCAGATCCTCAACTAGTGTAAATCAGCCTCAGTTCATTGTCTTCACTGGAGCGATGCTGATTTACACCAGCTGAGAATCTGGTCCCAAATTACCATTCAGTATCATGTTGTCAAGCAATAAGGCTCAGCGGTGAGTAAAATACTGAGGCAGCAGTGAGAAGCCTGTTTCTCAGCTGTTCATCACCCACGGCTGGGGCCACACTTCCAGAAGAGCCCAGCTCCCATTTAGGGGACGTCTACACTGCAGCTGGGAGGGTAGCGGCTCAATGTAGCGCATTGAAAGATAGCGGTGTGGCCTCGGCGGCCCAGGTGGCAGCTCGGGCTGACGTCCCAAGTTCAATTCTGCCCGACCTCCTGGGCACGAACTCGTAGAGTTGGCCCGAGCCACGGCCCACGCCGCTGTGGCCACTCTGCTATTTTCACCACACTAGCTAGACCAGAGCTAGCGCTTGTCTGTCTACCCGGGCTGGGAACTACCCTGCCAGCTGCAGCGTAGATATACCCTTAGCTACCTCAATAAGGGCCATTTCTGGGAAAAATCCTTCACAATAGGCAGCAGGTACAATGCCGCCTACACAATCGCACCTTGAACCAGAGTTGTTTGCAGTCGTCTGACCTGTCAGAAAGCCCTGGCACCTGCTGTCTCTGCACCAGATGTTGTTCTGTGTTGAACTATCTCTTGCTTATTCTACATTGTGCTACGTCCTGGTGGTTATTTTGTTGTTCTGAATCTACCAGCAGCTCTATTAATAGTGGGGCTGATTTCTCACAAAAACTGAAAACAGCTCTACCAGTTCCTTCTTTGTTCCTACTGAACATTAATTCCTTCCCACACACCTGTAACACAGCAGCTCTTCCATAGAGAAGAGTGCTGTATTCAGCCAGGCTCAGTGCTTGGAACTGCTGTTGCCTCTGATGGCTGAACACACTATCTCTATCACTCATCATTTGCGTTATCGCACAGGGCAAACTTCTGCCTCAAATAAGCAGATGAAACTCCCCTGGGAATCTCTGGGCAAATTCCGCTGGGATGTAACCAGTGATGTAAATGACACGGCAGAGGCCTGGGTAGCCCATCAGTTGTAAACGCACAACTCTCATTGAAGCGGTAGGATAATCTGGCTCTGGGTATAAATTGGTGGGAAAACATCTGTAAGTGATGAAGAACAACTTTAATTTGCACAGAGCCATTCTCTGGGTCTTCAAAATCAGTGAATTTAGGGTGCAGACAGTTCTAATAGCCCCTGTCACTCTGCTAAGGCTGGATTTGGACTTTTCTGTCAGTTTTGGAAATTCAGTAAAAGAGCGAAAGCCGCAGACTCAGAGGAGTTCATGGGTGCATTAAAAACTGTCTGAATCCTAAACTCCTTTTTCAGCAGCCTCCTGAACTTTTAAAGCAAGATTCTGTGATGGTTTCTGTGCTAGTGATGTGCAGTTTGCATAGAGGAATTTTAAATAAAGCTTAACAATCTGTTTGAAAACGTAGCTGAGTGTTGTGTCCAACTCTACCAAAGTTTGGCTTCTTGACCTTGTGTGGAGGTGTCTAATGTTACTAAATGTTGTCAAACAGGGTCAAACCATTTATGCCCTCCCTGCTTTGGGCTGGGATCCCTCTATATTGCTCCCTCTACAGAGGGTCATTACTTGGATAGGAAACCTCCTCTAGTATGGGTTGTAATGTCACCGCCTCAGTTTGTGAACCTCCGTTCTATGCCTCTGAATCCGCAGCAAATGCCCATCCTGGTGATAGGGGGCATGATGGGGCTAGTGTGGGGGAAATGAGGCTGACAAGGGGCTAGTTAAGTGGGTAGGCCACAGCTTAGGGGGATTAGGTGAATGATGACGGAGCCCAGCTGAGCAGGAACAGGTGGGGCTGCAGTCAGGCCTTGTCTACACTGGCAAGTTACTGCGCAGGAAAGCAGCTTTCTGCAGTGTAACTCCCGAGGTGTACACACTGCCAAGCCATTTAGTGCGCAGAAACTCCTCGGCGGCAGCGAAAGTCATAAGCTTTAAAGCGCAGAGGCTCCAGCGCTGTATTGGCAGGGTAAACACATTACAGCGCAGAAAGCAATCAACTGGCCTCTGGAAGTGTCCCATAATCCCTCAAGTGGCCACTCTGCTCATTGTTTTGAACTCAGCTGCCCTGGAGACATGCACCCCTCGCCTTTCAAAGCTCCATTTCTGACAGCCCTTGCGTGCTGTGCTGATCTGCTGTGGAACACAGAGCGAGCCAGAAGCAGGTGGATGTGTGTATGAGAGAGAGACAGATTGCTGTGCAGAGAGCTGGGGAGGGAGGCGAGGGCTCATGTCAGGGTTTCCCCCTCCCTTTGCCTCAGGACTGGTTGCTTCCTGCCGCTGTCTTAATTTACAAGACAGCAGGCTGATGTTATGCTGACAGACCCTGGTCGTCTGCAGGTGGGATTGAACCTGGGGTCTCTAGAGCTTAGGGCATGAGCTAAAAGCCCCCTGGCTGTTAGCTAAGGCTGTAAAGCAGACTCGTTTTCTCTCTCTTTAAGGGGTCTCGGTGCCACTAGATGGGACAGAACACCACACCCAGAAGGTGTGTGGGTTACACTGACACGCTGCGTGCCGCAAAACACACTGTCTCTCCCCTCCTCCCATACACACACACACTCCCTGTCACACACTCTGCCCCCCCCCCACCCCTTCAGTTGAAAAGCAGCTGGCACTGTAGTAGGATGCCCATGGAACAATGGGATTGGGAAACCTGCATCATGTAATGCTGTGCCTGCCCCATGAGGCATTGCAAACCCTTCCCAAAGCACCCTGCGGCCAGTTGCATAGTGTGATAGCTACCACAATGCACTGCTCTCTTTGCCATTGCAAGAGCTGCTAATGTGGATGCGCTCCGCTGTCACAAGGAACACAGTGTGGACATACAACAGCGGTTTAATTCCAGCGCTTTAATAAAAGTGGTATAACTTGTTGCGCAGAAACTTGCCAGTATAGACGTACCCTCACACTCTGGGCATTAGAGAGGGAAAGGAAGAAACTCAGAGGCAGAGGAGAAACCCTGAGGATCCAGGTCCTGAAGGAAGGGTTTACCCAGGAGGGTGGTGGTGTGGTGAGAGGCAGAGGAGGAAAACGTTCAGGAAAGCCCCAGCAAGGCGGGATGTTGCAGACTTTGACTGCTGATTTAAGGGTCTATGAGCTGGACCCAGGAGTTGAGGGTGGGCCTGGGTTTCCCTACCAGCCACTGGGGAAGTGGCACAGTCAGGGCACTGGGTTTGGAGACTGCCTGAGACACTTAGTTCTGTGGGACTTTGACACCCTGGGAGGGGGGAACCCAGTGACCTGGCCAGAGGGCCAAGGCATGAAGAGGAAAAGTGCAGAGTCCAAAGGAGCGAGTGGGGCTGGAGTGAGAGTGAGCTGGTGGAAGGGGGTGTCAGAGCTGGAAGGAGCTAATCCCTTGAGCAGCCAGGAGGAGGCGCCCTGGGGTGAGTGAACTCTGAGATAGGGCATTATGGTGCAGGAAGTGATATGTTTGAGATGAGATGTAAATCTAATGTCCCACAAATCTGCAGGCAATTACTAATGAACCCTAATGACATGGCTTTTTGCAAGAATGGAGATCTCTACCCACAATATGTGTTAAGAGAAATGACTGTGGAAGAGGTTGTATTTCAAACAAACTCACATCACATCATAGCACATTACAAACATGAGATTTTCCATATTTCTCTCACTTTCTCTTTCGTTCTTTCTTTTTGCTTCTCTTGCTTTTAAAAAAATATAAACCACTTTTATGAGACTACATCAGTCACCGAGGAACATTTCTGTTGTTGTACGTCAGAGCTGCATATTCAGTCTGAAATAGAAAAAGGAAAGAGCCAATATTAATATTAATTCTTTGTATTAGAGCAGCACTTAGACGCCCCCAACAGAGACGTCCCCATTGTGCTGGGCTCTCCACACACATGGAAAGAGACAGTTCCTGACTCAAAGAGTTTATAGTCAAAATACACAAGGGCAATGCCTATTGGACTCAATATTAGGGTAACTCGGTGAAAGGCCTGTGATATATGAGAGGTCAGTCTAGATGATCTGGTTGTCCTTTACAGAAATATACACAGCTATTTTTCCATCCCGGATCTGCAGCCACCTCTGGGGTGGAACTCAGCAGTTCTTCCGTACCGATAACCCTACACAACACTTCCGCTAAGAGGGCAGAGGGGAATAAATTCAAGTAAGAATTCAGGAGGAAATGTGTAGGCACTAGGGTCGGACCTAGGCCAAGACACTGGTTCTAGCCCCCTGTTGTTAAGAGGCTGTGTCTTTCTGATGTGCCAAAAGCTGAAAAAGCAGTTTACCTGTGGGATCTGCCGCATAGGTATTTCCTTCTGTCTTTGCACAGCTCTCCCTGATGGAAGAAACAGAGAAAGGGACAGTTATAGGGACGTGTGATGAGTGGCTGTGTTCATAGCAGTCAGAGTTATGACTGAGTTACCTCTGATGGAGCACTTTCTCCAGAGCAAGATCAAGAGCTGGATCAGGAGAATGATGAAAATACAGGGCAGCCCAGCGTAGAACACAATCCTACAGTCTCCAGCGTCTTGTCTCTCTGCAGAGTATAGAAAACTCCCATCAGAACAAATGGGTCCTGATCTGTACCTCCCACATAGCATCATGGGCAAAGGGAGTTCCTTTCCCCAAAGCTCCACACCCATTACTCTGTGCTCTGTAGCATGCTGCCCTCCTGTATGCGGAAGCCATGGGATGTGTAAAAGACAGGGGACAGGGGCATTGCAAAATGATCTGCCAGGGTATTCTGTCTCTCTTCTCTTCCTTCCACTCCCAATAATTCCTCTGATGTGTGCACCTCCAGAGTTGTGTGGTCAGATTCCAGGTGGTTCCTTGTTACCCCAGCACAAGTTTGTGGCAAATGCTGAGGCAGTTAGGAAATTAAATGGCCATTCGGCAGGCTGGACACACCCGTCTGTGCCATCTGGAATTTGTTTGGTTGGTGAAGGGCTCGACTACACTTAAAAGCTTTGCGTTGTAACATTGCCGACATAACTCCTCCTGGCTCAGGAACAGAAATAAGCTGTGCTGGTGTAAGGCACCTTTATCCCGGTATAACTGTGTCCGCAGTAAGGCTTTTACTGGCATAGCCGTGTCAGCAAAAATTTCAGAGATAGAGACAACCCTGTTATACTGAGTGCCCTCTAGCTACCCCCTTGGCACTGCAGGATTGTTCTCTGTGTTATATTCACTGGTGCTTTGTCCAGTCCTGTTTACAGGGGCTTCCCGCCCTGCCCCTGGGCATCTGCTCCATTACTTGTTAAATCTCACTGTCAGGAAGCCATTCCTGACATTCATCCTGCTGTTCCCTTTGTTGATTTCCTTCCCTAGTTATTCCCCTTTGGTTCACCCCAAGTGACCCTTCAGTATCCTTGCTGTGCTCACATGGAGGGGAAGGCTCGGGCTGCTTGACCAGAAACCCATTTCTCACCACCGAGCACACAAAAATGAAGGTTTTCAGAAGGGCTGGGGGTGGGAAAGGTGGGTGATTGGGGAAGCAACTGTAACTGCCCCATACTTCAAGCACCCTCTCAATGGTTTCCTAAACCTCTCCTCGCTCCCATTAGTTATCCTTCACCTGAGCCATCCTGTCTGATTCTGTCTATTTCTCTAGCCTGGAGTAGACGTCGCTGACTCTTGGTGCCCAGATACCACGGTGAGGGGTGTAGGATAAATGCCCAGGTAGGCAGGTTAGACTGGATGATAGGATACTGGACCTGTTTCCTTGGAGACTGTAGCATTGATGCTTCTCCCCGTGCTGTTCTCCTTGGCTGTACAAGTGCAGATCGTCTCCTGGTTCCAGGTCTCAGAAGGGATTGTCGTTAGGCTCCAAACACTAAAGACCCCGTTCCCGTCTACGGCTCCAGCATCCGTCTGACTGTCAGACGCCTCCTCACCAGTGTCCCAAAGAACTTCACTCCGGGGAGAAGTGAAATCAGAGAGCAGGCAGAGCAGAGGAATGATGCGGGGAAGCTCAGCATCCTCTGGGTTGGAGGGAACCAGGATGGAAAGACTCAGCTCGGAGGCATCTAAAAGAGAGTTGAGACACCAAAAATAAAGACTGGGAAGAACCTGTCAGCGGTAGCTCAGCTAGTCCATACCCAGCTCCTGCCCCTGCCCCAGCCAATGGATGTTTTAAATGTCTAATGCTTTGTGTGTTCCAGTTATCAGTGTCTTACATTCCAGAGCATCCACCTTGGGAGACTCCCCTGATCTGTCACTGCTCAGAAGTTTGTCCTGATATGACCATCCTGAATTATTTGCTGAGTGCCAACAGCATGTTTGGTTGCGTACAAATCACATCGAATGAGCTGGTCAGTCTGGTGGTGAGGACGCCAGGTTGGGAGTCAGGAGGCCTGAGATCTATTCCC
The DNA here is from genome assembly GCF_965140295.1 of Lepidochelys olivacea. Taxonomy (NCBI): domain Eukaryota; kingdom Metazoa; phylum Chordata; order Testudines; family Cheloniidae; genus Lepidochelys; species Lepidochelys olivacea. The sequence continues at coordinate 6,843,272 of NC_140434.1, forward strand.
AGCTCAGTCTTTGACTTCCTGTGTGACCTTGGAGATTAGTTCACTTCCCCTCTCTGTGCCTCAGTTTCCCCAACTGAAAAATTAGGGAAATGATACTTAGTCACCTTTCCAAGGTGCTTTGATATCTAGTTATGCAAAGCCTGATAGAGGAACCATTCTTAATTAGACATAACAGTCAGGCTAAATTTTCTATTACGTTCATCCTGTTAGTCTGAGGAACAGCCTCTAGTACTGCCCAAAGTAATTCCTTGCCTTCCTTTTTATGTGCACTCTTTGGAATATTGGCACAGAGTGTGATCAAAAATATATAGATCTCACTACTCATACACTGAATTATGTAAAAAGAACAGGAGGACTTGTGGCACCTTAGAGACTAACCAATTTATTTGAGCACAAGCTTTCGTGAGCTACAGCTCACCTCATCGGATGCATTCAGTGGAAAATACAGTGGGGAGATTTATATACACAGAGAACTTGACACAGTGGGTGTTACCTTATACTCTGTAATGACAGTGATCAGGTAAGGTGAGCTATTACCAACAAGAAACCTTTTGTAGTGATAATCAAGGTGGGCCATTTCCAGCGGTTGACAAGAACGTCTGAGGAACAGTGGGGAGGGGGGGAACTATTTCCCCATGTTTATTCGCCCCCTCCATCCCCCATTGTTCCTCAGACGTTCTTGTCAACTGCTTTGCATAATGACAGGTTTCAGAGTAACAGCCGAGTTAGTCTGTATTTGCAAAAAGAAAAGGAGAACTTGTGGGACCTTAGAGACTAACCAATTTATTTGAGCATGAGCTTTCGTGAGCTACAGCTCACTTCATCAGATGCATTCAGTGGAAAGAGTAGAAGATCTTTTTATATACACTCAGGCATTGGCACCCTGACAGCAGGATTGTCTGGCTATGTAGACTCCCTCCTCAGGCCCTACGCTACCAGCTCTCCCAGCTACCTTCGAGACACCACTGACTTCCTGAGGAAACTACAATCCATTGGTGATCTTCCTGATAACACCATCCTGGCCGCTAAGGATGTAGAAGCCCTCTACACCAACATTCCACACAAAGATGGACTACAAGCCGTCAAGAACACTATCCCCAATAATGTCACGGCTAACCTGGTGGCTGAACTTTGTGACTTTGTCCTTACCCATAACTATTTTACATTTGGGGACAATGTATACCTTCAGATCAGCGGCACTGCTATGGGTACCCGCATGGCCCCACAATATGCCAACATTTTTATGGCTGATTTAGAACAACGCTTCTTCAGCTCTCGTCCCCTAACGCCCCTACTCAACTTGCGCTATATTGATGACCTCTTCATCATCTGGACCCATGGAAAAGAAGCCCTTGAGGAATTCCACCATGATTTCAACAATTTCCATCCCACCATCAACCTCAGCCTGGTCCAGTCCACACAAGAGATCCACTTCCTGGACACTACAGTGCTAATAAACAATGGTCACATAAACACCACCCTATACCGGAAACCTACTGACCGCTATTCCTACCTACATGCTTCCAGCTTTCACCCTGATCACACCACACGATCCATTCTCTACAGCCAGGCTCTGCGATACAAGCGCATTTGCTCCAACCCCTCAGACAGAGACAAACACCTACAAGATCTCTGTCAAGCATTCTTACAACTACAATACCCGCCTGCGGAAATGAAGAAACAGATTGACAGAGCCAGAAGAGTTCCCAGAAGTCACCTACGACAGGACAGGCCCAACAAAGAAAATAACGGAACGCCACTAGCCATCACCTTCAGCCCCCAACTAAAACCCCTCCAATGCATAATCAAGGATCTACAACCTGTCCTGAAGAATGACCCAACACTCTCACAAATCTTGGGAGACAGGCCAGTCCTTGCCTACAGACAGCCCCCCAACCTGAAGCAAATACTCACCAGCAACGACATACCACACAACAGAACCACTAACCCAGGAACCTATCCTTGCAACAAAGCCCGTTGCCAACTGTGCCCACATATCTATTCAGGGGACACCATCACAGGGCCTAATCAATCAGCCACACGATCAGAGGCTCGTTCACCTGCACATCCACCAATGTGATATATGCCATCATGTGCCAGCAATGCCCCTCTGCCATGTACATTGATCAAACTGGACAGTCTCTACGTAAAAGAATAAATGGACACAAATCAGATGTCAAGAATTATAACATTCATAAACCAGTTGGAGAACACTCAATCTCTCTGGTCACGCGATTACAGACATGAAAGTTGCTATATTACAACAAAAAAACTTCAAATCCAGACTCCAGTGAGAAACTGTTGAATTGGAATTCATTTGCAAATTGGATACAATTAACTTAGGCTTGAATAGAGACTGGGAGTGGCTAAGTCATTAAGCAAGGTAACCTATTTCCCCTTGTTTTTTCCTACCCCCCCCCCCCCAGACGTTCTTGTTAAACCCTGGATTTGTGCTGGAAATGGCCCACCTTGATTATCATACACATTGTAAGGAGAGTGATCACTTTAGATAAGCTATTACCAGCAGGAGAGTGGGGTGGGAGGAGGTATTTTTTCATGCTTTGTGTGTATATAAAAAGATCTTCTACACTTTCCACACTGAGCATCCGATAAAGTGAGCTGTAGCTCACGAAAGCTCATGCTCAAATAAATGGGTTAGTCTCTAAGGTGCCGCAAGTCCTCCTGTTCTTTTTGCGAACACAGACTAACACGGCTGCTCCTCTGAAACCATTGAATGATGTGCAGTTCATACTGTGCTGCTTGAGACATTGAATGGTCCCCTGTATGAACACAGGAATGGAGTCATTTAATGAAGGTTGGTGGATGCCTGGAAAAGAACTTGAGTAATATTAAAGTCGTATAAGGTTAGCAGGACAGGTGAAACATACCCCACACCCTAGACTCAGGCAGTTGCAGTAGGAAACATCAGAAAGTGTGACTAGCTAATCTGATTCCTAATGTAACATCCCAACTAGAAGGCAGGGAAATAATAACACCTAGCACAGACATGGTGCTTTTCATGCATCGATCTCAAAGTGCTTTCACACAGGACGGTCATTATCCCCATTATAGAGATGAGGAATATGAGATGCACAGAAATTAAAGGCCAGATTTTCCAAACTATTCCAGATTTTCAAAAGCTGATTTTTGGTTGGAGCATTTTAAAAATGCGGCCATTTATTTATGCACCTAAATGGGAGCTGTTGGCTCCTGGGGCCTTCTGAAAATTTTACCCTAAGTGCCCAGTGATTCAGTAACAGAGCCCAGCTCTCCTAATTTCCTACCCCATGTCCCCTAATTCCCTACCGCATGTCCTGGGTTACTGCCTGAACTGTGCTGCCTTTTTCCACAATACACAAGTCTTAACACTGAAATGGTGATCAGTTACAACCTTGCAAAAAAAAAGGATGAGTTTTTCACAGCACCTGCTATCATTGCGATATCATTATTTTGACCCATTGGAAACTCACCTGTGACAATTAGTCTGGTCCCATTCCCAAAGTTGGGCTGTACATACACAGAAGCAGAGAGGCCGCAGTAATAAACCCCCGAGTCATTTCTTTGTACATTATTGATATTAAGAGAGAACTTATTTGCCGTCATGTCCACTTTACTCGAGTATTTTCCATTTGAAGTTGCAAACTGAGAACTCTGGTAAATCCATTGTAAACTTCCACTCTGCTGTTCTTTGTACCACATAACGCTCCATTCTTTTTTTGAAGGGTTACAGTCCAGCTGTGCAGTCTGTCCAGGGGTCAGCCTCTCCTGTGCTGGGCTTTGCAGAATTTGTATCTCTTCTTCTGAGGCAGTCACTATACAGGGGAAGAAAGGAGTGTGTTAATACAGTGAGCACTGGAAAAGGTTCGGCTTTTGCAACACACTATACAGAGCAGGTGATCGAAGAATAACAAAATGTACTTTGTTAAAGATTCGTTATAATTTTTCTCTATTTCTAGACAATTTTTTTGTTAGGATTCATGTAGCCTGTGCGGGAGTTAATGTAATGTAAGAACAACATCAGAGTTTAGAACCAAGAGGTACAGACTTCTAGTTCCCTGTCCTAATTACCAGGCTACACATTCCCACTCGAGTTTACCCAAATCAATGGTAGCAAACTTTTTACTAAATTGTACATGGGAGAGTCTTTTATTAACTTACCTGTTATTGCTCAATCTCGGGTTGAAAAGCGGCTGAACGCCACTTGTCCCTCTAAGAAGTTAGCAACTTGTATGTCAAATTCTTTTTGATCTACAGAAAAATACATCAGCCCCTACGTAATGCATCAGCATGAAGGAAAAGTAGATTTTGAACCTTAATTCAGAATACTAACCAGAAACTATTTTCAAGGTGTTTGTCTCTGGCATTCAGGTTGTTTTAATATAAAATATTTCATCACCTCTCTTAAGATTTCAATTGATGGACAAAAAGAGGTGAATTTTTCTCTCACCAGGTTGATATTAGCACCTTTTGGAATTGCAGAAGGTCCTTCTACAGAAAGTTAATTGTTTTTAACATGTTGGAAAATAAGAACGAAATTAATCAAGCTAAAATACTTACTATGCAGACAGACTAGAATCACCCCAACTATCTGGTGGGACATCTTGTGCCTTTCTTCAGTAATGAATAGATGATGCAGTGTGAGAGACAGACGCCTGTCAGCTAATGGATCTCTTGATAAAAGACTTTATCACGTGGGGAGGAAAATGTTCTGTTTCCTCTTAAAGATCGTGGGGGAACATGCATGACAAAAGAAGAGGGCCAAAAGATATCGATAACCCTACTCAAAACCTTACTCTTAGTGCCAGCAGAGCAAAGCTGAGGGGAAAAAATTCCTTTGCCTCTAAAAGGCTCAGACTGGGTAATAGCATGTTGTGTCTCACAGATGGAATATTTGTGTTATAATTGGATGCCCATAACAAGACATTCTTTTGACTGCAATTCAGGTGGAACATTTTCTACACTTCAGAGATTTATAAGGTCAGATGGTATTAGCATTAATAAAATGGCAATAAACTCTCATTGTGGTTTATGAAAACTGTGTTAAAATTGTGATTTATCACTTTAATTTTCAGGGTTTTTTCCTGGTCCTGCTTGCTGTCCTTAGGGAAGCGTTCAATCTGGGCCTAGCAGCAGTCAGTCTGGAAAGAGCCAGCCTAGAACAAGGTGGGGTGAGTTGTGTGTCGCTCTATTAAGGAGCAGCCTGCTTTGTCTCTCTCTGGTTTTTGTTACTTTTTGTTATCGTTCATGGTTCTAAGAATACAAGTTGTGTTAGGTTCCAACCTTGCAGCAAGAGTATCTAAGTTTTTTGCTTAACTTCTCTATTTGTATGCTGTGAACGTAACAGTCCCCAAGAGGTATATCACACGATTTAAGCAAAGGATGGAGGTTCATTGGGCACCATGGAAGTCATGAAATTAGCAAATATACAACTTAGCTTCTATAAAAATGTGGGGAAAAACCTACTTTTACAATACATATTTCAGATATGTGCTTAATGCATGTTCCTCAGTGTAATGTACAAAAAGTTTACAGAGAGAACATGCCCACTAAGATTCTAAATCCATCCCTTCTAAACAGTTGTCACTCACGCAGTCTGGAATACGGTCATCTCTGAGGATGGTCTTTGCTTGAACATCAAGGCTGAGATTTGCAAAGTTCCGTCAGGGATTTGGCTGCCCAGATCAACTGGCATCCAAATTGTCCTTTCACAACCTTAGCCTGGAGGCTGCTCTAATCTGCATCAGCTGGTTATGATGCCCAAGGATCAGTTTGCCATCTGGGGATACCCCAAGTGCAGCATGCTTCAGCCACATCACATGACAAGGGCTGTCGGCTGCAAGGGCTGGATCTGCTGCCTTTACACCCACTGGCATGTGCAGCCAGTCCCTGCTCCCTTTGTGTCAAGAGGGCAGCAAAAGGAACCAGAGTGGAGGCCAGGGTCTAACCCTTCTCTCATAGATACCTAGCTCCAGGGAAAGTTGAATGTGGTACAAACACCTCAAATGACCTAATTAGTCCACTGGGAATTAAGCACATACTTAAAGAGAGGAAGGACGGTGCGGTTGTCAAGGTGCTAGCTAGACAGTCGGGGTCCTCCATTCAAACCCCTGCTCTGCCACAGGCTCCATGTGTGACCTAGGGCTGGTCAGTTACATCCCAATGACTTTCAAGCCTTAGTCCCCGTTGAAAGTGAGACTTTGCCTCTCAAGACACTTAAGACGCTTTTGAACTTGTCACCCCAAGTCTCTCTGGGCCTCCATTCCCCAGCTGAAAAATGGGGCAAATTCCTCCCTACTTTGCAGCGGGGTAGTGAGCATATATAAATACAGAGCTAGATTAACAGAGCTTTGGGTCAGATCGCAATGCCCTGAGCCAGGCTCAGCCTCGCAGCACTGCAGGATGGTCTCGATCTCCAACCCCCACCTCCGACCCCGCATACCCTGCTCCCTCCCTTTCTTATGGTGATTGTCCTGTACCTCTGCCTAAAATTTATTAACAATTGCCATGATAAAATTGTAGTCCTAGCTATAACAGATATGTAGCCACATTGGGGCACAAGTACCTAAATTATTTAGGAGTCTAAGCCTCATTTTCAAAAGTGATTGAGGTATGGACAGGTGTAGACAGTGCTTTGTCAGGGGGAGACGCTCTCCCGCCCACAAAGCTACACTGCCTCGTTTGGGGGGGTCATATTTTGTCGGCAGGAGAGTAGACTGTAAGGTGTGCAGT